>NW_024466599.1:32077916-33285833 GCF_017591425.1 Ochotona curzoniae | reverse complement strand
GAGACCCGGATGAAGCTCCTGGCATTGGCCTAGTCAAGGCCTGGCTATTGCAGCCATTTGGGCAAAGAACAAGCAGACATAAGCTCTGTGACTCCGCCTTTTGCATAATTTGCGAGGGACACGGTGGCAGCAGGTGGGTGCCTCCAAGGTGCGGTTCAAGGTGGTTTTCCCGGATGGGAGTGGGAGGTGCATACTGAGACCTGCAGGAGGTCACAGTACCTGCATACTGCTAGAACAGAAAATGCTTTAATGAATTCATGCATTTGGGGCTCTCACTACACCTGAATTTGTTCTCCATCCATATTCCAGAAGCCTCTTGACACTGTTACTACCTAGCCCTCCATCTAACAGGCAGCCTGTCCTTTGAGACCCAGGTGGGGAATCTGGCTTCCTTCTAAGAGGTCTTTAATCTTTCCCTCCACCTTGGCTCAGATCTGCAGCACCCAAGGTGAGAACCTGCTTTTAGGAGGGCAACCCTCATACTCAGTTCTTGTTCTGCACTTGGTAAAGGCAAACTTGGGGTAGTCTTAGAGGCAGATGCACACATGGGACTTTGGTGCCAGCAGAGTCCGCCAACTAACAGTGATTAGCATGACATGGAGGAGGTCTGGTTTAGGCAAAGCTCAATCTGGGGAGACCAGTTATGGCAAGAACATTCACCCCTGCCACCCCACCCCAACTGCTAAGAGGATTCTGTGAGCCTGGTTCAGCTAAGAAGCACCCACCAAAATCCAGAGAGATGATGGCATCGCCAGGCGTGGGAGCCAGTTGGGCCAGCTCCTCTGGCTCCTCCTTCAGCTTGGTGAACAGGAGATCACTCTTGTCAGACACAACCACCTCACCACTGTTGTCGAAGATGCTGTTCATGGCCATGAGGTGGGGCTTGAATAGGGACTCAGTCTGGTCCATGGAGAACACCACGTCATTCTTTTCGATCTCACTGGCAGGACAAGAGAGAAACTTTTCACAATTTCTGGCATGACCTCTTTTCCTTCCCCAGACATATGGAAACTCCAATGGCTAAGTCTCATGGATAGAAACAGGTGAGGGGCCACTACTGGGCGTTCACAGGGAGTCACGCAGGTGGCAGTAGCAGTGCCCTGCACACACATGGGCCTGACTGAAATGCTGCCTCACTATTGCACTGGGGCTGGCGGTGCCCACAGACCTGAAGGCTTTAATGCTGGTGTTTGTTCCAGCAACAGTTTCCTCCAGAGCTTCTCTCCATGGTGGCAGAGAATAGGGTAGCATATATTTTCTGGAAAGCATAAGTGATTTTCTTTTTTTCCCATTCTGAAAATATGGGTTAAAAGTGATGGCTGTATGCCATCTGTCCCTCATCTGGGTCAGAGATATGGCATAAGGGGCAAGGGAGAGTTCCCAGGGTCCTAAAGATGTATGCTACCGTGAGCTCCTGATGGGCAGCCCTTTCCTGAGCCTGCTTATCCCTCTGTGTACCAGGTCTGGCCCCAGGATCCTCTCTACTCACCTCAGCACGTAGTTGACACACATGATGCACTGGGGCTGCAGGTTGCGAGGATTGTAGATGACAGTACCCTGAGTCTCCAGCCACACGTAGCCCCCGTGCTTTGCTAGCATGCGGTACTGGCCACTCACCACCTGACCCTTGGTGCACACTGCAGAAAAGATACAGAGCTTGGGTCAGCAAGATGGGGCACAGTGTGGGCTGTGGGCTCAGGGTGCACACCAGGGGCAGGGTGGGCTGCCTGCAGGTGGACACAGAGAACTGGGCATGGACAGCAAGCACTAGGGAAGATGGGCTGGCAGGGAGCTCAGAGACCATTTGGACCAGCTTCCCACTTGAAGGAGAGGGCAGAAGAGCCTGAAGGTCTTGGTCAAGGCTGTCCAGGCGTATAGGCCTGCTCCTCAGTGGGTATCACCATGAACAGTCCCTGCCCACCCTTCCTTCCTTCCTTGTGGGGCTCAATGGGAGGAAGTCCCTCCATGGCCGACACTCCAGGTGGTAGGGGCTACAAGCAGCTGGCAGAAAGCCTGACCTCAGATATGCCCTCCACAGTAGCAGCACCAACCCTCAACCCTGCTTATAGGTTAAAAACAATAAGCTTTGTGTGTACTTTTAAGAAACAATATTCTTAATTTTTGCATATCACCTGTGGAGCCTGCCCCCTTTGGGGCCACTGAAGGCTTTTATGACCTCCCACATAGGCAGAGCGGGTCACCCTACCTTGAAGCCGGGGAGCAGAAAAAGACTGGATGCCTAGGAGTCTGCACAGCCCTAGGATAAGTCTTTTACCATTCACTTCCTGCCAAATGCCTAGCCTGGCTGCCTGCTTTCATCTTCCAGGCTGATCTCAGTATCCATTTAGCACACATTCTTACAGTGCAAGAACAATGGGGAAGAGGTCCTACATCCCAGCCTTTCCTCGCCTGTCTAGAATGCTCCCGGTGCCACTATTCAAAAGGAATTGATACACTTCTTACCTTCACATCTATTCATGTTGGAATCTCTAGTATAATTTCCTGAACTGCCCATTTCCTATCATTCCCTGGGCATTCATTCTTTAGAATTCCAGCTCAGAAGCCCCCAGGACTCAGGGAATTGGGAAGAGGCATGCTGGAAGGGCTGGGAAATCCTGCTAGCTTGAGGATTCTAGGAAACAGTCTTTTCTGGACATTGTTTCCTCTTCTGTGAAACTGAATACCAATGGTACAGGTAGTAATGCTGACAACCACCATGGGGAGTCACCCAGAGCACCTCGGCTATCTGCACAAAGGATCCAACGTAACTGTCTGGCCTATTCCACACACAAACACTGACTGCCTACCACTGGCAAATACTGTAGAGGCCAGCCCCCTCCTTCCCAAAGCTGCTAAGAGGTCCTCAAAACATTCATGGACATGCATTATATGTAGAAACTATACCTGGACTTAAAACATGTTTTTGCATCAAGACAAACATCTTCATGAAGTATCTTTGCACAGTTCTCAGCCCACAGATGTGTTATACACTTGCAGATAATGTTATGAGGGGTCCTAGGGGACAATTTTCAGGTTCTCTGCCAACACCAAGAGTCTCCTGTCCACGGTCTTACATTCATGGGACACTTCCCTGGTCCCCAGCCTGGCATGGTTGAGGAGCTCAGCTTGGTTCATACTATTGCTGCTTGTCATTCTTTACAATTAGGTTTTACTTGCACATTTTACCCTCTTAAAGAATGTAATTCACAGTGATGAAATGCAAGGAAACTAACTGCCCATCAACTGATGGAGATTAAAAATCCCACACACATAACAGAACACTCTTCAATTATGAAAAAGTAGGAATCTTGTCAGCTGCAGCATGGGTTGGAGCTTGCCATGTTATGTGCAACAAGCCAAGCACAGACAAGGACAACATGACATGTTCCTAAGTGGAATGTATATATGCTGATCTCACAGAAGTTGAGAGCAGAATGTGGATCACAAGAGGCTGGGGGGGGAACAGGTGCAAGGGGAGGAGAAGGAGAGGTTGACTAATAGGTGCTAGTCATAGATCCGAACGAGATTTTCGTAACTACTGCACAGTAGGATAACTATAGATAATGATAATATACTGTACATTTTCTTAGAATACACAAAGAAAAAATGACTGAGGGGACAGATATATTTACCCTGATTTGAACATGACACGAAGGGTACATGTACCAAAACAGCACTTGGTACTCTCAAATCTGCACAGTGTTCTTGCATCAAACATCAAATTGCACAAGTCAAAATGTACCAAACACCTGCGAGGTGTAGGAATTCCTATCACATGCCTTGTAGTTCCTGTACAACGCTCTGCAGTGTCCCGAAAAGTGTGCTACGATGGGGTCATTCCTGCACAGCACTTAGAACCGTGCCTGGCACGTGATGCATTCAGTGAGGATTAGCAGCATCATGGCTTCATTTTGTGAGCGAGAGCAAGGCTATCTGGGATGATGCCCACTTCAGAGCCAAAGAAACTGAGGGATGGACCATTGAGCGGTTTGCTGAGAAGTCCCTTACAGACAGCATGAACAGGGCTGGACTCTAAGTCAGACTCTTGGTCTAAGCCATATTCGCTTATTTCTCAATGTCAACCAAGATCTAGTTTTCTTTTCACTAAAAACATACTTATTTTCAACACACAGTCTAATGGGTTTTAACAAGTGTATGGAACTACACCACAGTGTATGGAACTAGCACCACAGTGAAGGCGTACAGCTTTGCCCACACTGCCTCTGGGCAATCAGTTTCTATCCCCACCCGATTCCAGGCAACCCCTGGTCTATTTTATGGACTCTATATCAAAATGTTCTCTTCTAGATTTAACAAGAATATGTGCTCCTTTTGTTATCTGGCTTCTTGACACGAGCATGTTCCTGATACGCACCCATCATGTTGTTGCAGCCATTCTTTTTCCTTGCTGAGCAGTATTTCATTAGGCTTAGGCCCAGGTACTGTTTCATTTCCAGTTTGTCCATTCACCTGCTGCTGCGTGTTTTCTGCCTTTGATGATTGTAACCCTGCCATCAAGACCTGTGCACAATTCTTCAAGTGAACATTTGTTTTTATCTACCGTCTGTGGTAGGAGTTCAGCTCTGTGTTTATTCGGTAAGTGTTTGAACACGCTTACAATATAAAAAACTGCCAAACTGTTTGTCAAAGTGGCAGTATCATCCTGATCCACTGCTCTAACAAAACCCAAAGCCACAGGGAGGACAGACATCGGCTTCTAAGACTAAGCCAGTTGAGGGTGTGATTGGTTTAACATCCCACAGGACAACAGCAACCATCAGGGTGACAGTTTGTCTCCTGGCCACCAGTGCATGGCACTCTTGCTCTGTCACCTGTAGCCAGCAGCCACTATCCCAGCCATCATGGACTCTTCCACTGCACCACTGAGGGCCCCTGCTACAGTAAAATGATTCTTGCATGATTTCAAGTGCCTGGTGTTAACTTATTTAGATGGTTCTTAATGCAAATCAAATTCAGGGCCCTGACTCTCTCTGATGAAACAGTGCAATGAGCCAAGGTTTTAACTGCATTTCTAGCAATTGCAGGCGAGGGTCTGCTCCTTCAGGGGAATATAATTAATGCCAGCTCCCTAATCATCTGCTCATTAATGCCAGCCTTGGTGAGGGCTCTGGTCCTCGCAAGAGGCTTTTTATGGCCTTTAATCTTATTTTCCTAAGAGCACATAATGTCCTCGCACAACAAAGAGAAACCCCTCCCCTGCCTCTGAGAGCCACAACGTTTGAATTATTCATCCATCTGGGAAACGTGGCTTTCCAGTCTAGGACTGAGCCACCCCAGACCCTTCACATGTATGACACACACGTATATGTCAACTGACCCTGGGTCAGCCACACGCCCAAGCCTCTTGGTGCTGGACGGGGGAGTGAGTCTAACTCAGCTGTTTGCAGAGTGCCAAAGATGAAAAAAAAAAAAGAGGGGCATCAGTCACAACTGAAATGCACCCATTTCCTATCCTCACAGTGTCCTCTGTGGCCTGGGGCCAGGACCCTGAGCTCAGACTAGCTGTTCCCAGCTCCATCAGGGGCAGGAGGCAGCCTGAGCTTCTGATCTGTGCTACAAACTTCAGTGCCATAAAAAGTACCATATTTTTATGGACCATCAACAGAAAATAAAAAATTTTTCATCCTGGCCGTGTTTATGGATCTATAGTGTCCTAAGAGGAAGGGAAAAAGCCTTTCTATCTGCCTAGTGAGAGTTTCCTTCTGACAGTGGCTCCTTCTGCTTCCCCAAGCCAGAGGATACAGTGCGATTCTGTCCTAGAATTCTCAGAAATGCCTGACATTTGGTCCTGCTTTGGTTTGTGCCTTGACTTCAATGGAGTGTTTGGATTTTCTCCCAGCTTTATATCTAAAGGCAGGAAAGTTGCAAAAGCCACACAAGGTAGGCCTTGGGAGACAGCAGCAGGCTAGGCACCTCTAAGACCCTGGACCTGTCTGGCTGTATCCATCTGTCCTCAAAGGCACATATGACCTTCAGGGAGGGCAGAGGCTAGATCCTACAATCTCAGAATTGGGGCAGACCAGGCACCCCACTCCCCATCATATTTCCCTCCCTCTATTCTTGGGCTTCTAAACAAAGTTTAATCTAGGCTAGGTTTGGCCAGAGAGGAACATCTTTGGGATACAATCATCAGGTTCCACTTACTGTCAGACAAAACCCAAGAGCAACAGGAGAACCAAATGACAAAGTGAAGGTCTCTCTCTCTCTGAGTTCCCTGAGCTGGCATGCAGCTCATGGGGCTGCCTATCTGAGTCACCCTTATCCTTGGCCTCAGAAACCATGGACAGAGCCACACTTCTGCTTTCTGTCATCTCCAGCAGAGCCACCAGGCACCTCTCCAGGCTCACCTTGCCCATCCGTGACCCTCTAGAGTCTCTCGTCACTTACCTGTGTGCAGCACCACAAGCACCTGTTTTGAAGCATTCTTCCCCAGGTCAGTTTTTGCCTGTGAATTCACGATCTAGTCAGTGCTTGCACTGTGCAAGATGCTACCCTAGAAGCTAAAGTTAAGGTGGGAGCCATCTTGCTACCTTGGTCCCCTTTAATCCTCAAGATCCCTTAGGGTGAGGACCAAATCTGCTGATTTCTCCTGTCCCCAGTGGTTCAAGTGCACAACTACAGGTTCAGAGTCCTTGCATGTAAATGGGTTATATAGATTCAAGGACTCTATCTTGGTTCTCCTGTAACTGGGACCCTGAGTAAAGAGTCCAGAGCTGCCCTGTCAGTGAGGATGGCAGCCACAATCTGAGTGCAGGCATTTAAGTTCACATTAAAATTAAATCCCTCAGCTATCCAGGGGTGCTGGCCCTGCTCAGGCTGCAGCAGGCACACATGGACCACATAGATAGCAAGCATTTCCATCCTGGAAGGGTCCACCAGATAGCACTGTTGTGGAACCCTCTAGGCACACAGGTGTCATTCCAGTCCTAGAGCCAATACCAGTGGCCGGATATGAGGCCTGCAGAGCTGTTTCGCAAGTTCTCTGTGAGACCTACAGCTGCCTCAGTGCCTGTACTCTAGTTACCCTCCCTCTCTGCCAAGCTCCAAGGCCTGATCCAAGGGCCCTTTCCTTTTCTTTCCTGAACTGACCTAGCCCTCCTCCTCCATCTGCAGCACAGACCTGGGCTGATTATGCTGTCCTGTGTTTTTCCACATGGGGCAACACCATGTTGTGCAGGCTACTGACTGCATGAGGGTGTGTGCTGGAGTAGGGACTGAGACTCGGCCCACCCTCCATGTCACATGCCTTGGTGGGGATGCATTTCCCCAGAGGAAGCGTTCATTTTCATTGACAGGAAGGCATCACACAAGGCTGCTGGTAGCCTTGGTTCTCCACCCATCTTGGGAGCCCAAGTCCCATGTGCCACACAAGATGTCCGTTCTGTGAAGGAAGTAACCCAATTTTCTACTTCACCAGTCACATCCCACAAGGCCAGCTCCCACAGTCATGGGAAGCTGCACATGGCATGCCTGGAACTTACAGTTCTGGTGGCTTTTGGTCATGTTCTCAGAATCCAGGGCATGATAGAACTCATAGGCCGAACGTCCAAGCAACTCCTCCGGGTGGTAGCCAATCAGTTCTGTGATTCTGCAAAGAAAAGCACATCTCATGAATGGAATAAAGACTGGGGCAGAGCTCACAGGCAGGGGCCTGAGGTGGGAGGAAATCTGAGGACAAAAACCAAATGCATGCATTTGGAGGAGTGGAACCCAGATTGCCTGGCTGTGCCATTTATCTAAGCCAAGAACACCATACTCAACTGACAACTGTGGGTCCGTGCAGGCCCCAATCTGCTCCTGCCCTTCCTAAAATCAAGCCTGGAGGGCGGGTAAAGCACCTCTCCTAAGGAAGGCTCTGTACCAGACCCACTGTCCACACCACCTGCTCCCCACATCTCAGACTTGCAGAAGTGGGGGCAGAAAACCAAAGAGGGCAAAGGCTTAATGTTCATTGGGGTATTTGGGGACAGAGCAAGGACAAAAATTGGGCCTCTTCCTGCTGAGACCAAGCTCATTCTAGTCAAAGGGCTCACATAGGAAACAGCTTGTAGAGCAAGCAGGAGTTACGCAGGGAGGGTCTAGCCCAGCCTTCAATCTCCACTCTTAAGCTGGTTTCTTCCCTCCAGGAGCCACCAGTGGCTCTAGGAACATCAGGGGTGTCTCCCATGGCTTCTCCTTGGTCTCTGGCCATCCCCTTTCAAGCAAAGAAAACAGTACATCTGTGGGGAGCATGAGGAACCACTTCACCCTGGCAGGACCCCACCTGGGTGCTGGCATCATGGAAACCATCAAGAACCAGCAGGTGTGGCTGCTATTCCTCTGAGGAGCATTTCTCCAACTCTGTCATCACACATCCCATTTCTCACACTTCAGAGCCTAGTTTCCTGGGGCCTGTCACAGTGAGGAGAGATGTCTGGTGTTCATCAGGACAGACCCTGCCCCAGAGGATGTGTCAACTGGGGGTCAGCTTTCCCTGAAGCCCCACTGGAGAGGAAGGCAGAGGCTGAAAGCAGACATGGGGGTGGGGCTGTGTGCTTCCCACCTTTACTGCCCCTACATCCCTTTAAGCAGGCTATGTGCATATGTGTGTCAGACCACATGGGCCCTGGTCCTACTCCATCTGGCCATTTCCCTACTGAAGCATAAGCATCAGGCTCTCCCTTGCACCAGCCACATTAAGAGGGAACTCTGCCCCCCTTTGACCTCTACTCCTTCCCACCCCTGCTCCTTCAGCTGCCAAGTGCTTGCCTGTTTACCTGCTTTACAGCCTTTGTTCCCCACTAGCTGAGGTCCCCAAAGCAGGCAGACTTATTCTGTCTATAGGTTCTTGGATCTTCTCTTCACCCCTCTTCTGCAAGCCCCTATTCTCACAGGGTTCTTCCTGGAGACCTAAACAATATGCACAATGTCATGGAGAAATCCAAGGCCAACAGGCCCTGTGCTCAGGGATCACATTCTCCTTCTACAGTGAGGCCCCAAATACCCAAGCAACCAATCCGTGGTTGGAGTTTCTCTTTGGTCCCAAGGTATGAGCACAGCCCTGCCCATCCCTGCACTGCTTTACAGAAGAGCCTGGTACCAAAGCTCTGCCTTTGAGACACTGAGCGCCGGCAGGGGGCACACCCACAGCCTGGACGGGAGCCCTTGTGAAGTGCAATATGTCCCATCCACCACTCTGCAAGGAGTCTGTCCAGCTGAGAGGTGGGCAGAGAAGCGGCAGGTCCTTAGCCAGGGTGAGAGCCATGGGTTAAAGCCTTGGAGCAGCTCAACGGGGCTGAGAGGCTTAGGTCTCAGCTGATTCAGCCCCAGGGAGATTTCCCTGCCATTCAGCTGCAGCCTCAGGGACAGAGGATTTGTCTCCTGGCTGGGCTCTGTGCAGTAACGTCTAGGAAGTCAGTGATGATGAATGTGGTCTCCCATTTAAATCCTGGGGCCAACACACCAGGGTGATGGGAGAGGGGGAAAACAACAAGGAGACATACGGCCACCCTTAAACCACCTTCCTGCTGGGTCCAACGCCTTAGCCTGAGGGATGCTTACCAAAGCCAGCTCCCCATATCTGAGTATGAGTGAGTTCCTACTGCTGTTTCCTTAGCTCCCTGCTAATGCACCTGAGGAAAGCAGCAGTAGATGGTTCACATGCTTGAACCCCTGCATGGGGGAACTGGATGAAGCTCCTGGCCCCAGCCTGGTCCAGACTGGGCTATGGTGGCCATCTGGGGAGTGACCCAGCAGATGAAGATCTCTCTTTCTCTCCCCTTCTTTCTTACTCTGCCTTTTAAGTAAATAGAAAAAAATGGGGTAAAAAAAAAAAAAAGAATGGAAAAAGGCCTTCGTCCAGGGAGTCAATCCCCATTCCCATTCCCCCTGTTGACACTGTGGTGAAGGTTGGGCAGCCTGGCTTGCGAGATAAACTGTTTCTCTTCCTGGGCAGGTCTAGAAGTTTTGAGAGATCCTCAAAAATGAATCTACAGGTATTCTGGGATGATAGAACTCTACTTCCTAAAGGAATTAAATTTCCTTCTCTGATCAGAATCTCTAAATGAAAATGCTCAAGGTAAATATTATAATCAGTCTCATAACACATTTCTTTTAATCTAATGCATGTATCATCCATTCAAAGGCACACAATGGGCTTGTCTTGGAAGCAGCAAACAAGCTTAGACTTCAGAGCTGGCCCGATCACTTGCCGATGGCAGCTGGCATTTATCTTGTCAACTAAAACAAATATTTAACATCTCATTCTTCATGCCTTTAAACAGAAGACTGTAAAACTGGGAAGCACACATACCCCTAACACAATCCAAGAACATTGGCCCTGTCAAACTTCACAAAGCCAGGAAATCCCATCAAAAAACTCCTGGTCACTTGCCCTCACTCGCCCCCACAGGCAGGCCTGGAGACGCCAGTGGGAGGTGAATGAACTGTGCTTGTTTATGGGGTCAAGGCAGTGACAGTACGAAGGGCCTTGCTGCTCCTTTCCCTGCCTCCCAAGGAGCAGCCCCCAGAGCCCAGCTGTGATAACAGCCTCAGCTCCTCTCTCTCCAGCAAGGGCCAGCCAACTCTTATTATTATTTTTTTAAATTTCTAATTAAGGGTACCTGAAGCACTAGGGGAAAAAACCACACTATCTGGGGGTCACCCATACATTTAAGAATCAACTTAGAGAAATGGGAAAAGGCCTAATCAAACAGGCTTCAAAAATGAAGACAGAGGTGCTCTGTAATAGCAACATGGGAAAGGCAACCAAGACAGGACAGAGATTCAGAGAGAGCTGGCCACTCAAAGGCACAAGAAAGAAGTGGAGAGGGTTGGTGTGAACCCACATCAAGGTGGACACTGCTCCAGCTCCAGACCCTGCAGTAAAAAGTGCCTTCAGAATGCAAAATGAGGGGGCCCATCCTCCAAGGCTCCACTCTTCTCAACTCCCGAACCAACCTCCTGAGCCAACATTGCATATAGGCAGTGGTTCAAGTGTCAGCTGCTCCACTTCCCATCAAACCCCCTGCTAATGCGCTCCCCGGGAAAGCAGCAAAAGACAGCCCAAGTCCTGAAGCTCTGGCACCCACATTGGAGGCCCACATGGAGTTCCACCCCTTTCCTCTGTAACTCTGCCTTTCCAATAAATACATCTTTTTAAAAAAGGCACAGTGAGTTATTCTTGGCTCCGGCTGCCCTTCCATCTAACAAACTTTGCAGCAAGCTCCGTTCACAGTGTCTGATCTGCAACTGAGTGCTAGGAGGACATCTGTTCCCTTGGTTACACAGTTAGCACCAGTACCTCAATGGGCAGAGGCAGCCCGGCCACAGCCTTGGCCTGCAGGACCAGCATGCAAGTCCCTAGACTTAGCCAACTACTCAGGAGACCAAGACGGCTGCAGAGTATTTAAGTGATCTAACAGGATCACAGCTTCAAGTACTATGGAAACACCTATTTGTTTTCTAAAGAGTAAATTTGCCAGGCACGGTGTGGCAGCCTAGTGGCTAAAGTCCTTGCCTTGCATGCTCCGGGATCCCATATGGGCGCCAACTCTAATCCCGGCAGCCCTGCTTCCCATCTAGCTCCCTGCCTGCGGCCTGGGAAAGCAGTCCAAGACAGCCCAAAGCCTTGCACATCATATGGGAAGAGACTCTGGGCTCCTGGCTTTGGATTAGTGCAGCTCTGGCCATTGAGGCCGCTTGGGGAGTGAATCAGTGGATGGAAGATCTTTCTCTCCTCCCCTCCATATATCTGATTTTCCAATAAAAATAAAGTAACTTTAAAAAAAAGAGTACATTTTCCACTGAAAACTTACAAAAGCACCTGTGTTCCCCTCTCCTCTCCTGGGAAGGGCCTTGTCCCGGCAACCCTCCAGTCAACTCATTTTGGTTTCCATGTGATACAGCTTTATAAGCATTTATACTTGCGTTTCTTACATTATATAGTCTTTTCACCAAATCAGATTTCAATGCCTTCTGATAACTTTAAATAGGAAGGTGTTTCAAAATGTTCATGAAGATATGGAATTCAAAGATGCCAAGTCTGTTTGGGTGCAAATAAAAAAAAAATCTGAAATCCATGCTTATGAGGTCTTTACCAAAAGTTGATGGAAAGTATATGTATTTTTAAAAACTAAAACTAGGTATGGATTTTTCAAAAGTTTTCACACCAAAATTATCTTTGTGTCCCATGTTTCCACAAACTTTTTGAAGCCCCCTTGATATGACTGTCCAATTTGTTTACTTCAAACAACTGTCCTTAAGCCTTATGTCTTCATCAAATTTGAGATTAACAGCTAAGGATTATAGTTGTATGAAATCCTTACAAGGTTCTGTGCAGTAGTGGAAAGCATTCTGTTCACGTCAACAGGGCACATGTGGGGTAAATTTATACTAGGAAAATGGCCTAGCTCAGTGCCGGGCATAGCCTGTTCCGGGGCCACCCTATGCCATGGCTGCCTTTTTTTATCACTCTGATGCTTACAAGCACAAAGAGGTGAGTTGCTTTGAATTTCTGCAAGAGAGAAGCAGACCATGCAGAAGGAATATTGTTTGAATTGTGAAGCCTGGAAAACCCTGAAATAAAACTCCACAGAGAATTTATAGATTGTCTTCCTCCAGGAGAATTTTGGCAGACTAAATTGGGCAGGAAGACATTTGAGCACTAATCCTTGGGTATTCAACCTCTGGCAGTGCTGACTTCAGAACGCCACAGTCAAGGAGAAATGGGTGCACATTGGGGGCACTGAAAGTTCTTCCTAACTCCAGGATCTATAGAAACACACTCAACTCAGTTGAGATGTATAGAGGAAGGCACATACGTATGCCTGCAAAAACAGGATATTTTGACACTATATGAAAAGAAGATGCATGTGATATATTAATCTGAAAGATCACCTTCAATTTAAGGTTGCATCCAGCCCTTACAAAGGATATTTATCTATTATTAGAGCTCAGCATGCAAAGAAAACATGTAACTGTCTGCTATCAGTTTTCCTGAAGTTAAAACACTTTCCAGCCGTGTTAACATGTGTGCACTTCACAACCCAGTGGATTCTCTGTAATTGTCTTTATTCCATTCTCTTTATGCTATTTGTACTTTCCCATCTTCTTTGAAGGAAAGGAAGTCATCATGAGTTTCAGCCACAGGACGTGGAATGCAGGCACCTAAACTTGTTTCATGAACAGCCATGAAACAGGACTGCTCTCCAGTCCTTGGGTGTAAGGATCACATGACCCAGTTTGTCGCTGAACACTTTCACGCTGAGCTTTACATCTTTCCCTCTCCCAGTGATTCCTACTCCTAGCCGTGTCATTTTTTATAACTTACTCCTATGACACAGGAAGACTCATAAAACTAAGTCCCAGTAGGATGACATGAGAATTCTGGCTTCTGCCCCACTCCTGGATGGTTTGCTTCAGTTATTTCATTGCCACTAGATGGCATCATTACAGGAATTTAAGAGCCAAACTGCTTGGAAACAATTTCTGTCTTGCTTTTGGATGAATGGAATGTTCTAGGTTCTACTATTTACTGTCGTTTCATTAAGTTGCTTGTGTCATCTTTTACCTTGATATGACAGACTCTCTGGCACAGGGCTAAATGGGGAGCACTCTGTGAATAACAGCTCATTAACTGGCTTCTCAGGATGTGAGAAAAACACTTTGGTTTGGCTTACAAGTAAGATGTCACCAATGACATGGATTGTGGACACTATTTCTCAACCTTCCTATCCAATTCTAGTTTCTTTCAGAGCTGTCAATCATATACAGGTTCAACACCCTTACTCAGAAAACAAACTCCAAAACTCTACTAAATGTGTATTTGTTTTCACATTTTCAGATTATCTATGCAAATATTCCAAAATGTACTTGCATTACTAGACTTGTAGAGGTAGTTAGTATGCCTCAAATCATTAATACAGGATTTACCATGATTGTTAGGGTTACCATGTCATTATCAAAGGAATGGCAGATGCACTCCTTCATTCAATTTCCTGTGCTCCCAAAGACATTGGCTTCAGTTTAGCTGTCTGTGGCCTCAATGTAAGCTAAGCCTCAGGATCGGGTCTGTGGATTCTAACTGCCCTTCCTTAGATTCTTCTTGATATTCTTTATAGGAAAACAGGCCCTTTCGTGGGAGGTCATAGTTTGTCTGGTGGGTCAGAAATCAATAAAACTAGAGAATCCTTAGTTAATGTGGAGAGCCTGTCTGCTGTGAGCTATCACAAGTAAGTAATGACTTTTAAAGCACTTATCTCAGAAACGTATTCACTTATGTGTAGGTACACACATATGTACATGTGCATACACACACATTCCTCTCCCCAAGCTATTACAAAGAGTAAAAACAAAACAAGCTACCAAAACAAATCAGAAAAAAAAAAAAACCCTCAGTCTTCATCAAGGCAATTGAGAAGTAGCACTGAAGGATTAAGAACTTAAAATAGTCACTTCATAAACTGTCTAAGCCACATCTGTGCCCTCATTAACTAAGCTGCTAATCGGTTAAACACAACTTGTGTGTGGCGCAGCAGTCTCTGTCTTTGGACGCCTGAACTACCCCAACAGCACCACAGTCAGAGTTGGGGCCATGCAACCAGCTTTCCTGCCAGATTGGGCTGCCGAAGCAGCCTGTCCCCTGAGCCCTAAGTCACAGTGCCTGGGAGCCTGCACCCACACCACGTGCCAGCCCTGCACCCAACCAAGAACCGAACCCAGTGTCCTTGAGGGACCCGATTCCGGCATTTCCCACCTCTTCTTTTATCCAAATGTGAGTGTTTATAGAAAATCATCTGAAACTCACACAATCCAAAACAGTGAATAAGTGATGACCTTGCATTACTTTTTCTAGGGGATGTTTTTTTCTCCTCTTAATGAGAAGTAGTCGTTAAGCTCATCCCCTACCCCTTCTTTCTATCTTCAGGCCTGTGGGGGCTTTCCAGGGCCTACAGAGCTGCACTGTGGGAGAGCCTGACTCTCAGGGGCTCCATCCAGCTTCCCCCACCCACTCCTCCCAACCTGCAAGGTTGAGGTCTCCAGAGCACCACTTCACCTCCAAGCCTGTACCACGTGGGCTGCCCATGGAGTTCCCCCAGTTCCCTCAGCAGTTCACTGAGAGGGTGCACAGAACAAAACCCTATCATCTGCCTAGAAAGTTAATTTGATAAACGTAACAGGATTCCTCTTGCCTGCCCATTGGGAGCTTTTCCTCTGATCACCGTTGTCATCATCACTAGGTAGCAGCAGGGATACTAACCACCATTAAGAATTGTTGATTGTGTTGAAGTTCCAGGATGAGAGGACAATGTCCCTACAGGTGGCTTTACCCCCTCTGACATCAGAGTATCTTCTCCTCTTCCTCCTCAGAGAACTACCCACTCCCTCCAGCAACTCTCAGTCCTGGCCATATGGCAGTCAGAACTGGGAGACAGAAATGACTCAAGGTTACTTTCATCTTTGCAACGGAGCCACTAGTGGTAGCTCATTTCACCAACCAGCAGCAGGTCAGTCTAGAATCAGCAAAGAGGGACTCAGTCTCCCTGAGAAGCAAATTAAACAGCATAAACACCGGGATGCCTGTGAGGCTTCTCGCCACAGCTCCAGTATTATCTCCACCAAGCTATATCCCAACTAACCCCAAGGAGCTGAGATTACTACCAATGGCATTTAGCAGCTGGGGCTGGGGGGAGGAAGAGAGGTCACCAGCAAGAAACCTTGTCTCTAGGTGCCCAGGGAATGGCCGGCTGGCATGGAAGAGGGCCAGGTGGGCCTGGCAAAGCTGCCAGGAGCTGCACAACTAGGGTTGGAGGCTTCCTGCCAGATGGGAGGACAAGGTAGTTCCTTGCTGGTGACCTCTCATGGCCCTTCCAGGCCAAGCAACTGAATTCCTTCAGAAGTAATTGTGGCTCTGAGTGTAGAGATTGGGCTCCAGAGGTGGTCAAGAACAAGAGGCTAACACAAACCAAGAACAAGGAGCCTCATGGTGTTAACAATGTGCCCATTTTCCAAAGTGCCCTCCCAGCCAATACATCATATCTGTTTTAAAGAAGGGGGCCCTGAATAAGCTGATTGGGGTGATGGACGCTGCTGGACCCTATACTGGCAAACTCACACAAGAATCAGGGTCGGAATAATCTCAGATGAAGCTTCTTTGGAGATCCCTCCAACTGAACTGCTGATCTCAGAACCCCAACCATGAAGAGACTATGTCAGCCAGTGGATTCTGAGTAGGTTTCATTGCGATTGGGATGGTGAGATTGGCAACAATTCAGACCTGTTGAACTATCAAAACTGCTTGAGCAGGACCCTCAGAGTGTGTCTCACATCAGCAACCTGGGATGGGTGGGAGGCTGGGTGGGGCTTCTCCCTTTGTTTTTCCCCTGATCCTAGATACAGGGAAAAAGAAATAAAAGAAAAAAAATTTAAAAAATAAATAGGGAGAAAAAAAAGCGACAAGCCAGTGCTCACAGCCTAAAAATGTGAAGTATTTCTTCTACTCCAAACTCGAGGCAGGTCTCTGTCCTACCCCTTCTAGGGAACTTTGGGGTCGGCACACATTCTCTAGGGTGGGGTCATGCTGGGAAGTTGTTTATAGGGGATTGGGCTCAGCTCTAGGATCTAGTCCCAAGTCCCCAGCCTGGCTCAGGAATGATCAGGTATTTCAGGCACGCCCAGGTTAAATGACAGAGGAATTTTACTGCAGGGGAGGGAAGAGTGGGGCGAGCAGAGAGGGAGAGGAATGGATGCTGAGATGGGCAAAAGGTCTCAAGGGCCTTGAAGATCTGATCTTTAGCTCTCCCGAGTGTTCAACATCTTCAAGTTTAGATCTATGTATATGTCAATATATTAAAAATCCAAGAAAAAAAAAAGAAGAAGAAGAAGGGGGCCCTGAGATCTCACTCAGAGGTTCCACAGGATGACCTCTAGGAGGTGACGGGGTTCAGCTCTAAGTTGACTAAGTTGAGCTCAGCCTGGAGATCACAGCCCAGGGACTGCACTTGGCAGCAGCCTGTGTGGCATTCACCCCCATTCCCAGTGGATCCCAGGCCCAGTCTACTTTCCTGGCTTTTCCCTCGCCTGACACCAGTAGCTGCTCGTCTCCTGCTCTCCCTGCCTTCCCTTTCCCACCCCGGATCACTCTCCTCACTTTCCTTCCCCTAGAGAAGCAGGGCAGTGTGGGAGGGGACAGCAGCTGGGTTGCAGTTGAAATGACCTTTCCCATGTCAACCTCGGCCTCTTCCCTAACTGGGTCAGCCCTCAACATGGCTCCCCTCCATGAGCTCTTTCAGCAACTTTAATTAAGTACAACTATGAGTAACAGCCAACACAAAACAGTTAATACTAGATTGGAACCTAGGGTGCCCACCCCCAGCATCCACGCTCTTGCTGCCATCATGTGGCTTAAAGAAATTCCATTTGGATCTGGCAATAGGGGTTGCAGTTTGGCTTAGCTCCCATCATCTGAAAGTCTTTGGAACTAAAGACTGGACCAAGACCAGAATGGAGTTGCACACAGGAGGGGAGAAGCTCAGCCATAGGAGAGGATAAGGGACACTATGAGGCTTCCAGGCCAGAACCCAATGTGTCATCTGGCCTCTGGCTTGGAAGCAGTGTTGGCAACCTCCTAGACCCTTGTCTCCTGGTGCAGGGGAGTGCCCTGGAAATGCCCTTAGGAACCCGGTATGTACACAGAGGAATACATACACACAATGAGGATGACAAAAGAGCCAAATACTGAAACAACACTGCAGACTCTGTCAAATGAAGACCCCAAGTATGGCGCTGGGGACCCCTGAGGTGCTCCAACAAAATCAAACAACACAGGCCTACCAGCTTGCACATGGCACCATAACACCTGCAACCCAGTAACATTCCTGCAGCACAGGCACAGCCATACACAGATGCAGGAAATCTCATCCTTGCACCCACCACGTGTACACTCACAGGCCCTACCTATCATCGCAGTAGGTGAACTTCATGTCCATGCTATGGCGGCTCAGGAAAGTCTTGCTATCCAGGGGGATGTCCATGTGGGATGGGTGCTGGATCGGTTCACACATGATGATGAGGCAAGACATCAGGGGCTCCTTGTAGCCACAGAGACTGTTGTGGGGAGGGCAGTCACTGTAGACCTTCACCTGGCCAGTGCAATGTAAAACCTGGGGGCCAGCAACAGAGGGTCAGACATGGGGCCAAGAGTTCTGGAGGGGGGTGGTGAGATGGTGCTTTAGGTGCCTCCCTGCCCTACGGTGTGGACCCTGCCCCCTGGCCTGATGCTGTCCTACCTTCCAGGTGGCCGACTTGAGGTTGACAGTCCGCCCTCTGTTGGTGACTGTGCACTTCATCCTCATGAAAAAGTCCCGCTCCGTGGACATGTCCTTATTTTTCTTCCCAAAACCAGATCCTGCAAAGGGAAGCAGAAGGGAGTGGACTTAACTTTCTATTTCCATTTACAACAGGGACCTCACTACATACAGTTTTCTGGGCAAGTTCCTGTTGTATCTCCCATGGATCTGCTCTCTCAGCACCTGTAACCTGCTCAGGACACTGAGCCTCATCTCATTTCTCTTCTCCTGCTTATCTTCTCAACCAGAGACAGCACAAACTGCTGCAAGGCAGGAGCTGCCCTGTCGTTTCGTTTCCCCTGCATCTAGCACATTGTCAGTGGTTACTTGATAGTGGCAAGGAAATGGGCTACTATTCGCCGTAATCTTGGCAACTCTGGAGCAGGCTGGGTTCTGCCAGCATGGGTAAAACCATAGTTACTCAAAAGGCACATACGTGTCAGGTTAGGAGTACCCCTCAGATATCCTTGTTTTGTCTTTATAAGGAGTTTCAAAGGAATGTGAAACCTCTTGCTCCCCCCTGCCCCCGCAATAGCTGCATTCAGGATATTAGGCCATGTCCTAGAGGAACATCTTTCAAAGCTTAAGAGAGATCTCAAGGGTGGCTCTCCTAGGATTTAGTGAGCAAGTCTGCTTTGAAGATCAACTCAACAGGGCCTATAGCCTCTTCTCTAAGCCAAAATTAAATAGATCACCAGGATCAGTCATATAGCTTCTCTCTTATAGTCTACAAAGAGTTGGCCCATTCACATCATCTACTTTCTGTAAAACAAAAGGAGTGAATGTGGTGCCAGCAGTCTCTCTTGTTCATTTCTGAAGTCTGCCTACACCAACATCCCTGGCACCCTGCCTAGCATCACAGAACAATCCAGATCTTTGTTTCAAGCAGTCACATCCCTCCCTCCAGGCAAAACCATCAGCCTCTGCACCTAAACCTCCAGACGGCCTTGGTTGATTGATTGATGTACTGCCGCAGAGCTGCGTGCCAAGAGCATGGTAGCATCCCTGAAATGAACTTAAACGCTATGTAGGGAGCCCACTAAGGAACAGATCATATGGTTCCTCTTTTGAGAAGAGAGAAAAAAATTGTTTCCTTGTGCTTATAGCATCCTCTCTCCCATCCTTACTTTCCATTTGCACATTCACAGGTAGAGTTTGCCTAGAATGCTAGGCACCTCTCTTCTTGGGGCCCAGGCCCACTCCCAAGAACAGCCCAGGAGTGAGCTATATATGCTGGGATTACTGCTATGGTCTCCTGACATGCTAACCTCCAGCTTCTCCCCTTTCTGACATCTGCTTATTCTTTCCCAATATGACTCCTAGGTCACCCCAACGCTGGTCAAGAACTTTCATTAGCTCTCCACTGTCTACAGGCTAAAGACCAAGGCCCCCTAACAGGCTTTCAAAGCCTTCCGTTGTCTTCCACATGGCAGCTTTATCTTCCTTCAGGAACCCACAGGAACCCTTTGCTTCTAGGTCACTAGTCCACCCTCAGGCCGGCACCGTCAGTGACCACTGGCTGACTCACCCTGCTTCACTGACTTCCCTGATAGACAAACCAAGAGATCTAAGGTGCTCAGATAACCAGAGTTCACTTGGCTCTGAATCATGGCACTCAAGAGCAGGAAGGTCCTAGACCTTGCCTAACCCAATGCCACCAACTTGGAACAGAGAAGTGAGGGACTTTCTACAGGCCACAAAATCACACTGTGATTGTAGTCAATGGCTACACGGAGCCTGAGACTGCCCCCCACCCACCCCCAGGGCTAACGGGTTCCTGGAGCAGACAAAAAAAATCAGAGCTTTTCTTTCCTAGGCTTGGAGCAATCACTTAGAAAGTGATCCAGAAAGTCTGGCAGCCCCTTGCTCACAGAAGCAAATATTCTGAATGGCACAGACCTTCAGGTCACTTAACTCATGGTGCTGGCAGTGGGAGGCAGCTCTCTGGGCTGGGGATGCTGGGAGAGTAAAGGGGTTGGAAAAGGAGGTTGTCACCCACCCTCCACCTACAGGTAAAGGGAAGGCAATGCTTCCCTGCCCACTGGGCAGAGAGGAAACAGTGTTTTACCGCTTTTGAGGGTCAGGTTCTCCCGGATCTCCTCGTGGTCACAGGGGTGAGTAAAGTCAAAGATGCTGTGCCCCGTCAGCTCCACCTGTTTGGAAAACAGCGTCAGGCCTTGCCATTCCCAATACTGCAAAGACTGCAGGAGACGGCCAAGCCACCTTCCAGAACTAGAGTCAGGGAGAAGAATGGCACCAGTCTTCTCAGAAGCCAAGGCCAGGGTCATCATGTCAGTGAGACCCAAGTCTGAGCAAGGATGGCAGAGATAGGAAGATGGCCATCAGCAATGCCAAATCCAGGGCCAGGGAGTGGCAGGGTATAGTATGGAGGCTCACAGCCTGCAGCTAGGCAAGATCACATGGGCTTGGGTAGGGACAGGTGGTAACCAGCATCTGCTGCTGTTTTCCACCCCTTCCTTCACCCCAGTCATGAAAACATTTTCCCGTATTGAGACATGGAGGAGGGCATCACCTGTGTGAGTCCCATGAACTTGCTGATGTTTTCAGACAGGAAGATCATGTCACCATCTTGGGTTACCACGGCAATGAATCCCTCCAAGGCTTTCAGGTACAAGTTGTCCATCTGCTGGTCAGCCTCGGCTTCAGACTCATTTTCAGAACACACTGGAAAGAGAGGCATGGGCATGAATGGGGTGCTAACACAAACACATGACTGGCATGGACAGATACCTAAAGGGAGATCAAGGGCACTGTGTGGACCTTTTCGGAAATGCACAGTGTCCACTAAGGCCCAGCTCTGGGTCTTGAGTGAGGACACCTGATGAAGGCATGGCAGACACTGTAGTGCCATGGAGCAATCGTGGCAGAGTAGTGCCCTGGAGTCACTACAGTTAAGAAGAAAAATTTAGCTGCTGGTGTATACCAAGTGATTTTACCCATCAGATAGTAATGAAGCATGCTTTGTTATCACAGTGACCTACGAAGTAGGTTCTATCCTTCCATATTACAGAGGAGGCATACAGAGGTGAAGCTATTTGATCCTGGTTGGAAAGGCTGGAAAGGGAGGGGGTCTAGGAAACTGAATCCAGAAGCCACACTCAACCACTAACAGGCTTTGAAGTCAACACTGATTCTTTCACTACATCAGTCTTCTATCAAGCTGTGACTTTGGGTGAGTAAACTTCCTCTTCACTTATCAAGTTCTTCATCAGCTAAAGGAGAGCATTTCTACTGTTTTAATTGTAAGGACTCAATAACAACATGAAATGCTTCAGACAGCATCAACGACTTTGAATTTTTAAACTTGTTTTTGTTTTTAAGGATTTATTATTTTTATTGGAAACACAGATTTTATAGAGAGGAGATATAGAGAGAAGCAGATACAGAGAGAAAGATCTTCTGTCTGCTGGTCTACTCTCCAACTGGCTGCAATGACCTGAGCTAAACCAATCCAAAGCAAAGAAGCCAGGAGCTTTTTCCAGGTCTCTTATGTGGGAACACAGTCCCAAGACTTTGGCCCATCCTCTACTGCTTTCCCAGGGCACAAGCAGGAAGCTGGCTGTGAAGTAGAGCAGCCAGGATACAAACTGGTACCCATATGGGATCCCAGCACATGCAAGGCGAGGATTTAGTCATTAGACCATCTTGTCAGGCCCGATTCTGAATTCTTCCTCTCTTCTGCCATCACAACACTCAAAGCCCAGGCAGGGAATATGAGATTTAAAACCCCAGAGCTGGGCCCAGCGCGATGGCGCAAGTGGTTAAGGTCCTCGCCTTGCATGCCCGGGATCCCATATGGGCGCCGGTTCTATCCCGGCAGCCCCGCTTCGCTTCCCTTCCAGCTCCCTGCCTGTGGCCCCGGGAGGGCAGTCGAGGATGGCCCAGAGCTTTGGCGCCCTGCACCCGTGTGGGAGACCCGGAAGAGGCTCCTGGCTTCGGATAGGCATAGCATCGGCCCGTTGCGCTCACTTGGGGAGTGAATCATCGGATGGAAGATCTTCCTCTCTATCTCTCCTCCTCTCTGTATATCTGACTTTCCAATAAAAAAAAATAATAAAAATAAATCTTAAAAAAAAAAAAACCCAGAGCATCACAACTGGGTACCCAAGGTGGAATGCACACACTTAGGTGGGAGGAGGACTCATTCCAGGGTGACCAGATGTGAGAAGGCTCACAGAAAGCAACCTCACCATGGCTGGTGAAAGCAGCAGGTTTTTCTGTGCCTGACGGAGTAAGCAAGCCCTGGCCAGCACGCAGAGCAGGCTTCCTCTGAGGCCTGAGCTACAAGATCCTACTTCCTAGTCTCAGGGTTAGGTGTGGTGAGTAGCTCCCCTGCCAGACAAAGAAGCATAGCACAGCAAGCACAGATGGAATCTCTACTCAGGGCCCTAGTCTCTAGGTTTCTATCCTGAGATATGGGATTTATTCCTATCTTCTGCTCCCTAGTTCATGACTTGACTCCAAACATACATTTATTTACTTATACACATTCATGTTCATACAGGGTGTAAGCATCAGCCCAAGTATACCCAGAACAAAGGGATTAGAGAGTTATTGGCACCTATCAAACTTAATATTCACTTTAAAGGGGGGGGGGTTCTCAGAGGGAGACTCTTCTAGGGGATGCAAAAACAAGACCAACTATGTGGGCTACTTGACCAGCAATGACTCAATGCTGGGCAGTGTGGCTCAAGTTCAAGGACATTTAGTCTATTCAATTCAAGCTTCTAACTTGAAGCTCTAGACTACCTGCCATGACCCCCAAAGCATTTTAGTTGGGATATATTCCATCCCAGGGGCTTCACTGGCAGCCCAGGGGAGCAGTCATCTTTCAGAGCACAGGCTCAGAGGTTAGGCCAAGTCTCAGCCTCATCGCTTTCTGCAGAGAAACACCACAGGGTGGGCCAGCCCTCAGCACTGGAGCCACTGCACTGAGTTGTACGGCAGCAGCTTGCTCTCTGACTACTACAACATGACACAAACAAATGAGGGCAGGCCTTTCTTCCTCACACCCGGGTTCAGGAGGCCAGCCTTCTGCATAGGAGTCACCTTCCACTCCCTGCAGAGCCAATCCCCATTCAGGGTCTCCAGCTCACATGTCTGCTCTGTCCCAACTGACTGGTCAGCTGGAGTGATACAGAAGCCATGGTAGTTCAGGGTTGGGTGACATGGCAGCTGCTGTTGATGCTCCCAGGTAACGCACATCTCACAAGGGCTGTAGGAGAGCCAGGGACTCAGCCCAGAGCCTTCATAGGTGACTGGCTCAGGACAAGAGCATGAGGGCAAAGGGAACACACGTAGGACCTTCTGTGGAACAATCTACACAAACCCAGGGCCCCAGGAAGACAGAGGTGAAAGGGTCCTATTGCCAGGGTGTCCCATTCAATAAGCCCAGGTGGCCCAGCCAAGTAGCTCCCAGGACCACAGCTGAGAAGCCCTGCCTTCACTCTGGGTCCTGCAAGTGACCCTGATGTTGGGAAATTCAGCTTAAGTGGAAGGTGGTCATTATTTTGGGAACTGGGGAGGAGGTGTGTTGGAGACCATTTCAAAATCACCCTAAATAGGTGACCACCTTCTCCAGACAAGGAGAGGCCAACCAGGTAGTTTCTGGCCTACGGGGAAGATATTTTCTCTCTGATTTCTTTGATCTCAGTAGTAATGCTGACTTCAAAATCTGGACTCATCCCAAAACAACACTGTTTGGGCTAACAAGGCACACAGGAAATAGTTCTGCTTAACACTTCCTGTTTTCAACAGTTCCAGCCCAACCAAACTGGTTTCTACTTGTGCCTAGCATATTTGCTTCCAGGAGGTGGCGAAATTGGTTCTACCGGCCAGTCAGCCCAGTTATGAGAGGGCGGGAGAGGGGTGTGCTGGGGCCAAGGAGGGAAGCCCAGCATTGTGGAAGTGAGGTCACAAGAACTGCAGCCCCGGGGACCGTAAGGCAGCAGCACTAGTGGCTCCCACAGAGCCTGGCCCTTTGGCAGGGAGCCCCACATGAATGCTGAGAAGCCAGGGGGCAGAGCCTCATTGAGGGGTTCACATCATATCTCAGCCTCTTAATCTGTGAACACCCTGTCTTCCTGTGGCTTTACTAGCATCTGAAGTGTCAGACACAGGGGCAAATGCCTCTCTCCACTGTTGTCAAACATCTAGAGCGTGTGTGCTCTGTGGCGGGTGTAAAACCACCTGTCCACTGTGTCAGTTCCTCTAGCCAGGGTGGGGGGCAGTGTCGCAGGGGCACAAAGACTGCTGGAGGTTATACAATCATCAAAAGTGAACCCTGAGTGCTGAATAAAGCAAGCAGCCCATGCTGGGAGCTCAGTCAGCCGCTCATGCGTTATGAAACAGTCCCAGGTTCTGGGGATCATTGCCTTGCTTCCCAAGCCCCTTCAGGATGTCCCAGTGAGGAGGGACAGCCATTCACCCAGGCGGGCAGCACCCTGCTCAGCATGGGGAGCTCGAGACACTTTCATGCTCAAAATAGGCCTGGTAAACAGGCTTTGATGACTTTCCACAGCCAGGATATGCGCGGGCTGAGACTTCGGAGCACTTTTTCCGGAGTATCACTCATTTCCTTTAAGCAGCACCACCCATATGCGGCGGGAGGGCATGGGCAGAAGGAGCTGGGCATCTGGGGTGAGCAGGCAGCCAGGGTAGACACCTCCCACCCAAGTCTCAGACCAGCCTGCTGCTGCCCAGGCTGTCCCAGCAGGACCCTTCCCCCAACCCCTCTAGTCCCAGAACTGTTCCAACTCTCCACCAAGCCTTCCTGTTCTAAGATGTGCCAGCAGGTAGTCAGTCACTACTTAGGCAGCATTCCCAGTAGTTCTTTTTGTGGCTTTGTCTGAAGCCATCCCTTCCCCAACCGCCCCCTACCCCCCACCATCAAAAAAAGAAGAAGAAAGAACTTCTCACAGGCCTAGACATCTGCTTTTCCTACCTGGGTGTGCCAAATGCAAAAACAGGGTTCACTGAGAGCCCAGGGGAGACAAAATAATTTGGAGATGACTTCCTGGATCATCAGACTGTCCCTCTGGTTCTCCCCCCAGCCCTGCCAACCAGCAGGTGTGGGCCATGATCACATCTCAGGCAGAAGGTATGGGAGCCATCTGATTCAGCCCACCCTCAGAGATCATGTCTGCGCCCTTTGCGTGGCTTCTGACTCTATTATCCCCTCTCCCTGCTGGGAAGTCGTGGTGCAAGCCTGGGCCAGGGAAGTCCTACTAATGATCAGACTTGTGTTTTAACTTAGGGAATGATCAGAACCAGGCCGGTATCTCTCCAATATATGTAGCATTCCCAACCCCTGACACCCTTGCAGGAGGCAGCTTGCAGGTCTCTTCCCAAACAGAAGGGGAAAGAGCCTTGGTGTGCAGAGTGAGTGGGGTAAGGGGCTGACATGGTTCACAATTAGGGGCAAAAACTTGAATTGGGGTTTTCATGGGCACTAGAAACCACAGTCCTCTCTACCACCTCACTCTCTTCGCCTCACGTGCTCTGCCAGGGAAGCACATGGCAAAGACGGTGCAAGTGCTTGCCCTTCCTAGGCCTGTCATCCACCAGCCATCACCTCCCATGAAGACTGCGGTCCTCTCCAGGCAAACACCAATGAATCCAACATGCACCTGCCACTGCTCTTCAGAGACCTTGCTTCCTGTCGGTCCCCCAGCTCCCTTCCTGACAGATTGTTTCACTGGGTCTGAGTGCTGCGAAGCCCATTTGACAGCAGAAGGCAGCTTTTGCACAGGCATCACTGCCCTCAGAGGACACCTGTGCTGGTTTATGGGTTTGAGGGCTCCCCCTGGAAGAGGACAGTCTGGTGGGGTTCCCACTGAGGTTCCCGTAAGAGCGTGCTCTGGGCCACGAGTGACATAGGGCTATTGTTTCGCTGGGCTTCCTGAGATACGGATCTTGCTGGGCCGCCCAGCCCTGCAGCCTGCCTTTCTCAGTGCTGAGGCTTCCTCTCCAACATTCCCACACAGAACAGCCCACTGTGAGAATCAAAGGAAAGCATGTTACTAAGTAAAGCAGCAGTGCAGCCCAGGCAAAACCTGGCACTGCTCGGCCTTTTGAACTCTGAGCTAGGCGCACAGCTATTTCCGAGCATGGAACCGACTGACGTGGGTGCTCACCTTGGTGGCAGAGGCTCATCTCACACACCTGGACCTGCCTGCAACTGGGAAAAGCTGAGGGCCACTGCATTGGGACAGGAGTGGCTGAGAGACAGGTGCAAGGACAGCAAAGGGGGACCTCTGGGTTTCCAGCGATGTCGGCATTTTTCCAGCCATCAGCATGCCTATTGGTATCATGTTTGTTCTAAGCTCGCCCTGGCTGAGAGCCAGGTGGATGGTGAGAGCTGCAGGCCCTTCCTCCTCCAGGCCATCTCAGCCTTCACTTGGCCCTGCAGGGCAAGCACGCACTGTCCCTGTGAGCAGAGGAGGTTTTTACAAGGCTGCAAAGAAAGAAAGCAGCCAAACCTGGACCCCAATACAGTTCTATGTGCCCATAATCCCATCTACCTTCTCATTAGGCTACATGCCCTGGAAAAACAAACTATGTGTATTGCTGAAATGGTGTTGTCATTTTTAAAAAGAGTCTGAGTAACCATGTCAACAACCAACCTGAAGAAACATGTGGCAAGAGCCTGAAGGTAGGTGAATAAGAGGCACAAGCAGCAAACCCTGCCCCCACTTCACCATGTTCAGTTCCTGAGACCCTGCCTTTCAAGGACATCAGGACCAGAAGGCCTGAAGCAGAAACTTTCTTTTTGCATCACTCCTTTCCTGGGACAGAAGCCCAGAGCTGCCATGCCCAGGGCTCTGGGCAGGCAGGGGCAAAGTGCAGACAGATGTCAGGCAGTCTGAGTCCATAACTCAGAGGAGCTCCTGAGCTGGGAGAGCTAGGACAGCCCCTCCTGATCTCCACGGGTGTCTCCAGCACACAGGGCTCCACCAGCACACAGGCAGACATGCCTGATGGCTCAGCCACCAACTCTCCCTCTCCCTCAAGCCATCCTCTGGACTATGGAAAAGGAAGACTGGGCTGGGGTGTGGCCAAGCATGGCCCAGGCAGCCTGCAGCCACAGGAAGCACAGAAGCAGGTCTCAGAGTCTGAGCATCTCCTCCCCATCCTGCTGCTCAAGGCCAGCCTGCCGAGTGGCCTCCAGCTGACATTGTTGCCCCAGCCTTCTCTTTTATGGCAACCCTCAGGCTTCATCAACATTCTATTCTGGCTAGTCTACAGAAGGCACCCGCTGTCTTCTGTGTGTCTTTTTTATGAACTTGGCTGTCAAGGGCAGATGGACCATGTGCTCGGTGTATGACTCTGAGCCCCCTTAGCTTCTCTGGGAAATGAGAATGAACACCTAACGGGTCTAAACGCAGTCAGAAAGGCATGCTAGGATCAACAGTTTGGATCTCCAAGGGGTTTCTGTTGGCCAAGGGATGGGAGAGCTGGCTATAAGCCCCAAGGAATTCACGTCCAAGAGCAGGCTTTCAGGTATCATCCGAAGGAAGCAGAAACTAGACTCTGGGTGTGGAAAAGGGGTGTCCACCTGGTCAGTCAAGACTCCACTGCTTACTATGTATAAAGATGGTCCCAGGGCCTGGCATGATGGCCTAGTGTCTAAATCCTTGCCTTGTACATGCTGGGATGCCATATAAGCACCAGTTCATGTCCTAGATTCTCTACTTCCCAGCCAGCTTCCTTCTTGTGACCTGGAAAAACAGTAGGGGATGGCCCAAAGCCTTGAGACCCTGTACCCACACAGGAGACCTGGAAGAACCTTCTGGCGCCTGGCTTGGGACTGGCTCAGTTCTGGCCATTGCAGCCACTTGGAGATTGAACCAGCAGATGGAAGGTCTTTCTGTCTCTCCTTTTCTCTGTATATCTGCCATTCCAATAAAGTAAATAAAATTTAAAAAATATGGATCCTGCTCTCAAACACAGTAATGGTAGATGAATCCCTTTGAAAGAAAGTGCTCTGAGATAACTTTTGTGGTCCTTCTTAGATGGAGCAACCCCAGCTTGGCCAGGGAGTCAGCCACTGCTGCTTCTTTTCAGAGCACCTGTGACCCCTGCTCTACCCACTGGAAAGCATTCACAGGGCATCTGCTGTCCTGAAATGCTGTGCACCGAGTCTCCATGGGTTTACAGCACAGCTTGCCCTGCAGCCCTGGGGTCCATGGAGCTGTTGCCTGCTTAGTTCCTCCCATATCCTTCCTGTGCTGTGGGGCCTAGAATAGCACATGCCGATTCGGAGTCCCCTTGCTTGGGGCCACTGTCCCAGAATAGTCACTGCAGGAAAGGATGTCTGAATGGGCCCTTCTGCAAGTATCTCACTCAATGAATGTGGCCCGCGACAGACCCTCTGCTCCCGGACTTGCCTCCAGCATGCCCATTCCCTCACATGCCACCCATCTGGGGTGGGGCTGGGCACCCCAGTCTTAATAGAACTGCGACAACTCAATGAGCTGGTCCCTGGGAAATTTCTGAAGCCACCTCTTTCAGGTCAGGCCTAACAGGAAATGGCGTGGAAAAGGATGTTAACTTTTAGGAAAAAACAGTGCTTGGTGAGCCCACATGCTGTAGACACTGGGGAGGCTGAGAACTCATCAGTTTTCTGGGGACAGGCGATGTTTTATATGATCACCTGCCAGGGACTCTCCTCATAGCATGAATGAAGGCAGCACGGATGCATCCTGGCCCTATCACACACTCACCCTGGGCAGTCTCATCAACACCACAGTGCAGCCAAAGAGAACCATCGCTCAGAGACCTAGTGGCCTAGCCAGCTGGCAAAGGATAAAGACCAGTGATTGCCTTCTCTGCCATACTTGACAAGCAGTTAGAAGTCAAGACTAACACATTTCCCACAAGTCAACCTGCTTTGTCTAGGGGTCTTCTAACGAGGGGTGGGCAATGAAACTGGGAAACCAGCCAAAACCATCCTTGCTTGTTCTCCAAGACCTTTCTACCCTCCTCAGCGTCCAGGTGCCCATGCACTTGCCTGGTTCTGCCCTTGCCCTCATTCTGCAGCTTTGTTGGTTGCAGAGGTCACCACAGGATGGAAGATGTTGGACACGCAGGGAGGGAGCACTAATGGCATTTGTGCAGGTGCAGGCTTTGCAAGTGGGTTTCATGGCTGGAAGACCTCCATTTCTGGCACAACAGGAACTTCCCTGTGTGTCAGAAATACCAAGGAGGCCTCACCTGCCAGCCTCACCTGAGCTGAGCAGCTTGTGTGTCCGCAGGAAGCTGATGGCCAGCCGCATGATGGAAGCCTTGTCCAGGTGGGAGCTGACACTGTGGGGCAGGGGCAGCTCATGGGCCAACTCGTAGAACACTTCTGTCTCCTTGCTTCGCCGGCACCTTGCTGCATCACGGGACTTCTCCTTCCTCCTCTCCGAGCTACTCCTAAGGTGAGAGAGAGGTGGTTAGTCCCTGAAAGGCCACTGCCATCTTACTGGTCCCCTTCCCCAGCACCATCAAAGCATCTCTAAGCCCACAGTGCAGCCAGAGCCTCCCCTGGGATTGCTCTGAATTTCCCTAAGTCATCGGAACTCCACACAACCTGCTAGCCACCATAAGTGTACAGCGTCTTTGCAACTGCACACCTCCTCTTCTGCGCCTAGAGCCTCCAGTGTGGAGCTTCAAGCAAATGACAGTGCAGCAAAAGACTTGCTGATTAGGTTAACGGACCAGGTCAACTGTGGACAGGGTGAGTATCGAGGATAGGCACCTGCATTCTGTTGCACGGTGCTGTTTCTGGGGAAGACTCACTCAGAAGAGATCAAACCCAGTCCATTTATCCCAGAGACGATTTCCACAGGGAACATGGAAAATGCTGCTGGCACCCAAGAACAGACCCACCCACCAGCCTGGAATCCCATGGCACACACTGTCCTGGTGAACTAGGGCAAGGCCAGACACACTTTCCCCCCAAACCCTTTGAGACCAGGGTTGCCACCCTCTCATGCCCACCTTTCTCAGTGTTGCACGGCATGGCACAGAACATACCCCATACCTACCTCCCTCAAGAAGGTCTACAGAACTCCTGGGTTTTTCTTTTTATGAATCCACGCCACATCCTAACATGGGCAAGTTTAAAAGCCACACAAATGGGCTGAAATTTTGACTTCTGCCCTTGCCAGCTCTATGAACCTCAATCACTGGGACTGTTGACCCCCAATTCCTCATCCAGCATGTACTCCACATTGAGCGTAAGGACTATGTGTCAGCTCTAACAGGACAGCTTCAGCACTGACCTGTGCCACCTGCTGGAGGTTGCTGCCAGAACCCAGTCACAAGATACCTGTCCCTGCAAAGAGTTACAGAACAGTCCTGGATCATCCCCTTCTCAGAATATGAATTCCACACACTAGCGTATAACACAGGAAAAGAGCTGTAAATACAAGTAAATAGCCATTGCTGTCGCTACCACCACCACCCCTCCCTGTGTGTGCATGTAGCGTGTCCTGGCATCTCTTGTGCTTTTTCATGCGACACCACAGTGGCCTCTCCCAGCGGAAGCAGGCAGTGTTATTGTCCCGACAGTCAAGCTGAGCAAAGGGACCCCCCAGAGCCTCCAGCAGAGAAATAGCGATTCTGGGTTTTGCAAGGAGTGGGGATTCCAGAGCCCATGTGTGCCTCCTTAAATGTTGTTCCTCTCTTAAAAATCAGTGTGAGGGGCTAGAATGGTAGCCTAGTGGCTAAAGTCCTTGCCTTGCATGTGCTAGGAACCCATATGGGCACAAGTTCATGTTCCGGCTGCCTGCTTCCCATCCAGCTCCTTGCTTGTGGTCTGGGAAAACACTAGAGGGTGGCCCAAGGTTTCAGGACCCTGCACCTTTATAGGAGACCTGGGGGAAGCTCCTGGCTCCTGGCTTTGGATCGGCTCAGCACTAATCATTGCAGCTACTTGGGGAGTGAATCAGCTGACAGAAGATCTTCCTCTCTCTCATCCTCTCTGTATATCTGACTTTCCAATAAAAATAAATCTTTTTTTAAAAAATTAAAAACCACCAGTGTGAGCCCTGGCAGGATGGAGAGGTGAGTTTTTAATTCCTCAGTGCTTGTCTTTATCATCTGATGTACCCACAAATAACCCCCGTTGGGTATGCCATCAAGCAACAGGTGTATGATTCTGCTGTTTTACAGAAAGGCACCATGGAACTCCTGGTACTCCCAGGGCGCGAGTCCCACCAGCTCCCTTCAGCTCCTTTGTACTGTCCTGCCTTCCAAAACTGCCACAGCCAGTGCCCACTTCTGCCTTTTGTTTATTGGGCAGCCTGCTATCTGCACAGAAAGTCCATATTCTGGGATCCCCAGCAAAACACCTGTTGCATCCCTTAAGGGTTGAGGCAGAAGCACTGTTTGCACTCTACAAAGACAGGAGGGGGCAGCTGCCTGGGCGGATCAAGTGTGCATACCCGAATAGCAGTAGGGCTATCCTGTGGCTGAGGGTGGCCAATGAGAGCCTTCAGTGAGATTAGGAAATAAGGGAGGTCATTTTCCTTGTCCCGACTCCCTTTTCTGTTTCTGGAATCCCTGCTTCCTTCTCACCCTGCTTTCCAGCTCTTATCTTACGCAGCCCCATCCTCTCTAGCCCTTCCCTCAGGGAGTATGTGCTTTTTTGGGTAAATCTTCAGTGGAAGCGTCTCTATTAGTTCCTTCTGTCTGCATTAGTCCTGACCTCTCTGAGGGAGGCAGTGGTAGGTGTGTAGGCTCCTCAGTGGGGGAAGCAGGCAGGGCATACATTTAGGTTAACAGAAATAGATTTCAAAAGCTACTGGATTCTATTCTCTAGTACCAACCCTTGTATGGCCCCACAAACACATCAACACACAAGTGATCCTCGGGGCATCTACAGAAGCCATGCTAGGGGAGTCTCACCCATCCTATGGCAGTAATGGCAACACCTGCCTGCACAAAGCTTTGCTTTGTTTCAGCCTCCCCCTAGAGGAGAAGGGCCAATGAGGCAAAGAGGAAGAGCCAGGGAGCGGAAAGGCCATCTGGAGGCAGGTGTCTGGTCACGACACTTGAGACTGAAGGGCTGCTGTGTTCCTTCAATTGTGTGCCTGCCTTGTGTCTTGCATGTATCATGTCATCACAAGCATAGCCACAGTGCAGCACAGCAGGTGTTGCTTGCATGATTTACAGAAGTGGAGACTGAGGCTCAGCCATAGAATGACATGTGCCCAAAGGCACAAAGCCAGGGTCCACACAAGCACATCCACCCTTGTCGGGCTTGATAATCAAGGAACAGCAGACATGTTGAAGTCTTAAGATATAGGGGTGCTCCCCATTTAATCTGTTCTGACAACCACATGAGGTGCAAAAAACAGGCTTTGGCATTTTCTACATTTCATGCTTTGGGAAGCTGAAAGCCAATCACTTTAAGGGACTTGCCTTGGACAATCCAGCTAACTAGGAGCAAAGTTGAGGCTAGAACTTCCTTTTTCCTAGGCCAACATTCTTTTCCTGATTTACAGGATTGGAATTTTTTGCAAACAGTAAAGAAACAGCAACATCTTAACAATTAGGAAAAAAAGTAAGACTGAGGAGGGGGGCATTGTTGGGAAGACTGAGTTTAAAAGTTAGGAGCTCCATTATAGCTTCCTTGTTTTTTGATAGTTGCACCCTGCGACTAACATGACATTAATTATATTATCCAGCTAACCTTGACACAGCCCAGAGATGTGTCTGATGTCAATTCTGGAAAGAACAGGCAACAATCTGCAACACTGCCATCACCTAATTAGCAACACTGAAGAACAAAAATCATTAACACCAAGTGTGAAAGCAGGAATCACCATCACGCCTGAACCCCTCAGATGGGTATGCACACTTGCTCCCTATGAAAGTAATCACAGACAGCCCAGGCAGGGAGAAGTGCTAGTGTTTCAATTATTAGACACAGGCACATCTCACTGTTTCCAGCCAAGCAAATTTATTCTGCAGGGATTGAAAGTCCCTGCCTCACTCGTGAAAACAGGAGAAATCTTAAGATCAAAGGAGATGAAAGCAAAGGCTGGAAGTACCAGAAAGCTCTCCACCAAAGCAAGCTTCACACCAGCAGCACTCGTGGACTTTTTTCTGGCTCTTCAGGGCTCTGGTCACACTGAGATGTGGCCCAGAAGAGCAGGTTCCCCACTCAGGGCCAGGCATGCGCATCAGGCATGCAGAGCCTTTGAGTCATGGCTCAGTCTCCCAGCTCAACCTGCTTCACTTCTTAAAATACTTGCTCTTTGCCTTCTCTCCTCAGATGGGTCCTTGAATTAGCTACGATAGATCAATTTTGCTAATGATAATTCTAAAATGTACATGATAGTAGAATCCTTTGCCTTATCCTCAGTTTTCAAAATTATGATTTTCTATTGTTATCTACACACTTCCCCTCCTGTCTTTCATGGTGGCCCTGGGGTTCCCACCCGGGGTCCTGACCACATAGGCCACACAGAGCAGGCAGCATAAGAGTGGACCTGGTCCAGGCGTGTGTACTGAGCTGAGTTCACTGAGGAGAATGACCAGAGGCTCACTGCTTGTTCTCTGTGAGTACACAGCCTAGGTGGGGAGCCAATTATGTGAAATGGCTCCACTTACCGCAGCAGCCAGTTCAGGCAACACACACTATAAGAGGTTAGGACAAGAAACACGTTGGTATCATCAACAAGGCTAAGGAAGACTGTTCAGGAGGCTGGAGAATGGAACCTAAGGGATGAATAACAATGTCCTTGTACGGGTTAGGGGTTCAGAAAGCTCTTTCTAGGAACACAGGTTCTTACTTGATTCTCACAATAACCCTAGGCAGTCAGAGAACTCTTTAATACTCATTCCAGGGTGGAAAGATGAAGATTTGGAGAGAACATATAATTTTCCATAGATATTTGTTTCCAACCTGGGCTAAGAACAAATTGTTTTCCACTAGCAGCAAGAGCTACTGCTTGTTGTACAACTCTCACATGCCCATGTCATGTTAGATACCTTCCCATGAAATGGTTGTATGTATATATATATATATATATATATATATATAATATGAGGTGGGTTGATTTGAATATGATGCACAGACAAAGACTCTGCATTTCTGTGTGTGTGGCAGGGTAAGGGAAGGCCCTGTCACCTTCAGAAATGACCTGGAACCTTAGGATTAGCATTAAGAACCACTATTGGAGATCACATGGAACATGAGGGGTAAGAGGAGGATCCCCTGACACTGGCCTTCACAGGTGCACCTCTGGCCAGGCAAGACTGCTTGTGAAGGGTGTGGTCAGATGCCATAGAGCACTCTACACACAGCAGGTCCTGGCCTGCACAGTGTCTATCACACTGCAGGTGCAAAACAAGCCGTTCCTGGCATATGTAACAATTTAAAAAGGTGTTTTATTTATTTATTTGAAAGTCAGAATTAGAAATCTTTCACCTGATGGTTTACTCCATAAATGGTTACAATAGTCAGAGCTGGGCCAGTTGGAAGTCAAAAGCCAAGAACTTCTTCTAGTTATCCTATGAGGGTGCAGGGTCCTAAGGACTTGGGCCATCCTCTGCTGTATTCCCAGGGCATGAGCAGGGAGCTTGACTGGGAATACAGCAGCCGAGAGTCAAACTGGCACTTATATGGGATGTGGGTCCATGGGCAGAGGCTTACTCTGTGATGCCATGGTACTACCACCTACTTTCTTTTCTTTCTTACATTTTCACATGCCCAAATTTACACTTACTTATACGTTGGAAACCTACATTCTGAAACACCCGGGGTCCCAAGAAAATGAAGCAGCCACGTTCAGATCAGGCAGCCAGTTGAAAGCCAAAACAAAACTCTCCATCCAGAATGTCAGCAGACACCAAGGTGATTCAGAAAATTCATGGAAAAGCAGACATTCAGCCTGGTCACGTTAAAATGTCCATGTCCTACACCAAAGTGCCTGGGTCTTGTGTCTGATGGCCAGCTCTGGCTCCTGAATTCAGCTTCCTGCTGGGAAGGCAGCAAGGGCTGGCTCAATTAGATGGGTTCCTGCCACCCACATGGGAGACCAGGTAGTCATCCTGGGGGCCACCTTCAGCCCTGACCATTACAGATATTTGGGGAATAAACCAGGGATGAGAGCACTTTCACTTTCTCTTTCTCTCTCTCTCTCTCCACTTCTCAAAAACAAAGTTAAAGTAGTTTGGGGGGGAGGGGTGGGACGAGGGAGAGTAGCATTAGTTTCATAACTGGACCTATAAACTACTTGAAACCCGTTATCTTTACATTATTAAAAAATTTAAAAATTTTTAAACTTTGTGGAAAAATGGAAGTTAATTTTAGTGTGAACATTTGAAATTCATGCATAAGTTCTCTTATAATGTACATTTTCCAGGAACATTTCCCTCAGACATGCTACAACTCCATCAGGAAAAATCTGTGCAAAGTCCCATTATCTTACAGACTTCTTGTTTGGAGTTATTCACTTCCAGGGCAGCCTTGGGATCCTGATGAATGTTGTCAACGTCACAAAAGATGTGCACTTGGTCGAGGTGATCTTGGTGTCTGACCTCCAGGTGAACAGCCGCCCAAGAAACCAGCAGCAGGACCAAGGAGGAATGGCTGCTTCATGAATTCTAAGCTCTTGCCCTTCTGGGTAATTAAGAATCATGGGTCCATTGCCTTGCAGAGTTAAATTCCAGCAGATCAGGGAGACACAGCACTAAAGCTATTGAGCCAGCTTTTGGAGATGCAAATACTTGTGCATATTCCTTATCAATGGTGTCAGAGGAAGAGGAAGTTGACATTTATTGAGCAGTGGGGTAAGCTAGGCACGTTTCATAAACAATCACTGGACCCTTATGTAAACCGGGCAGTGTTCTCAGTTTCATTTTTTGCAGAGCTCAGGCTCACAACTCAGGCCTGCATCCCAATCCCATGGTGGGTTCATGCTGAGCCTGCAATCACAAGTCATGAGTTGGTTGTGTCTGTACTCTGCCAAGGTGGCTACTGTTCCTTGTATTTGGGGAGGTCTTTTTAAGAAGTGCTATAAGAGCCACACAAGAAAATCAGCTGTAACACTTTCTAGCGCACACTGCATGTGAAACCCTGAACAATATGCTCCAGCTTACCCACCCCTTTAGTCACCAGACTTGGCTGCAGATGGGTGGTGATTGTTCGAAAGAATAAAATGTGCTCTTGGGTGATAAGGCCTTTTGCCACAATGGAAGATATTCTAAAGAATGGTTTTTGGCTCTCAGGACAATCCACAGGATGGCAAAAATGATTTAGATGAAGAAGGTGTTCCAGGGGCCAGTGTCCTGGAAGCACCCTGATGATGGTCCAAAAGCAGTGATTAGCAGGGGGCTCTATGATAGGAGAGGGAAGGGAGCAGTCAACAAAGGAGACATGACAAGATCAACTTCAGGAGGGAGTAGGCACCACAGAGAGAGCTTGGAGAGAGAAAACCAGCATCAGTGTGTTCATGGTCTGTGTGCTTGTCCAGCTGGGAGCTACGGGCTGGTTTGTCCAAGTCTTAAAGGAGGGGACAAAGAAGAGGCAAGACAGTTGAGGGCTGGAATGTCTCAAACAGGAGCAGATGCTTTCACTCCTTCCCTGGAGGAGCACTCCTGGAAAGTGTCTCAACCTCCCAACCCCCACGCCCTCCCCTCCTGTGTTGGGCCCCCAGCTTTCTGAACCACACCGAGGGTCTGGACTGCATTCAGAGATGACAGTAATGTCAGGTGCCCACCCAGCGTGGCCCTCTAATGGTCAATTCTGCTTGGGGCACACTGGAGATGCTTATCTGCAGCCTTCTCTGCTCCAGGCAGCTGGAGAGGAGATGGCAGAAGATTCAATTATCACACAGCCCATCTGGGGCTCCAGATAGCGCAGCTCCTTTTGTAATTTGAGGACAAGTGGAGTCCCTAGCCCTGCTGTGAAAAGCTGTGCGTGTGAAGAAGTAGTTGTGACCAACTGTCCCCGTGTCTAGCTGCATGTGCACAGATCTCAGCAGGTGCTCTGTTCTTTCTGCTTGTGTCTTCCTCACCAAAAATTCCTAGGTTGAAATCTTCAGCACCAGCGAGATGGCAACTGAAGGTGGAACTTTCTAAAGGTGCTTGGGTCATGAGGGAGGAACTATCTCGAAGATTCTTAGGAGATCTAAGACAGATCCTTCATACATACTACTACCTGGATCCATCTATGAACTACTGCAAAGCAAGTCCTACCCAAGACCACCTTGGTCCTGAACGTCCCAGCCTGCAGAACTGAGAGGAGTATACCTCTATTGCTAATAAGCCACTCCACAATATTTTGTAAAAGACATCTCCTTATTCTGTACATTCATGAACTATACCACCAAACATCTGCAACACACATTGCAGTGTATGTGGCCTATTATAAGTGAATCTGTAAATATTCAAACCATCAATCTCCCACAGCAGGGTAGGAGGGGCAGCCACCATCACTACCATTTTAGAAACTGAGAAAAATGGAGACTTGGAAAGATAATGGGGATATAGATGGAAGTGGAGCAAAACCCCTGGGATGCTACTTTTTCAAGGCCACATGAACAGTCGGTGCTTGACAACCAGCACCAGAGACGTAATGCTGCAAGCAGACCTCCATTAGGTCTCTTCTAACCTAGCATTTCCTAACATAATTGTTTTCTTTTCAATTTTGCTTTGGTGGAGATAAGAACAAGGCATATTTGGTATAGGCAGCTTTGAAAACAAAAAAGGTGCAGAGGAAACAAGCTGAGACTTTACTGAAGGATCCTTATTTGGCTCCTTTTATTTAGTATTGTCACATTATTAAGATTTCTTTTAACATATCCACAATAACCAGCAATGTCAGAATGTATAGGCAGTTCACAATGCATTCTACTATTCCCTTACTATTACTCCAGTATGGCTGCCAACGTTTAGCTGTTCTAAATGACGTTGTGTTGATGGCCTCTGCATCAGATAGATATTGCTTTTACATTACTACCATGAAAAATGATACATGTAGCTTGCTGCTGGTTCCCTGGAGTGACCTCACCATGACCCCCTCTGAGAGCTGGGCAGGTGGCTTTGACAGCATCAGCATCTTCAGGGCCACAGACCCCATAGCAAGTGTGGGGCCTGGGAGAGGAGCTGCAGAGGGACACATGGGAAGGAAGGAGAAGGCTGCCGCAGTCTCTCCTCTTTTTCCTGACCCAGGCACCAGCTGCCTTAGCTACCTTTTCTCATGCCATGTGAAGATGAAAACATTTGGGAAAGAGATGATCAATGTTCCTGAACTTGGGAGATTTCATGAACTCTGATCTCATCTAAACAGTGTCTCCCAACCTCCTGCCACCACTACATCCAGAGTAGTGGTGCTCAGGGAAGACTTCATGCATGTACACCCAATGAAGAGGGAGACAAAGCAAGCAGGAGACATCTGCCTGGCTGTCCATAGCTCTCTGTAGTGACCCCTGACCCTATGTACACTCCAGCAAATACACCAGTGAATCCCAGCCAGCCCAGAGTCTGCCAGTGCCGCCACTAGCACCACAGACAATGCTCTTCAGTTCATCAAGAACTGTCATCTTATAGCAATCCTGTGAGGCAGGCGTGATACCACCTGTGGACCCCAGAATGTAATGATGCCTACATCATCACCCGAGCCACACAACAAGATTCATTCCTCCATCACTGGGGCTTAACTCCCACACCCTAGGTGCCAAGAGGCTCTTTATGCAAGTTCAAAAGGTGCTGGTGCATAAACCAGGTGTGTGGTAGAAGCGGAGACCTTTAAGGATACTTAATATAAAGAGTTTTGGAAAACACATACTCTCAGTCTGAGAAGCAACAAAGAGGGCTTCCCTGTCCAGCCCCCTGCTTTAGATCATGGCCTGCCACTCACTGGGATAGCGCTCCTCTGCTGGGAGATGTGTGTCTTTTTACAAACTCTCACTTTGCTGGCAGCGTCTATGGATGCCCGACTCAAGTGCTTCAGTCCTGTCAGTCTTCTCTGGGGCCACTTCTCTGGGATTAAGGGCATTTCTGTTGCCAGATCTGATTCAGGGCTTCCACCTTGCTAGCAGCATTCTTCCTTTGGATTCCACAAGTTTCCAATAGCACTACCTGCAGTTTGGCTCAAACTGTTCTGCATATGCCACCCTCCTGTTCTACAACCCTGCCCTCAGCCAAGAACACACACTGAAATTGTACAGCAGTAGGATAAAGAAAGTCTGTGCCTGGGATGTAAGAGGGACTCTCCAGCATGAAGTGTGCAGTGGTAGAGAGGGGAAAGCTAACTGAGCCCCCTTCGTCTCTCAGTCTAACCTCCCCGACTTCCTGCTGCCATCCCTCCCCAATGGCCTTGGCAGAATACACTGCAGCATCCCATCTGGCTGTCTACACCACACTCACTTTTCTTTACCTCACATCAGCAGCGTGTCATCTGTGCAGACTCTCCCTCCCCCCAACACCCCACTTGAGAGATGCCACACTGCCCACTTGGCCCTTCGTTTCACCCTAACAAGACCATACTTTCTGCAGAGGACCTGACTCTTCTGATGTGCCCGAGAGCACGTAAGCAACACTGAGGGCCATGAATTGAGACCTGGGACAGAAGCCACTTTAGTGATCTCTGCTCTGCAAATTCCTCCAGGCCGTTCACTGTTCTAGATAGAGCTTCCGTAAGAACTTGAACCCGACTCTTAGTGAAATAAAAATTTTCATCTAGGAAGAGTCACTGGGTCAGAGAAACCCAAAGTGTGTGTGTGTGTGTGTGTGTGTGTGTGTGTGTGTGTTTTAACAACTCTTTGAATCAAACTTAGGCTGCTGACAATTTCCTGGAGAGACAGACACCAAACACACACACACACACATATATATACATATACCAGTACTACTCAACCTTTCCTACGTATACCAGTCACCTGGGATCTGTGACAATATGGGTTTCTGATGAGGCAGATCTGGGATGGGGCCTGAGACTCTATTTCTATCCAGTCCTCCCCCCACCCCCGCCCCATGATGCTAATTCTGCTGGCCTTGTGAATTCATGCTTAGAGGAGAACAAGGGATCCAGGGGTCCCTGGGATCTTCATATCAGACACACAACAGAGATGGCATCTGGCAGGGCTGGTGCCAGAGGTTGCTAAAATGCAACAAGTCAGCCCTTCTCTTTTGCCAGAAAGATGCCTACTGGCTTTGCAAAAGCCCTACTGTAAGCCCCTCTCCTCCTTCCCCTGTTCTGCACTTGTATCACTGCACCCCTTCCTGTTTCTTAATGCCTTCTCCATGGCATTTCCTGCCACATGACTCACTGGCCCATGTTAAAGGACTCCCAGCCTTGCTGGCCTTTCTCTGCAAATGTCTTGCTGCTATAACTGGACTTTGAGTTACATGGAGGCCAGAGCGTGGGAGGTTGCAAATACATCTTTTACTTGTGTGTATCCTTCATAGGACCTTGGGTCAGGGCAGAGAAACTGGGTAAATATTTGCTCATGGACTGTAAGGACAATTCAAGTGTGCCCTTTACTCTCCTCCTTTCCCTCTCTGGGAGGAAAGAAAAAGTGATCGCAGCTGCCTTGGCCTCCAGCCCCAGCCCTGGGCACGCTCCTCCCCTGGGAGCTGCAGCTGGGCCAGCTCCTGATTTAATGTTGTACTCTGTAGCTCCTCTTCCTTGAGGGAAGAGTTAAAGCCTGGGGAAGGTCGCTTTCCACTTGGAAATCTCCATTTCCTCCCGCAGTGCGAACAAGAGAACTCTATGGACAGAGGCTGAGAGAGCCAAGCTCACAGGCAGCGAGTTGCTCTGAATGGGGCTGTTCTAACACTGGCCAAGCAGAGTCATTAAGATGCCATCCCTGAGGTGCAGCCCCCAGCGGCACCTCTGGAGAGCTGTGTCTTTGAGCCTGCCGGCAGGGCATGAATGGCAAGCACAGAGCTGGAGAGCAAGCAAGCTCTTTCACGGGCAGGGCCTTGAGGCGGGGGTGGTGCGCTGCATTGGAGGCAAGTGCAGAGCGGGCCTTCCTCTTCTCGCCCACTGTCTCCTCCCCATGGCATCAACTCTCTGGTTTACATGGAGTTGCCCAAAACCCAGTGCTTCTCCTAAGGCCACTGAGGGGGTGGGTGAGTAACAACATTAGAGAAAATATGTGCCATGCCAAAAATAACCCCTGTGTCATGAGAAAGCAGTTGAGCTGCCACAGGGGCCAGCGCCAGGCACACTAGGGAAGGAGGGTCAGAAATTCCCTAGGCAGCGTTGGATGCAACGACATGAAATGAAACACACTGGGATTGGAAGGAGGACAGCAGAGAATGCATCTTCCAGCAGAGATGATGATTTTAAGGGCCCATGCTCTCTTCTTTCACTCAGACACTTCTTAATTGCAAAGAAAATCACAATGGTTTCATGTTTTTTTCTTAAAGATTTATTTATTTTTATTACAAAGTCAGATATACAGAGAGGAGGAGAGACAGAGAGGAAGATCTTCCGTCCAATGATTCACTCCCCAAATGACCACAACGGCCAGTACTGCGCTGATCCGAAGCCAGGAACCTCTTCCGGGTATCCCACACGGGTGCAGGGTCCCAAAGCCTTGGGCCATCCTTGACTGCTTTCCCAGGCCACAAGCAGGGCGCTGGATGGCAAGCAGGGCCACCGGGATTAGAACCAGCGCCCATATGGGATCTCGGCGCATTCAAGGCGAGGACTTTAGCTGCTAGGCCACACCGCCGGGCCTTGATTTCATGTTTTTAACCAGGAGTGAGGCTTGTTCGCATACAAACAGGGAACAATCGCAGATCTTACTTGTCCCACAGTGAGGCCAGGACATCTAGGGCCTGGTGCTTCAAGGCCTTGGAAAGCAGCAGACAGGGAGGAGAAGCACTGAGCCTCTCACTCTCCTGCCCCTATCCCTCAGCCAGGGGTGGAGAATGCCCAGCCTGAAGGTGGTCTAAGGCCTGGATGATCATTTGGTGTGGCCACCCCCACCAAGGCAATCATAGGCAAGACTTGAAATTCAATACATCTATAGCAGACTAATTTTTGAGTTGATCATTTTCTACGATCCATGAATGATGTTATAAATATTCAGATGTCGTCGGGTAGAACAAAGGTTCTCCAGTCCTTTCAGCTTCTCCTTATCTTATTTAAAGAGACAGAATCAGAGAGCCAGAGAGAGAGAGAGAGAGAGAGAGAGAAAAGAAAGCAGAGGAAAAGGAGGAAGAACAGAGAAAGGAAAGAGCCCACAGAGATGCTCTCCTGAGGGACCTTGTCAAATAACGTGAAGTTGCAGTTTATCCCACAGCCACAGGTCCCGCACTGTGGGATCTGATTCATGGCCACAGCCTAAGCACCTGCCTTCTCCTAATCCCACTCCATCTCACCCTGATGTAAAGCAGGATGCCCAACCAGTGAGCTCTACTTCACTCCTGATGAAAGCTTGGGAGAACAAAGTGTACAAGGCTAGAAGTGAGCAGGATCTGAAGGAAGAGCAGGACAGGGGGAGGCACTCAAGAGGGCAGAAGGGATGACAAGGTCAAAGACACAAGGTGCCAGCTCACAGCGAGAACAAACTCATTATTATACAATGCTGAGCATCCAAGAGGTGCCAAGCCCAGCAGAGGGCTTTAAACATCTCAGGGACAGTAGACCAAGTTAGACAAGGGGAGACTTGCCTCCCTTGTGCCCAAGTGGCTAGGCGGTAGACAGTATGAGAGCCCTGCCCTACCACTCTTGTCCCATGTTTTGGCCACCCTGGACAGCAAGTGTGAAAGCCCCACTATTTTTGTTTAGTCCCAAAGCCAGGAGATACAAATCTCTTTGGGAGAAGCTCTAAATATGGCAGCAACACTCTGGGCTGCCATAGACCAGGCGCCGGCTTAGTCCACGGAGACTTCAGCCAGGCATTCCTGCTGAGTGGCAACTCAGAACTTTTCCCACGAGATGAAAAGCCAAGGCGGCCTTCTGCTTACGCCTCCGTGAACTCTACTCCTGCTTCTTTCAACACACCCCAGCCCCTTTTTCACTGCTGATGGAGAGGGCAGTCTGAAACACAGCCTTTAGCCCTCTGCTCTTCCCTTAAGACCACATATGGGGTATAACTGCCCTTTACAAAACCGGAAGTGGTTCTTGATGCCCTCACCAGTGATCCTCTCTCCCCAGCCCAGACTGGCTGTCCAGATTCAATTCCCAGTAAGTCCAGAGCTCCACACCTGCTCCAGCCAGGCCATGCTATGTACTACATCCTCCTCCCACTCCATCTACCACCCAACTGTGTGCTGCCCCTGAAGTGCTCCCCTTCCATTCTGACCTTCAGAACCCTGTGTAGGCCTGGCCCCTTCACCCAGCCCACATCAGCCCAGCCTCTGCACCCCTGCTCCAAACACTAGACAATTAACCCATGCTGTTGAAATCCAGGTTGCCATTGCCTTGTTATTCCATCTTGAAGGGTCTCTCCTTAGAGGGCACAGGCAAAATGGCAAGCTTTCTCATACATCATAGTCTGTGGCCCCAACTATCATGGCATCAGGCAGCTCTTTCAGATGTGCTGGAGGGAGGTGGAATGAAGAGGAAGCTGACCAGAGCACCCCAGGCTCCTCTACAGGTGCCATGGAGGCTTAATGCTTAGTGCTTTCCAGGGGAGAATGGGCAGGTAGTAGCTGCATGGGTCACTACATTATTTATCCACTCAATGAGCCTCATGCCCACACCAAGGAAACAGATTCCCAGACCCTAAGAATGTTCACACACAACAGGCTGGGCCCACTGTCTACATTACAGGTGCATGCCATGAGCCAGCTGCCATTTGTGCCCATGGACACAGGTGAGCAGGCTCCAACAGGGACCATGCCCCACCTACTCCCTGGGAGGCCAGGGCAATTTCTTCCTGGGACCCAACCTCCTTTGCCCAGCACCACCCACAGCCCAAAGTGCTCACACCACATGTGTAGGTGCCATTCTTGGAGTCAAATTTCTGTCAGGGAGGATGCTAGGGCTTGGCTGGGTTTCAACCCCGCTGCTGATGCAACATGGAGGTTCAAAAATGGGCCAAGTGCCCCACCTCTAGAAAAGCTGTCCAACACAAAAAGCTGGTGAAGCAAGTGGAAAATAAAGCAGGAACCCAACAATGACCCTCAAGATCTCGAAGCAAGTGGGCTTCAAGCATGGCCCACACTTTGGAATAAGACATTCTGCATTAGCCCAAAGTTCAGTGGTAAACAGTCTACTCCCCCAGCCAGGAGGCGGTTAACAGAAAGCCTGCTGCTTGGTGCTCTTATCTGGTGAACCTGCTAATGGCCAATCTCTGCTACTGAGGTTCTGTCAGTGATTTCTGCAGATCGCTTTTATTAGAGATAATGTCATTTTTACTTCATTATCCAGCCCAGAAGTCAAGGAGAAAACAAGCCGGTATTTTCTCTGGGAAACACCATGTCTGTCCATTAATGCTGACAGGTGATAGGGAACCCATGCCGTGCGGATGTTTTTCTCTGGGGGTTTTGGTCCAAAGGCTAGACATCTTCTTCGCTATTTCCTATACTGGGCACAGCACACCTGGCACCTCTTCAGGGGCACCACTAAGCCAATGGCTGCTTCTCTGCATGTATGTGTGAAGATCACTGCCCCAACAGCTCAGATGCTGGCGACACCACGGCCAGCCCGCCCGCGCCTCAGCAGATAAAGCGGTTGTATAACACGCAGGAGCACTGTTAGTGCGACTCTGTGGAAAGCAATAATTAACGTGTGAGTCAGCAGTGGAGAAAGACTTTAAGCCTGGGGGAAAAACCACCCCAAAGTCCCCTAGATGCAAGGTAGTGCTGTACCCAATGAAACCACTTAGAAAGTTAGCACAGGGGTGTGTGACTGCTGTGTTATCCTTCTGCTGTGGCTGGATGCTCCAAATCCCGCAGGAAAAGGTTTACTTCTCCAGAATCGGCTAAGAAATGCCTTTTCTGCTTCCCAGCCTTAATGATTCTGGAAACATCAGAAGTAACTCTCATTTCCTGGGAGTGGCTTTTGACGAAGTTGAAGATTCCAACAAGGCCTTTCTTCCTTCTCTGCCTCCTCCCTTCTCCCTCCCCACAGGCCCCAGTCTGCTCATCCCCACGGCTTCAAATCTCCTGGAAAGCCAGTTCTAAAGCACTGGAAAGCACTGGAAAGCAGTGCTCTGGAGAGTCACCCTTCATTACCTCAAAAAATAACCCTGCTCCTTGGTATTGCTTCAAGAAGCGTGGCTCCTGCTTAGCCCCACCCTGGCTGGTCCCACCATTGGCTTACAGGTACCCCTGCAGAGGTGCCAGGTGTGCTGTGAACGGGGAGCTTCTATGTCGCTCAGTGTGCCAGGAGCAGGAGGGACACCAGTGCTCACAGTGTGGGCCGACAGAGCTCTCTCAGCTGAGGTTTACAGCATAAAGGGAGGTGGACAGACAGCTAGGCTCAGCCTGCCAAGGCCCTGATCTCACCATGTGAGGCACACCTCCACAGCAGTCCTGGGATGTCCCAAGGTGCCCTCAGCCGGAAGCAGAATCCCGGGTGAGCTGAACCATGGGGCAACTCTATTGTGGTATTTTCTCCGTTTCTGCATTCCTTGCACTTTGACAATGAGATGATTGTGTGGATATTACAAGAGGTGATTATCTCCACTGGCACTGAGCCTGCTCCAGTGCAGAGACCTCGTGCGCCAGAGCCAAGACTCTGAGGTCACAGCTAAGTTGCCCACTCCACAGAGCCTCTGACAAACCTCAGGGCCACCAGGGAGCTGTGCTTTGCAGGGTGCCTTACGTTAAAGGATCAGTGACGTGAGACAGGGATTAAGCAACTTGCAGCCCAAGCCCAAGACAGGGTCGATGTGGAGGTTGGGGGTGGGCAAGGGGAGGAGAAATGGCAGCCAGAGCTGTCAAGCTCCCACAGCTCAGAAACAGGCTGGAGCTCTAATCCCTTTCTCCGGCTCTCTGTGAGAAAAGTTCATATCCTCAAGGAGCTGTTGGGGCAGTTTCTTGGACTTTGTTGCCATTAGAAGCATGAACATGGAAACTTGGAGGAAAAGTTTCACCAAAGGGGAAACAAAATGTTACTGATTCTTCTCTGTGTTACAATAGGGAGTGAGAAAATATGCTGGAACTTCAATCAGAAAGTTTGCCAGTAACAGTTACATACTTGAGCTGTGCTTAAGTCATCCTGTGAATGATTCATTCTGGTGCCTACAGGTGACCAGTTTAGCTGCGAGCACAGACTAGGGAAAGGTGTGTGATAATCCATGAGGCAGGGGGAGGTCAGACAGGTAGCCACTGGTGCTTCTGCCTTGCACAGGTTTTTTGTTTTGTTTTGTTTTGTTTTCCCACAGAAATATTCCAGAGATCAACAAAGGCCAATGAGCAGGCACCGTCTCCAGGGAAGTAAAATGTTGATCATAGAAAATTCAGTCTTGGTACCTTTTGGCTGCCAGCTTCCCTTTAGTATCTTTCTGTTGTTTTCTTGCTCTCTCCTTACCTCAATCTAGGAGCACCCACAACTTTCTTTTCTGCTTTGAAGGAATCAACAGAAAAGAGCTGAATGGTAAGAGTGTTCTAGAAACGGCACCTCCCATCCTGCTGTTGCCTAGCACCCAGACAACAATTCCTAAACCAGGGTCAGTAAGTAGCCCTGGGTCTCGCCTTTCCGACACGGCCTAGTTGGTCAAGACGGATTTCTAGAACTAGCCTTATTAAGGAAAAAGAAATGTAATGCATGTTCCAACCTAAGAAACCCAGGGAGTTCTACCACTCTATCAAGTTCCTAAGACGTTTTCTTTCCTTCATAATCCTCAGCCAAGTTCAAAGGTGAGCATTTTCCCAGAGCCTCATTAAGAATGATGTTTATCTCATACATGTGGAGATTGTAAAGTTTGAGTACATCTTGCTTATTTAGAAAAAGACAAAAAAAAAAAAAAACACCTTTTTTTTTCTGATCCAAAAGGAGGAGGAAAAGAGGGATGAGACAAGGGTAAACTCTGGGAGAAAGGGAAATGGTGCTGGCAGCACTGTTGGGTCAGCAGACTGCCCAGCAGACCCCACCTTCATGTGGCTCGGAAGGGTCTTCTTGCTCTAGTCACTGCTAGCTAGCAGCAGTCACTGCTCCTTGCAGTATCTGGGACCTGTCTGCCCCAAGCTGTGCTCTCTGTGGGTGTGGGTATTCATAGAAGGTGTGTTTTCATAGCAAATGTTGGATATGCGCCTCTGCCGAGGGTCCTTTATAAATAAAACATCTCACCAGACCATTGAGGGTCTGATTAGGGTAGGGAATTCAGCAGAGAGCTCTATAGGGCTGAGGTTAGCTGACTGAGCTGGCCCATCTAAGCCAGGCCACGGCCAATTCCTCCCAGGTTGAAGGGGGGTTCTCAAAGAGGGTAGAGTTCCTGTACCTCATCTGGCATTCTCATCTCCTTCCTCCCCCAGAGTAAAGCCCCAGGCTGAAACAGACCTGCCAGCTCCATGAGTGTGGTGAGTGGAAGCGCTGGCACTAGCTGGAACAAGGGCAAGTAGTTGGTGCCTCTGCCTGTCTCATATGCAGCAGTGGCCCCCCTCAAGCCTCTGGCTCGCTCATTCCAAAAGTCCCTGGTTGGGGTGGACTCATTCTCTTTGGGCACTTAGCAGTCTCAGCCAAGTATCATTAAGCCCCTCATTGGCCTCCGGTCAGCTGAGGTCACTCACAGCCCAATCTGCATTACAGACCTTGAAGCGCTAAGGCACAGTCAGACTACAACAGGAATGTGAGGTTACTGCCAAGTTCCAGCAGAAGCACACATTGCTGGGGACTGCCTGGAGCCACTCTTAGGTGGGAAACCTTGGGGTGAGTGTGGGCAGGGGACTCCATAGGACCCCCACAACCCCTGACTCTGCATACTGCCCTCTAGAGGTGTGACTAAAGTATCACTAGGGTGGCACCCTGTTAAAGCTGAGTGGCATACGACCCTGCGGTTCCCCACATCTTTCTTCTTCGGGACCCACTCCGTGCCAGACACATGTTCCCAGAGAATCTTAATCTAAGAATGTCTGGGATGAAGTCAACTTGAGCCTTTGGATTGGTTCAGCCCACACTACGATTCTAGGCAAGGAGATTTATAAATTCAGTCTCACCTAAATCCAAAGGGTATCTTGTTTTTCTACAGGCCACTTTAAATATCAACATCCATGCTCTAGGCTTCAGGATTCTGGAAAGGATTAGGTTGGGGCTCCCGTGTAAAGCCTTTGTGCTTCTAAGTATTACACGGGTATTTTGGAAGTCCCAGAGTGTTATTGAATACCCACTTCCTAGATCCGCAGAAGTCTTTGCACAACCATAGAGAGTTAATGAGACACCAGAAGAAAACTAAAGAAACATCAGAGAGGTTGCTGAGTGCTGAACTCCTACTCTGCTCAGGTTCTCACGGTCTTCAGATCACGGCTCCTGGGGGCGGGGACCTTCTGCTTCCTTTCCCCCCTTCTCCTTGATGCCCAGTGCAGTGCTTGGGTACTCAGCAGCCACTTCATACAGCTTCCATCATGGAACCACAGTGTGGCAGAACAAACAAAATGTTAGCCTTAATCCAGCCCAAGCCCTTTATTGTTCAGATGCAGATACTGAGGTGCAGAGGCTGTGAGGCACTGGTTCAGGTCCACACCTTCCCTCCTTCTGCTCTTGGTGAGCACTAACACATCACCCTCCAACGTAGGCATTGCAGGGAGTCTCCTTTTGCAATTGGGAAGACAGAAACACAGTGTGTGTGAATGACATATTCAAAATACCACCAGCAATGGTAGGCCCAGGGCTTGAACTCCAGGCGCTCTGGCAGCTGCAAGGTTTAGCACTGCCCTCTGCTGCTTCTCCTCTCCAGAAACCCTGGACCCATCTCCCCATTTCCATGGCCTGGTATTCACTCTCCTTTGCATGCTTGTCTTATCCCTGCTGGGACCTCCACTAGGTTCTGGCCCCTAGGTGGGCAGGAATATTGGTGTCTCATTAACTCTGCTCTTGAGCCAAGCACAATCCTTCCAGAGGGTGCTTAGCAAACAAAACCCCAAGGAAGCATTCTGGGGAGTAAGGCCATCGATTTCTCCCTCCCAAAATGGTGCACAGATCTTTTAATACTTGTTTTTCCCCATGGATGAGATTAGGATCTATTAGGAGTGCAAATGCCTTGCCAAGGCCTCTCCACCCTGGCCCAACATTGCCTAATTCTTGCACAACCATGAAATCACATGCAAGGCACATCCCCCAGGCAGGTGTTTTAGCCACTCCTTTCTGCACCCATTCATGGTTTTTAACTTCACCCCCATCCTCCCTTATTCTTTTGCTCTGCACTAAAGAATTCATCCAAGACTCCCTATGCACTCACCGTGGGAAATCTTGGTTCCCTTGCTTTTAGGTAGTGGGAACTGGAACCCTAAAGGGAAAAAGATTCCCCACTTTGCAGGCTTCTCCCAGGATCCAAAGTCGGTCCCCTGCTGGTGAGAGTCAGCAACAATGACAAAATTCCCGGGTTTCCCAGATTCACTTTGGGAAGAAACCTGATCATTCCAAGGGACCACCAATGCCCATCAGGAACTACCCCCACCACAGCACCACAGCATCATTTCCATCTCAAACTGAATGTCATTCTTTTTTCAAAAATTCAAAATAGCACTCAGGCTCTGCCTGGGCTGCCCCTGATGAAGAATAACTCAGCCCTATAATTACAGTTTTCTTTGCAGGAAATCACTACAGCTTGGTTATTTTCTCTCTGGGATTTAAATGGGGGCTAAGGGGAGGGGCTGTCAGTAATCTCTATATAGCAGCTTTCTGTGTCTTTCATATTTTGAGTCCTTGTTTTCAAAACAGAAAATCCTCACATGAATTCTGAAGAGCACCATGGCAGTGCAAGGTCAAGTCCCGCACCAAACTTTTCATCCACACAGCGGCAGGAGAGAGAAAGCACACTGGAAGCAAGGGGCAGGGGGCAATATTCTATTATCAGCTGTCAGGGCCAGAGCAGGAATTTATGGGATTCATTCCCCAACACCTGCGGGACCCTAGCAGCACACAAGCCAGAATGCTCCTGCCGAGCACCTGCAAGGGGGGCCAGTAACCTTGAGCACCTGCAAGGGGGGCCAGTAACCTTGCGATTACCCTCATCTGACCTCACTAGCCAGGATTCTTGGCTGAAAGGCGAGGAGGTCAGCATCAGCGTGAGTCACATCATCGCTCACCTGCCCAAGGGACATTCTTACAATGAGGTTATTAGGACTTTTCCACTGGTGGCCTCTCCCTGTTCCTCAGCCCCAAGCAAACAACCACATCAGCAGAATTTTCTTTAGGCTGTTTTGCATGCTCCTCCCATCTCCTTCTCCCTTCAGATCCTACCCGCTCCCCACTAAAGGAGCTATTAGAAAAACCCCAGAGAATGTCAATACTCTAACAGAATAATGGCTCTTAAGACCCTTGTTATTTCAGACTCAGGTCTCGGACATGTAACACCTCTGCTGAAGGCCAGGGGGACCTGCCTCACAATGTCTTTATTTAGGGAAGGGACTCCTCCCAGGGGCCAGAGCTGCTAGGGAAGGGCAATCAGGTGGGGAGTGGAGGTGGGAACCTCCTGGCTCCCAAAAGGCCAAATGCATCTTCCTTTTTCTCTTTCATGTTAGAACAGCAACATAATCCATCTGAATACTAAAATCCTCTGCCCACCCCTGGGGCAGTGCCCACTCCAGAAGTCCCTGAAGGCCTGGACCAGGACTCAGCAGCCCATAAGGCAGGCTCTAAACCCAATCAGGTTTCACTGCAGAGGAGAGACCTTAACCGCTTTGGCATTCCTCTGTCCTTGACTTTTAACCCAACAGCTCCAAATGGAAGACTCCGCGTCTCCTGGTCAGTCAGTTCCAACGTACAGTTTCCCACTGATCTAACAGATTTATGTGCATGTTCTTCTAATGTGCTGCAGAAAAGCCTTGGCATCTGGAAACTGCCCAAGGAGGATCATTTCTCACTCTAATCATTTCACCCCAGTCTTGTCCACCATGGGGCATATCACAGACAAAGCAAGTCAAATCACGGCCAAGGCTGGGCATCAGGGCACTCCCTCTAAATGCGTTCTGTCTGGCTAGAGACAGCTGTGGGCCAATGTGCTCTCATGGGTACTTACCTTCAACAGACATATGTCTATGCTTTGAATGTTCATAAATGAATGGTGTATCTTCAGTTGAGGAGTTTTTAGTGAGCCTCTGCTACACACAGGTCTTCCTTGTACTGTAGGGAGCTTGAGGCATCCCACCCTTGCTTTGAAGCTACTTTACAAATACCAAATTAGATAAGGAATCGCAGCAGACTAAGTGCTTGTTGTTGATGCTGATGAGGGCCAGGAACACATGAAAGATAGCAGTGGGTTCTTTCAAAGATGGGAGCATCACAACCAATGCACATGGTTTCCTTGCCCCACTCCAGGACACAGATCAAAAAATTCCTGATCTGTAGAGAACTCCATCTCGGTTTCCATTAGTTCCATGTGGAAAACAGACAAGGGCATCTTCAAAAAGTTCACGGACAATGCGGAGGATGAAAGAAACTATTAGAAAGATCTCAAGTGTTGGCACCTAAACTCTCTTCATTTTTCTACAAATTGTTAGTCTCACATGAGCAAGGCAAACAAAATGCTCCTCTTGATGAGCTGGATCAGAACACAGAAGAGAACTCTGCCTGTGGATGCTGCTGGGACTCAGAGATGCACCACACACCCCGAGGGTGGCCCCTGGCTCAGCCTTGCTTGGCTCTCCCGTTCACTGGTTAAAAGAACACAGCGCGTGCATGCGTGTGGACACAGCGGCTTCTGGCACCTGCCTCATGTTTGCCTTTCTTCCCAGTGTTTACTATGCACTATTTTATATCTGTCACCAAACATCATGCCAAATAATGAGGTTTTTAGAACAAATATAACTGATGTGAACTAGGCTCAGTATGGCAGCTTTCAAAAAAAATTCTCTTGATAAACTTCAAAGGATTTCAAATTCTGTCAGAGTAAGGACCCTGTATTGCTCAATGAAGACTACTTCTAGCCCAGGAGATCCCAATACAATCTGAGAGCAGGGTGCTTTTCACAACTCCCAATTCACAGCCATTTTCCTCTTAAACAATTCTACTTCTAGTGTACATCCCCAAAGAACTAAAATCAGGGGTTCACACACATGCTTGGAAACCCACTCTCCTAGCAGCCAAAGGTTCAAACAGCTCAAATGTCCCTGATTGGAAAGCTGTCCATACCAACATTGGATCTACAAGCAATGGAAGATTATGCAGCCTTTAAAAAGACTGGGATTTAGGTTCATACAGTTACACCAAGGAACCCTGAAATAAGACAGACACAAAAAGGCAACAGTTTCATGCTTGCATTCATATGGAGTGCTTATAACAGTCAAAATTGATAAGGAACAGTGGTTACCAGAGGCTGGGTAATAGGGAATGATTGTTCAGTGAATATAGACTCTGAAATTAAAAATATACATAGATATACAGTTCTGGAGATGGAAGGTGGTGGTGTGCACATACCTAATGCCACTGAGCTGTACATTTAAAATGGTTCAACTGCTCAGCTTAATAATATACCTGTTTCGCCACAATACGCAGGAAGAGTAGTTAACAACCTTAACTCTGCCCTCACCATGAAGGAAAAAAAAGCCACACATTACAAAGCTTCCATAGCACTCAAATCAAATCTTAAATAAAGAGCAATCTGGAACCTTTGCCAGCTTGAAATCTAAAGTGAGCTTTCAAGATAGCCAGCTCTCCCGACTGACTTTTGCACACCAGCCTTCAAACACATCTATTGCCTTAAAAAAAAAAAAATAGAAGCCCCTCCGTTGGGAAACGGAGCAGGGGCTGTGTGCTCAGTGGTCCCACAGCCCTGTCTTTCTGTTAACGAAGGTTTGCTTGGACCTTTCCATTAGCCCACAAATTACTATTAAAAAAAGCCATTTATCAAATTAACACTGGGGACTGCAAAAGTCATCTGCAGGCAGCGTGCACTTTTCCACGTAGGAGTTGCCATGCCGACCGCGGCTCCATGGTCGTCGTACAGAAGTATCAAATTCAACGCAGTCCTGTCTTGCTGCTGTGAGGACCGATTCAATCTCACTGTTCTTCCCCTCTGCTCAAATGTGCACAAGCTGCATGGTCCTCACTCAAATCAGGTAAAGACCAAGTAAGGGAGCAAGCACAAACTCAACTTGCTCAGCTTCTACACTCTGAAAACTTTGGAAAGTGGGCAAAAAGGATAATTATTTCCTCTCTTATCCCTCTATCCTAAGACCTAGAGAGTCATGGAATTTCATGTAATAACTGTCTTGGCAGTGATTCTAGAAAAAGAAAGCTGGTATGAATAAATTGAAGGAGAAACTATAATTATGCAAATTGCTGTAATAGATCATTTGCTTGGAGCAGACAGCTATAAACAAAATGAAGTAAAATCCTTGGATTTGACCAGTACCCAATTTTGCTGCAAATTTTAATTTGACAATATGCTTGAAAGCTTGTAAATGGATGTGATTCAACGGCCTGGCACATCATCACGGTTTTTTATTCTGACAGACTGAACCAGAGAGCTCGGGAAAGCAATCTGTCTTGACTCAAAAGTCAACCTAAGGAACTATTTCCAACCGCAAGCAATCACCTCCAGCTTCACAGGCAAGCTTCTGATTAGATCAAGGAGAGCTTTGATCCAGTGTGAAAATGATTTGGAAACAATAAGCAAAGGCTGGAGTCATCTGTTTCTGAACTTCACTTCATGTTGAAGTTTACTGTAGATCTATGTGTGGTGTCCAACCATAACCAACAATGGAAAAGAAAAAAGCCAGTGGCCAGCCTTAAAAACATACAGCTTTCAGGGATGGGACTGCAGCTACCTAACTTGTGAATTTCAAAATTCATTTAATGCTAACCAGGTCTGGGTGATATTACAGAGATGCTCTGAAGTTTCTGCAGTCACAGGAACACCACTACACACAGAAAAAAAAGGGCCTTTCAAACACAGGGATTGTGTCATGGACTTGCAGATGGGCAACAGCCAATTAAATGTTAAATGGAGCTTATTTAAAATATTGGGCACAGGAATGTCACAGAAGACAAACTTGTTCTACCGGCAAGTGGGTCCTTGCCCAAAGCACCCACAGGGGCCACACTGGGAGGTCACTGTACCCAATGTGAGACCTGGCCCATCCCTGGGAGCTGTCATCATCACAGCCTCTTCCTATGTAATCATGTGAATTATTCTAAGCCCAGAGAAAGGCCTACATGGAAACACAACCTTTTATTTAGCAGTTATTTCTGGGACAGCCAAGCTCACATGCTGGTCAGAAATATAAGAGCAATGCTGTGCTTCAGGTTTGAAAAATAATCTTTGGGCTGCTTACAGCTTGTTTTCTGGGCCTAGACTTGTCGATGAAGAGGACTTTCAACATGACACACCTGGAAGTGAAACTTAATGCAACCATCTCTTCAATCCATGTGTGGGGAGAGCTAGAGACAGTACCCAAAAGAAACAGTTCCCATATAGTGCCACACAAAATGCACATTCCAACAGCATATTACTGGATAGCATTCTACCACTGCACGTCAGTATTTACTATATGGAAGGAAATAGGTTCACCCAAATGTTAACAGTAGTTACCTCTTGAGGTGGTGGAATCTTGGTGGTTTTTATTATGCCATTTTGGGGGAACAGACACTTATCATCATAAGAAAACATGTACTTTAAAAAATAATTGTCTAGGAGGCGACTCTTGAAGATGTGTGGGGGGAGGAAGGGAAGGATTGGTCATGTGCTTGTGGGTCTCTTTAACTCCTGCAGAGCTAGAATCTTTCAAACATTTGGGGTACCTTCCCATACTGCTCTCAGCCCTGAGGGCCCAGAGCACCCTGGGCGATGCCTAACCCATCCTTCCTCCCACATGCTGCTCTCGGTCCAGCAGCATCGGGGAGCTGCCCCCGCGCTGGGGCCAGCCATTCAAGGAGCACGGAAATATTATGCAAGAGCACAGGAAGTCAGAGGAGACAGGATTCTGGGCAGGCCTGGCAAGGAGTCTGTGTGAACTGGAGTGAATAAGCGGACTTTGCTCAGCAGGGCCGGAGCCAGCAGAGCCTTCCCAGGTCTGCAAGGCCGAGCTGTCCTCCTAGCGTCTCTGGCCAGAGGGTGGCTATCCAGAACGTGATGTACCTGATGGGAGGCAGATAAACCCTGCTCCCACTATTTGGACTTTTTTTGGCCCCAGTTCAAGGTGAATCCCCAAGGCTGCTAGCCCGTGACTCACCTCTGTCCCACATTCTGCACCCTTCCCCCTCTCCCCAGTACAACATGACTTGATTCAGTCACTTCAGACTCACAGCCTCTCAATGTCATGGCTTTCCAACCCGGGCCTCAATTCCTGCTTGGGAATGAAGGAGGCAGCAGCTTTGGAGCTGGCATGTGTCCATCATCTCCAGTCAGCCTCATTCAGAGACAAGGGTACTTCAAAAAGTTATGGGGAAATGGATGGATAGAAAAGCTTATTTGGGAACATTTTTTTTGCATTTTGTGCAAAGCTTTTTCACAATATTCATTTTCCATGGAAATTCTGAAGCATCCAGTAAGCTTGGTGACTGTGCCTGACAGTGATTCGCACAGCTTGGCCACACCCCATGCTAACACAACCTCCTCTTAGAGGTGAATTACAAAGCCCTCTCTTCGCCTTTAACTTTCCACCTGCCCTCCCTAAGGGAGCATCTGGAGACAGGAGTCAGACTAGGTTCCATCCAAAGTTGCCCCTCACAATAGAGCTACAATCCTGCAAAGATCTTTGAGCTTCTCTGGTCTGGTTCCCACCAACTAGCCCATTTTATTTATTTAACTTTTTAAAGATTTTTTTTCCTTTTTTTTTATTTTTTGGAAAGACAGATATACAGAGGAGGAGAGGTAGAGAGGAAGATCTTAGGTCTGTGATTCACTCCAAGTGGCCACAATGGCCAGAGCCATGCCAATCAGAAGCCAGGAGCCTAGGGCCTCCCCCAGGTCTCCCATGTGGGTACAGGGTCCAAAGATTTTGGGCAGTCCTCGACTGCTCTCCCAGGCTACAAACAGGAAGCTGGACGGGAATCGGTCATACAGTTGAGCAGCCCCTACCCTTCCTGGCCACCAAGCCATAGGAATCCACTCGACACATCCACAATTCATTTTCTCAAGCAGATAGATAGGCAGGGATAGGCATGGAGATGGTACTCCTAGCACCCACAATCTCCTCTGTGCTTCAGTGGAGGGGCAGGCAGTGGGAGTTTCCATGCATAGAATTGGCTGTAGAGGGAGAGACACCCACCCAGCCACTGCTCCTGGCCTGACAATTGCTAATTGTGGTTAAGAGCCAACAGTGGCATTCCCTGGGGACTCGGTTGTGTATTTCCAGACGCCACCAATTTCCAGACACAATGGCCCCTACTCCTCCGGTGTAAACACTGCCAAATAAGACAAACAATAACATCACCAGGGCAGAAAAACAAGGGTGCCAAGAGAGACAGTATGGGTCCATGGCAGGGGTCTGGGACCAGGATTCAGCACACATAAGTGCTGCCATTCTCTCCCTGGATGATCACCCTTTCCCCCCTTAATTATGGTATCTGTCTGACCAAAAATGACAACTGCTTCAATCTACATCAAGAGCTTTCAAAGAAAATCAACCACTGAACAGATTTAAGAAATTATAGCATTGACGATTAAAAGCCAGCAACTCTGGATCATTCATTTTAGGTAGCAAACATTTAAGATGCACTCATGACAGGCAGATGGTGTCCTAAACACTGTGGACTGAGCAGAGGGGTGACACAGAGGGCAGCGCAGATAACTGGCAAATAGATGACAATGAGAAAACTGGAAAAAAAGAATAGGGGTAACACTGACCTCAGCAGGAGGCTGGCACAGGATTCCTCAAAGGGCTGGCATTTAAGTTAGGATCTCAGGCTAAAGCCAGCCTGGCAGTGTCAGAGCAGAGAGAAAAACAAGCTGGAGCACAGAAGGTTGTAAGACATATTGCAGGTGACGGACCAGAGGCCAGAGCTGAATGGCCTTCCAAGTCCCATGGGCAGAGTCAGGCTTCCACTGTTGCCAACTCCTGGAAGCTTGCTTGGGCCCTTGGTTACCAGCTGTGATTTCTTCACATCCCAGTGTGTGTGGGAGTGGTGGGGTTAGACTCAAGCCTAAATCCCTCGTGGGCAGCAGCCTGGGCATCTGAAAGGCCTATGGCCAGGGCATTACTTTTCAGTTCTTCTGAATTCCTTTGGCTAGGACACAATCACTTCAAAGTGATAATGTGCCGAATGATCACAGCACTATACTCACCAATACCAGTATCTTGAAGGTCTGCACTTTATACTTTTCAAAGGTCCTTTTATTGAGATAATGCACAGTTTTACCATAACTCAAGCTCATTTTGATCTCACCATATTATTCTGAGAAAGCAGTGGACTGTCCAGGTCTCCAGCCCCTCTCTTCTCAGGGCTGGCAAACAAGCAGAGACAGGTTTACTCTCCTGCACTTCAGACTCTCAGGGAGCCCTCAAGAGTTTCTCTGAACTATATGGGCAGGCTAGCTTTACCAGGGACACCAAAGAAGAGAAGGTAGCCTGGGAGCAGTTAGGATCTGTTTGGCAAGGCAAAGCTAAGAAACACATAACCCTTGTGGTCACCCTGACACTAATTTTGGAGGGAAAGGAATTTGAGTGGGTGAAAGTTTGTCCCTCTCTAAAATAAATACCCTGCCCTGGCCCTCAGGTTCTAACTAAAGGAGAATTCAATTATTATCATCACCCTTGTAATAGCTGGACTGACCTCTACAGGGACCTTCTGAAGTCCAGAGTCATAAGGCTTAGGTCCATCAGGGCACAGAAGATGGTTGGTTGCAAGTATATTCCAGAAAGACTGCTCAGGGTAGCAGGAGTCCAAGTCCATACTCACACCAGACTCCCTTCTGCCTAGGTCCCGTGGTCCCTGGGACTCTCCAAGGCCTTGAACTGATGGCAACTGTGGACCATGTCTCCTACAATGAGCCCAGGTCCCAAGGTCCCAGTAAACAAGGTGGGGAAGAGAACTTGCTGAGAGTTTAATAGAGGAAAAGTGGGGATTTTTCAAAGGGACCTTTTTCTTCTGTAAGGAAGAGAAATACGGACACAAAGGAGCAGACACAGTCATGGCTTCACACCCAACCCATTGGCTAGGACACCTCCCTTTTCCTTCCTGGAGCTGTGAGAAGGTAGAGAGATGCTGGACTTCGATTCTCAGCTGTAGCGAGATCTGGGCAACCATGACATCCTGGCCTGTGGATTTCTCAGGGTGTCTCTGAGGCAGCTTCCTAGGGAATGGCCAGAGCCCTAGACAGCTGCTCAGTCTGCACTGGGCTGCACCAAGCCCCCAAATTCTGCAGCCCTACAGTACCTTCCTGGGTCAGCCAGGATGACTGACCTTCTACTTGGCTCTGCCAGGCCTTTCCTGAGAGCATGAAACTCAGGCCTGCAGCTCACACAGCATGGGCTCACCAGCCAAGCTGAGCACCACAGACCCAGCCAATCCCAGTTCTACCATCATTACTGCTCAGCAAGGGGACAGAAAAGGACTGACAGAGGAGACATGAGCACCATAAGTGCTTCTAAATTGCTCCAGGAGGTGGTATACTATATCTATTGGGCTGGAGGAGGAGGAGGGGTCCTTCACTCTCTTTAGGTAGCATTGGGTGAGAGAGTTTGAGAATGCTGCAGCCACGCAAGAGGAAAGACAAAGACCAGGAGACAGTTTGGCCTCTGTGCTGCACACCAAGTGCTTGGTGAGCCATTATTGGTAGAGAACTACTAAAGGGGTGGTTGGGCGTGTAAGTGCCCATCTCATGCCCTGCAAATAGTAAAGTGTTAAAGGAACCTTTCGATCTTTCTGTAATGACCAAACTCAAAAACCCAGAATCTGGAATGAGGAAGAGTAAGAAGGGATAGACGGCACAGAAGACCTTATGAGATCATCAGGGGATGAAGGTTGTCCCCTTCCAGATCTCACTCTGCATGCAGGAAGGCTCATGTACAGCCCCTGTGGGTTGGTACAAGCCAGGCAGAAATATGTGCCAGAGTGCTTTGAACACAACCATTAATGACCACGTTCCTAAGGCAACTGGGAGCATTTGAGGTCCTTACTGTGGATGACAGCCACGGCCTCCTCTAACCACCCTGGATAGTCACAGGAGAGCCAGGCTCCTGATTGGGAGTGCCCAGGCAGACCCTGTCCCATACTTCCCAATACCAGCCCAGACCTGGTCCCCATGTCCTTACATCTCAGCTACTACCAGAGATCCAGGCTCAGGTGCCGAGGGAGCTACTCACCAGGCTGGACTACATACCCAACTCATTCCCAATTCCATGTTGTTCATGCTGTTCCCCTCTACTGGACTGTCCCTCGCACCTATGTGCAAACCCAAATTCTATCCAATCTTGCATCAAACCTCCCTCTGGTATTTGCTAGTCCCTACTCTTCCTATTCACTTTCAGTTCTTATCAAGGTTCCGCCAATGGTTCAGTGTTCGATCTGAGATAGTTTTGACTTCCTGACAATATGACAGTATAATATGACAATATGAACTAGTTATGACTTCCTAACACCCTAAAGAGCAGTCTTAGGAGACCCACTATCATAATCCATCTCACATTGTTTTAAACAAATCATTTTGAGAACCCTGGGGCAGTGTCCCTTGAATGCCTCTTTGTTACCCCCACTGTACAGAACAGCCCTTGAACAGGGTGGGTAATGTGCACTGAAACACAGCGATGATGCCCGCATCCCTCAGGACACATATGCGGGTGTCTAGTGAGGAGGAGTTCAGTTTATCTGAGCAAAGATTTCTGCCTGCATTTCCATCCTCCTCACACTGAGCTCCCAGAGTTCCTGACACAGAATCATTCAGCAGACAAATAATGACTTAGTATCTCAACATCAACCTCAGTGCTGGGTGCTACAGGAAAAAAAAAAAAAAAAAAAAGAGAGAAATCTGACTGGGTCCCTGTTCTTGGAGGGCTTGTGACCCTAAAGGTAATCAGGAACAGGTACATACACACACACTCAGACCTCACACAAGCAGTAAAGCATGGATGAGACAGCATGCAAATACAGGAGTTAACAAGCAAGCATAGAATCAGGGAAGGCTGGCCAAAGAAAATGATCTCTGAACTGCTAACCTCTCACACACATTTCCCACCTGACTTTTTATAAACTCTGAGACAAGGCAGGAGTGTCTTGTTTGGCTGGGCTTATTGTACAAGGCATTGTTCATTGAAGCTTTGGCGTAATGCTAGCCTGTTCTTTCATTTGGTATAACATCACCTATTTAAAAATCTCTCCGCATTACCCTAAATCTTTTACGTCCCCTAAAAGTGTCAAGTTTACACAATTAGGAAAAGCTGAGCCCTTGACACAGGTTTTCCAAGTAACTCAAGGGACATCTATACAGCCATTCCATGACTTATCTTTTAAATGAAGCATGATTTCAGAGCCAATCAAGAAATGTTACAGAGCACGAGAAAATTAGACACCCATGCTCTTGAGCAACACGCGCTCTTGTTGGAAAGACAAAACCAAATACAATGTCATTAGATAACAAGGAACTATAAACTATAACTGGAGTCTTTGGCAAGTAGAACCGAGAGCCTAGGGAAGTAAGTGCCAGTATGGGAATTACTACAGTACAAACTAGGGAGCTGGGGCTCACTCAAGAGCAATGGGAACTATGTGAGTAGGGAGAGAGAGAGAAAAAAGCATATAAATAGAGGGAACTTTGTGAGGGGACAGAGGTGGGAAAGGCATTCTAAAACTGTCTCTGAGCAGAGGCCGAGGCACTGGGAAGTCGGGTGCCCTTCTGCGTGATGGAGGGACGGGAAGTGCTGGGGCAGGGTCCCCTGTCATGAGACTAATCCTATCACCATGCAAGCTACCCTTAGTGGGGGACAAGGACTCCTGTCTTCATATGCAGTGTCTAGCTAACCTTTGTGATACATCAAGGAACTACTCCAATCTATCCAGGAAGCCCCTCTTCTACTCCAGGATGTGTGCTCCCAGGATACAGCCATCCTGCCAGGAGACCTGAAACAGCAACACCTCTGCTGAGATGCCCAAACTGGCATCTTGGCAGCCGGCTGCTTCCCACCCAGCCATACCCTAGGAGCACGAATTTCCAGAAGACCCGAGAGGACGGGAGAGGAGGAGGACGGCAGAGCAGATTTTTTCTAGACTTCTGGCTATGACAAAGGGGCCTCACCAACTGGGAGGGGCACAGCAGCTGAGTCCAGGCAAGCTGAAACACAGTCAAAAGCCAGAAACGCTGAAAAGGGCTGTGAGTCCCCTGTCCCATGTGCCATGAATCTCCTTAGGTCTCGGGTATAGAATAAAACACAGACTCTTGCCACATAGGGATAGGCTGCATTCATAGAAGTGCCCTGTCACCAGCAAAATGTGACCTTTATACTTTCCTTATCTTCTTATCTGGGTAAACATTTGTTGTGCAAGCACACAAATAAAAGTTCTAAAGGTGAGATGTGGTGTGTCTGGTTACACCAAGGCGCTCCAAGCCCAGACACCAGAAGCCCTTCTGGAGCTGCTGGTGACTTTTCTTTCCCTTTACCCTGGGCACCAAAATTAGCACTGTCGCCCTCAGCCAGGGCTGGAGTAAAGGCTGCCATTCTAAAATAGCATCAAAGGACTCTTGGAAACACGGGAGAGAAATACAAGGATACAGTGGTTGACAGCAACTTACTGAGAAAGCAACTTCACGGGAGTGGGTTTTAAGTCAAATATACAGGAAATACGCATGATCGGGACACACTCTGGGATCTTCCATAAAGCAGATGACACTGCTCTAGCTCCCCATAATCTCACACATGGCACACTGGCTAAAACCTGATTTGTTCTTTGTAGCACATTTTGTTTTTTCTAGAACTTTTATCAATCTACCTAAGCCAAGACCTGAAGTTTCACTTCACTAATCTGCACACTCTTGTTATTTCTAGAATATTCTCTGAAGACATCCTTTGGCCCACGTCTTCATATACTTGATGGTTCAGATTTGATTTTTAAAACTGTTATTGAATTAAGGATTCTCAAACAGCCGCTCCCCAACATAACTTTCTGTCATGTGGACCTCATAAAGTCAAGTAACCATTTTTTTCTTTTTTCCTGTATGCTTAAAGACACCCTTCCTGCAACTGTGTATGACGTATTTTTCCAGTACAATCTTTCCCAATATTCCAAAGGGCTCCAGCAACAGGAAGTTGTAAAGGTAGGAAGGAGGCCTGTAAATATTTGCTGCAATTACTCATTCATAATGAGAAGAGGTAGCAGTGCAGCTAGAGTCAGTTGGCTCATTACCTTGTTTGCAGCCAGAGTCCAGGATGGTACCCAGGAGCCTAGCCTCACTATGGTCACTGGGGCCACCTGTGGGCTCCACTCCAAACACTCTGGCTTGCCTTTCTGAGTAGCTCCGCTTCCAAAACAGAGAATAACTATGATGTGCTGCCCTTCTCTCCCCTGAGGCATCAGAACAAATCTAGCACGAAGCAGTGACAATGTGAAAATCTATGTTATCAAGAGCCAAATATGTGTATTCGTTAATAGGATACAATGAGGGGGTTGAGAGTAAAATAAAATCAGGTTCTGTCACAGGCCACTGCACATGGATTTAAATAATTATTATCAAAAGCTTATAGAATTTAGTTGGTATATTATAAAGGATTTATAAAATTCTTCTGAATTCTCAGACTAAATCCACATGTCATCTTACTGAGATCAAACTACTGACTGTTCCCAGTCACAGGCGAACACCAGGGCACCGCAGACTGAACAGGAGATGAAAAGAGACAACTAAAGCCACTGCAAAGTTGACTTTTAAGTCATCTGCTGGCTACATCCCAAGCCTTTTAGCAGCCAACATGGCAGCAAAGATCCATTTTCCAGTGTCTCATTATGCAGCCCAACCACATAAAAATCACTCCTCCTTGGGACTCCCTACTTCCTAGGATTGACTTTCTATTTAACTTCTCTGGAGGGTGCCATGGGGAAGACACACAAGAACCTCTTGGAGTGAGGTAAGGATCGTTCCAGCAATACACGTCCATGTACAACTGAAAAAACTCCAAGCATGTGTTTTTGTTTTCCTTATTGATCAGCCACCTTTTTTTGAGAAATAACCTTTTCAGAATCATTATCTAGCACATAAATTACTTGTGACTTTAAAAGTGAAGCATCTTAGGTCTGGTGCGATAGCCTAGCAACTGAAGTCCTCTCCTTGAATATGCCAGGATCCCATATGAGCTCTGGTTCTAATCCCAGCAGCCCCACTTCCCATCCAGCTCCCTGCTTGAGGCCTGGGAAAGGAGTCAAGGACCCTGCTTGGGATCCTGCACCCATGTGGGACACCCAGATGAAACTCCAGGCTCCTGGCTTCAGATCAGCTCAGCTCCAGCAGTTGCGGCCACTTGGGGAGTGAATCAGCGGAAGGAATATCTTTCTGTCTCTCCTACTCGCTGTATATCTGACTTCGCAATAAAAATAAATAAATCTTTAAAAAATGAAGAATCTTTTCCTGTTATAAGCAGGGGGTAGGGTTAGGAGTGGGGGAGGATGTGCCTCTTGGGAACACATGAGGCTTTAGCAGTGATGCTACATGGTAGGATTTTTTGCTGACATAAAAGGAGTCCCTGGAAACAGCCTAAGGCAGCCAGACAAACCAGTATCTCATGAGAAATTAGAACAAAACAAGACCATTTAGAAGTAGGTAAGATTCGGGTCCATTCTGCACCTGTCCTTTTGGCTCCAGGGATCTCATGGGGTCCCACCAATCTTCTTAACTTCAGACTTTCAGATGAAAGCTGCAGCTTCCGGCAGAGGCTGTTCATGGCCACACCCATGGATGGCACTGTACACACTGACATGAAGTGTCACCAACCATGGCTTCTCTTTCCATGAAGACAGGTATCTGGGCAATTGTTTGACAGTACTGGGAAAACTTAAATGGTAATGTGGGCTCCCAGTGCGGAGGTCAACGGTGTGACAGCTGGGAAAGCTTGGGGCTCAGCAGAGAAAGGGCTTCATAAAAAGGTAACGTGTTATTCTTGCAATGATCATAAGTTATTCCTTATGCCCCCATCCATTCTTTCCTTCCTGTGCTTGCAGTTTCAAAAGATCAAAAGCGTCAGAGGAAGTCCTGTGCATCTTGATTTGGAGAGGGTCCCTCAGAAGCCACAGAGGAAGAGCCGCTAACAGGTTCTCCTGCATGATGCAGGCTGAAGGCTAAAGCAGCTATTGAAGTCCTGCCACCAGCAAAGGGTGGGAGGTGGAAGGCTTTGAACTTCTTGGGGGCAGTCGAGAACCACCTCCTGTCCAAGCTGAAGAAAATGCATGCAAAATAAGGGCTTCTGAGAGTGCCAAATCTACCCCCTCCAGGTCTTCAAACCCTGTCTGTGTGTGAGGTTTGATACAAATGATGAGTCACACACAAAAAAATAATTATAACAATTATAAAGACAGCAACCAAAGCAGTTATCATTTATAGAGTGCTTACCACAAGTCAAGCATGGTATTAAATGCTTTACAGCTACCTGCGGTAAGACAAGGAGGTATGGCGTCACGGCCAAGAACACAGACCTTTGGGATGCATGGCCCACGTCAAGCTCCCACTCTTCCCATGCTATCCGTGTGATCTTGGATAGTGGGTCTATGTTGCAGTTTTCCCGTCTGTGAAGTGGGAATGATAATAATAGGGCTTATGTCACAGGACTGTTAGGAAGATGGAGAGTTAATTCATGTAAAGTTATGAGGAAGCATCAGTGTTACTCAGACCGTGTTCAGTTTTGCTTATCCTACTTCAAACAGGATCTCCGTTAAGGACACAGTCATTCCTTGTGTAGCAAAAAGCATCATGACAACTGTTGAAGGTGATGGGAAATGCGAGGATACGTTTATTTTCATAGCCATTTTAAGCAGCATCAACACTATGCACCTTGCACAGGATACTCCTCTTGTACAGGAAGGGCTGCTCCTCCTTCCATCACTCAGGGCAGACACACAGGTGGCAGAGACGCCAGCAGGTGCAGGCAAGGTTAGCTGTATCATAGAAGCTTTACTAGATGCACATGCTAAGCCCCTCCCACCCCCAACCTAACAAGACAAGGGAGAGATACATCATTGGCGGTTGGGACGACACTGAAAGGTAAGGCTGCCTTCAAATCAGATCTTCAACAGCCCTGGAAACGGGCTTACCTTTTCCAGACCACAGGGCTTTTGAAAGGCAACTGAGAGCTGATCAGGCTCACTTCAGAAATGAACACACACATACATAATGTGTAACACACAGTTTCAGAGACTCCCAGAGCACCCCCGCAGTCCTTTCCCATAGTCTGGGCTGGAAGCTCCTCTTCTATCTCATGCTTCCTGAAGTCCTAAAGACCTGCCAATCTTACCCTCAGTGGAACCTGAAACTTCTGTCCCTGTCAATCAAGCATCTTCAACCAGGTTCCTCCCTCCACGTCCCTCACCTAAAGCAAACAAGATGACAATAACTGATACAAATCACCCAGACAACAAAGGTATACTGAGTATCCACTAATCTGGATGAAAAGTTGTAACACAACATATGTATATGAAAGGTATTAAGTACCTAACAGCCGATTTGGGGGTACGTCTATCCACGCTGCCCAAGTTCACAGAAGGGAACATTCCCAAATTGGTTTTTTTTTTTTTTTTTTACTCTTCAGGCTCTCCAGACAGCGACTCTCCCATTCAGTCTTTCCACTGGTCCTATCTTGCCTATGATTCCTGGGATGCCTGGAGTCTCCCCAACACACACACACACACACACACACACACTCTGTCTCAACTGTGTGTTTACTACCTAAAGTGCTACTTTGTTATCTTTAGCTTCAAGGTATTTGATCCCTACCTAACAGTCACAAGTAGGCTGCCAGCTACTTGCACTTTCAATTAAGCTTCCCCATTGTAGGTCCTTGTTTTTTCCCACTTAGGCGAAGCAACTTGGAGACTAGAGCTTTCTCCTTCTCAGCAGTCTCTGCAACTACCTGCTCCAGATTAGAAGGAGGTGTCCAACATACAAAATCCGCTGTCTTACTGATTTATATCTTGAATGATCAGTCTTGGTTTTCATCGTAAGAACAGGAAGCATGGATCTAGGGGTAGGAGCAAAGGGTGTTGTGGCCCTCGGGGCAAACATCACCAACGTTACAGTACTGGTCAAGCCAAATGTTTCACACACACCAGCAACGACGGGTCCTAAAGTGAAAGGGAAAACTTACAAGGCTAAAGGGGTCAAGGGAAACGATCAAGTTGGCAGAGGTTAGAACTAGGGAAAATAGAGAAAAGCACATACCACTGAGTAGATACCCTGAAAAGCTCAACACCCAACTCTTGAGATAGCAAATGACGCCAACTGTGTAATTTCAACCGCACAGGCCTAAAATTCTGGGGCACTAAAAAGTATCTAATTGGTTCCTTCTGTTTCTAAAACCTTTCCATAATAAATTCCTAGAAAGTTGAGCAGCACCCTAGAGGTAGAAATTCACACAAATTAAGCTTAGGATTTTCACCTGGAGACCTTGTTAACTCACCTCCTATGAGAACTGACCTGGAAGCTGCTCCAGTGTTCTCTGCTTCGCACGGCGGACTGCTCCACTAGGGTCCTTTGTTAGGTGGGGTCTTCCTACACAGTGGGGTTTTTTTTTTTTTCTCTAACTACAACAAAAAGAGGGTCTTTACAAATTCATACTTCCCCAAGTTTACAGGAATGAGACTCACACCACTGCCTCCTTTTTCTTTCTTAGAATGAGCAAACAAATCCACTCCTTTTGCAACTGGAAGGCTTGTCTGATTAGAAGAGGAAGGCCCCCCTTTGCACAAGATTCGGGGGCTGCAGAGGGGAAAGGGCACTCAATTGGAAATAATCTTCTCTGGCTACAGGCATTTCAGGACTGGGGAACGCTCACGAACCCTAGGGAAACCCACAATCCCAAGCAATGAGCCAGGGTTTGGAGTCTCACCACAACTAATTTTTCTAGTGAGTGAAGAAATCTTCAAGGTTCCAGTTTCCCTTTCCAGAAGGAGAAACATTTGACTCGGTTTCCACGGTCCCTCACGAAATAATTCTAAACCTCCCTTTAGCAACACAGAAAAGACATTCTCGCCATCTTCCCGAAAGTTAGTGAGAATAAGAACTGAGAAGCCCAAACCCATCACCTGTCATGTCAATCATGGAAACCACCTTGCACTTCTGGGGCTGCACTAGAAACACATCAAAGATTGAAGAAATATTAAAATACACGGCAATTAAGAACGGTTGTTAATATGTTGCTAATAAAAGGTTGTTAATATGTTTTCAGAGCAGGAATCTCTGATTTTACTGCAGGGGAGGAACAACCAAGCCATGCTAGCCAGGGGAGGGACAGAGAGTTTGGAAACTTCTGGCCCACAGATCTCCATTTCTTCTTGAGCCCCCTGGGCTCAGCAGAGCAAAGCCAGCATTCGGAAAGGTGCTCCCACCGGGCGCTGGCTCCAGCCCTAGACTTTGATCCAGGATTATCCAAAGATCTCTTCAGAGTGGCCCTTGGCGTCACAAGGCTCTTGTGAGGCACTCAGGGACAGTGACAGAGGCCAGCACTAAATCGGAATGTATTGGCTCACAAAGTTTAATCACATCTTGGTCCACCCCCATCCTCCAAAAAGCCTGCGGCCAGCAAATTGAGCCACACAAAACAATGAGTCCAGCAGGAACTGGACAACTCCTCACGGGACCATGGACGGTGAGGGACATACCGTTGGCCCTGCGGGTTCTGGAACTCAAAGACCCAGACAGGGCGTGTGGGGCAGCTGCCTCCAGGGCTTTCGCAGGCAGACCCACAGTGGTTCTTAAAACGGCTGCTCTCACCGGGACTGTCGCGGAGGGGATTACGCAACCTTGTCCCAGCTAGCATTCCGGCTCCCTTCAGCTCTCGGCTGGCGCTAAGGTGGCACTGTAGTCCGGTGTCGCAAGTGTTTCCCGCTCCGCAGTTTCTCCCCACGGTTAATATTCACACTAGCATGGGAGCTGGCGCCAAGAAACTTCGCATCGCAGCAGGGAAACGCACTGGGCCCCTGCTGCTCCGAGCCCCCTCGCGATCTCCAAGGACCCGCTTAGAGCTTTGCACTTTGGTGCCCAGTCACGCATATCGCTGACATTTTCATCTGGTTCACCAAACGCATCGGAAGCTTCCCCTGGTGATGCCGCCCTCAAAACACGCACGGCCTCTGGGATGCCCCGAGGGCCCTAAAGTTACTCCGTTGCTGTTTCGGCGGCTCCCTCTGTGTCCGAGCCCCGGCGCTCAGGTCCCGAAATGAAGAAAGATGCTGAGGCCGGCAAGGGGCTGCGGGGTTCGGACTTCTCTATTTGGCTCCCCGGGAGCTAAAGGGCCGGGCGCCCCGCCAGGACGGGTGCGATTCGCTCCGGTTTATCAAATCCTTATCGTGCCCCGCGGTGGGAGCCGCCGCTTTCCACCCGAGGATACATTGTTTCTGGTTCCCGTCCTGCACCGAAGCCGGCTCCGGAGCAAATCCGCTCAGGCACGGAGTGCTGCGGGTCAGTCCTCCTATGCCCGCACCAACCCGCTGCCACCTTGTCGCGGGCGCACTCGGCGACGCGGGCCGGCGGAGTGCGCGGGACTGAAAGTCGCAGCTGCCCGGGACAGAGGAGAGGAGTCCGGAGGGAGACGGCCAAGTGGCCGCCTTTGCCGGTGCTGAAGCCATACCCAAGACTGCGCAGTCGCTCCCATCCTGGCCCGCGGAGCCTCGGCCGGGAGTGGCCGGGAGGGGGCAGGAGGGCCGCAAGAGCTGGCCCAAGTTGCCTCTCACCCAGTGCCGGGAGCTTCGCAAGGGCAAGTGGCCGCTGCCCTTTTCCGTCCTCTTGCGAGGCCGACATCGGACCTGCCCAGGGCGCCCGGTGTCACCGTCCCCTCCAAGTCCCCAAGACACCTGTCCTCGCAGAGTAAAGTAGGCAAATCGGAGCCAAGGTGCAGGGAAAGAGACGGGTTCTGCAGGCTTTGGCGGGGATCGGGGGCTGGGGGTGGTCTCCATCCCGCGAGCGGGGCCCTGAGCCGCGTCCCAGCTCCTTGGCGGGGGCGCGTCCCGCAGCCGCGCTCCGCCTCCCGCCCCTTGCCAGTTTGGGGTTCAGCAGCGTCACAGCAACGCATCTGCAAGGAGCTGGGGGTTGCGGGGAAAGAAGTGTGGATGCTACCCCCTCACTTGAGATCACGCAAAGAAAACAATATCAACAATATCAACCCACAGCCATTTCGACTCGCTGGCCGCGGCGGCGCGCGGAGTACAAGCACTCGAGTTTCGGACGACACCGGGGGGCGGGGGGAGCAGGTCCGTCCTCCAAGGCCAGCACCCTGGGCTTCCTCACTTAGCGCAAGCTACTCCAAGGGATCTCAGAACATTCCTCTGCGGAACTCCAGCCCCGCGTCCCTGCTCCGGACACCTGCTCTTTAAACCTCTCCAATCTTCAGCACTCCCATGCAGCCGGGCCTCGGCCCCGGACTAGCTCCCCGAGCAGCCCCGACGTTCCCTTACCTTTTCTTCTCCTTGTCAGCTGTCATCGTCGCTGCGGCCGTCGGGAGACGCCGAGAACCTGGGTTTGGGGTTGGTGGAGGCTGCAGCCGCGGCCTTCGCTTGTGGTTCTCGTGGGCTCCCCGAAGCCCGGGAGTGTGTGAAAGATCCTAAGTGCTCGCAGGTGCCGAGCGCCTCGCGCAGTCAGGTGGCAGCTTGCGGACAAGCTGGCTAGGTGCGGGACCCGAGGGGTGGAGAGAGGTGACGGGGAGGAACCTGCACTCGGAGGCGGGGTCGGGGAGAGAGTGGGAGGACGCTGTCAGAGGCGAGGAGAAGGCAGCAAGAAGGGAACCCGAGTTCCCCTGTCCCTCTAGCAGGGAGTCACTCTCCTGGCTTTTCCAAAAAAAAAAAAAAAAAAAAAAAGATGTGGCCCAAGCGACAGGCGTTGGAAAGAGCCGGGGCCGGGCGGGCGCGGCCGCTGAGTTGACCATACAGTCTCAGGACACTGCCGAGGATTGTACGGCCGCCTCAGGAGGGCTGGGGCGGAGCGCGGCGAGCGCCGAGGCAGTGCAGCGGGCCGCTCCCCGAGTGTGCGCCTCCCGCCGCTCACCGCCCACTTTAAAAACTCTGGCGAGCGGCCGGCGCGCGGGGGCGGCGCGAGGGGCGCGCGCCGTCAGGCTCCGCCTCCGCGCCCAGCCCGCCCTCGCCCCGCGGCGCCGCGCGCCGGGCAGCCCACTGCGCCCCGGCCAATGGGGAGGCGCGGCCGCTGCCTCGGCCCTGACCCCAGCCCGCCCCTGCCCCGGCGCGCGCCGCTCCTCCACCGCCCGCGCGCCCCGCCTCCGCCCTCCGTAGGACGCCAGTTGTTTTTGAGATCTTGGGGAGAAAAGGGGAGACCCATGTGGGGTGCGACCTCCCCTCCCACCACCACTTCACCGTGGGTCATGGCCGGGGAGTCGTAACCTGTGCGAGGCTAAAGGGCACCCCGGGAGCCGGATCTCCGGGTGCGCGGCGAGGAGCGGGAGTATGTCACCGCCTTGACATCTCCCGACCTCGCCGTGCCCTTGAGTCTGGGGCAGGAAAGCGAACGCGGAGGATCCCGAGCCCGCCGAACCTTGCACAACCATGCGCTGTACTGCGATCCCGCATCCTGCCCCTGCAGCCTGGGGTAGTCATTCGGACAACCCCGGCGGCCGCGCTCTTCGTGGCAAAGGCTGACTTGGCGCTGAAATTGAGCTCAGGGTGCGCCTACTCCTGCCCGCCCTGGACCAACACCTGAGCCTCTTGTGGGGTTGTGTTGGGCCACGTAATTGTGGCGGGGCGGTGGGAAGGGCCTTTGAGCCGAACTATCTGCCGCCTCCTACCCTTAGTACCCCGAACCACCTTGCGGATCCAGGAAAAGTTAAACTGACTGGCCAAGTCCGTTGGGGCTACAGACCGCGGCGTCACTGAGGTCACTGGCTTTCGAGCTTGGCCCGTGCGACTCCAGGGTTCAATTACTATGCTAGTAACGCGGGAGGCTACAGGTGTGGAGAATCGGGAGTGCTAAGGGTTCCTGCAGGCGGTGAGAGCAGAGGGGTTGCCCTCGTCCTGGACGCGCTGGGTGTTTTCGCCCCCGGCCGGGCCTGGCCCGCTTGGCATCCAGCTTGCCCAACTCTGCGGAGCGCTGAGCGGCTCCCTCTGGGTCCCTGCCTGCCGTAGGTTATGCTGCGCCAACACTGCGGTGTCTGCAGCCTGCGGAAGGGCCCACGGGCTTCTTGAGTATATGCTTAAGAGGGCCGTCCCGCCCTGGGAGCCAAAACCCCGTGGAACCTCTCTAGAGTCCTTCCTCACATTTTATGTAGGGATAATCTGCATAAATCGATAGGGGAGGGTAGATTTGCTTCCGCTGGGGCACACCTTGTTGTCCTTCGTGTGTGCGGGATACCTGCTAAGGAACCTCGGAGAGACCAGGAAAGTGGAATTGGAATGGAAACACCAATGTTCTCAAGCGACAGTTTGTAGACTTGGAAATCGGGCTCATTGGGCTGGGGGTTGAGCACTGCTTTGGTTTCCTACTGGGCAACTGCAGCCGGCTAGTCCTCATGGACACACTGATTTTATCTTCTTGAGGAGTTCTAACTGGTAAACAGAGCTACACCTTAACTTAAGGTTATTTATCTCACTTGGGACTGGAGGGTGGGAGAGTGCAGTGAACTGCTATGGGTCAGAGCCTCCAGGTGCCTGGAGTCCTAGGCCGGCCTGAGAGTTCACAGAGCAACACCTGTGACGGAGGACAACATGTCAGCAGGGTGGAGGTTTAAAAAAAAAATAGCTTTTTACACGTCAAAAAGAGGTAAAGGGTCACTCCAGCAAGTCAGCCATATTCAGAGGGCTTTTAACCGATGGCCCGCCTATCTGGCTTCCCAACTGGAATTTTGCTCTGAGAGTGAAAGGTCCTCCCAGTAAGATAAACAATGGACAGATTTTGTGGAAATTCCAGGGAATAACTTTGAAGAGTCTAAGGTTTGGCGGAGTCTGAGAGATTCACCAAAAGCCATGTGGAGTTCCTGGAAGGATTAGACCCAGGTTTGCTCATAGCAGCGCTGGGCCCCTCCATGACCTGGGAAGAGTTCTTCCAGCAAATTATGCAGGAAGAAGCCATGGTGTAACTCAGACGCGGCCAAAGGCTAGCATGTCTCCTATGTTAATGTTTAGAGCCCAAGGAGGATTTTGAAGGAGAAGAACTAAGGAAAGGGTTGGTGAGGCTGGGCCTGGGAGTGCAGGAGCTGGGTTCCAGAATTAGCCAGGACTCTCTAGAGACCTTGATGTATTTTTGGCCACTGAGGGCAGCAGTGGGCACAGATAAGCCAAGTTCCCAGGCTGCTTTGAAGCAAAACAAGTTGGCTATCCCCTTCCCTCCCTGTTGGACCACTCACCTGTCTCCCAGGTCTAGGACGGACTGTTTAGAAGTAAAGGCTGGAACCCCAACCTGCCTTGTTTTAACAAGGGATGAAACTGGGTTGTGTAGCTCACTCGTGCTCTCTCTCTCTCTCTCTCTATCAAGTATCCCCTTAGGGAGATGGGACACAGACATGAAGATAAGTAACTTACAAGCTTGCCAGAGAGCACACACTTTGGGTGCAGATGGACGATGGGCCTCAGTGGTCCCCCAAAAGTATCAACCCCTGGTTCATGATGCCATGATATACCTGGAAGGCCAGGTTAGAACAGGTAGAATCTCACAAACTAGGTCATGGAAGGGTAGGGTGTTTCACTAGGACTTGATAGCGTTCACTGTGTGTTCACCTGTGTGGCCTGAGACCATGATGAAGCAAGAGAGGCCCCATGAGTTCAGAGTTGAAGGAGGTGCTTCTGCACTGGGACTGGGGCAGATGCTTTGCTGCTTTGCCCTGGCTCACACTCACCCAACGGGACTCTGCAGTTGGTGTGCGGGTGGGTAGAGCACAGGAACAGAGATGGGAGGGGAAACATCTGGCAGAGGCCATAGCCACTCCACAGCTGAGCAAGCGTTCACTGAGTCACCCCATCCTCACACTGGCCTGCTAACTTCATCCCAACAAGCCATCCCTTCTGTGACTCCACCAGATCAACTCTCCCACTCCCTATCACTGAACTCTAGGACCAGAAAACCATTCGCCTCTGGCTTCCTGCCACTGCCATGAGCCACTACAGATGCATGCTGTAGCTTCTCTTAAACATTGTGACTTTGACTCCACAAATCCTAACCTTGTCATCTTTGAAAAAGAGTTCTGTGTTTCTTTTTTCTTTCTTTTTTTTTAATTGAGGAAAGGCCAAGCTTTTTCTTTTTTTTTCTACTGGAATGCTTAAGTACTGATAGGAAGGATCCAGTGTGAAAGCACCCCAGCATCCCCGTCCTACACAACTGGGTTACTAGTGACTTAGAGGTTTGCATTTACAAAGCAAGAGAATTGGGTGTTGATCTCTCTGTCACCCAGCCTATAGTGAAGGAGTCATTGCTTCATGCCCACCACACTGTGTAGTTTCAAGAGGAAACCATAAGACACCCATCTGGTGGAAGAGGGCACCGTGGCTACCTTCCCTCTGGAAGGCTCAGTCCAGTCGAAAATATACTGCATCTCCCAGATGATCAGCATGTATTAACTCACTCTTTAAGGTTTCTGAATTCCAAAAAGCATGATTTAAGGTGGCCAGGATCCTCTGTACTTTCTAAATTTTAATTAATTTGAGACCCATCCATGCATACACACCAGACACAGACACACACACATATGGTAGGGCCAGGACAGGCAGCAAATCTGAATCTGCCTCCATTGGTTCACTCCTCCAGTGCTGCCCTTGCTGGGGCTGGATGAGGTCAGAACTGGGAACTCAATTCCAGTCTCTAGCATGAGTGGCAAGGACTTAGTTTCTTAATCCATCACCCACTGCGTCCCAGAATCCACACTGGAGGCAGCTGGAATCAGGAGTTGGAGCCAGAATTTGAATCCAGCTACTCCAATATGGACATAAGTACCTTAACCAACTTCTTAACTGCTAGGCTAAATGGCTAATCTACTTCCTTTTATTCCAGAATTTTAAAAAAATGGCAAATATATAAAATCAGCATACTCTTAAAATTCTTAAATATGAAATGTAAGAGTAAAATTATATCATTTAAACAGTAGGTGTGGTAATAAATTTATGGTGGGAGGGTGGAGAAAGTGAACAAACAGAAAAATCTGAAGGCCATGTCTACTTCAAGAACCCAGAGAAGCCTGGCCTAGACAGACCTGGCTGCCAGGCTGATGGGTGTAACCATGGACATGGTACAGTAACACCCATGTGGGAGGAATGGCCAATCGGAAGGACATGCCAGCCCCACCTTGGAGAGAAAAAGGCATGAGCAGAAATGAAGCTGTTCTGTCACTAAAAATAATGGCACCTTGGGCAGCAGCCTCCCTGCCCCGTCATTGCTGGAGGGAGATCTGGACACTGACACAGGATCTGGTGGGGTGCATGACATCCAAGTACAGACATGGAACCCACACGAGGAATGACAACCTGGAGTTTTTATGGAGAGTCTGTGTGCGAGAGTACCTTCAAGGAAACTTCTGGAGGAAAAAGCTGAGGTGCCCCTGCAGGCAGGGTTAATCCCAAGAGGGAAGCTGAAGGAGAAGTTTCTGGACCTCATGGGGCTGCAGTGGGAGTTGACCAGGAGGGGACTGTTCAAGGAACCACAAAGACTCCAAAGAGGGGAAGTGGGGTATGGCCAGAGAAAGTTACACAGAAATTGTACCCATGCTAGAAAAAAAAAACCCTAAGAAAAAAATTTCCTATCCCTCATTTTCCTTCCCTCCTATCCTAGAGGGGCTCAGGCAGCCAACAGGGGATGGTTTGAGGCAAGGAGCGATCTTGACTTGCTTAGTGGCGAACAGGTCAGCGGATGTAAAATGGGCACTCAGTGGGGGAAATGTTTGCCTCTTGATCACTTCCATCTGTACCTGCATCTCGCTGGGGATCAAGGCCGTGTCCTTGGGAGGCATTAGTGATAAGGGAACAAGCACATTTGCAAAATCCACAGCCTGCGTTGACACACTGCCGAATGCACTTGTATGTATGTGTGAATGTATACTCAAGCATCTCTCCAGGTGCCAAGCCAGGAAAGCAGTTCCCACATCAACTTCACTGCGAAGTGCTCGTTTCTCTGGAGTGCATACCTCTGTCTCATCCCTTTGAAGAAAACCAGGGATGCAATGTCGAGAATGTGCCTGTAAACACTCAAGATTTTAAACTCTGAGGATTTTTTTCTCTTGGTCTCCTCGAGGGGGGGTGTCTAATTCATGGTACATGAATCCTGGGGTTGCAGGGCTGGCTGTGCCCATGGTGCTCGGTGAGCTACACCGGGGGAATGGAGATGAAACGGAGGCTTTTCAGAAACATTGGTCGTGGAGTCTTGGCATGCCCTATCTTAATGGTTAATTTTACATCCGAGCAGATTAATTCTATTTTTTCTATTATTTCTGTATTAGGCTTTGTTGAAAAGGATCTTGGCCAGAAAGTAATTGATGACGGAGAGATGCCTTCTGGCCTACAAACGTGCCTGTGGTGATGCCCTCAGCAGATGACTCCACAGCACAGAGTGCACAGGTACGTTATCCACAAGTGAATGACGGTGGAAACGCCTACGCCTCAGGTTTTAAGGAACAGTTGCAAGAGCGCTGGAAAGACCCACAGAAATCTCTAAGCTAATTTGACCTGTCCAGTGTAGGCTGCTCATTCGAAAAGAAACAAGGGCCTGGCGCAATGGTCTAGTGGCTAAATCCTCACCTTGCATGTGCTGGGATCCCGTATGGGTGCCAGTTTGTATCCCAGCTGCTCCACTTCCCCTCCAGGTCCTTGTTGGTGGCCTGGGAAGGCAGTAGAGGATGGCCCAAAGCCTTGGGACCCTGCATGTATGTAGGATACCCAGAAAAATCTCCTGGCTTTGGATCAGCTCAAATTTAGCTGTTGCAGCCACCTGGGAAGTGAAGCAGCAGATGGAAGATTTTTCTCTCTGTATCTCCTCTCTGTATATCTACCTTGCCAATAAAAAAATAATAAATCTTAAAGGGAAAAAAAAAAAGAAATGAAAGGATAGAGCTGACACAATGCAGCCTTTCAAATCCCCTATTCAGATATCATGGTTTATTTTGAAAGGCAGAGTTACAGAGGGAAGAAGAGACAGAGAGGGGAGACAGATCGTCCATCTGCTGGTTTACTCCTTACAGCAATCACAACAGCTGAGGCTTGGCCAGGCCAAAGCCAGGAACTTGGAACTTCATCTGGGTCTCCCACATGAGGGTGGGAACCCAAGCACTTCAGTCATCTTTGCTGCTTCTCCAAGCTCATTAGCAGAGAGCTGGATCAGAAGTAGAGCAGCCAAGACTGAAACTAGCATTCATATGGGATGCTGGTATCCCAGGAGGTGGCTTATCTGCTATGCCACAATGCTGGTCCCTTGTTTTTCATTTCTTCAGCATTTACTGAGTGTCCAGTCCATACTTGTCAATGTGGTTGAAACTCAGCTGAGAAAAATGAATGACAATGGCTCTGTCCCGTAATCCTCACAGTCTACTCTTAGACATCTGAGCAGATAAAATCCCATACCTTACAAGTTAGCATTGTTTTCCTGTGATCTCAGAATGGGAAATGACTCTGCCTGGGGAGGTGGGGGAGATGAAAGGGAAGTTAGAGAAGGCTTCTAGAAAAGTTGACATAACAGGTCAACTTTTTTAAAAAAAGATTATTCATCTGAAAGGGAGACGGTTGGGGGAGAGGGAGAAAGGTAAGGGGTGGGGAAGGGAGAGAGGGAAGAAGGGAGAGAGGGAGGGAGGAAGGGAGGGAGAGAAAGTGAGAGAGAGAAAGAGAAAACGAACCTTTCATCTATTGGTTTACTCCAAATGGCCAAACAACTGGGGTCGGGCCAGGTCAAAGCCAGGAGCTCCGGGTCTCCCACACAGATGTCACAGACACAAGCACTCGGATCACCTTCGACTGCCTTCGAGGAGCGTTAACAGAAAATTGAATCGAAAGTGTGAAGTAGCCAGGACTCAATCCAGATACTGAAGTAGTGATTGTGGGCATCCCAAAAGATAGACCCTTCACAGAGGTGTAGTTTCTGTAGTCCATCTCCAGTTATTAACAGTTACTGGCTTTGCACAGTGCATAGAACATGCGAGCTGGTGTCTGATAGGGCCTTCTGATGACAGTGACCCCTGAGCAAGACATGAATGGGGTGTGACTATCATGGTTTGGCCCTCTCTTTTCAGCTTTCCCATTCCTAATAATCAAGTGGCTGTCAAAGCACTAATGGTGCCACAGCACAATGGTGAGCATTTTTCTGCAAATTCTGGGAGTATGGATGTCCTTGACTATGCAACCCTTGGCTCAAGTTATCAGGTCTCTTCTTCAAATCCTTGAGAAGAAATCATCTTCCTCATTCAACTTAATCTTTGTGGAACCTGACTGGTCTCTTTACTCTGAAAGCATAACCTAGTATGCATTACCACCAGAGCACAAGTCCTGTGAGTTCTAGAATCTTTTAGATTCTTGGGAAAAAGTCCTGAAGTTTGGGGCAACACTGTTGGATATGTATGGCCCTGCAAATATAGACAGGAGGCCATGGCATGTGAAAGAGCATCCAAAGGCAAACTTTCCCCCAGAGTCCAACTTGGGGTTCTTTGCAGGTGTGGACAACACAGGGAAGACCCTTAGAGCGAGCAAGCATGGGCCAGGGAGATTACTTGTGTCTAAGTTTACACCAAACTCATCCTAGGCACCTGCTCTCCAAGCCTCTTTCTTGTCTTCCTTCTTCCTCTTTCTCCATCCCTCCTTCCTAAGGATATGTTCCTTCCCCTGGAAGTCCCTGCAAAGCATGGAAGTTTCATGGCCAGATGTCCCTAGCCATGGTGATGGGAAATGAGAAGGCTGCTCTCATTGCAATCTCATGTGATGTTCTCTGTGAAGCTGCCCTTCACAGAGCAGCTGTTTATGAGGATCCAAAGAGAAAGACGTGCTGGCCTTTCTGTTCCATTCCAGTTGCTGTGTCCTTAAGTCATTTGGACTCATAATGGATCTGTGTTGGGGCTCAAGATGAGCCAGGGTGTGAGGAACAATGGGTGTTAGGGGAGTTGGCAGAAAAAGTTTCAGAGACAAAGGGATCCTGCTTCTTGCTCACAGGGAAAGTAAAAGTGACATGGAATGAACAACAACAAGAAAAGACAAATACAAAGGCTTGAACCCAATTGAGCTGGTGCTGTAGGAGCTAAGATGCTTGGCGGCTGGGGCCCTGTGGCATAGGGAGCAGTTTGAATTTCTGTTGCCCCTTAGAACTTTGACCTTAAGATCCATACACGTAAGAGGAAAGGTTCTGGGGTCCTGACACAATAGCCTAGTGGCTACATCTTTGCCTTACATGTCCTGGGATCCCGTATGGGTACTGGTTCATGTCTTAGATGTTCTACTTCCCATCCAGCTCGCTGCTTGTGGCTTGGGAAAGTGTAGAGGACGGCCCAAAACCTTGGGACTCTGCACCTGCATGGGAGACCTATTAGAAGTTCTTGGCTTCTGGCTTTTGATCAGCTAAGTTCCACCCATTGCAGCCACTTGGGAAGTGAACCAGCAGATGGAATATCTTTCTCTCCTTTATGTATATCTGCCTTTCCAATAAAAAAAAAAGTCTTTAAAAAGAGGGTGCTGGGGGCCCCTGGGGGTGGGAGAAGAGCTCTTCCTGGAGTATTAGCTTTGGTCTCCACCAAAACTGACCCTCATCCCTGACTCAGGCTTTTTGTACCTGCATGACAGGAAATTGCATAATTCTAACTCACAAGCTCAGGGATAGGATCGCCCAGGACCAAACTGCTCCAACCCTTAAGAGGTATACTACCAGTGTGGTCATTACTCTCCTGCTATTAGTACCATGGAGGTATCTCATATCATAGGGGACCACCAATACAAAGTGTTAACAAGACAGAAGAGCCTCAGAAGAAAGGGGAAAAACTGCGATCTTGTCTACCAAGGTAATATCAGTTCAGAATATATGAAAACTCAATATGTATTTCAGATCATTGTAAATCAGTTTAGAGTATGATTGAAAAGCATTTCCTAAGGAGATCTGAGGCTCCTTGCCCCTTACACTTCTGATTTAACTACTCCACAAGGGGCAGGGGAAACCCACTCTTTGCCTTCCCACCTGCCAGGGCAGGGCTGATCCCTTCTGATTTGGGTGGCAGTATGGAAAGATGCTGTTGATACTTTTAAAATAGTGTTGAGAGAGAGAGAGGTGGGCGGCCATGGAGGAGGGCAGAAAAACCTGCCCTTCCTGTCAGGTGAGCCATTCTGCCTGCTCCACATCCAGTCACCTTGTCCTCCCAGAGGAGCTGTCAACCTAGCCCCAGCCATTAGAGGGCGCTGCTCTGAGCTGGCCCCAAAAGGTCCTTCCTATGCACTTTGGTTTTTCTCCAGGCACTCACCTCTCCTACCCATGCCCTGCCCATGCATAGAAACCCTTTCTGTTTCTCCCAGTTCCTACATCCAGGTCCCAGACAGGCTTCACCCCATCCCCCAGCATTAGCTCTGCAGGGAAATGGACAGTGGTCTAGGTTCTGTGCCTGAGATCCCTAGGCAGGCCTGGGTTGCAGGTGCAGGCTATGCTTGGTGCCCTCAGCAGCCCTTGTTCTGATCTTCTCCTCTGAGAGATCCCAACCTCTGAGGCCCGGGCCCCAGGAAGGGTGGCTCTCAGCCCCTCTGGCTTCCCTGTGATGAGCACCAAACCTGTGGCATTGCCCTCTCCCACCTGCTTCATCCCAGCCCTGGACTCTGCCATTTCTAGCTGCTGGTCAGCTCCTTCCTTGGTTTGCCCTCCACTAGGTACAGATGCAGCTGCATCTTGCTCTTGAATTATTACTGGAATACCTCTTGCCTGCCCTGCCAGGTCTTTCACACAGGCCTCAGATAATAACTGCGGCCAGATGGATCATTTGCCATCTCCAAGGTCTGGGCTTAACCTCATTCATCACTGGCCTGAGGGCTTTCCAGGATATCAGGGGTGGGAAGGCTCCAGCACACTCCAGGACGGGAGCCTGAGGACTGGGTAGCCTAGTGCCTTGGTATCGGACTGATTTAGAGTTCATCTTAGAACACTGGGCAGACCCGTAATCTGAGAGTGTCCATTTTTTTTTTTTTTTTTAGATTTACTTTATTTTTTAATTGGAAAGTCAGGTATACAGAGAGGAGGATAGACAGAGAAGAAGATCATCTGTCCATTGATTGACTTCTCAAGTGGCCACAATGGCTAGAGCTGCACCAATCTGAAGCCAGGAGCCAGTAACCAGGAGCCTCTTCCAGGTCTCCCACATGGATGCAGGGTCACAAGGTCTTGGGTCATCCTTGACTGCTTTCCCAGGCCACAAGCAGGGAACTGGATGGGAAGCAGGGCAGCTGGGATTAGAACCAGTGCCCATAAGGGATCCCGGTAAGTGCAAGGTGAGAACCTCAGCCAGTAGGCTACCACACTGGGCCCTAATGTCCATTTCTTTGCCTGTGAAATGGAGATGGCAGTGACTTTAGAAGCATGTAGTGAGCTTTAATAGCTATATTAAGATAGTTTGAAAAGCTCATGGAAAATGGAATTCAAAATAAGTTTATTTTGATGCATGGTGTTTTCATAGCACACACGGTCATGAGAAATATCCTACTACATCTGAGCACATACATCACCCACACCGTCACCCAAGTGAGCATGTGATGGCATCTAGCTTCTTGCATTTTTTTCCCATCTCCCCATTTTTTTGCTTGTTTAGTTGGCTGTTTTTTTTTTTTTTTCCTTTGTGATGTATGTGGTTTAGCAAAACATCTCAAAACATCTTTGCACTGAGAGCTGGCCTTCGGGGCCAGGCTGTGTGCAGGTGAAGGCTTGCTGGCAATACTGAACACCGTGACCTTTGGTGATGTGCCACAGGCTTTATTTCTCAATCCCCTGACGACAGGAGTTGTTATCCCTCAGCAGAAACAACAAAAGAAGCTTTTCAACAACCCCCTGCCCCGACCTCCAGGGGATTCTCTTGACCCCATATCCTCAGTTGCCTCAGAGAAATGAAGTGCCTGGGTACCTGGGCAATGGAACCAGGCTGGAAGGGGGGCCTCTAATCCCAGATATTGCTGCAGTGCCTTGCCTGGGGCGGGGAGCTGCCCCTGTTCTCAGAGGGGTTGGTTGGATCAGCATCATCCAATGAAAAGCTGGCCCTGGCCTGGGAACTGAAAGGACCTTGGACCAGCCTGGGGGTCTTCCAGATGGCATCAGGCTCATGAAGCCAGCAGGCTGACCAATCATTATGAGAGTAATGACTCAGAAGCCACATTGTTCATAGAAGAAGCAAACTAAGTACCATACAGACCCCACCCACTTGGTTGATTGAGCTTAGCAGGTGTCCAATACACAGAGGAAGAGAGAAGAAAACCACAGTGTTTGTTGATTACATAAGCCTTTGTTCCTTACAAGTAATTTTGTTTTAAACAGTCTTCACTAATTCTCACAAATGGCATTGATATTACTAATGGCAGCTTTACAGCGAGATAACCCTGCAGATACACCACTAAGTGGTGTAGCCAAGATCACACAGTGGAGGGGAATCCAGGGCCCTTATCTCCTTCTTCATTGTTGTATTGTTTGGTTTTCTCTCTTGTCACTGCTAGAGCGTGTTCTCTGTGCAACAGCCAGTCGTCAGTGTCCGGGCCTCTCCCTGGCTGGTAGCTGTTTTCCCTATAGAGATAGAATACAATCCAGGTGGCTCACCTGGCCCAACCTGGCTCCTTCCCTGCCCACCTCCCACGTCATGCTGCCTTCCTAAAGCCCCATCTCTTGGCCTCTGCCCAAGCTGTTTCTTCCCCCTGCAAAGGCACTTCTCAGCTGTCAGGTCTGCTCAATCCTGCCAGACAGATGGTGAGTCCCACGGGCTCAGGGACTGTGTTTTGTTCATTGTACAACCCAATAACTAGCATGGGACCTAGCACATATCAAGTACACAATAAAGACTTTTTTTTAGATTACTTATTTATGTATTTGAAAGGTAGAGCAACACAGAAAGAGGGAGAGCGCTGTGGTTCATTATCCCAGTGGCTGTGACAGACAGTTCTGAGCTAGGCCAAAGCTCAGAGCCATCACCCGCTGCTGCCCCCACCCCCCAGGGACATTAACAGAAAGTTAGATTGGGAGAGGAGCAACGGGGACTCAAACTGGCACTCAGATACAGGATACTGGTGACGACGGTGGCAGTTCAACCCACTGGGCCACAACACCAGCCCCAGTAAGATCCAGTTTTGGAATACACAGATATTGCACTAAATTGATAAGAGAAAGAATAGCTGGTGCTAAAAGAACACCAAATCCAACAAAGCAGTGGCAATAAGAGAGTGAGAAGAAAGAGACTGTTAATAACGGGGAATATGCAGAATGTGCACAGCTGACTGCCGTGGAGGATACACAAGCTCCCCAGGGCAGCCTGACCCCACCCAGTCCTGCACTCCTGAGCCTTGGGCTCACCGCCAGCCTGCAGCTCTGACTAGCAGACAGAGTCCAGCAATGACTCCAGAAAGAACTCTGACTCAACTGGCCTCTACACCATGCCTGACTGCTGAAGGAACATCTGTGATGTTAAACCTGCCTCCACATAGTAGCTTAACTTAGTCCTCGGACCTCCAGGCAAATCCACAGTCCCTTTAACACAGACTCAGGAAGCAGCGGGCCCTGTCTTATCCCAGTTGTACCATCTCTGACTCAACCTCGAGTGAGTAGAAACCAACTCACCACCTTTGCTCCTGAGGAGAAGACTGACAGTGGGGAAAGGGCTAAAATCAGAGACCCCCAAAAGCTAGACAAGACCCCAGAAATCAGCTCATTGCTTCCCTTTCAGGAAAATATTGCAAGGAATAAATACTCTCATTTGTTTTGGTCCCAAGTTCTTTGTTCTTACTTGCCACCTTTTGGAACAGCCATTAGTTGGTGTTACATTTCACTGTGTCTATTGGCATTTTAGTTGGACATTTCTGTTGTGTGATTAAAAAAAAAAAAGAAGAATTTTAATGCTGTATCTAAAGAGCCACAAAACAAAATTGCATTCAGTCAACATATGTCTTGGAAGTTCAGCCACACTGTTCTTCCACAGGCACTGTTTTTTTCTTCCATGCTCAGGACACATTCACTTAAGGATTGTCACCAATCACTCCTCTAGTTCTTAAAATTGATTCTTTTTTTTTTTTGGTGGGGGCAGCAGTGCACAGAGTGCTAAGCAGCTGCCTGTGACACTGGCCAGTCCCAGCTGCTCGGCTTCCCATGCAGCATCCTGCTAATCCACAAATGACAGCAACAAATGATGGCCCAAGTACTTGGACCCCAGCCATCCTTGCTCCTGGCCTTCAGTCTGGCCTAGATGCGATGGTTGTGGCCATTTGAGAAATGAACCAGTGAATGGAAGATCTCTTTGTCTCTCCCTTTTCTCTTTATTACTCTGCTTTTCAAGTAAATAGGTCTTTGAAAAAGTCACTTTTTTTCTACCACATCCCTTACTCCGAATTTATCCAAACCATAGAAATGTGTTTTTGTCATCTGTTCCCTAAAATATTTCTACACTAAGATTCATACATTAAGTAGCTTATTTATTGACACATCTCTCAGATTCTGAAGACACTCTGCTCATCTTTGAGCACCACACATCTCCTAGCTTTTCCATTGCTCCTCTTTCCTAGTCTTTGTCTACCCTTCCTCACCCACCATGTGCCTTAGTAGGACCACATTGGCAGGTATATGTTTCAGCTTCTCATCACTACAGCAACATACCTGAGGGCAGCTACTTGCACAGAAAAGACATTTATGTTGGTTCATGGTCTTTGAGGCTCATGGTTCAAGACTGGCCAGCTCTGTTGCTTTCTTTAGTGGTCAGGGGAGGCTGAAGGATGGCAATGGTAGAGTATACATGGGAGAAGGCTCTTACAGGATCCAGACAGAGTAGTGGGCCAACTCAGGCCTCCTGCAAGATCTACCTTGTGAGGCCTCAGCCTCCTGTGACCTGAGGGCTTCTCACTAGGCCCACCTGTTAGATATAATTATTTGGGTTAAATGTTTGCCCTCTCAGTGCCATTAACTGATGACTTTGGGAATTAAATGTCTACCTGTTTTTATGAGCTAAGTCTTGTCTAAACCATCACAATAAGACATGCTTCAGTTGGTGAGTCCTACTTCTTGAGTATATCCTCCTTGGTGCCATGGTACTGCCTAAAGGACTTGGTGGGTGATGTTGCTCAGTCCCCGCAGGCACTGGACCACACCCTGTCCTTCATCAGGCCCTCTTTCCGTATAACCTAATGTGCTACTAAACCCTCAGCCCACCCCCGGACCCCTTTCCATGTTAGCAAGGAAGGCGGTACTAAAGCTGATTGGAGCTCTCAGTCCCTTCTCATAGTCTGGGGGAGAAATAGCAGAGGACGGTGATCATGGCCTGGAGTTGTCTTAATAAGGAAAGTGTCCTGCTATCTCTTGCCTTCACGAGAGAAGCAGAGGGGCAATGGCAGCTCTCTCCCTCGCTATCTTCATCTTCACCAGATGCTGGTTGTGGTCATCTTGAAAACTTACCAGCTGCATGTCTGTCTGTCCTCTCTCCCTCTGTTTCTGTCTGTCTTCACTTTGGCCTTCTCCACTGACTCATGGACTTGTTTCTTAAGGACCATGTGATCGTGGAGGGAATCAGAACTTCTCCTCTAAAAACCCATTGGGGCCAGAGTCCTTTGGTCCAGCTTCTATGTGCAGTCCCTCTAAGTCAATGACAAAGGCATTCAGTTCTTTCCTTTGGGATTTTGCTGGAAAGAGAGCTGTCTCCTTCATCTGGAGCTGAGATAGCAGTAGGTTGAAGTTTCCAGAGCGGCCTTTTGTGCTGTTGGTCTTCATACCCAGCTCATTGTATAGGGACATCTTATTTTCAGTTTGATACTGCCTGGCTTGGCTGAATACCCATGGGTAGTGTAAAACTGGGCTACAGCCCACTGTTGTGCCCACTCTTGGCTGAGGTCACCTACTTCTTTTGTGTTTATTATAGAGCAACAGCAAACATTGTTAGGATTCTCTACCTTGAATTCATATGTAACACCTTCAACCAGGACAATTCCCTTTCACTAGCCCCATCCTTTGTTCTGCAGTTGTCACTGTTTTTTGTTTGTTTGCTTTATTGGAAAGGCAGCTATACACAGAGAAAGAGAAAGATCTTCTATCCAATGGTTCACTGTCCAAGCAGCCACAACAGCCAGAGCTGAACTGATCTGAAGCCAGGAGCCAGGAGCTTCTTCTGGGTCTCCCACACAAGTACACGGACCCAAGGCTTTGAGCCTTCCTTGACTGCTTTCCCAGGCCACAAGCAAGGAGATAGATGGCAATTGGAGCAACAGGGACATGAACTGGTGTCCATATGGGATTCCGGGTGTGTAAGGCAAGGACTTTAACCACTAGGCTAATTTGCTGGGCCCAGTTGTCACTTATCTTAATCCTATGCCTAAGTCCTAAAATACATCAGTTTGAAAATTATCTGTTGAAGACATCAGGAGACACAAACTTGTTCTTTCAAAGTTGTCCATATATCCTTTGATACTGCCCTGCACATGGATTCTCTTGGGAATCATTTTTGTTCAATCTGCACAACCTCCCGATTTCCCACTCATCAAGGACACTGTGGCCTCTCTATCCTTCACCCACCAATATCTGCTTCCATGAAGCTCCAAAATCTCCAATATTTCTTTCTTTTTCCACTGGGTAGTTAATTGTCAGGATAAATGCTAGGCATTTCCAGAGTCCCTAAGGATAGATCCAGCTGGAGTCACATGAAGGAAAGAGGAGGACACAGAACCAGAAGCCTCTTGTCTTGCTGCTTCTTTTACCACCTCCCTACCCTGCAGGGGATCCCCCTGACCCTCAAATGCAAAATTGAAGTTGTGAAGTTATCATCATCACTTTTACCATTCACTTCCTTTTCTTCCTGGGAGAAGAAGAGAGCATTAAAGCCTTTATAGCAGCAATTGGATCTTCTCAGTCCCCTTCAGCTAGCTTTTGAGGCCCCTCTTGGAGTAGGACCTTGCTATGGGGAGAGCAGTAAGGAAGCAGAGGAGCTGCAGGTGAGTTAGGAAGCTTTGAGACTAGTTAGGACCCAGTGTACCTATCTAGAAAATAGTTGGTGACAATGGTATCTTTGTTTCCACTTATTTGAAGAGCAGAGAGACAGGCCAATGCCAGGAACCCAGAATCTATTCTAGGTCTCCCAAATGGATGGCAAGGATAAAAGTCCTTGAGCCATGACCTGCTGCCTTTCATGACACACTCTAGCAGGAAGCTAAACTCAGAAGCAGAGCTGGGACTTGAACACTGACATTCCAACATGGGTGGCAGGCATTCCAAGTGGTGTCTTAAAATGCTGTGCCAAACACCTGTTCCAGGAAATCGGAAATCAAACCTCCTGTCCCCCTACTTTGTCCTACCTTCCCTGCCAATCAGCAAGGATCAGTGGCACTACAGGTTGAAAAAAATACGATTGGGTAAGAAAAGATTATCAAAGAAGTCCTTAGTGTCTGCATTCTGCTGAAGATGCCGTCTGCAAGGCGCCTTCCATCCCCAGATACCAGTGCAAGAGATAACACAGGCCCCCTTTGTAGCCTGGGGGACAGACATGTGAGGACACGCCACAGGTTGTGCAGCTTCATGGAGGCAGATTTGGACATAAAGTGGGCAAGTGACTGCAGATAGTCCTCTGAAAGGTATGAGGGATTGTAGGAGTGTGTCCTTAAGCTAGAGGCAATGATTAGAAAACTACACAGCAGGCACCAGCTCCCAATTCCCAGGCTTTAGCTCCTTCTCCACTAAATACCCTCAACCCTTCCACAGCGGAACTCTACAAAACATCCTCAAGCTCTCCCAGTGAGGCTTCCAAAGCTGCTGCTATTCTTCCCCCTCCTCCTTTTCTCTGTTGTTTTTTTCCTCTCCTCTCCTTTCTTGCCCTCTCCTCTCCGACCAGAGTTCAGATCCATGCATGACCACTTGCCAAGTGGTTGACCTTAGATAACTCACTTCCCTAATTGAGTTCTGGCTTCCTTGACTGTAAAAATGGGGACTTTTTCTCTTGACTTGAAAAAGCCTTCAAGAATGAATGTAATAGGCAGAATGTTGATAGGCTTACAAAATAATTATTTCAACCAAAAAAAAAAAAAAGAAAGAAAAAAGAAATACTCCAAGACAAAGATATCAGTAGGCAGGTGTCATGAACAGGTAATTCCCAAAACTGGACTGCAAGTAGCCAGAAACATTTCAAAACATGTTTACACCTTTAACAACATGGGGGAAACACAGCCACAGTTTGCCTGTGGAATGCTACCATAGTTTTTCATCTTCACTAATCAACATTGACAAGGGCAGATGACCTCTGCTTGTTTTAGGAATGCCTTTGCAACACTTGGGTAATATGTACCAAGAGCTTTAACAATGCTCATACACTTTGACCTAGTCGTTGCACTTCTAGGAATCTATTTGAAGGATATTTTCAGATGAGGGCAAAGATTAATATTTGCAGATATTCAAGATGTTCATCACAGTTACTATAGGAAAGCTTTGCAAAGAAAAATTTAGATGGCCCTGGGTACAAGAATGTTCACATTGGCTGCAATGCATCCTGCAACTGGAAGCGTATAGTTCTTTAAAATAACATTATCAAATGAATTACATGATTACAATGTAATGCTTGCTGCTAAATGGGATGTGGCAGTGTACACAATGTGCTATTCCAAGTCTGTGCAGCTTTATTTACTTACATTTATTATGTATGCCATTAGAAACACCAAAATAAATACTTCCAAAAGCCTAATAACATTCATTTGGAATTCTGTGGGTTTAAAAAAAATTTAAATAAATTTTCTAAAATAAACAAGCACTACTTTTAAAATTAGGAAATAAAATAACTGTTCAAAATCATAATCTCACCATTTGATGCAGCAATTCCTTCTTTTAAAAATCTATCTTTTAAAAAACTCAGAAATCCAGCAGACAGTGTTGGTATAAAAATGACATTGAATCATTATTTATCATTTCAAAAGTCAGAAAAACATACTTGGCAGCTGACAGTTAAGAAGACCATACAATCGGGCCCGGCGCGGTGGCGCAAGTGGTTAAGGTCCTCGCCTTGCATGCCCGGGATCCCATATGGGCGCCAGTTCTATCCGGGCAGCCCCACTTCCCATCCAGCTCCCTGCCTGTGGCCTGGGAAAGCAGTCGAGGACAGCCCAAAGCTTTGGGAACCTGCACCCGCGTGGGAGACCCAGAAGAGGCTCCTGGCTTCGGATTGGCATAGTATCGGCCGTTGCGCTCGCTTGGGGAGTGAATCATTGGACGGAAGATCTTCCTCTCTGTCTCTCCTCTCTGTATATCCGCCTTTCCAATAAAAAATAATAAAAATAAATCTTAAAAAAAAAAAAAGAAGACCATACAATCTCCCCAGAGTAGGCCACTGTGAAGGCTCCCAATATGCTTTGATAGAATTTTTAATGACAAAGATTTTTGTGTTATAAAGTTCATTAAAAATATAAAAGTCTGTATGCAAAGTGGCATCATATATGATGAAAACAAATTTTAAAACCTGGAATATACACACTTAAATACTAACCGTAGTTATACCTTGGTTGTGGAATTATCGTATGTATATATTCATCATTTAATTCTATTTTCCACGAGCATTTTGAAGTGCACTTGAATGACTTTTATTGTCTTCCATGTTTTTTGTGTTTTTGTGTAGATAAGGTAAGGTTTGCATGGAGGAAAGGAGTGAGAAGTGAGTTTCCTCAGGCCTGAGTCCTTTCTCCTCTGTCTAGCCCTGATCCGGGACGACCAAAAACACAGGCAAACAGAAGGAGGGTGGTTCCAAGGAAGGTTTTCTACTAATCTTATTCCCTCACTGAACATTGGCATTTACCATTAAAGTTTCATGGTGGTCACGTGGTGCTCTGTCCAGGCAAATTTGCAATGCTCTAACCACTTGATGTGCATATTTTTTATCAGCTGCCCTGTTGAAGGCATGTATGTGGGAGCCTCAGCTTATGGGAACTGAGCAGGGAATGACAGAATGGCCACACTCAAGCATGGAGGTCTGCACTCTCCAGCAGCAAACCCATACTGAGTCTCCTAGCACGGACCAGGTACCATTTTATTATAGATGATGCAGGCTAAGGGCCAGTATTGTGTGGCAAGTAAAGCTGCTGCCTGTGAAGCTGATGTTTCATATGGGCGTCAGTTCATGTCCTGGCTGCTCCACTTCTGCTCTAGCTCCCTGCTACTGGCCTGCTAAGGTCTCTACTGTCCACATGGAAGATGAATGAAGCTCCTGGTTCCTGGTAATTCTGGCCATCTGAGGAGTGAACCAGGAGATGGAAGTCTACTCGCTCTCTCTTTCTCTCTCTCTCCAAGTCTTTCAAATAAGTAGCTTTTTAGAAAAAAAAAAAAGCAGAAGATACAGGCTGATACAAACAAGGTCTGGTCCTCAGGTTTCTATGGATAGAGAGCTAAAACAAACGTGTGTGTAAAAACAGATGGTAGAATGGAACTGCAGATGCCTTGCTGCTGTTAAGCTTGACCCTCTCAAATCTCTTCAGTGATCCAGGCTCAGAGGTAGGTAGAAGCAGGCCTATCTGGAAGGCCCTGTATGTAGAAGGGTAGTTAGGACTGTACCCAGCTTCAGTAGAGGCAAAGCCCTAGGCTGGGATGATGTTTGAGGGGCCACTGTTCATTGGGAAAAATAGACAAGTGCATACAGAGACGAGATGGCCAACTTTCAAAGGAACCACAAAGCCAGCTTTGAGTATCTGGATTTTGCTCTTTGGACAAGTGTCCCCCATAGGTTCCCGAGGAAAGAAATGACTCAGAGAAGGCCAGTTTCATGATTTTTAACCATGGCAGGAAAGGGTAGGAGCTGGTCAGGGTTGGAAGCAAGATGGGGAGCAGAGACAGGTCCTGCCCTGCAGATTAGAGGACTGACTGAGCAGATGCCAAAGGAGAGGGACAAGAGGTTGTCCAGGGAAGGCTGGGCAGGCATCAGCAGCTGCATGGTGACCAACCGGCTGCCCCTGTACACTCATTAGAAGAGCCTGGGTCTCCACTGCTGAGGAGCTTGGGGGTCCCTGCAGGGACGGGGAGGAAGCACATTTCTGACCAGGGTTTCCAGGAGTTGTGTAGCTGGCCCAGGCTGGCACCCAGGGCCAGGGTGGAGTCAGGGAGAGAGGTAGCTATGCCTATTCTCTTGGACAACAATGCCCCTGGAGCCAGCCATTTTCTATGGCTAAAATGAAGGTCTTTCTTCCTGCCTGGTCATCCCCCACAGGAAATCCACATCCTGGGCGTCCACAGCCATGAATGTAAGTCTGCCACATGGCTAAAGGGAGGGTGAAGGCTATGGGGTCACCTCAGGGGACTAGAGGAGCTCAGCATTGTTCACTCCATCTCATGGAAAGGCTTCACTGAGGACCTACTCTGTGCTGGGCAGGTGCTGCATGCCATGCCAGGAACACAGTCAACACACAAATGTACTGCAGCCAGACACCTGCCAACTGTGTTCTGTGCCAAATCTCCTAAGCTGGCACACCCAGTGGCCACTGAGAAAGGGCTCCTTCACAGAGGAGGTGACGCTGACCAGAATCTGCGTCAGGGCTGGGCATATGACCCCAGAAGGAAAAAATCATCTCAGGATACCTGGGATGTGCCAACAGAGCTCCCACTACAGGGCTTTTACCATCTGTATCCTCATCTGGGAGTCTGTCCTGAACATCTGCTTGGCAGTTCTCTCCCACTGCCCCTGAGATGCACTCCCCACTCCATCCTCCTCTGCTGTCCTCTTTCCTTTCCCTGCCATAGCCCTATCAGCATCAGTGTGCTAGAACGTGAGCTCCAGTGGGCCAAGAATCTTTCTATGTTCTGTCTCCCCAACACCTGGAACAAGGTGTAGCACACTTGGAGGCTCAGTGACTATTTGCAGAGCAGGTGAATGAATTCATGAAGACAGAAACCATCTCTAACTTCTCTGCCCAACACAGAAGAAATGCTAGGTACGTAAGAAGCCCTGGGCTCCCTTACAAATTGCCCAAGGCCTGGCTTCATGTCCCTTCCCTCTCCTCAGTGGGATGCAGGTCCCCACCCTCACTGTCCAGTGGGACACTTGGCATAGCCTGGGGTGAACGTGCCACTTGGAGAATAAGGCGTTTCCTCAGTGGGGGCCGCCCTGCCAGGCTGCCCGGGCCCCAGGTCCCGGAAATGCCTTCCCTGCAAGGCCAGGCTGGCGCGATCCTCCCAGCCAGCTACAATGGCTTGCAGGAAAGGCCTGCAGCGGAAGCCAGGGTGGAGTCTTCTAGGAAGTCTTATCCCGCCTAAACGAGAAAGGACCTGGGGTCCCCGCTGGCCACTGGGCAGGGCCATCTCTTTGCCATGCCACAGGGCTCTGCCAGACCCCAAGGATGCCCTAAACAGGATCCCAAGTTCTGAAAACACTGTGGGATGCTGATATTGTTATTTAATTAAAAACTTACATTAATTTTTATCTAGATAAAAACACAAAGCTACACAAGCAAACAGATAAGTCACAATAGGATTGGGACATGACCACAAGGACATTCGGCTCTCTCTGAACTGTTTATCCCTGTGAAAGGAAATGATTGAAAACACATGTGAGTGAAAAAGCTTTGCTTGCATTTTGGGTGGTGAAAGTGTGGGTACTGGTTGTGTTATTCCTTCTACTTTGCTGTAACTTTAAAAGTGTCACCAAATTGAAAAGAAATTCATAGAAAGAACTGCTAGAATTGATGTCCTTCTGCATGCTGGCTACTTGGGGGAGTTGTTGAATTAATGAATTCCCTGGATTCCAGCCCTGGCATTGCTGGGAAACTCAGGCACCAGGAGAATTTAGTGGGCAGAGAGGGAGATGGGCAGTGGGGGTGGGGAAGCAAAAGTACTTTCTAAGGGTCTCTCAGGCCATGCATAGCGCCTCATGTTCCTCCCATGTTAAGGGCTGACCTTCCTTCCTTGGCTTCCTGCAGGTTTTATTTTCTGCCTCTGACCTAGACCTCAGCTGTTGCCACACAAATCACATGCAGGAGCTATATGGACAGAGAACAGGAGGACCGAGCGGTGGTCTTGGCCAAGGCCATCTCCTGACAATATAGGTCAGAATCACTGTAGGCCTCAAGTGAGCCAGCCAGTTAAGAGGATGCTCATGGACTCGCAAGATCCAGCACTCCAAGCTTTACCCTAAATCACAACCTCCCCATTCAAAGAAAGCTTGAGAAAATTTGACAGATCCCCATGTTTCTAGAATTCAAGGAAAGTATAAATCTTAGGGGTTTCTTGGCTCCTTTCATAAGGAGACAAAGAATCTTGCTTCCCTTTTTTATGGTGTTCAGGGCATCTTACAGACCCGGGCCATGCCAGTGGACAGGCAGCCACATTTCTTGAGTTCTCTAGCAGCGGCAGCCTAGTCACCCTGGCTGATGTAACAAAGCACCATGGACTGTGAAACCTAAACGACAGACAGTCATTTCTTTGTCATTTCCTCTTCCTAGAAAGGCACCAATGCCACCATGGCAGCTCCACCTCATGACCTCATCCAAGTCTAATTACCTCCCAAAGGCCCCTCCCCTCCTGATTTCATCACATTAGGGGGTTGGGAGTGGGGGTAGTAGCTAAGGCTTCAACATATGAATAGGGGAACAAAACAAAATTTCTGGGGAACTAACCCTCCTGAGGACATAAGTGCCCACTTATCTATCCCAGCTAAATGCATATATACTGTCTCTGATCTTCTATATGTCAATAAGCTCATTCCCTTCCTCTACTGGACACAGCTCTGCCCTCTGGGTGCTCTAAATATGTCTGGCCTGTTTGCAGACTAAATTGTTTTTTTCTCTAGAAAGTGTCCTGCCTCCCTTCCTTTCTTGATGGTCAGATCTGAGCAGTGGGAATTACAATGCCAGGAGAACTCTGAAATCCTGAGATATTCCGAAATATCTCACACACATTAGAGGAGGGTTGGATAGGTTTGTCTGAGAAGTACTTTAAAAGTTGGTAAATGATCAATCCTCTAGCTGGGCAAGTGGTGACTGGGGGTTAACCACACTCTGAAATCACATAGAACTCATAGCTTCCCGTTCAGCTGGACCACAGAATAGGGTGAAGATAGAAAGGCCTCCTAGAATTGCTTAATTGGGTGTTCCTGTAGTCTGAGACATTTCACAATTTTAGAAAGATTTGTCCAACCACTGTTCCACAAATGTTGTCCATTGTTAGCTCCTCAGGGAAACAAAGTTAAGAATCTTCCACAATTGGCTGAAAGTTTAGCCTGACCTAAAATCTTTAGGATACGTGTTTCACTGTGGGTCACATGCCTTCCATGTGTACCTATTTCCAGAATTGGCCCCAGAATTTAGCTAATATCTGCTCTGAATAAGGGGTATTGGCCAGAACCATTTCCCCCCTTCCCATAACAATTGCAGATAGTTGGGTCGGGTGGTAGGGGCTCCAATCACAAAGAACAGTGGGTATTGGGGTGCCCTGACCTCTCACTTGGAGCTAATGAGTTCCTGGTGCCTCCTCCGTGCCTTCCCCCTGCCCAGAGATTCCTGCAGGAAAGTGTGGGCAGAAAGAGTGAGGGTTAAGTCTGGAGCTGTTTTGTTTGCTTTGCTTTTGAAAGATTTATTTTATTTTTATTTGAAAGGGAGGGAGAGAGGGGGAAAGAAGGGGAGAGAAAGAGAGAGAGAGAGACAGAGAGAAAGAAAGAAAAAAAGAGATCTTCCAGCTGCTGGCTCATTCCCCAAATGTCTACAATAGCTGGGGCTGGGCAACAGTGAAGCTGGGAGCCTGGAGCTCCATTCAAGTCTCTCATATGGGTGGCAGGGTCCCATGCATCTGGACCATCTTCCACTGCTTTCCCAGACAGATAAGCAGGGAGCTCAATGGGAAGTGGACCAGCCAAGACTTGAAGTGGGGTTCCAATATGAGACTAGTGTTACAGGGAGCAGCTTAACCTGCTGTCCCACAACGAGGGTGCCTGGAGCTGTTTCGAATCCAGGTTGCCTGCTGACTCATTTTAATCCTGGGCTGAGCATAGTGTCAACACTCTGCCACTCCCAGGGCCTAGTCAAGGCTCTATACCTGTCAAGAAGCCGTGGACACTGATATCAACAGAGATCTGGTTTAGAGATCTAGTTAGCCATTCTGGAAAATGGGGCTTGGGGCCCTGGTTACCCAGCTTAACATGTGCCTCTGGCCAATGGGAGAGTTCTTTACATTGCCTCTCTGGTGTCTTTCTGAGCCTGCAGGACCTTAGGGAAGTTAATACATAACATTCATGTTTCCCCATCCATAATTAGCAGATGGAGGTAATGATGTCAGCTCTCTCACAGACAGAGCTGCTGGAGACCAAGTGCTGCTACTGGCTCCTTAAGAACAGTCTTACTGAACCCCACCAGACTTCAGAACCCCCATCAGGGAAAGTCCTTCCCTGATAAACACCCGACTTTCCCAAAGCAGCCGGCCTTGCTCCCTCCCAAACCTGCCACCTGCTTGCTTCTGTAATACAGGTGCCCCCTATACAGATGCCAGGGTGGGAAGTCTCTCCCCTGGAGACCAGAGTCAGAAAGAGGCTCCTCCAACCAAAAACAAAACAGAGCCTCCAGTCATTTCTTTCTGAGTCAAGGAAAGTGAGATAAAGGTGAAAGAATTCTTGGTTAGGAATTGGCTGGGAGGGAGTTGGAAAGCCCTCACCAAGGGAAACCATCAGGTAGAAATGGCAGAGGTGGGTGGAAGAAGTCTTGAATCCGGTTCTGCCACCCTCTGAGCATGTACTTTATGATGGGTACCATACTAGGGTCTAAGAATATCAAGGTACTTCAAGAAGTTTTTAGAAAATTGTATTCAAAAAAAGTTTGTAACATGCAGCCAATGTACATCATGGAAAGAAATGCAAAATGCAAAAAAATTTTTTTGCACCAAAATGAACTCATACTTTTAATTCCACTTTCCATAAATTCTTTTGAAGTTCCCTTACACAATGAGAAAGGCAGGATCCTTGCTTTCTACATCCTCAACCGTACCCACATCGCTTTATGGTACGTGAAGCCTAGTAATAGAATGAGGGCTGAAGGAGAGCAGGGCAGGGAGAGGCTGGAAAGGAGGTGAGTGGAGTGAGCACAGCCCTGAGACAGAAGGCCTGAAGCTTCCAGAAACCCATGTGCTTATACGACATCCTGTGCAGAGGCAGGGGGCAATGCTAAGCAGATCACATTTTAAAATTCCAAACTGTGGACTCTGCATGGTAGCCTAGCCACTAAAAGGCTTTGCCTTACATGCACCAGGATCCCATGAGGGTGATGGTTTTAATTCCAGCTCCCTGCCTGTGGCCTGGAAAAGCAGTCAAGGATGGCTCGAAGTCTTGGGACCCTGCACCCACTTGGGAGACTGAGAGGAGGCTCCTGACTCCTGGCTTTGGATCAGCTCAGCTCTGGCCTTTGTGGCCACTTGGGGAGTGAATCATCAGACGGAAGATCTTCCTCTCTGTCTCTCCTCCTCTCTATCTGACTTCCCAATAAAATAAATAAATCTGGGCCCGGCGGTGTGGCCTAGCGGCTAAAGTCCTTGCCTTGAACGCCCCGGGATCCCATGTGGGTGCCAGTTCTAATCCCGGCAGCTCCACTTCCCATCCAGCTTCCTGCTTGTGGCCTGGGAAAGCAGTCGAGGATGGCCCAAAGCTTTGGGACCCTGCACCCATGTGGGATACCTAGAAGAAGTTCCTGGATCCTGGCTTCGGATCGGCATAGCATCAGCCGTTGTGCTTACTTGAGGAGTGAATTATCGGACGAAACATCTTCCTCTCTGTCTTTCCTCCTCTCTGTATATCTGCCTTTCCAATAAATAAGTAAAATTTAAAAAAAAAATAAATCTAAAAAAAAAATTCCAGACTGTAACTGGCAAGGTGATTATGTTTTAAACAATAATTCCTTAAGGAGAGAGCAGAAATCTCACACAAGTCCCAAATCAATTATTTGGCTTTACTCAGTACATCTGCCCACCTCGCTGCCCTACAGGGTTCTGGGGTGAGGAGCCACTGACACTCTGCTTGAGCATGTCTCTGCCTGGCTTTCTAAGACACCTGCACCCACAGGCTCCTGTAGAAGGTCAGGGTCTGACTCCACCTCCAAACAGGCAAAGGCAGTCTTCCCAACCCCTCGACTGAAGTATTCTCTGGAAAAGGCTTTGCAACCAAGTGGTAGGTCAGTTTTAGAGAAGTTTCTCAGTTTATTGGGATTAGCCCTAATACTATTAGAATTTTCTTTCTTTTGGGACAGTGTGCGCTTGAACCCTAGAGCAGGGACTAACATTTTTCAGTCCCATCTGTCTGCCAGTGTGACTGTCCAGATTTCCCAGGTCCTGAAAAGAGTTCCAGATCATCTAGACAAACTGAAATGCTGGATTCTATACCCAGTGCACAGCCCTGCCCGTTTGCAAAGCCATTACCATTCCCAGCCTCACATGTCAGCTAAGGCCCACCCTGATTTAATAGGAAATTAATGCTGAACAAAAACAAAGGATTAACTTAAGCAAATAGAGAACCCTGGGCTTAGACACTTTGTGTGTCGAATGGATTAGTTTCATTTGGGACTGTAGCCAATTAGAGAGAACGTGGGGCTGCTGAAGTGTCCTGCCTGCCAAGGGCGACTCCAAGGGGAGGTGGGTGATGATGGCAGAAATTATTCATTAAGCAGGACAAGGGCCGCTGATCATCAGCTTAGCAGAGTCAGTCTTCAGCTATATTATACATTTCTAGCAGGGTGTACTAAGTGCTCATCTTTTCTAGCATCTTCTACAGTACTTAGTAAAGTGCTCAACACTTACAAGCCACTCAACAAAACAAATATTTGTTGAACAAATGAATAAATAGGTTTCCTCCCTGCCAGAAATTCCCTATCCCAAAGGGAAGCAAAGTGTTGAGTGAGTCACAAGTATTCCAATTGTTGTGTGCGGGACCTTTCATTTCCATATTGTCTACAGTTCTAGGAATTCGCTGAGAAACAGGCTTGGCTTTATGAAGGAACAATGCTCCCGAGAAGCTGGGTGTAAGTCAGGATTTCACCAAACAATTTCATATTTTAAATGCACAATGCAAGACAGCTATTTTAAGAATGCAGTGAATTGGGATAGAAAGGGAGCCAGGAGAAAGGCCAATCACAGAATAGGTGCCCATTGGTGGGGAGATGTTCACTGCACTCTCCCCTCTCAGTCTTCCTTGCCAAAGGTCCAGTCCTAAAGATTATCTTACATTCTTCAAAAAGAAAAACAAAAAGAAAATTCTCAAGTGCTGTTGCCTTTAAAAATGCAAATGAGTGATAAGTCTTCTCCTTGACTTCCTGGATTGCAGCTGTGGATTCCCAGTAAGGGCAGAGGGGAAAACAGGCTGGGAAGGCAGTCCGCAGCAGATCCCGCTTAGCTCTGGGAAGTCAGTGAGTCACAGGAGCCCCTGGGGGAGCCCACAGAGAAGACTCCTGATCAATGACTGTGGTGCCAATTGAGCAATCAACAAACTGATTCCAAAGGGGGCAACCAGGACCTCTGCACCACAAATGCTAAGGTCTGCCCTCCTGGAGGACATTGAAGGGTTCTTTCTGGAGGGCAAAGCACATCTGGTGAGGGTGGGAGTGAGAATGGGGAACGGGGAGTAAGCCCTCAGACTTACTGCTATGTCTGTGCAAGGATTGTTAGGGAGGCCCAGCAGGAGGTGGACGGGCACACTGTGAACCAATAGGAGACAGTGCTGTCCCTGGGGGAGGACTCTACAAATCTGACTTTGTGTGCATGGGCTCCCATACCCCTGCTCCAATACCCAAATCTGTGTGTGTTCAAGTCCCTCACAGGTGCAGTATTTGCATCCTAAACTATATCAGGATACATTATGTTGGCTCAACTGACTGATCCTCCACCTCCAATGGCAGCATCCCATATGGGTGCTGTTTTATGTCCTGGTTGTTCCACTTTCTGTCCAGCTCCCTGCTTGTGGCCTGGGAAAGCAGTAGAGGATGGCCCAAAGCCTTGGGACCCTGCACCCGTGTGGAAGACCGGGAAGAAGCTCCTGGTTCATAGCTTTGGATCTACTTAGCTCCAGCCATTGTGACCACTTCAGGAGTGAATCAGTGAATGAAAGCTCTTCCTCTGTATTTCCTTTTCTCCATATATCTGCCTTTCTGATAAAAATAGATAAATCTTAAAAAAATCTTAGAAAAAGAAAAAAAAAAAGAACTACACAATCTTCTCACATGCATTACCTCATCTCTAGACTAGAATGCATAATGCCATGCTAATGTTATGTGGATGCTTAGCTCTTAGCCTATTGTTTAGGGACTTGTGCTAAAAAACCGTTCACATTTAGACTTTTTTTTCTCAGCATCTCTGGCCCACAGCTGGCTTAATCTGTGGATGCAGGACTCCTGGAGGGCAGACTGTAATTTCTCTCCTTTGTTAGCTTGTGCTCAGCCGGGTTACATGCTTTAGCCAATGAAACATGTGCAAAAAGTAGCCTGGGCTCCTTCCGAGGCACAGGTGGTGAGAGCCAGAATCCTGGGTCACCACAGTGTTCAGAAAGCGGCTGTCATTTCATCCTAGATCCCAGAGCAGATGGCACAGAGAAGGAGCCCCAGCCAACCTGTGCTAAATGTGACCGATGAAGGAGAAACAGTTTTTTGAGGCTCTCAACTCCTGTGAGTGGGGGCTGTTTATTTCCACAATGTAACCTTGTCTATATGGTTGGGGCCCTGCAGCAACGCAGAGGCAGATGCGAGAAGCATAAATCCCACAGGAAGACCCATTGAATCCACCAACACACAGCCAGGGCTAAGTCCTACCAACAAGATAGGGAAAGAGTGTGGAGAGTGTGCAGGGCATGCATCTCCCAGGTTACCCTTAGCCTGGAGTTGCCAGGCCTCAGAGATCTAAGGAAGGCTCCTCTGGTCTCTGGGGGATTAAGATAATCTTTAGTGAAACCTTGCTAGTGGCTCCTTCCAAACGAACACACACTCAGTTTTCCTTCCTGTTCTCTGATCTTTCTCATCTTCTGTCACTCCCTATCTGGGGACTAAACATGAAATGATACCCAGCCCTATAGCTCTATCTTGCACACCAAGGCACATCCTAGACCCAAGTCAACCAGGCCTGGGTGGGCAGCAAAGATGGACTTGCAAGAAATATATAGAAGCAAGGCAGTACAGAACTAAACTCTGCAAGCCTTTTTTGTATTGAGAATTTTGTCCTTTTTCTCCAGCAGAACATCAAATGGCGGATGACGCTGGTGCAGCAGGAGGCCCGGGAGGCACCCCCTACCCCACCGCCCTCTGCATGGGAGGCACCCCCTACCCCACCGCCCTCTGCATGGGAGGTATCCCCTACCCCACCGCCCTCTGCATGGGAGGCATCCCCTACCCCACCGCCCTCTGCATGGGAGGCTGAGGTAGCTTCCACTGTCGGCTTCACAGCGGCCTGCTCGGGTGTGGCCAGGGAGTGCGCAGCAGCAAGGCCAAGGACAAGGAGTGGATCCTCATCACCAAACTGGGCCGCCTGGTGAAGACATGAAGATCAAGTCCCTGGAGGAGATCTACCTGTTCTCCCTGCCCACCGAGGAGTCTGAGATCATCAACTTCTTCCTGGTTGCGTCCCTCAAGGACAAGGTGCTGAAGATCATACTGGTGCAGAAGCAGACACGCACCAGCCAGAGCACAGGTTTCAAGGCCTTCATTGCCACTGGGGACTACAACGGCCACGTGAGCCTGGATGTCAAGTGCTCCAAGGAGGTGGCCACGGCCATCTGGGGCACCATTATCCTGGCCAAGCTGTCCATCGTGCCAGTGTGCCAAGGGTACTAGGGGAACAAAATTGGTATGCCCCACACGGGTGATGGGGCGCTGTGGCTGCATACTGATGCGCCTCATCCCCTCACCCCGTGCCACTGGCATTGTGTCGGCTTCAGTGCCCAAGAAGTTGCTCATGATGGCTGGCATTGACCACTGTTACACCTGGGCCTGCGGGTGCACTGCCACCCGCAGCAACTTCACCAAGGGCACCTTCAACGCCATTTCCAAGACTTTTAGCTACCTGACCCCCAACCTCTAGAAGTAGACCGTGTTTACCAAGTCTCGGTACCAGGAATTCACCACCTGATGAAGACGTACACCTGTGTGTCTGGGCAGAGGCCTCAGGCCCCCGCTGTGGCTGCCAGCTAATTTTGTACACAAGGATAATAATAATGCAATTTGAACTGAAAAAAAAAGAGTTTTGTGATGTTTCTGTAAATTGAAATGTGCCATCTTAACCATTTTAAGTGTCCATTCTTAGCAGCATTAGGGATCTGTATTGTTGGGCACCCATCCTGACCATCATCCCCAGATATCTTGTGAAACTAAAATTCCTATTCCCTCTTCCCCTTAACCCTCAAATTACTGCTCTCATTTCTGTCTCTATGAGCTGCGGTGTTCTCCCTATTGTCAGTATTTCTGCTCATGTTACAGAAGAATGATCCATAAGCACATTACCAATATATCTACTTATTAATATATAGGTCAATACATTTATACCACTCTGTTAACATACTACATGTATTTAAAAATATACAAAACATAGAAGTTTTTATCTTGAAATAACTTTAGATCTACAGAAAAGTTGTAAAAGTTGTACTGCTTGGGCCTGACATGGTAGCCCAGCAGCTAAAGTCTTCATCTTGCACACACCAGGATTCCATATGAACACAGGTTCTAATCCCAGCTGCTAGACTTCCCATCCAGTTCCCTACTTGTGGCCTGGGAAAGCAGTCCAAGGGTGGCCCAAAGTCATGGGATGTTGCATCTACGTGGGAGAACCTGAGGAGGCTCTAGGCTCCTGGCTTTGGATCAACGCAGCTCTAGTCATTGCGACCACTTGGGGAGTGAGTCATTGAGCGGAAGATCTTTCTCTCGGTCTTTCCTCCTATCTGAATTTCCAATAATAAATAAATAAATCTTTCTTTTAAAAAGTTGTACTGCTCCTCCAGTCTATCCTATACATATCTCTCACCTAATCATAAGACCATGAGCGAAACAGGAACATACATTGGCACACTACTATGAACCAAAGTACAAACTTGATGAGGATTTTTTTTTTTAACTAGATTTTCTACTAACATCCTTCACTGTTATGGAGTTGAATTTAGGATCCCACACTGCATTTAGCTATCCTATCATCTTAGTTTCCTGGTCAAGTCTGTTACACATTTCTCTCATCTCTGATGACCATGACATTTCATAGAATACCCCTCAGTTCAGGTTCGTTGGAGGATTTCTGTTTTTTAATTGTGGTTGCACATTTTCGGCCAGAATACTCCAGAGCCAAGTTCCTGCTGCCTGCACACACCTGGCGACTACAGGCTGTTCAGGTGCTGGATCATTGGGAGTGTTAACTTTGCTCCACTGGAAAAGATGGTATCTGCCAGATTTTCCCACTGGCAAGCTACAATTTTGACCTTTGTAATTCAGAAATGTTTGGGAAAGACGCTTTGAGACACTTTGCAAGTATCTTCTTTCTCCTCAAATGTGCCTCAGTTGTGGATCTTCCTTTCAGTGATTTTTATTGTCATGTTCTAGGGATGATTTTTAGAAAATTTCCGTCATTCCTTCTACATTTATTCACTAAAATTCTTCCAAAAGCTAGAGCTGTTTATTTATTTATTTCAGTTTATTGAGTATTTTTAAGGCTATCCTCTGGTTACTGTTTTATTCTGCATTAGTTCTCCCAAGAGCCCTGTGTCCTTTTATTGGAGTTATGGTGCTTAGATCTGAGTTCTAGTGTGCTCATTGCTATCAGGGCACCTTAGCTTATAGGCCCTTTCTCCAGACAGGAATTAGATGTGTACCTGACCCTCTATAGCCATAAGTTCTGCATCCATGGAGTTTGCCTACCACAGTTTGAAATGTTTTCAGAAACATAAAATCCAGAAAGTTCCAAAAAACAAGACTTGAACTTGCCATGCACCAAGTAGTATGCTGAATATATGTAAATATATGTAGGTTTTGTTTTAGGTATAATTAATGTAGAGATATTAATGTGGTGGGCTTATAAGAAAGTTTGTGGGAAAATGAAAAGATAATGGACATAGTGCACTTTGGAGCCCCTCATATTGGAGGTGGGGATGTGCAGATTGCACATAAATAACACGACATTTTATATAAGAGACTTGAATGCCAACAGACTTTGTTATTTGTGGGATTCTGTCCTGTGGATACATGGAATGGCTGTGTGTAATAACACAGCAATGCACATGTGTCCTTACTTATTTTTATTAATATATACTAAAATGTAAACAGATTAATAGTTAAGCAAAATGTGCTATATACATACAGATTATTTAACCTTAAAAATTAAATAAATTGTGATATACGCTATAAGAGTGGATGAATCTAGAAACCATAGTAAGATACATTAACAAGTCACAGAAGAACAAATGTTGCATAATTTCACTTAAATAAAGTATCCAGAATAGGCATCTCAGAGATCAAGGGTAGAAGAGATACGACATGAGGTAAGAATGATGAGGAGTGAAGAGTTGTCAGTTCATGGCTACAGAGTTGGTGTTTTAGTGATGAAAAAGTTCTAGAAATGAATGGTATTGACGGCTGTATAACACTGTGAATTGTCAGTAAACTTCACAGTTAAAAAGGGTGAAATGCTAAGCTTACGTTATTTATACTTTTTTTTTTTTTTGTAAAAATAAACGTAAGTTCATGGTGATGTCTCTGAATTCAGTCCAACAGCACAGAGGTCATTCTAGCCTTCCCTCTGTCCTTATTTGTAACTTTTTCCAGATGCTGAGAAACCACATTCTCCTTAGTTATATTTAATTATTGTTCAATCCAAGTTCATCCATTTTCAGAATTGCTAAGGTATACTCATATGAGAAATACATTTACTAGCCACACTATTTGTGTAGAATTCATTGTTTCTTAACCTTACAGTATCCACTCAAAATGCTGCCTGCTTTTCTCAGCACTTTTCATCATCACCCCCTTCAGTGTGGTGCTATGGGATCCCAGCAGATGCAAGGTATGGATTTAGCCAGTAGGCTATCACGCTGGGCCTTATTTTGTAAATTATTTTTTTGCTCTCTACAGTTTCTCAACACAAAAGTGACTTTGTTAAAGACTCAGATTATGTCCTTCTCACTAAGAATTATTTCCATCTCACTACAAAGGCAACTCCACCTATGATAAGTATGATAAGGTTCTGAACTTGTTTCCCTCTGCCCCAGCCTGCTGGCACATGCCGGCCAGCATCTTTCTCTACCTCATGTGGGACTCACTTCCTCAGCCTCCTCAGGATTTTACTCAGATCCATCCTTGGAGAGGGTCTACTTGATCCACCATGCCTTCCACACACTCATATTCCCTATTCCTCTTTCCTACTTTGTTTCTCCAAAATACTTTTCATGCTCTGGTGTATGTTATAAACAAGGCATGTTCTTTCTCCATGTGCCTAATGAGGTACCTGTCCTCACCTGCCTTGTTCCCTTCCACATGGTTAGCATCTGGCATATAGGGGGCTCTTGATAGTTTCATGTTGAATGAAGGAAATAACTGAAGCAGGAAGAACACGGTTCATGTTACAGGTGAAGGGCAGAAGAGTTGTCACGGATTTGTCTGGAATAGTATCAGAGGGACTAAGGTCTTCATGAACGATGGGATTTGTAATGGTTTGGGGGGAGAAAAAGACTTAGCTCATAATGCTACTGCGTTTATACACAGTTTGAATTTTTCGAGTACTTCTTCCAAATTCTAGTTTGAAGCACTTAAAATTAGGTTTACAAATATTTGTTTAGGATGGAGGGAGGAAGGAAGGGAGAGAAAATAGAGTGGTAGAGGGAGCAGAGGGAGAGAGGGAGGGAGGGAGGGAAGGAAGAAGGGGAGAGAGAGACAGTTCCCATATGCCTCTGTTCTCTACCCTACCTAATTATGGATTATTGCTAACCCACTTGTACTACCCAGCTGCCTCCCACCTCACTGAGTATGAGAGGACAAGGCAGCTTAAGCCAGAAGTTTCTCCACACAGCAGAGCAAAAGTTCTCTTTGGCCATCAGCTTCAAGCTGAGGTTCTTCCTGTCTTCCTGCTATACTACCATGCTCTGCAGAAGAACTCAGCTTCTGGTACCCATCCTGCCTCCGCCCATCCTTATTTGAGCCCTCCTCAGTCAGGGGGCCACTCACAACCCTGAGCCCCTCACTCAGTACCACAATAAATAACATGTGACCCTCTACAGGGTCTACAGAGACAGATAAGACACATTTTTCTCCCTGTGGATGTCCTGTGGTTTAAGTGAAAGGCCTTACACGTATGTCTTGGGGTCTTAATTTTCAAAGTGCCATCTTGGAAATCATCAGTAAGTACAGAAAAGTTTGGAGTAAGGAGAAATAATTTCAACAACAATAACAAAACAACAAGATGACCCTGAATAAGGAATATATCTCTAGGGGCAGGAAATAGTAGTACAGTCCCTAAATAGTACATCAAAAATACTCCAGGACTTCTTAACATCTTTCAAACACTTCCTACACATTGTCTTATTCTCTGATCACAACATCCCAGTAAAGCAGGCATAACAGGGCCAATTTTCTCCAACTGATGGATGAGGTATTGGAAGATTCTAGGATTTCAAATACCTCACTAAATTTTGGAGAATGAGCTAGTAATAAGGCTACTACAAAATGGGATTTTTTTCTCATTCTCCAATAACAAGCATGCTGTCCTATTACAATCATACGATGCGACGCAAGTATATGTGTCCTAATGAGGTTCATCTTAGCCAACTGGATTAGTCATAACTTTCTGGAAGGCCATGAAGTGTTGCTCTTGTCCCAACTTGTATTGATCTGTGATTGGCTGGCTGATAATGGGCACCATGGAATGGATTGACCACCAATAGTCTATGGGTCTCTGAGTGACACACATTTTTTTCCTCTTTGGTAGAGGTGAGGGGAAGTCATTTTGTATGAGTGTGTGGTTGAAATTCCTAAATTGCTACTTGGGTGTTTGCTGGCAATGATGCACGCCCTTGCAAATATCTTTCCCTAGAAATAATTCAAGTGTATAAATTTATGGTCTTTCCTGGCAGGAAACCCCTCATCTGACTAGGATAGAGCTCTGAGGCAGTCCTAATAGGGTAGGGGATGGCTCACACCCTTCCTAATGAGGCAGCTATGGACAGAGTGACACAGCCATGCCCACAGGTCAGCTGGGCTGGTTGCCTTTGGGGCAACCAAGCATCCCACTAGGGTCCTGATGGTTTCCCCAGAATCCTCTCCTTCCCCTCTTGGAGCCTGATGTGAAGATTCTCCTTCACCAAAGTGTTCGTGCTCTAGCCAGGGGAAGAGCTCAGGCATGGAGCCTCTGTGTAGAGCTAGGGGTCCTTTTAACACTGAAAAAGACCACTTGGCAGCAGCACTTGCTGCCCTGCTAAAAACACAGGGCTAGTATGGCCAGGATTGAGAGCTTACTTAAATAAGTTCAGAAACTAGGTTTTTAAGAGAAATTTCTCCGTTTACATATTGGATCAAAAAAACCTTTAAAAATGTGAGGCCCTAGTACATTTTCATGGGCTGCAGTGATTTCTTCCTCAGTTTTATTACATTCAGAAACTTCCAAATCAGTCAAGGTGACAGCTTAAGATGAGCATCTCTTCCATACAAACATTTCACCTTTGGTTAACATTTCATACACCCTTACACATTTGCTTCACTTCACTCTCTAAACACACACACACACACACACACACACACACACACACACACACACACAACTTTCTGTTGGCAAATGCTTGGAAAGTAAACTGCAAACTTCATGATCCTTCACAAACAAATACTTCAGCATAAGTCACCTGTAAACAAGGACACGCTCTTACCTAATCACTGCATCTCAGAAATAAAGCACGATACAGGATTGCCCAATACACGAGCTGCAGTCACCACTCCCCTAATTGCCATAATGCTTTTTCCTTTTGGTCATCCACTGATTGATCAAGCATTGCTGGTTCTCCAGCACTGGTAGTGTCCATTAATTTTCCTCAGATTCCCTGCCCTCTTTATCTTTGTCAGCAAAGTGTGGAAGAGCCCATGTGGGTGGTCTGAAGACTGAGGCCAGATCTGTCTCATTAGGTCTCCTCATGCTACCAGCTCTGACATGTGTGGCAAGAATAATTGGTGACACTACATTCTTCTCAGTGCATCCTGTTAGGAAGCACGCAGCATCCACTCATCCATTATCTGGAATGAGTGACTTTGAGGTTAGGGTGGTTTTCACTGACTTAAAGTGAACATATCAATGAAAAGTGATCTGGGTTGAGATATTTTAGACTGTCACCTCTGGTTGATTTAGCATCTTTGCAGGTGTTTGAAGAATACAAAAATAGACAATGAGACCAGAGTCACCAGATGCTTGGTTTGCCAGACACTGGTCCGAAGCCAGCTGTGCTGAAACCCTCACGGCTTCTCCAAATCTCTAGTCTTGCGCTAGAGGACTGTGTGTAACCATTGGAAGTGAAGACTGTATTTTTCTTTTCTTAATTTTTACTCCTTTAATTTGAAAGACAGAGAGATAGAAACAACAGTCTTCTGTCTGTCTGGTTCACTGCCCAGATACCAACACCTGAAGCCGAGCCAGGTCCAAACCTCCCATATGAGTGGCAGGGATCCAGCCACTTGTGTCATCACTACTACCGCCCAAACTGCACATCAGCAGGAGCAGGAATTGGAAGCAGAGCTGGTATTCAATATGGAATGTGGGCATCACAAGGAGAACTTAACTGTTGTGCCAAGCACTTGGCCTGGAAGACCTAAAGCAGAGAACATTGTTTATCTAAAACATGACTATAAACCAATATCTTCACGAACTCCTGTGCAGCCACATTGGATTGCAACTGTGAATATTGGGCACCTTGGAACACAGCAGCAGACTTTGGACTTGGAGGAAAGTAGTCACATGAGCTCAAGGATAGCCACACTGGGACGGCCCCACTTCCTTTCTCCTGGTAAGTCTCGGTTTCTCCACCTCTACAGTGTGTTACATGGCATTGTGCCTCTAAGTCCATCTCAGCTACAACATTCTAATTCTCTAGACAATGGGGCATCTCTTAAAGTGCCTTGAATTTTCCCACATTGAGACTTACTCCAGTTGCCAGAGCCCAGTTTTTACCCATGAGGACTCTGTGACCTGAGAAGGCAGCTGAGGAACCTCCCACAGTCAGAAGTCCAGGCAGTAGCTGAATGCAGGGCTGTCATTCACACACCTGGGGACAAGAGCAGCCTGCTGCTCACCACAGAGGCAGACGGCAGAAGAGTGGGGCACAGGGGGCGATGCTGCAGGATCCAGCAGTTCTTCTGGGATTGAGGACAATATGCTGGCAACAGCAGGATGACTGCACCCTAGTGTGAATGTACTAAGTGCCACAAAAAGGGCACTTTTTCATGGAGAAGATTGCATGAATTTCATCTCAATTTAAAGTAATACAAATGTGCTCTTCTCTATAGTCTGTGAGCTTCTGACCAAAAATTAGACAAGAAGTCTGAGCATATCTGGAGAAACACTAGTCCAATTATTTTTTTCACAAAACTGGGAAATAACCTAAGTCTCCAACAATAGCATATTAGTTGAATAATTGGCGAGATAGCACATTAGGGAGTTTCATGGAGCCACTCCAAATTATGCTTTAAAAAATTTTAAGGATACAGGAATGTACTCATGATATACAAGAACTGCTCAGGGAGAGAGCAGAGTGTGCAATGCCACACATAATTACATATGGTGCTTGTGTGTGTGCTAAACGAAGGGGTTGTGATGGAAAAATGCCAACTTGCTCACATTGGCAATCTGGATTATGGGATGGTTTGCTTTCCCCTCTATACTACTTAGTTCAAGTTTTCTCTAGTAAACATTTGTTACTTTTATGATAATAATAAAAAAAAAGTACAGTAAAAGTTGTTCAAGCAAATTTAGCCATGTTTTTACTGTGCTCTCTTGGCTTTGGGCATGGTTCCCAGGCCCTCTCCTCTCTCCTCACCCTGCCCAGATAAATAACAAGCAGATAAATATTTCAAAGGTCCTGGTCTCTGACGCTGCCCAGTTCCAGCTCCAAATTAAAGGGACACTGCCTGCACACAGGCCCCGAGCTGGTGAAGGCCCTGGGACACTCTATTTTTATGGCTGGAAGCTCAGGAATCTGGAAGGGTTTTACAGGAAACAGCTGGCCATCTAAAAGATGGGGGGCAGGGTGGGAGTATGGATGCAGTAGGCCTCAGGGCTCCTGGGTTCAGGCCAGAGATGTCCTGGTCCAAAGCTAACCAGCACATGAAATGTTCTCAGCCTTCGTATGGCCCAGTGTGCCAATCTCCTCACAATGGGTTGGTAAGAAGAGAAGGAAATCATATGCCCAATGATAATGAACAAACCAAAGCTGACTCTCTGGCTGTTTGGATTCTATCTCTGAGAAACAATTTTTAGAAATTTACAAAATTAGCAAGGCTGAGTTCATGGCAAGCCCAGGGCTCTTGGTCCTAGCAGGAACCTGGAAACAGCCAGGAAGGACTAAGACAGTAATGCCCCTTGGCACCCTGATGTCACTGCTCTCGGGAGGGACCCCATCAACACTTTCTCACCTGCCTCTGCTTAGATTCCAACCAAGGTGGAGAATCTGGGTCATATATAGCGACTGCCAATAGGACTGAAAACATGCTGCCCATAAGCACATTTATTAGTGTTTGACATATGAATTCCCTTTATTCCAAGGAATCATTGAGAATGACAAAGTACACCTGAAACTTGAGAATCATAAGGATTCATGGCCTTTGACTCAAAGAAAAGGATGGAAAATGCCAAGAAAGATTGCTTTGGAATTATGCTATTTATAACAATGAATTTTTTTTTAATGCATCTTCCATCTATTTGAAAGGCAGAGTTAGAGCAAGAGAGAAGGGAGGGAAGGAAAGGGAAAGAGAGGGAGAGAGAACCTCTTTCATCCACTAGCTTCATTCTTCAAATGGCCACAATGGGTGGGTCTGTGTTAGGCCCAAACCAGTATCCCGGAGTTTCTTCTGGGTTTCTCATGTAGGGGCACATGCACTTGGTCCATCTTTCACTGCTTTCCCAGGCATATTACTAGAGAGCTAGATCAGAAGTAGAGCAGCTAGGTTCTAAATGAGCGCCATGTGGGATGCCAGTGTCACAGGCACATTACCCAGTATGCCACAACACTGTCCCAACATCAAAGATCTTTGAGACAACATTTTATCTATAATCTTGAGTCTCTATAATCTGGGGCAAGTTGAACTTCAGAAAAAAAGAACTAAGAAAACAAGCAGGTAATGTTCACCAGGATACTCAGCTTAGACTTGGGCATGAGATGGGCACTATAGCTCTCTGTGCCAGCTTGGTCCTTCGCTGGGCAAATAAAGAAGCACAATGAGGCTAACTCAGCTAGTCAGGGGCTTTTTGAAAGGTTATGGGAAAGAACAGGAAACAGCCTCAAATACGCTAAACAGTCAGATCTCAAGGAGGCTGACCTGCCACTTGGAAAACATTTCATTGTTTAGGGGCAATACAGTGGTAGTGATGTAGTCACTTAGTCATCCCCTTAGCATCAGAGCCTAAAGCTCCTGCTGTCAGATGGTCATGATAGTGACTGGGCCACTCTCATAGCACAACTGTAACACAGTTGTCCATTATTGACTTGCTGAGCCCATTCAGGACCGACTGCAGAAGTGCATGGAATCTTTGCTAATGCAACAATGTTTTTCAAATTTTAGAAGCAGAGTTCCCTCATCTTTTGGTTTACTTACAAATGCCTGTAATCATTAAAGTTGGGCCAGGTCAGAATTTCAAAGCCAGAAAATCAATCCAGTGTTCCATACAACAGATTGGGACAGGGAAAGGACTCAGTGACTTGAGCCATCACTGTTGGCTTCTGGAATCTCCATCAGCAGGTAGCTGTAGTCAACAGCAGGAGCTGGAACTAAAACCCAGGCACTCAAAGACAGAACATGGCTGTCTCAAGCTGTGTGTAACCTGCTAGGCCAAATGCCTGTCTCTGTTCTAATAATTCTTAAGTTCATTAAGTCAAGTCATATGATGTATCACACAGGATTTCTTTCAGGTAACAAAGATGGAACACTAAACAAATGACACCAATTTCTATGCTTACAGTGCTTGCTGTTCAGTAAAGAAAAACAACATGACACACACACACACACAGGTGGAATGGGTGGAGAAGGGCAGTTTTCAAATTTCTCCTTTCCATGGTTACAGATATTCCATACTACAACGGTGGTCCATGCACCTGTAGCCCAAAGAAATTCCATGAGATATGTGGCAAGCATCAGCCTGACCATATGACCTGGCATAAGAAAGGCAAAGAGTTCTTTCATGCCCAGAGAAACAGGTGGGAAGCAAAGTAGTGGGCAGAGAAAGAGGTTATCCAGCCTACGATTGTGCCAAGGCTTAAGCATGTTGACCCTAGCTGTGGATTTAAGAGGATGGTGGCCATAGAAGCTGCAAGGTGTCTGAATCAAAAGGAGATGGTAGTAGCAATCAGGTCACACAATCCAGATTGACACTTTGGGGTTTTCTGTTCTCTTAATTCTGATGGCAACATAATGGGAGGAGCAACTCAAAGTCTTGTACTGGGGGAGGCAGGGAAGTGCACATGCTGTCCTTGAGGAAGAACAAAGGGGCTGGTATGGCTGGGAGGTGAGCAGGATGCACGCTGCTAGAGGTCCTTGGGGCCAGGACAGGGACTTTGTGTCCCTGCTCTGCAAGGGGCTGTGGAAGTCTCTGCCAGGCTTTAGAGCAGAGGGGTGATGTAACCCCTCAAAAAATCATAGGTTTAATAGAGCTTTTAGGTTTACAGAAAAACTGATGGGAAAGTACAGGTAGTCCCAATACCCTCCAGACCTCTCACAAAAAGTTTCTCCTATTATTTACAACTTACATTAATGCAGAACATTCTTTATACTTAATGAACTAATCCTGATATGTTAGCTAAAGGTCACCTGTCAACTCTTCCTGTTGTACAGTTTATGTGATTTTTTAAAGGAAATTACTAATTAATGAGTTAATTTGAGAGGCAAAAGGACAGATTGAAAGGCAGAGCTCCTGTCTGCTGGATCCCTCCCCAGACACCCATCATGGCCAGGCCAAGACTGGGCTGAAGTCAGCAGCCAGAACAAAACCAAAGTCTCCCATGTGAGTGGTAGGAATCCAACCATTCCATCCAACCAAAAATACCTTGCGTACACTGGCAGTAAGGTGGAATCTGGAGCCAGAGCTGGGAATTGACCCGAGGTACTCTGATATGGGACATGAGTGAAATGCTTATTCTATGTTTTGATTTGCTTATTTGCTTTTGTCACACGAAGAGTCACTCTGATTGCTGTAACCAGAAGATAACAGCAGGGACATATGAAGAAGAGCGTGGTGAAGCTGTTGCTGTCTCTGGGTATATCATGGGTGACTTGGGACCAGGTGGTGACTTTGACAGTAGTATGAGGTGGCAGATAACATTGACGGGAGTTGCTACTGGGATTGTATAGAGAATTGGGGGCAGGATTAAAAACACTGAAAACTTTGGGCTTGAGTAACCAGAGTGAAAAAGTTGCCAAGATATGAAGCACATATGGGGGCTGCAAGAGGGATGCTAGGACTCTGGGTTTGGATATATTCAGTTTGAGATTTTATCCATGTGGACCTTTTGCATGGAAATTGAATTTGTAAGTGACATTTGGGGGAAAGGTCTGAAATATGCATTGGGATGGGCCCAGCAGCGTGGCCTAGAGGCTAAAGTCCTTGTCTTGAACACCCCGGGATCCCATATGGGCGCCGGTTCTAATCCTGGCAGCTCCACTTCCCATCCAGCTCCCTACTTGTGGCCTGGGAAAGCAGTCGAGGATGGCCCAAAGCTTTCGGACCCTGCACCCGTGTAGGATACCCGGAAGAAGTTCCTGGATCCTGGCTTCAGATCGGCATAGCATCAGCCATTGCGCTCAGTTGGGGAGTGAATCATCAGACGGAAGATCTTTCACTCTGTCTCTCCTCCTCTCTGTATATCTGACTTTCCAATACATAAATAAATCTTAAAAAAAAGAAATATGTATTGGGATCACCAGTATATCCACAGTTGAATATGGAAAGCATTAATTGGGAAGAGAAACAGTCGGGCTGAATTCTAGGATCCTCCCATATTCCTAGATGAAGAGAATGACATGGACCCTGCAAAGGGGAATGAAGGAGCAGCCTGTGAAGCTACTGGGATATCAAGAAACAGAGATCATGGTAGCAAACAACCAGTGCATCTGAGAGGTAGAGGAAGGTGGGCCTGAAAAAAGGGGCCTCTTGACGCATTCTCAGGATGGCAGCTGTGGTACCTCTGACAAGCCAGAAGCCTAACCAGAATCTAGCTAAGAAATAAGGAGAAGAGGGGATTTCCTTGGGGGAAATCATAGGTTTAGACAACTCTCTTGAGACTTTCTGAAATGAATTGCAGTAGGAGGTGGCCATAACTGCACAGGGTTGCAGAGGGCTGTGGAACTGTGGGAAAACTTTGGGTTGGAAGATGGGATCCCATGTGTCAGGAAATAATCAGTCAACATTCCACAGAACATTGTCCATCCTAGCAGCACAGATCTTAGACCTGCTACCTTGCCAGTCTCAGAGTACTCACACTTAACCTTTGTCCTTCTAGCTGTGGCCAGAGTGAGACAACATGGGGTACCAAGCCTGACAATCCTTTAGATGGGAATCTTCCAGGGCATGGGCACTGCAGACATGCAGGCTTGCCCACAAGGGGCAGTGTTCTGATCCACGCTTTATATGCCCAATCTGGATTGATCCTTTTCTTTCCTACAAATGACATACTGCTAAGATGAGTCCAAATACGATATCTCTTCCTTCATGGAACCACATACCTGTTCTGCAGCATCACTGCCTCCTCTCTGCAGTGGCCCAGTAACACCTGCATTGATTCTAAGGCCCTGCTTGGTAGGGGAACTCTGAGGGCTTCTAAAAGCACATTCCACTCAAATCTCTCAACCCTCATAGAGTAGCAAGAGCCTTACTTCCCTTGTTCAGCAGCTGAAGCCCTGAAGTGTTGGTGAGTTGCTTCAGGTGACACAGGAAGCTGGTTGTAGTGATCAGGTGCCCTCATCTAAGGCCTGGGAAGATTGGGTAGCTCCAAGATCTGAAGATGTGACACCAACACAGAAACTCTGGCCAGAATTTGGGCCTCAGGATCCCATAGCCACGTGTGTTGGTACTGAAGTGGCCCTCAGAGGTTGAGTCCAGAGCACATGGCTTGGAAGCTCTGGCCCAGGCAGCAGACGCTGACTTGGGTTTGGAAGGCTTATGAGAACCCTGAAACAGACATGCCTGTTGACATCTGGGACTTACAGACTCAGCAGACAGGGAGCCCAGCTTTATGCTTCAGGTCCTGGGCCAACTGCCTCCCCTATTCATGAGCTCATTTCACTAGCTGCCTCTCGATTCCTTGGTCTTAATCACATCGTGGAAAGTTCTCGGTGTTTTCCAGCTCTATGGTCCGATCCTTCTTTCAGGCCTCCAATCCCATTGTAGGTAGCTTTTTCCCTCCATACTCTTTTATTGGACGAAGTCTACATTTCCATTGTTTCCCTCTTTTCTATACCTCTCCATATTTGTTTCCCAGGATGCTGGGGGCATGGGCCCTGCCTTCTGCCTTGTGGTACCTGTCTCAGCCAAGAACAGTGGCTTTTTCTTCTGCTGGAAATCATCACTTAAAAGGTAGCAGTTCAGAAGGGCCTAATTTATTGCTTTATTTATCTGAAAGGCAGAGAGAAAGAAAGAGACAGAGAGGGAGGCGGAAAGAGAAAGACAGAGGTAGATTAATCTTCCATCCACTGAGTCACTCTCCAAATGGCTGCAACAGCCAGGGCAGGACCAAGCAGAAGCCAGAAGCCTGGGGCTTCATCCAGGTCTCCCAAATGAGTACAGAGGTCCAAGGAGTTGGGCCATTTCCCTTTGCTTTCCCAGGCACATCAGCAGGGAGCTGAATTGAAAGTAGACCAATTAAGACTTAAACCAGCACCCATACGGGATGTTGTCATTACAGGTAGAAGCTTAGAATGTTATATCACAATGCTGAGCTCCAGAAGGGCCTAATGTGTAAAGAGAAAGTTTGGGTGCAAGAGCCTTCCATGGAAAAGGCCTCCATAACAGGGTTCAAATACTTTCTTCATCTGCTTGTGTGTGCTGAGCTTTCCTTGCCAGCACCCCGGTTGGCATTTCCCACCTCTCACCATCTCCCTCTCCTGCCTCTTTCTTCCCCTGGCACAACACAGATTGAGTCACTTGGAAAATGTGAGAAATGACTTAATAAAGAGCTGCCCTGGGGAAATGGACAGGTAAAGGGCTTTAAAGAAATGATTTCATCTCACGCTTAATTTAATAAGAACTATGCCTACAGTGCTTTCACTGGTTAAAGAAGATGGACGGCAGATAAGTAGGCGAGATGAGCCAGCTGCCAGCCCTGGAGCATGCAATTGCCATGAGCTGAAGTTTTCCTGCTCCAGATGCAACAGGGCCAGGCTGGGTAAAGTGGCTCACTGCCTTGCCCTGTAGAGCAGAGCAGGGACTGGGAATCAAGCCAGCCTGACGTCAATTCCAGAACCCACATTTTGTGGCTGTGTGACTTTGTGTACCTCTCTTAATTTCTCTGAGTGACCTCAAGGGAATGAGGGTGTCAATATATAGTGACTCTCTTTCATTGGACAGACATATGTCAAACATGTGGGACATAACAGAAGGACCATATTCAGGAATATTGAAGGTACAGGGGAAGTGGCAAGATGGCTAGAATAACAGGGCAGGAGACAGTTGAGAGGTACTGGAAACTTTTGCCATCCCAGAGGAAATGCTGCCCTTGGCGTTCAACAACATGTGGTCAGAAAAGCTAGGTGCTCAGACTGCTGTCTTGTTAATCATTTCTCTTTTCTTGGTCCCAGGAAGGAACCAGAGCCAAATGGAAATCAAAATTGCACTTAATTGCTGGCCAAGTACAGGTCTTGGGCAAAAGGTGGTTGAAGGATGAGGCTTAGCCACTAAGTCTAATAAGACTTTCTGCTTCCCCTAGGTTCAAATCCAGAATTTATTAGCTTACCAGATTCTGGCATGGGCTGCAGGGAAATCAACAGTAGAAGGGATTAATGTAGCTAGGACTGCAGAGCAAGAAATGGCCCAATTTGCTCACTCAACTTGGCTATGTAGTTGGATGGAGAAAGGCCCTCAGATGCCTTAGATCTAGAACATGCATGGACTCCTGTTTCTTCTCTATAGGACCAAGTCACCATTTGTCAAGGCTGAGTCCTCATAGCAGTACCTCTCCTTGGTTGTGGGCTAAAAAGAAGCAGAGCTGTACTGGAGTAGGGCAGGAGCAGAGGTTACATAATAAATCCTCCATCTGTATGAGTCAGTTTGAGAATGCAGATGCCCAGCAAGTAAGGATCAAAAGGCTCTTGGGCGAGGTAAGTGGCAAAGTAAGAGCTGATGTTTAAGGAGTACAACCTTTCTTTCCTCCCCTGGGAGAATTCATGAAAGTTGATGGGAGAGAAGACTGTGTGGACCTCCTGGGCTCATATGAGTTCTTTTGGTTGGTTGTGTGGGGAGAGGTAGCTCTGGTTTGGGGCTAGATGCAAGCCTGCTCCCATAGCACTCACACCCTGAGGGTAAAGAGCAAGAGAGGAAGGGCTGGCACTCTGATCCACAGAGGACCTGCCTGCATACAGAAGATGCTTCAGAAGTAAAATCAGGGCAGCGCTGAAGCGGAGGGCTCAGACACGTGGGGACCCACCGGCCTCCTCACCTATCCCACCTTCTTCCCACACTGAGGGCTGCTGAGTATTATCCATGCATTCTTCCTAGCACACCAGCCCTGGGCTCCACCGTTGTGTAGTCAGCAGAGATTAACTGTGTCTTCCAGGGTATGGACACAGCTGTATCTTGATTCTAGTGCATCCCAAATCTATTCTTCATAAAATAGATGAACAGTTTTATTTGAAGCCTGCATTGTTATAAAGATCACTATCACTCAGCTGATTCAAAGTCATGCACTGGTGTTTTATCACATTCATTTCTGACTTGTAATAAAATAATCAGTTAGAAAAAATTGTGAGTGCTTTCAGGAATATAACGGGCCCTAGGCATTGTGTGTGCCATGGCTTAGAGGGATAGGATGGGGTTGGAATTGTCAGATGGCTGAGGCCCACCTCAAGCCTTAGGCCCATTCACTGCTATCTCTGTTGTTCCTTGGAATCTTCATGGACCACGCTCTGGCCCTCTCCACTTCATATTTATCGCCTGAGTCAGTGGCTGCTGCCTCTGGGAGAAAATGAGCCCCCAGCCAAAATAGGCAATCCTGTGAAACACTCATATAAAAAGAACCAAGTAGAAATATGAGTCAAACCAAACAGAAATATACCATTTAGAGACCATAATAGATGGGTAAATGTCAGGGTGGTTACAACAGAGACATGATTTCACAAACCTGAAAATGAAATTGAGGAAAACTCTCAAACTGGTAAAGGGAAGACACAGAACATTGACAAAGAAAATGAAGAGAGGTGGAAATGTTAATATCTGGATGATAGGATCTAGCTGGAAGAGATAGATATTAAAAATAAAACTGCTGAAATAAGACAACTGAAGAAGATTAGACTGTAAATACCCATAGAGCACCAAACAAGAGACTCAATCCTAATCACAGGGATTGGCATTGTGGCAGAGCAGATTAAAGTCTGCAATACCAGCACCCCATACCAGAGTTCCTATGCAAGCAGCACAAGATGCCCTGAATGCCTGGGCCACTGCTGCACATGTGGGATGGAGTTGCAGCCCAGTCCTGGTGGTTACACCCACTTCGAGTGTGAACCAGCAGATGAAAGATCTCTCTCTTTATGTCTCCCTTTCTGCCATTCTACCTTTCAAGTGAATTAAAAATAAATATCAAACTATTGATACTGCAGTGTAGTTTTGGACTATCAAAAGACAGATATTCTAAAAGCCTAGAAAACCCATCATGTTATTTGGATACAAAATCAATATCCAGAAGTTAGTTATAGTTCTATATACTAGAAATAAATAATACACACAAGCAGCAAATAACCAGAAAATATAATTACAAATATTATTCACAACATCATTAAAGAATATTGAGTATGCTGGAATAGGTCTAACAATAAACAGGGTTGTCACCCTGTGAAATACTGGAATAGGTGTATGTGTCAATGTGACAGAACAGACAGCAGCAAACAGACTGATGTGTGGCAGGTCAAGTCACCACCTGCAATGCCAGCAGCTCACACTGGAGCAGCTTCAAGTCCTGGCTGCTACACTTCTAATCCAGCTCCGTGCTGCTGCTCCTGGGGAGGCAGTGAAGGATGACTTGACTTGCACCCATGTGGGAAACCTAGAAGAAGCTCCCAACTCCTCGTTTTGGCCTGATGCAGCTCTGGCCATTGCAGCCATGTGGAGAGTGAACCAAGAGATGGAAGCTCTGTCTCTCTCCTTCCCCTTTTCTCTTTTTCTCTATAACTTTCAATTTCAAATAAACAAAATAAACCTTTATTTTATTTTTATTTTGGCAGTTGAAAGGCAGATTTATAGTGAGAAGGAAAAACAGAGAGAGGTTATTCCATTTCCTGGTTCATACCCCAAAATGGCCACAATGGCTGGAGCTGAGCTGATCTGAGGCCAGGAGATAGGTTCCCAAGGACTTAAGCCATCCTCCCCTGCTTTCCCAGGCCATTAGGAGGGAGCTGGATGGGAAGTGGAACAGCCAGGACACAAACCAGTGCCCATACGGGATTAACCTGTTGAACCATTGCACCAGCAGGGTAGGGGCTGTTGGGAGGTTAAAGTAACCAACTCATGCAGCACAGGACTCTGGTGTTTGATAGATGACACAGCAGCAACCAATGAGGCGAGAGCGATTAGTCAATAAAATAAACTGGGAAAAAATAATTACCCAAACTAAAAGGGATTAAATCAGATCTCTTCCTCATAGCTAAGTGTAGATTAAGGACTTAAATGTCCAGAACCAAACTTTGAAATGCTTAGCTGGAAATTTATGTACTATAACTGCTACATTTGGGATTAGGAGAGGGTTTCTTAAAACACAAAAAAAAAATGTTGGCTGAAGTATAAAAGATGAACTCTTTTGACCATATTAAAATGAATTTTTCTCTTTAAAGATAAAATTTAAAGAAAGTAAAACAAGCAAGTTTTTACATTCGGCAGATAAGGTGTCTACAATGCATAGATCCTAATAGGGGTAATGGCAGTAATATTTCTGAATATTTAATCACTGTGTGAAAAGGGAAGGGAGCCAGTCAATCTCACAGGAAATCAGATCAGAGACATCAATGGAGATTTCACAGCACATACAAAAAGGTGCTCAACATCACTGGTGTCAGCACAACACAGACTAAGATCATACTACTGTGAGGAGACACTACACCCACCCAAGCAATAAAACCTTTCACAAGTTTGACAAAGACCACGTTTTTAGAATATGTGGATCTGCATCCACTGAGTATCACATACACTGCTGGTGAAAGTAAAAAATGGTAACACTAGTTCCAAGACAGTTTTGCAATGCTTTCCTAACGTTGAAAAGTAACAGATTCCACATGCCCAGCTTTTACTTGGGAAGCGTGTATAAGAATATTTGCAGCAGTACCATACAGAACAGTAAAAGTCTGGGAACAAATCCTACAGTTGCATTTCAGGGTTTACGTAAATACACTGTAATGTAGGCAATGATATTAACAAACTTTGCCGGTATACTGTCCAATGAAAGGGTTCTCAACATTGTATGCAGTATGACATTTTCAAAAAATAATGGGCCCAGCATGATAACCTAGAGGTTAAAGTGCTTGCCTTGCACAGGCCTGGATCCTATTGGGCCCAGGTTCATGTCTTGGCGGGCCCACTTTCCTTCCAGCTCCCTGCTTGTGGCCTGGGAAAGCAGACGAGGACAGCACAAAGCCTTGGGACCCTGCACCTACATTGTTATCCCTTTGTCCTCTTCACCATTCATCCGTCATGTCTCCTTAATGCAGAATTCTCATTCCATGTTTTGTGCCCCAATGCCCGCGCACATCCACACTTACACTCCACCAACAGTAAACCCCCCCTTACCATCACCCCCCGACCCATCATGAGTAAAACAATATATACCCCCTTATCATTCCATCCCCTTCCGACCTCCAAATCCCTCATCTATCTTCCTCCCCCACCCTTCAACCTTCACAATACACAACATCCACTCAACATGCCTACTAGTTCTCACACAGTATCTCCCCCCTCCCATTACCACCAACCACTACCCACCATAACCCATTAGCACCTTTCACCTTAAACAATGGGCGAATCACCACATAATCGTTCAATAAAAACGCAAGAAAGCACCTACATTGTCCAAGCACTTCAATGATTACCCCCACCATATACCCTCACAACACCTCCCCACCCACAATCCAACCCCATCAACCACAAAATATCCGATCCAAACCATAAAATTCCTCCACAAACCTCCACCACCCCTAAAATTCCACATAATTTAAAACATTACTCCCCACAAACACTTTCCCTCACTACCTCCCACTCACAACATGTAAGAACTCAAAATATTAAACCCCCTACTTTTTCACGTACCTAAAACAACAACAATGTACTATGCACAAGTTATATAGATAACAATGATATTCTGCAAAAAGATACACAAACACCTCCCACCAATCCCACCCACAAATATCACTCATTCCACATCCACATGCACCGTATAAAACTTTACATGAAAACTTTTATGACTGAGTTAAGTGAATAACTTGTTTCCCTTCATATAACCTTTATTATATATTTATGATATAGTTTTAGAATATCTAATTTTTTCAAGTTTTTTTAATATGAGAGAACATATTTTATTTTTTAGAGATTCATTTATTTTAATAGGAAATGCAGATTTACAGAGTGAAGAAGAGACAGACAGATCTTCCACCCACTGGTTCACACCCATTGTAGCTGCAATGGCTCAGGCTGAGCTAATCTGAAGCCAGGAATCAGGAGCCTCTCCGCCTGGGTACAAGGGCCCAAGGTGATGTTAAACACACACACACGCGCGCGCACACACACACACACACACACACACACACACACACACACACACACACACACACACTCCGTGCTCCTTTTTATTTAAAAAGTTTTTAGAAGATGAGGATCAAAATCAAGGATCTCTTTAAAAGAGAAACTAGAAGGGCACCATGCAAACAGGCTAACCACATGTCTGAAGGAGCTAGAAAAACAACAACCAAATAACCCCAAGATTAACAGGAAAAAAAGAAATAATCAACATAAATGGGAGGAAATAAATCAAATAGAGACCAAAGATCAATGAATCGATTAGCTGGTTCTTTGAGTAAATCAACGAAATAGATTCCTCACTAGCCCAACTAATCAAAAGAAAAGGAGGGAGAAAATATGGATCAATAGAATCAGAGATGAAAAGAAAATATAACAATGGATATCTTGGGCATACATGGAATAATCAGGAACTATTATGAGTTAATATGTCAACAAATCAGAAGTCCTAAAAGTGATAGATTTTTGGACACATAAAGTTTACCAAAACTGAATCATGAGGTAACTAAAAATCTAAATAGACTTATAACCATGATGGAGATTGAATCATTAATTAAATTCCTCCCAATAAAGAAAGGCCCAGGGTCAGATGGTTTCACTGCAGAATTCTACCAACCATTTCAAGAACAACTTACCCCCAAATTCTACAAGGAATTTAAAACAATAAAAATGGAGATAATCCATTTAAACTCTTTCTATGAAGGCAACATCACCTTAATACTAAAGCCAGATGGAGGCACAGTAGAGAACAAGAATCACAGATCAATATCCATGATAAGCATAAATGCAAAAATCAATAAAATATTTGTCAACAGAATCCATCAATACAAAATCATTCACCTGGACCAGTTTGTATTTATCTTTGGCATGCAGGAATGGTTTAGCGTATAGAAATCAATAAATGTGATATACCACATCAAGAAGATAATGAGTAAAAACCATATGACAATTTCAGTAGATGTAGAGAGGCATTTGATAAAATCCAACACTGCTTCATGGTAAAAACCGTATGCAAGATGGGCATCGAAAGCATGTTCTACAAAACAATCAAAGCAGGATATGAAGAACTCAACATCAACAACATACTAAACTGGGAAACACTGGAAGTATTTCCACTGAGAATTAGAACTAGATTAGGATGTCCACTTTCATCACTGTTATTCAACATAGTATAGGGAGTACTTGCCAGAAATGTTAGGCAAGAAAAAGAAATTGAAGAAATTTAAATTGGCAACAAGGAATTTATCCCTGTTCACAGATGACATGATTGTACACATATGAGAACCAAAAGGCTCAATAAAGATACAATTGGAACTCATATGCTAGTTTGGCAGGGTATCAAGATACAAAATCAATAACCATGAAGTGATGGCCCTAGTATATGCAAACAACTCCATGGCTAAGAAAGATCCTGTAAGTACAGTCCCCTTTAAAATACCAAAGAAGAACCTTAAATACTTTGGAACAAACCTAACCAAAGCATAGAAGCCCTCTATGATGAAAATTATAAAAGATGCCTATTAAAAGGGTAATGGCTAAAGAAACTATGGTACGTCTACTCCATGGAATACTACCAAGCCATTAAAAAAATTGAAATTCTACCATTTCTAAACAAAATGGTCCCAACTGGAGACTATTATGTTCAGTGAAATAAGCCAATCCCAAAGGTACAAATATTATATGTTCTCTCCAATATAAGGCAACAATCATGCAAAATACAAAAGATACATATAGGTAAATACGTATATGCACATATTCCCATAGATTAACTGTATGATGGAAACTACAATACTAGAAAGTAAAAACATTTTGCAGTATACATCTTTTGTTTAAAGATTTATTTGATTTTTATTGGAAAGTCAGATATGTAGAGAGGAAGAGAGACAGAGAAGAAGCTCTTCCATCCATTGATTCACTTCCCAAGTGACCGCAATGGCCGGAGCTGAGCCAGTCCGAAGCCAGGTCTCCCATGTGGGTGCAGAGTCCCAAGGCTTTGAGCCATCCTTGGCTGCTTTCCCAGGCCATAAGCAAGGAGCTAGAATGGGAAGTGGGGCTGACGGGATTAGAACCTATGCCAGGCCCTGCAGTATGTATCTTTTTTCCCAAATAAAAAGACTCCCAATGAAACTGCTAAAAACACCTTGACAATATGATGCTAGGTTTTCTAACACTTGACTATACCTACAACACCCGTATACACTTGAATAGCAGAATGTCAGCTCCTTGCTTATGGCTTAAGAAATCAGTAGAGGATGGTCCAAAGCCTTGTTTCCCTGTAAGCACATGGGAGATCCAGAAGAAGCCCCTGGCTCCTGGTTTAGGGTCAGCTCAGCTCTGGCTGTTGCAGTCATCTGGAGAGTGAACCAGCAGATGGAAGATCTCTCTGTTTCTCCTCTTCTCTGGTCATCTGATCTGCTTTACTAATAAAGATTAATAAATCTTTAAAAAATAGCAGAATGTTGAACTTGTGACTACTGCTGAAGAACTAGACTATTGTAAAATTATGGAGGAAAATGAGAGGTGAAAAGGGAGGAATCCCTATACCTATAAAACTGTATTCTGGAAAATAATAACAATAAAACAGACATTTCAAAGCTCCGTAAGTGCACAAGGTAGTCATAAACTTTTGGAAGTGATGGTTATGCTTTTGCCATAGACCATGGCAATGGTTTCATGAATATACATGTACAGCATTATAGTTTTTTTTTAATATGTACATCATTTTGTATATCAGGTCTCCAGTTTTTGTAAGTCAATCATATCTTAAATGATTTTGTATAGCGCCTCAAAAAAATTCTGTAAGAGGTAAGCAGTCAACAGGATAAAAAATTGGTCACAAAGTATCTGGCCAGAGATAGGAAGTGAGCGTTAAATAAGCACATGAAAATATTCCTTCATTAGTTACTAGGGCACTCTAAGTTCAAATCACATTGAAAAGCTGTTACTAATTTTAATATGTCTAAGATGAAAATGACTGGATATATCAAGTACTGGGAGAGTTTTAAAACAAGTCCACAAAAACACAAATTCTGTGACAGTCCATCCCCTTCCCGTGAGTGCATGTGTGTGGGGGTGGTGCCTTGGTGATGATGGCTTCTTGCAAACAGCACAGGGTGGGAGTGATGGTGAGTGACGTCAGCAACAAGGTCACCATCAGCAGTGAGGCCTCCACCAGCCTTGCTCCTTGGCTCTCTCACTCTATGGGAATCCAATTGTCATGCTGTGACATTTGAACAAAGCCAAAAGTTCCATTCAAAGTTCCAGCCCTCCAGCCAATGACTGCTGGCTTCTCCGGCCCTTGCCGCCCAGCTCTTCTAAGTGCAAGTGCAGCTCCTCCACCCATGCTGGACCACACACACGAAGGCACAACTCTGTCTCCCCAGAGCCATTCTTGGAACTGAGGCCAGCTCTGTCTCTCTTGAAATTTCCAAAACCATGTCTTGCTTCCCCTCATGATGCACCATAGAGGAAAATGATGCACATAATAAAAAAAATGTAGAACATGCATGATATATAATTTACTATGAGAATCATCTTTAGGTGTGCAGTTTAGTAGCACTGCATTCAGACATGACATTGTCAGTCACCACCAGTATCTTGCTTTGTCAGGGTCCATCTTGTAAAACTGAAACTCCACGCCCATTAAACAGTGCCCAGCCTTTCCCTTCCTGTAGGCCCTGACAACACCCTCCTCCTGTGCCTGGCTTTGATCTGAGACCCTCACACGAGTGCAGTCACATAGGACTTGTCTTTCTATGAGAAAATAAATGCTCTGTGACAGGTGGAAGGCAAAGGACCTAAACAGCACCACTCTCTAGCTCATGAAATTTAGAGAAACTTGATAAACTTCTTACGAGAGTACTGCCTCACTCCAAAGACCGAAGAATCCCCCCCCACCCCACCAGATGACCCTCAGGGGTTCGTCAGAGTCACCCCTGTTTCACAGACGTGGTAGTTGAGTCCTTTAGAAGTGGAGGGGCGTGTCCAGCACACACATGGGAAGGGAGTGGTGTCAGTGTCAGAGCTGAGTCTAGGTGAAGGTAACGCTGGCATGCTGATGTCGAGTTGACCTGGAGGCCCAGCCTCTCCCTGCAAGGAGGGAGGCCAATTCCAGCAAACAGTGTGTGAGCACAGTTGATGCCCTGGTTGTGCTGTACACCTTCCAAATTCCGCAGTCTTCCCCTGGGGAACTGCCCTGCCACGTGCCTGGTATTGCCTTCCCAGACCCCTCTGGCCCATCCTGCTCAGACCTCCTAAACTCAATACCAGGGTTTTTCCAAAAGATCGTGGAAAAGGTATATTATGAGAAATAAAATGTATGACTTCTAATTTTTTTTTGTACCCAAACCAAAATAAATCCCTCTTCTAATTCCATTTTCCCATGAACTTTCTGAAATCCTCTCTTATAGCCCTGCAAAGCATCCAGGCCTGGTCTCTGAATTGATTGCCTTTTTCCTTGCGTGGACACTTTTCCTTGGTTAAGTGTCCAGCATACTTAACCATGGGGTTGAAAATGCGTGCCAAAGACTCTGTTCACCTTGCATGGTGGCTATATTCTTGGTTATTTGCTGAGTCACAGAGAATAGGTCACTACTCTTGAGTCCTTTAGGCCTTGGATACTGGGACATGTGTGTAAGCTGAGGGCTCACAGTGCTGACCCTGCAGCTGCTGTTACACACATCCAAGACCACATGGTCAGGTCCCTTCCAAGGGTCAGCTCCACCTAGCCTGGGCCTCTATGGGAACGGGCTTTCTGAGCATACTGGACAAACCACATATTTTCTTTTGAGCCACCGAAGCTATGGAGGGCCCCCTTCCTTCTCACCCTCTCCTAAAAAAATTCACACATCCAGAGCACAAGGCTAGGGGTGGGGGACTGATGAAGCAAGCTGGCTTCACATTCCACCTGCAGTGATCCTTAGGGCTGTAGGAACCAGGAGTCCTCCTCCCAAGCCACAAAACTCTCATGCAAGAGACAGCAGCAGGAGGAAGCACACAAGAGAAAGGTCCCTCTTGGGTGCCTCCTTCTCTGAAATCTACAAAAGACTTTCATAGCTCCTCTGACATCTAGAAGAGTGATTCATGAAGGGAAGTGACAAAATGAAGGTTACACAGCTAGCCTGTGCCATCCAGGGCAGGGCATACTCTCCAGGCTGCAGAGACCCAAGTGTCAGGCTAAGACGTGGCATTGGGAATGTTCTAAAGCCCTTTGGGATGGCTCATTCACATTCCACAGCCAGAACACCTTCGAATGCTTAGGCTAAGGCTCCCAGTTTCCAAGAATCAGATACAATCAATCTTGGGCCACTTTGTCAAAAGCAAGTGCTCTGGGACATGGGCACACACACACAAGATGCACACAGGCCCACTGGTACCTTTTTTTGCCATCACAGAGGACCCTTCATTTACACTTTATTGCACAGATACTGTGTGCAGGCACAGAGACCCATTGGCAGAGCTGGGGGCTCTTTGGAGTTGGGCTAGCCTGTCTGTGCTTTGTCTCAAGCTGTCACAACAGGTGTCTGTGTGAAGCCTCGCCCAGTGGTCAGCAAGCCAGCCCTTGGCTCTGAGTTCCTGTAGGTGAGTCAGAGCCCTTCTCCACACCACCGTGTTCCTCAAGCGATCCCTTGGATTGAATTTCAGCACCTGTGTTGCCAGGGCCTTCCCCCATCTTGGTATCATCTGCACCTCTGAGCTTGGAGCAGCTCACCCAGGAAGGCAGGTGACATTAGCTCTCTTGGCAAAGGGAGAGAGACTGGCCCTGCGCTAAGCAAGGTCAAACTGCGTAACTGCATGCAAGGTTGCTTCTCCCAGCTGCCTCTCTGTTCTTTCACCCCACATTCCTTTCTCCTCAAGCCTTGCAGTAGTGCCACAAAGCACAGCCTGTGGTAGACAAAGAACTCCAAGAGAAAGGGAGCCATCACAAGAGCTGCAAAAAGACACAGATGAGGCAGCTCAGACATTCCCTTGACTCCCCTCTTTCTCTCCCATCTACTCCTCTCTTGGCAGAGAGCAACCCCAGAGAAGCCCTAGGACCACACACTTAGGACCAGAGCAGCCACCTTCAGGACAACCCTTCCAGGGGGTGGAGGAGTGCAGCAATCTGGGGAGCATACATACACATCACCAATCATTGTCTGTAGAAGGCCAGTGACAAGCCTGATGCTGGTTGTGCCATTGTGAGGGCACTCAAGGTGGCCTAGGAAGAAGGATTGTCTGTGTCTGTGAAATGCAGTATCTGGACCCAGGAAATTGAGATGTGTTAGGAAGGGCCAGAGCAGAGGGTGACACCTGTGGTGTCATTAGTCCTGCTCCTGCTCTCAAAACAAGGTGACAGACATGTCACCAAAAGCATCTGTAAAGCACTCATTGTTGACAAGCAGCTGTCAGCTAGGGTTTCATTCATTAACATTTTCACATGGGAAGAAGAATGATATAGTGGTTAAGACAGCAAGCTGAGATTGGTAGTCAAACACTAACTCAGCGTGCTCTGTTAGACTTGGGGGCAACTTTTTTTTAAACTCCTCTGAGCCTCAGTATTTTTTCATGTGAAGAATGGGCATAAATATTCCCTACCTCTTCACTTGAGGGTTAAAAGAAGTTAGTAGCCTGTCGCGCCTGGCACCAAAGGGGGGTTCAGCATATGCCAATTATTTGTATTCATTCATTTGTTGATTGTGAAAGAATCTAAGTTGGCTATAAGATTGGCCTGAATTCCCAGCAGCCTCAAGGTGACACTGGGGTGAATCCTAGTGTGTAGGTAAGGAACTAGAGTTGGAAAGATCCAATATCTTGCCCCAGCCACCCAAGTTATCCCAGAAACCCTGGCCCAGACCATGGCTCAAGTCCTGTGTCTTTTCTCTGAATACCACTGTCCTGTTGTACAGCACCTGGTATAGGCCAGGAGTTGGAGTGCCTAGAGGGAGGCAGAGCATACCCAGCTGCCATTCACTTCCAGAGGACCAAGTGCTGCTACCTGGTACTATCAATCCAACAGTGTTAGAACAGAAGTACAGTGGAATGGGCTATAAAGGAACTTTGTGGGAAGATGGAATTCTTCCAGAACATGATGGCAGTTGGACCCAAAGTTTCAAAAACGATCGGATCAACTGGTATATTTTCCCAGCTGTTCATTTATCAGATGTCGAGCTTTGATATGATCAATTACATTTTTACAAAATTCAAGCCTACCCTGGGGACACTTTGAGTTTAGTAAAGGGGTGTGACTCCCTCTGTAGCTCTGCCTGTCGCTGTCTTAGGAGGAGTGGTTTAGGCAGCCCCTAAGTGGGCTATCAGGAGTGTAGATCCTTACACACATACATGCCACAGTGCAACACACCCAGCTAACATATGGAAACCACCCAGCTAACTCAATGGAAAGGACAGATGGACACTATCAGCTAAGCTCCATGGTATACTCCTGTCTCTTGTTTATCCCGTGGAGGTCCCTGCCGAATGTGGGGAGGGGGCTGGAGAAGAACGTACCTTGAGCTACAGCTGGAGTGAACTGGCCATCACCCCAACTTCATCATCCCCCCTGGACATGTCCTGGGCCTCCCTCTCCTGGGAGCCCTCCAGAAATCCTGCTGGGCTGAATCGGCTGTCTAGGACCAGGGCATTCATCCATGAATTGAGATGCTAGAGCTGAGTCAGAGGACAAGAGAAGCTTCCAGGACGTGAGGCAGGGCACGCTGGAGCAGCTCATGCCTCCCATCCACCCTGCCTAGGCCCCCAGAAGCAGGCTAGCCACATCCCAGGCAGCCCTGACAGGTCCTCCACACACAGACCTGGGACAATGTAGATTCCCTGAGAGACCTCCAAGGGACCAGGAGGAGGATTCTCTGACTCTGACAGAGGAGAAGCTGGTGCAGGTTGAGAAAGGAACGGGACAGCAGTCAAGCCCTCATGGTCTAAAAATCCCTTCTCAGTGATAAGGAAAATGAAAAGACACACATAACAAAGAGGAGAAATGATTTGGGGGTCACCCATATTGCACTGATTTTTTTGTCTCTTAGCTGCAAGCTGCTCGTACATAGGCTCTGCGTTAGCACTCAAATGGTATACAAAGGTGACTGAAGAAGTCTTCATTTTCATGGTATTTTGACCCAATTAATGAGACAGGCCTTTAACAATGCAACAATAAAGAAAGAAAGAAGGAAATTGGCACTAACCAAGGGACAAACTATTAGCAATATAGACACAAAGAAATTCACTTTAACTAGGGGGTTTCTGGAAAGTTCTCTGAGCAGCAGAGAAAGAAGCAGGCTTGGTCTGAGCCTTGAATGCTGGGAGTGCTTGGTGAGGAAACAAGGTAAGCAACCAGAGACGGGCCCTGCAGGTGTCACGCTGGACCCTGACTGAGCAACGAACTGCTCACCTGTTCAGGACCTCAAGGTCAGCTTCAGACATCACGTAGCCCCCTCCTCCGGGTCCTCAGTTGATTAGAGGGACCTGCTACAGGACCATCCAGGCAAGAACCCTCTGCCCAGAGGAACATTGGGATAAGTGGGATCCATGGATCATCTCCTTGGGGAATCTTGAAGTTGTGACAGGAGTGGAAAGGTAGCTAATGAAGGAAGAGGCTAGAGTGAAGCTGAAAGGGTATGTGTCCTACCGGGAGAGCAGTGTACGCACAGCCCTCAGAGGTGATAGGGTGGTCCAGCTGCTGAGCCCCATTGGATTCCTGATTCCAGGAGCCCTGACACTGCGCTTTATCCCCCTTGGTGACTCTTCTGGCTGCTGCCAGAGGTCTGGCCATGTGATTGAGTTCTGTGTTGCCCGATGCCCCACACTTGCTCTGTCCTATGAGCTCCTAATGAAGGGCAGCCTAAGAGCCAGGGTTCCCATGAGCAGGAGGTCACTTGGGAGATTTATGAGCTGTTAACAACGTGCTCCAGGCACAGCACAGAAAGCAGGGACTGCTGAGGAAGGCTGGAGGTGAGCTAGCAGTCCTTGTGGACCCCACAGAAGCCCATCCTGGAGGGTCTACTGAGACAGAATCTGTGGTAATGTAGCTGGTCTCGGCAACCTGCAGGAGGGGAAGTATATCACGATGATGGAGGACAGAGACACACTCCTGGGTGCAAAAACCATAAGGGGAACAAACGTGGGGAGAGAGTAGATAGAGTTGGAGCACCTGATGGGTCACACAGGTGGGGATGGTGAGGAGCTCAGGAGGGAGGACTAGCAGAGTCCTCAGCCCCAGCATGAGCATGAGTGAAGGAACAGGCACGTTAGCCAGAGCAGTGTAGAGAAGAAGGGGGAAGAGAAGCCAGTTCAGGGAGCCCAGGGCTCCTGCAGATCAGCAGGTAATAGAGGGTTTGCTTGAGATCCAGGAGCCCAGTCAGACAGGAAGAGCACAAGGTGTGTCTGCATTCTTTTTGGTCCACCTGATAGACAGGGAGTGGGGAAAGGGAGTTGCATTCAAGTTTTAGGGCTATCTAACCAAGTATCCCAAAATGAGTGACTTAAATGTCAACAGAAACTTGTACTGCAGTTTCTACGGCTTTCAAGTTCAAAGCTGAGGTGTCTGTTAGTGGTCCAGGTTCCCTTTGGAATGTGGCTGGCAGCTACTCTACACCAACACCTGTTAATACGTTTCCTCCTGGGGGCCAACAGCAACAATCTCTCTTCTCTTAAGGATATCAGGCATATTCACATTCATAGGCACAAGGATTAGGACATACATTTTGGAGGGACACAGGTCCACTTGTTCCAGGGTTATTTTATGACACCTCGGGGTTAACAGGAAGACAAGGGAGATGAAGTTTTGACAAGAGTAGTTCAATGAGGTTACAGGACAGAGAGTTACTCCACTCAGACCAATTGTAGGATTATTCCATAGGCCCACTCATTCTCCTTGGATTGTGGGGTAGGGGCTGGCTTTCCCTTTCCTAAGGCCCCTGAATATTATTGTTGTCAGTGCTGGGTCCAGCCACAGGGATAAATGCCAAAGTTGAGAAAGGAGCTCCTTCTGAACTTAAGATTCCTGCTACCGCCCTCTGAGCTTCCGGGCCACTGCAAAGCTAGATTGCCACGGAGCCAAGCAGCAAAGCAGGTAGGCCAAGATAAAGTCAGAACTAAATGTTGCTGGCTGTAACTCTATCCCAGATGCTGGGTCTAGATAAGCAGTTTTCAAAGGGCTGGGGCACAAAGAGGTGACCAAACCAAAAAGAAAAAAGAATGCACAAAGAACTTACTAAGAGAGGACATCGAAACAGCCCCTCAAACTACATAACATGGTCAACAGGCCTACTTCTAATGCTTGGAGAATCAGAACCATCAAGTCGGGTTGATGGACATATTTCAATATTTCAAAGTTAGTGATCGAGTTAGCAGACTGGTAAGTCAGATGCATTCTACCCCTTCAGCTTCACAGATACACATTCACAGTGATCCAATTTAAGCTTCTCGGATTGCTGGAAGTTTCATGCTGGATGTGGTGATTTGAGAAAAATGCCCCACCCCCAAGCCTGAGATTCTAGCCCACTCCCCTTTTCTTCCTAGCCCTAGCAACATTGTTCACACTCACATGTCACATGTGGGGACACTGCAGTCTATATGTCTACACTGCTGTTTTCTCCTCCTGCAGAATCAAGAGGGTGTGAATTCATAGTACCACTCACCCAGGAGAGCACTCACCCAGGAGAGCACTCACCCAGGAGAGCACTCACCCAGGAGAACAGACCTGGGGCGGGAGGGATATTGCACAGGCCATGGAGTTTGGGGTTTGGCAACAAAGGATGCTAGAGACTGAGGTAGCAGCTGCATCGTTGACTAACTGGATAATTCACTTTCATTAGGCTCGGTTAGGTTACCTACAAACATTCCACCTCTATAAATATTCAATCTATAAAGATTCCCAACCTCTACCAGGTTGATACGAGGTAAAAAAAAACATTATGTAACTCTAAACCCTGATTCAAATGTTAGTCCAATAAATAAATTTAGCGGTGCTGGACTGGGCACTAGCAAGACAAGCTGGCTTAGACTCTAGGGCATCACAGGGCATTAGGTGATAAGTCAAGATGGGGCAAGCCCATAGCCAAATTCCTCTTGAAGTCCCACTGGGGAGGGGGAGGACGTAGACCACTAGCCACAGGCCAGGTGAACACGGCCCTTGACCATGACCTGAGGGTCCCCATGGCCTAAGAACTATCCATGGCTTTGGCTAGGCGGCCTGACTAGGCACTCAGCATCCTGGCACAGGCCCTGAGTTGGGTAACAGGATTCTAACTGCCACAGCTATGTTTGCCAGCTGGGCTGTCTTATAGCCTGGCTAGGGTAGTGCATGCTCTAGAAGTAGGAAGACCTATTTTTGCTCCAGCTATAGGCCTATGTCCAGAGAATAGATTAAATTAACATGACTTTATTTTTTTCTTGGCATATCGACTGTGACTTGGCCTACTTTATTAAACAGAGGTGGTTAAACAACCTCTTCCAAAGGAACAGTAGAGCTTAAATGCAGGTAGGTCTGAAGTGAGGCTGGCAAAGTGGAACTGGGTGTGGGGAAGGAGGAAAAGGGGAGGGGGAGACTCTAGGGCAGTGGGGAGAAAGAGTTCAGGACAGACAAGCTAGGGGCAAGCGACACAGCAGAAATCCATTTCAACTCACCTGAAGGCCTAGGAGAGAGAGAAAGTAGACACGTGAGTAGAGAAAAGAAGTGGGTTTGGACGAGGACTTCCAAGGGAATAAAGAGGTGATATGCACACAGGGACTATCAAAAGTTGGTGGAAAATGGAAATAAAAGGTCAATTTACCCTGGTGCAAAAAGTTTAGAAATCTAGGCATAGTCTTGTCATAATAGATATTTTCACCAATGTTTGCACAACCCCTTCCCCACAGCAGGCATGGCTTTCAAAATTGTTTTGTATTTGGTTGTGACTGCATCTTGGGCAACCATTAGCTAGGTTCTTTACTCATTGGCCCACAGAGGTTCTCCTCTTGATGAACCCAAGCAATATGCCGAAGAAGATATTAGCCTTTATCACCCCAAATACTATCTCCAGCTAGAGGCAGATACTCCTCTAACATCCAGATCGAGTCTCAAGCAGGAGAAGGAGTTAACCGAGAGGAGAGCCTGGGAGACAGGGAAAAAGATCTTTCATCTGTTGGTTCACTCCCCAAAATGGCCGGACAGACAAAATTGAGCTGATTTGAAGCCAGGACTTTCTTGTGCATCTCCTATATGGGTGCAGAGGCCAAAAAGAACTCAGGCCATAATCAGGGAACTGGGTGGGAAGTGGAGAAGTCAGGACATGATGTAGTGCCCATAAGGGATACCGGCACTTGCAGATGGACAATTAGCCTATTGAGCCACGGTGCCAGCCTCCAGATGCCCCATCTAAAATTGTTCATTTTTAACTCACTTCCAGTGCTGCTAAGAGAACCAAACTGGGAATGGATATACACAAGATCATGTCTTGAGTTTGAAGTCCTAGCTCTGCCAACACCTGGTCAGGTGACTCAGGTCCTCTGTCCCTTACCTATTACATGAAAAGAAACAGGGTTGCTATGACAATGAATCAAAGTAATGCTTGTCATAATCTGGCACTAGCTGGTGATCATGGAAAGCACTTATGTAGTTTCCCTAATACAAGCTGTAAATCTAAAAAGCTATGTGTTCCTTTATGTACAGATTCCACATTACGATCACACCCAAAGCTTATGTACCTGGGAGGGAAACACACTTACCTTATTATTGACATCTTTTCACAGATTTTTTCTAATAGGACAGGCAACTAAATTACTCATGTACTATTTTAATAGCACAGGTAGCATTTGATAAAGATCCATGGGACATATGTCCAAAGCTGGGATAATTTCTGAGTTCAAGGAAAGTAGTCCATTTTTCACCTGGAAAGTTCTTACTTGTTCTTTAAGACTCAATATAATTGTCACATTGTAAGTGACACCTTCCGTAACCAGAGGCCGTTTACTCCCTTGAATCTCACCACTTGTTGTTTATAAATATTGGATCACATTCCTCACCGTTCACCTTGGTTACTGGTTTCCTCCACTACCAAACTCTGAATCCTTTGACACCAAGGACTGTGTCCTGCTCAGCTGGGAACCACTATCTCCCAACAGAACACCTGACTCCAACATGCACTCAGAGCATGCTGAAATGATTTCAAGTTTGCCTTTGGTGGTGGGACCAGAAAGCAGAAATACTTCTGAGAAGATCTCCCTGATTATCAAAAATAACAGCCGTTCGTTGGCATGGCCAACAGGGATTACATTACAAGCTTTTACACCTGTTACCTCATTTGCTCTTCCCAGTGGTCTCCTGTGGTGGACAGAAAAGGTCCTATGACCTGTGGGACAGCCCCAAGAAAGGAACTAAGAGACCAAGGAGATTGCTTAAGGTCACACGGCCAGTGAATAGCTGAGCCAGGACTGGCACCCAGGCCTCTGAATTCTAGTCCAGGACAAATCGGCTGAGGTTTTATTGGGCCAGGAATCCACAAGTAGGCTGGAGAAGGAGATAGGGAATATTATTTTCTAAGGGTTGTTTTTAGCCAAAGACTTACATAACCTTTAAAGAAAGCTTGTTTTACATAAGCTGGATAAAATATTCTGAAACATACAAAAACAGAACATTGTAGTACAGTATTTCATGTGTCAATTTATTCAATTGTGATTAAGTTAATCAATGATTTTTTTAAAAAAATCCTGCTGCAAATCACACATGAAAATGTACAGTTAAGAATGTACATCACCTCAGCAGCAAATTGAGCAAATGTGTCTGTATTTTGTTTGGAAATTGCAACCCTTGTTCAGTTTTACAGCTTACATCAGGATAGTAACTAAGTACTTGCCACCGACTATTAAGTAGGTGCCAGAGTATCACAAAAATAACTTTTCTGCATTGGTTGTACAAATGATTCAGGCTAAAATGTCATTTTTTTTTAAAAAAAAAGCTTTTTTTTTTAAACTTTTATATCATCCTATGACTCTTTGAGTGGCTGCTTCTCTTAGTATGTGTAGGATTCCAGAGAAAGGAGGAGTCACTTGTTTAGCTCCCTCTGTACTGAGAGGTATTTGCATTATTTCCAAGGAATGCTTTCAACATAGACAGCATAGCTGTGTGAGTACATCTGTAGGATAAAGTCTCTGAAGAAGGCTTGCTCAATGAGCAGGTGCATGAAACATATTGGTAAACATTCCAAGTTAGTACTCAAGATGACCTGCAGCGTAAGCCAGTGCGATGGATCAATTGGCTAATTCTCTGCCTGCAGGCATCTCCAATGGGCTCTAGCTCATGTCCTGGCTGTTTCACTTCCAATTCAACCCCCTGTTTATGCCCCGGGGAAAGCAATGGAGAATGGCCCCAAACCTTGGACCCTACACCTACATGAGAGACCCAAAAAAGGTTCCTAGATTTTGGTCACCTCAGCTCTAGCCATTGTGGGTTATTCAGGAAGTAAACCAGCAATTGGAAGTTCCTTTTTTGTCTCTTCTTCTCTTTCTAAATCTGCCTTTACCATAAAAATAAATAAATCTTAAGAAGCTCCGCCAATTTATACTCTCTTGCTATCTGAGGTTATCAATTTGCCTCCCCTTTGCCAGTAGTGAGTGTATTGTTTAGTGTCAAAAATTACTTTGATATAGCTTTACTTTGCATTTATTTCATCATAAATGAAATACAGCATTTTCACATGTCTCTTAATAATTCTCTTTCTGTCATGTCTACCTGTATTTTTAAATTCATTTTTTTCTCTAGGTCTTTTTGTCTTTTTTGGTCTTAAAGGGGCTTCTACTCCTGGTACTCCCTTTGTCCTTTGTGGTTTATCTGTTGTCAACTTTATTGACCAGTTCTCTGTCCCTTGGGTATTCAACAGAGTTCAGTACAGTTGGCCATTCTGCCACATTACTTTTCTCAGGCCTAATCATTTTTGTTGTTGTCTGAATGAAAGCTTACATGAGCATAGTTGGGAGGATAAATAAGCCCTAGAAAGATTATTGTGAAAAGTAACACTTGTTTTCTCATATCCTACACTAAGGGCTGCTCAAAAGCAGCAGACGATTTCAGCAACTGTTGAATCAATTGATGTTTTTATGGTTATCCGTTGCTCTCTCCTGTTCTAGATGACCTCTGTTGATTTCTACAGTAGAAAAATCCTGGATTAGCTATGTTTGAATTGCTGACCTTCCCCATCATATGCAGACATATTTTCCATTTCTCTGTCCCCCCAGTATAATGGCATCACCATTTACTTAAATTACTATTATTTTATGGTTTTATAAGTGCAAGTCAGGCTGAGACACTTGGTATGCTTTAGTGGTTTTTGCCTTTTCTGTATAATATTTTCTCTGAAATACATGGCCTATTTTATTTTCCCAATGTCTTACTTTGTGTAATATTTGCACTCGGATAATCATGCCCAATAATTCTTGATTACTTTTGACATGACACACAATTTGACGTAAAGGAAAACATTTCTCTGAAATTCCCTTATCTGCATTAAGACCAGATTGCAAAAGAAACACAGTCATCTTCCCATCCTTGCCCTGAAATCCCAGGCACCATTTCAGTAGAGATGATGGAAGAATCTAAGTGCACCTGACTTATATTCCAAGATAATGCCTGTCCCGTGGGCTCACCCAAATTCCAGAGAAACTATCTCTGAGACTATTCTTTCTCGTAATTATTTACAAGTCCTGAAAATGGTCTGCTTTGCCCATTCTTCCACTTTCCTACAGGAAAATGGTATGCAAACTTGTGAATACTGGTAAATGGTATGTCATCACACTCCTGTGATTTTTTTTTCCCCTTTCACATGTATGTGTGTGTGCTCATTTCTATTTCACCATTGTTTATTTCAGGGATCCAAGAGAGGGCAGAGGGGGAATTTCCTCTTGTTTCTATACATGTCCTGCTCCCCGCTTAACCTCAGATCTCTCCCGGTTATGCAAATCTCCTTCCAATGTGTTCAAGTACATCAGGTGTTCTATCAATGTTACTGGCAATGCAGAACACTCTCCTGGCCTCTTCAAGTCTGTTCTGCTTGCCCTCTGTACTTGGTAGAAAACTGTTGTCTTGAGAAAGCCTTTCTGCATCCTTTTGGGGATTTCCTTTTCTTCTTCCTTGCATTGAATTTCTTATTTCCTGATTGTTCTGCTTTCTCAAGGTTTCTGAGAAATGGTGTGCAGAAGATAATTTTTTAAATTTTCACAGCTTAGTGTCTTTCTCCTTCACTAAAACGTGATGCAAGTTTAATCCTGGGAATACAAGTGTAAGTTTATGATAACTTTTCAAAATTTTAAAGATAGTACCTCATCATACTATACCTTCACTCACTTTGTATGACATGACTTACAATTTTGGCTTTGAGGAACATGAAGTCATACTTTTTTTTAAAGTATGAGACAGGCAGACACATACACACACATACACAGAGCTCCCATCTATTGGTTCATTCCTTCAATGTGTTTGCAGTGCTGGAGGGCCAACAGCAGGAGCTGGACCTCAGTTCTGTTGCCCCACGTGGGCAGCAAGGAACACAAACACCTGAGTCATACCTCTGCCTCACATGAGGCTGAAGCCAGGAGTTAGAGCTAAGTCTGAGACCCAGGCACTCTGCTGGGAGACATGGGTTCTTAACCGCTGAGCCAAATGTTCAGGCCAGTGATAGGATGCTAAATGTTTAAAATAACACCTTGTACCATCCTTTCTAGAAGACAGCCCTTTGACTCTTGTGTTCTGAAATTTCATGATTGTGGGCATTTGAGGAGGGGCTATATTAATCCATTGTGCTAGAAACTCAAGTTCTTTCATCTGAAACTACGTGAGCGTCTATTATTTCTTTGATATTTTGTCTCATCCCAGTGATTTTTGGTAGAATTCATACTCTTGTTTGCTCCTCTACCACAATGGAAGAAATGACCTGCATGACCAATAGACGCTATGAAAGTGAGAACAGATAATATCCAAAGCTAGTCATGACTTTTAGTTCAGCCTTTTTCTTATTCTCTTGGGCCCCTCATACAGGGGAAAACCAGATGTCATGCGATGAAGATGCTCAACTCATCCTGTGGAGAAGCTTGCATGGTGAGGAACTCACATCTTCTGTCAACAAAGAAAACAAACTTGCCAGTCATGTGAGTTAACCACCTTGGAAGCAGATGCTCCAGGTACAGTTCAACTTTACAAAATTGCAGCTCTGGCCAATATCCAGTTGACCTTGGCGAGAATCCCTGAGCCAAAATTATTGAGCTAAGCCACTCATAATTGGCCACAGAAAATTTGAAAGAGATAGGAATATTCATTTTTTTAAAGATTTATTTATTGTTGCAAAGTCAGATATACATACAGGAGGAGAGGCAGAGAGGAAGATCTTCTATCTGATGGTTCATTCCCCAAGTGACCGCAATGGCTGGAGCTGCACCAATCCAAAGCCAGGAGCCAAGAACCTCCACCAGGTCTCCCACACAAGTGCAGAATCCCAAGGCTTTGGGCCATCCTCAACTGTTTTCCCAGGCCACAAGCAGGGAGCTAGATGGGAAGCGGGGCTGCCAGAATTAGAACTGGTGCACATATGGGATACTGGCGCGTGTAAGACAAGGACTTTAACTGCTAGGCCACCACATTGGGCCCTATTATTGTTTGAAGTCACTATATTTTGGGGTACTTTTTAAGAAAACAAATAATGCAGTCTCTCACTCACTCACTTTTTCCAAATGCTTTCTGTAACTTACAGTCATTGGATATTGGATACATCTCCTAGTTTTCTAGTTTTTAAGTTTCTTGTATTCATATCTAACATCTCAGTGTTTCCTGGAGACTTTCATTTTTTAAAAAGTTTGTCATTTATTGTGTTCAACTGAAAGGGAAAGAGAGGAGAGGAGGAGAACATGAAGGAGGGAGGAAGGAAGAAGAGATCTCATTCTCTGATTCACTCTCCAAACGCCTATTATAGCCAGGGCCAGGCCGGGCCAAAACCAGGAAACTGGAATTCCATCCATGCCTCATGTGGAGAGCAGGGATCCAAGTGTTGGAGCCACCAATCACTGCCTCCCAGGATGTGTGTTAGCAGATAGCTCTAGTCAGTAATAAAGCCAGGAGTTGAACGCATTCAATAAGGCATTGGGTATCCCATGTGTTGTTTTAATGGCCATACCAAGCACCTACCTTTTATCATTGTTTTCTGAATACTTCCCTTTAAGGTTATGATAGAGTAGTTGAAATCAGACTGATGCCTTTGTCGCTCTCTCACACATACGGAGAGAAAAAAAATCAATTTAAAAAAATGTTGAAAACCACGAGAAAAGCGTAACACGTAAAGTGAATCCCATGCTTATTCTGGCTTCCATTCAAATGATGGTATAAAGATGTGGAGACCAACATGGGAAGGAAGTCTTGCTGGGGGAAGGAAATGATACCAGAGTTTGGGGTGCAAGGGTGGTGCTTGGATATAGAGGTGCACAGTATTAAAGGCAAGAAGGCCATAGAAGAGAAATCTCAAAATTTTGTGCAAAGGGTTCCCCAGACCCTTTTCCCAATCTTCAGAGGTGCACGCACAAACTGAGATTCCACAAGACCTTAAGAAAAGAGCTCCAGGGTGGAGCTTAGCAATGGAGCAGTTGAAGAGATTACCCTGAGGTGAGAAGATGCTACAGATTCTAGCTGGCCAAACAGAGGAACTTTGATGAATACCCTAGGCATTCAATAGAAAACATGGAGAAGCCACATGCTGAAAGAGTTTGAGCTGTACTCAAAAAAGACAAAATTGAAAAACCTGCTCCAATGGAAGTGAAAACCAAGCCTTAACAAGATCAGATTGATTCACAGTTACAGTAACTGCCTTCTTTTGACCGAGTTTGACAACTAGTCTGTAAAGGTTCAGAGTGTAAATATTTGGGGCTTATAAGTTTCTACAATAGCTGTTCAGCTCTGCCATTACATAAATGGAAGCAGCCATAGACAACACCCAATTCAGTGGGCCTGAGTATATTCTAGCACGTCTTCAATTTAAAAGCAAGCCATCAGTTTTGCTCTGTGAGTTATAATTTCCTGATTCCTGCTTTAGAGAAAGCATACCATAATCCCAAGCTTCTAAAATATGTCATCCAGGTGGTTGTGCATGATTAAGAACTTAGTGCCAAAAATCAAAAATTGAGGAAACAGAGCTTTGATGAAGTGATAGAAAATTTGGTATGAATAGAGACAGAGAAAGATAAAGTCATTAGAGTTAGCAGACAAGGATTTGTAAATAACTGTAATTCATATAATAAAGGAATATGGGATAAATAATGTGTTACAATATAGAAATAGGATCGTGAGACAAAAGTGCTAGTAACTCTATAATGAGTATCTGAAATTGAAAGAAAAATCCTATTGATTAGATTATCAAAAGAGGCCAATCACCTACAATAGGATGGAAAGCTGACTACATTGTGGTGACCCTTTTTTTTTTTTAAAGCTTATTTATTTGAAAGTCAGAATTAGAGAAATCGAGGAAGTGAGATATTCAGTCTACTCCTAGTTCACCCCTGTAACAATTGGGCCAGGCCAAACTCCCACATGGGTAGCAAAGCCCTAAATAATTGAGCCATCTTTCACAGCTTTCCCAGGTACATCAACGGGTATCTGCATCAGAAGAGGAGCAGCTGGGGCTTGAACCAGCGCCCACGTGGGATGCCACTATCACAGGTAGAGGCTTAAATTACTGTGCCACACTATTATGCTGTTCTTACAAGGCAGAGTATTCCTGGGAAAGTTTTGTTTGTTTGTTTTGTTTTACAGATTTTGGGGAAGGTTAAATGTCAGTATTGACAGGCTTTTAGAAGTTGTTGTGTTCAGGATACAATCATCCTTTCATACAGAATCACAGATTTTAGGACAAGGTTGTTTGATGCACAGAAGCCTGGGTTACTAGCACCAGTTGTAATCGGTTGGTAAGATGGATATAAAACCAGTTTTAGGTGATTTTTTTTAATTGTTGGAAGGCACAGTCTCTTCATAATAGGAATCTGTCCTCCAGATAAGCAGCAGACTAGACAGCAAGTAGACTTAGGAGACTCAGGGGTGGGAAGAGATGAAGAAAAGGATAAGCAAGTCGAAGAACAGAAACCAAAAGGGAATGGAATGGTAAAAAATAGAAAAGAACATCAGGAAGATATAACACACGGTAACAAAGATGCAACACACATGTAATTAGAATTCCTGAAGGAGAGGGTAGTTAAAGTGAAGAAAAAGCAATATTTGAAGAAATAATGTCTAAGAATTTTCAAGTCATTCTGCTATTTATTCTTTTCTGCAACTCTTATAAAAGTTTAAGTCTTTTTTGGTAGTTGTTGTTCTTTACATATACTTTACTTTTGTTAAAAGTAATGAAATTCTTATAAAATTGCAAATTCTTATCTTTCCCCTTTGGGAATGTTAAGAATAATACTTCTTGTTTTGGGAAAGTTTTCTTCTCCCTCCAAATACATTTTATTTCTGTTTATTTCTAAGACAATCTGATAAACAGTCCAAGGATTTTTAGGATACTCCAGTAACTGAAGAACTTAATTTTATAAACATAGAAAAAAGTGGACAAAAATAAGTCAGTTACAGGTGGGTATAAAAAAAAAAGATCTGCAACACTTAAACTCCTAGATTATGAGCTGCAAACCTTTGTAAATCATTTGGTAATGAAACTTAAACAGAACTTACTTCTTGTAAAGTCGTGTTATAAACGGACTGACATGAGTTTATTTAAGATCTTTCTGGAACCTACTCAGTATGAAAATGTACATGATTTGCTCTGGAGGGCTAATACATTTGAACAAGATATGCCATTCCAAACTTGTCTAAAGATCTTGAATGGTAGATGCATGTTCTAAAATCTGTTTCTGAAATATATCTGGCCTAAGACGTTCAGATAACCTATTGTAAATCCATGTGATAAATGAAAAGAAATAGACATTGAAATAAATAACTTATATAGGGGTTAAATTTGAGAGAGCACAGTTAAGGAGACAACTGACGAATCTGAATAGAGTGTGAAATTCATTGAATTTGCCACACATGAAGGGAACAAAGAGCTAAAAGACCAGAAGACTTGGGATAGCTCAAGACTGTCAAAAACAGTCCTAAAGGAATTTTTTTAAAGTAGGAAACAGGTACAGATGGAAAAATAATATATAAAAGACAATAGTTGAAAGTAAAATTTTTTTCAACTGGGGGATGATAAAAGTGCAAGATCAAAGATAGAAAATATGTGAAAGAAAAATAAGCCTTTGTGTAAATGTAGCAAATTTGCAAAATATCAAGAATAAGTTAAAAAGATACTAGATGGAAAAGACAAATTGCCTCAGTTTTTGGCAAAGTCAGAGAAAAGTTCTGCAAAGCTCACAAGGCGTGGCACATGTAGGGAAGCTCAGCATGGGAGAGGGTGTGTTCAGTAGCCTCATTAGAAGCTTAGGCCAGAAGGAGGTCTTAGGTTGAAAGTAATAAACTTCAATTTTAAAAACCCACCTCCCCCAGAGATAAAGATCTTTGGGATTTAAGGAAAATAGTGGCAGGTTGAGCAGGAGCCCCGTGGTGGAAATGTATAACAGGTGAGCAGATAATATCCAGGTATCTCAGGGGCTGAGGGTTTTAGAAACTCACTTTGCCAAAAACATTCAGCCAATGATTAGGATTTTACCCTGCTGTGATAGCTGTATATTCTTAAATACAAGGTTGGGGATCTGAGACAGAAGTCCGGGGTAGGTGGCAGTGGCGTAGGGAACATGAAGCATGAGGGAAATGCAACAAAGCATGCAGAGAATAGTGTAACAGCCTCTGCAGCTTGCAGAGAATTATCTGCAAGAACAATTCCATGAACCTACCTCTTTATTGTAAGTAGCTAGACCAAGAATACCCAACTGCTTTGGGAAAAGGCTGCCAACATTTAGTAAGTGCAGAGGGACTCATCAGCATGATATTGCAAAGGGAGAAATCATGGTTCTGTTAAAACAGGTGACTACCACTAACAAAATGAAGTAATGAAAGCATTAGTCTATTTGCAGAAGAAAGAATTCAAGTAAAAATGTTCTCATTTGAATATAATTTGCTTCCCCAAGTCCTGTAGACATTGGTTGGTGGATGTCATAGGTTGATGGATGAGGGGTAGTGGCTCGATCCAGTAATGGTGTCTGAAGAGGAGCTCATCGGGAAGCGATTGAATTGCCTTACGTTGTTAAAGTGGAGCTCCTGATAAACCATGGTGGCTTTACAAGAAGGACCACATAGAGGAAGGCACTTGCTCCCTGTCTCTCTGCTTGCTGGTTTCTGTGCAATTGTTCCTCCATCATCCTCTGGCCTCACCAGGCGCCTGAAGCAATGGGGTTGCCCAATCTTGGCCTGGGAACCTACAAAACCATTAGGTAAAATACACCTCCTTCCTTCCTAAGGAGTGCCTCTGAGGTGTTTGTTACAGTAAGGAAGAGCTCAGGAATACAAAATGATAAACAATCAGGAGTTGATGGGGAACGAAAGAGGAAACCTGAGCTAGTAGCACTCAGAAAAGAAAAAAAAAATCATGGAAACTATGAAGTTAAAAACAGGAACAAAGCAAGACAGGTGTGGCAGAAACTAAGTAAGCAACATTATCAGACATTCTAAACCTGTGACCAAAGTGAAGCAAAAATAAAACCCTTCAAAGAGACAAGCAGAAGACAGGCAAATGAGATCAACATGCACATCACTGGAGTCACTGATGACCAAAAGGAGAATAGGGACGGGACAGAGATTTCACTGATCTAAAGATAGAAAACAGAGTTCTGGAAAATGTTGAAATCTAAAAAAAAAAAAAAAAAAACAAAAAACACCAGGCAGCTTGCGTCTACACATTAAAAAGGCACCCACTGTCTGCTAGAGCAAATGGACACAGCAAGACATGGATGTCAAGTCAGCTTCAGACAGAGAGAAACAGAATACTTTCAGCTAGCTGTGGAGAAAAAATCCATTTGTAAAGGAGAAAAAAAGATCAAATAGGACCATAGTTTCCCATAACACTATATGAATCAAATCTTTCAATCTACAGACAGGATTAGTTTTTTTTTTCTTTTTCAAAATAATCTATTTTTTAAAGCTTTTAGTTTTCTGTTAATAGTCTTAACTTTTGTTTTCTGTTTAGTAGTATATACACTCATATATAGTATATAATGATACATAGTAAATAAAACCTGTATAGTAATACATTTTTGAATACTGAATTTGTATGGAGAATTTTGCTAAGTTCCTTATCTACAGATTGCTTTGGATTTCACATTTAATCCTCTGTTTTGGTACTGAATTCTTTCTCTGCATGTCCTGCTCTTTATAAATGTCATTTCTTTTTCACTTATTTATTTGGTCAGCTACTTTGCTTGATTGCACAACAAGGACATCCTTGTGCAATGCAAAATAATACAACAAACTATTGGCCTTCTTCCCAATTTCAAAGAGAAAACTTTAAGCATTTTACTTATCAGCTATCATGTGTTGCCACACTTGAGGAATTTCCTTCTATCCCCCATCTACTAGCAGGTGATTAATACTATTGAATTGCCATTTTCCACTAAAGGCAAACTTTATTAAAGGCCCAGTCCTTCTTGGGGCACAGAATCTGTCTCAAGGGTTAAGTGCTTCTGCCATAATGGTTGCTTATTTTTAGCCTTTTCTGCATATATTGAATTTATTTGAGGGGTCTAACTTGTAATTCCCCTGATGGTGAATTCTATCAATTGCTTTTTCTGTGTTGATCATTGGTTCTCAGTTGGGGGCAATTTTGTAAGGGATCATGTGGCAACATCTGGAAGCATTTTTGTGTGTGTGTGCTCCCAATGGGAGTATGCAGTGTGTGCAGGCCGGTGGTGCAGCAGAAACCTACTGTGACGAACAGGTTTGCTCCCTACAACAGCAAATTACATGGCCTCAAATGCCAATGGTATCCAGGTTGAAAATTTCTGTTAAAACATCTCACACTACTAATGTAAACCCATGTTTCTTTATATATATCTTAAAGGTTTGTCCATTTATTTGAAAGAGAGAGATACAAAGAGAGATATCTCCTCCATTTACTGGTTCACTTTCCAAATGGTTACAATGGCCAAGGCTAGACTAGTCTGAAACTGGAAGCTGCTGCTGGGACTCACATGTGAGTAAAGAAGGCCCAAGGACTTAAAGCCATCTTCCACAGCTTTCCAAGGCACATTAGCAAGGAGCTGGATCAGAAGTGGGGTGGCCAGAATTTGAATCAGCATCCATATGGGATGCTGGTTGGCACTGCAGGTGATGGCTTTATCTGCTGCCACATTGCTGGCCCCTAAACATTTATATGTGTTCCTGAATTCAATTTGTTTTTATTTTGTTCAATACTTTTGTGTCAACAGCTCTGGAGCAAGATGGGCCTATAAATTCCTTTTCCTCATTATGCTTGTCTTATTTTGCTATCAAGATTTTGCTAGTCTGCAAGAATAAGATGGGGTTAACTCCTTCCTGTTTCTGGGAAGATCTGGATAAATCTGCAATGTCCTAATCCTTAGACGCCGAGCAAACCCGTCAGTGACATTCAGTTTGGGCTGACTTTGTGAAATCCTAGGAATTTATTTCATAAAATTTTCGAACTTGTTGACAAAATTTTCTAATTACCTTGTTTACATTATCTTCAGAACAAATAATGTACTTTTTACTCGTGTTTTTCTATGCTTTTATTTTGAACTGTATATTACCAGTTCTTTCAAGGAATTACATTCAATTTCATGAACTTCTGCTTTTTGAATACTTCCTATTTTCTTAATTCTCTTGTGATCATTTTTTTTCTCCCTCCTTTCATTTGGTTTATTTTGCTATTCTTTTTTGTTTTATCTTGCTGTAATGAATGGGTGGTCTATTTATGTTGCTTCTTTCAATTTTCTTATTTTCTTGTGCGCTATATTCTTTTTGCTACATGGCGGTAGTTATTCTGAGGAATAATGTTATGCCTAGAATGATGTTACCTTTCCTCTATGAGGGACTTTTGTTTGCTTCTTCTAGAAGTTTGCTATGCACACCACCTGTCTCTGACCACTCTAACCCAAGTTAAAGATATGAGACACGAGGGCCTGGATGAAAGGGAAGGGGGCCAAACCGCTGCATGAACTGTTTCAATTGGATTATTTTTGATTTGTCCAGCCCTGAAGACAGAGGGCTTTCCCCAGTGCCTACTCCCCAGAGTTCTCAACTGACTTCTCTCTCCTTTCCCTGCTTTCCTTAGGTCACCAGGAGTTCAGATCTGCTTCCCAGCTGTGGATGCAGCAAATTGATTCAGGGTAAGCATGGCTTAGAGTGACTCAGCTGCACCCCCTGGATTTCTCTGGCTCCTAAGAAGATTTTCCAGCATACTGTATCCTCCTTTAATTATGCTAAGCAGAGGATGGGGGTTGGAGTTTGTCCACTTTAGCAGAGGAACTCTTATTTTCAACTTTTTAAAAAATATTTTATTTTTATTGGAAAGTCAGAAATACAGAGAGGAGGAGAGACAGAGAGGAAGACCTTTCATCCACTGGTTCCCTTCCCATGTGGCCACAATGGCCGGAGCTGAGCTGACTCAAAGCCAGAAGCCAGGAGCTTCTGTGTCTCCACACAGATGCAGGGTCCCAAGGCTTTGGGCCATCCTCAACTGCTTTCCCATGCCACAAGCAGGGAGCTGGATGGGAAGCGGGCCTGCTGGGATACAAACCTGCGCCCATTTAGGAAACTGGCGCATGTAAGACAAGGACTTTAGCCACTAGGTTACTGCGCCTTGCCCTCATTTTTAAACTCTTTATCCCCTTTGGCCTAGCAGCCTTGTTAATGCCTCACTAACATAAAAACTTAAGTCAAAATTCTGGATTCAGAGTCCAGAGTGCTCACCATTACACCATGGAGCCTGCCCCTAAGTCAAAATTCTAATGATGTGATTCTTTTCCTAGAACAATACAAATTGTAAGGATCGGTTCATGAAAGCATGAAAAAAAGACAAAGTGAAAGAAGATGAATTGGTCACCAAAAGTCTTCTTCTCCCAAAGTGCCAAACATAGATGATTTTACAAGGAAGCTTGTTTCAGATGATAGGAAATTACATAAAGTGTTTCATAGAAAACAAAGAGAAGAGTCCAACTTGACTTTATACAGTATATTACTCAGGTTTTGCATTCCAGGCAACAAATCAGATGCCAAAATCTCACACCATTTCTCCCTTGGTTGTCTCTGGATCACTAAGCACCATATGGAGTTTTTTGGAGTTGATAAACAATATATTTAATAAACTCTGACATTCACTTGTGGTAAAACAAAAAAGACCTCAGAGAAAATCAGTATTGGGAAGAAGCAGAAAAAGAAGTATATATCAACAACCTATAGCTATCATTATACCTATAGCTGTCATTACACTTAAGGTTGAAGCTACAAGAAAATGGCCCACTAAAACAAAGAGCAGATAATGAAAGTCCTCTGTGAAATGGAGGCCTAGTGGTTAAAATGCAGATTAAGGGGGGCCCACCACTGTAGCATGGTATACTAAACCTCTGTCTGAGGTGCTGGCATCCCCTTGGGTGCTGGTTCATGCCCAAGCTGCTCTACTTCTGGTCCAGATCCCTGTTTATGGGCTGTGAGGGCAATGGAGGATGGCTCAAAAGTCCTTGTGTTCCTGCAGCCATGTAGGTGACCCAGAAGTTCCTGACCCCTGTCTTCAGATAGGCTCAGCCCCCACCACTGCGGCCATTTGCAGGAATAAGCCAGTAGCAGGAAGCTCTCTTTGTGTCGCTCCTTCTCTCTGTGATTTTGCCTCTAAAAAGTGCTCGTGAGGATGCCCATGTCCTATATTGGAGCGCCTGGGTACTGTGCTCAGCTTGGTTCCCGATTCCAGCTTCCTGCTGCAGTGGACTCATAGGGGCAATGTCATTGGCTCAATTAGTTGGGTTCTTACCACACACATGGAGGACTTAGATGAAGGTTCCCACTTCCAGCTTTGGCTTGGCCCAGTCCTGGTCAGTATGGGCACTTAGGTTGTGCACCAGCAGATGGAAACTCTCTGCCTGTATGTCTCCCAAACAAAAAAATTACCACTATAATCATCTACTCAAACTATTTCGGTCCTTACCAAAGAGGATGGATAATTGATTATGGCTTTTATTTTTTCCGTGAACCACAAAGTCAATAACTAAACATGGTAAGAAGAGGCCAGTAATTGTCAGAAGTTTGACTGCAGGGGAAGGAATTGAAAAATCATCTGAGAAAGATATTTGGAAAACATTATCAGGAAAACCTAAACCTCTGCCATGCTTTGTAGTACAGAACATAAGGGGAAACCTGGAGACTAGAGTTCCTGATTTTGCTGGTGTAACATTCAGTTTCTTGGGACTAGTCACAGTGTCACTGTTGGGTTGACCAAGTTTAAGATTCTTCCTGATAAGTAACTTGATTCCTAAGGAGCCTGAAAGTGTTTGAGAGGTGATGGGATCTTAGCTGGGATCCACCAAGAGCCAGGTGGATCCACGAAAAGGAGAGTAAAATCACCATGGATTTGATTGACTGACAGTCTGGCTGAAGTGACAACTTGTTAGCAAGAGGGGAGGCTGTGGTTGAGTTTCAGCGGTATTGCAGTCACTGGTGCAATAACGCTTTCCTGCGGTAGGAAGGAGGTGACCATGGGGTTGGAGGTGACTAAGTAGCAGAAAAGGTGGCGGCAAGAGGACCTGGGAGATCAGAGGGACGGATGAGGTGGCCAAGTGACAGTAAAGTCTCATGTGAACAAAGTCTGAGCTAAGGAGGGGAAGGGAGGTGCAGGAATTGTGGCTCAGCAAATAAAGCCCCTGACTGTGATGCCAGCATCTCATACAGGTATACCAGTTCATGTCCCAGCCACTCCACTCCTAACCCAACTCCCTGCTCCTGGCCTGGGAAAGACAGCAGAAAATGGCCCAAGTGTCTGGGTCCCAGCCATTCACATGGAAGACCCAGAGGGAGTGTCTGGCACCTGGCTTTAACCTACCCAATGCCAGCCATTGCAGGTATCTGTGCAGTGAATGGAATATTTCTGTCTCTCCCACTCTTTCAAAATAAATATTTAAAAATATATATGTATATGTGTATATATATACACACATGTGAGCATATATGCACATGTATATATGTGTGCATATATGTATATATACATGTATATGTGTATAAATTATATATGTATATGTGTGTGTATATATGTATATATATGGAAAGAGAGAGAGAGAAGGGCTGAGAGACCACAATTGAAGATGATATGATGAAAATCACAAGAGTCAGGATGTTGAACAAGGGCCTTTGGAAGCTTAGGAAAGTCAAAGAAGGCCCAGGAGACACCTGCCTGAGGGAGCTGCAGGGCACAAGCAGAGCTCTATGAGGTGTGAAGCAATGGGGAAGAGGAAGACAGACCTGCTAACAGTGGGCTGGTGGTCCCCAAAGGCCCAGTGTGAGGATTTAAGGAGGGAGGAGGCAGGAAACTAGGTAAAACCAGCCAAGGAATGATAAGAGCAGAAGACTGTGCCGTAGGGCAATGGGACTTAGGTATGCTTGTGGGAGGGCCAGCCGAGGAGAAAACCCTTTCATCTCCCACCTGAAGTCCTTGTCCTGAGTGGTGGGGCCTAGAGGGATGAGCACCTGATAAACAGAAATGACACTGCATAGTGGAGGGTGAGCTGATTTGGTCCAAGTTCCCTTTAAGGGGTCCTGAAGGAAATTTCCCGAGAGAAAGGAAAATTCTCTGGAGGTGAATGGAAAATTCAACAGGCGACGGCCCAGTGCCCTCCGCAGGCTGTAGCAGCTTCAGAGGGCAGCAGCCTCCAGGGCAGAGGTGCTGGGCAGAGATAAGGTCTAGAAGAGATGGTGCAACTCACAAGCAGTGGCCTGTCCTCTTATCCCTGCTAATAAACAACAGATTCCAGGAATGCTGTCTGCTTGGGCTGAGCCGACAGGAACAATCCCAGCCGCATAAACACAGATTCCAAGCAAGCTCCTCTGGCCAAGGCAGGGTTAGGGGGTGGGGAAGGAAGCTTTAAGAAATGGCCAGTGCTGACCGTCCAAAGCTGGGCTGAGAGATGCCCCCTACACACCCTGGTCAGACAAGGTGTGTTCCCTTGGCTAGTGCAAGACCCATGCTGAGTGTCCTACAGCAAGTGACAAATCCCTTAGATTCAAGCTCCTTGCCTCTCTTTCAGTTCTCCAGGCATCTTTGGTTGACCCTGCCACACAGTCATCTAGCTAGCAACCGAGGACACCCTGTCCACTGCTGGACAGAGTTCCACGGTGTGCAAAACAGATCACTGTTGAGCAATGCCCTTGCCACACCCCAGATTATGACCTTACAAAGGTGGGACCCAAGAGCCACATCTTCCCTTGAACATATTTGAACATGATGATGTCTGCCCAATTGTAAAGGGGGATGTTCTTAGACGATGGGTAACTACTGACGAAGACCTCGCTCCCTTCTGGGCTGGCCAGAGAAGTGGTGTTGTCTACATTTGGTCTCTAGTAGATGGGCAGGGCTTGCCCTAAGGCCCAAACGAAACTTTACTCTCCACCCCATCTCCTCCAGGATTCCTGCAATTTGCACCATCAGAGATTGTTGGGTTGGTCTGTCTGGGTAGGCAGGAAAAGGAGGCTGAGCCATTAGCAGCGGAGCAGGCATGAGTGGATCAAGACATGCATTCTTGGAGGAGCTGAAACAATCAGCACACCCTAAGAACTGACAGGCGAAATCCTAGCCCAAGTGGATGGAAGCTTCTGTGAGGATCCTGACAGGCACCTGCCTTCTGGGAGCTTCTAGAAAGCAGTGGACAGATGAGAGAAGTCAGTTCACTGCTGTGGTGCAGCAGTAGGGTCTGAAGGAAATCCAGAAATTACAAAAACAAGGAAGGCTTGGTTATAGGAGCAGCCACAGCAGAGAGGGCGGGGGGTGATGGTGAGGGAGTCTGGGGTGGACTAAGGCATGAAGGGTGGGGTGCTTCCCTTGGCCTGGGAACACAAGGGAAGGCTTTCAGAGGAGGCCTGTGCTGGCTGCTGAAGAACTATCCAATGGCCAGCCGGTGGGTAGGTGGCATGGGAAGGGCACCAGCAAGGTCACGGCTGACATTGGACTTGGCAAGGTCCATTCTTTGGGAGCAGGGAGGCCAGTGAAGAATGAGGCTGGGCAGAGGCTCCAGGGTACAGTCGAGTGGATACAGCCATTTAACTCTGCTCCTTTCTGTGCAGGGAAGAAAGGCAGCTGGGCTGAGTCTATGGGGTCACTGTGCCCTGCATCACCCCTTAGGGCAGATTGCTGCCTTGTGCTGGCACACAGCAGGCAGGAGTCTGGAGCCTTTTTGCAGCATGAGTTGGGGTTTGAAAAGAGGAGTCCATTCCTGGGCTGTTCTGGGAAGCTTTAACTCCAACCAAGGAGCTGGCCCTCCCTGGCAGGATTTCTGTCTCTCTCTCTCTCTCTCTTAGCAGTGACTGGGGACTACAGTGCCTGTTTGGGAAGAAAAGAATTACAACCTTAAAAAAAAAAAGCCAACTAGAAAAGTCCAAGAACAACAGGAAGTTGAACAGGAAGTTCCCATAGAAGATGAAAATATTTGAGAGTTGTGCTGAAGGCAGAGGGCAGGGGAGGGGAGGCTGCCCGGGATACTCTACCCTGGGGGAGGTGGTATTGCCACCCACCCCCTCACCACATGTTCCTTTGGCCCAGTAACCCGTGGCCAGCCCTGCCCACTCCCAAGGCCTCCAGGCACATGCATACCTACATACGCACACATCCCAACTATGATATGTGCTTGCTCTGATGTCCCCATGACGCGCCTGCTGACGTACCTGCTAATTGACACAGATGCGTAAGAGGGAACCCAGAGGTGTGCAGATGCAGAAGACAAGTAAGCTCAGATACACTGTGCGTGCTGACTGCAGAGACCGCAAGAGCTGGCAGGCACGCCCTTCCTCTCACTCCCTGACATGGGGCCACCTCTCTCCCAGGATCTGACCTCTGGTCCAGTTCAGCAGCTATGCGACTTCTCTGGGCTGCCTTGTCCCATGCCTGCCCATAAACAGCTCTCCATGGGCAGGACCCCAGCTCATTTGAGACCTCAAAATGTCTTTTTTTTTTGTAAATCTTAGGATCTTCTACACCTTAAAAAGTTATGGAGACCCCAGAGACCTTTTGGATGTACTATATCTGCCAATAGAGTGGCATCATCTTTCATCTCTAGAAGCCTCTTTAGTGCACACTGCAATTGGAGACAACTGGGATCTCCATCGTGCCTCCCCATAAGCTCTCTATGGCATGTCTGGTTCCAGTAGTTGAAAATCTAGCACATACATACATACAGCTGGAAAGAAAAGATTTCCCTGGTCCCTGTAGCAGGCAGTCTCCAGACTACCTCCAAATGACCCCTCCTGCTCCCTGCCAGCCTAAAGCTCATCCCATCAGGATGCCTTCCTTTCATGGATGAGTACCTGGTGATCCACTTTCAAGAAGCAGGAGAGCACTTTAGTTTGTGAGAAAGTGAAACTCAAAGAGAAGTTTACTTTGGTTCAAAACAACTTTGAAATCCATGCATAGCTTCTTCCTAACATGATTCCTCAAGAAGCTTTTCAAAGACCCTCTCGCATGTAGCACAAGTGATGGGATAGTACTTTAAAGATGACGTGGCAGATGGGCTGCAGGCTCCACTCTTGGGGCTGCCCTCTCCTGGGAAGCCAGCTGTGCTCTTGAGAAAGATCCCCCTCCCTGATCCCGTCCGTCCATTGGGAAGGGAAGGAGCCTGCTGGCTAATGCCTGTCGAGGCCCGAGGTCCTTTGGTGGCAGACAGAATCCTAGCCACAGCCGTGGCAGTGAACTGGAAAGCTGGTTTCCCCTACTTGAGCCTTCGCCAGGTCTGTAGCACCAGCTGACACACTGATCACAGCTCTGGAGAAACGGAGGCATATGGCTAAACCACACCCAGCTTCTTCTTGGGAGAGCCTAAGTGGCAGGTATGTGCTCTTTCAAGATGCTGAGTTCAGAGGTAATATGGGCTTATCTTTGGGAACTGTTGTGCCAGATGTAATGACTGACTCCCCATCAGAATCGGCCTCTTTCCTCAGCAGCCTGCTAGCAGGTAGTACAGAGAGAGCTGGATAAAGAGCTGGGCCCTGCGTGGGTTATGGCCTTACCTTTCCCGGGGACAGGGAAGTACTTGCATGTGGCCATTGCTCCTTCCCAACAGTGAACTTGCAGGCAGCCTGCAGTTAATAGGGGGATATGACAGCAGATGGGGGATAGGTGGAAGCCATATAACCTTGCATCTCCCAGGCCTGGTCCTGAATGGCCCTACTCACAAGCGATTCTATTTTTTGTGCCTTTTTGGGTAAACACAGAGGCAGACAGACTCCAACTTTGCCTTGCATCCAATGAAGCCTTTTATCTGAACTGGCACACATTCACACAGGCTTGTCCATCCTTTGGCATCTACAGTAACCAGCCAGGGCCTCCCATCTCATGGTGGGACCAGGAAAATGACAGCCAAAGGGATTCCTTCTACCTTCTCATCACACACACAGCTGTAGTTCCTCCCTGAGCCTGCTATTACTATTCCCAAGATACATTCTGCATAGCTTCTGGCTTTTCCTGTGTTGGCAGGCATTCCTAAAGATGGTAAGGTTCAAGGTCACCTGGGGCACATGAGCCCCCTGAAGAGGAACGCACAGAGACCTTGGCCCAGGGGAGGATGGTAGGCCCCTCCAGAGGGTGGAGACAGCACTGGGACTTCTAAGGATCCATCCAAGCCCCTCCTCTCCGCTCACTCATCATCAGTTTTGTGCTTGGAACCTACTGTTTGTTTACAATGGGTTACAATGGGCTGTGTTGGGCTCACTGCACCTGCCGCTCCCTGGAACCTCAACAAATTTCAACAACCAAGGAAGCTGGTGCTCGACTCTGGTCTGTGGCTGGGGTTAGGTTGCTATGATGAGAGGTTAGCTTCTGGCAATGTCTGAGCGACAGGGTCAGTCTACAGCTGAGGGTTGGGGGTGGGAAGTCAGTCACAGGAAGGAGCTAAGGCAGCTGTGTTTGCTGAGGCTGCGTTTGGGCCTGGGGTGAGATTTTAGCACTTCCACATAGCTCCCTCTGACCCCGCACCCTGCTCCAGGGAGTCCAGTGTCCTAAGTGGGGGTGGAAGAAGCCAGCTCTGAGCATGAGCAGCAACAGGGACCACCCCATCGGGACTGGGGCTCGGGGAGGCCTTGCTTCTAGGCCTGTCGCAAGACACAGACCCTCCCTGAAGGGCGCAGCAGCTCCAAAGCTCCCAGACCCTTAGAGGCATTTCCTGTTTTTCAATGAACTGAACCCCTGCTTCCTGCCTAGAATAGTCCTCAGGGATGGTTGCTTTTTCTGATGGTGGGCGGGGTGTCTGGGCTGGAGGTTGCTGCCTTGCCTTGGACTTGAGGACTGGCTGTCACCCGGCTGGGCCAGGGGTGGCACCAGAAGAAGGGTGGGCAAGGAGGGAGAGAAGCATTGATGGTTTGACTCTGTTTCCTGACCATGCCTTTGGGGTCACATTCAAAGCTTCAAGAGACAGACAGAGCAATGTGTCTGTGGCAAACAAGTGTGTTTACATGTGTCTCATGTGCGGGTAACATTCACCTCCCCTTGAGAGAAAGGAGCGTGAGTGCAGGCTGTGTGCGGGGTTGACAGTGACCAGGGGCATGGCAGAGGGAATAAGTCTCTGGTGCCAAGTAGACCTGGATTCAGAGCTGCTACTGGGTCGTGGGCTGTGCGATCTCTTCTGTTTCCTGAGACCCAGCATGGAGTGGAGTGGGCTGCAGAGGCACACATGGTCCTAAGGGGCTCCATTAGTGCCTCCTTCAGGGATCCTGTGAAAGCCATGTGAAGCTCCCCACCCTGCAGGCCCACTTCCCACCCCTGCACACCAGCTCTGGTCAATTGCATGGCTGGGTGGGAGAACAGAATTTCCTGCCCAGCCCCGCCCACTTGCCTTGGTCCCGCCTGTCCTTCCCAGACTGGACTCTATCAATTCCTGTCCACATGTCAAGGTCATCCAGGCCCTCTCCTCCCCTCCCACTGACAGCCACACAGAAGGCAGATTTCAGTCCCCTCTCCCCAACAATGTGGGGCAGGGAAGAGGCAGTAGCAGCTCAGGCCATGTGCAGGGGGAGCCTGACACCAGATTGCCAGACATTGTCGGCCAAGCAAGGCCCACATCTCTGACGAGCTGCACAGGGGCCAGCCTTGGCTACATGGGAGGGCTGCCAGGATGGCTGGGAACGGGACAGCCAGTCCCTGCTGTGCTTAGATGTCATCTGGGCTCCTGTGTGCTGCCTTCTGTTTCACTGCCCTTGCCTCTGTGCTCAGCATCCGCTGGGCGGGGACCTTGCGAATTGTTTTTTTTTTTTTTTTTTAATTTTTTGTTTTGTTTTGTGAGGCGGTGCCTCCTAGGGCTGCTGAGCCACTGAGGCCCAAACTCATGACCAGGCAGTCACCTGAGCCTGGTACCTCCCTCATCCTACATCTCTACCTCCCACCCTCCTCCCCTTCTCTTCTCAGGACAATAAAGTGGGAGCAAAGTAGGCTTGGTCAGTTGGCAATGATGTGGACATTTCTAGATGCCCAATAATACAGATATTGGGTGTAATCAAAGCCCAGGCCTGGTGACCTCCTGATGAGTAGATCCCTGGAAGAGACTGCAGGAAAATAGGCTGTCTGGGCCCTGCTGGATTCAGAGCCCAGGGGACAGTAACGACACTGCTACAACATGGGTCTGCTGCAGAAAAAGCACTGTGCAGGTGGAACGAGCGTCGGGGCGGTCAGCTTGGCCAGGGTCCCCAGCTGAAGACAAAGGCTGGCTGAGGCTCTGCAGGCCCCGGGTGCCCCTTCTCCCACGTGGCTGCTTGCTGGCAGCTATGGCGTTTCTCCCCCTGCTTCTGTCCTTCCCGTGCTCCCCATGAGCCCTCCTGAAAACTGCTGCCACCTGTCCCACTCTGGTAACTCTCTCAGCCTGGCTCCAACTCTGCCGGTGGCACCTGTGACTGCCTTAGGGCACTCCTGGACCAGATCAGAGGGGAACTGTCAGGTCCTGTGATTGAGAGGGTGCTCATGGTCCATCCTGCAGGTCATTCTTCAAGTACCCAGGTCTTTAGTTCCCTGCCAGTGGAGTCTGGCGGCCATTGGCAGGGCCAACACAGACCTTGTCCTTGAGTTCAGTCTCCTAGGGTGACAGGCCTCTCTGTATTCATGCCTTGGGATCAGGGGACATGGATGGGATCTGGACATGATGCCCACCCAGGGGGTGACACAGAGCTTGGGGCAGTGGGAAGAGAAGGAGGGGCCTGCAGGCAGGGCCAGCTATCCCAGGCAGCTGTGTCCTGGGACCTGGGACTCCAAGGAGTCAAAGTACAGACAGTCCCTGACTTACATTTTTAACATTATGATGCTGCAAAAGCAGAGGAAAGCAGACTTGAGGTTTTGAAGGCCATTCCTTTCCCAGGCCAGTGATCCCTGGTCCCGCAGATGTGGGACAGATAAGGAGCTAGGGGCCGTGAGCCCAGCCCCTAGCCAGCCCCGCCACCACAGGGGAAACCTGGATTCTCCCCAGGAGTGAATGTAGCTAATATTTTTAGTAATTGGCAATATTTACCTACAATATTTACAATATTTTCCATTTTGACAACAGTTTTATATCAGGAGGGAACCCCACCCTAGGCCGAAGAACATCTGTGCTCTAAATTCAAACCTGGCCTCACTGGCTGTTCCACGTGAGGAATTTGCCAAGACACAAGCTAAGAAGTACTTCTTTTTTTTTTTTTTTCTACATGGATATAAGACCTAAACCTACATCCAGAAACCTTCAAACTCTTGCAAGAAAATGTAGGAAATACCCTGCAAGACCTAGGAGTAGGTCCCGACTTTCTAAGAAGGACACCAAAAGCAATAGCAGTTGAGAACAGAATAAACAAATGGGACCTCATCAAACTAAGAAGCTTCTGTACAGCAAGGGAAACAATCAACAAAGTGAAAAAGCAACCCACAGAGTGGGAGAAGATCTTTGCACACTACATAGGCGATAGGGGGCTAATTTCCAGGATATACAAAGAACTTCAAAACAACCAAAAAACCAAAACAAATAAGCCACTCAAGAGATGGGCACAGGAAATGGGCAAACATTTCACAAACGAACAAGCCCAAATGGCAAACAAACATATGAAAAAATGCTCCAATTCCCTGGCAATAAGGGAAATCCAAATTAAGACATTGATGAGGTACCACCTAACACCAGTAAGATTGGCCCACATAAAAAAGAACACCAACGACACTTGTTGGCGAGGATGCGGGGAAAAGGGAACCCTACTCCACTGCTGGTGGAGCTGCAAATTGTTACAGCCTTTATGGAAATCAGTCTGGAAAACACGCAAACAACTCAAAATCTGCATACCATATGACCCAGCAATAGCACTCCTAGGAATATATCCAAAACACCTGTTTCACGACAAACCAACATGCATCCCTATGTTCATAGCGGCACAGTAATTGCAAAAACATGGAAGCAACCGAAATGCCCATCAGCAGAAGATTGGATAAGAAAGCTTTGGTTCATCTACTCCATGGAATACTACTCAGCTATTAAAAAAAACAAAATGCAGTTGTTTCTTTGTGGCTAAATGGGCCCACATGGAAACTATAATGCTAAGGGAAATGAGCGAATCCCAAAAGGTTAGATACCACGTTTGCCTTGATTTAACCTGTAATTTTTGTTTGGTTGTTTGTTATTTTTTGAACCTGTCATTGATACTGTCTCAACCCAGATGTTTTGAAGAATTGAACTTGCATTATTTTTTTTTTTTTTTCATTGGAAAGGCGGATATACAGAGAGGAGAGACAGAGAGGAAGATCTTCCGTCCGATGATTCACTCCCCAAGTGAGCGCAACGGGCCGATACTATGCCGATCCGAAGCCAGGAGCCTCTTCCGGGTCTCCCACGCGGGTGCAGGTTCCCAAAGCTTTGGGCTGTCCTCGACTGCTTTCCCAGGCCACAGGCAGGGAGCTGGAAGGGAAGCGGGGCTGCCGGGATTAGAACCGGCGCCCATATGGGATCCCGGGCGTGCAAGGCGAGGACCTTTAACCACTTGCGCCACCGCGCCGGGCCCTAACTTGCATTATTTTTTTTTTTTGATTTATTTTTATTATTTTTTCATTGGAAAGGCAGATATACACAGAGGAGAGACAGAGAGGAAGATCTTCCGTCCGATGATTCACTCCCCAAGTGAGCGCAACGGGCCGATACTATGCGATCCGAAGCCAGGAGACTCTTCCGGGTCTCCCACGCGGGTGCAGGGTCCCAAAGCTTTGGGCCATCCTCGACTGCTTTCCCAGGCCACAGGCAGGGAGCTGGAAGGGAAGCGGGGCTGCCGGGATTAGAACCGGCGCCCATATGGGATCCCGGGCGTGCAAGGCGAGGACCCCCAACCACTTGCGCCACCGCGCCGGGCCCGACTTGCATTATTTTTAACATATTGTTTACTCAATACTATGTCAATTAATTCCATAACGTTGTATATTGATGCTGATGTTTTGTTGGGGCTTTTAACTGACCAGAACTTTACTCTGTTAGACCTACCTTCAGACCAGAGAAGGTCTCCCCAAGAGGCCACTGAACTTATCTGGACAATAAGATGCTGGACTTTATGCTAGGTATATGCTTGCAATGAAGGAATCTCAACTGAACTTGAACTGTGGTTATGCAGCAAGGTGGAGGAATCCACTATGGGGGGAGGGGTGTGGGAGGGGTGGGGGGAATCCCCAGTGCCTATAAAACTGTATCACATAATACTATGTTAATAACAATTTAAAAAAAAAGCTGATGGGCTAAGAAGTACTTCATTGGGTAATAGCTTAATTCATAATTTAAGAAAATCTAGCCCTATACTCAATTGATATTCGATTGATACTCTTACTTAAAAGTGAAGGGGTGCTGCAGCATGACAGGCCAGGCTGTTGCCTAAAGTGCCTGCACAGCACGTGGGTGCCAAGTCAACCCTGGCTGCACCACTTCCAATCCATTTCCCTGCCAACACACGTGGGAAAAGCAGCAGATGCCCCAAGTGTTGGGTATCTGCATTCACATGGGAGCTGGAAGAAGCTCCTGGCTCCTGGATTCAGCCTGACCCAGCTCTGGCTGCTGTAGCCATTTGGGGAGAGAACCAGCAGGTAGACGTTCTCTCTAGCTCTCCCTGTCTAACTCTGCCTTTAGAGGAAATAAATAAGTATTTAAAACATGAACTATGTAATTCAGCTATTGGTCAAGTCCACTGTTAGTTAATATCTGTTAACTGTCCTCTCCCTGCTCTATGTTCTGCTAAGGACAGGGTCAGTCGGTTGGTATCTCTAAGATTTATTTGAAAGGCAGAGTTACAGAGAGATCTTCCTCACCTGGTTCATTCCCTAAATGGCCACAACTAGGACTAGGGCAGCTAAACCCAGGAGCTTCCTCTGGCTCTCCCATGTGGGAGAGGGGTCCAAGCACTTGCGCCATCTTCCCCTGCGTTCCCAGGCACATTAGCAGGGAGTAGGATTGAAAGTGGAGCAGCCAAGTCTTGAACTTGTGCCCACTGGGATGCTGGCCCTGCAGGTGGTGACTTGACCTGCAACTCCACGGTGCCTGCTCCAAGGGTAGGGAGTTATGTGGGTTTTGTAACTGCTGGCTGATGAGGATGAGTGGATCGGTGAATGAATAATTCTGTGTGTCATCTGTTACATTCTAGTTGGTCTGTGTCACACAGACCTAGCCTGTCACTGGAAAATTTAAAGGATCTGGGAATATGGGCAGTTTTAAGTTTCTGATCCATAGAATGGAATGTGGATGTAAAGGCATCATGCAATCATAAGGCCTAAGTAAGTTTTGGAACTTATGAACCTCGGTTTGCTTGTCTATAAAATGGGTGCAACTGAATGATCTACTTTGTGTGGGATGCACTTAGGCCAAAGTTTGGAACAAAGATGATGTACCATAGTGAACACAAATGGTCAGTAACCCATAGGGTCTTTCCAGGGCCTCTCTGAGCTGCCAAGAGGGGGCCAAGCTCACCATGCAGGAGGTTGGCAAGGCAGAGAAGTTCACACCTGGGCCCAGAACTAAGGCTGGTCTGGGTCTCACCAGCATTCCCTCACCCTCTGGAGAAGAGGCAACAGTAAAATAGGAACTTGCCTTTCATTCCTGAGGACAAGGGTGCCTTATTGAAGCACTGGAACTGGGCTCTCTCAGCTATTCTCCCACCTGCAAATTGTCATCAAACCTCATTAAATGCTTATCTTGACCCTGACAAGCTCAAATGGATACACAAAGTTGAAGGCTGCTTCCGTACTACCCTTGGGGGCAACCTCTACCCACCCAGCTTTGCATAACAGAGGAGCCATAAATCCTCCACCCCCATTCTGTGCCCACTCCCCCTTGCCACCTTTCCTTGTGCTGCCCTGGTCACTGGTGGAGTTCTCTGTTTCTTTCATCCATTTTGCACGCTGCGCTTGCATAGGACTGGTCTAGTCTCCTGCTGGTTGTAACTTACTGAGGGCCAGACCTGGTCTCCACGATTGTGTTCCCTTCTTGCTCCTCCCTTGACGGGGACTGGGGGTGTCATGTGCCTCCAGCAGCGAGAGGGCCAGAGCAGCTACAGAGGAGGAGGAGAGCCAGTCTCAGGGAGAAAGGAAAGGTTGTTGTCAGCACTCCCTACCCTCTGCCCGTGGCTCAGGCTGCACAGGGCCAGGCGGCTGCAGGGAGGACTCACAGCACGGGACCACACACGGGGCCGTGGGGCTTTCCACCCTGGCATGTTTCACGGCAGGCTCCTGACATGGTAGGCCTTGCTGACACCAATTTACAACTGTGGAGGGACGCGAGTTTAAAGAGTTGCAGTGACCTGGCTGAGGAAGAGCTGAAACCAAGGACCACTTGTGCCGGCTCCCTGTGTTGGTTGCCTGGTGCACGCACCCCGACCTCTCGGGCCACACCTGAGACCTGGCACGAGTGTGAAACAAGCAAGCCTCTTGTTCTGTTTCCTGTAGTCCCAGCAGTACACCAAGGCGAATTTGTAAATGGAAATTTTAAAGCAAAAAAGTACATTTTACTTACAGTTCTGCAGGCTCCAAGTCTTAAGAGCAGAGCAGCGAAGTGTGGCGGAGGTGCACATGAGAGCAAAGGCGAGGAGGCCAGGCACAGGTGAACTTTATAACAAGCCCTTCTCGTGCTAACCCACCACTCAGAGACACGTGGCCTTCTTTTTTAACAAGCCAATCATGTGTTAAAGGCCCCACCTCCGGACACGGTCATCTGGCAACCAAATCTCAACATGGGGTTTCGGAGGGGACAAGCCATGTTTGACCCATAGCGAAAGATCATACCGTGTTCTGGGGAGTAATTGTTTTGGGGGGATTGAAGCACAATGCACATGAAGTACATACATAGATTCTAAGGGCCAAGTTCAATGACTACTGCCAGGTGAACCGCTTGTTTCCAGCCCCCAGCTCAGGAAGCAAAGGGAACTAGCACCCCAGAAGCCCTCCGTGCTCCCCTATCCACCTCTCCTCCTGACAGGAACCGTGAGCCTGGTTTCTGGCTGCCGACTGGTTTGCATTAACACATGATAGAATGGAATCGAACCACGTGTAAGTCATCCTGACTTCTTTCAACTGTAAAGCTCAGCTGTGCTAATGCGTGTGCCTGTGAATCATTTGTTCTCCCTTCAAGATGGTCATTTCTTCTGTGAAAATCACAACTCACACATCCGTCCTCTAGCCGACACACACATCAAGGGCACACAGATGTGACTTTAGTGGCTGCTGCTACAGTTTTCCAAAATACTTACCAATCTCATACAGTGAAGGTTCCAACCTTTGCTTCTCTTGTGGCTGCTTTTTGGCAGGTGTGAAGTTTGATTTAACTTGCATTTCTCTGGTAACTAGGGAAATTAATGGTTCTGAGCTTTTATTATCTGGTGCTTTAAAACATGGAAATTTATCAATCTCCTTACCTATCTCAACCACTACTAATGTCACACATCAAACATCCTGTAGGCTCATGAAAAAGCCACCATTTTCCTGGACAACAACACTTCCTGGTATTCTTTCTGCTAATAACAAATTTTTCAGTTGTCCTGGGAGGCAGACAACTGTCAGGACCAGACTCCTGGAGCCATCACTGCCCGCAGTGTGCATCAGCAGGAACCCAGCAGAGAGAGCCAGGCAGAGCCTCAACCCAGGCCTTTGGACATGGAATGCTGGTGTCTTCAAGTGGCATCTTAACAGCCATATCAAACCCATGCCTCTCTTTCTGTTTTTGCTTTTGATTATTATTACTTGTGAGGCAGGAAGTTGGAATGAGGACCCAAATACAAGTGCTCCAAGGGGTGTCCCCACTGGCATCTTAACTGTTAGGCTAACCACCTGTCCCAAATAGCTTTGTGAATAAACATCGCCTGCTTGTTAGCCAGCTGTCCATCTTTTACAGCAGATACCTCAGAACAATCCTTTAGCTTAAAACCAACACAGCACAACACACTATCCCATTACCTGGGATAAAGCGCTTTACACTGCAGTTGGATTTCACACAGTGCCTTTGCCTTCTGGCCACCTCACAAACAGCCACTACTGCCAGCATGATGGGCTGACACTCCTGGGGAACTTCTGAGTATCAAACATTCTTGAACAACCTGTCATGGAGAAAGAAGCAGAGGAGCCTACAGGAGTCAAGTGAAAAGGATGAATGGCAAGAATAGAATCTGGTGTGAAAGAAGAGCCCAGAGAGTCCCAGGACAACCAGGAAGGACCAAAAAGGTGGGCTGAAGAGGAAACCCCAGGCAGCTTTCTGGGGATCCCAAAGGCACGGTGAGCTGAGCAGCAGGCCAGGAACTGAGTCTCCAGGAGGTTGCAAAGAAGTCCAGCACTTGCTCCTTTGCACTGACAAACTCATAGATGCCACCTGCTTTCTTGTCCATCTCCCAGGATTCTAAGATGAACAGGATAGTTCCCCTCCAGGCCAAGGTAGCTGGGACCACGTCTGGTCTGCATAAATCTCCTTAATCCCTTGGACTGGCAGCCCCAGAGACACAGAGCCCAGGCCAGGCGAGAATGCAAACAGGACTACCTATAGTCAGGTGCATCTCCCAAGAAGGAGAAGGCTCATCCAATATACAGTTTGGAATCTTGGACTCGCAAATACAAGAAAGGCAAAGGCCTCACTAATGCCCTTTGGCCTCTCATGAAGGCAAGAATGAGCCCTCCTGGAACTGGGACGATTCAATGTCATTGTATTTATTAGGTTCTGAAACAAATACACATTCACATCCTTTTGAATACAGTACATTTGGCACAATAATGTTTACAATGAAATAACACTAATGAATGGCAAGATATTAAAATTACATCCAGAAAGAAAATGTACAAATAAAGCATCACAATACAAAAAAAATCCCTAAAATTGAATACACTTTATATTTAGCCAGAATTATTTTTGCACATAATTTAAAAAGAGGTAATTTTTTAGCTTTCTTTTTTTTTAAAGCAAGAGTGCGTGTTTTTTTTTTTTTTCTTTCTCACCATTGGAGGAAAAAGTTAGGTTACCACTTCATAAAATCCATAAGAGAACAGCTATCCTTCATATATTTTTTTGGCATTTTTGGACTCATTTTTTTTTATGAGAGAGAGGGAAAAGTGGCAGAAAGGCTAGAAGGAAATAGAAGGAAATGGCAGAAACTGAACATCGTGTCTGCTTCCAAATGCTTATTGAAGATGGAAGAATGAATACTCAAGGGGCACACCAGCCTTTCTGTGCAGACTTACGTTGATCTAAATTCTACTGATGTGAGAACATTAGTAGAGGCATCTCAGCCAGCCAGGCTTTGGGTGCTAAGAGGGAGCCAGGCTGCCCAGCTGTCCAGATCTGCTGGATGGAATGTATTTGTTGACTTCCTAGCGAAAGTGCCAATTGTCCCATAGGAAAGATGCAACACCCCACTGCCTGGCAAATACCAAGTGCTTGGAGTAGGCCCTTTGGCATTGCATTAGAACCTGTTTGGTTGTCCAAAGTTCATCATGGTGCAGGAAGCAGAACAGAAAGAGAGAGAGAAGAGAGGGAGAAAATGAGCGAGCAGTAGTTATGCATGAATATGATGGGCAGTATTGTCATGTCTCCCTAAAAAATGAGATGATGCCACCATGAAGATGTTTCTGTGCTTGTACTCAACTCCGGAAGAAAATCTCTCCCTAGGATGTCAAGTTACCGAAGATAAATTAAATTAGTCTAAAAGTTCTTCATCACTTCACTGGTATGCCAAACACATGAACTGATACAGCATAATATTTAATATTTGCAACTATCGTAAGAATACATAATAATTACACCTGAGTTTAAAAAACAACAATAACAACAACAAAATGAAACAAAAGAGAACTGAAGGTCACCACCAGGAGTGAAGGCTGAGACCAGCCCAGATGCAACAGGGACACAAACTCTCTGTGGGCTCAAGACGGTCACTACCTGAGCTTTGGAATCCCATCAGAATCACCCCTTTCTCTCTGAGTCTAACAGAGCACAGGAGAGCTGTGTGTGAGACTTAACATAGCTTAATCTATGTGTGCATCTTTTAAAATAAACCCAAATGAAATAAACAATATGGAGGACCCCTCCCCTTCCCCCTCAAAGAAACACATTTATCTCTCGGTAACTTGAACCAATACAGAGTATTGCACCTGGACATTACTATAATTATTCTTTCATACATTGAAGTTTTATAATATGCCTGAACATGCAGCAGTTGATACCTCTATATTCAATGAATGAATTCCACAGGCCTTGCAGCAAACACTATATACAAAAATCTCAAATGTACAAAAAGGCAGAAAGCTTCATTCGTGCCACTTTGCCACTCACAAGTATATATATTGAGGGAGTGCTGGGAGATCCACGTGCAATAGGTGGAATGGATTCCATTCCCTGCTCAGCCAGTTCAGGAAGATAGGTGATCCGATGACCTCTGGGAAACATATACACAACGCCATAGAGACCCTTGAAAATCAAAGAATACAATGCTGTTCACATATCTACAGGAGGTAACATCACATCCATGAGATGGTGTCCATGTGTGTTGGCACCATGTCACCCAGAAACAAAACTCTGAGTGCATCCTGCCACACGGTCAGTTTTCAATCCCATTGCTCTTCGGTCTCCTGTCCTCAGCATCACCCATGTTGAGTCTCATTCTGCGTGTTCCCAAGGCAGGTATTTCCTATTTCACTTTACACGTTTAAGGTTGAAAAATCACAACACAGTAGTACTACCATTTTGTAGAAGTGCGCAAAAATAACACACTGCTGCAGAACACAAATAGCATTGGTGCTGGGAACACAACATGACTCTGGAGAGAGAAACTGGGAGGTGAGCTTGGTTAGAACTCAAGGTGGTGGCCAGTGTTGTGGGGTGGCCTCCGTGTTCAGGCAGAACTGCAGTCATGAAGACCACCATTTGTCTCTTTTCCTCTCGATTCCTTCATGTACCACGAGAACATCGATGGCAAAAACCTTGAACAAATGGTTTCTCACTGTGTATTAGCCCTTGAATATATATCTACCTGTTAATATCAGATATTCATAGTGGAATTGATATCTTGTGGCCAATTAAAAAGCAAATTGGATAATATGTTACCAAATGTTAACAGAATTCACAATCAGATCTCATTTCTTTTTTTTCACGAGATGTTGACTTACGTGACTTCAACATGCTCCAAAGCTGAAACCAAAGCAAGCAAGGAGTAGCCACTGCCAAGCAAACCAGCACAGCTAGCCAGCCTGTGTTTCTCCCTGTCTCCCTCCACCACAGGGATGCCGGGGGAGGAAGCATTAATCTCCTGTCCTGGGAAGAAGAGCAGGGATGACAGGCCAGTGGGGACAGTGGTGACAAAGCGACAGGTGTCAAGACTCTATGTCAGATGGCAGAGCCACGGCTTTTTGTTTGCTTGCTTTCTTGTTTTTCTTTGTGGTCAAAGAACTGCAGTTGCTTTGCCACCAGGAGTCCCCCAGGTATAGGCCCTGGCTTGGCAACAGTTGCACACAGCAGTGTGCACAGCCAAGCCCTGACCTATTGTGAGTCTACATGAACCAAGAGTGCCTTTTGGTCACCAGGTGGGAAGGGAAGGGTGGCCCTGGGTAAAGGGGATGCAATAAATAGAGAATGGACACGGGGCTGGGACTCCAGGGAGAAGTAGTTCGAGACCTTCCAAGCCTCCAGAACACAGGAATCTTGTGGTTGTCTCTTCTTTCAGCTTCTGCAGACTCCAGCTGGAGTAGCCTCTCAGGGCATCAGGTCTTCACCAAAGTAGGAAAAGCCTTTGAATTCCTCCTGGTTGATCTGCTTCACAATGGCTTCGTCTACCAGTGTGAGCACTGGCTCTTCCCGCGTAAAGTCTTGGTCAAAGTTATTGACGTCTCTTTTGGTTTTCTGTGGGAAGAAAAGAGAAAACCCTGAGTGGCAGCTGACCTCCACCCTGAGGCCCACCCATGAGGAGTGAGCATCGCACTGTCAGTCTCTCGCCCACGTGGGCCTCTAGCTACTGGGAGCAGACACAGGGCTGTTCCAAATGAGGCAACGATGGATGGCCCCAGGACCCAGCGGTGACACAGGAGAAGAGGAAGAATGAGTCAAGGTGAGAAGGAAGAAGGGGCGAGAGGAATGATGGAAAAGCAGGGAAGTGGGATTCCCATAGACTCAGGGGTGTGTGTGTGTGTGTGTGTCCACACACACTCACACTTGGGCAGAGTGGGACACAACCCTCCCATCAAATTCCCTTCCAGCACTGGCTGGAATGTTCTGGCTCCATTAAGATTTCCCTCCTTGTGACCCAGGGAACAAACTTGAAGTCCCTGGAGGCAGCATGCCCTGCTGCTGCCAGGCCTGCTCCCTGTGATACCTGTGCCTGCACCTTAAGGCTGGACTGCTTCCTGGGATGCTCCCTTCCATCCCTACCTGCTCTCACCATGAGCCCTGATTTGTGTTCCGTTGCTATTTTCTGTTATTAATCCCAATACATTGATTTGCCATGATGTGTTTTTGCTTCGGTTTTGGCCAAGAGCTTCTTAATGGCAGGGGCCTTATTTTATTCAATTATGGATTCCAGCCAAATCCTCAGCTCTAAGCATCCATTGAGCAAAGCCAGAAAACTCATCGCTGACTCCAAACCTCGGAAGGAGCTTCACCTATTTGGACGTTCAAGTCCTTTGCGTATAACCATGCTGTGGCATTATGTATACATCTCCAGGAGGGTCAATGGATGGCCTAGCTTACAGAACTGATTTAGTAGGGAATAGAATCCATTCCATTTGCTGCATGTACATTTCCCAGCACCTGCTAAATACATGAACTAAGTATAAATCCTTCTGTGCCTGCAGGGTAATGGTGAAGAGCAGCAGTCAGCCAAGCTACACACTAAACCCGAATTCTGGAGAAAAGCAGAATGTGTAAAATACTGTCACCTGTCATTCAGTGGAGTTGAGAAGCAGAGTTTTCCCATCTAGAATACATTTCTTGGTTAGGAAGCATTTCACAGAGAAGACAGGACTTGGTCTAAGACATGAAGAATGGGGTTACAATTGTGTTGGAAGAGATGGGAGGAAGGCAGCACTTGACAGGAGGAAAGAAGGAATGAGGTGGGGGCAAGAACACAAAAGACAGATACGTAAGACAAGGTGTTTGCTGAGTTGCCTGGGGCAGAGCCAGATGGGGACATTAGCAGGGCAGAGTGGAGTCAAAGTTGCTCTGCACAGGCCTTTAATGCCAGTCCTCTCCCCTCTCCCAATGTATAAGGTAATGTGGAAGGACTGGATACTCCATCGTATTTTTCAGACCCTGATGGACTGGTATTGCCTCAGATTAGTGACCAGGAGGAGGGAAGAAATTCTATGGAAAGATGAACATTACTGTTTGTAGGAGGAATTAATAATACATCATGCTCCATGGAAATAAGAAACCTCAAAGATGCTACTTACTAGTCCAGGATAAAGCTAATTTTGAGGCAAAGTTGTAGTTCATATGCTGCTCTTGGAAATATTCCAAGCACATTGGCAAATAAAAGTTCTAGAGCAAGAAACCCAGGTTCCCTATTTAGGCTTACCTTTCTCAAACTTGGCACAACTTTAGTTTTTTCCTAAAAAGTTTATTGACAATTGTTCTGACTGCAAAATCATGAAGAACATGGCCTAGGAAAATGCTGGTCTATAGTTTGCAAAATTTCATCATGCTCATTGCACCTCACTCAGTGTTTTAGAATGGGTAGGCTTCTGACCCTGACTTTGTAGGTGAGGAAGCAATGGCCCAGAGAGGTTCAGTGACTTGTGTTGGAGGAGCAGTCATCTAAGGAGGAAACAGCAGAGCCCAGACTCAAATCTTGGTCTCAGCCTGTGCCTCTCATGGTGTGGCAAGGTTGGAAAATTAGGCACCAAAGAAAAAGGAGAGGCATGGCAAGTGTCAAGTTCAATTAGGAGACATTAGATAAAGACATGGGGTTAAAGCAAAGAGAAAGGCCTACCAACAATGGCAGGAGGGGCTGCGGATCACCAATGCAGTAGGTAAGAAGGTGAACTGGGCCTCTGTTTCCATGTGACCCCAGGCAGGATGGCACAGGGATGAGTTCATCTCTCCTATATTTCTACACCTTCAATCTGGCTTGGCCTCTCATCTCTGAGCTTGGATAACTTAGTTAAGTAGATCTCAGAAGCTTGGGAGGAGGCAGAAGGGAGTCACAGAAAACCCAAAAGATTTCCAGAAGGAAGATCTGCAGCTGAAGGATGCATATGTTGTCCTCCCACCCTTCCACCCCTGAACCCGATATAGGAAAGCCCCTGTGCCAGGAGGGCTCTCTGTGCTTCTGTGGTTTGTACAGAGCCAGAGGAAAAGGGAGGCCTTGAGCAGAGTGGGACTCCAGAGAGGAACAACAAAGACCGTCCCCAGAATGACACACATGGGTGGGAGGCTGGGGCCTGGAGAAAGGGTGTGACTATGCCTCTCTGGAGATTCCTATCGAAGGAGGGAGGGATCCACTGACCGACACTCACAGCAGGAGCCTGCCTGCCTGCCTGCCTGCCTGATGGGGTGAAACAAGTCCAAAGGAAGAGTTAGGAGGGGAGGTTGGCACCAACTGGGAAGACCTGGGGATGGTTCCAGAAAGCAACCAGGGGCCATCCCTGCTGGGAGCTGCAGTGCAAGGCCAGGGGGACATAAAGAAGAGAGAGAAAGAGTAGGGCAGCAGCAGGGAAACCCTCCAGCTGCCCTGGCTAAGGACGGGTCATGCTAGAGTCTACAGTGTTCTCAGGGGTACCGTGACCTCCTTCCTGGCTCCCTTTCTACCGACCACTACTGAAGTCTCTATAAAGAACTCCAGCAAGAACTGGGCTTCTCTGGCCTTGGTTTTCCATGCATAGTTACTGATCTATGCCATAGCTATCGGTCAGCAGAGAAATGGGGACTTGCTTTTGGTTCCTGAGGCCAACCAAGCACAGTCATGGACCCAGATGCTCTGAGGATAAGGTGTCTTAATTTTACAACCTGCTAGTTGTGCACCAAGTTGCCAGGCTACACAGACAAGCCAGGAATTGCATGCCCAGAGGACTTCTTGGGGTTCCAGATGCCTCTGTAGCATTCTAGAGAGCTCTACAGACTCAGTTTGCCCACCCACCGCCTTGTTTGATTCAGCTGGCATCCTGAGGAAAGCCTCTTCTGGAGCTACTTTAGGTGGATGCCAGTTACCCATGTCCAGTTATAACTCACGTCCTTACTATGTGTAACTCTCGACTTGTCACCTTAGAGGTTCCAGACAGCCCTCTAACTGTGACACGTAGGCACCCAGCACCCTCCAACATGGAGAAGAATGGAGATTCTATCCTTTGCTCATTGACTTTGTTCTTGGACAAGCAGCTGTCTCCATTCCAGAGCAGGTTCTAGCAGGCCAGCTCTGTAGGAGACTGTCCTGAGCCTTGGTCATCCCACATACCTCCCCTAGGACACAAATGCCAGACTCCTTGGTGCACACGTGCAGCCTGAGGGTAACACTGATCCAGGGAGCGAATTTGTAGCCCCCCCCCCGGGGGCCTCACCCTGCAGCCTTTCCCATAGCCTTTGGCCTACATTTAGGCAAGGCTACATGAGGGAGGAGAAAGGTCACTCGTTCCACTCTTACCCTAGGCAGGCCCTTCCTGGTTATGGGACATCATGAGGCTAACTTCTCTGAAACTTGTCCTTTGCATCTGTAAAAAGGGGGTGATCAGTGGCATTCCATAGGTTGCCTGGAATACTAACTGAGAGGCCAAATGTCAGGCACCCTGTTGTATACACTGACCCACAGCATGCACCCAGTGGACAGGAATTCCTCCCCTGCCTCTGAATCTTAGCACCTGTACGCTATGGGCATGCACCAGGGATGGCTCCCCTGGTTACCCTGCACTATCCATGATAAGCTTTATGCAGGCAGGGGCTCAGTCTGGATCTTCTCCACAGGCCTCCAACTCCTGAGCCAGTGCTGAGTGGGATCTCTCCAACCAGCCCAGTGCTCCCCCCAGCGATTGAGTCTTCTAGTCAGTTGCTGCTCACTGCTCCTGGCATAAAGTTCCCACACACCCATATTTCTGAAGCCCTGTGGGATCTTGCCCAAGCTGATTTCCCAGCCTCATCTTCCTGATGCTGTTGAGCCACGTGGTTCTCCACATCTCCTGGCTTCTTGCTTGCCAGCCTTTGCACAACACCTCCTCGCCTGCACTTCCTTGCCTGCAGCTTCCTCCGCCTTTCCCCATCTTGGTGTAGAGACTCTGCCTGCAGGAAGACTTCTCTGTCTGCAGGAAGACCAATGTAAGCAAAGCATCTCATGACTACCTCCGTCACAGCTCCTAAATGATCACACCAAGGCTCTCCTTTTAATTTGCTTCTGCAATCACACATCATTCTTTCCTCAGTGAGCCAATGCCCAGCACATGTTAGGTACTCAGCAGACACCTGCTGGGCAGGAATACATGAATATACTTTTTTTCTTGCTGCCACTTGATCTACAGCCAGGGAAGTGATTGGAACTTAGGGCCAGTGGCTGCTGTTCTGCTAGAGAGCATTTTTTTTAACTCTGAGAAAAAGAGTTGGGAGGGTTGAAGACAGGCGGAGGTTTGAGTCACAGAGGACCTACAGTGAGAGAGGAGACAACTTGCCCATCACAAAGCCCTAGGGGCCTGCAAAACAAGGCCTAATTAATGGACACTCTTCTCCCAGCACTTTGGGCATGACGGTTCTCTAACTGCTGGTATGAGATGGAAAGAGCCGGGCTTTGGGAAAATTCCATTGCATTCCGGCAGCCGTGCTGAGGGACTTGGTGGATTTGTCCCTGATCCCTGTGCTGGGTGCTAGGGGAAAGAACATCCTGGCCTCCTCTGGCATCCCTTCAGAAACAGGGCCCTGGACCCGAGAGATCAGGGCTGACCATGAGGGGGATGGTGTATTTCTGGGGTGTGCAGTGGAAGAGGGATGTGGAGTTTGTGTAGACACAAAAGTGCTGGGCTCCCTGTGAGGCTGTTGTTGAGAACTGAAGCTCTCCCAGGGTGGGTGGGATGGGGGGGGGGGGAGGAAGGAGTCGGCCTTCTCCATGGGGACAAAGAGGCTCCATAGGGTGGCAGTGTTGGGACCCCGAAAGCTTGCTCCCTGTCTGGTTACTGCAATTCTCTTGCCACTCTCTCCGTGCCCAAGTCATAAACACAAGCTCTTGGGGATCTAGGGATTGCTGTCTCTGTCCTTATCTGATCATCAGGAGATTAGCAGATGTCTTGGCTCTGAAGTGCCCAGAAAACTCCCTGATCCTTCAGGCATGGCCTCGGGGCTGCCTTTCATGTGGCTGCCTGGCACACCCCACCCACCTCTTCCCCTTTGCTTGGCATGACAGCAAAAGCACTGTGACCCAGGCCAGGGTCCTCCAGCTCCTGGGTGTGATCAGATCCAGGGAGACAAGCTGCCTTTCCACGCCCCCAGAGGCCACACACCAGGCTCTGACACCCTCTTAAGTCTTGATACCAACCTTAGCCCACCTCACCCTGCTCTCTGGGCACAGGATGCTCCCTCTACCCCATCACGGTCCTCTCTTAGCTTGTATGTCTCCAACCCTGCTCCGAGAGCCCTCAAGGCACCTCCTAGAAAGCAGGGTTTATAGCTGATGCTTAATGATCACCTGCATGAAATAATTTTATTTCTGGGATCAGTCAAAAACCCTCAGTCCCTTCCTAGCTTTAAAATACCAGCATTCTTATTTAAGTTCCAGTTTTCTCCTTCAAGTTGCATTCTAAAAATGAGACCAAGCATTTAAATGAAGTGTTTATCCAACATTCACTGAAGCTTTATATATATACATATGCATTACTCATTATAGCCATATGTCCTCATTCACACAGCACATGTGCATATATGTCACAAATGCACAGGAAACAATGCTGTTTCAATACATAGCATCTTGCCTGGAAAAAAAAAAATTGGGTTTGGAATCAAATTTCAGGTGAACTCACAAGTCAGAAATATCTCTAAACCTGATCCTTCATCCTTTCTCACCCTTTATAATCTTCTTGGTCCAGGACGATTTAGAATTTGTATTTCCTGTGTATAAAGCAAGACAAAGCAGGCGGTATTTGCCTGGCACTGTCTACCCCATGGGACTTTCGGCAGGACCTGTCTTGCCATGAACTCTCGGTGCTGACCTTTCACTTCCTTAGAAGGTGGTAACCAGTGCCGAGTGCTGGGCTCTTGGCTGTGATCTACACAACACCAACTGCAGTGGCAAGGCACTTTACCTGGTGAGAACTCTTAAAACTCCTGTTGTCATTTCTTAACAGCTGTGGTAAAATGTCTCTGCTATCCTAGTGGTATCCATTCAGCTGAATCCTAGCATGCACTGAAAGGTGCACTTTTTTTTTTTTTAAAGATTTAAGTATCTTTATTGGAAAGGCAGATGTTCAGAGAGGAAGAGAGACAGAGAGGAAGATCTTCCATCCAATGATTCACTCCCCAAGTGACCGCAATGGCCAGTGCTGCGCCGATCCGAAGCCAGGATCCAGGAACTTCCTCCAGGTTTCCCACATGGGTACAGAGTCCCAAGGCTTTGGGCCATCCTCAACTGCTTTCCTAGGCTACAAGCAGGGAGCTAGATGGGAAATGGAGCTGCCGGGACTAGAACCAGTGCCCAAATGGGATCCCGGCACGTTTAAGGCGAGGACCTTAATCGCTAGGCTATTGCGCCAGGCCCTGAAATGTACATCTTAAGAGAGACATGCAAAGTGCTGACCCCTTGGCCCTCAGAATATGACACTGTTTGGAGACAAAGTCTTCACAGGTATCATCAAATAAAGATAAATCTATGCAGGTGGGCCCTGATCCAACACGACTATATCTCTGCTGGGAGGGGAATTTGGACAGAGAGACAGCAACACACAAGGAAAACTCGAGATGAGAGTCAGCTCCCACAGGCCAAGGCCTGTCTGTCTGGAGCTCCCAGAGGCTGGGGGAGGCAGAGCAGGTCCTCCTGAGGCTGGGTTCAGAGGGAGCCAGGGCCTGCCAGCATCTCGATTCCAGACATTCAGCCTACATAACACTTGCGTGGTTCTAAGCCATCCGGGGGTCATTCTTGCGATGTAGGCCTAGGAAGTTAACACCCACCCACTCCATCTCGCTGAAATGGATTTTTCTGAAACCAAATATAACTCTTTGCAAGTAACTTTGATTTATTTGGAAATGTATTGCTAGCCTGTTTGGGAGCACTATACATGGTGATTCTACAACCCATCTCCCAGAATCGGATTTAGTTACCTACAAAACAGGAGCAACAAACACCCTGAGGTTCTGGAAGTTTCTAAGAGAACATGGGCAAAGCCTAATACATGCTAAACCACCATGTAAGGGTCACTGAGAAGCTGTCAGTCTTCGGTTTAATAAGCACATTCCCAGTCTCTGCATGAGGATGCTCTTGAGTTCCATAAAGGACAGCCTCAGGCCCTGGCACTTTGGCCTGGCTTCCACAAACAGCTATAAGATGTTAGAGGGTAAGAGGGACACATCTGCTGGGTAGCAAGAAGAAAAAATTTTATATAATTTTATATATGATGATGCACTGCACAGCCCCCACCCATCACTGCAGGAGGAGTGCCAGCGAGCTCTACTTCATGCTATGTGTGACACGTTCTGTGTTCTATGTAGTGCATTTTCACTTCACATCTCCTGGCTTGTAAGATGTTTGTTTTTTTTGTTGTTGTTGTTTTAAACCAAAGATCTCCTGGCCCAGTGGGCTGTATAATTCTCCAGTCTGTGACCTCTGCTCTAGTTAGTGCAATTACTTTGACCTTCCAGCGGAGATGAAAATGAAGATGTTTTCCCAGTACCAAGGATTTACTTCAGAGCAGTTAGAACTCTTCCCTCCTACGTTCACTCCCAGCCTGCCATCAGATCCTCTCCTTTCTCCAGCCCCATGGGGAAGCCCAGCATCTTTCTGGGGAGTCTGTGGACATTTGCTTTTTGAAATGGACCAAATCCCCTGGGGCCAACAACACATTCTGGATAACTGAGGAGGGCATTCAATCTTCCTACTCCTGCCCCCCTTGGCAGTGCCAAACTATAAAGATACAGTTTATCCTGATTCCTGCAGAAGAGTTAACTCTGGAAAAAGAAAATAGCTCTCAATTTCCAGGGAGGAGCTGACATCAACCTCCTCTCCCCCTAGACATCAACTTCCTCTCCCTCTAGCACTTCAAAGGAAGTGGCCAGCTGTGGTTTGTCTGTAGACACTATCCTCAAGGGGTCTTCAGTAGGAGAAAGGGCAGGTGTCCCTGGGATAAGGAAATTGCATCCAAAGTTCCACCACTAGCCATGATGCTTTTGAAAGAGAAACACAAGGGCGACCACCAGAAAGTTTATCTGGAAGCTGGCACCAGTGTGGAAGCCTACAGAGGTGGGGGCATGTTCTTCACTTGCACCACAGCAGGTACCAGAGAACCCCACCTGGGTCTGTGTGTCTGTCTTCAATGAATGAATGGATCATTGAGTGAATCCATCCATCCATCCATTCTTTAATTCAATTACTTCAAGCAAGAGTAACAAATTTAAAGCAAGCCATCTCTACCTGGATTCTTACTCCTACAGCAAGGGTTGGCAAAGTTTTCTATGCAAGGTCTGCCCCTGGCACCTGACAATGCTGTCTGAAGTCTATGAGTGGCCTAGAGGTGTCAGCTCTCCAATGAGGCAAGCAATGCCAGGGAGTGAGGGAGACCTACCACTGGCATATCCAGCTCAGCTAAGCTGCACAAGCTCCCAGTTAGCCAAATGGATGCTAGTCTCTGCATATCGTGCCCACCCTCTAAGCACATAACTGGGAATAAAGGTGGATTCTTCTCCCTCTTCAATACTGCAGGCAAGCAGCTTGGAAACTGTTCCTGAGGTCCCTCCCACAGTCCCTGATGCCCCTCCGGTACTTTGATGCCCTGAGCATCTCTTTCCTGGCACTCCCTGTACCTGGGGCTGGGCGCTGGTTCAGGCACTGTCCACATGAGCACCAGCTTTGTGTTTCCACCCAGCACATTGCCTGGGGCAGCCTTGACTTTTTCCTGGGGAAAACAATGAAGCTCATAGATGTAGGCTTGGCCAGATGCTGCCAAGGCAGCATCCATGTCTGATTTCTGGGACTGAAACACCCATCCAACAGGGAAGCAGGTGTCGTCACAGCCCCACTGTGACCATGAGACACCAGCTGAGGTGCTAAATGGTTTACTCAAGGTATATACAGGCCAGCCACCACAGGAGAGTCAGGACTCAGATTGACCTGGAGGCAGATGTACTGGGTGGGTGCCATGCCACCTGCTACCATGAACTCTGGGAGGGGACTGCAAGTGAGGCCACCTACTCAGACACAGAGCACCAAGCTGGGCACAAGCTGCCAGGGCAATGGTGGTTTCTGCCATGGCTGGTGATGCTGTTCCAAACACTACCTCTGTTCCATGTCCGTGCACTGCACCCCATCCCTGCCCAGGCATCTGGGACCATTCTTAAGATGTTAGAGGGCAAAAGGGATACATCTGCTGGGTAACAGGAAGAAATAGATTTTATATATGATGATACACTGTACATCCCCCAACCCATCACTGCAGGAGGAGTGCCAGCAAGCTGTTCTTCATGTTATGTGTGAGGTGTTCATGTAGTCCATTCCATTCCATTCCATTCCACCTTATATTAATTTTTTCATGCTGTCCTCAACTCACTAAACCAATTTGACTAAGGAAACCCTGGAGCAGGGTCAAGGGCCACCAGGGGATGGGTGGTAGGCCTGCACATGACCTGGGGAACACAGTGCTGATGCTTTATTCCAAGAATACAAAGCCTTGGGAGGAGACTGAACCCTGCCTGTCATGGCCTGCCCGGGGTCTGAGCTTGCCAAGTCCAGCTGTGCAGTAGGCTGGGCCCACGCAGCAGGACATGTGGTGACAGGGGCTAGGCCTTGACATGCACCAGGAGTCCATGGCTCCTGGGAGCAGGTAGGCCCAAAGTTGCAGACTGGCCACACTCTGTTTCTAGTCATTCAGGCCTTTCATTTATCATCTACTTTTCAAAGCAGGGTCACTGCTGACAGCTCTCGGGTGTCAAGAACTATCCTAGAGATGTTTTTAGTGCACAAAGAATAAACTCCAATCTCTTCCACTCACCAATCTTTCCTCACTGTTCTCTGACAATGTTCTAGAGAGAGAGAGAAGAGTTTTCTTGGCCTGGGATTTGCTTTGGTGCTGCCAATGGCATTGAAACAGAACCCCTAAGCATTCTTATAGTGCCTTTTGAGTTAGCATGAGCTCATCCACCTGTTCTCACTGCTCAACAAGTGTGGGATACTGCCTATTCAGGATCTCATCACCCCAAATTCTCAGGCATACACTAATACTGGAATCAATCTTAAGCCATAAAAGATGAGAATTTAGATACAAAGCTGTGAATGAACAAATCTCTGGAAAAACACTGCAGACCCCTCAGTCAGTCATTCACTGCACAAAGACAGACAAACTGAGTGTCTCTTCTGTGCCAGGAATTCTAATCGATGGGGATGCACCTGCAAACAAAACAGATAAAAATTCCTCCCTTGATAGATTAACCATACACGGTGGGTGGGCATATGGACACATGGGGATTCACTCAACATTTCTCTCCACTGATAAGCAGCCTTAGAAGTTTCCATAGCAAAAAGTAGAAATATAAGTCCAAATCTCAAAAGCATGATGTTGCAAGAAGAAAAAGTCAGATGCGTCAGAGTACACAGTGTGTGGCTCCACTTACTAGACACTCTTGAAAAGACCAGTCTAATCTGCTTTGACAGAAAGCAAATTTGGGCAGGGGGCAGTTAAGGGCACTACAGAACTTTTGGGGAGGATGGGGTGCTGGGGATACATGGGCTAGACTTTAATAATTAGCTCCTCCATCTGCCTGCTTACCCCTTTAATGCCTGCAACCACTAGGGCTTGGCCAGATCAAAGCCAGGAACCAAGAACCATGTGGGTGGCAGAGACCTAAATGCTTGAGCCATCACCTGCTGCATCCTAGGGCATGCATTAATAGGAAGCTGGAATTGGAAGAGGGGCTGGGATTTAAGCCCAGGCATTCTGATGAAGGATGCGGGTGTTCCAAGCAGCAACTCACATACTATGCCAAACATTCACCCTTTGCACATTTTTTTAAATGGACCAACATGTACACTTTGCATTTTAGTCTATGTAGATTTTACCAAGATGAGGTTGATTTTAAAGTCACACAAATCCCTGTCCTCGAAGAACATTGAGGAGTGGGGAAGAAATCTTAGGGATTACTCATGTTTCATTTTATAGGAAGGAAGCAGCTCCACAAGGGAGTAGCCACAGATTCTGGAGTTTAGTGGGGAGTGGCCTGTCTTCTCACTTTGAAGAGGCTGAGGCCAGTGATGCTCATCCAATCTTCAAAAACCCAATTTACATTCCACAGCTCCCAGAATTGTAGAGTAGCATTTAAATGTCCAGTTTAGGCCCAGTCTGGTTCAGTCCCAGCCTCCCAGGAAGGCAATGGGGTTTGGATGTGTTCATGTGCATAGCTGGATTCTCCTTACAGCTCTGGAGACCAAGGGTCCTGTGTGTGGAGGCTGACACAGGCAGGGCAAGTCTGGGAGGGCACAAGGTTCCTAATGCCCAGATTCCCCAAAAAGTTCAAGCTACAGGACCACTCAGCTGCCTGGGAAGCTCCTATGTAGATATTTATAACATGGCCTCTAATCACTGTCCCCATACTCCTGGCTGCTGGCTGCTGGACAGGCAGATATTGCTTGACACAGGCTTCTGAGGCCCATAGGACCCAGCCTCCCATCCCATGGAGGGAGGACCCTCCTGTTGTCATTCTGTAACCTGGAGAGCACAGCCTGAAGTCCTCCACACTGGGAACCAGACCTATGACTGCTTGTTATTCTATACACAAATATCATTGCAGAGTCTCCTCTTGCCATCTGACCTTGTAGAGGTGGCGACGTGAGGGTGACAAAAGGGGAATGCTTGTCCTGCTTTTGTCAGCCTTCTCTTCTAGGGCTCCACAGGGGCACCAAGTCCATACTGAACACGTGCCTGCTGAGTTAGACCTGGTCTGAGTTCTGCCCTACCACCACCCCTTTCCACATCTTTCTCCAGGTAGCTCTTTCTTCTTAAACTCTCCAGCTTTCCCTACCTAGGCCCTTCTGCTCCAGGAAGCCACCTCTGACTTCTACTGTTCTTCTCTCGTATTGGGCTCAGCCTTGCAAATCCTTGCACACCCTTAGGCAGGTTGTATGTGTATGTGCATGTGCACGCGTTTGGCCAAGCGATTCAATAAGAATGGTAAACGTAGGAGATTACAGAATGCTCAACCAAGCCCAGCGAGCCCTGTCTAGGACTCAAACTCTTCCCCAAGGTAGAAGTGAGGATAAGGGATTTAAAAAAAAAAAATGATGTGCTGGTCAGAACCAGCACTATAGATAGCAAGGCTGTAATTCTCAGATGATGAAATCTCTAGAGTGAGTTACAGATGCCCCACTGAGTCCACCTAGCTGGGTGCTGTCTTGGTACCTGCTAAGTGAGCTGGTATCACAGAAGTGCTGACTGGCACCAAGTCAGGAAAAGGCCCAGCAGAAATGCTCCTGAGAAGCCAGCAGGAAAAAAGGAAAATGGAGACAGTTTGCAGAATGGGCCAGGCCTTGTCTCAGCTTCTTTGCACAGGCAGCGTTACAGGCCTGTTTGTCCTCACTATTAGTACCAACAGCAGCCTAAGCACTCACCGGGCATTAGACATAATGCTTATCACTCTGCCTCCCTGTGTCAGCTGTCACCCTCATGGCAATGCTGACAGCAGATCTATATTAGGCCCACTCTACAGATCAGCAGACTGAGGTCAAAGAAAGGAGTTACCCATGATCCCACTGCTCAGACTGGCATCTATTGCATCTGATCCCATATCCTGGGCTCGGAGCCTCACACCACTTTCTGTACTCTTTAACTGTGGCACCTTGGAGCCTTGGGATAAGAAGGGGAGTTACCCAGCTGGGGTGAGGGTGGTGAATGCAGGGGTTGGCACTGAGTTGCACTGAGGGTCTGGGTTACACAATGTATCTCAGGTTTGTCATCCTGTCCTGTCTTTGCTGCTACAGGGGGAGCATCCTCAGCCCTACTCCAGGAGTACAGTGGGGTCTCAGGATCACATGACTCTCCCTGTGACAGCAAGTTCCTTCTACCCCAACTTCTGTGTTGTCAAAGCCAGTACCTTGCCCACTGTACTATGCCACTCCAAGGACCAGTTGCTAGAAAGCATCCTCCTAGACTTGTTCCATGGCCCTCTGGTCCTGCTCTGCAAGGGACCTTGTGGCTCCCGGATGCTGAGGGCATTCACTGTGGTGATGACATAGCCTAGGGACAAGCCCTCATCCGGGGGCTACTCCTGCCCCACCCAGGATGGAGGCTGAGGACAGAGGGCGTCCATGTGGTCCCTGCCATCAGGTGGTCTTTGAGCAGGTGGGTTGGCTTCAGGGACTGGGGGAAGGGGCCGCCTGCTGAGCAGGACTCCTCCTCAGGCCGCTTGATTGGTGAGGGTGTGAGGTCTCGAGCCCACTTCCCGGGTTTTGTCTCAGCACAGCCCGGTCATGCAGGAGCATGCAGGGGCGGCCTTCCGCGGGGTCCCGCCATGCAGCGTGGATGGCCGGATGGAAAGGGAACATGACGTTGGGAGGAGCCTCTATGTGTGTGTCACCGGCCTGAGGACTCACCTACCTGCACAGACTCCCCACTCTGGAGACCTTACCTGACAGAGGGACATTCACACTGACGCAAACTTGAAAAGAGAGAACACGTACACAAAGACAAGTTTACTCGGCCAGCAGTGCCATCCTTGCCTCTGGGGCCGGTTAGGTTTTGGGGGTCGGGGTTGGGGGGAGGTGACGATCTCTCATCCTATATTGGCTTCACCCACTCCGGTGCTGAAGCCCAGGGAGCCAAAACCTCAGAGTCTGATGCTTTTGATGGGAGGGGATGGGTACACAGGGACAAAAGCCACTAGTGAGCAGAACACCCTTAAGGTCTGTGACACGATGCCCTCAGCCACTCCAGATTCAAGGCTCTGTTCACTAAGGGCCCCACAGAAACCCATCCCACTGCTAACACAGCAAGCCAAAGGGGAAACGTCTATGGGCAAGTGGACAATATCACCTTCTTGGGAGGGAATTTCCAATGGATCCAATTGAGGAATTCCAGGTCAGCAGATCTTCTCCTGGGACAAAGGTTTTTAGCTCTAGGCTTGCTGGTTCGCCTAGCCCACCATTTGCACCACTACTAGGGTCCCTGCACCAAACCTTTCCCCTCTGGACATCTTTGCTCTTCAAAGCAAGCCACACCCAGAAAATGGACTCACACAAGACAACATGATGGTTCCAGTTTGATGTTGATAGCACATTGCTAGTGCAAAGCCTGTTTTGTACATGGCTGGGTATAGGGGTCGGTGGGAAGACCAACAGACAGGATATGGAAAAGCAAGGACAGAGAAGAGCGCTAAGGGGACTAAGGAATAGCACTGTCCACAATGAAAGCAGAGGCTACTGAAGAGGGTCCTGGGTGGGGGCCAGCACAGAGGGACACCAGCCCCACAGCAGGAGACCCAGCTGCACTGTTGACGGCTCAGGAGCCTGGGCAGTTTATAGATAGGGAGCTCAGGTGCTAGGGAGCAGGATTCTCAGCTCAGTAAACATCTCAGCAAGGCAAAGGCCTGGCGGGGCCAGCAGCTCAACATGTATGTAATGCAACCTGACTCCAAACCAGACTCTAGCTCTGAGACTGTACAGTTTCCTCCTCCTCTGTGAGTTTCATCCTCTGCGGGGCCATGCTTGCTAGGGTCAGGTGGTGGAAGGCAGGCCTAGGAACCAGATCTACTGCATCCTTGAGTCCCGTGGGGGAGACCCAGGGACCACAAGCCTCTGGTGAGCTCATCTGGGTGGAGCAAGAGGCTCACTGTGCCTTGGGGGTTTCTGGGCAGTGGCAGTGGGGAGGACCAGGAGCTCTGGGCAAAGCTACTGCTGTATCTGTGTACCTAGTCCTGGACTAGACAACATGCCCTCTCTCAGCCTCCCCTGCAGCACCTGATGAGCCACCTGACAACCCCCATGTCTTCCTGGATCAGATAGGCAGCATGCCCCTGTGTGCCCTAGCCTCACAGGCAGCTCCTCAGCAGGTTCCTGGCACAGGTGGCATCCTGCTGTGATGTCAGCAGGATATGTTTGGGAGCCAGGAGAATTGACCTGGGCTAAGAGGAAACTGCAGGCTTCCTCATGGACCCCAGGCATTTAGACTGAATTACCCTGGAGGGGTATGGGCATCTGATTTCCTTGTGTGTTCAAGCACAGGTTGAGGCCATTACCAATTGCAAAATGGGTGGTGTTTTCTCATGAACTCAACCCCTTCTCACAAAGTCTTTCCTTTGACTTGGATTTCCTAAGACCCAAGAGTCACAGACCTCACACTATCCCTGGTGGTTGTGATTTGTTGTCCTATTTCTTCCCATCAGCTTTCTTCTTCCCCTGTCAATTCCCTGTCCTACCAGCTCTCCAAGCAGGCGTGCAAGGTGACCTTGAGTTCTAGGATGCTTTAAGCCCAAGCAGTGCCTGTGCTAGGACAGAACTCCCTGTCCCAGGAGAAGGGATCAGTTTCCTCGGGGATAAAGCTCAGCTTCCCAGTTCCTGCCCCAACCTTTTGTGGGATATCACCCCTCTTGTCTCCAGGAAGGCTGACTCTGGTCTGTGAGCTGGTGAACACCCTGTCTTGGTAAAGAGGACACTGATGGTCCAGGGAAGCCTCTTGTGAATCCTCACATGAGCCTGGGAAGCTTCCTGAGATGAGAAATGCAGGCTAGTCATCCCTGCAATGGCTTTAATTCAACTTCAAATTCACTTCTGCTATGCACACGCTCAAGGATGACTCAGGCTGGTGCAGCTAATGTTTCCCAAGAGAAAGTTTTCTACTTAGGGCCAGACTTGGGACACCTTTCCCACCTGCTAGCAAGACTTGGCTTCTCCTTTCCTTTCTCATGGTGATATTTCTCCAAGAGAGGTCTCTGGTCTCAAGGGCATTCATGTGATGGGTGATCTAGTTACATGATAAGTCTCCAGGGCCTGGGGCTGAGCGCCCTCCAGGCAGCAACATGAATCAGCTCACAGAGAACAACCTCCCCTACAACCTCCCTCCCATCCCCATGCGGTCAGCTTCCTGTCCTCCTCAGCCTCCCTGCAACATTCTAATTCTCTCCTCCTGACTGACTGCAAACCAACCTGAGAACCACCACCTCCCCCAAGGCCGGGCCCTGCCCAACATGGAGGACAATGTGCAGCTCCAGCATGGCTGAGGGGTATATGCCCGGAGAATGACTCCCAAGGTAATGATGAAGTTTCTCTTGGAGAACTCTGGGAAAGACACTTCTGAAGGTAGTGGGAGCTCCTAGACAGCCCTGGGCTTGCTCCTAGCCAACTGCTCTTGTTGGGAGTATTGGCAGAGGGGAGGCTGGGGAGGCCCACCTGAGCCTCTTACAAGAAACCCAGCAGGGTCCTGCCCTCATATCCCAGGTGGGGGCTCCTGAGAGGCCCCAGGAAGGGAAGCACTGGCATCTTGTGCTCCATGAGTCCAGGTGGAGGTGGAAACACACCTGACCCTCCCAACTCATAGCAGGGGTTCCTCCTGCTGGTTTCTAGGGCTTCCCACACCCCTGCCTGCAGGAGCAGCAACACTCCTGGCTGAGCACAGCTTTAAGGGACACCTGACATATCTGAATTGCAGTCCAGGCTGCACATCAGTGGAGGAGCAGGGCATGCATTGGCTTCCCTCCTACTTCTCGCTCATTCTTCTCTTCCACCCTGTGTACCAGATGCCCCCTCCCCTTCATGCACAGGCCAGCTATTACCACTCACCCTGCCTCAACTTCCCCAGCTCTGTGGGGGAGCAAGTACTGCTCAGAGTGTGCTCCTCTCAGATGGCATTACAGCTCTAGTGTGCAGGACTTGTGAGACCCAAGCTTCTCCAAACTCTTTCCATCCCAGAACCTGTACCTCCCCCTGGGCATGGGTGGATAAAGCCTTCTTTGGGAAACACCTCCAAGCATGTCACCTGTGCTTCCCCTGCCCACCCTCCATGACTGCCTATTTGACAATGTCCTTGGTACCTTTGATGATGAAGCACTTCTCTCATTGTTTCGTTCCAGAAGGCCTCTCAATTAGGATCCCTGGCCTACTCTACCCACACGGGCCCTTGCTCCACTTCATACCCCTCACAGATGGTCCCTTGGGATCTTGCCTGGGTGTTCCCACTTTGCACCAAGGGGTCTACTCTTCTGTCCCAGCCCAGCCTCATGCTGCCCAAGCCCCCTTCTAAGTGGTTTTCTTCTTCACTCATCATCTCCATCTAAATATAGCCTGTTTGAGTCTGGATATCTGCTGTTCAGGCCAGATGCTCTACTTGTCATTTTGCTTAAGGGCAATTGACTTACAAAAATCCATGCTCAGATGGGAGCTGTTAACCTTCCTCCCATCCCATTCTTGGCCTCTGGGCTCTCCTACCCACACAGGCTCAGGGATTCAGCCAGTGGACTGTGCCCTTGAAGATCATGTGTCTGAATCAGCAGCCTGGCAGCTGTTGTGGGGCCTGTGGATGGCAGGGGACTGACTGGTCACTCCAGGGAGCCTGCTTCCCAAACCCTTTTGCTTTAGCCCCCACAGCACAGGCTTGGCAGTGGTGATGTGGGCCGGAGCACAAGTGATATTAGAGACAGAAGGTGAGCTGAGCTTAGCCTGACCTAAGCAGTGCACACCACGCAAGCCACATGATGCTTAAGGACAGGTGGTAAGCCACCTCTCCCCACTGGGGCTCCAGTGTGGGTCACAGCACCAGCTGTAAGTCCCTGGATCCGTGGGTTATTCCTAAGAACCGCAGCATAATTGGTCATGTACCCCAAGACCTCCTGTAATAGAGTGGGACTCCTTTGGATGAGTTACAAAGCATGGAAGGAAGGTTTTTCTTTCTTTTCTTTCCTTTCTTTCCTTCCTTTCCTTCCCTTTCTTTCTTTTCTTTCCTTTCTTTCCTTCCTTTCCTTCCCTTTCTTTTCTTTCTTTTCTTTTCTCTCCTTCCTTCCTTCCTTCCTTCCTTCCTTCCTTCCTTCCTTCCTTCCTTCCTTCCTTCCTTCCTTCCGTCCTATTCGGAGGCCAGAAGGAGGGCTCAGCTGACAGCAATGAGGGCAGCAAGAAACCAGACAGGCTGAGACCTTGTCTGCCAGAGACCCCAGGTCCCACTTACCTCCTAGTTCCTGCAGCTCCCATTGGCTGCTGGCCACAGGCCCAGGCTACACACCTGTGTGTTACCTTGGGCTACAAGGCAGAACTTGGATGTGCCCCCATTCATCTTCTGCCTCTGAGCAGGACTTCCCTGAGCCTCACTCTATCCAGGCTGCAGACCATCACCAGGACATGACCTTGGCCCTCTTCTACACCTAGCCCTGATGCAGCTGTTTTCCTCCCAAGCCCCAGCTCCCACAGGCACCACGACAGGCCTAGATTCTGGAAAGAAGCATGTGCTGAGACTGTGAGGAGGAGGAGGGAGTGTGGACAGAAATGGGGACCTCAGAAAGGACTCTGAGATCCAGCTTCTGGCACCTCGGGCCTCCCCAAGGGTTCCTAGGAGGACTGTCTTCTTCCAACTACAGCCAAAAGGCCCCAAGCACGCTCTGTCCTGCTCCCACAATCCCACAATCCAGCTTAGTCTCTCTCTATTAGCCCATTTGAAAAGCAAGCCCACCGATATGCCAAGAACTCTGATTTCTCTACCAGGTCCATTCAGCTCACACCAATGGTTATTTTTGATCACACATCATCCAACCCGTCTATCAGAACAGAAAGCATCCCCTGGGGTCCACACAGTGCAGCCTTTTGGCTCAAGGTTTGAGTGACATCATCCTGAGCCAGCCAGAGCCCAGGGAGTCTCTGCCACACCCTCTCCCCACCCCCAGCTTCTGGGGCCGGGGCTGGGGGAGTCCTCACAGGGCCTCTTGACCACAACAGGGAGCATGTGCTCAACGGGCACACTGTACCCTGGTCTCACACATGTGTAGAAGGCATGGCAGGGGGACCAACTTACAATCCGGGGCTTGAAGGGTGGCTTGATCTTCTTTTGTTCCAACAGCACCCAGTCAATTTCCTTGAAGAAGGGGTGCTGCTTGATGGCGTCCTCTCCGTTCTGTGCTGCCACACAGCCCAGGCGCTTGTGCGGGTTCTTGGTCATGAACTATGGGGATGAGGACATGAGATAGTCATTGACAGGCTTAGTGGACCAGGGCTGCGAGGGGGACGCCCAGACAGCCCAGGCTCATGCGTCCATGTTGCCTCTCACACCTCCTGCTTTTGAATGTTTTATTCAGGTTTCCTGTGTGCTAGTCATCATGCTGCCACCTTAATCTGTATATGAGAAGGTCCCACTGTCTGATCCCCCTGAGTCCTCATAGCTCCTCATCAGGGAAACTCACTGACAAGGACAGATGGAAAGCCTTTGAGCCTCAGAGGATCTGGCATCCTGCAAAGGCCAATGAGTGACTGTATCTTCTGTCCCTTTGCTTTTTCCTGGACCTGGCCTCTGTCCACATCAAAACAAAACAAAACAAAACAAAACAAAACAAAACAAAACACTCCTTAGATTTGCAATCTCTATTCCAAATGCCCCTGTAGATCTGAAGATGTTTAGGGGAAAAAAAGAAAAAGAAAAAGGGACAGTGCCTTCCAACATTTAAAAGCAAAAAACTACCCTGCTGCAGCTTGTACTTTCTGGGTAGCTACTTGGGATCCCCTCTTTCCAGATGAACATTTTTTTTTCCTTTCCTGTGAATCTGGTCTGCCTGTAAATCTTCATTTACCTGCGCAGGTGTACTCCCCACGACCTCATGGCAGAACAGTGCTAAAAGGCACAGCTATCTCTGACGGCCAACCACAAGATGAGGATGAAGGATGGGGTCGGAGGTGTGCATGCATGTACGTGCCAGAGACAAAGGCTGAAGGCTGAGTGCCCATATCTAAATCAAAGAATCTGAGTTGACAAAGTAGCAGAGGAATCTCTAATGGTAGAATTTTATGCCTCTCAAGAAGGTAGAGCTTTCTATTTCCTCACTGGTACCCTTGAAATCAAAGCACACGGGCATGGCCTCAGTGCTGCTGGGAAGGGGGCCAGGGTCACAGCTCACTGGGCAAAGGGATGCGGAGCAGAGCGAGTTAGGAGTGGTTCCCATGAACTTTGTCTTTCCGTCCTACTAGCCAGCCAGCTCACCTCTGCTCAAGTGCCTAGGATGGTCCACATAATGGCACCTGGGGACCTTCAGTCTGCACCCTGTCTACTTTGCAACCTTATTCCTTCTAGATGATTGCTTCTTCAAGTTTGCTGTCTCCTCTGTGAAGCCTCCCCAGATTCCCTGCTGTACTGCTACCCTGAACTCCAAGTTTTTAGTTCATTTGAATTAAAGTTTGTCTAGAAATATCTTTTGGTGAGGCCTGCAATGTAGAAGTCAGTTCTTTGCACCCACCACCAGGAGCAGTGCATATTTTCCAACTGTAACAACCAAACAAAAGGCACTGAAGGGTTGGTTGCTAAGAAAAGGAGGCAGCAGGATGGCCACTCACAGTTGCCATTTGATTCAGTGATGCAAATGGCCCTGCCTATGGTCGGTTCTGCACCAGGCTCACACAGGCAGAAGTCCTCAGGGACATGGCTCAGCAACCAGGGTCATGGAAAACCTGGCCTGGCCCTGGAGGCAAGTGACAATGTGAGGAAGTGAAGTGTTTCAAGGCCAAGGGAGTGGAAGACTCCTCCTCACTTCCTCAGCTCTTCCTGTCCTCCCTCCTCTGGCAGGGAAGCATCAAGGCTCGGGGTAAACACACAGGTTTGCACATCTCTGGAAGCTGCCCCCGAGCCAGCGGGCAGACGGTCTCCTCCGGGAGCCTCCACCCTCACCTACCACCCAGCACAGCTTGGCTGTCCTTGACCTTTTGGGATTGGATACCTGCAGCCTTCCCGGCCTCTGCCTGCTCCAGGCCAGCAGTAACTCCTCCCCGAGGTAAAGACAACCAACAGCAGCTCCAGTTGTTGCTCAACATCTCAGGGGCAGATGGACAGCAATCCTACAATCCTACCCAGCTGAAAAGCCCGGCTTTGGGTGATCTTAAATGCAAGGGTTTGGTGGGTATGCCAGCAGGAAGACACCCAGGGCTGGTGTTAGGGCATGGTGCAGCGGGGCACAGTGTTCTGGCTATCCCTCGGTGACTTCACTGTCCTGGAACAAGGCAGGGCTGTGGGACTAAGAGTGGGCAAAGGTTTCCATCGCTATCCTGAGTCAGTGACCCAGGAAGGAGGGGCAGGTGGCAGCACAGAGGAGCACTACAGAGTGGCTTAAAGCAGAGCTAGAATGCGCAGACACACATATGTTGATGAGCCTAAAGAGCAAAGACATGTGAAGAGGACAGAGAAGGTGCACCCAGCTGGGATAAAAGAGGTGAGGAACTACACACAAGTGTCTCTGCCTGTAAACACTGGGAAATACCCAGGGGGCGGTGCAGAACAACCAAGAAACAGAGCTTATGCATGGGGTAGGGTATGTGAGACATAAGGCAGACACAGCAGCAAGGAGGTACACGTGTGTGTGTATTTGTGTGCTCACATGTGCATGCGTGAATGTGTGTGTACGCAGGGGAGAAGGGCAGTGAGCACTCACAGCTTTGAGGATGCTGACGGCCTCCTTGCTGAGCCAGACCGGGTACAGCACGTCATCGTGCAGGATGGACTCAAACAGGTCGTCCTCATTGTCGGCTTCAAACGGGGGCTGCCCGGCCATCATCTCATACATCAGCACGCCGAGGGCCCACCAGTCCACGGAGGGACCGTACTCCAATTCCTGCAGGATCTGTGCAGAAAATGCACATCAGGCACTACCAAAGGTGTCTGCACTAGCCAACCCAAGTCACAGATGCTCCAAGAAAGGATGGCTGTGTCCAGCTGTCTGCTCCAAAGGACAGAGCTCCATGTTACGGGGGGAGGGTCCCAATCAGCACATTCAGTAAGAACTGAGTTGTGGGGTGGGCCATTGGGGACCAACTGTCACTCTACAGGTCAGAATGGACATCTGTCCTCCAGTGGGGGCATATTGCTGTTTCTACTTGAGTACCACACACTCCTGACTTATATTTAGGGCCATGTTGAGAAATAATGTTTAATTTTTTTAGTATATAAATCCACAAATTAGTTTATATGTATCAAAATTTTTAAGAATCGGGGTTATATGGGAAAGTATCTGTTTTACAATGGAGATTAGATATTCTCTTTTTCAAAATGCTTATTTTTATTTTTTAACTTTAAAATAATCACAGATCATTAGAGCCATAATAATGTTCTTAGCCATTGGTTTGACAAAGGTACAAAACAAAAGTTTTTGTCCTGGTGCAATGGTTCTATCAGCTAATCTTCCCCTTGCCAGTGCTGGGATTCAATATGGGTGCTGATTTGTGTCCTGGCTGCTCTATTTCCCATCCAGCTCCCTGCTTGTGGCCTGGGAAAGCAGCAGAGGATGGCTTAAAGCCTTGGGACCCTGCACCCACGTGGGAGATCCAGAAAAGGCTCCTGGGATTGAATCAGCTCAGCTCTAGTCACTGAGACCATTTGGAGAATAAACCAATAGATGGAAGATCCTTCTGTCTCTCCTTTTCTCTGTAAATGTGAATTTCTGATAAAAATAAATAAATATTTTTTATTTATTTATGTTTAATTGTTTTTTATGATAGAGTTCCATAGGCTCAGGGATTTCCCCTTCCACCCTCTCTAATTACACTCCCGCCTCCCACTGCTTTCTCCTATATGATAACAATATATTAAAAAAAACCAAACAAAAAATCCCACAAAGCTTCACAAAACCATATTTGCACCAATACTGATACACGCAGGCACTTCTTTTGAATTTTAGATTCCAAATACATTGGAGAATATGCAGTATGTGTCATTCTCTGTCTAGCTTACATTATAAAGACATTGTAAAGAAACTGTGACCAAGGGGGCAGAAAGCTCATGTCTCTCTTCCACGCAGAGCCCAGGGCTTGCTCATGTCCCAAGTGGCAGGGTGAGCAGGCTCAGCTCTGGCGTGGGGACATGTGGAATCTGAGTTCCTTGCTCCCAGGACAGGACAGTTCCTAAACCTCCAGTTGTAAGTTTGACTCACAAAGGAATCCAAGGAACGACTCACTCCCATCATTTTTCAAGATGCCCATAAATCTCAAATGAACCTCTGTCTTGAGCATTTGCTTCCACAGAGCATCAGGCCCCTTGCTTTTCTGACACCATCCTCATTCTTTGACAACGGGTACTTGTCTTATTGAGGCTCTCTTTGTCTCTTCTTCCCACTGGCCAAATACGTAGTGTCCAAATCACTCAGGTTCAAGGTATAATGACATCAAGCTTTGTGCAACTGGAAGATGGTAGAAAATCCCGGCTTTTTTTTTTTTTTAACACTGGATCTGGTCTCTTGGTTCATGTACAGGATCTGCAAGGTCAGGGGTATGGGTTCCATTGTCCTGTGGTGTCAGAGATTGCTCTCCTTTCTGAAGCAACACCAGCCACTCTCTCTGCTCAGAAAGATCCAGAACCCAAGGTGGCTCATTATGGACTACCAATTTCTGTCTTTCAATGTCTGGAGTACAACCTAACTCCTCAAGAAAGCTTTATTGGATTTCCCCAGTCCTTTTTGCTATCCTCTGACATTCCATAGCACTTGCCTATTTCTAAAATTTGCAAACATTTTGGTCACACACTGCCAGTTTTGGTTAATGTTTTCATGTCCAACTAGTTCCTCCTCAGTGTCAATAAAACACTTAAAGTAGGGGCATTAGCCTTCTTCAGAGTTCCCTACTGGAACTGGCCCATCCACACCTGACTGGAAGATATGTCCACTGTGCCACTTTTCTGGGCTGTGTTCCCTTCACACCTGCGCTCAGGGACTCTGGGTGCTCAGGTGGTCACTTAAGAGCCTAAGGGAGGTGAGACTCTACGGCTCTATGGCCCTGAGGTATATAGAGAAGGAGACCTCTCTGAGCTCAGATTGGATTGCTCTGTGGCAATCTCAGGGTGGTCCCGCCCACATTTCACCACAGACCCTTTCCAGAGTCTTCTTGTTTTGAGAGACATCTATTTAAAACTGCTTTCAGGCTTGGCCTAAGTGAATCACCTTTCCAGCATTGGAACTGGTAACAGGTGCAAGGCTTTGCTTGCTTCTAGGAGGTCATCTAGTATAGCAGCCAACCGTTCAAGTGGGCAGAGCTGGGAAAGAAGGGCAGGGCTTGGGCCTGATAGGGCCAGAAAGGGCGTGGAGAAAGGAGTGGGTGCCATGGGCGTTAGTCAAGGAATAGAAAGTTCCGGAGCAGGGCCAAGACCTCAGAAGATATCTCCAGTTTTGGGTTAGCCTCTCCTATTTGAGGACAGGCTTATGGTTCAGAAGCACCTCTGTGCTCTAATCGCATTAGAGTCACCCCAGCTTGGTGAGGTGGGTAGGGTAGCACTTGTAATTCCCATTTGAAATACAAGGAACCCAAGGCTCAAGCATATTCTGTGACTTCAGCAAGATCAGGTTTGGCTCAGCCCTGGGTCTCAGACTGGTGCTGTCCCCACTGCATATACAATTAAACAATGAAAACAGGGATGGAACCACCATCTAGCCAGGTTCCCTGCGGCCATGCCTTAAGTGCTCTAGAGTTATCATCTCATGTCATTTGCCATTTAGTGCTTGATGAAGGCAGAAACAGCTTTATCAGCTGTAATTTTCCTACAGGAAAAGGAGGGATCATGGGCCATTTCTAGTGCAATGGTGAATCTACCTGGTGGCCACAAAGGCTGAAAGTGAAGGAAGACACCAAGCTCTTCATAAACAGAGAGCAGAGCAGAGCAGACCTTGGTGAGTCTTGCCCATGGATGGCTTTCCATGAAAGTGCAATAAGAGCTTTGTTTATTGTAAAGTGAACATTTGTTCTGGGCTAGTTCCTTCACCACCTTGCTGGGCTGTTAATGCTTTGACTCTGGCCTCAAGTCACAGGAGGACTGGAACTGAGCATTTGGATAGCAAGCAATGAAGGAAGATGATGAGAAAAGTAGGTCCGATTCAGAGGCTTCTTATTTCTTTCCTGGAAGGTTGAGTTCTGGGTATGCTTGCTAAAGAAACATGCTAGCAGGAACACTAAAGTGGCTTCTTTTCAGGTCTCTTGGGAGATAAAGGAATTCTAAAAGGAATTCACCTGTACACTCCTAAGATACCCTTCATCCCCACCACAGGCATCTTCATGTCTTGTCTGGCTGGTGGAAATATGTTCAATTATCTAATCCTTCCTCTGCTTTCTGATCTGCAGACCTACTGTTTAGCTTCTTCCTGGCCATTTAGAACCCTCCTCCATGACAGCAGCTCGTGGGTTCACAGACTCTACAGGATTAAATCTATATCCCTTAGTCTGTATCCTAATCTCATTTATGACCAGCAGAACCAGGAGGCTCTGTTCTAGCTGCTCTGCTGAACATGGCTGAAATGGGACAGGCTGTTTCCACGCCTTAGCTTTGCTCACATTATAATGTCACAGGTTCCTGTTTATTCATTCCACCAACCATTACTAACAGTCTGATTTGTGTGCTGGATTTTAGGAGTACCCAGGTTATAAACATCAACAGTGCTCTCACAGGATTCCGATCCTAGACATGCCATGCCACCTCCTCTGCTCTGCCCCTTTTCCACACCACTCTGGGGTTTTCAGGATGCCTTTCCCAGCTTTCCCACTAATGAAACTCCTTTATTCTTCAGAACTCAACTCACCATGTGCTCTAATAAGCCTTCCATGATCCCCGAGGTATCCCTTTTTATATACCTACTCATTGGTTGGCTACTTGTTCACATACGTGTTACTCTGTGTAAACTAAAAATTCCTTTAAAAGAGGGACCCAATGTTTCAGTCAATTCTTCATCCCCCATTACATTGTATTTGGCTCTAACAATGCCCACTGAAAAGAAATGAAATCAGAATGTGCTACAACCTGTCCACCCCAGATAAGGTTTATTGGGAATTGACCCTTCTTTCCTATCTTATGTGATTCAGAGCTATCAAGGTCATGCTTGTTAAACGTCTATGATAGGCCATGTCTTACAGCTGCACATCACACCAGGTGATATGACCTTCCTCAGTTTGGGCAACATTAACCTTGAGGAGCTAAAGGTAAACTTGACAACAAGCAAAATATCCAAACAATGTTCCCAAGGTGGCCCACTGTCAAGGCTCATGGTGAACATTCCTGATCCTTTTTGATGAGGCAAGCTCATTCCCACTTCCTGCTTTGTCCTGAGTGCCCCCTGCATAAAACTTGACACTACACTGGAAATGGCCAACCACTGCTGGTTTTACAGTGCTCATTTCAACTGATCAAGCTAATTCCTGCTTAGTCTAACTATCAAGAAGTAGAAATGATGGCACAAGTCAATACATTTCAACTGGCCTCAGTTGGTTTGGTTATTCTGGTCCAAACCTGGGCAGTGGCCCTGTTCTCTCCCCAACTGCTGTGACTTCCTCAGGAGAATCAGCAGGGCTCTGGCCTTCCCTTTCTTCCCTCCTTGTTAGGGTTAATCCTGGGGTTCCAGAGTCTTTGCCGAGCACCACTCCATGGCTTTGGTGCAGGGGCTGAGACCCCTGACCCAGCCCTCCAAGGGGAGGCAGTGCCTCTGTTCCAGTGTCTTACCTCTGGAGCTATGTAGTCAGGGGTACCACAGAATGTAGTGGTGGTCACGCCGTTCAGAATCCCTTCCTTGCACATCCCGAAGTCGGCCAGCTTGCAGTGACCTTCTGCATCCAGAAGGATGTTGTCCAGTTTCAAATCCCTGCAAGAAATACCAGGGCCATTTGGTGAATGCTTCACTGGCTCCAAGATGGTCTTGTGGAGTTGCAGAGTCATGCCCACTCCAGGGAATGCTGCGGAAACAGAAGTCTGAGGGAGGCTTGACCTTTTCCATACCCATCACAGTCCAGGAGTTCTCTCTGGTGATGCTCAACCCACCAGGTGCTTCCACTCTTTCCCAGTGTGAGGAAGGAGCTTCTGTCAGCCCAAGAATATATGAAGACTGCTATCACTTCATAGATTGAAGTCAGTGTATACCAAGAGTTTATTGTGTGCTAAAACTCCCATTATTTAGACTCTGTTGGGAGAGAAAACAGCAGCTCACCTACCATCCTCTGAGTTAACCCTAGAATCCTCAGGCTGACATATATTAAAGTCATAACACTGGACAAAATTACCTGGAAATTGGGTGCTGCTTGCAAGGGCACAACTATGCAAACTGCTCTGTTTCAGAGAGGGAGACCACAGAGAGCTGGTGTGGGCACTGAGTGACCCCAGAAAACAGTGACACTGAAGAGGAGTATGCAAAGCAGGTCAGACTCAGATAGACCATGAAGAAAGAAGGCAGGAAAAGAGGGGAAGGCAATACAGCCAACACACAAAGTAGGGAGAAGACGGGCGATGTGGGCCCCGGCGAATAGCCCAACAAGACATGTGCTGAACCAACCTGGGAGAGACTAGAATGCCAATGAGAAGGGCTGGGCATTCATGCTAAGAGATGTGGGAGCCCTGCCTGCACCAGCCTGAAGCATCTACAAGAGCAGACATGTAGGTATGGGCAGGCTGGTCAGGAGCAAGGCTGAAGGGTGGGGAAGCAGGCTAGCTGGTTGCACTCATCTGGTCCTGCAAAGCTCAGGTGGTTCCTGTAGCATGTCACGGCTAGGATGTCATGCTGGATTCAACTTGTGCCCTGTGATAAAACAGTGTTAGTAACAGTCACTATGCCTGCTGTCCTCCAGCCTGGCCCCTTAGGGCTTAAGACTGCCCAGACAGAATTCCCCATGCTGGGCCTCCTTGGCAGCTGCCCTGGGCTGAGAGGCCTTACAGAGAAGACCCATTGCCTCCCACATACCAAGCAGCAGGGACCACATTCCCAAGCCTGCTAGTATCTGTACATGAACTCGAGTCATCACCCAAGCCTGAGTAAAAAGGGGAGACAGAAAGCATTTTAGGACCTGCCTGTATAGTATGATGACCCTGCTTTCATTTACTGCTGGGGACTCCTTGTGAAAAAAAAAACAAATTCATCAATGTGCTGCTCTCAATAAACCCTTGCCAGCTACAGCAAAAACAATGAGCCCAACAGGGCCAAGCTGCTAGGCCCTGGCCACAGTGCAGGTGGCCACAGTGCAGCCCAGGCTGGAGTTAGCAGAGAAATGAGACTAGGCATGGGTTTCACCACTGCCATGGCTCAGCTCTGGTAAAGACACCTGGCCATCTCTACCACTCCCGCTTGGGGGGCTCATGGGATACTGGGTGTGAAAGCAGAAGGTCTTCAAAACTGCTGCATTCACTTCTTTCATGAATGAAATGAGCTACAGAGGGAACTGGGCACCCTGTCCCCCTACTGGCCTATGTGTATGGCATCAGGAGGCTGACATTTGGGGGCTGAGTTACATGCCCTGTCACGCCCTAGTATCCAAAGGAACATTGCCAAAACCCACATGGCATACCCAATGAGGACACTGGCAATGCTATTCGTAAAAGCAGTAATGCCTCATTCCTCATGTGGCCTTTAAGTCATACTTCACACATACATAAGAGAATGGGAATCAGTGTTCATTTCTCTCCTTTCACTAAATCAAGGCTTACTATCTACATTCTTTGAGGTCTTCTTTTCTTCCTCATTCCATACCACAGCTCTTTCTGTCATGGCACATAAAAAGCTCCCTGATTCTTCAAAAGGCTCTATAATACTCTATCATTCTATTCTGTGGGATATTTAGGATGCTGCCCATATTATGCTGTTAGAAACAGCAGTGCTGGATATACTTCCACACGAAGGCACATTTCCAAGAAAAATTTCTAAATCAGCTACTCTAGAGTTGTGAATTTTCTATGGAGGTTGTTTCAACTTCTCCATATTCTTGCCAACATGTTTAAGTGATAGGTGAACATACATCACTATATTCTTAGGTTTCTCTGTAAGTTTGAGCATTCCCCTTATGCTTAAAAAGTATATGCATTTTTTTCTAAAGTTATTTTCTTATTTTTCTCTCACAGTGCCTGTATTTTGTTGATTTATATGAGCTTCTTCCTTATCAGAAAATTAACTTACGTGGGATAAGAAGAGCAGATACCTTTTCCAGGATTCCCAGCAGCATCTGCCTCTTGACATTGCTTATGGTGGTTCTGTCATGCTTCTATTATGTAATTGAATCAATGCTTCATTTTATGGTGTTTGGATTTTATCTCCTAATTGAGAAGACTCTATTCATTTCAAAATGATAAAAACATTTGCACAAGATTGTTCTTAGTACTTTTATGCTTTCATCATATTAATAGAAAGTGTCCAATGTTTTAGGATCTGTTCTAAGATTTATTTAATTTGGTTGAAAGGCAGAGGGAGAGGGAGAAACACATTTTTCCATCTGCCAGTTCATTCCTGAAATGATCCCCAACAGCTGGGGCTGGACCAGGCTGAAGCCAGCAGCTAGAAGCCCCTGAATCCATGGGCCCAAGGACTTAGGCCATCTTCTTCTGCTTCCCAAGCATGCCAGCAGGGAGCTGTATTGTAAATGGAGAAGTACGGATACAGACTGGGATCCATGAGGGTGGCTAGTATCACAGGTGATAGCTTAACCCAGCATGCCACAATGCCAGCCCTTAGATTTATTTTGATAAAAGATATGGGGTATTTGTCTGACTTTGCTGCTTTTTGGATAGCTCCTAAGTTGCCCAAATCCCAGAGGATGAATGGCTCACTCTTCCCCACTGGCTGAAATGCCACCTTTATGCAATATAGGCACTAAACCTGCATAAGAACTTGGACACTTCCATAACCTTCATTCTATAACAATGCTTTATTATATTCGTTTAATTACTGCAGGTTTATAATCTGTCTTAACAACCAGGGTTGGTCCCCTATCTCTTCTCAAAATTTCTTGGCTATTCTTTTGCTTACGTATCTGCCATATGAACTTTAGAATCATCTGTCTAAGTTAAGAAAACTCTGGTGCTATTTTTATTGGAAACATATTTGAAGTTATAAATTAACTTGGGGAGAGCTGATATTTTTACAATGCTGAGTGTTCTTATCCAATAATATTGTTTGTCTTTCTGTTTTCTCAAGTCTTATCTGTTTCTTTTAGAAACATTCTAAGGTTTCTCATACAGATCTTGAACATTTCTAGATTTATTTTTATGGCACACTGCTGGATGCCCCAATATCTATTTTCACTTTCTTTTAGTAAGACAGCATTATTTTTTCTTTTTAGTCCATGCACACAGAACCTAGCATTTATAAACTAGAAAGTCTGCCTTGATGCTTAATATGGCTAAGTGACTAAATTTGAGTTGATCAGAGTGTGGAAGTCTCCTTAAAAGGAATCACCTTCCTCTTCATTTACTTTCCTTCCTCTACCTGTTGCCTAAGAAGGATATGATCAATGGACTCTTAACAGCTATCTTCCACCACAAAGACAAAGAGCAGCATCTAGGAATCCCCTCTGGACTGCCCACTCCCATGCAGATTTTAGATGAATAAGACAGAAACTTCTATCTGATTTAAAGAACTGTTTATTGCTTACATATGAATTACAACTAAATCCTTCTCTAGATGATCCAAATTATTATCTTACATTTTAAATTCCTATTGTAAACGAGCTCATTTCTCTCATTATATCTTCTATCTAGTTGCATATGATGAAAAATAAACTATGTAAGGCTTTCAATTTCTTTGTGCTAGCACATTTATTTCGTTCGTTTGAAATACAGGGTTAGAGAGAGAGAGAGAGTCTCCCATCTGCTGGTTCCCTCCCCAAATGGCCACTATGGCCTTGGCTGGGCCAGGCTGAAGCCAGGACCCAAGAATGTTCCCTGGACCTCCTGTGTGAGTGCAGGCCCTAAGCACTTGGCTGTCTCCCACTGCCTTCCCAGATGATCTGCAGGATACTGGGTGGGAAGTGGAACAGACAGGTCTCAAACTGGAGTCCATGTGGCATGCTGGTGTTACAGGAGGCAGCTTGATCTGAAAAGCCATGGCACGAGGCCAATTCCACTTCCACTAACTTTTTGAAGTATCTTTACATTTACCATTTTGTACCTTGCCACTCCATCAAACTCTTTCGATCACTGATTTTCTGAATTTTCCAAATTATATACAAGTATCATTTTACCTCTTCCTTATTTCTGGCTCATTTCTTTTAATTAGTCTGCACTGAGTGGCACCTCAAGAATAATGCCAAGTAAACTGGGTGATCATGAGCTTTTCTCTGACCCTGTCCTCAGGAGGGCCACACCCAGCATTTCTCCTCCTATATCCTCATCCCTGTCTCTTGCACCTGCACCAATGACTATCTTATTATATTCTCCACCAGCCTGAAGACTTCCACGGGACCAACTTTCTCCTTCATGTGCCAGAGGGATAAAAAAAAGATACAGCAGGAGAAGAACAGGCCTTCTTCTGCCTCCTGTCAGATGGGGCTGTTTGCTATGTCTATGTGAGTGTGATGGGGAGGGGGCGGAGAGGAGTTGCCATGCATACTGCATGCTTAGTGGAATATCTCATCTCCTGTTACATGATATGAGTGCCTTTCTCCAGTTGAGCTAGCAAAAAAGTTTATATCCACTGCAAGGCCTTGGGCTGATAACTCCTGCTCTACTCCAAGTCTTAAGCAGTGATTAAGACTCATGTGACCTGGCCTGGGTCATTAAGAAAAACAGAGCTTGGGAGCAGTGCTCTGGTGGTAAGGAAAACATACACATTCCTGGAGCATCCTCTGCCAGATGGGAGACAAGATCCTGACCAACCCTGCTAACATCAGTACCTGCCTTTGAAAATTACTAGGGAGCTCAAGAAGGTGAATAACTCAGAGAAGTCGCACACCTAATAATGACGTGGACTAGGCAGGAAGCTAGTGTGAGACAAGGAGCTAAGAGGTTTTCATCAGAAGTTTCTGTGCTGTAGCCCTGTCTGCTAATACCTCTGCCTCCTTTCATGCCAATCCAGCACTGCTGTGCATCCATGATGCACCTGCGCTTCCTCCATCATGCAGAACACGCCACGATGAACACACATAGGAACATATGGAGATGCCATAAAACCTTCCCAGAGATCATCACATGCACTCCACCTCACTTGTATATTCAGTAAGGGCACCACTCTGTACCCAACCAAGGGGTCATGGAACTGGCTGCCCCCAGGTGACTGCCTTTTAATTAAGGCATGTCAGATACAAATATTGGATAGCTCTAGTGGAAGCATGGACTCACATTTCTCTGGGTTGGGAAAAGAAGGCTTTGTGGTGAGCAGGAGCCCACAGAGCCCAGGAGGTCAATGCCAACAGCAGGGACAGGCTGATTTAGAGGCCGGATGTTGAAATCAGGGTTCCATGGGTACAGCACAGATCTCTTCCAGAAAATCACAGGGCACCAAGAGAAGAAATGACCCAAACATTGCACTCCAAAACACTCTACAGGAGGGGATGGCTGGTCGGGGATACACACACACACACCACTTAGTTTCAGGGGAAACCAAAAAAAAAAATTTGAGTTCTTAGACGGATTCCATTTATTACATGGAGGTGGGACCAAGGAAACAGACCCAGGATTACAGAAAAAAAGACCCCTGAAATGAGTTGGCTATGAAATGAGAGAGAAATGGTCCAACATGAAGGAGAAGGAGGCTGTGACGGAGACTTGGTGTCAGCCATGTCTGCTGCAGGCAGCACGAGAACTGTGAGGTCAAATGATGCTTTCAGAAAAAGCACCCTTTCACCCTGACGGTGAGCCCGCTGTTGTTAATTCCAGCAGTAGTCTAGAGTAATCTGAAAGGCAGATTTTGACTTCTAAGCACTGTCTGCCAAGAGCGGCTATGTTGGAATCTGTTTCTATGTCTAGTGGTTTATGTACCAGAAGGTGCCAGGGCTTAGCTGATGTGATCTTGGGATTCATCCAGATGATGTTAGGCTCAACTGAAAATTTCTTGGAGACTGTTTTCCTGTCCATTATGAGGGGAGAATACAGTCGTGTTCACAAGATGTACTGTATGTGAAAGCTCTAACACAGTGCCCATGGAATCGTCATTTCCTCCAGAAATTCTGCCTTCACCTGGAGTTCTTGGCTATCACTTCTTAAAATACACAGCCCCTGGTAGGGGCCAGTTCCTAAATCCCCAACGGCTCTTTTATTTTGGAAAAATGCTTATTACATCTCAGTCACTGAGATGGCGCCTGTGGAATGACAACTATGAAGCATGTGCTACTGTAATGCATGGGAGAAACTGACAAATGATGAGACGATGAGAGATAGGCAGACACTGAAACTCCTTACAGCCTAGTGAGGAAATCGTGGATTCCTTTCCCTCGGGACTGGGAAATGACATAGTGCACAGGAACACAGAGTTCCTGAAGGAAGAAAGCCAGAGTGAGGGGTACTGGTAGTGACAGCACGGAGCTGCTCAGACATCAATAACCAGGACCAACTTGACAGCTTCTGGACATCCAACACACTCCTCAGGATCCGAGATCTCCCATCTGGGGGAACAAATGGGATCCCCTTCACTCCCTGAAACTGCCCTGCCCAGCTGATGACTATCACAATCCCAAATTATAGATAAAGGACTCTGGCTGGGGTGGAGTAGGGAGCAGCCTGGATGAGCAGAGGCAGCTAGGATGGCCCGGGGACCTGCACTTTGGCTTTCAGTGGAATCCTGATTTCCCATGAGTGCACTTCAGCTGTCTCAACTGAGTTTATCCTTTCCCAACCGGGTTCTCCTAGGGTGAGGGTAGATTCCCAGGACCAGAAAAAACAAAAAAAATATATATATATATATATTACACTGTGTGTGTGTGTGTATTATACACACACACAGAGTATCCTGACTTGAAATTTTGCCCCACTGCTGCCCTTGCACCCACCACCCAGGTCTCTGTTTTCAATGCCCTTCCCCACCCGCCCAAGGCTTGTTCACTGCACAGAGCTCAGGGCCCAGAGCCACATACAAGACAGCAATCTCTCCAGTTATTTGAAGATAACAGATCAGAAAAAATTACTCCAGGGTGCCAAGGACATGGCTCATCAGAGCACAGGGCCTGGAGGGAAGTTATGAAGAAACTCTGCTTGTTTTTTGAACAAGCAGAGGAGACTTGGAAATGATGGTGGTTAATCAGATGGGGAGAGAAACTCTTCTGGCAGATGGTTCCAAATGCCTCCATCAGTTTAACAAGCTAGGGAGGCTGCCATGGCTCCCCTCGTTAAAGTCAAACGCCCCTCAATATGGCATGATGGTGAAGGCAGGTGGCACCCTCACATGGCATTCTCTGCCATGGTGCCAACACCTTCCTTCTCTCAGAGTGACCAGGAATGCCTGGTGGAAGGCATACTTACCACCTCTGCATCAAAACAAAAGGTATCATTGGTTTCAGTCAACAGACATGACCTTCAAATATTACAGTGCTAATATGGAAAATCTTACCCAAATCTTCTCAGAGAAAATTTCAATCATTTAAGAGAAAGATAATAACTAGTTTTTCTTTAAAAACAAGATCTCCTAATGCTTTTTTGCATGCGGGTCTCAGCGTGAAGTCTTAGATATCCAATATCTCCTTTAATCACACAATAATAGTCTATGAGTTTAGTAAGACTCTGACCCCATCAACTGGAAGGAAAAAATGTATCTATGGGGTTATTTAGCTGGCCCCCGATGCACAGGTGATGAGGCAGTGAGAGCTGGTCTTGCCTGACCTCACTTCTATACTCTCAACCATTTAGCTATGCTTCTTGAACAGGAAGAAAAAAGTGTCCACATTCCCACCCTTTTATGGGCTTGAAGACACAGATGTTGCTGCTTGGGTGGTGATTCTTGCTGACTCTCAAGACTCTTGGAAGATGTGACTGATAAGCAAGACAAGACTATGCTGACCAAGCAGAGGGCCCCTTGTCTGGGGAGAACTACTACATCACTACATCGACCACTGGAAATTGGAGCAATCAAACAGGCATTCTGGTTCAAGGCCAAAATAAATAGCCTGGGGCTGTACCTGGGCATTAAGACTCGGAATGACTGCAGAATAATTTATCTGATTCCATGGCTGTCCAATTACTTTTTAAAAATTTAGTACTAAATGTGCATTCTTATACTTAATCTTGATCCCTGCCAGTGGGAAATAAACCCTGACTGTGTCCCCAGTAAGGGAACAGGCTGATGATCATGTCATATTGAATCCTCCACCCCTCTTAGGCTACCAATCCACCTGCTCCTCAAAATAGATTCTTCGGGCTGAATGCATAGACTGGAGCCATGACTGACTTTCTTCCCTAGGGCATTACCATCCTCAAATACAAGAGAAGATGGCCAAATGAGTTTATTTGCAAGGCTCTTCCAAACTAAGATCGTGGGGGAATAACTAGACAACTGGAGCTTACAAAGCTTAAACTTGCAAACCTGGCCACAGCATACTAAACATGGAGTAAGCCTTGGCCAGCATGGCCTCTTATACAACACAAAGACTACACAATGCTGGTCTTCCTCCCACTCACATTCTTCAGAGGTGCTCCAGAATATGGCTTCTTAGCATGGCATGCATGATCCTTCATGGTCTCCTTCAACCTGGCCCTCTAGCCTCACAGCTCAACCACACCCCTTCACAATCCACAATGAAGCTTGGAGTCTTCAGGTGTCTCCTGCCCCCACATCCCAGCCCCGGCTCCACCATGGGTGTCCTTCACAAAGGGTCATTCCATGAGGGCAGGATCTCCAAATCTCCCCAAAGTTGGATACTAGCTATCAGCTCAACATCTGTTCACATGTTTGCAGGAATTAAGGAAGATGAATTCACAGATTACGGAGGAAATAAAATGGCCTAAGCACACATTTCTAGAAAAACATAGAATTCTAGGAAAACATTTTTAATGAAAACTATTAAAATCAAGTCCAAAATAAAAAATAAAATACAAAATTTAAAAAAAATCAAGGCCAATGGGGCTGGCTGTCACTGTGCAGTGGGTTAAGCTGTTCCCTGTAATACTGGTATTCTGTATAAACTTCTGTGTTATCCCACTTTGGATACAGCTCCCTATTAATGCAAAAAGCAGCAGATGATGAAGTGCTTGGCTCCTGCCATCCAATGTGGGAAACACAGATGGATTTCCTGGCTCCTGGCTTCAGCTCTGCCCAGCCCAGCCTCAGCCACTGCCTGTACCTGGGCAGTGAACCAGTAGATGCAAAATTGAATGTGCTCTCTGTCTTTCTCTCTTTCACTTTGTAACTCTATTTTTCAAACAAATAAACAAATCCTTAAAAAAACAGTGCCCTTCACCCTAGATCCCTGTTGTCTCACAGATGCATCTCTGTGTTGCAACCAAAAGCCCCACCACGGCAGCCCCATCGTGACCTGCCCCTAATCCTTAATTCAATCTCAGTCATAGCACCTTGGCCATTTTCAGCACAGCACTGATAATGACCACCATAATTTTGCTCTCATTTATTCCTTTGGGCATTACTGGTTTCCTTCCCACGCACACCATGACAACAAGACAGCACCTTCATGTTCACAGTGGGGACCCAGAGTCCTGCAAAGTGCCTGGAAATCAATACTCACTGACTGCCAAGATGAAGCCATGAAGAGGGCCTTCTGTCAAGTCCATTTGCAGGACAGTCTACTGAATGGCAAGTTTACACCTGCGAATATATTCATGTATCATCTCCAACTATTCTCTAATTCCACAATCCTTACTTGCATTTTATCTCAGAGTCTATCTTTATGTCAGGCATTGACGATGGAAGAGAGAGAAGACACAGTCCTCAAGACTTCACAGGATGAGTTTGGGGTCCAAAGGGACAGATGGACATACACACACACACATAGAACACTTGGGATGCTAAAGTTCTACATCAGAAGGACAAACGGTGAGTGCATCATCACTGCTCCTAGCAGGCAGCAGCTACTGGTTTTGTGTTTTTGGTGGGGGATGTGCAATAATTTTCAGCTTAAAGTCTAGCTAGTATCCTGTCATCCCAAAAAGGGCCACTCTACCTAAAGGACTAAGAATAACATTTTAGGAATGGGAGGGACCTGGGAGCCTGGCAGAAATGGACAGCAGAACCGGAATCAGATCTTAAGAGTTCTGGGATGGGAAGGCCAGGAAATCGCCCTTCAAGCTCCCTTTGCCAGGACCATCAGCTGCCAAAACTGAAAGTACAATTTCCATATCCAGCTACACAGGGAGCCTCGTGCTTGGAGAGTGGTTGGCCACTCGCAGGTCATCCTAGCCCAGATAAAGAGCTGAAGAAACACACATGCAGCTCTGCACAAGCTGAGGGGGATGTAGGGGAAGCACGTCGCCCTGAAAATTTGGGGGGTCACCCAAGTTACTTGGAGATCGGAAACCTCATGCGAGGCCAGGGGGCCGAAGCAGACTGACCTCAGAAGGGACAGAAAACAGATTTCATTCTTTTTAAAAAACAAGTCTTACATTTGTATTTGTTTAATTTGGCCACAAAAAAGCATTTGCTTTAAGATCACATGGGTTCTTCAGCTGATCAGAAGTGTGTATGTTTGTGTGTATGCATGCATGTGCTTTGTACATACGTCATGAAAAAAGAACAGGATTGCTCATATCCACACATATGCTGATAGAGGTATGCCTGCAGGAGTGGGGTATATCATACCAAATCTGGCATTGCCGAGGCAACGACCAGCAGAAATCAAAATTCAGTGAATGTCTAGCAGGCTGATTTTTAAATGGATAGCTCTGTATAGCTATAAATGATGTTTTAAATATCCAACTGGTCCTGGGCAGAGGAAAAAAAAAAGGTTCCCCATGCCAGGCTTAGAAGGATGAGGTAGATGAAAAATTTTCACTTTATTAGGGGGGAAATGGCAGAACAAAGACAGTGAGAGCTAAAGCAGGCTCCTGGTGCTCTTTGGGAGGGACACTGAAGTTCCTACAATGAATCAGGGAGCCCCAAGGAACCCCAGAGCTTGCAGTGGGCTCAAGCACAACGCAGAGGTTCAACTCCTGGCAGCTGCTGAGGCAGCAGAGCTGGAAGTCCCCCCAACTGGGACACACTGACCAGGGGATTATCTGTGAAGTTTCGGGTTGGAGAAAATAATGTACCTGCCCGTGTGTATGTGTGCTTGTGTTCATGTGAGTGTGAGTATGAGCATGAGATTTTGAGGTAAGAAGTGGTAAGAAAAGAAAATTGCAACTGATTGGTGAAGAAGCCTGACACGGAAGGGCCAGGACTTGCAATAAGAATACTAAAGAAGAAACTAGGGTAATCCCAGCATCCAAGGACCCAGGCAGAGGGCAATCTCCACCACAGCTCAGTCAGCAGGGAGCTAACAGCTCTCAAGCTTCCTAACTCAGAGCCCAGGGAGATGAAGTCTCTTGCCTTAACCTAGATATATTTTTTCCGTTTTATGTTTTACCACTGCCATTAAAAACTAATCATAAGTAGATGTAATCATTGTTGTGTTTTCAAGAAAAGACTTTGCCACTCAACAAGGGGTTGGCCAGTAAACAGCTTTAGTAAAGGAAACCATGAACTTCTTATTTGCCAACAAGCAACAGGGAGGGAATTTCCAGAATTCCTTTCAGGGCAAAAGAAAAAAAAAAAAGCTAAGAAAGCAACAATTTTGCAAGTGACCCTAGAGATGTGACTTTAGTCAAGGCAGTAGGTCCGCCACAGGGGAACAACCTTCACCCACGTGGGTTGCACCACATTCTGTGTGAGCTGCTAATCTTCCTACCAAGGAAGATCCAGAAGTTTATCCTATGTTCAACCCAGGTAGTGCCCAACCCAAGTGTTGCTGTCTGCATTCCCAATGCCTCTAGCTGCCCTCATCAGCCCTGCCTCATCTACCTGCACCTTACTCATGTCTTTCCATCCTTCTCCTTAAAAAGAACCTTCCCTAAAATGAGAAGAGCAGCAGAACCACTTCACATCTGTCTGAGGTCCACTGAGCTAAGGTGCCAACTCATTGCTTGGAACGCATTCTCCCCCAGGGAACGTGCATGGACTGTCCAGGAGACAGGAGGGTCTGCAGAAGGTGATAGGATCTGGGGGCACAACTTTCACATACTTGCCATATCCTGGCTGGAGGGAGCAGCCATTTAGCTCTCCTGCTTATTCCTAGTGGCTGCTGCCTCAGCCCTACCTCCAAGTCAGTCCTGGGTCAACTGCTCTCTTCTTACCCAATGACCATTCTTGGAGTAGACTTTAGGGGTGTTCTGATATCAGCCACGACAGAGAGTGTTGCTGGATGAAGTTAATAAGTTATGTGTTTCTGCTTTGGAGGCAAGTCAGTTTCAACCATTGCTGAGATTACACACATGTCTGGACAACATGAGGGTGCATGCTCAAAGCGCAGAGCAGACCCTCTGCCTTTGGAATTCAGAGTTTTCCTGTCTTTGAGCCATCCTGAGGAGCCACAAGCAGCTGTCACTACCAGAAGGGAGTCCCTGTTTCAATGAAGCTGATGTGTGGGCTGAGTCTGGGGACCCAATACTAGGCAGAGAGAGCATTCAGGTCTGTGAAAGGGACACCGTCCAGCCAGAAATCACTTGCTTTGACCACACCAAGAGGAATGTGTTGGTGGTTCTGAACTGACAAAAAGCCCTTCATCTCTTCTGTTGTGAAATAAAGGGATTATGATAGATTTCTGTTAGTGTTCCAGCAAACACAGACTTCAGAGGATACTAAGGAAGTAGCAGCATGGGCTATGAGGGTGTGCTCAGGCCACATGGAGCTCTCACCCTCACTTCCCAGCTACATCTCTATGATAGGTGATCATACTGTGCATTTATCACACATATACCTAGGGGGCTGTTGGTTTGGACTAAGTTCCTACACCAGGTCTGATGGATCAGAGCAAAATGGAGTTAGTCATGCTGGCATTTCATGTCTCCAAGAGGAAACAAAATCATTTTTCTCATCTTTCAAGAAAGCAGGAGAGAGAGAGAGAGAGAGAGAGAGAGAGAGAGAGAGAGAGAGAGAGAGAAAGAAAACAAGCAATAAATCTCAAATAAACCCATGTTAGCTGGCATGAAAAAAGTCCTTTCTTTTTTAATCTTTAGATGAAAGGAAGTCATTTGTTTTCGTGTTCCTACCTTATAAAACCCACTGGTTGCCATCCTGAGTAGGAACTCTCATTCTCTCATTTTATTCAGTAGATCAAAAATGGCCCTGATTCATGAGTCTCAAATAAAAGCCAATTATAATTTCATCTTTTTGGACACAAAATATATATACACAACATGACAGAATAGAGTATATAATGGTTAATGTAAGATAAAAAATAGTTACGAGAGCAATATTGAGAAAGACATGTTGGTTTTATATGTAAAATGAAGCAAATATACAATAGGGTGGTTATGCAGCATGAGAATAAGCCCAGGTGACAGTAAATCAGTCTACTTCTTTGTCTCATCAGTTAACACTAGGGATGTGTTCTGCGAGATACATCATTAGCAGACTGCGTGGCTCAGCACACATCATAGAATGTATTCATACAAAGACGGCCATGACACTGCGAGATGATATGATCTGATGAGGCCCCTGTTGTCTGTGTGGTCTGTTGTTGGATTAAATGTCATTATGAGGTGCATGACTGTGTTTTATGATTGATAAAAAGATATGTATGAAATACAGAACCTGTGTAACACAGTGTGTATTTTATTATTAATATATAACAGATGTGAGGCTACTTCAAAAACACTGTGAAGATTGGATTAAAAGAGGCTTACTTTGGTGCAAAAAATTTCTGAAATATACAGTGCTTTTATAATATGCATTTTCCATGATTTTCTTGAAGATCTCTCATATAGAGATTGTGGGAGCTACATGTTGCCTTATACTTATAAAGTTTGCAGGAAATAAAGTATGATCAATATAGGCCATGAATATTCAGTGTAAGTGCTTATATATGTTTATATATAATAAATGAGCTTGTATAGTATAATATGTGTACATGTAGTATCCATAAAATCAACACACTTAACTGAAATGACTGATTATACTTGGTGTTGTTGGTTTCTTTTGCTTTTATCAACCCAATACTTATGAGGACAGAAATGGAAACAATAACTCTTGAAACCTTGGGAGACTGCAAAACTTACACTCAGGCTCAAGCATGTGGCACAGCAGTTAAGGCAGGCTTGGGATGCCTGGGTTTAGCATCAGACTGTCTGCTTCAAGTCCTGGCTTTGCCTCCACTTCCAGTTTCCAGCTAATTTTCACCCTTGGAGACTAGATAATGTCTCAAATACTTGGGACCCTGCAACTCACATATGAGACCCTTTGGCATAGCCCAAGCCAGCCTGTTGTATGCATCTGGGGAATGAACCAGCAGAAGGAAGGTCTACCTTCTCTGTGTTTCAAATATATATATATATTTTAAAAAACCAAAACCAGTTACTTGAGGCTAAAAAGAAATGACTATTTTCATGTGCTAAAAGTCCCTAATGGATGATAATTAAACAAATGCTAATTTCCTCATCTGTTGATGATTGTCAAGTAGTTTTTATTGCCAGAGATTAGCCATTAAGATATACACCCACAACCCTACCTGCTCTTTTTGAAAACATAAATGTTCTGATTTAATGGAAAATCACTGCAGGGCACATGTATAGACTATAAAACAATTAAAGTCATAAATCCAAGTGGCAGCAATCCCCAGCGAGTCTTACAAAATCAAACTAAGCAGCTGCCAATCAGCAAAGCTGTGCCCTGGGCCCTACAGGTGCTGGGGCAAGGAACAAGCATGGGCAGCTTCCAGCCAGTAGCCTGCAGCAAAAACCTGACGCTGGCTTGCGTCCCAGGTGGGAGAGGTAGATGGTCAGTTTCAGTCTCAGCAGGTCCCAGGTCCAGAGCTGCCCACAGGTTCCTAGTCAGCTTGTTTCTTTCCACCAGAATAAAACTCACTCATGTGCATATCCAAATGTTTACAGGGCAACTACTTCATGCTATCCACTGTTCCTGGCACTGTGCAAATACGTTTCATACATTCACAGAGCTTACACTCTGATGCCTTTGTGAGATGAATTTTAGGAAACAGAATTTAAGAGTCATCTTTTGGTATTCACACATTAAAATGTAGAGAAAACCATAAAGGCATCATGCTCAATGATAGAACCTGTGAGCTCTGACTAGTGCATCTCCTGTGGATGATCTGGTCTATTTCTCCTCCAGACTCTGCACAAGCACCACTCTCATATGAGCGAGAAAAGAAACTGAGAACTAGAGAAGGTGAATATCTGGCCCCTAAGTCCACAGCTAGCAGGAGGGTAGAGAAGCAAGATTTGAACCTTTCAGAGTCAGCTCTCAACCACAGTCTCTCTGTGTGCCCAGGCTGGCTGGAATGAAAGAGGTCCAGAAAGCTGCGAGGCCCTACATTACAAACCCACATTGGCTACATGGTCTGTCTTCTCCCCAAAGCCACAGAGCATGCTCCTCATGGATGGGCCGGAGTAAGTTTGGAAAGCCGCCCTGTCTGAGTGCTTGCTGGTGGTCTACTTCAGTACCACTAATATGGCCAGGCCAGAAGGTTTTCAGGGGTGTGCTGATCAAGCTGCGACTTCTAGTAACGATAGAACATTGGTTTTAAGATGCTCTGGACTAAGCAGAAGACTGTTCCATCTTAAAGACTATGACTCTACCTTCCTACTGATGACAGGTGACCACAGTGACTTAATGGATCCTTGGGCTCCTGATCTGCAAAACAGGAAATAAATAAACTCATTTCAAAGGTTTTTGTGAAGCTTAAATATTCTGCCAAGGGAAGGGATTGTAAGCAATTCTAAAACTTAATCATTCAAACTATTTATTTCTTATTTCTCTTTCAAGTACAGCAGATACCCTGCTTATAACTTAAATGGATTAGTATAGTTTCTCTTTTATAAGAAGACTAACTACAGCACAGGTGACACTGTAAGAAGCAACATAATAGCAAACAATAATGACAACAAAAACCAGAAAACATAACCAAAATGAGGAAAAATAAACAGAAGAGCAACTGAATAACCAGCCAAGGAATTCTAGAATGTTGGCTGTGTCTGGTTGCATTTATTTTATGTTGATTTATCACAAAAGAGATTTTGCCATGGATGGAGGTTTACTTCGGTGCATGAGTTGCAGAAGCATATGGACATCAAAATCTGGCCATTTTAATACTCTTACAATTTCAGAGGCAATGGCACAAAGGTGAGGAACAGTAAGCTGAGCAGGCTGAGGTCTCTCATGGCTATGTCTATTTAGTCTGTGTTTGTTCAACCTCCTTGGTCTCTGTCCATTTTCCCATGGAATGCATCTGTGAGCTGCCACATGTCTTTCTGGCAGATCTCTCCTGGGCAAGTTAGCCAGAACTGTTTTTACTTCTAAAAACTCACACCCGTTCCCTAATTCTTAGTCCAAAGTCCTTGCTTGTCAATAATGGCACACTGCACATGATGACAGCCACACACACTGTCAAAGGCTTAAAAACCGAGTAATCTTGGGAATCAGCCAGCATGTTTGAGTGGAGGGACTCTGCTGATGATCATACAGTCACCACGAGTACCTTGAGTGCTTCACATCAAGGGTAGGCCAGTGTGGCTGAGCAGAAGGCCATGTGCTACAGGGCAAGGAGCTGGAGTTCCATCCCAGGAAGATGGTCTGCTATGCACACCACACTGGTGGAAGGCAGAGACCCACCCCGCGAACAGCAGTCAAGGGCAGCATAACCAGCATCACCTAACACATTAGGTCCTCCTTCTTTAAGACAGGACTAGGGCAGAGGTTAGCTTGTCAATGCATACCAATGTGACCCATGCACACCAACCGGGAGCTTAGAGGCCGATGCTGGCATAGGGCATGCTCTTCTTAAAAAAGTCTACATTGCTGTCTCTAACCTCAAGATAAGAAAAAAAAAAAAAACACTAACCATATTATTAAAACCTGGGGGAATCAATCCAAGAATTCAGTGATATGTGAGGAAAATATATTTTTGTTTAAGGGTAAGGATCAGCAGTTTTAAAATGAATAGAGACTTGAACCTCAAGTGGTACAGCTGTCTGGGAAGCCCCCAGTCTGTCAGCGTTCTGGCCCACAGTCTTTCTGTTTCCATGTTTTCCTTCAGTTAAGGGCTTGGAGCATGAAAACAGCATTCACTTCAACTGTTAAGCTCAGCAATAACCCATATGTGAAGGAGCTCATGGAAGAGTGGTAAGAAAATGAATTCACCGAGGCATTTCTCATGATCTGGCCTTTCCTCCTCTCACACTTGCCTTGCCTTATATACCGGTTCTGTGTAAGAGCCATGAGGAGACATGAGGAGTCTAAGAAAGAATCATGACTGGGAAAAAGCTTTTAAAACTGATAAAATAGGAAACATCTATATCTAATAAATATATATGCTTATATAAATCAAGGACATAAACATTTTCCTTTGGGCTTTTGCCTGCATTGCTCCCTCTGTCTGGGACACTCTTCCCCCTCTCCATCGGCCCCCACTCATGGCTCTCTTCATGAGGTTTTCATGGATTCTCCTAGTTAGGTCCTGTATCCTCCTTAAAATGGTCCCAAGGGTCCCTGCTGCCCTAGTATTCATCACAAGGAAAGCTGAGTTCACTGCATAGTGATGTCCACAAAGGGGGGAACCGATGGTTCACTAATTTGTCTTCATGGCATGTGGTAGGCACTTAATATCTTACATTTTTTTCCAGGCAGTGCCAAGCAACATGCATCTCTCATGACAACTGGTACACCATGACGGGATCCAATAGGAAAGCCCTGCCATATGAAGAAGTAGGAGCTGGGTTACTTGGCTGTCCAACACTAACATTAGTTCCACCTGCACACATACAACCCATGTGACAGGTAACAACAAGAAGCACCATGCCTTGAGGCTGGACATGGGAACTTCTCACGGGCTCCGAATGTAGTCCCTGCAAAATACGGATCACAGACATTGCCCACAGCATCTCCATTAAGGTGCAGGTCACACGGAGAGCCTGGGGAAGAATTGCAAGATGTTTCTCTGCCAGTTTCCAATATCCTACTGCACAATGCACACTGTTGCAACAAAAGTGTCAAGTTGAGTGCCAAGGAGGAAGAGACTTAAACTAAAAGTGATCAAATAAAAGCTGGAAGAAATATGGTGAAAGGAAAGAGAATGCCAACATCAGCAGTCTTTGGGGGAGCAGTTTGCTCAGGGCAAGCTACTTGTGTGCGTCACATCAAGACTAGGTCAGTATGGCTCAGCAGGTGGCTTTGTATTCCAGGACAAGGAGCTAGAGTTCTATCCCAGGAAAAAGCACAGCTTGTGATCAAGGTACTTACTGTTCAAAATAAATATCTTCTGGATGAGTAAGAATGAACACAAGGATCATGTACAAGGAGCTGCAGGGAGCCCTCTCTAGGCCAAAGCGGTCAACTTCCAAGATAGCAGGTTCCTTAAACTACTACTAAAGGCATATCCATTATGCAATATTGCTCTGGAAACTTAGTGTTATCTGTGCCATAGCTTGCCTGCTAAAATGACTAAGCCACACTGCCTGAACCCCACGCGGCAAGAACTGACCTGCTGGGTTGGGTGTTAGTATCTGGCTTGGCCGTGTCAACCTTGCTGCTGACATATGTCATGCTGTTTGCTCAGATTAGCTTGTCTCAAATCACATTTAATCATTTTAAAAAGGTCCTTCATTTAGAAACAATGAAGACATGTGCAATTGGATTTTGGTTCACACTCCATTTTGTTATGCAGCAATTGTATATGCAATGAATTTTGATTTTCATGCTTGCTTAAGCCTCAAGGGAATTATGAATGACTCACCAGCATAGGCTAAGCGTTTATTTTCCTCGGAAGGTCCTCCCTTATGTACCTACTAGGTCTCTCTATATTGTTAATTTTTTTTTTAAGAAAAAGCAATGTATTTATTGACACAGGTGAATTTAAAAAGAAACTATTCAAAGACACTAAAAAGTTAAAAAAAAAACCTCTAATCAGTTATATTTGGCTACATGAAGGGGATGACCAGTTCATTTCCCTCCTGATGACTTGCAATCAGACACATGCAGGAAATTGATTTCCCAGTAGTCCAATGTGTCAACCTCATTATATTCCTTTTCTCCAGATAAACTGATTGCCATAAACTCAAACTTTTAGTCTGTAACCTAAAGTGTCTGCAAAAAGTCATTGTTACAACCTGTTTCTCAAGAACTTTATACAATAACATAGTACACTGGAAACAAGTCTTTTTTGTCAACCATGTAACAAGCATTACATCTGTCTTTCCTTTCCATCAGTTTTGCTCACTGAGCTTATCAGAATGGAAGAACCATGCAGTTGATCAGAAATTCATTTTCCCAAATCTCTTCCCCAAAACATTTCTATTAATATTTAAATATAATTTCAAATCAATAATTGCCATTTTTTCTACATATACACTTTAGAAAATTTGAATTCCATTTAATTTGTCTAAGAGTTACAGTGAAGAAAACCTTGAGAAATTGCTATAGGGAGAAAGTATCGATGACTAAAGTCAATGAGGCACCACTGGTCCATGTTTTTTGTTCCACAGACATCTGATTTTTCATCCACTGTTGGCAACTGGACTGAATGCTTGGAGAGGCAATAATCCTTATTCCACACATCAAAGAAGGTTGAAGGGAAAGATATATTATAATATAAAACCTATCTCACTATCTTTTAATCTATGGGATACAGACCAAAATTCTTAAGGATTCCAGGATAAAGAGGCCAAGCCATTCAGTCCCTTGGTACATGTAACTCCTGGCTTTTGTGTAATGATTTTTACTGTTCTTGAACTCTCTTATCTTCATTATCACATTGATCTTCATTTTAGCCTGCTTCCCAGTTATTGTCCTACAACTGGAGGTAATGGTTAAAACATGAAAGTATATGATTTGCTTATCTTTTTATTCTCAGTTTCCTTTAAACAGTGAGTAGACAAAAATAAAAAAAAAAGCTCTCCCTTATTAAGCTTTTGCTTTCCTTATTTTTATATACTCTTGCTAGAGAACTTGAATAAACTCACATACCTCGAGATAGCCTTTAGAAACCACTGCCAAGATGCAAGGTCCCCTGGCAGTAGATTTTTAGTCTTTTCTTGGATTTTACCAAGGAAACACAGAACTGAACTTCATGTGGAAGATATATTAGGTTCATGGGACTCTTCTACTATAATAGGGGCAAATGCTTACTGATGCTAAAGAAAACAGAACCAAGTCCAAACCTGCCATCTGTGTACTGGCCATAGAAACTCTTGGCCTCCTGACATGAATCAAATCCTCTTCTTCATCTATAACATGCAGACAGAATGGTCTGCCCCACAGGCTATGTTTGTGAGGATCTAAGGAGGGAGTTTACAGAAAATGCTTGTTGCCCAGCCCAGGGAGCCCTTATATAATTATTATTAGCAGTTGTCCAAGTAAGGACATCATTTTATGTTTGAACCCAGATCAAGGCAAGGGCAGAGGAAGTCAGGGGTGGAGGGATGGGAGCTCTTTATGGAATTTCATCTCTAAGGTCAGCTGCCAGGAGACTTGAATGTAGAATTTATCCAGGGCCAGAATGGTGCTTGCCTCTTCTGGGAGAGGGTATTGAAAGGGCTATGGAGGAGTCTCCTGGGGTGCTGGTAATGTTCTCCCTTTTGACCTGGGTTGTACAGTGGAGGAAGGGTTGTCTATTCATACAAAAATTTACCAATGGTCCAGTATTGTATGCCTACTCTAGCTGTATTGTGTCTCCATAGAAAAGAATGACAAGAAGGGAAGGAGGCAAGGAGAAACAGAGGGGGTGGAGGGAGGGAGGGAAGAAAGTATAAAACAAAGTAAGGGTGGGAGGTGAGCATAATTGCTCCTTTGGCCTGATTTGCTCCTTTACAGTTCTGGAGAGGCTGTCTCCCAACAGGTGAGCAGAATACATGGAGAAATGATGTCATGTTGATTTTACAAACAGACGTCAGTTCTTGTACACAGGTGCACACAAGCATCATTTTGGCACATATTCAGGTGTATGATGCTACAAGGTCATGCAGGCCTATGAATTTTTGATCCAAAGGTGCTTAGTGACATGGGCTAAAGGCTCAAGGCTTTGAAATCTGTGAGCATCAATCTAAATTTCTTTTAACAAACTTTATTATGTTTTTTCATTTCCACCTTATGCCTCAATTTCTTTATCTTTAACTTCATATATTTGAGAAATGGTTCCTTTCTTTCTGTTTGTTTGCATTTTGTTTATTTATTTAATGATACAGTTGCATGGCCCTAGGATTTCCCTAGCTCCCTCCCAAGTCTCATCCCCTCACTGCTTGACTCTATATTATTACAATAATATAATTATTCAAAAATGATCATAAGTCTATCATTCTGCTATCTAAATATATCCTGACATTGTAGGAATGGACATTGGCAGAAGAGTCCAGCATCCTATTGTCAGATATATTTAATATACATTTCATTAGGAGTCCATCTTTGACTTCGAGGTAGAAATGCATACTGCATTTATCTTCACATCTTGATGTGATAGGCTATTATACAGTTCCTCTGGATGACTACATGTGCCTGCATGTTTACCTATGTGTCTACTGATCTGGAATTTTGCATGAAGGTTGCTTTATGTCAGAGAGAACATATGATATTTGTCCTTTTGGGACTGACTTATTTCACTCAACATAATGGTATCTAATTTGTTGATGAACCATTTTGTTACAAATGATAGAATTTCATTCTTTTCATTCTTTTGGCTGAAAAATATTCCATAGAGTAGATGTACCACAGTTTTTTTATCCAGTCCTCTTTTGGCAGGCATGTGGGTTGTTTCCATGTCTTTGTTATTATACATGGTGCTGCTGTAAATATAAGATTACAGGTCACTATCTCAAATATAATGTATCTTAAAGCTCAATACAACCTGTGAAGTTAAACTGCAGGAAACGGAGAAAAGTGGCAGATGGAAGTCTTTCCCTTATGCCTTTTCTTGACTTCAGAACAGTCTGCAGCATCCCCACCAACTCCATCTTATTTCTGCAGGATCTGAAAAATCTGTGAATCTGCCTGGACTCCACTGTAAGACTAGGAGCACATCAGCAAAGCCCCTGCTGCCCAAACCTAGGACTTGTTAAGTCACCACCTCTCAGACCTCCAGGTCACAGAAGTATCAAAATTTAGAGTAGCATTTTTCAGCATCACAACTATTGCCTCTCAGATTGGGCAATGTTTGGTTGGTGGGGGCGGGAGTCCTGTCCTGGGCTTTGCAGAATGTATAGCAGTATCCATGGACTCCACTCATTGCCTGCCTCTCCTCCAACAATTCAAAGTGTCCTGGAGGGCACCATTGCCACCAGGGGTTGGGAACTGTACCAGAAGAAGACAGTATCAGCTGGTCTCATTAGGGAGAAGAAACCATGGCAGAACAAGACCTGAACCCAACCCAGCATTTTTCTTTCTAAACAATACTGCCTACTTATGAACCAAATTCTGTTTCTTAACCTAAACTGGGGAACAGAGTTTTCTCTCATCCAGAATGGCAACATCTTTTGAACTTATGGACAAAGGGAGTTCAGGCCTTAGCAGGCACAGAATAGTATCTTTTTAGGGGTGCCCAAGGGGCCTTCTGGCTGCAAAGTCCCATTGTGATACCTACCAGTGGAAAGTGAGGAGATGCCAACTTCAAAAGACATGATATCACTGTAGGATTCAGTGGTTTTATCTAAATCCTAGCAATAAAATTTCAGAGATTTCGGGCCCGGCGCGGTGGCGCAAGTGGTTAAGGTCCTTGCCTTGCACGCCCGGGATCCCATATGGGCGCCAGTTCTAATCCCAGCAGCCCCGCTTCCCTTCCAGCTCCCTGCCTGTGGCCCGGGAGAGCAGTCGAGGACGGCCCAAAGCTTTGGGAACCTGCACCCGTGTGGGAGACCCAGAAGAGGCTCCTGGCTTCGGATTGGCATAGTATCGGCCGTTGCGCTCACTTGGGGAGTGAATCATCAGACGGAAGATCTTCCTCTCTGTCTCTCCTCTCTGTATATCGCCTTTCCAATAAAAAATAATAAAAATAAATCTTTAAAAAATTTTTTCAGAGATTTGGGCCACAAAGGAAGAAAAAGGAAGAGAGAAAGAATGGAAAGAATAGAAGGAAGGAAGCAAGGAAAGAAGGAAAAAAAGGAAGAAAGAGGAAAGAGAGAAAGAATGGGAGGGAGGAAAAAAGAAATTAAGAAAGGAAAGAAAGAGAAGGAAAGAGAAAGAAAACAAAAGAAATAAAGAAAGGACAAGGGGTATTAAGCTTAATACTCAATGAAAAGTATTAAGCTCCAGTAGGTTTTCTCTATGCTGTTGGAACAATGAGCTTTTCAATCAAGTTTGAGAATGTCTCTGTAGTTGTGCCCTTACTTACAAGCAGCACTGGTTTCTGGGCAATAATTTGCTAGAAACAATGCTACCTCTCACAGTCCTAAAGCAAAATGTATTGCCGAGCGAGGCTTTAGACTACAAACTAAATGCATGATACTTAACCAGAGAGCTCAGAAACTGGAGGAATTTAGGAAGCACTACCAATTCCATAGGCCAATGAACCATCCCTAGAACACTGTATGTATATTTTATTCTCATAGGAATTTCATTAGTGATGCAAATCTAAACGTCTCCTTTCCTCTCCCTTCATTGTCGAGATTAAGTGACATCATGTCCTAGGGAAAAGAATGTCCTGAAAAGAACTAGTACCCAAGTTGTTTCTACTGTTTAGGAAAAGAAGCGTTCATGTGCGCGTGCACACATATACGTGTGCACACATATGCATACACACACACACACACACACACACACACAAACCTCCTAATAGTCCCCACCCCCACCCTTTTTCCCCTCCACAAAAATAACAGAAGGCAAACTGCTACTGTAATCAGCAGTGATTGCAGGCATTTCCTGTATTTTTATATCAAGCTGGTTGTTTTTTTTCCATTACATACCCAGTGAACTCCAGTTAGGTCACTACTAGAGAAAAACAGGACCAATTATGCCTCTAAACCCACAAATCTGCCCACTTAGCTCTGCTGATTTTGTTGTGTAGATTCCCTGGTTCTGAAGGGCAGAGGTAGGAAAAGCTCCATGAGCCCTCCATTTGTCCTCCCTCTGCAAGAGCAAAGTCCTATGATCTCCCTTCTCTTTCTAGCCCAGCTGATCTCCTATATGCCAAAATGAGACTTCTGCTCCTTCTTGCCACAGGTTGACCCAGAGAGAGGCCCAGGCTCCCTTGAGTCAAGGCTCCTGTCTTGCCTTTGAACCTCTAGATGCCACAGTTACTCTTGCCCATTGTTAGGAACTGTCACTCTGATTCCCTCCAAGTCTTGTGCTTCAGCTCTGCTCTCTTTGGCTTTAAATCCATTTATTCTGATTTTGTCTTCTATAGTTACAAGACAACTTCAGGAGGCTCCTTACTGAAGCTAATTACAACTCAGTCATAATCAAATAATAGCATTACCTCTTTCATAGCAAAATTCTTCAAGGCTTTCCATGAAAAAAATGTACACTACAGTGTTTCTGAATTTCTAAAATAATTAAACATCTTGCTTATAATACCCGATCACAATGTTTCTGTATTTAGTGTCATGCTTTTACAGTTCTCTCTGCTTGACGTTTCTGAAGAGCTGTGAGCCCCTTTACTAATTTGGGATCACGAAAAATAAGGGACAAGGTCTTGGTTCAACTTTGGGGAGTTTCTCCACCTCATCCCACGGTTACTTAAGTGCTTACTCCCCGTGGTATGTGCAGTTTCAGGTCAGTTTCCCTCTGAGGATACTTCTCATGGCCCAGATAAACAGTGATGTCATCATTTCAAACACTCAGACCACAGAGGAGTCAACCCAATGGACATTTCCACAACACTTGCTCTAGGGTGAGTTGGCTCTGATGATTTTTGCTTCAATTATCCATGCCACTTACCAACGTGCTTTTCTTGTTATTCATATTAATCCTATTGTCTTATATAATCCAGTGTCATAATTTCATAGACTGTTAGAGCTGGGCCAGACCACAGAGGTCAACAAATACCCATTATGGAATAGTTTTACGGTTCTGATCATTTGAAATGCCTTTTGAGTCTTTGTGTAATCACCTTAGATGACCTCATTCTTCAAATACAAATGTGCTTTCCAGTTAAAATCTGACATCCAGGGCCAGCACAGTGACCTAACAGGCTAATCCTCCACCTCCAATGCTGGCATCCAGTTGGGTGCCTGTTTGTGTTCTGGATGTTCCATTTCCAATCTAGCACCCTGTTTATGACCTATGAAAGCAGCAGAAGGTGGTTCAAGTCCTTGGGCCCCTGTACCCATGCAAGAGAACCAGGAAAAGATTCTGGTTCCATCAGATCAGATCAGCTCTGACCATTGCAACCATTTGGGGAATGAACCAGTGGATGGAACACTTGTCTCAGTAAATCTATGTTTTGAATACAAACAATATTTAAAAACATCTTGACATCCCTAAGTTCAACTTTGTAGCCAAGAGATGCATACTTTCGTTAGTGATTACCTACCATGCACCTGGCTCCACATTAAGATATTACAAGGGAATAATAGTGATTACTAAGCCTTTCCTATGGGTTTCTCAAGCATCACCTTCTTTAATATCTACAATAGCCCATGGTTTCAATGAGAAGACTGAGGGTTTAGGGATAAAGAACTGGACTAGCTAGGATCACCAGATGGAGCTAGGATCACCAGGTGCATCTGACTCAAAGGTACCTATGACCTAATCAGGCTACATGTTGGTTTCCCAAATCTTCAGTTAAAATTTTCTTCAGAATCCATCATTTCAAAGTCACTCAGAAAAACCAAGCTTCTTTATTTATCTTGACATGGTATTCTTTTATATACCATAATTGTTCAGAAATCCAGTTTACTCTTAAAATAGGGTTGGCTGTTAGCCACAAGATACTATTCAAATAAAAACCTTGATAATTATAAAAATATTTTTAAAAATGCAGCACTCTTGCCCTGAGAATAAAGTCTCCTGAGAAGACAATACTCACATGGATGTGTAAACTTTGAAATGTTTTTTTTTTTTTTAAAAAAAGAATCAGTCTACTTCCTTATGACAAAATCTAGAACCCCATCCCACTCCCCCATGCCCCTCAGTTGCTTTCAGGAAGACCTACTTTGGCTGATCCTACTATACCTTAGATGGTTGGTTTCTTCAACCATCAAATAGGGTTCTTGGCTATTAGAAAGAAAAATTTTTGCTTCATGTTTCTTTTCATATAAAATATGACCTATCATGTTTGGAGCCACTGGCTTCCCTTTAAACAACAGCAAAGAAAAGCCACACCAGATTCTTTACATTCCCCAAGTTTAGAGTCTTCTGCTATCCGTTGTTTGGTTTCCTTATCTCTATACTTCATCACGGAAGAGTACTTCCCATCTGCTATTCTTGAGATCTTCCCCTAATTTCAGAACAAAATGCTTTTACCCTTCCCATTTCTTCAGTCATCGTTTCCAGGAGGATTTCTGCTTTTATATGGGATCCTTCTGACAAACATGTTATTTAGGATTATTGAATTGACATCTCCTATCTAACAGAGTGGGCAGCGGGAATAAGGATGTGGACCATGAATGTGGCCAGGAAACAAATGGAGGCTGTCGGGTATTCTGTTTTCAGCACAGATCAAATCCAACAGTGAAATGTCCCATTTGAGTTCAACGATGACCACAGAGTGGTAGCGGCAGTAAGTAAGACCCACAGGAAAGGTCTATACAGAGTTCACAGAAAATGTGCATTATGAAAAAGCAGTATGGATTTCAAAATGTTTTTGTACCAAGAGACTTAGCTTTGAATTCCTCTTCTATGAGCTTTTTGAAGTCCCTGCATACCCAGGATAACCCTGCCTTCTCATTTCATAACTGCTCCAAGGAACTGACAGCAGCAGCCACGCCAACAAGCAGCCCAATCTCCCCTTGCATTTTTTCGCAATCATTTTATTCGAAACTAGAATGACAGTAACCAGGTCACAGTGAACTGAACTGTTTCCTTCTTGGTTGTGGGGATGTTTTTAGGTTGTGATCCTGTGGATTAGAGTTGTAGTCATACCGTGTCCCTGCCCTCTCCCTGTGCACTCTGGTCTGAGAGGTTCTGAAACGCAGCTCTCAACTGACCTTCTCCACCATGGAGGGCTAGGGCACCTCCCTGAAAAAGGATCACCCCAAACACAGCCCCAAAATGTGGATGATGAAAGGAAGACTGTGGTCCTAGGCTTCAGAGAGACACACAATTGAATTGGGAAGTCAAGACTCACAAAAGCAGAACTTCCCAAGACTGAGGCAACACCAGCACCTTACCCACATGCCAAAATCCCACAACCCTCTGGGGAAATAGAGGAAGAACTCATTCACTGCTTGGGGGCAACTCCTCCCAGTCCTTTTGCCCTGTAACATTACAAAGAAAGCATTCTCCGCTCTCCAACTCCAAGCCTTGGCTTGACAGGAACCACCAATTCCTAATAGAAAAGAATTGTGCTTGTTTGTACTTCACTGAAAAAGTAAAAATAAAAAAAAGAAAGCATGAAGAATGAAACAAAAGAAGGTTAATGGTGGGAATGCTCTCTCTGAGGCCAATTCCCCAGTGTATGCTCTGTGACGGGGCAGCCATTACAGAGCCCACATGTGGCTCCAAGTAGGTTCTAATTATAGCTCTGAATCTTGCTCTCATCTACAACACTGATTTATAATTCTGACAAACATACCAAAAGAACGTGGTAGCTCTGAAGTAAGTACTGATGCACTTAAGAGATATTCCCTAAATTTCAGGGTCTTGAATGCAATAACGTGACTCTCACCAGTGGCCTGATACTGTGAACACATAAGCATGCCCTTAAACAATAAAGGGGCTCCTACTGGACAATGCTGGAGAACTTGTGAGTAAATGGGACTGTTGGATTCTTTATACTCCTCAGGCTCATATCTCTGGGCAAGACAGACTGGGTAGAAACTTTTCACTGTAACTTGAATTTTCCTTGTGTATAAGTGAAGTTTTCTCAAACTCTTGCCAACAGTCAACACCATTGCAACCTCACAGGCACCTGGAGAGATGAAAGTAACATCTTGGAACAGGCCTTAGGGAAACACAAAAGGCCCAGTGGTGAGAGTACAAGGTGGCAAATGCCATGACTAGCTGCCTGAGTCCTGGGGAGGAGCACTCAGGAGAAGTGGGCAGCCTTGGTGGATCTGTCCCTGTCCTTTCTTAGTAGCCCACCACACCAGGAGGAAGGATTTTCTGGGGTCTTCCAGAACATATCATCTTGGGAAGGGGGATCCTTAAAAAGATGTTGCTAAGATCTCAATGCTTTTTTTTTTTTTTTTTTTTACTCTGTGTGTGTATGTGTGGTGGAGTGTTCATAAGCTTCCCTTTTCTTGGCTTCAGAAATATAGATTTACTACACACACACATACAAGAAATTCAGGTCTCATTAGAATTCTCATAGAATCACAGGCACTGTGAAGAGGTTCTCTTGAAGGGTAGGGTTCTGGATCTCCCGAGAAGTCTTGGGTCTGTCTCTAGCACTGTTAATGAGGTGATGCCTGGACTCTGGGAAGATTGTAGCCTTGACTCAGAAAAACCGTGCACAAAGCTCCCTGACACAGGAAACTCAGACAGACACACAGATTTCCTCTTAGGGCAGGCCTAGCTCTGCACATATCCGCTAGTGTTATGAACCAGAGCCAAGCACCACAGACGTCTCCCTGTTCTTTCAGGTCCAAAGGTCCAGCCTGGGAGTTTTCAGACATTAAAACTGTTTCTGAGGAATGAAGAAAGAGGGAGTGATTCATTCCCATTACGCCAAACTGCACACTCAAGAAGCAACAGTTCACAAGAAAAAAATAAGGAAGATGAATGAACTAGAAACATCTAGAATATTCTTGAGTGTAAAACTACAGAGATGAGTGTAATCACTCACCTAGGATTCCCACAACAGCCAGGGCTAAGACAATTCAGTGGTTTGAACTCCATGAGGTGTTTATAGCTTGACAGAGGGTTTGAGAAAGGGTAGTTGTTTGTCTTGTTGTCCCTGTGGCTTCAGCACAAGTATTGAAAATCCAGCCCTGACCAGGGTTATATAACCTGGACAGGAGGCATACTAGGAAATAATACTGTAAGGTTCGCTGACCACCAGGGAAAGAAAAAGGCTCGGCAGAATGATGACAAGAGGCCTTTACTAAGGGGAAGTCTGTTCTTGGGCGTTTTCTCCGCATGTTGGAGAGGCAGAGAGAAAGCCGGAAGCAGCGAGGATGAAAAGGCACGCAAAGAAGCGTGCAGGAGGCTTTTATACCCGCCTGCTGATGTGAAAACTGGAGCGGGTGTCGCTCTGGTCCTTATTAGGAGAGGAAATGCTGGCCTGAGTGCTCCACTGGTCCGCCAGGGCTCCGTTGCCCTGGTGACATGCCAGATCTACATCACTTCTTCCCCACTTCCATTGCCATGGTAACCATCAAGTACCATCTCCCTTCCCACTGCCAAATCAGTGGAGGAAAGCTCTCACCTGCAGAAATTTATTTCTGATGTAAGACACTTTCTTGCTAATGTACACGTTCTTATATGCAGCCTCTGCCTTCTCCAGGTCCTAAGTACTCTTGCCCCAGTTATCAGCTCAAAAGCAAAGACTGAGCCACAGGGAGCACCCTGGTTAGAGAATGAGACAATAGTGACAACTGAGAAGAAAAATATATCTGCGACTTGGGCACCTGCTAGGATGGGGCCACATTTTTTGAGGAAGGTATTAGCATAAATATCTCACAGGTAAGGGAACAGAAACTTAGATGAAGACACTTCCCCAAGATTAGACGTCTCTAAGTCTGGAATTTCAACCTAGGGCTATGTGACTTCAGGGTCTTACATTTAGGCATGACAAGAAGACAATGACGCAAAAGGAACAGGTTTCTGGTAAGTAACTACATTAAAGACAGTACTTCTAAAAGAAACTTGTGGAAAAATCAAGTTAAAAGCTGAGCTTACATTGGTGCAACAAAAAAAAAAAAAAAAAAAAGAAAAGAAAAGAAATCCTTGTACACAATGGATCTTTTGAAATCTCATGGGAATATGCACAGATAATTTTTGCACTAAAATAAATGTATATCTTAATTCCAATTTCCATGTACATTAAGTACTTAGCTTTGGTATGAATTCATATTTAGAATAGTTATGCCTAATGCTTGTGCATGGGATTCTGATGTCAAAATTAGCTGTAGGTTTCATAAAGCAATTAGGTAGTACAATGTTTTACAATAATTATTATAATTCCATATACACAATAATATTGTAACAATAATTACAATAATAGTTAAGATATGTACTTATGCCAAGCCAAATGCTGTGCTCATTACACTTTGAAAATTTTATATTAACATGTAATAGCTGTACATTTTAAAGGGTACAACAAAAATTTTCAAAACAAATATATAAAACTTCACTTCACCACATCAGGAAACTCACCTTTCCCTTTACTTAGATTTTCCTTATGTTTGGAGCTTATCAACTTTGCTTTTCCAGATATTTCTACAGGATATTTTATATCATGATGAAGATAGTCATATCACTGTGCTGTAAAACACTAGAACGTGTTAAATTCACCTGCTGTGTTTCCATATCCATTGTCCAACCTCTGCCTCTTCCTACTTCTTTCCCCCAGCCTTTCCAGCTCCTAGTAATTACTATACTAAATTCAGAGAGTGTGCGGTTGTGTGTGTGCATGTGTGATTCTTTTAAAAAATCTATTTTATTTCTTATTGGAAAATCAGATATACAAAGAGGAGGAAAGAGAGGAACATTTTCCATCCATTGATTCACTTCCCAAGTGGCCACAATGGCCGGAGCTGAGCCAATCCAAAGCCAGAAACCAGGAACTTCCTCCAGGTCTCCCACATGGGTGCAGGGTCCCAAGGCTTTGGGCTGTCCTCAACTGCTTTCCAAGGCCATAAGCAGGGAGCTGGATGGGAAACAGGGATGCTGGGACTAGAACTGGTGCCCATACGGAATCCTGGCATGTGTAAGGTGAGGATTTTAGCCACTAGGCTACCACACTGGGCCCTTTGTTATATTTTATAGCATAATAAAAAAATACGCCACTGTGCAGGTATGTCACATTTTCCTTATCCATTGATGGGCCTAGGCTGACTTCAAATTTGGCAACCGTGTTTGCAATGAACAAGGGGAGTGCAGGTATTTTTCTCATGTGCTGATTTTATTTTATTGGGATATATGCTCAGGAGGGTCAAATAGCAAATGTATTTCCAGGTTTTTGAAGAACTCTAAACTGTTCTCCAGAATGGTTATACTAATTTATAGTCCCACCAGCAGGTGTGATTCTCTTCATAACTTTACCAGTATCTTTATTTTTTGTGTGTCTTTTTGATAGTATGTGCTGAGTATTTTAATGCATTGCTCCTATTAAAACACCAGACCTCTATGTCATGGAATGAATATAGAATACGCTTTATACATTTTAACAAATTTAAAATAAGATATCTGCAAATTTGTAATAACTGGCCAATTTATTGCTTTTAAGAAGAAAAAAAAAAACCAGAAAATATCTATGAAGAGGGCAGGTAGTACTAAGTATACCAATTTAAATGTGAGTGGTCTAAATCGGCCAATTAAAAGAATTTGCCAGAACAGATAAAAACACAAACAGGCAAACCCAACTCCCTCCACAAGTTCCAACATTATAATGTGAACAAAAAGTCACTTAAAAATAAAGCTTCATGGGCCTGGCATGGTAGCCTAGTAGCTGAATTCTCACCTTGCACATGCACTAGGATCCCGTGTGGATGCTGGTTCATGTCCTGGCTGCTCCACTTTCCATCCATCTCCCTGCATGTGGCCAGGGACAGCAGTGAAGAATGGCCCAAAGTCTTGGCACCCTGCAACTGTGTGGGGATACCAGCAGAAGCTCCTGGCTCCTAGCTTTGGATAGGCTCAGCTCCAGCTGTTGCAACCACTTGGGGAGTGAACAAGTGGACAGAAGATCTTTCTCTGTGTGTCTCTTTCTCTCTGTAAATCGGACTTGCCAATTAAAAAAATATATATTTTTTAAAAGGGATTCATAAAGCTCAATAGGAAAGGAAGGGAAACTGAACACCCATACTGTCACTAATCAGAAGAAATCCAGAGTACCTTTATTACTTTCATACAACACAGACTGTAGGATGAGGAAAATTACCAGGGTTGGGGGAGGAAGTAACTGATGATAGGGGTCAGTTCTTTCAAAGGACCAACGACTCCTAACTATGTCTAGGACTCCAAAGAGTGTCACAGTGGACAGAACTCAAGCCCACAGAGGAATATACATCACATCCACTCAAATATAGAAGACAGATAATGACAAGAGTTAGCAGGGATCTGGAGCCATCAGAAGCTTTACATGCTGCTAGTAGGAATGTAAAATAGCAGCTTCTGGCTGCTCCTCAGTCAAACGTGCAGTTGCCATGTGACACAGCAATTCTACTCATAGGTATATAGCCTGAGATATATAAACATGTATCTACTCAAAAACACGTAGACTAATTTTAGAATGGAAAAAAAGAATCTACAGAGAAGGTAGATTAGTGGATGCCCAGGGTTAGGAGTGTGTATAGCAGGATAGGAGATAATGCCTAAAAAGGATGAAGTTAAGGCCAGTGCCACGCAGAGCAGGTAAAACCACTGCCTTTGGCAACAGCATCCCCTATGGGTACTGGTTGGAGTCCCCACCTCCAATTCAGCTCACTATTAAAATGTTTGAGAAAGCAGCAGAATACAGTTCAAGTGCTTGGGGTCCCTGCACCCATGTGGAAAACCGGGTAGAAGCTCCTGGTTTCTGGTTTCCTACCATTCCAGCTCAGGTTATTGAGACCATTTGGGGAGTGAAACAGTGGATGAAAAATCTTTCCCCACCCATTCCCCACGCTGTGTGTCTCCCATCCCTGTGTACTGTACCTTTCATATAGACAGAATAAAGGTGGATAAAGAAAGAGATGTTTTGTTTTAAAGAATGGCATTTTCTTTCTGAAGTGGTTTTAAAAAGTAAAAAAACTTCATTGTTATGATAGTAAACCATTGTCTGACTATTAAAACCCACTGATTTTGTGGCTTAGTAAGGTAAATTGTATGGTGTATCAACTCTATCTCAATATAGCTATTACATAAAAACTAATTAAATACAAAGAAGAAAGAAAATCTCTTTCAGTGACAGAACAAGTAAATCCAAACTCAACAAGAGCATTGCCAACTGGAATAGCACTATGAGTGGACTTGATCTGACACTGTAAAATGCTCTATCCAGCAACATCAAAATATGCATTGCTCTAAAGCTACTATGGACATTCATCAGGACAGATCACACCTAAGCCAAAATAAAATTCTCAAACTAAAAATAGAATTAATGGGTCAAAGAGGAAGTCTCAGGAGAAATTTTTAAAATATAAAATTAAATGGAAATGAAATTGGTGGAATATAGTTAAATCAGGGCTGACAGACAAATAGTATTAAATGCATATACTAGAAAAGAAATTCTAAAGAAAATTCTCAAACTTCCACATCAGCAGCCTAAGACAGTAAGTTCAAGGGAAGCAGAAATAAGGAAATAAGAAATCAGTAAATTTTTTCAGAAGGCACAAGAAATACTTTCTAATTCATTGCAGAATACCAGTATTACACTGACAGAAAAAAGACAACACACAGAAATGGAATTATACGCTAATAAACCTCATAAAGATGTTCATAGTCTTAATAAAAAAAACCTAAATGTGACAAATTCAGCAATTATTGAGGAGAATAAGACATTCTAAGCAGCATTTGTTGACAGGAATGTAACTTAAAGCTAAAAACAAATTCAAATTTGGGGCCCTACTGGGTTAGTATCACCGAAAATGCTGTCATCACACACTGATGCTGGTTTGAGTCCAGCTGCTCCACTTCTCAAAATATTATTTTACTTTGAATGTTGTTCACATAATTGAGAGGGAAGTATGCCCATGTGGGCCACTGACCAGGGTGGAGAGAGTTGAGATATGGAGGAAGGAGGGTGGGAAAAATGTCTCCAATTATTTCTACTTTTCTAGTATGGTTAATACTTTGTATAATTATTCTATCAATTACACTAAATTTAGGTGAGTGCTAAAAGTTGCTAGCTGTAGTTGTAAATTTATGTTTTTCCTGTTTGATTAGTTTTTGTCTCATGAGTTTTACAACTCCATTGCTTATTGCATGTACTTCCAGGATTGTTTTGTCTTCTTTGTGAAGTGACATGTTTATGATTACATCATGTGCCTCTCTGTCCCCAGTTATTTTTATTATCTCTTCTGTAATTTTATCTGCTATGTTTTTGTTTCCCCTCAGTCCATATCTTCACATTTTTTCCTTTTTTTATTTGTAGCCTGTTTATATTGTTAAATTTGAAATGAATTTAAGTATGTGTATATGAATAACATAATCGGATTATGTTTCTAAATTAGTTTTGTGAAGCCTATACTTATTGAGATGTTGGTTTAAAACAAAAAAAACAGTACTTCTGGGGCAGCAAGGTAGCCTAGCAGCTAAAATTTTCGCCTGCGTGCACCAGGATCCTATATGGACTCAGGTTCGTGTCCCGGCGGACCCACTTCCCATCCAGCTCCCTGCTTGTGGCCTGGGAAAGCAATGGAGGATGCCCAAAGCCTTGGGACCCTGCACCTGTGGATCTCTCCTCTTCTCTGTATATCTGACTGACCAATAAAAATAAAAAATAAATCTTAAAAAAAGAAATGTATATAACTGAGTGCCTACATTAAAAAATAAGAAAGACTGTCAATCATTAAACCAAGTTTTTACTTTAAGAATCCAGAAAAAGCAATTTAAAGCTAATGTAAATGGAAACATAGACATAACAAAAATTAAAACATAAATCAATAAAGTTTAAATTGAAATGCAGCTGATAGAATCAGTGAAATTAAAGCTGGTTCTTTGAAAAGGTCAATAACATTAAGAAACTTCTAGACAGGATAACCAAAAAAATGAAAACTAACTGCACTAAAGTTGTAAATATTAGAAATGCAAGAGTTTCATCATTACTGATTATATGGGCACAGAAAAATTATGCTTTTGTATTTTCATATTTACTTGACAAAATGACACAGACTAACCTCTTGAAAAATACAAACTACCAAGAATCACACAAAATCAAAAATACATATCTACTGGATCAAGAAGTTACATTAATAATTAATAGCTATCTATGACAGTATAAGGCCCAGATACTCTCACTGGTGTACTAACATTTAAGGGAACAATGATACCAACTTTATTTAACCTGTTTCAGAAAACAGATGCAAAAGGAATGCTTCTAAATTCAGTCTGTGGGACTAATACCAGACAAAGATATTACAAGGAATAAAACTACTCAGCAATATTACTCACAAGTATACATTCAGAAGTTCCTCAAGAAACTAGCAAACAAAATAATGTACTAAATGCATAACAGGACACAGCCAAGCAGTATTGATTCAACCTACGCAACACCAGTTCCTCATTTGACCCACTACATTAACAGCACGAAAAAGCAGTTGATAAAAATCCAGTATCCACTCTTAGTAACTTAGGAATAGAGGGAAGCTTCTTGAACTGGTAAAGATCTTCTACAGAAAACTTTATGCGTTACCACTAAAATCAAGATAAGAATGTCTTTCCTCATCACTCTCATTTATCATTGGAAAACAAGAAAATAAAATATCATGTGTGTAGACTCAGAATGAATAAAGCTGTCTTTATTTATGGATGACATTGATGGCTATGATAAAAAAAAAAGAGAAAGGAAAAAAAAGAAAACCTCCTGGAATTAACAAGCACAGAAAAGTTGCAGGATAAAAAAGTAATATATGCAAAAATGAACTTCCTACATGCTAATGATAACCAATTAAAGTTTTAAATTAAGAAAAATACCATTACAAATGGCACAAAATTAAATTTTTAGGTATAAACATAACAAAAATGACTACAAAATCCATATACAGAAAAATATAAATCCCGGTTGAGAGAAACCAAGGGAGATTCAACAGGAAGCTATTTCATGAATTGGAAGGTTCAATCAAAACTGTTAAGACGTCAGTTATCCGACTTCATCTATATACTGAAATTTGTCCAGTGCAATTCCCAGCAGATGATTTACAGATATCAGCAAACTTAACTCTCAAGTTTATCTAAAGGCTAAGACAGAGGAGAGCCAATACAACACTGAGCTGAGGAACTCAACACCATCCAAGTTCAAGACTTAGGCTAAAGCTGTCGTGATCAAGATGGCCTGGGATTGAAGAAAGAGCTTTCGCAAAGATCAGGGGAACAGAATAGTGAGCCTGGAAACAGATTCCAACAGATAGCAGCCAAATGGTTTTTGACAGCAAAACAGAGGCTGTGCAATGTGGGGAAAGGCAGCTTTGTTACTGAATAGTACAAGCCTGCATCATTAAAACCAGGGCAAAAAAAGACATGGGCACAGATTTTATGCTTTCCATAAAAAGTATCTGAGGACAGACCGCAGACCCACAAACTACAAAACTGAAAGAAGAAACAGGAGAAATTCCAGGCAACCTCAGAGTTGGTGACGAGTTTTTACATAAAATGCTAAAAGCACAATTTATGAAAGAAGGCAAGTGATCAGTTGCACTTTATTAAAGTAAAGAACCTCTGCTCCTCAACAATGAGGCAAGCCAAGAGAAGATATTTGTGAAGCACCTATCTGATAAAGGACTTGAATTCAGGGGTGGGCACTGTTATGTAGAGAGTTACACTGCCCCTTGGGATAGACAACCCCTGTGCTTGGGAACGTGTATCCTCATGGGAGATGAGGAAGAGGCTCCTGGCTCCTGGCTCCTGGCTTCAGATCAGCACAGCTCTAGCCATTGCAGCCATTTGGGAAGTAAACCAGCAGATAGTTTATCTTTCTGTCTCTCCTTCTCTCTGTAGATATGCCTTTCCAATAAATGCAAACGAATATTTTAAAAAACAACAGGATTTGAAACAACAAAAATGCTCATTGACTGTTGACACAAATGCAAAGTGCTATTTTATAAGATAGTTTATCCATATCTTACAAAGGGCAATGTGGTCTACCCTAGATGCAGCAATCATTTCCCCTAGCATTTACCCAGCTGATGTGAAATGTACGTGTGTGTTTACTAAATCTGTATGTGAAAATGTATAACAACTTTATTTGCAATCACCAAAAGAAAAAGTAACTGAGATGTTCTCCAATAAATGAATGAGCAAGCAAGTTGGGTACATCCAGAAAATAGAATATTATTCCACAATAAGAAGAAATGAATTGTAAAGTAGAAAAAAAGACATACATATCTATATGTCTAAATGCATATTTCTAGGTAAAAGAAGCCAGTCTGAAAAGGTGACATACAACACAATTCTAGTTCTATGATATTCTATAAAACACAAAATCACAATGTTGGGATGACAAAAGAGGTTACGAGGAGCCTAGAAAGGAAGACAAGTTGACTAGGGGAAGCATGGGAAGGTATCTTTCTAATCACTCTACAAGATACTGAGTGTTGGATATATGATACCATGCATTTGTCAAAATCTGTAGAATTTTACAGTGGGAAGAGTGACAAAATGATTTATCTGTCTTCTAAACACGTGAAGCATCTTGCTTAAACAATGTGGAGGGAAAGGTGCTGGCCTAAGTATGGTTGGGAGCTAGGGAACTCTGTAAGATTATATATAAAACAAACTGTGTACAAGCATTATACCTCTTCTAGGCCGAACTATGTGGCCCCAAAACCAGAATATGACTGAGTTTGGGAATAGGGCCTCCGGAGGTCACTGTATAACGTAAAAAGCCATCAGGATGAGGGTCACATCCAATCTTCCACCTCTGTAGGAGGACATTTAGGACACAGGAATGCAGGCATGCAGCATGCAGATGGAAGTGAAGCAGCACTGAGGAACCACAGGAAAGCCAAGAAGAGGAGCCTCCCCTGCAGCCCCAGGAGGACACCAACCCAATCAACTACTTGACTTTGGACATTCAGCCTCTAGAATCATGAAGAAACACATTTGTGTCACTAAGATCGCACAGGCTGTATTTTTCTATGGCAGCCTAAGCAGACTAATACGGAGCTTGAACTTCCTTCAGTGATCTTTAAAAACTCACGTTGTGATTTCATTGCCACTGTCATGGTATTAAAAGGTGTGGGGGGGATGGGGAGTGTAAGAGATACTCAGGCCCTGGGTGTTTGTTGCCCCAACTCTTACTTTCTGTCTCACCCCTGCTCACTACCCTTCCTTCCAGCATGGTATGATGTAGTAAGAAACCCATCACCTTCCCAGAATAGAGAAATGTGGGCCAAAGATACTTCCACCACTGGTAGCTCACTTAAGTCTATAAGATTCCGCCACAGTTCAGAAAACAGACTAACAGTATCATAACTGACAATGTTGTTTCCAGAGTTAGCATGGGTTAATAATTCTGATGTCACTGTGCATGTAGAATGGAAATGAACAATTACATAATGTGTGGCAGATGGCAGGAACCAGATTTCTTACTGCCAGAGTGGAAGTTAACATATAAGCAAAGGGGAATGGGCTAGGATGAATCGTGTGGTAATAGACTAGCACTGGAGATAACAGTTTGAGCTTGTATTTAGTCTAATACAGACACAGACTGTTTCATGTAGAAATATTTGCAGATATGTGGCTATATATGAATAGCATCTATAGGATTCCTTGCTCTGTCACTTGAGTGGGCCTGAAAGAAATGATATTTCTATAGCTATCAGTACACTCAGCACGCAGGTCCTGGTTCCTATTACTATTCTCTATAAAAGCAGCCAGAGACTCTTAGAAAAAACGGCTGATTCTGGGACCAGTGTTGTGGAACAGTGGGTAAAGCTGCTATCTGTGATACCAGCATCCCTTCTGGGCACTGGTGTGTGTCCAGGCTACTCCACTTCTGATCCAGCTCCCTGTGAATGGCCTGAGAAAAGAAGTTAGTGATGGTTCAAGTGCTTGGGTCCTTGCCACCCATTTAAGAGACTCAGATTAAGTTTACCACTCCTGGTTTGGGCCTGGCTAAGGCAGATCTTTCTCTGCTTCTCACTCAGTATAGCTCTTTCAAAGCAATAAACGCATCCCTAAAATAAAAAAAGGAAAAATGACTGATTCTAGGACTAGGGCAGGAAATATACAAGCTAAGCCTAAGGCATTTTATAGCACCAGAAAGAAAAGAAATGCTCAAAAGTGATTCCCTTTCCTTAAAGTATGGGCTTTTAATATTGACTTTCTTCCAAAGAACAGACACTGCATGAAAAAGGGTTGAGTATGGGGAGGACAGCAGTCTTACAGTGGAAAAAACTGGTCAGCAAACAGTCCCTCAGCCAGGTGATGAGGTCAACAGTGGCAACAATGGGTTTGGTAGATAGCATGTTCCCTTGACGTGGACTGATGAAATGACACTCTCCCTCTGGGGACAACCTCTCCCAATCCTATCTTCATGGTCTAATCATAACAACACAAAACACATCCCCACTGAAGTACAGCAAAATACCTGGGCAGTACTTCTCAAATGACTGAGGTTAACCAAACATGGGAAGTTGGAGAACCAAAGAACATGACCACTAACCCCAGATGAGATCTCCTGGGGCGAAAACACATCAAGCAGAGAGGAAGACATTGAGTAGACTTAGGAAAACGAATAATGTCATTCAAGCAAGTGCCGGTACTGGTTCCTCAGTGGTGGCAAAGATACCAAACTAGCGTAAGATGTGAAAAATAGAGGAAAGCAGGTGTGGGGCATACTGGAACTCTCTGCATTATCTTTACTCTCTTGTAAGTCTAAAATTCTTATAAAAAATAGAAAGGAAAACAATGGTGTATCTTCAATTTACTGCAGGTTTACAGAATTCTAACACCTAAACCATTTGGTGTATCCCGCCTTCTCCACCAAAGCCTCTACGTACCTTTTTACCTTTTTTTGGCACACTCTTCCATGTCCTCTTACCCTGGTCAACCTACTTACCTCATTAGGCCTCTCTGGCAGAAGGTCATTTCCCCCCTAAAGCCGTCCAACTTTTCCCTGCTAAGTGTTAAGCTGGCCACACACCTCTATCTTTCCTAAAACAACTCTTCACAGCATTTATTTTTACTGCTTGTTTTATTGACTGCTGCCCCAACCCAAAAGTAAGTGCCAAGAAGGCAAAGACAGTGTCTCTTCATTACTATGGCATCTTCAGGACAGACACCTGGCACCCTCAGGAGACCTGACAACCATTTTTGACCAAATAAATGGACATGTGCCTAGCCACACTGTTCTCCAAACGTCAGACCATTTTTTCTTGGTTACCACTCAGGACAAAAGTACAAACCTGAACAGAAATCCCCTTGAGATGAATCTTTGCCTAAGCAGATTTCCAGTAAGGGATTGCTTTTCATCAGAAAACAGTCCTGCTCCTGACATGGTGTTGACACATGGGCATGGGAGCCCAACATCCATGGGGTCAGGACTTTGTAAGAAAGCTTCCATGCCCCCTGGCCAGCAATTTCCACTCCCATGGTCAGTTATAGTCCCTCAAGGACACTTCGCTCACCACAGACATAAATACTGAACTTGGCAACATCAGAATTTTGGAAGGCCACTCACTTTGATGAGGAGGTAGAACTGAGTATAAATGGGAGGAGAGAACACACAAATGTTGGGGAGAGAAACAAAGATGCTTTAAAACACACAGATCAGAGCCCAGGACCACCTGCCAACAAAGTCTTAGCTTCTAAGGAATCATGAAAACTTAGGGGTCAGAGATTCTCTGAATGTACTTCTGACTACTCAGATGCTCTAACCATTCAGAGCCACCATGAGGTAGCACTTCTGAGATTCTTCTCTAGATCTTGGACAAGGCATTTGAAGAACAGACTATCTTGGGAGCTCTGAGCCAGACCATCTCACCTGGCCATGATATTGTGTATGTAGGAAGATGGAGGCCTGGGGAGGACAAGTATTTTGCTCAAGGTTACCCAGCTAAGGCAGAACTTTCTGGAGTTTTGGCCCTGACTGCAGCTTGGTATTCTAGTACAAAAATTCAGTAACCAGACATTGTCAAAAAGAAAAAGATGTGTAAGATGGTTAACATGCAGTGGTGCACACAGAAGGTAGGTCAAGGGAAAATCTGATCCAATAAGAGTCCTTTAGAAAATGTGTCCAGCAGTTAAGTATATTTATAGGATTCTCTACCTCCCTGAAGGTGTTTTTGTGATACATTGGATTAGGACAGTCAAGAAATCAGGGGTTACTAGATAAAAGCATAGCTTTATAATTACCAATAGAAGCCCTATAAGATCATTCAATCAAGAAAGGCTATAATACCATGAGAGAAAAAAAATATAATAATGTAAGACAGTTATTGTAATGGTAACAGGATAAAGAAATGGCTGAAAAGAAAAGGAATGATGTTTTAGGAAAAGGTATGGTATTCCCTAGCTAAGGTATGGATAGGTGGAAACATCTTGTGACTGTTAATGTTCAGAATCTAGGTAATACGCTTACACTGTGTATGGACGCATAAGAGGACCACCAATGAGCACACCTGGGAAGAGGCTCCAAAAGTGATTCCGAGATGATCTCCCATGCAGGCGAAGCACTTGGCATGACAGAAAAGGTAGAAAGAGACCTGTGTGCAAATCCCAGAGACGTAACCAGTGAGAGAGTCAGCTTGTGGGTGGTTTCATATATGAAGAAGAGCATAGAAGTTACCTTCAGATAACAGAGTTGCTACAAGCTTCTGAGAAATTAACTGACCCAACTCCAGTTTTGTGAGAATGAAATCAGCCAGGAATAGCAGGAGAGATCTAAAAACAAGGAGTAAGGAGGCAGCAATCACTAGTATTAAACCTTCAGCCTATTAGCTCCCAACCAGAGAAGAGATGCAAAGCCAATTCAAAGCAGCGCCTCTTGCTTCTACTCACTGTGATTTCCCACAGCTCCCCTCCCTGCCCTACTCCAGCTTGCATCATCTTGGAACAAATCCAACCAACTGGGGTGGGGGTGGGGCATAAAGACCAGCCTCATGTGTTCACACAGAACTCGGCTTACCAAAGCAAACCCACTGATCATTTGCTAAAACAGTTCCCTTCTTCAGTAGCTCTAACATTACCCAAAGGCATTGAAGAAGCAAAGTCTATGACTAAAGCTGGGACAATTCCGTTGCTGCTATTAAAATACATTGCTCTAAGATTCCTACTTTTTATGGAACACTGTATCATGATAAAATAAATGTGAGCCACAGAAAACCAAATTCTCCTTCAAGGAAAGCTCCTGATTCCTCAAGTTAGCCCCTGTTCTCGAAGACTCTAAGCTGAGCAGATGTCTTTATCAGTTGCCAACTTGCAGGATGCAGTCTTGGTGACCTTTTTAAGGAAGATGAAATGAATACTGTTAATAGCATATTCAGCCAGGAATTGGGAGCATGGTCTCTGCACTAGACACAGTTGTAACTGATTCCAAGGTAATCATTTGATTCTCACATTATCTTGGCTAAAGCAGTGATATCCCCATTTCCCAGATGAAGATGAATTTTAGAGACATTCTCTGTCCAGCATCACGGAGGCAGAGTTCATACCCAGGTCTTGGCTTTTAATCACCACAGTGGGTATCATAATTCTAGGCTGGGTACCATGTGAGGAACTAAAGTATCAGATCACAGAGTTGCTGATAACTTTTTCTTTGAACACACATTACAAGCTGAAACACTCAAACAAATTGAATCAGGAATTTCCCTCCGGCTCCAGGCTTCCTGTTTGCTCTGAAGCCCCAGTGTCAATGGGAGTCAGAACTCTGCTTCTGATCTGGTCAGCAATAACATGGCTTCCTTAGAAGAATGTAAACTTGGCTTGCATCCCAACTAGCTCTGTGCCTGATCTCTCCCTTGACCCTCCCCTCTCTCACACCACAATGATTCCAATCCCCATTGTTTTAATAGGTATCAGGACATGAAACCAGCTTGGGGTAAAGATAAGTCTCACAAAACCAGTTGGGGTAAATCTAAGCTCACAAAACCAGTGACTATTCCAGAAAAATCCAAGCTAGTACTCAGCACTCCTAAACAAAGGACCATGTCCTTCAGTTATACAACATGGCAAAGAGGCAAAATAACACTCCTTCCTAAAATGCACATTTCCCACATCAGCTTCCTGCCTGAAACAAACCAGATAGCTGGACTTCGTAGCTTTCTGAGTCAAGCACACCTGTTGAGCTATTCCAATCTACTGGCTACTGTCTCATGCACTTAGCAATACAGTCATCCACTGTACCTACAGGTTCTGCATTTGTGCCTTCAACCAATCAAAAATGTTTTAAAAACTATGTATATACTGATCATGTATAAATTGCTTTTCTTGTCACTATTCCCTAACCAATGCAATTATGTACACAGCATTCACATAATATTAGGTATCATAAGTAATCTAAGGATGAGTGAAAGCATGTGAGAAATTGTGTGTACACTGGATATACCATGCCATATTATTCAAGGGTTTGAGCACATATGGATTTTTTGGGGATTCTTGGGGCAGTCCCCAAAGTACAAGGTAGAAATGAAGCTACATTTATTTATCCTGTTCCACAGTGCTCACAGGAATGGAATACTGCCATAGAAAGCCTCCTGTCTCTGGACTATTGTGAGGTCCTGAGCCCCGGCTTTCTTTAGATGCACAAAAGACACAGACTTGTATGTCCACCAAGCTGCTTCTCCCAACTACGGTGCTCAGCATAGCACTTGGATCTACAGCTCCTTGGACACTAGGCAAGCTCCCCAAACCACCCCCAGAGGCATTATTTTGTAACTCTTACAATCTATGCCAAGTCCAAAAGTCTTATGATTTTATTAAATGATATGCTCAAGGCTACATAGTTAATAAATGCTAATACTGAGATTTGAAATCAACTCTTGTATCAGTTTGTCAGAGCTGCCATAACAAAGAGCTGGGTGGCCTAAAAAATGGAAATTCTCTTTCTCCCAGCTGTAGAAGCTAGAGGCCCAAGAACAAGATGGCAGGGTTGGTCTCTCCTGAGGGTTCTCTCCTTGGCTTGCTGATGACTGTCTGCTCTTGGTATTTTCAGAAAGTCTTCCTTCTGTGCTTGTGCTTTCTAATCTTGTGTTACACGGATATCGGTCATATTTGATTAGGACCTACCCCCATGATCTCACTGTGCCTTAATTGACCCACTAAAGATTCCATCTCCAAATACAACCATATTCTGAAGTACTAGGGAGTAAAAAGATGAAAGTGTGTGTGTGTGTGTGTGTGAGAGAGAGAGAGAGAGAGAGAGAGAGAGACCTTTTGATCATGAAACCTTACAGCTTTTCAGCCATTCAATTGATGCTGACGGGCAGGGATTGCACTTAGCATTTCAGCAAATGTTTCCTTTCACATAATCTTTACAAACAGTCCACAGTACAATGAAAAAGCTACATTTCAAACTGATTAATTATTCTATTCTGAAAAGCACATCAAATATGAAGCAGACCCTGGATTCAACCTCAGACCTATCATCCTTAACTCAGCACTGTCTTCACTAGACAAATTTGCTTCCCAGGCAAAACTGTGATGTTCACAAAAGCAACAGGGTGATCTGACAGTGGCAGTAAAGGTGGTGAGACATCTGGCAAGGTCTTTTCATGTGAAGAGATCATGAATCTTGTGAATAATAATGTAAATACCTCATAGACTTGGCATTGATGCTGCTGTGGTTGCGGCTGTTATTACTGACTTCCAGACTAATTTTTTCTCCTTTTCTAAATTATACATACACAAGATGGGGAGAACCAGAGAATAGCAACACAATGTTAGAAGCTGGAAAGAAAATGGATGAGTGGGAACTGACTTAACAGCTGAGAATGTTCAATACCAAAACAACAATAGGACAGTCAAGAAAAATTTATGTTGTAGAATTCCACTCCCTATCATAAAGCTCAGGGATAAGCTATAACAGCTAGCTCTGGAAATGAGGTTAATGTGAAAAGAGAAAAAAAATTTTGATGTTCGAGTTGAAAAGTAGGTAGAAATCTGAATTTTCACCTTCATTCTACATTTTTCATCCCATTCCCTTCTGGAGAAGAGAAACAGACTCTACATCTGGCAGGGAAAGGCACCAGAGCACAGCATTGAATATAGGGCAGGGAAATAAGCATTGTACTCTGGAAGCCATCCACTTCCTTCATTTGGTGCCTACCATGTTGCCTGCCAGGTCTCCTTTCTTGATGCAGGACTGTGGAAGAGTGCTCCCAGAGGACTCCAAGCACCAAGAAATAAATAAACAGAAAAATGTTTTTAAATCACCAGCAGAGGTTTTCCAACTAAGTAGGTAGCCTTTTAGTCTATAATGACAATATGTGACAGTCCCAGAAAGATAACACATTAGTAAAGAAATTATTAAACATTTTCCAGAAGTAAAAGGTTTGATTTTCTAAATCTGAAAGACCTATTCAGGGTCAAAATGCAATAGATGAAACTAAACTAACACCACATCATTAGAAATAGAGGCCAGTGCAATGGCTCAACTGTAATTCTCAACCTACTAGCACTGGCAACCCACATGGATACCAGTTCAGGTTCTGGCTGCTCTACTTTCCATCCAGCTCCCTGCTTGTGGCCTTGGAAAGCAGTAGAAGATGGCCCAAAGCCTAGGGATCCTGCACCCACATGGGAGACCTGGAAGAAGCTCCTGGCTCCTGGCTTTGAATTGACTCAGCTCTGGCCATTGCAGCCATTGGGGGAGTGAGCCAGTGGTGAATGGAAGATCATCTCTCTCTCTCCTTCTCTGCTTTCCAATGAAAATACATAAATCTTTAAAAAAAATTTAAAGTAGCAGAGCAAAAAGCTATAACACACTTCTTAGAAAGAAAAAGTAAACCCATGCAAAAGATCGAAAGTCAAAGTGACATCAGACTTCTTTCCAGCAAAAGTGGGGGTTAGGACACAATAGAATAATGCCTCTGGTGGTAGTCAAACTAGACCTCTATACATAGCCAATCTCTTCACCAGATTTGAGAGCAAGATGTAAAGGATTATAAGCATAAATAGAAGATTTCAAAGACCTACTTCCCATTCTCTTTCTCAGAAAATCGCTGATGATACTTTACTAAATCAAGAGATTATACCAAGAGAGATGCAAGGAACAGGAGCTTCCACCCAGGAGAGCTGGGAAAGGCAGCTCTTGAGAACGGTGAAGGGCATTGCTCTGCGTAGGGCAGAGAGCAAAGGGCAACTGCTTATTCTGGAACTGTTAAGACTCCAGGAGAAGTTTATCCAAGAATTTGAAATTGGCTGAATATCAGCTACATTTATACATCCTCTGTGGAGATGCAGACAACACATGGAGAATCTATGGTTGAACTAACAATAAGTCTACAGAAAGACAAAGAGGTAATTATTAACTCCAAAACAAAAAAAGTATGAGTATAGAATTGTAACTACAGCATACCACATGACTTAGTCCCAAAGCATAACTACAGCTATAATAATGTCTACACTATGTATTCATTTGGTCAAATTACAGTAAGGCACATGGAGAAACCAGGAAGTTGGGAAAGCTATATGCATGTCATGGGGTAGTGAAGATGAGAAAAAAACTGAAGTCTCCATAATGAAATATCACTAGATAATGTTCAGAATGAATATACTTCATAAAAATAAAATAAAATAACATTATTTAGAAAAACAATGCTCCACATCAAAAGAGTTATGTCAAAAAGTCTAAAGTGGCTGCCTGTTTGGGAGGGTAAATTGAGGGTAAGGAAGGGAAAAAAACTGTCTTTTGCTCCCCTAAACACCTTGTAGAACTGTTTGACTCCTTATCTATCTATCTATCTATCTAATTAAAATAACCTCTAAAATGCCATTTTCTATATGAGATGGGAGAAAGTTGACAGCTGAGAAAAATGCTTTGAGGAAGGTGTACACCCAAGGACTTGCCATGAACCAAATCCTAGAAGACTGGGAAGGCAAACAACAGGGTCCCTACCACATCTCCTCCCCTGCTTATGTTTGCTTTAAGCAAACTGGGAAGGCATGGGAAGGAGATGAGCTGCTGAAGGCGAGATTTTCTGACTACAAAACCAGGTTGAACTGAGGACCTCCATGTGGTTGGGGCATCCCTAACTATGCCAATGGCAGGGAGCATTTTAGAAGTCAAGCCTTGCACTTCCCCCTTAGAAAAGCAAGCTTACTAAACTGGTACGTACTTCCCAGGAAGAGCTTGTCTGGAAAGCACAGCTGCTGGCCCGGAGAGCAGAGTTACAGACCTCTATATTAGGTACGTCCCCAGTCCCTCCTTCTAGGGATTGTTTCCAGACATTAAAGATATAGGTGAACATTGTTTTCCTGAGGTCCTAACTTGATGTTTGTTTCCCACTTTGAATTCTCACTTGCTCTTTTATTAGTATTACGTTCACTGAGGAAAGCTCCAACAGGCACCCAGGGTAGACTGACTCTCAGGGAGTGGGGATGATGGCTTCAGAAAGAATGGAAGACTTCAGGGGGGTTTATGAGCAGGAACACCTTATAACCTACAGCTACCACCTCTGTGGATGAAGACCAAATGTTGGCCCTCCAGATGACAATGCTGACCACTCATGATGACTTGCATAAACAGTCTCCTTGGGCCCCACCTGCATTCATGACCTCTGCCACAGTCTGATTTTAGCATTTCTCTCAGCTCCATCATGAAAGAAACCAGGCAAATAGTATCTCAACTTCACTCAAGGGAATCAGACATGAAGATTTCTTGGAGGAATCTCCAGGCACTGCTCAACTCTTTCACCCTTGGGTAGCTAAGAGATTGCTGAAGGAGAAACTGATTTTACAACTTTTCTTATTGGTTGCATTTTCATTTGTCCTAGGATGACGACTTTAAAAAATGTTTATGCACTTATTTTTCTCTACTTGAACAGCAGAGAAACACACGCACGCATGAGAGAGACAGAGACAGAGAGAGAGAGAGAGAATCTCTTCTATATTTTAGCTCACTCCCAAATAGCAACAGTCAAGGATAAGCCAGGATGATGCTACAATCCAGAAACTCCATCCAAGTCTCCCATGTAAATGTCAGAATCCCAAGGACTTGAGCCATCACTGGCTGCCTCCCAAGACGTATTCATAAGAAGCTGAATCAGAAGCAGGTTAGCTGGAATTCAAACCAGTACTCCCAAAGGGGACAGGGATGGCATGAGAGGCATGAGAAACAGCTTACTATGCTGCCCCACAATGTCTGTTCCAGGACAACTACTTTCATAATTTCTTTCTTTTTTTTTTTTAAAGTTCAATTGTATCATAAGGGAGGATGGGAAAAGAAAGCAATCAGCAATTCGTACATGTGATTCCATGAATTCCTTTTGGAGTCTAGGCCAAATAAAAGATCTCTAATTTTTTTTCCAGTATATCTTAGTAAAAAGCAATTCTGGGTAAATATGTGTGGTTTGGAGCTGAATTTAAGTGTCTCACAAAGGCCTGGATGTTAAAAGCTTGATCCCCCGGGTCTTACCTGAACAGTACTAAATGGAAGCTTAATTCAATTATGGATTAAGATTCGGCCTCTGGGAGGTGATTAGATTGAGTCTTTTGGGTAGAGTCCTGGTAATCAGACCCTGGTGGTTTTACAACAGATACAGATGCACTTAAGCAGCATCCCCTTTGTTGGAGATCACTCTGTGTTGCCTCCGGATTGCTTACATCAGGTGCTAAACAAATGGGCAGCTGCTCTGGGACTGTGAGCCTCAAAAACTATGATCCAACGAAAACATTCCCTTTTTACATCCAATGTATTTCATCCTACTAACAAAAGATTGACTAATACATGAGAATATTCAGAAAATTACTGGAAATGGAATTAAAAGATGTTTATTCTGGAACCAGCATTGTGGTGTAATGGGTTAAGCCACTAGCTGCAATGTTGGCATCCCATTGGCAATGGTTTGAGACCAGGCTGATCCGTTTCTGATCTAGCTCCATGCTAACGAGCCTGGGAAAGCAGTGTGTAAGAGACCCAGAAGCAGCTTTGGCCTGGGATAGTCCTGGCCATTGTAGCCATTTGAGGACTGAACCAGAGGATGGTGTCTTTCTCTGTCTTTCCCTCTTTCCATATAACTGTCTTTCTAATAAACAATTAAATAACTTTTTACAAAATAATGTTTATTTTGTGCAAACATCTTTTGAAATCTGAGCAAGGTTCTTTTATCACATACAGTTTCGTGAAACTTTTAAAGAAACCCCTCATTCATGCACATGGCCTTCATGAATTCATAAAATCAGAAGGGGTGGGTGTCTTTTAGAGTCAAAGACATTAGACTGGAAGGCTATAGACCAACACAGATGTGACAAACAGTGACTGCAAGCAATATTGCTCTAGGCCACCTGGGGAAGCACTCCCATGTGAAGGTCTCAATGATGGAACAGGCACTATAACTAAAGCACAACATTGCCAGGGAGAACCCATTCATTGAATGGTATGGAGCCATGCTATGTCCATTGGTTCCTAAGAAAACACTGTCTTACAGAGCAGATAGTCTTTTCACACACCAGCTACTTCCAAAGATTAATGGAACATAGAATTAACAAATAAGTGCATTTCAGTGCAAAGAATTTTCAAATCCATACGTAGGGTTTTCATAATACATATTTTCCATGAACTTTTAGGAAACAACCTTGTATGTAACACCTGTATCCCTAACTTGCCTGGAAATTGCTCTGAAGGCAGTGATCATTTCTTGACTTTACTATAGGTAGAGAGTATATAACGAGACTGCTGGTTTAAAAAGGAGGACGAAGAAAGGGCTCTTTAGAGAATAGACATAGATGCCTGTCTTGACAATGGTGAACAGGGGCCATGCAGTAGGAACTCTCCTCAACTGCAATGCGTTCACCAAAGAAAGCCGAAGCAGCAAGATTCACACTCGTGGATGGGACCAGGTAGACTGTGTGGCATAAGGCTTCTGGGCTAACCAAGAAGTGGGTCAGAGAAGAGCAAGAACACAACCAAAGTGGAAATCAGCAGGTGAGCTTGAAGAAAGCTAAGCAGCTCAGTGAGTCCAAAATAAAGGTGTTTCAGAGAGTGGGGAGAGACAGGCTTATCGGACTGCTGTGGGCACAATCTCATCATTCTTCCCCTTAGCTCAGAAGAACCTGTGACTTACCTCTAACCAACAGACTAGGGCAAAGGTGATGTGATTTCCCTACTGAGATGAAGTACAAAGATCATTTGCAAATGTGATCAAGACTCCTAAGTATGTAGGTCTGGGTCACTGAAAAGGACATCATCTTGGATGAGGCTAATGACATTCCTTTAAAAGAGAGGCTGGGCTTTTCCTAGAGTTAGAGATTCATAGAAGACTTTCCCTTCTTCTGGCGTTAATGCAAAGACTGTGAGTTCTGAAGCTGCGAGGAGAACTCTGCCAACAAACTTGTGAACTTGGAGGAGGAGGCCAAGCTTTGGATGAGAATGCAGCCTGGCTGACCGCTCAGTGGCAGCCTGGGGAGACCCTGAACAGGAACCCTGACCCACAGAAGCTGGGAGCTAATAACCTGATGCTGTCTGTCACCTCCAAGTTTGAGGTGAAACAAATGCACAGACCTCCCCATCGTGGGGAGCCACAAACAGCAGCCTCAAGATCACGAGCTCTGTTACATGGGTTGTAGGAATGCTAGTTATTTTCCCTTGCTTTAGGCACAATGAAGGAAAGGAGAACCTTGGTTGGAGTTACCCCAAACTCCATGAAGAAATGGTGAGCCGCCTTGCAGAGTGTAGGCAGGCAAACTGCATTCTAGGGTAAACCAAGTCAGTTCCTCTTCTATCCATCTTAAAAAGATCAAAAGGAGCAAGAGGCAAAGACCAACTAAAGAAATTGACAGTCACTGAAAACCCTTAAGGACTTTTAGTGTCCTTGTTTCTAATTATAAATATTTACTCCTCCCCCAAATTCCTGGCCTTGCAGAAAAGCCTGCATAAATAGTCCTGCTCCTTTACTGGAAAATGAGTGTGTGTGTGTGTGTGTGTGTGTGTGTGTGTGTGTGTGTGTGTGTGTGTGTTTCTTGGAACCAGACTGGGCAGTAACAGAGGACTGGATGATCCACAAAAAGTCACTTCCTGTTGGATATTGTCTAGTTCCCATCCCCCACCCCACCCTTCTCCCAGTTAATAAACCCCCAGACCCCAAGCAACTCCTCCTTCCTTGATTCTATCGCTGGAGACAACTAAGCCAAACAAACTCAGGAAGTGGCAAGAGATTGGGAAGGGGAGGAAGTTCATGGCACAGAAGGGAAAGAAAAGAGAATGCCCTGATGTCCAAGAAAGGGGGAGGGAGAGAAGGAGAGAAGACAGGGTCACTCCAAGGTCACTCACCGTCCTGGACCTGGGCATTCAATCACAACTGGCACAAACCATAGGTCGAATCTCCTGGGGCCATTTGAATATTAGCATTCACAGTGATAAACAGCCCTCAAAAAAGTCCTCCATAAGCAAATTGGAACAAACAACTCATCTAAAATATGTTGCTAAGAGACAAGTGGGGCAGAAGCCAAAACCAGTTCAAATGTCTGGAGAATTCTTTTGTGTGTGTGTGCGTTCACATGCTTTCAGGAAACAAAAGCGAGGCCAGGCTACCTGTAGATGACTCCATGTTGGTGAAGGAACATGAGGGCTGATGTCACTTCTGCGGCGTAGAACCGGGAACGAGGCTCATCGAATTTTCGGGAGCGCTGGATCTGGAACATGAGGTCTCCGCCATTGACATATTCCATGACAAAAAAGAGGCGGTCCTGAAAAGAGAGAAAATGCCATTGAGCTGATGTCATCGCAGCTGCCTCCATGGGTCTGCAGTTGTGAGCCCACTGTGGATGGCCAGGATTCGAGGTGGAATGCTCAGGTGTGCATGGGGCAGGGGAGAGGAGCGAACTTGGTAGCACCTGCTCCAGAAAGGAAACAGAGGAGTAAAACACACATTTAGGGTGTGAGGGTTACTTTAACATCCTTTCTCTTTTTTTTCCTTCCCTCCCTAGATATATCTATTTTTTTACTTGAAAAGCAGAGCTAAAGAGAGAGAAGAGGGGACACACACACACACACACACACGCACACGCACATAAACACAGATTTTTTTCCATCTGCTGGTTCATTCCCCAAATGGGCACAATGGTCAGGAACAGGCTAGGTAGAAACCAGGAGACAGGACCTTCATTAGGATCTTCCATTTGAGTGCAGGGGCCCAAGCACTTAGGTCATCTTCCCTTGCTTCCCCAGGCACATTAGTAGGAAGTTGATAAGGAAATGCAGCACTTGGAACTTGGGATGCTGACACTGCAGGCAATTGTCATTAGCAGCTATGCCACGATGCTGGCCCCTCTTGCTTTTGTGGGCATCCACTTGATCTAGTGAATGAAGAAGTATGGTGCTGAGAGAAAAGGAGACCTGGCACTAATCTGAGGTGTGACCTAGGACAAGATTGTCCTTCTGAAGGCTCCAGTTAGCTTGATACACGGGGTAGACTGAAGAGTCGTCTTCCAAAAGATATTGAGGTCCTAATTCCTGGCATATGTGACTGTTCCCTGACAAGGCATGAAAGAATTTCACCAATACCATAAGATGATTGATGTTGAGACTACCTTGGATTACTAGAGTAGGCATTAAATGCAGCCACAAGTGTCCTTGAGAGAGAGGGAGACAAAGGGAGATTTGAGAATCAAGAGGCAAGATGATCAGAGGCCGAGACCCCATTTTGCTGCCCTGAAGCACCTGGCTAAGCCTCCTTCACAAACATGGCTGAATCACAGATCTAATACTGCCTCTGTCTAGCAACCTGACACTATCACAAAGGGCCAACAAGAGTGCCTGTTTCCAGTCACTGAACTTGCACTTGGGCTGGCCCAGCCAGGGAGCATTTCCTTGGTCATGTTTGCAAAAATACAAACATCCCTTCCCCAACTCTACCCTGGATGCCTTCTATCCCACCAATACTGGACACGCAGCATTTGGGCCAGGGGCCATGGGGAAGAGACAACATTCACTCCACCTTCATCACTTACCGGCTGTGTGACCTCACCCAGATGACTTCATCTCTTTGTGCTCAGTAACAATGATTATAATAGGATCTGCCTTCTTAGGAGGATTAAAGTCCATGTTGCAATGCTTGGCTTTGGGGCAGACATTTGAAAAAAATGGTTAAGATGTCACTTAGGACATCTACATCCCATTTCAAAGTGCCTGGTTCAAGTCCTGGTTCAATTTCTGAGTTAAGTTTCCTGTTAAGATGCACCTCGGAGGCCGCAGGTGATGACTCAAGTACTTGTGTCCCAGCCACCAAAGTAGGAAACCCAGGAGTTCTTGGCTCCTGATTTTGTTTTGGCCTTGACCTAGTTGTCATGGGTATTTGGGGAGTGAATTCAGTGGGTGAAGATCTCAATCCATCTTTCAAATAAAATGAAAATAAATTAAAAAGAATTTATTTGAGCACTGCCCGGCTCAGAACTGGTGCCCCATAAAGATGGCCACGAACACTGTCACTGACAGTTGCATGGCTGTTATTGTCATTACCGACTCTTTGCCTTTTTCTGACCTCTCAGCAGCTTCCTTTCTTGGCCACCTGCTGTTGCTTCCCCCAAGCTGATCTTCTCTTGTTCTGCAGGATATTTTCTGCTCCTGTTATTGGCTTCCCCTCTCCTGGTCATTAAGTGTTGGAATTCCACCAGGCTGGGTTCGAGGCCCCTTTCATCACTCTCTGCCCACCTAGTGATCTCATCCACAGCCATAGTCTCTAGTGCTGCCCATACCCATGACTCACAGACCCAGACTCTCCTCCAAGCACTGAGCCCACTTATCCTCCTACATATCTGACCTCCCTCTGGATGCCTCAAAGGCACTCAAACCCAACATGTTCAAAACTGATCCCAGAATCTTCTTCCACAAACTGGTTCTCAGCCGGGTTTGCCTGTTTTGGGCAACACTTCACCCTTCAGTTGGTTTTACAAGCCAGAAACCTGGAACTCCTTTTCATACTTCCTTCAACCCTTGCATCCATCAAGCCCTGTCACCTTTACCTATTATATCTCTGCACTTGCTACCCTTGTACCTGCTACATTTGTCTATTTTTCTCGCCCTTCCCCTCAAACGCCTGGTCCTAATTTGTTGCCCTGGTTTGTGTAGATCCTTGCAAGTGCCCTGTTGAGTATGTCTCTCTCCAAACACCAGTCATATCTCAGGCACAGTGACCCTGCAGAAATGCAAATACAATTGTCACTCATCCCGTTTCCTCTTCTCCACTGTCAATTCTTTCTTTTAAAAAGATTTACTTATTTGAAAGGCAGAGATTTATATATACATAGAGAACGTGGTGGTCTTCCATTTGCTGGTTTAGTTCCCAAGGCCATTAGCAGAGAACTGGATCTGAAGTGGAGCAGAGACAGAAAACTTGCTAAACACATCTCAAGGCCAGCATGGGATCTTCTGAGCAGTGTCCATTCCAACTTTGTTCTTTATTCATGCTGTTCTCTCTGCTCCTGCTGCTCCCCTGATTAATTCCTCCTCATCCTTCAGGTTTCAGCAAAGATAGCTTTTCTTCCAGGAAGCTGGCCTTGACTTTTCTTACCAGGCTACATGCCCTCTAATGTGCTACCCTCCCTGGTGCAGCAACTAGCACAATGTAGGTTTTATTTGTATAACTGAACTATGACTTCATCCCCTAGTATGCTTCATGAATGCAGGAACTGTTAGTAATTCTGGCTTCCTGGTTAAGAGGAATTTCTATTAATTCCATCTAGATATTTATTTTTATTTGGAGTAGGGCAAAAGAGAGAGATCCCTTCCAACTGCTGGTTCACTCTCCAAATGCCTCAATACCCGTGGCTGGGCCAGGAGTAAGAGCTAGAAATTCAATCGAGAGCTTCCGTGTTGGTGGCAGGGTCCCAACAACTAGTTCCTTTTACATATAAGCACTACATGGATGCACAAAGCAAAAGGGTGATGGGTTGTAAGAGAAAAACAGAACCAAAGGACAGTCTACCACCCTTACTGCCTAGTGCCATAAAGATGAGTCAGCATGATGTTTGAGCCCCTTGCCAGTATCCACTGTAAACTTATCGGCCACAGAGCATCTGCCTGCACCAGCAGCTCAGTATTTGGCTGCATCCTTGAGTGGTTCTCTTGTCCTGTGGAGAGATGTCTTCACTTCCCAGTGACATGATCACTTCTTTGAGGAACACAACTATTTTTTCCCAACAGCCCAATCAACAGCAGCACAACACTCGGCCTCCTTGGCACTCAATAAAAACCTGTTCACACTCCCTTTGTTGCCAAGAGCACCCTAAGAGAAGGCACTTTGGCTGTTTCAGTCCCTATTGTACCTCCAGCCACTAGAACTGGTCCTGGCAAACAAAAGGTTCCTAGCACATCTGTTGAATGCTGTAGTCATTGAACATTGACCCCGGATGAGGCTCTGGTTGCTAGAAATGCAACCAAAACCCCAGGGTGGAATTCCCAAACACCTTACTTCTATTGTTAACCTCATTTGAACTCCCCCAGCTGCAGCCCAAGCTGAACTTCAGTTCTCACCTGCTTTCTGTTCACTACAGTTCAATGAATTTGGCCCCAAAGCATAGCTAACCCTTTTTTTTTTTTTAAACATATGAAGGATGTTGTAAAGAAAGGTTAAGCTTTTCGCTCCTTCTCCCTCTGTACAGCAGGCTGGGGTTGTTTCTGATCTCCAACTGGAACACCTTTGAGAGACATGTTTTTGATGCAGAGTGAAAACCTCGAGTCATTCTGGGAATGGCTTAATTACATAAACTGAAATCCAAAGAAAGCTGGCAAACCCAGCAGCTACTCATTAATCCCCTCTTGGCATCCGTAGAAAACAAAACAAAACAAAACCAACTTCCTGGTAAAGTAAGTAAACACATTTTCAGAGAGAATCAAAGATTGTAAAAGCCTTAGTCCACCTCTCCTCCCTTAATCTCATCTGAATGTCTAAAAAGTTACGGTTTTATGATTGCAAGTAAAATAATAAAATTAGAAAAGAGATTATGTGTCATGGCCATTTAGGGTAAGAATAATGAATAACGACCTACAAGCTGGAAGGGTGTCTGAAATTCCCACTGGGCTCCGATTTCCCAGAGCACTAACTTTTCCTGCCTTTGAAGGGAAAACTAGGTCCGCCCTGTTCATCTTTGAAGGTGTGATGGATAGCTAGGGGCTTCCTCCCAGGAGCACTGCATGTCCTGCCAACTGAATTTGTTTGGACACACATTCCCCATCATTTGTCAGCTGTTTATATGTGCAAAGATTCTATCACTTTTAAATAAATTCCACATGAGTGTCCAACAAAAGACTGGACTTGGGATCATCTGCTTTGATGTATCAGGGATGGCACCAACAGTTTTGCCAGCAGATCCAAGGCAATCATGGGTCCTCATTCCAACATGGAAACACTGCCTTTTGTCCTCCATGACTGCACACTCCAGCCTCTTTACAGACCTTTTTACGGTGCCCAGCCCCTGATTAGGTAACAGGGCACATAGAGAGCAACATCAGCTATGGTGTTGTTTTCCAAGGATTAGCAGTTGAACAGAGAAGACCATACAAAGCAATACAACATGCTGTATCACCATGTGCTAAATGCTTCTGTATTGAATTGGGCTGTGAAACCTACATACCGGGATTGTACCATTTTAGCCTGCTGGAGAACAGCCATCTGCGATGCTTAAGTTAACACTTACAAAAGACCACTGAAAGAAACAATCATTAAGAAACCTTTCTCTACATTTTCTACAATGCACAATGCATTTGAGGGAACTGGACATAGCTGAAGGAATTTGTTTGAGAAAAAGCTGGATTGGGGAAAAGACTATTACATCTTGAACAAGAGATGGGAGTAGAATTCCCAGCAGGTTAGAAGCACAGTCTCAGAGGAAAGAGGTGAGCAGAAGTGAACACTGCATGTGGGAAAGTGGAAAGCAGAGTGAACTCAGTGAAAACTTACCTCCTAGGAAATGATGCATAAACCCAGGACACAGAAAGGAGACAACCTAGTGCTAGAAGTGGCACTGAAAACACACACGAGAAAGAAAATCCTTCAACTATTTTGAGTTGTATAATGGTATTTTCACAGCTGATTTTGAGTAGAACCCTGCTGGAGGCAGAATTCCAGATGGGTTGGAAGAAAGCAATCTCAGGTTCTTCCACCTTTCCCCCATGGACACTGCCCTAAGAGTTTTAGCAGCTTTGACAATGAAAGCACAAACACCCCTCCTTCCTTGCCATTTCACTTCCCTGGTGGAACCAAAGCAAACATCCAGCTAGGCTTGGAAATGTAATCAACTTAATTTCATTCCCTATTTCCAAATAAAAGTCTCAAAGAAATAATAGCTCTCACTAGAACAAATGAAAAGCAGTAATAGGTGAGACTGTGGAGGCTTTATGCTATATACGTATACACCATGTTCAGTGTAATGGTGTCATAAGACCCGATAAGTTGTTACTGTTAAAAGGTTACCATAGATAATTGAAAAGAAGCCATAATTTATTTTCTTACTTGAGAACTACATGTCAATTCATAGAGAATGAAAGCTTCCTCTGAGTAATAATTATTGTTAGTGATATAAAATTTCCAATTCAACACTAATCACCCAAAATAATGTTAAAAATCATTTTCACATGTTCTCAACCCTTGCTCTTGGAGGTCTTTTCCTTCCCCTACCTCCTGTTTTTCAAGGCCTTCCTCATGTGTAAACAGCTTGTAAAATTCAGTATTGTAATATCTTTGAAATTCCTATAGCAATGGCCAATTCCACGAACAACAGTAGTAGTATGAGAAATATAAAATGTTTTCACACAGCTGTTTCTCTTTTCTAAAATGATTGATGTATTTACTTAAAAAGGAGAGAGAGAAAAAAAAGACATTATCCACTGATTTACTTCCCAATTGGCCCAAATAGCAAGGGTTGAATGAGTTTAACTTAGGTGTTAGAAACCAAAACTCCATCAATGTCTCCCACCTGCATACCATGAGTGCAAGGACATGGGCCATAATCTTCTTCCTTCCCAAGCGCAGTAGCAGGAAGCTGGTTAGAAAGTGGAACAGCCAAGATTCAAATTGGCACTATGATATGGGATGCCAGCAGTATAAGCAGTGTCTTAACCACACTGTGCCACAGTGTCCGTCTTTGTTTCCTTTCTCTTCTCTGTTTTTTCTAACATTCTAAATGCAATGCTGCTGGGGCCAGTGGTTTATTGTAGTGGGTAAAGGTGCCATCTGTGGTGCTGGCATCTACATGTATATTGATTTGAGTCCTGGCTGTTTCATTTCTGATCCAGCTCCTGGAGAGAAAGCACCAAAGCACGACTCAAGTCCTCTGTGCTGGAGAAAGCAGTAGAGGATGATTCGAATCTCCTGGTCCCTGAACCCACATGGGGGAAGAAACACTTACTCCTGGTTTCAGATGGACCATATCTGGCTGTTGCAGCAGTTTGGGGGAATGAGCCAGTGGATAAAAGACTTCACTCTCTGTCATTCCCTCTCTGCCAATAACTCTGCGTTTAAATAAATATATAAATCTTTTTTTAAAAAAAAATAGATGCAATGTTGATTAATTTTTAAAACCTCACTTCCTTGATATGCACCTGACAAAAAGCACTTTCCATATTCATGTATACAATGATGAGCTTGGAGATAAGCACACACCAGTGAAATCACCAGCACACATATACACCAGAACATATAACTAAGACTTATCCACTTGCTAAAGTGTGAGTATATAACCCAGTGCTTTTAACTCTTGGCACCAGATTGCCTAGCAGATATCTAGGACTTACTCATCCTGCAGAACTGAAACTTACTACCCGTTGCTGAATACTACCCATTCTCCTGTAGTCCCTGGCAACTGCCATTGTACTCTCTGCTTCTATGAGACTCTTCCTCTTGTGTATCTTTGTGACAAAAAATAATGTTCTTCACTTTTACCCATGTTCTTTCTTTTGCAAGACTAACTTACATTCCACTATATACAGACACGGTTGTATCTAACAGGGATCTTTCAGAAGCCATAGGTGATACAGTCAACTCTGCTTTCAGGAAACAGGGAGATAGTTTTTTTCCCTTTGGGAGAAGCCTTAACCCAATTAGAATTGGCTAAATAGTCAAGGTTTCCCATTACAGACTATTTATTGAAAAGATACTACTCACATACATAGGCACATCTTCCCCATTTCTTACAACTACCATTACTTAAACAGTGTCCCACGTTTAAAGTGAACTAAAGCTGCACCAAACTGACTCATCCACTAAATATCAAATAAACATTTTCCATTCTGATTAAAGTTACAGCTAGCCCAGGGAATAATCACAGAACACTGCCACCTTGTCCCACATACTTCATCAGGGGAAAAGAGGGAGCATGGTTCTCATCGATCAGACAATACTTTCCTTCACAGAAATACTTAGCGTCTTATAGAAAAAAGGTGCTTATCATGTGGTAAGTATTCACGGGCCAGGCCCCAACAAGCTACATTTTGATAATGCTGACCACAAGAGTAATCTCCTGCATAATAATAGCAGTATCTAAAGTTAAAGATTACTGGCATGTCATTAGTTTTTTCTAGGAAGAGGACAGAATTAAGAGGTTCCAGGTGGGGAATCTGGTCACTGAAAAGGACACTGGTCCTGTTTTGTGGAGTCTCTTCCTTTATTGTGTGACCAGCAGCAATGTCCAGGCTGAACTGTAAACTTTCCAGGATTGTGGCTTCCTCCTGGTTTCTAGTTGCTACACATAGAACATTGAATCTGGCCTCTGTTCTTTGTCCCCAGGTATTCACACGCACTCCAGAAAAGTGCAAAAGCTTTAAAAATCTCCAATTACCTGCCCAACTTGGTGGCCAGCTTGCAAAGGTTTTATACTCTATGGTAGGGCTATGGATCACTCAGAATTTAAACTGCCTGTTCTGGACAAGATGATGGGATAGACCAAAAAAAATTCTCTGTGTATTACCACAAAGCAATTTAAACAGACATAGAAGCAATGAGTTGCTCAGTGGGGACCATTGGCATTAGTAGGTGCCTGTTTTGGGCCAACATCAGTGACCTAGGGAATGTTCCTTGTCAATCTCTTAAAGTATAAGACTAAAAATATTCTAATCCCATTTCTCTGACCAAGGCCCAGAGGATGGCTTTGCCCTTTACCAACACTCTGCTTATGAGCCCAGACTGTTCCTCACAGCCCATAATGCCAGCCACATTGAGCACTGCTTGTTCTTACGTGAGACTCTCCTGCATCCCCAGCCCAGGGTACCAGTGGCCAACAGCTGGTGTTCACGATATCCCTTTCTTGTGCCACCTGTCTTTCTCCACGTGTGTGGCTCAGGATAGAAGACATGACTGAGACTGAGCCTCTCTGGTGTCCCACTCATTGATGCTGGAGATGACCTCCACATAACAATGAACCAGCCCATGAAGCTGCTAATCTGATTCCAGAAACAGGTGTCACTCTATCCCCCCACCTGCCAGGCCAGGAGCGAGCTCATGGTGCAGTTCTGATTCCTGGTGAACTCAGAGGTTGAATGCAACTGCACAGCAGCACCGCAGTCTGGCTGAGGCCAGTCCTTATGTCATTTCATTGCCGTAGTTGCTGTTATTATTTTCTCTTTGTCCCTCATTTTTTGCTAAATTTTAATCATAAAGAAATCCTAACAATCAATCATGGGACTAGACCATATCCACATCTGTGTTACAAGTCAAGTCAGTGAAAAGCAAACGTGACATTTTTGTCCAATCCTGTATATATAAAACAACAGGCTAGTTAACTGAATCCTTCATGGAACAACCAGATGTCCACACTACAATGGTTCTTTCCTTATTCTATTTTCTTTCTTAAGAACATGCAAAGTTCTTGTGACAGTTTTAAAGGTAAATAAATGCCAGGAAGCTGACCCCAAATAAAGAAAGTGCACCAATATTTCTTTTCAATTGTGGGAAGGAAACATAACTGGCTTAACTGAAAATATTTAGGTTGGTCACACTATACAAAGAGGGGAAAAAGAAGACCCCCTCATCTCCATCTGGTTCAGTATAGTGGTCAGGGTAGATCCTTCTGATAAGAGTGAGATGCACTGAGAACCTGTTTGGCCTGCAGATGACATGTGCAAAATTTGGTTTGTGCAGCAACCAATCCTGTTATCCCATGAAATGTTATTTTTCCATTTAGAATACTGGGAGAGTCATGCTTGTCCTCCATTCTAAAGAATATTAAATTCACCAAGCTCTTGCTCACACCTGGAACATTCAGCCATGGACCTTCCCTACCTGCCTTGCCACGGTTTTCTGTCTGTATAGTTTAAGTCTTTGGTTATTCTCAGAACAGTCTTGTGGAACCAGATTAAAATCTAGATTGCAAAAAGTCACTGGTGCTCCTTTAGGAGTCTGCTGTTCGGATCACATGGTCAGTCTGATTCTGGCACTGGATTTGACACTGACAAACTTGAATTCACCCAGAAGACAGTAAAGCAGTGTAGAGATGTAGCCAAGACCTACGGAGAAAGGTTGAAGGAAGTAGCAATGGTCAGGGAAGACATATGGACTCATATGATCTCAGAGGCAGTAACTACAGAGGGCCTCTCTCAAGAAATTGAAGCATTTCCAGGTTGTTAGTAGCTTCAAACCATGCTTCTGCAGAGGGCCAAACAAACACAAAGGGATAGAAGACAGTGCAAAGCTCCTTCCACTGCAGTACAGGAAGGCCTTCTGGTAGCTCTAATCCATTGCCCAATGTTGGATCGTGCACACTTATTCTGGGGTAGGTTCCTTCTAATCCAAGGGGTTCCAGCCTTATTGGAATGGTCATTTCAGAGTTGTCAACAGGAACACTCTTTGTCCCCTGAGAGATTAGCCCAGAGAAGTGTCACAATCCTTACAAGCATATAAAAGCACACAGACTTCAAGACCCCTATAGCAGAGCTTCTAACTCTGTAGAATGTCCTGGGAACTGGGTCTTTATGTTTAAATCTCCCAGCTAGCTACGGAGGATGAGTGAAGCATGGGAATCTAGGACTAAGCAAGTGTGAGGTGTCTTTAACATTAAGGTTTGGTGAGTCAACTACATTTTGTTCTGCATCTTCTCAACACTTTCATGAGTTGGTAAATTCCACAAGAGTGTAAATTCTTGGACCAGTAGCTTCTAAGTATTCTTCTAGCCAGCACACTGATGGACAAGCTGTACTCCCATCAAACCAAGCCATCCTACAACAAGAGGAATCTCTTGGAGTTACCAGGGCCATGTTTCCTGCTTCTGGCTGTATTGCTTAACATCATGCTGGGCTCATCAAGACATTCCAAGAATGTCATAAAAAAGCACTTAGTGTGCACCTAGTACAATGCTACATTGCATATGTGCAACTGTGGGGCCATGGAAATTCAAACCAGAGTCCTTAGGTGCTACTCCTGGGAAGGTAGCCATGGCTTGACCACACAATCATAACTCTTGCCCCACTTGGATGCCTCAATTCATACACATGGCTGCTCCAAACCAAATAAACCACATGGCGATAGCAAGAGAGGATGGCTGACATTTCCACTCTTCTAAATCCCCTTTCATGTTGTGATTCCTTCAATCAAGCCAGAATAAAAATGTGCTAATCTGAGGGAAACCGGCAATTTGTAAACAATACACCAACACACACATTTCAACTCAATCCTGGGGTCCCAAACACTCAGTTACATTGTTTTTTCAGTGACACAGTGGAAGATGGCAGGCATGCTGAAGAGGATTTCCGTGCCATTTCACTAACACCTTCATTTGATGACAGATAGGGTGTGAAAAGGGTTTTTGATTACTAAATTCTTTGATCTCCGTATTTTTGCCCAGGTTTATTCTGAATGCTGAGCAACGTGGTGAGGTCAACTTGTAAATATTTGATATGACAGCACAACATCTTCTGCAGAGAACTGTTGAACCCTTGATAGGTAACTGGTGGATTCATGCAGATAGTAGTTACTTAGAATAAATGAGCACAACCTCCAGTCAACATATGTAGTCCACGTTAGGCTGAAATAGGTGTTTGTAGAAGCAGAGTGAAAAACAGCCTGACTTTCTTAACTACCTGGAAAGGTGTGCTGACACAGCAAGATGGAGTTGCAGGGACAAACAGAAACTCTGAGGTGGGGTGGAGTGAGGGCCCACACTTTGGATGGCAGGCTCTACCTCTGCTTGTAAGAGTCTACATTATTTTTTATTTTCAACCCATTGGAAAGTTAGAGTTACAGTGGGAGAAGTAGGGAAGAGGAAAGACAGATTTTCCATGCATTTGGAAAAAGAACAGTGAAAGTCAGACCTAGCTGTTCGCACCACACTTCACCTTGGCCTTCATGTTTTTTAGAAGATTATATTCTAAGGTGAAGGCGAAGACATAATCAATAAGTAGAGACTAGCAATGGTCATTTATCGAGCACTCATTTATGGTAAGTTATGAGCTTCTCTTCCATTTATGGAAAACTCTAAAAGGCAAGTACTAACACCTATCCACACTTTACATGAAGAAGCAGAGGTTCAGAGGAATGTGTCGACTTGCCCAGGGTCAAAAAGCCAGTAAGGAATAGAATGAAAGCTGAACCCAGATGTCACCATCAGCATCGTTCAATAAAACTGTCAAATCAAGCTCATATTTTATCCCGCAGAGAAAGAGACTCACAGGGCCAGGCTGAAGCATACATGGCTGGCTCTGCACACACAGTCTCTGATCAGATTTCTTCACAGAGGGGTCCCCGAGCAACAGACACAGACTATGCTGCTGCTGAAGGAGCAGGGCAGTTCTTCTCCCTAGGACCATGTGACTCTTGGCCTTCAGTGTTGATCAAGAATGAACACGATGTCCTATCCTTTTCACAGTGGCCAGCTTTCTGGGACATTTCCTTCTACCTGCCAATGTAAGGCTGTAAGACAGACGGCCCTCCCAGCAGGAAGGGAAACACCACTATCAAATAATCGCAGTTCTCAAATCCATTTTAGTGAAGTAAAATGGATTACTTTGTAGTCCTGGAGGTAGAATTAAGGTTAGGACTTTAACCTGAAGAAAATTCCATTCTTCCCAGCATATTGGAGCAGTATGACAGGGAACAAGCACAGGGGTTGTTATAAAATTTCCAGATTGGACACTGAATAACAAGCCTACTACTGATAGCCCTCAGGCTGTTATTACAGCAAAGCTAAAATAATATTCAAAGTTCTTTTTTATCAAGATCTTTTAAATTGTGCCAATTTTGTTATCACTACAGTGATGCCACTAGTATTAATGATTATATAACAATATTCAAAATTATTTTCCCATCAAAATGTCTAGTGGTTTATAAGAGGCTATTTTTTTTGTAGAGTGGAAATCAAATAAATATCAGGTAAATTAACTGATTCACAATGGTAGGAATTAACCATCAGAAATTATATGAATAAGACCTATATTTTAAACAACAATGCAGATATTTGTTTTTGCTAATTTGTTTTAAATGCATACACTGTCAAAATTTTTACATGGGGTCAGTACAGTAGCAGGCTAATTCTCTGCCTGCAGCATTGGCATCTCATTTCAGCACTGGTCTGAGTCCTGGCTGCCACACTTTCCATCCAGCTCTCCGCTGATGACCTGGGAAAAGCAGTGGACAATGGTCCAAGTGCTTAGGTCCCTGCATCCACATGGGAGCCCTCCAAGAAGCTCCTGGCTCCTGGTTTTGGATCAGTTCAGTCCTGCCCATTGCAAGCATTTGGGAAGTGAAGCAGTGGATGGAAGAATTCTCTTTCTCTGATTCTGCCTTTCAAGTAAAATAAGTAAATCTTTTTTAAAAAGCTACATACAGAAATATACCATAAATATACCATAGTGCATATCCAAGTATCATCCAGATAGGCCCTACTCTCAGTCTTTGGAAATCATTTCAGAGTACAACCATGACAATCAATACTTCCACATCTACAAGATCTGCAATTGGACGAGTTTCATTTCACAGATGAACAGTGGATGGGAGAGAAGACTGAAGAAACAACCATGTGAAGCACAGCCTTCAGAATGCCCCAATGGGTCACTTTACTGAACAACATGCACCTCTCTTTTTCCAAGGGTCAAAAAAAAAGCCCAGAGTAGTATCAGCAGTACTTTCCAAAGTTTACTATGCAGAAAAACCAACCAGATAGTTTGTGAAATTACAGATTCAATGCCCAAATATTGTGAGTCTGTAATATTCTGTCTGTTAAGCAAACTTCCAGGTGAGGTGGTGTTGGTGGACTCAGGGCCATCATCTGAGCTGCATGGGTCAGACATCCCATAATCTTGTAGCAACTTCAATTCCAATATGCAAGAGAGAAGCTTCAAAAAGTTTATAGAACACTGACATTATCGTTTAATTCCATTTCCTATGAACTTCCTTAAGCCCCCTTTCATTCCATAACTCCCTGATTGAGATGATCTACTTTCCTATCACAATCATTCTTTAATCCTGGTTCCTTTGGACTCATCCCAGCAATTGCTCCAAGTTTCTCCTCTCTACTCACCAAGCATTTCCTAGTCTCTTCCTCATCCTACATGATGCTTTTTCAAGTGAAGACAGTCCTTAAAGAATTTTTCCATTTTAACCTGCTCATCTAATGATATGGTATCCTCAACAATCTTGCACCATTGCTTTTTGCTGCTAAATCAGAGATGGTTCTTTAATTTTGTGTTATTGCTGTACCCTATATCTTTAGTTGGACTTTCTCAGTCCTTGAGAACAATAATTATGCCATATAACAATCAACCAATAAAGCAGGGGTGGGGGATTTCTGGCCCATGGGCCACAGAAGGCCTATGAAATCATTTGGTTTGGCCTTGCCAAGGCAACCATAGGAAGGACTTAAAATTCCACTAACTGATAGCAAAGAAGTTTTAAGTTGAAGATTTTGTATGGGGCATGTATGTTATAAATACTCAAATGCTCTTTGGCTGAGAAAAGTTTCTCAAATCCTGTGAATAATTACTAATTAATGCAATATGTCAATTACCACATTTAATATGACATTGGTTCTACTCAGCTGTCTGAATTATCAAGGTGGGTAAGCACCACTGTATTTGACATCATAATGTAACATTCTTTCATTGGCTCGATTTCCAGGGCAGCCCTTAATGTTTCTTTTTGAAATCTTTACTGGACCTACCAGAGAAGGCACACACACACATGAGATGACAGATCCCCTAAGTGACTTGACTAAATCAATGACTTCTCTTCTTTTAGGATACAGACTAGCTATAGCTATACTTATTCACAACCCATCTCTGAAGACTCCCCAAGGGGAATTTCTACCAATCACATAGTAATGGAGGTAAACTATCAGTGTCCATCTCAAACACTTTTAGTTTCCAATTGCCTTTGTGACTAATTCTTTAGTTGGAGCTAGAATTACTAAATGCTGATGAGGAAACCCTACTTTTCACCCCAGGATTATGCAAAATGTGTGTATGCTCTTGCAATACTGACCAACAAGCAAGCCAATGCCAGGAAACTAAACAAATATCTGGAATGCTAGTTTCTTTCCAGACTCATATGACTTTTACTATACCACAACCTTGCGTCACATTCTTGGTTTGCCAAGCATGGGGACAGTTAAGTAATCATTATCAAGTGAAACAGCTTCAGAAGGATGGCCAATGCCTCCGTTTTGAGTAAATACTTTTTCCTTCAAACAAACCATAAGTTCAGTAACTAACTTTTAATGAACACCAGTCAAGCACTGGCAGGTATTTCATGAGTATCTACCAGTGGCAAGCAGTATGCCTCCAACACACTAACTGCTCATTTTTCATCTCTTTTTCAGAACTCCCAGATGCTGACCCTGAAATCATATTTGGAAGTTCATTTTGCACATACAAGCTCAGTCCAAATTTGAATGTGTGATGAAAATGTAGAAAAAACAAACAATGCCCCAAGCCAGCCCAGGCCAGGTCAGAGCACAAACTCACTAGTACACTAACAGTTCTCCTCAGGCTCTCAAGCAGAGGTCAGACTGTCTCTCCCAGGTTACTTCAGATGCTTCCTCATGACTGTAATCCTCTGTTCTAAGAATCCTTCTTTTCCATTCAACCACACTCTGGTGGGCGAATAAGGCTCATTATGCAATGCATACCATCCATCTGGCTCTTGTTACAACAGGACGTAAAGATGTCTTTAAGATCAACTTGGAAATTGAGCTTAATAAACAAATGCATTGCTTGGCCATCTAAAGGCCAATATGAAAATTTTAATAATTTGATAACATGCATTTTGGAACATATATGAACACCTATTTGTCAAATATGTTCCTTAATATTTCCCTCAACTTTTTGTTATTGTTGTTGCTTCTCCCAGCAATAATTTGTTAGCAATCTAACTCTTGCCCAGGCACAGAAGTAATGTAGTATTATCTCTTTGAACATACTCCATGTAAGTCATATTAGCTACCAATCCTAATGATTCAGATTAGTTTTCTTTTGCCATGTGCCTCTGTTTGGATAAGATAAACCTCTGCCAACCTGTTCCAAATAACAGAATCAACAAGAGGATTAGCAAGAGCTTCCCACAGACCCAAGGACAGGGCTCACCCCTGAATTAGATCTCCTTCTGCCTGGGAAGCTCAGGGTAGAGTTCCCACATTCTCACAATCAAAGGTCAGCCAGTGACAACAGTTGCCTGGAGCCCGAGAGCACAGAGAGAAACTTCTGCCCTGCTCTGATCATCTGCATGGAAAACTTAGGAGATACAGACGGATCTGCTCACAGACTGTGCCTCAAGCACCAGAAAGAACTTATTTTCATAACTCACTTGAACAAAATGTACTAGGCAACATTAAGTTGTTCAATGAGTATGTCTAGGTTTCCTAAATGAAGTAGGTGGCTTTCTGCTCTCTTTCCTCAGCATCTGTAAAATCAAGATGCAACCTACAGTTGTGGCCAGTTCAACTGCTATTTATCGATTTCCACTCACGAGTTTTGGGGAAGAGAAAGGAAGGGAAAGAAAGTGGGGAATAAATTTTAAAAAATGAGGTAGTAATGCTTATTACTTCAACACTTCCTTTGTGGTGACTTGAACCAAGCCAGCGTTGAGATGGGTGTGTTGGAAGAAACAGATACAACAAAACAAAAGAAAGGAAGTTTAGAATGTTCCACCTCACCACACATTGCACAGGGCTATCTCACCCTGCAGCCCCTGAAGTCACTCCCCACTTCCATGTTCTTCCTCCAGGTCACAGCCTGATACTCCCACTCAATCTTCCAAGGGAAACGCCAAGGTCAACATGGTGGCTGGTCTATCAGCAGTTAGGCATCGAAGGTCTATGAAGAAGTGCAGCCACCATTGGGACACTGGGCCTTTGCAGATGAAGAGCCAGGAGGTGGTCTTAGAAGCAGCTAAGAGATATTTCTGCCAGTGCCATATGCAGCAGGCACGAGTGCTTCTCTTTCTCAAGAGACAAGAACTGATGCTGACCCATTCTCTTTTCTACACTTAGAGGAATGCTTTCCTGGAATCAGCAACATGAGTCAAAGCATCTGTGATCATTTATGGCTTGAAAACAAAGATATTTTAGGACAATTTTCCAGTTAGAAAATATTTAAATGATCTGTTTTATCTATGTTTCTGACATCTGGTGGCATCATACTGTGATCATCAAGATAAGGCCAGGGGCAGAATGATCCAATTCTAGAACAGAAAGGTAAACGGCATTTTAAGAAAATATGAAAGGTAATTTCTCCACATTTAGTTAGAACCAGTCTGAACTGTGGTCCTCACACACAAATAGTTTTTGGTTAGTCAAACAACAAATCTTTGACTAAAGTGACTGCAACCTTTTCCTGATTCTGAAGTTAACTGGACAGAAGAGACCATGCTATGGAGTGTGAATACAATGAAAGTCTTTGCAACCCATATCTGCTGTCACCAAGTGGGGCACAGAATATTTCAAGAGGACATTAGAGACCATGATAAACCCACATGCTGTTCTCACTGGTCATTCTTGAGGGGTTGCTTAGTTAGCCAAAGACACACTCCCTCACCCCTGGGACACTAGAAAAACAGCATTCCTTCAAAGTACAGGACTTCAACTGCCATTTCCTCCTTTTTCTCTTTCTTAATAGCAGGTTTTTAGGAGAAATTTTCTAAGATTACATCACCATGTATTCCCTCTACACCTCTTGCCTGTTTGAATGAAAGAAGCTTGAGGAATTATTATCACTTAATTTCTGACCCATTTCTAAAGTATGGGAGAATTGAAATAAAATATCTGGAAGACTGAAGAATGTACAGGTATCAAGTAACTTTAAGGTTATGGCTTTGCAAGTTATTCAACACATTTCGTTTCGCTCTCTGGTTGAAAATGGAGGGCAGCATCCCAAGAAAACTTCAGCTCACCATTAAAAAACAACAACAACCAACAAACAGTGCTCCTCCTACCCCATCTCTGCTCCCTACACAGACACACAGAGCACAACAAAGCCCACAGGCAAATGATGCAGGCAAGGAGAGAGCAGCTAACGAGAAAAAAAGTAGTACTGAAGAGCTCACAAGGAAAGCCCGAGAGAATTACAAACACTTCCAAAAGTCGGCCTTCTCTACTCATCTATCACGTTGCCGGTTTTTGTCCAACAAGGCTGGTCCAGTTCCCACAGTTTTTCACCAAAATCAAAGTAAAGTCATTCTCAGAAAATGCTCCCTTGTGTCTCCCTGATACTTTGTATCTAATCTAGAAGACAGAACTTTCAGTGAGACTGGCTTCGGCCACTAAGTTCTAAACCCCCTTGGCCACAAATTTATCCTCTGTTGTCAAGAATTCCCTTTATTAAAGAAACTGTTGGTGCAAGGAAATCTGACCAATTTGGGGTGGCCCATTAGTTGGTATTGCTCATTAACTGAAAGCTAACTGAATTTCCTTTCATAAACATATTTAGATGACTTTGGGTGTCAAAAGAACAAGACTGCATGTTAGAAGGGCTGATGACAATTTTTATAGATAATAAAACACCAGCAGCAAAGGTGACATGATCATTTGTATCTTAAATGAGTTTGATAGGAAACTGCTACTCTATTTTAAGCAGAATTATTGTTGGAGAAGAGAATTAGGCACAGCCTGGGTACTTCCCCCAAAACATGGGCACGGTGGCAGAATCCTGCGTCCTGAAAGCATGCTTCACTTCCTTTGTCAAGTGTGGAGGAAAACAACTCCAGCTGCTGCACAGGGCATCCAGGACCTTGTCCCAAGGAGGAGCTCCAGCCTTCACTGGGAGCTCTGGGGAGTACAGGCCACAGGGACTGTCTGGGAGTCTTGTCTGTGTGTGAAAGCCCAAAGCAATTCAGAAATTATGTCAGTTGTTTTCATTTCAGAAGTAAAACACAAACACTAAGGAGGAATGAACCCACGCAGGCTTCTTTGTGTCTATTTTTGAAAGAAAGGCAGCTTTACTCCTGACTTTCCCTCAATTTTTTTTTGTCAAACTTCAGGGGGCTGCATATAAAAGAAAGCATGCTAAAATGTTAGTTCTGCAGCTTCGCCTCTTACAACACCTTGAATTTGCTCACCTAGTTAACCCTAGAACATTTGAGGACTTTAGCTGCCTATTCCTCAATCCTGACCGGCTCATCCTGGCCAGCCCCTGTCTCATTGCCCTCTAGTGTCTAAAGTTGTTAACTGCATGCTGCTCAGGAGCTTGGTGTTAGAGGAAGAAGGATCAGCTTTGCATTCCCATGTGATTCTTAAGAAGGCTTTTAATACCAGCAGGGAACTACTTGGAGTAGTGCAGATTTCACGTATATTCCCAATAAGAATTTTTCTGAAGAAAATCAATTAGCACTAAATTGAAGAAAGTCTCAAGCACCAGTCTGCCCAACTCTCACATTGGCCTCGCCATCCCCATAATAGCTAGTTCCCTGGAGGAGGGGAGGTCATAGTCACAGTAGGGTGTTCTTGACACGCCAGCTTGTCCTGGCTCCATAATGGCAAGGCTGGTACAACTAAGATATATCTCAGAAGACAGTGCTCATGGGGTGCAGGGACTGTCAGCAGAAGACACAAACACCCCATGCACTAGGCCAGATTTTGCTCCCCAAAGTCTACGACTCTATTCTCAGCAAGAGTTCGGGGCATTGACTGGTGCTTGCATCCCCAGCATCAGACACTGGACTTTAACACCCAGCAGCGAGAGAGCAGTGGGGAGGGATGAGAGCATTTTAGGAGTACAGGGAGCTCCCCTGGGGCCCTCGTGTTTTCCCCAGATCAGTGATGCCATAGTGAAGGACCATGTTAGGCCATGCCTTCACCCTCTCTGGTTTTGCCCCCTTCCTTCTGGATGCCTGTTTTGTCTTGATGAGCACATGGGACATGCAGGGATGGGGTGGCTCTGGGAAGACTCACTTTGCTCACCACAAGTCTCATTCACAACAGAAGTCGGGAAGCATTGGAGGAACTCTTCTCTCCAGGCTCATGGGCTGTTTGACCTTGTGGGGTCACTGTACATGACCTTGCACCTCAGTCATGCTTTCCGTCACCATCACTGAACTGGGGGCTAAAAGCACAGTCTAAGCTTAAGATAGTGCCTTCCCAGAGCAAAGACACACACATGACACTTTCTTCTGCTCTCAATAGCAAGCAAGCCACAGCACGATGCACTTCAACAGAGTAAAGAATAATTCACATCCAGTCTATTTTTTTCCTTAGCCTGAACTTTAAAAAAGTTCATTGGTTTTAATCATGTATAAACATACACATATATAGTAATGATGTAAATACATGACCTTAGATATAGAGCAAAAAGGAAAGGTTAATTTAGTGATATGAAACATCCTTGGCAAATCTCTAAAATGCTCAACAGCTCTTACAATTTTGTTTCAAAAAATGCTGGCTTTGATGAGCAAATAGTAACGGCCTAAACTAGATACGAGGTTACAAGAATGTTTAAAGGCACAAGTGAGGTAGGAATAACTTCTTGATGGGTTGTCCTCCGGAGCCGGCTTGGAAACATCAGTAAATCACTCATTTTTGCAAAAGCAAGCTAAATGGTAACGTCCTCAAAATCTGGCGGGGAGAGGGGAGGGAGAGGAGGGAGGGGAGGGAGGGGAGCAAAGAGGACCTCAAGCAGTTAGGGCTGGCCAATCGCTTAGGCTGGCATTGAATACTTAAAGGAGTTGAGCGATAAGAGTCATCTCTGGTTAAGGAAGTGATTAATGTCGACACCCCGTAAGTTAGCAGTTCCAGAAGAGAGTATATTTTGGCCACAGCAAAAGAGTAAAAGAAGAAATAGCCATTGAGTTCACTCTGTTTTATTGAACCATATCATTTTAACTGGTAGAATCAATGTGACTTAAGCTCCAGCATCTGAGACATCTGGGAAGCTGTCTGGCTCAAGCGACCAGTCCAGTCCTCCTCCCCGGGGCAGGGGGATGCAAAGGATCCTGCATGCACATCTTTAACTATAATGCTTGGATTTGAGACAACTCTGCTCTCCCCTCCACCACTGTCCATTGTACACATGCCAAGTTCATGGGATTTAAGATTCAGATTGCTAGACTCCTTAAGTTGAAGTTTTGTTGGTCTAGTAAATGTTTGGCATCCTGAACCTCCTTTGCAAACAGTTCATTCCACTCCCACATAGTGAGCACACAGGTCCCAGCCAGTCCTGCTGCAGCCTGGCAGCATGGGTTGGCCACTGGCATGGTCTCATCTGTTCTGCCTTGGGCTTCTGGGCACAGATTCGAGCTGAGGCCTCCCCACAGCCTATTCTGACATCTCCAAGAGCTCAAGCAGGCTGCCTGACCTGGGGGCATGAACCACACCTCCCCAGGGTCCCGTCAGGCTCTAACTCCTGAGGCCATGAACATACCCACGACTTTGTGGGTGTCAATGGACAAGTGCAGGCAGAGGAAGCAGAATTGTGAGAGGGAGCCATGCCTGAAATATCCATCTAAATTCCACATATCATTGTCCCAGGCGGATGAGTGTTGGCTGGCCTGTCTGCTGGTGGGAAAAGACCCACAGGGACATCCCTCACTGCTGAACTGTTTAAGTAAAAATCCCAAAACATAAGGTCTTGCAGCCATTCAACAGATTCAAAGAAGTCCTGATACAGACAATCTCCCTATTTTCATCCATGCCACTCGCTTTCCAACCCTAGGTACCAACACGGACCCTTAGCTGGTGGGGTAGGGAGGTACTCTGAGGCCACCATATCCTAAGCAAGATCAAGTCTGAGACAGCAGGCAGAAACTAGACCCTATGCAGAATAGGATAGCTCCCTGGCCCTACCCCCAGCTTCCTCCCCTCCCTACCACACAAGCAACCACCTACAGGCCCCTGAGTGCTGGGTGACTTATTTTACAGCAACATGCACCAATGGCCACCCCCATGTCCCACCCTTCAATCACAGCAGCAGCCTTCTCCCCTGTTTTATACCCTTGGGTTTTCCCATGACTGTTAAGAATCACAAATGCCATCACTTAGTACATAGACTGAAGGGGCAGGGGTCATTCCAGCCCAGTTACCCGCTCTTGAAGGATAAAAACAAACACTATCTCCAGATATGTCTCATGGCGTTTGGCTGACACACTGGGTTAAAATGTCCCCTGTGAGGCTGGTGTCCCAAACTAGAGTGCCCTGCTGAGCCCTGCTCACTCTGCTTCCAATCCAGCTCCCTGCTAATGCTCCTGGAAAAGCAGTCAAAGATGGCCCCAGCACTAGGGCCCCAGAACCACTGCAGGAGACCCGGATGGAATTCCAGATTCCTGACTTCAGCCTAGCCCAGCCTGAGCTGTTGTGGATACTTGGAAAGCAAGCCAGCAATGAAAGAGTACCTTCTCACACTCTGGCTCTCATTCTCCTCTTTCTCACTGCCTTTTAAGTAAGTAACTAAAGCTGTTTTTTTTTTTTTTAAAAAAAGGAAGTTACTTATACATAGAAAAGCTCTTAATGAACAGATTCAAAAGGGTATAGCCTAAAATTTGGAAACACTAATTACTGCCCAGTTTTGTCTTAACATAATGCCTTGTGAGAAAGGAGAGAAGAAAGGGTTTAGGAAAAATATCACATAGTCCCTTCCAGATAATATATGAAAAGTTCACGTAAAAAATGCAAAAAAAAAGTTTTGAAAGCCAGACATACTTTTTTTTTCATAAGATTATTTTTCCATGAACTTCTGGAAGCATCCTCATATGACAGACAGCTTATCAGAAGGATAAACTAAAACCACATAAACTTGACTGCACTGTGCTCACACCAAGGGGGTGTGACTGAGTGTAGCTTTGACTCCTGTCATTGGGAGAGACGTTTGAAGACAAAAAGCTCACATAAAGAGAAGGTAGAAAGAGTTGTATGTCACGAGGTGCAGGTATTTGGCATAGGGGTGAAGAGCTGCCTGGGTTCATGTCTGGCTCTGCTCCTGAACCCTGGAGGCCTCAGGCGATGGTTACAGTAGCTGGATTTCTGTTACCTACATGGCATACCCACGCTGAGTCCCCAGCTGCTGGCTTCAGCCTGGTCCACCCAAGGTGCTGTAGGCATTTGGGAAATGAACTAGCAAATTCAAGAGCTTTCTGCGTTTCTTTCTTTTTCTACCTTTCAAATACAACAAAACAAATTTTTAAATGGGTCTAAAGGGCAAGAAAAATAGTGTATAAAAGAATAGGATACTGAACTATAGATTTTAACAGTAAAGAAGTAAGTTTAATAAAAAATGTGATAAATACATATAAACATGGGAACAATGAGCAACTGATTGAGTTCCCACTGTGTTGGTATTTCCGATTTCATGCTTCTATTTTAGAGATTTTTTTTTTATTTGAAAGATGGGAGAGGGAGAGAAGACAGGAGGAGACAATGAGAAGAGAGGAGTAGGGAAGAGAAGAGTGGGGAGAAATAGCTGATCTGCTGCTTCACTCCTGAAATGTCCACAGCAGCCGGTCCAGAGCGGGCCAAAGCCAGGAGCCCTGAAACCAAGCCAGGTTGCCCATGTGGGTACAGGGAATGGAGTACCTGAGCCCTCACAGCTGCCTCCAAGAACACATCAGCAGGAGGCTGGAATTGGGAGGGAAGTAGAGACTTGAACATAGGCAAAAACATGACACAGGTACCTCATGATGTATTTTCACTGATGGCTGTACCAATTGTCCCAAGTCAAGCCTCTAAACAACCAGTCTCCAGTTTATACATTAGAAAGCAAAGGCCTGATGAAACAGCTGGGATTCAGACCTAGGAGATTAGACCTGAGTCCCAAATGCAAAACTTAGATGGACTCAGCCTTGCTCCAAAGGGCAGGACCAGGATGAAACACAGAAGTCACGGCAAGGCCAAGGCTGGTGCTGGCTCAAAGAGGAGGCAGGGTTTCTCTGCAGACTATAGGAGGATTGGCAGCCACAGGCAGGGAGTGTCTGATAGCAGAAGACATGCAAGCCAGGTCATGGGTCGCCATGGGTTTCAGCTCTGAGGCTTTTCTTTAGGTTTTCTAAGGACATTGTAAGCTCTGGGACGCTGTGCACAGCTAAAATGGCAGCCACCTACATTTGGATGTTCGTTGTCCTCAGGACTGAAGAGTTCTTCTGCTTCTGTAATTCTTCTCTACCAAACATGTGGTGCATATGGAAGTGTGGGTATGCATTCTTAGCGGGAAGGAGTCAGGTTAGTGTCAGAAACACACAACACCAGACAAAGCATTGGGAGACTTAACTCACAGCAAAATCAGGAGGGTGCCGCCTCGCATCCCTGCACTCTGGTTTCCCGAGGTGGCATGGATGAAGCCAGGCCCGCCACAACACACCCTGACTTCTCACCCAGCCTGCAGCTTGCAAGCTGCAAGCCATAAAAACACTGCCTAATGTCTAATAAATTCCAAGCAACGTTCTCTTCCTAGCAGAGATTCTGTTGGTGACATTTTCTGTCCCAGTCCAACACTGAGGTTCTTGACCCAAGTTTTTAACTCTTGTGCCTATCTCTTCAATCACCATCTGCAGCAGCAAGTTTCATGGCAGGCTCTTACCTGTAGGTCCATCATTACGGGTATGATGTAACAGCAAGGGCTAACTGTCTCAGCTGAAAACAATCCTCTTCTCATCAGCTACTCTTGGCACTCTTGTTGAAAACCAATAACCTGCAACTCAGGGTTCAATCCTGGTCTCTTTACTCCACACCACTGATCCATACCAGGTCCCTCAAACAACCCATGGACAAAAGGAATGAAAAGAAACTGCTTACCTGGTCCCCCTGCCTCCCAAATTGAAATGCATGCATACCCACATAAACAAGAACACCAACGACGCTTGCTGGCGAGGATGCAGGGAAAAGGGAACCCTACTCCACTGCTGGTGGAGCTGCAAATTGGTACAGCCTTTATGGAAATCAGTCTGGAGAACACTCAAACAACTCAAAATCTGCATACCATATGACCCAGCAATAGCACTCCTAGGAATATATCCAAAACACCTGTTTTACGACAAACCAACATGCATCCCTATGTTCATTGCAGCACAATCAGTAATTGCGAAAACATGGAAGCAACCGAAATGCCCATCAGCAGAAGATTGGATAAGAAAGCTTTGGTTCATCTACTCCATGGAATACTACTCAGCTATTAAAAAAAACAAAATGCAGTTCTTTGTGGCTAAATGGGCACAACTGGAAACTATAATGCTAAGGGAAATGAGCGAATCCCAAAAGATTAGATACCACATGTTTGCCTTGATTTAACCTGTAATTTTTTGTTTGGTTGTTTGTTATTTTTTGAACCTGTCATTGATACTGTCTCAACCCAGATGTTTCGAAGAATGGAACTTGCATTATTTTTAACATATTGTTTACCCAATACTATGTCAATTAATTCCATAATGTTGTATAATGATACTGAGGCCTTGTTGGGGCTTTTAACTGATTGGATCTTTACTCTGTTAGACCTATCTTCAGACCATAGAAGGTCTCCCCAAGAGGCCACTGAACTTATCTGGACAATAAGACGCTGAACTTTATGCTAGGCATGTGTTTGCAAGCAATGAATCTCAACTGAACTTGAACTATGGTTATGCAACAAGGTGGAGGAATCCACCATGGGGGGAGGGGTATGGGAGGGGTGGGGGGGATCCCCAGCGCCTATAAAACTGTACTACATAATATAATGTAAGCAATTAAAAAAAAAAAAAAGAAAGAAACTCCGAAATGCATGCATAGCTTTTCCATAACAGGCCTTTCCTCTGAAGTGTTTGAGAACTGCTCGTCCTCGATCCAGTGCTGGGCTGTTCTGACTGCTGTACTTTATGGTCAGTTTTGAAATCAGGAGGTGTGAATCCCCCAATTTTGTCAAGATTGCTGCCACCCATCTGAATCATTCCCATTCCCATATACACTTGAAGACCAGCTTGTCTTTATCTGCAAGGAAACCTGAAGTTACAGATTCTGAGGTAATTTTCAGTTTCAAGACAAAAACCGGAATCTTCTGATCCACAAACGAGTGGGTTTATATAGATCTTTCCTGATTTCCCTGAGGGACTCTTTTTAGAACATACACGTTCAGCTTCCTCTGGGAAATTTACTCCTGAGCATTTAGTTTTTTGTGATGGTCCTGTCAACTGACCTATTTTCAACTGTGACAAGGGCCTCAACTCTAAAAATGAAATATGATGCCTGCCCTGGCTGTGACTTCCCAGCTTCTCTCCACATATATGTCTAACAGAGAAGGTGATATGGAGAAGGGCCATTTCCCCACTGATATGGCACAGACTGTCTTTCCATTGCCTTTGCCTGACCCACTGGGCATGGGACAGTGCAGGGTGGGATGAGATGACCATCTAGCGTCAGGTCTTACGGACCCCTCTGCTGATGGCCAGGAGATATTCCACCCAAGGCAGGCACTAAAAAATTTTTTTTTCTAAAAAATTATGAAGTTTTGACCAAAAGGAAGGTAATAAGATGATGTATCCAAAATGAGTCCAGCTGACTTGGGGTGGCAGAAGAGATGAAGATTCTCCCACATCACATTCATTCTGTGCAGGCCAAGGGCAGCAGTGTCCTGAAATGGCCCCTGGTGACTCTTGGAAGCTCTTCAAGGGCCAGTGCTAGGAAAGGAAAGCCTGTTTTCCCTCCCACTTCACAGGTCCTGCCTCAGATTGTATAATCCATTCAGGTTACAAGGGAGGGACAAGGGGTGAGGGAGGCAGGAAGGGAAGCCAAAGACTAGAGATCATACTCTCTCTCCTGCGCAACCACAGGGTTTAAACCCATTAAACTCTGAAGTGATTGCAGAAATCAGACACCTTTTAACTAGCAGGACACTGAAGCCTAGGTGTGCCATGGCACAGGCATGCCGGGACAGCTCAGCAAATAAGCCCTCCGACGGCTTCTCACGGCTCGGGGATTAGGAAGAAGACTGTTTACTTAAGTTTCATAAACTTTACAATCACAAAAAGAAACCACTAGTGCCAGAGTCATGGTGGCAAGTGCCTCTGCCAACCTCTCCTGATTTCTTGAGAAAGGTAAACATGACTTCAGGGGGAATGGTTTTACAGATCTGAGGGTGCAGGGGGAGGCTACGTCTGGGGCCCCAGCAATGGAGTTAGCAATGGGGAATCAATGAAGGAAATGCCCCCAGCTCTATCAAGACTTTAGGTTTCCCCATTAGCCAAAGGAGCTAGGCTAGCTTTCGTCCTCCAGCCTTTGCACTATCTGGGATAACAAGGCTTCAGATACCTCTCGGGGGCTCCCTGGGGGCCAGTATGGTGACGGATATGAGACACAGAGGACTGTTCTGATCTTTGTCCCAGAGTTTTCACAGTCATTAGGGAGAATGTAAATACCATGAAAGCAATGGCATAGCACCAAATGCAAAATACACAGTGGCTAAGCTGACATGAAGCATCAACCATCAGACAGAAGGAAACCCATGATAAGAGACCAAGAAGACTTTTCTGGAATAGGTAGAACTTGCAAGACTTCATTGGTAAGAGACAGAGGGAAAGGCCCTTATGCTGAGTGATCTCCATGTACACAGGTGAGCATGCTTTCCCCCAGTTACAAGGGAGCCTGATGCTTCCTGCAGGAGGGAGGACAATGAGCCAATGCTCAACCCCCACACCATCACCACAGGACTTCACAACTCAGGCATCAACCAGCCTGGCAGCTATGGACACTGCTCTAGACTCACAGGGGATCACATAATCTATGCGTCAAAGACTTTTGCATCAATCTGGTACATGCAGGCCCATCTCCAGCTTCCATCCTTCAGGCCACTTTAAGTCAACAGAGGCTTAAAAGATCTGTAGGTGCAAGCGAGTAAAGTTGTGTACATTGTCACAACTGGAACAAAAATCAGGTGCACCATTAATCCAGGGAAGTGGGCACTTCCATTGCACTCTAACCCCATTCTTCTGTACCTGATTGGTTGGGACGCTCCTAAAAAGAAACCCTGAGGCCCCTGGAGATCATCAGAGAGGGTAAGACTTATGTAAAAAAGAGTTCAGGAAGGATGGACCTGGATAATCTTTCTCCAAGCTCAGTTAAGCAGGGGAAAGAAGGGCCTGGTCTCTTCTGCCTTTTCAACTCTGACTACACAAGTCAGAGTTGTCTGCATCAGGAGTCTCCAGAGAAAGTCCTGGGTGTCTAGACTGAATTGCTTATAGAACCTTTTGGGGATTCTTCCTATGCAATTCAGAAATCAGGCAATGCTGGAGACTCATTACCACCTATGTGACTTGTGCCACCCATGGAAAAACATACAAGAGGGCATTCTCTTGTGGGAAGGAGAAGGGAAGTGGGCAAGGTCATAAGTAGTTGGGTCTTTTAGGAACTTCAGTATTTCTCAGCTGGAGAAAATTCTGAGCGTATTAAGCTCTCTATGTTGCATTTAAGCCCCACAGGACAATGCTCTCCTATCAGACACATTGGTCCCCCACAGTCACTTACTCCCTCTTGACCAGAGAGGAAAGTGACCAGAGATCCTATTCAGAGAAGATAATGCCCAGCTAGCATCTGGTTACCCCTGGAGAAAGGCCACATGTTGGAAGAGGGGAAAAGGATCAAGATTACTGACTGCTCATGACCCTGGGCAAACCTACCCTCTGTGCTGAGATGCAAGGACTGGCCCAGAAAGTCATCTGTTTGCTTGCTGGAAGGTACTAGCAGAGCAATGCTGATGCAACAGCAAGTCTAGTGACTTCCACATGGTCTCTGTGCAAAAGGAAGATGAGAGTTCCTTGTTTTACTAATAAGCTGTTGCACTTTTCAATGAATGTAGGAGGGAAGATGTTCTGTCTCCATTTCACAGATGACGGAACTGAGGCTCAACAAGATCACACAGCTGTCCTCAAGTCCTATAGCTAATCAGGGAAAAAAACAGAACTTGATTCTCCTTCTCACCCCCGCCCAGGTACCTATGAGGAAGTCACTTCACCTTACTCTAGTGAGCAGGAGTGTGTATGCAGTTCTTGATCACCGAGTAGAAACAGGTAAGCAAGGGTTGGCATTATGGAGTACATAGGTTATGCTGCAATCTGCAACACAGGTATGCATATGAGCACTAATTCAAATCCTAGCTGTTCTATTTTCCTACTCATGCGCCTGGGAAAGCAGGGCAGGATGGCCCAAATGCTTGGGCCACTGTACCCATGTGGGGGACTCAGATGAAGCTCCTGGCTCTTAGCTTCAGCTTGGCAAATCCTTGGCCATTTTAGCCATTTAGGAAGTGAAGCAGTAGATGGATGAACTGTTTTTATACCTCCCCCACCGCCACCTCTTTCATATATATGAAAATAAATCTTAAAAAACAAAACCCTGATTTTATGGCTATTGATAACTAACGTATGTATTGTCCTTTCCATTTTCAAATAACTGTAAGCGTTCAGCAAGCGATCCTGCTAGTCCTTGAGAAACCAAGAGAAAATTATATTTTAAAGTGTCATTCAATTTTCCAGGATTCACTTGCTACTAGACAAAAAGCTTTCTACATGCAGGAAAAAAGCTTTGATGGGCCACAATATCCTCTTCATCAATATTTTATTTTGCTCAAGCTTTTGGTTTTGATTCACTAGATGGTCTCATGCAAAAAGAAAGGAACTAAATAAGTAAACTGGGCCAGGAAAGCATGGTGATCTGAGTTGTGGAATCTGTCGAGATCCAACCCAGCACGTGAAAAGCATAGCTTCTCAACATTTAGCATATGACAACTAGGGATAAGCACCTATGTGGTCAGCCACTTATACAAGATACACCTGTTACAACTCTCAGCAACTGACTTCATAACATCACAACTCCAGCAGCCTGCTGAGTCGGGGAGGCAGTGATAACCTCCCAGACAAGGTCTTCCCTTACGTTCGCATTCTTGTCTTCCAGCCACGTCTTCTCTGGTCTACAAAGCAGCACTTGCATCACCAGTTTTCAGTTGTGCTTATCAACCCCTAATGAGAGCTTGTCCACCTCTAATACCTGCTGTCCCAAGGCCAGCTAGAACCGACACTGCTGTCCCCATCCTCTGATGAATACTGAGAAAACAGGAGATGCCCACAAGTGACACAGATGAGTGACTGCCTAAGCTTGATCCCATATCTGCACCTTCTCTCAGGAATGACAAACATGGCCAAGAAGGCTGGGTCTCTGGTAAGAAAAAGCCACAGGAGTCCCCTCTTAAGGAATTCAGGGACATCAGATCCATGACTCATGGCCTAAAATGTAGGCACTTCAGAAAGAAGCTGAGAATGGCCTTTGGTGCTAAGTCCAGGAAAAAGGTAGCAAGCTCAGTGTCTGGCACCTGGTCAGCTTTGAAGAGCAGCTTGTTAACTGGCAGATGAAAAAATGCAAACAGGTCAATGTTCACTGAATGAATACATTGCAATGAAAATAAGAGCTTGGAGCCCTCCTGGAACTGCATTAAAGTAAGAGCCTGGCACCTTCCTGGAACTGCACTCAAAAAGACTCTATTCAAGTGCTACAAGTTCAAGAGCACTGCTAAAAGGGCTTGTCCACAGGACAGACCACAAAGGCAGTTCTGTGATGGTTCTGTTGCAGCCACACAGCTGACCCTCCCATCCTTGAAACATTTCAATCAGCTATATGAATGCTGACAAAGAGAAGGGCCCATAATTAAGTCATTTTAATGTTTTAGTTAAAAGTGGTCCATGCTTAAAATGTCTCTGCTTTTCCACATGGCATGATGTAGGAGGACATTGTGACCCTGGAAGGCCAGCGAGCACAGGTTTGCATTCATTGGGCAGTATTTGCATGAAAACGACCAAATGGCTATCTCTTGCATACCTGTTGGGAGATAGTTCCCACAGGTCGAGTAAACAGCATGTAAATGAGAACACCTAGCGCGATGTAAAGACTAAAGGAATTCTAATCTAGAGTGCGATAACAGTTGATGGTTTTGTTTATGAGCTCGATACTTCCTCCCCTACCCAATACGGACTTTCAGAGTATAAAGTCTGATGCCCCTAATAAACTTCGGCTTTGACCATCAGTCAGGGTCCACGCGTGTTATTATCGGCTCCGTGCACCAAGTCCGTCGCTGCGGGACAGCGACAAGTGGCGCCTGAACAGGGACCTGAAAGAAGAAGAGAAAGTGCAGCGGAGACCCCCACAGAAAGTGGTGAGTGGGACAATGGGCCAGAAGCAGTGTAGAGCACAGTCATTTATCTCTCTTATGCGGAATTTTTTAGTGAAAAGTGGAGCAAAGGTAACTAGGCAGCAATTGCGTTCTTATTTAGAGCTTATTGGTGAATATAATCGCTGGTCTCAAGATGAATGGACACTAGAAACTGGACTTAAGAATTTTACTCAGAAAAATGCTGAAAAAGCCGGAAGGATAGAAGATAATCAAGTTAGTTTTTGGATTATATCAGCTTTAATTAGAGCTGTTATTATAATTTTAGAAGGGGAATGTGCAAGAAACTCCTTTAAGAGGAGACACCCCCAAAATGCAACCAAAAAAAGAAGTGTTTCATAATATGGACAAGGAAGAAAGAGAAAGAGGACTCTTAAGAGGTCCACCTAACAGGAAAGGCTACCGTAATATTTCTAAAAAAGAAGCGCTTCATAGTACAAATGAGGAGGATGGCAAAGAGCAGCCTGTGAGAGACTTCCCTAACGGGAGACGCCACCGTAACGTGGCTAGGAAAGAAATGGCTTATACTACAGATGAAGAAGATGAAAAAGAATGTGTTAGAGATCCTCCTGTGAGGATATGCCACTGTAATGCAGCTAAAAGAGAAAGGCCTTATGCTGCAGATGTGGAAATTAGGAAAAGAAAACTCAGGAGAGATTCTCCTAATGAAAGATGTTACCATAATGTGACTGAAAATGAAATGAGAACTAAGAAAAAGAGGAAAATTTGTAGTGTTAAACCACAGGATTTCTCTAGTGAGGTAAACAAGGATAGGATAATGGAAGAGTTAAATATCAGCCCATGCCATCTCACTCTTAAATCTGATCAAAGACGTTTCCAAATGTCTGATGTTCCCCGGAGACCTCATGAACTCCGATTGCTTTTTCCAATCATACTTAGTCAAGAAAACCATCAACCTACGTATGAAAGCTTAGATGTTAATGCCATCACAGCTTTTAAAAAGGCTTGCGTGTCCTATGGACCTACTTCCTCATACGTGTGGGAATATTTAAATGGCTGGAGCCAGGGAGCAAACTGGATTCCTTATGATTTTGAAGTAATAGCAAAAATAGGACTTTCTCCTTCTCAATATTTACAATGGAAAATGTGGAGAAGCGATATGGCTAAGGAAAAATTGCGATCCTTAGGAGCATCAGGTCGGCAACTCCCTGGAGGGGCGCAATTGACTTATGATATGTTAGTCGGAGATGGACAATGGGTTACTACAGAGCAGCAGATACTGCTACCTCAAGCTGCGTTCATTCATATACACGACGTGGCATTGTTGGCATGGGAAAAAATTGAAGCTGGGTCTGAATTTGCAGGCAGTTATACAAAAGTCTTTCAAGGAGCCAGAGAATCTTATGCTGATTTTGTAAGGCGTTTGACAGACTCCATAGAAAAACAAGTTAGAGGAGAAGGCACTAGGAAATTGTTATTAAAGCAACTGGCTTTTGAGAATGCAAACGAGGACTGCCAGACTGTTATTCGTCCTATAAAAGAAAAGGAAGATATTTTTGGTTACCTCAAAGCCTGTCGCAACATAGGCACATTTAAACACCGTGCCCACCTAGCAGCACTTGAAACCTTTGCCATTCAAAAGCAAATGAATGCTAAATGTTTTAACTGTGGCAAGCGAGGACACCTGAGAAAAAATTGCCGGATGCTTCCTACAACTCAAAGATACCATGTTGATACTTTTAACAGTCACTGGAAAAAAGAATGTAAATCTAAATTTGATCCTGGTGGCAGACGTTTGTGGCCAGAAGGCTTCTGGAGAAGCCAGCCCCAGGCCCCAGACATTCAGGAGTTTACAAAACAGGAACATCCTATTCAATTTGTGCCTGCAAAGAAGCTTCAAACTTAAAACAGCCAGCAAGTAAATCCTGGACACAGCATTGCTTAATCATGTATGCCAATTTTTAAGTACAAGTTTTGTATTAAGTTATGTTCTCTGTCTCATTAAGTTCTTACTGTTTAAAATGAACAAAGTGATGTTCTTGCTTTAAAGAGTATTTGGGTGACGGCATTATATCGTTATAAGGTGAAAGTTTGCTGTTTTTGTGTTAATGTACCCAGGTTGTAACTGCATGTCTTTTGGAATGTTTTATCCATTGTAACTTTTGGGAACTTGGAATTCAAAGAAAAGACTGGGCTTTTGTAAATCTTGAAGGTTTTTTTGGGAGACATTTTTAAAAAAGGAGTGAAATTTTATCGTAATTTTGGTATAGAATTGAACTGTAACACACTGTTAGATTATTTCAAGCTATAAGTTAAATTAACGTGATGTCGTCTACAAAGTGTTTGCATGTATTAATGTGATTCTTATGCTTTTGGCTAGTTATCAAATCTCTCATTGCCTTTAATGTGTCAAGGTTTTGTATTTGTTTTAAAGATATTTGAGTGATGTTCTCACATCGATAACCAATTGTAATGTATAATGTGTCATGCTAACTTCAACAACAAATCTTTCAGATATTTTTAGCTACCTTTAAAAAAGCATTTAAGTATTCAAAGGTTTCAAATCCTAGGGCTTCCCTTGGTATTCTTACGAGGCCTCAAGAATGCCAACGGATCTATCTCCTGTTTTGTGGAGACAGTTGACCAGGCTATTGAATTATATTAAGATTATTGCCAAATGCAAAATGGAGTAAAATTTTATTGTGTCAAAATGGTGTATGCTTCCATGGAATTGTGAAGGTTTAAATTTTAGTTTACATGCTTTTAATGATTTAGCTCTAAAGTTATATCTGGTTGTTTACTATGCATTTTTAGGATGGGGAAGACTGAAATTTGCATTTTTAGATTGACAGAGGGATTTCATAGCGGCGATCAATGTTTTTCACTGAGTTTCTTGGTTCAAGATTATTAATTTAATATCATTTCACTTACAGATTTCTGGTGAACACTGCTACTAAGCTTGGTTGAGAATAATATTTTAAGTCTCCAAAAGTGTGTGTGTCTGTGTGTGTGTGCGCACATACATGTGTGTCTTAACATTTTGTCTTTTGTAAAAGTTGTTTAAAATTGTTGTCATGTGTTGCTGTTTGTTTATCAACAAGAGCAGGTTGCTCAGAGCTTTCTGATAGAATTGTAAAAGTATCTACATGATTTTAAACTGTTACTAAATCTAATTTACTTTGTCCGACAATACATGTTTTAAAATCAGAGGGGGGAATATCCCACCCCTGTGTGTGCATTAATTTGGTCTTATTTACCTTAAATTTTCTCCAGATTTTGCCTTCTAGTAAGCAGCAGCTCTGTATTACTGGAGGCAGTTTGCAGGCCCAACGCAGATGTCTTTGGTTTGATGGAGGGACCTAGCCACTCACAAGTGTAGAGGTCCTGACCCCTTGCTAACTGTGGGAAGAGGATATGCTTATTTTCCCAGAAACTGAGCTGCAACCTGTGTGGATGCCTACTTGTAAAGTCCTGGACTCCATTCACTGGAGGAAGCTCCTGCGGTAAGACAGCTTCACGACCTCATCCTGAAAGATCCATCACCATCAAGGAAATATTGGAGAAGGACAAACCCCTCCCAATACCAGATCTTCAAAACTGTGGTTTCCCTATGGCTCATCTGACCTTGGAAGTGCAGCAACTTCAACGCAACGCTGCCCCTGGAGAAGATGGAAGCCCCAGTAGAACTGCCTCTAAGAACTGAAAACTAAATTGGTTTAATATTCCTCTTGTTCCACTACAGGTCAGGAGTGCAGAGAAATTCTCCACCTTCTTAGGATGTTTGAGGAAGACTTTAAGTGTAAATTATTATTCATAGATAATAAATTCTTAACTGCCTTAGACATTAGAAAAGCCATATTAATTTGTGGTGGGATCCAAGGACGACTCTGACACCCTCTTAAAGGAGGTTGTGTGTACAGAGCAGGAAGGGATCTCAAGGCGGAGCAGGAGGATAAGAGGAGCTCTCTATCCTAGTCCCAGAGACCCCCGGAGGTCTTTCATGTGCTTTCACTACAGAAGCAGTGGATGCCTGCCTCATCAAGGAGGACCATATCCCGACTTCCAAGGGGATTACAAGGAAGGTGAGTGCCCTTGGAGGCCAAGAACTCTGAGGTCAGTCCTTTCCTAGTGAATTTCCCACACGGGATTGAAGTAGCCCAGTTCCCTCGTGATAGGGTCTGGTGACATCGGAACTTCAGCCAGGAGCCCCGGGTGGCACTCAGAGAGAAGTGGACTCAGAGGAGGAGCTTGCTCTAGTTCTGACCTAACTCCAACCTTGGCTCCCAGCCCTCTCTCACACTGATCATCAGGGTTGCTTGTGAGCCCCAAAATTATTTTAGATACTAGACACTAATAAAGATCAGCTAACTGATAATCACCCAACTTGTACCTAACTGATCAGGCTACAGAGAGACATGGATATAGAACATTTGGAACAGTCAGAAAAAAGGCCATTAACTTATAATCGCTCAGCCTGTACTTACTGGTCAGGCTCCCTATTTGCTTTTCATGGACTTTACTAGGTTAGGATATAGAGTTAAATTCTTCCTCATTCACTAGGTTGTTGGAGATTTCCCTGCTTACCTGCCTAACGCTTTTCTATGATTTGGTAGAATTATAAGACTGTTTTGATTATCCTAAATGCATAGAAATCTGTAAAATCACACTTCAATTATATAAATGGCAAGGCTTAAATTGTAAGTTGAGATCTTCTCCAAAACTTTCATCAACTGTTAATACTAACTGTATAGAAACTATGATGATAAGTTTATACTCAGTTGTTACATATGATGGATGTTAACTGTTCACTGTTCCTGTGCAACTCTGATTTAGGTTGAATTCAAAAACATGTTAGCTCGGGAGAAATTATAGCTGTTAATATATATAACATTGTTTCTCCCCATTCTTCTGCTCTTCCAAGAGCATGTTCCCCCGGCTACAACTTTCAGGCCTAATTTTATTAAACACAGAAGGGGGATTTGTAGGAGGACATTGTGACCCTGGAAGGCCAGCGAGCACAGGTTTGCATTCATTGGGCAGTATTTGCATGAAAACGACCAAATGGCTATCTCTTGCATACCTGTTGGGAGATAGTTCCCACAGGTCGAGTAAACAGCATGTAAATGAGAACACCTAGCGCGATGTAAAGACTAAAGGAATTCTAATCTAGAGTGCGATAACAGTTGATGGTTTTGTTTATGAGCTCGATACTTCCTCCCCTACCCAATACGGACTTTCAGAGTATAAAGTCTGATGCCCCTAATAAACTTCGGCTTTGACCATCAGTCAGGGTCCACGCGTGTTATTTTCGGCTCCGTGCACCAAGTCCGTCGCTGCGGGACAGCGACAGCATGACATGTCAGAAGAACTTATAGAACTTATAGAATGGAGTTAAAAGTTCATTCTAGTGCAAAAAAATTTTTTGACATCCCTGCATATTTTTTTCTGAATACACATTTCCTGTGAACTTTCTAACGAACACTTTTATATCAAAGCTACCCTAGAGCTGAGATCCTCAAACTTGAACTTGCAGGCTATTCCTCTCAAAGGCTGGCAAAACCCAACCAGGTCTTAGTCTAAAGGTTCTGCTTCCGTTGGTGACTATGATGAGAAGTGAGAGCTTCTCATTCATGAGACATGCAGCCCTGTGGAGCTGGGTCTCAACACATGCAATTGCTGGGGCACACGAGCTCTAGCCCTGGAAATGGAGAAATCCCTGGAGCCCACACCAGACATTGCCAGGGCAGCCTGGGGGCAGGAGAGCAGCTGCCTGCAGCACCTGGCTTCCTCTGAGCAAAGGGTTCTAGTGGACCCACTAAGGACTCAATCCCATGGTTCTCTGCCAGTGCCTCCACCAGCAATGCTCCCAGCCATGGCTTGCTGTATGAATGGTGGCACGAGCTCTCTGGAAGAAGGGTAGCATTTGCCATCAGATGCCATCTTCGCAGCACATCTGGGGAAGGCCACTGTGACCCAGGCCTCCTTCAGGGGCTGTCTTTGCCCTCCACGGTTGCTATTTTGGTCTCTTATCTGCTGATTCAGTCCCCTCCCCTCACTACCAGGGCACCACCTGCAGGTCAAGACCTAGAATCTAAGTCACTCCAGAACAGAATGGGCATTCCTTGATTCCCTTGGGAGCAGAGGAGAGGTAGTAAAATAACATGTAGTCCTGACTTGCTAGAGTCCAAGAAGTCCCGAGCTTCTCTGTGTCAGGCAGAAATCATGCATGCCAAAGGCCAGCCCAAATTGCTTTGAATATCCCTTAAATTACCATTACTGTGGCCAATTTTAAAACTGCAAGAGGGATTGTGTATAGGTAAGTATGAGATATCCATGCACTTGTGCACACACAAACACATATACACACAGTAACTGACATGAAGTATTTATGGCAGGGACGAGTAGAAAGTACGCCCGCTCCGGTTTTATTGACAATGACCTTGGAATAAATGAGCATAAATTTTAGCTTAGTGTATGGGAACCTCACAGTCTTCCTGCTGTTATTAGGTGATGTGAAACACTTTGCATCTAAAATACTCACAGACATAGACCCTACTTGTAATGACAGCACGGTCAGTTAGCAAGCCCTAACTCTTCCAAGAGCAAAAGTTGGAAAATCCTGTGTGCCACATAAATGGGACTGTACCAGTTAAGTGTTCACACTTGAACCAAAAGCCCCAAGCACCAGAGGAACTCTTACAGACTCAATTAAGCTCAGATCCAAAACATCCTCCCAGCCCAAAATCTGCATCTGTACTGAACAGGTTCAGACTTCCTGTCAAGGCCATTATTCCCAACCCATTACAGCAGAACAACTATTTACATAGCATCTACATCGAATTAGGTACACTAGGGAACCCGCAGATTATTTTAACAACAGGAGAATGTGTGTAGGTTACATGCAAATACTTGGGCATTCTATGGAATGCCAAAACCATGCCATTGCCTGTGCTGCTGGCATCCCCTATGGGTGCTGGTTCACGCCCTGGTAGTTCCACTTCTGATCTACCTCCCTGCTAACCAGCTTGTGAAAGCAGTGGAGCAATGTTCAAGCACTTGGGCCTTTGTATCCATGTAGGAGACCTGGACAAGTCTCCAGGACCCTACTTTTGGCCTGACTAGGCTCCAGCCATTTGGGAAGTGAATCAGTGTATGGACTATCTCTTTGTGTTTTTCCCTTTCTCTGTAACTCTCTCAAAGAAATCTAGGGGGAAAAAAGCAGTGAGATAAAAATGTAAAATTGCTATATTACTAAAATCAGAGGAGAGTGCGCAAAACAATGTTAAAAGTGCTGTGCACGTGGATCCATAATCAGAAAACCTCTAGGAATACAGGCCCTTTGACACTTCATCGCATTGCCTAAAACCCTTCCCCAGCACCCACCTCCCCTCTGCCAAGCACACACAGCTTGTGTGCTGACGAAGGAGCTGGGCAGCTGCATGTTTTGTATTATGTATTATACACACAGAACACTTTCCAACCCTCTGATCCACAGGGGACCCCCTACAGCTGCCCTTCAGGGAGGAAAATGTTAATGTTATACATTTTTAAAAAGATAGCAGCTGGGCATTTCCAATGTTACTTTAAAAAAATAAGAATGATTACCGCATGTATTACTCTTACCCTCCCAGTTGGACTTGAAGTTATTTTTCTTGCCATGTAAGCATGTCTATAAGAAGTCCAAACAAGCTCTGAGTTATATAACATAGTTCACATTTTTGGGGGCTATAATTAGAGTGATAAGACTGTGGCAATGATCCTAGAACAGATTAAGGACACAATTCTGATGAAAGAAGGTTTGGGTCAGTAAAAGTACAGATTTGAAACTCCTGGATTTAGTGTGATTTTGGCGCAAGGACCCATAATAACCTCAGGTTTACAGAAACCTTCAGGAAACGTTGTTTAGCAGAAAGCCTCACACAGTCTTTCCACTGGCAACCTTTAACTCAGAAGGGAAGCTGCTACAAGTTTGAGATGGTGTAGTCAACAAGGATTCTCAAGAAATCGACCCAACGGCAAAGGGATTGGAAGAGCATCTCTTGGAGGGTAGGGGGTGGGAAGGAAGAAAGGGTGGAGGGGAAATAGCAACAAGCCTTATGAAACTTTCCGATGTTCCTCTACCAAAAACACTACGACACAACAGCAGATCTGGTGAAGCCAGGTCTGAAAACTCGACAGCAGACCAGTCCAGCACTGGGGAACAAGGAGGACCATGACTGAGCCCACTGGCTAGTTGGCCATAAGCAGAAGGGCAGGGGCTTCTGGAGCTGGGTTCTAGAAGCATGCCTAACCTTGGGTCCTGGTGCCTTACACTACAGAGAGAAACCTGTCAGGCAAAAGGTCCCAGGGAGATTTCTTCACCCTGAGTCAGTCAACAGAATAGTTTAGGGCTCTTGCCATCCCCTGAGGGCCAGCCAACAGCAGCACCACGAGGGCTTGGCTTTGTAGGCTTGGTTTTACCCTGTAGGGTGGGGAGAGGTACAGGCCTTGGCCCTCCAGCGGCAGGGATGAAGATGGCAGGCTGGCCAGCCCAAGTGCTGTGAATCCCATCAGGCAGATCCTGGGGCTAGAACTCATATCTGGTACAGATTCTCAGACTCTTGCCTCTCTCCTTCACTCGTGTTTGTCTTCTGCTCTCACCGATGTTCCTTGTCATAAACCCCAATCCATTGACTTGGTAGACAAACAAGAAAAACTTTTTACTTGTCCTCCTTGGCAGTACAAAGTGGCCACCCCATCCACAGCACCTGTGAGATGAGAACACTGGAAACAGTGAACAGAGAGTAGGCATTTGCCAAGGCTGAACGTGGTGGGAGCTACTGATGATGCTTTTAGCCTGGGAATCATGCCGACATCATGCACTGAATACTGCCAAGTGTGGCTCCTTAAATCTGCTTCTTCAACAATCCTGATCTGTTCTTCTTGTGATGAATTACAGCCTTTAACACTGCAAATATAAACTTGCTAGTAATCCCCAGCATCAACACGTGAACATTAGCTATAACTCATCTCTTTAGTAATGCCACAGAAATAAGATGGGAGCCCTCAAAAGCAAACTTCCAGACCAAGAGATACTATAGCCTGTGACTGACGAATCGCATAAGGGGTCTTCAAAAAGTTCATGGAGACGGTGTCTCACAAAAGCCATATACAGATTTACCCCCAAACACCTTTTTGTCCCCCCCTAATTTTGGCACCTAGATAAACGAATTCTTGAACTGTGGAAAGGACCCTGGCATATTTTAGTAATTAAAAGCTAAGTACAGGAAAACAAAGCTCATGTTATATGTTCAGAGTGGAAAATAACAGTATTTATGCTGAAATATGAAAATGGCAGCTGGCTTTTCCAACATCCAAGTGTTGGCAGCAGCAAGGAGTTGTAGGGCAAATACCTTCAGTCTCAAGGATTCTGGATTTCACTAAACATTGTGTACACTGACCTGTGCTTTGTTATGATGCACAGGGAAAGGTATTCACATGGAAACACATTAGCGCTATGTTGATCATTCCATATTAAGAAAAAAAAAACGCTATAATTTGTGACTTGGCAAGCAGATTTACAGCCATTACCTACAGGGTTACTGGACTGATCCCTGAGAAGCATATTTCAGATCATATGCTGAGGTTCCCATAGCTCTTGTACATACAGCAGCTGCATGGCACAGCTTTCTGCTGTCTCTCTAGAAGCCAGCTTGGATGTGACCTTGGTTAGGACGGGGTGAAATATGTTTATGTGTTTTTCTCTTTTTAAAACTCGGTGTGTTCCCCTGGGGAATGTGTCTGGCTTGATAACTGCCTGTAACTTCAGAAGCCACAGCACCAGGAAATGACGTAGAGAAGGAAAAATGAACAGACCACTCCTTCCCTTAACAGCATTTCTTACGTTTTTCTTTCCATCACACGTAAATGAATACTCTAAGATCGAAGGGAATCATTTGTGAGTTTGAGTCCATCCCCTTAATTACTAGTACTGTTTGAGAGAAGCTCCAGACTTAGCCCCGGCTGTGGACTGGGAGAGGTGTGGACTGCATCGCCTTGTGAAATGAAGACCTGATGCCACTCACAGACAGGAAGGATGCTCACAAAGTCAAAACACGCAGGTAAATGAAAGAACTGCACTGGATGCTGGGAACACAAACAGTATCCTAACTAACCAGCAAAGGCATTGTTCCCAACACCTAGCATGGATTTTGCTGTGACCTAGAGAGACTGTAAATTCTGAACTACGGTTAAAATTGGTACAAGTCAGCTTGCAAGGTTTTGGGGCATGAGCAATTTTCAGATAGTAAAGGCTATCACTAAGGGAAAGGTAGGGGTGGTGAGGTCTAATGATGTCTTTAGAATACCTGCACTGATCTCTTCTAATCTTTAGTGGTAATTCTAGGATTCTTTTCTTTCTAGCTTCACTCTAAAATCCTAAGATTTTAAGAGGCAGATTCTGTCATTTGTCCTCACGCGTGTTCATCACTAACATCAAGAAAGACCTCCCTAATGACTCTGTCAAGAGTCCCTGCAAATCCTGGGCAGTGGCTCTCATCACCTCCCAAAAGGAACTAATGCTCATACACAGAGATTAAGTTTAAATGAACTTGGGTAAGGCCAGGAGGTGATGTGTTTTTCTAGTAGTTACATGATTCTGACCTGAAATCAGGGTAGACCACACTGACTTTAGGATGTTCAAGGTACTCTACCATGTCTGTTCTCCAATGTTGCCACCTGTGTCTAATTAAAATGCAATCTGACTGTCCTTTACCTTTCACATCTGGCATCTTGCCCACATCCTCTTCCACGTTCATCCTTTCCCTAGAACACCCTCTTGCTTCCCAGCTGTCCTTCAAGCCCCAATACCTGCTGCATTTCCCAGCACCTGCCTTGAGCCAGCACTGGCTCTGGGAATACAGAAGTACATGAGACATGGGTCCTGCCTGCAAAGCACTTCCAGCCATAGTTGATGGACACTCTGACCAGGCTGAAAATTTGAAATTTGCTAAGACAGTTACTCAGCTCGAATTTCCCTCCTCAGCAGGTAAAATAAGCCATTCAGGTCAACAAGCCCAGAAGTGCAAGCACACATCAGTCCAAGGAGAGAATGAGGCAATTGGGTGTGTGTGGGGGGGGCGTCTCAGGGCTCCATAGAGCATGGCAATGAGAGCAGTTGGTAATGCCAGTCCAGCTCTTCCTCCTAGGCCAGTGGGGAGAGAACTAGAGACAAGCCTTGTGTGTCAGGGCCTTCATGGGTGCCTCAGCCAACATGCCAACACTGTCATCCTGAGCTATTTCTGGAATAAACAACAGGAAAAATAAAAGGAAACATCCTTCAAAGGTTATTACCCAGAACAGGCCTCTGTAAAAGCTAAGTCAATCCCAACCTCTTACTTAGACCCTCAAGCAAAGCTTGTTCCATTTTTTGGAGAGGAAGGGGAGCAGTTTCTAAAAAAAACATTCTGAATCAATCAGGCATCCAGGGGGAAAAAAAAGACCACCAGCAAAACTAGAAGAACAGGACCAGGTCAAGTTTTCTTCAGCAAGAACAGTTTGGAATGTTAGAGTGGAGTTTAAAGCTGTAAAGCGTCAAGTGCAACTGTGCAAAAAAACATGGCAGTAGAACTGACAGCTGGGTTTCCAGATCCCTTAAGACTCTGGCAGGTGAGCTAGAGCTGATAAGAAGGGAGGGACCGAAAAGCACAACCAAGAAGGCATTTCATGTGTTTTACTAACTAGTTCACACTGGCCCCATTTGTCTAATCCTCCCAGTTAGGCCAAGAGGGGCTGTTGCTGTCTTTAGTTTTCAGATGAAGGAACTAGAGCTGTACAGCAAAGTTAGGTAGCCACACAGCTAGTGAGGGTGGAGGTGGGATTTAAACCACAGTAATCGTTGGCAACTGTCCTCTTACCACAGCACTTTCACAGTTTCTGATGCCTAAGGAATGAAATCAATTATTCATAATAAGGCATTTTCTTAATGTGTACTGGAAGCCAGAAGCTTTAGTGGGCATTCCATGTGTGTTTAGTAAGTTCTGATTTCCAATGGGAACATGGTCACAATCGCCAGAGTAGAAAAAAAAAAATCAGTATATATATAAAAAATCAAACTCACTCCCTTGTTTCTGTCCTTTCCCTATTTGGAGTTAGCAGAGCAGCTCTGTTTTATCATTCTGAAGGGTGCCTAGCACTAACAGTTTGATGTCATGGAACAAGACCGTTACAGGGAAGTATCTGGAAAAAGAATTCCGTAAGGCTGTGTGTTGCCAAGGGAAGCTGTTATCACTATGCCTTCGCTCCATTTTTCTAGATACTTAAAATCATATCACCAAAGACCAGGACAAGTACTGGGGACTACTTAGCAGGCAGGTGTGTCTGTGGTCAACCCATGTTTCAAGCCTTTTTTGAAGCTGGTTCATTGTAAGTTCACACATCACTCTGGGGTGAACAGTAGTTTGAACTTTTGGCCTGTGAAATATCCTTCCCATTGGTAAGTAAACATGCACAGTGAGGACAAACAGTTTTTATACAACTGTTCACGATACAATGATAAGATCTTAAATTTCTTTTTTCAAATATCACATTCAGAAAATTCCCCATCTTGCTTTGCCAAGACCCAGCATTTGCTCTCTTGTCTAGGAACTTCAATCATTTGGCATTTGCTGCCAGTATGTCTTTAAAAGGAAATGTCAATGCTGTGTAGCCTCTTGATTTTGGTCTCCCTAAAATTATACCAAAAGTTTATGGCTTCTAAATATGATGGATACAGACAAAGGGTACCCACACCCTGCCACTCCCTCTTTACTCTGCAGTTGAGACTGGACGGGAAAGAAGGAAGCTTGTCCTAAGATCATGCATTCCCGGATCCCAACCTTCAAGCAATGCTAACAGGTGGCCCTTCTCACCTCTACTTACTTTGTGTAGATGAAGAAACTCAGTTCAAGGAATGTCAGTAATCCTCCCAATGTCAACTAGCACCTCCAAATTGGAGGCCATGTGTATCTGGCTCCAATCCAGCCATCTTGCCATCTTTGCTTGGACTAGGATGCTTTCTTTGTAACAACTCCCAGGCTTCCAGTGGGCCCCTAATTCCTGCTGTTGATATGACCACAGCCCAGGCCAGTTTCTCTGGATTACAGAGTGGCCTGAGAAGGAACAAGAGCCCCACAAATGTCTGGGCACTGTGGTTTGTCTCCTTCAAGAAGTAGCATTACCAGGCTGAAGAACTAGCCACAGGATTTTGCCTCCCTCTCGTGAGAAATGGCAGGTAACATAACACTTGGTGATAGTGTTACCAACCTGGGGATGCAGGCATTGGCCCAGGGACATTTGGATGTCTGCTGAGCATGTTATGTAATTGTGCATCACAAAACCCAGTGCCATTAGCAGGTAATCCCTTTTTTGCCTTGCCACAGAGTAACAATGCCTCCAGATTTTCTAACATATGGGTAATGACGGATAGGAGAGTGGGTGAGCAGGTCCCCAGGTTTCTTGCAGGTATGCCTGGTATCTAGGACAGGGATCACCCTTGTCTTGAGCTAGAGAAGAGGCTTGTAGTCCTAAAGCCAACACCACTTTTTGCAAGAGCTGCCCATTCCCATGCCTGTGGGATCCCAGTAATTCCAGAAAGACAGCAAGAGAATGTCCACAGACCAATGAGAGTTCTGTCTGGGGTTGTGGGGTGAGGGGCTAGGTGTGCCCCAGCAGAGCTGTGATCATCACTGGGACAGGAAAGTCTGAACCAGCAAGTGGATGGGTCAACCTTGCGGCTCTGGGCCCCAACTATAAGGAGCCAGGTTGCAGGGAGAAGCCTGATCTCCATCATCATGTAGAAGTTTTGGGAAGCTGTTGCTCTCACCAGCCACGGCCAAGCTGCCTGGTTAGTGAGAAAGGGTATTGGATAACCAGGATCCTGATGGATTTATACAACCTCTGCCTGTCCTTTAAATACAAAACTCACCTCCAACTTTGGTTTTATCTTTGGTGAAACCCCATACCAGCCTTTTCTGGGCTGTGTTGACTTCCTACCTCCCAGGGACACCCCCATGCACACACCTGGCTTGCAACATCCTCACTAGCTCCAGCCCTCCTTTTCCAGGAAGCCTTCCTTGAACACCCCAGCCCAACGAGGATGTCTACTGACTCTCAGGGTCTTAGAGGTTTTAAAATATGCTTTAAAAGTTTTAAAATATGCTTTTAAATTTACTTGAAAGGCAGAAAGACAAAGAGAAACAGGTAAACACAGAAAGCTTACATCCACTGGCTCACTACCGAGTTGTTCACAATGGCTAGGGCTGAGCAAGGCCAAAGTCAGAAGTTGGGAACTCAATCAGGGAGAACTACAGAGGTGGCAGGAATGTACCACTTGGGCCATCACCTGCATTAGCCAGGTGGTGGAACGAGGATCAAAACTGGGCACCTCAAAATTGAATTCAGGACATCTTACTGGTAAGCCCCTACTCCTACCTAAGTTTTCACACAATTCTATCTTTTCCTTTCTAGGATGGTCAAGTGTGTGGCTGCTCTCCCGCTGACCATATCTCCCACCCTCCCCTTGGCTTATTTTACCCCCAAGCACAAGGATCTCTTTCACTGTTTCTGAGAAATGTCTGCTATATTCCTGCCTCAGGGCCTAGACCTCAGGGCTTGCAAGCTACCTGTAAACACTTTCCCCCATCCGCTACCCCCCTCCCCCGACCCCCCCCCCCGCCCCGGCATCTGAATGGTTCTCTTCTTTGCTTCCTTCTAGACACTGTTCAAATGCTACCATAAATGATCGGGGAGACTTCCATAATCCTCCGCTAGATGAGAAGAGTCACCCTTTCCCAGGACTCCCACAGTCTCCTGCTCTATGGGTCTCATCACCACCAGATATCATGGATTTCCACAACTGGTTCATTGCTTTTCTCTCCCTACTTTATTGCAATCTCTGTGAGGAAAGGTTTCCTAACTGTTGAGTTTGGAGACTCTTCTTGGACTGAAGAAGGGAGTTAGAGGATTGGGCAAAGCAAGCAAGGTCTGGGAAAGACTTAGCATCCTGCTGTTATACTTCTAGCACCACAGTCTCATAGCCAGGTTAGGCTCATGCTCACAAGACAACCCTTGAGTCACCCACTTGACAGCCCATTCAAGGATAACTACGTGGCCGGGAGTCTAAGCCAAGGGCAAAAATTCTCAAGTTATATGGTCTAATCATGTGAAGCCCTGTTCCACTGTACTTGTTGCCTGCCCAAGATGCTTGTACCTTATTTTCTTCATGAGAAAGCAGCTCTGGTGTTTGGGGCCCCAGAAAAGGTTCTGTGCTTCCAGCTACCTTCAATGCTAATGTGACTGGAGAAGTATCCAATCAGCCCAGATGTGCTGGCTCACAACTGCAGTCTGCACAGCCTTGCAGGTATGTGGGAACTTGACACTGTGGCTGATGCAGGCTACAAGCATCCCCATTCAGAAATTCTCTGTTCATCCCTGCCATGTCTGAAGGAAGAGGGGTGGGATTTTGAGTTCCTGGAAACAACCCATGTGACCACAGGCTCCTCCTTCTGGGAAGGGGCTCTCAGGGTCAAATTCAGATGTGTGGTCCATTCTCCAGCACCAAAAGAGGTCACTCACAATAGGGTTGTCATTGGCCTCTTATATACAGGCAGAATACGCCAACAAGCAAACGGCCCTCTAAGTTGCAAATGTATCTGAGTAAAAATTAATCAAGCTACTGTTGATTTAGTCCCTGTGACTTGCCTGGCACTACCCTAGTCATAGCTCTAATCTTCTCACTAATACTAAAAGAAAGAGTGGTTAACTTGCTAAGGTTCCCTGGCTGGGCAGCAGCATCTAGACTGGAATCTTGATCTGAATTCCTTCCAGTATCCCAGGCTGTCTCCCATAACCCTACAGACTTGGAGTGCTCCCTAGGCCATCACAGGGGTACATATGGGGAAGAAGCAGTCACTCCGGAGTTGCTTTCTAATGGACCCATGGCTGGGAATCTCTAGACAATGTTTTCAAACCCAAGAGCTGGAACAGAAGAACACAATACCAAACACACGGGCACACAGCATCTCCTTGAAAGAACAGGGAGGAAAGCCCTAAGGATGGCTACTACTTCCTGCCTGCTTCCCATGATCCTGTTGCTGCCGGGTGCTCCAATAGACAACTCTGTTTAATACTCCTTGCAACCCTGGGCAGCAGGTGGCAACCCCCATAAAATTCACATGTGAAGTGAGGGCATTGCAAATCTGTAAAACTCTTAACAGACAGTCATAAGGTAAGGCATTAAGACTCTGAATGTTCATACAACAGTCTTGGCTGTTGGCATACCCCAAGACACCCTTCATTTCTGAGCAAATTTTCTGTAAGTCTAGAGTGTTAGTGACCAAAACGATCAATTCCAGAGTGCCCTAGGCTAAGACCTCACCCACTGTTGATGGGCTTCTTGGGTTTGTACCAGGTCCAATAATGTCAGACTTTAGGAAACCTTAGATAATGCCATGTGGGCATATGGCTTTCTCCAAATTAAAACATACCTTCCAGTTGGCAAAGCCATTAAGCTCAAGGCTGCCCTTGTGCTGGCATCCCTTGAGTTTGTTCTTCTCAATAATAAAAGGCAATCCCAGTGCTCCAGTGGTGAGACCTATGATTTGTCATCTCACCAGCTCTCTGGCAAATACAACTCACAGGACTCCTGGAGAACCATCCCATGAGGGACAGCACAATAATCAACTCAGCAAGATCCATGTCCAAGGAATTATCAGAAGACCAGCTGTGGAGATCTACTGGGGAAACCAAAGAAACCTCCTACTTGAGTGGGACTTCCTAGCACCAAGACTACTGAAGAAGATGAAGAGCAATGGCTGCTGGAACCCTATCTTACACCCCCAGTGATAATATACACTCATTGCTGTCCATGAAGATACAACTAAGTTCAGCTCTAATGTTTGGTTCATCTTTTCTGGTCTCAAATCTTCCTCCCAGACAACTAAGATCACTGAATACTCCATGCTGGTTTCCCATCATCTCATGGTGACTAGAGGTTCCAGTTCATGCTTCTACACCTTTCACGTCGATTAAAGAGCACAACAGGTCCTTTTCTTCCAATGGACGGTTGTCATTCTACAAATGAGACCTTGCCCTTTAGAAGCCACAATGATACTACCACTTGAATCCATATTTTCCTGTTTCCAGGACATGTTGAATTCTTGGCAAAGAGCTCCCTTCTCACAGCTGAAAACAGGCAGGCTGCCGATGTGGAAGTCTCAGCTGGGAAACATGCAATTTTTGTATATCCCCAAAAACACACACCTTGAAACTTTACCCATGACTAATAAGAGTCATTCTTAATAAGGAAACTATGGAGAGGATTAAAACGCCTTATTCCTTTCTCTTAGCCTCCTGATTAGAACCTTCTAGGGTTACAAGCTTCTCATAAATCACCCCAGCCAACCTGACTCCAAGTATCAACATACCCAGCGTTGCCTGGGCATTTTTTTAACCTAGCCAATAAAAACTCCCAAGCCATTCTGGAGCTTCTGAGATGACTGGGATGCAAGAAAAATACATGATATCCCTTAACAAATTGTAGAACTGGAAGCAAACAGTGGGAAGGTTCCGGAAGGCCTGGGGTAAGGGGTGGCCCAACTATAATTAAGGGCCAGTCCTACCCGCAAATTCATGCTCATGTTGAGACAGAGATGGCTGTTTTCTCAGTGAGAATCTGGGGCTTGTTATAAAGGCAAAGGTGGCCCTCTCTCCCTCCCCAATATGAACAATTAGGAAGAGAGGGAACACAGGGGTATGCTAGGAAAGATCTTAATTCCAGTCCCAGTTGTTCTTGAATCAGGGGCCCTTGAGCAAGTCCCATCACCGATTCATGCCTGCTGCCTCATTTGCCAAAGAAAAACATGCCAGCTCCCTACCAGCCCTAGTGGTCCTGGGGAAATAAACAGAGATAATATGTATCCCAGGAGTCTGTAAAAACGTCATCCTTATGGTTCATGCCAGGTGCTATGCCAAAAGTCACACGCATGTATGTTCTCATTAAATTCTCAAGGCAGCCCTTGGAGGGAAGGATGATTTCTACTTTGGAGAAGAGAAAACCAAGGTTCATTGGCATTCTGAGTATTTGTTGAAAATTTAAAAACAACAAAACATGCAAATAGATCTGCTGAAAACTAGAGGCCTGGTCTTATTCCTAAACAGCTGTGAGATGAGTCTGCAAAAAGTAGGGGGAAGGCTTTTCCCATGCTGACTGCAACCCACGAGCAGAGGCCAGGAGGAACACATGAGGCATGCAGCAGTCTGTCAAGGCCATGTTCCCAGAGGGAGAACCACAGATTTGCAATGAGACAGGAGCTCTGAAACCAACTGGTATGAATTCCAGAAATTATTCCCGATGGATGTAATCAAGCTAGCTTTCAACACCACCCCTGCAACACAGAACTGATGTACTGAGCACTCGCTCTGGGTAGGTGGGCTTTACCTGGATGGTTGTATGTGTGAACAGAGAAGGGTGTGAAGGGCTAGAAATGTGTGTGCCTGCCTTCGGATGCTTACACATGCTGAAGGAAGACAGGCACCCATGCACACGAATATCACCAGCTCATCAGCAGACATGTGCTGGACGCTGTATAGAAAGAGCCACTGCACTAAAGGGGCTGGGATGAACAAAACAGCTCACGGGATTCGAGAGGGGTTGCAGGAAGCCAGTATAACCAGAGAAGTAGAGCTGGGTCATCTGGGGTCAAGGCAGCAGGCAGGAATTCACAGGCCGGAATTTCCAGAAAGTGGGTGGTGAAACTTAAGAGGGCAGGTTGAGCTCTAACAAAGAGCACAAAGAGATTGACATTTCATTTCACAGGCCTAAGGGTGGTGTCCAAAATCTCAGAAGAGGGTGGTGAACGTGGGAAAGCACTTTAGGTCTATTGGAAACCTCCTTCCACGGGTAAAATTAAAAAAAATCAATAACGCTATGACAAGGGTTGGTCTTGTTATTCTCCACAATAGTGTTGAGAGGTCCACTCGACTACTCATGTCTACTCCTAAGCAGCTCACTACCTCATCCACAAGGAAATTGTTTAAAACCAGGATGCCCTACAGGAAACGAATTTGGACTACATAGGACACAAGCTCCCACATAACAGAAAAGGCAAAACAAAATGAAGACTACTTTCAGGGAGGAAAAAATATGCTTATTTTGGGGAGACAACATTGGCAAGGATCTTGGAGTTGGTGGCAAAGGGAGACAGGCACTACCACTATAAGAAAATAGTGAATTAGGAAGATGGAGGGGGTTCAGCCATCCCAGACTGAGAATTAAAAATGTGCTACAGGAAGGGTTACTACAGCAGCTTCCACAAGAGGTGTCCCACTAGCACTTATGCATCTTAGGCCTGCCCCAGATCACACTGGGAAGATGCTTCTAAGAAGCTGCAGTCACAGGTAAGGGCAACACAATGCCTGGATGGGTACTCTGCCCAGCCATGGGAGTTTGATCATTATTTGCTGTTCTTCTAGTCCAGCACCCTCCTGATGTCACTGTCTGGAGATATGCTGGGATAACAGGCAAAGAGTAAGCTCAGCCAAGGGGCAAGGAAAGTCTCCCAGAGTCGGCCACTGTGGGATTAAAGGATATAGGCCTGAGACAAGGAGGGGTGTGTTGGCTATGTGGCTGATCAAATAAACTTGCTTGCAACAGGTCTGCTGGGAGTCCATAAGGCTCTCTCTAGCCGGAAGGTTCTGCAAGGGCAGTCTCCCCAGATACCTCAGGGATGTCTAAATGCTTCTCGAGTTCTCAGACACTACAGTGAGCAGGCTGTACCACCAGGATATAACAATCTCAAAGAGGCAGTCAGCTCAGCTGCCTAGCAGTTTTGCAAGTGAGGGCTTCTCACCATCTCCTGATGAAGTAGCTGAATTTTCTAGTGGGTTTATACATCCTTCTAAACTATCTGTGGAGAGTGGATTTTTCTCCTTACATCATAGAGAGGGCACTTAGCAGAAAGTTGGGTGTGGAAACATTGAGTCACTGACACAGCTTGGGAAGGGGATCATCATCAGCCACAGAGTCTCCTATTACAAGGACCCCAGCCAGTCTTCCTAAACATTTCCTCCACTTACATTTACAAAAATAAGAAACGTTGCTGCAGGAGTTTGATATTTTCTTACAGCTTCCTCTTCCTGACCCTCTGTACAGGATGATGTAGTTGTTTACTTTCGGGCTCAGGAGTCAGCCAACATTGTATGAAAAGCTTTCCCACAAAAAGGCCTATAATAAGACAAACCCCTTTCCATGAGGCTTAAGCAATTAGCAATACATGAGCAGGCTTGCTTGTGGTCCTGTCCTGACTCTTAGCATAGGAGCCACACAGTCCAGCACTGAGGAACACAGGAAGGCCTTCTCTTGTCAATGGCTATAGGGAGGATCAGGAGCACCAAACAGACTGAGTGTTCACTGGGTCCATCACCCCCAAGCGACTTTTGAGGTGTTCTCTGCTGTTCACAGGTACCTGAAATTCTGAGTCTCAGTATGCTGATCCATCAAATGGGGTAATAATAGGGGTGCCAGAGTACTGGAGAAGACTAGGTGAGAACTGTGAGGTTGCTGCTCTGGTATCCGAGGCCATAGAGTTGAATGGGGAGCACCAAGACAATGGGACAGAGTCTGACTCTGTTCAAATCACAGTTCTCCCACTTCCCAGCAGTGTGATCATTGAAGTCATTCTAGTTCTCTGTCTTGTGATTCCTATTTCCCAGGACTGATGCAAGGATTAGTCAGTACGTCAGGAGCTTTAAAACAATGACAAGTATGCTGTAAGTGCTCGCAAAATGTCAGTTGCTGTTAGTCAAGGCTTGCAGAAAAGATTCTAGAAACGCTAGCTCCTGGTGGTGGCATCAAGGAAAGCAGGGCTCACCACCTGGCTATAGGAATGGGGAGGTGGAGGACAGCAAGGGCCATGTCTCCCACAAAGGCTGCGCCAGAATCTGGGCAAGGACCAGAATATCTAAAGCTTCAGAGGAGGTTTCATTGGCAACATAACTTTCTAGAAGAAAGGGGAAGATGACTGTAGTTCTCATAATGTAAAAAGTCAAATAAAATGATTCTGTGTTCTTTGCTATAAAATATGGCTAAACAAAAATGCTGGAAAGTAGGAATGAGTTCTACCCCTAATCAGAGCTGTGTACCCAGGGAGGTGGGGTTGGGTTACTTGTTGAGAATTCTCTAGAGTCAAGAGGGAGCTTCCAGTGCTGCTGCAGGTGGGCCGGCATTGCCATGGGTAACCCACAATCTTCAGCCCTGTCTTGGCCTGAGGCTGAGCTCCATCCTCCAGCTACAGAGAAGCCCATGTGACCAGTCACAGCACTTCCTGTCCTTGAGACAGAGCTTGCTGCCAGCAACAACAGGAAAGTTGAACTTTAGTGGCAAAATAATCCTCCTGTAAACTGTCACCAGAACATTCTGGAGAGCAGCATTGAAACCATTAACATCTTGAATGATACATGGAGTAATCTTTTTCTCGGCCCATCCTCAGCTAAAAGACACATACAGAAGACTCTATCAAGTGTTCAGTTGTATTTTTTTTTTTCAAATCATCACATAAAACAAGGTCCCTCTTAAGCCAGACCTATGGTAACACATCAAACATGATAGCGGGATCTCTGTCACTCCCTGACCTGCACTCCCAGGGCAGTCACCACAGCTACGTCTTTGGTCTCCATGGCCACTCTTTCTGTCATAGCTTCTTTGCCCAGAAATTCACCTCTAATGTGGGTGTTGTGGGGGCTTGCCTTACAGGCAACTTTATCAGTGACATCACACAGCATATGTTTCTCTGGGACCTGCTTCTGCTCTTTATTCTGCTCTCTGTCCTCCCTTCAATCACCAGTTCTTCAGGTTCAGGTCAGTGCATTCCTCCAAGATTTTCCCCACTTCCCAACTCTCAGGACACAGCAAATCCATAGTCATTCTGTTCACTTGGACGTACACTGCTCCATTAGATGGGCTCTAATCTGCTCCTCCCCCTTTCAAACCAAATTTCATTACCTTACATCTAAATGCCATTTTGTGCAGACCTATGGATCAAAGGAAATGCATGCCAAGTCTTCCAAATAGCACCTTCCAGGACAGCAGTTTCCATGGGGGTATCACATCTTGAAGAACTTTGCACAGTCTTGCATGTTGCTCTTGTATCTTCTCTGACTGTGCACATTCCCTGTTATTTTTGTCTGTCTTTATTCATGAAATCTCTGTTCTCCTTTTTTGGGATTTTGAAGTTTCCTATCTTTAAACGCAGTCATCTGACTTTGTTTTCCTCTTACAAACAGGTCTGTTTGAATCAAATAGCCTTTTCACACTCAGAATCCTGCAAACTGTTAGGATCACTTCCCTAATGGAGGTGCAATGAATATCTTCATTTTACAATAAAACTGGTGTTTTCAGACTTGGGAACTAGCCATTTGCCTAAAGAGCTAAACAATACTGTGGATGCCAGGAAACAACCTTGATTCAAGCAGGAAAAATATCATCAAATCATCACTGGAAGTTTCTAGAAGGTCCTGGATTGTTCCTGCCAAGGACATTCCCCAAGATGCTGAATTCCAGTGTCTATCTAGTGCCGAGCAGCAGGCTTTCTTTGGTTCCCATGGTGACGGACTAATTTATTTTTCTAGATGTCAGAGCAGCATGGATCAGTTCTGGGACAGACAGCAGGACAGGAGGATCAACCTCAGTCAGCAGTAGATGCTTTGGACACAGCGGGACACCCCCATAGAGCCTGTCTCCTCTATCTCACCACCATGCTCCTTTGGGATGACAAAGTCCTCGGCTCATGAGAAGAGAGTGCTCCTCAGGCAGCACCACAACAGCCACAGCTCCGACACCTGCCATAGCAGCCCACTCATCTCCTCTTTCTCATATTCCCTTGGGCAACTTCCATATCACTTGTTTCTGCACAGAATCATTTTATGCTCTGGATCACTCACCGCTGTGAACTAGATGTTCTTTGGACAACAGTTGTATCTTCTTATGTTCCTGGAATACCTGGTACTAAGTTGAAAATGAGCAAGGTATTTAAAAAACAAAAAACTGTCCCAGGAACACACCCCTGACTGCTGGTCCAAATGCCAGGTGGGTTCAGATAGCCCCACTGCCAGTGCACTATTTTGAAATGTGTCAGATTCTGGCACAGAATCTGATACCCCACAGCACAACCATCTCACCGGCAAATCCAAAATGAAATTCCCAAACCTGAGAATTCTCTAGTGAATTTTTTGATAAAGGTCTTATAATAAGAGCTGGCTTTTACAAAGTCAACAATTGCAAGGTTTAAGAGCCTACTTAGATTTCATTGTGAAGTTTCTCTCCAACTTACACACATTAAACACTCTTCCTTAGTACTCTCACGAATTCTCCTGCAGGAATACAACTCTGGGTGAGCCAGGCTGTGGAAGGAGACCTGAAAATTAAAGTTCATGTGTTTTATTTGGTTGTTGGCTTCTAGCATCAGCACTGGGGAATTCAGAAAGACTTCGGTAAATAGGGTTTTTATAAAGGAAGCAGGTGGAAAAATATTATCTTAAAAAGAAAATTAAAACAACAACAACAACAACAACAAATGAGCACAGGTAGGGTAAGTAAGGACAGAGCACTTCAGATCCGAGACCACTTTCCCCAACCTCTCTCATCCTTGGACTTTGCTTGTGGAAGACCCTGGAAGGCTGTACGCAGTGAGGCCCAAATCCAGCCTTCTAATCAGCAGGCTCCACTCAGACAGCCAGAGCCAAGTCATGAGCTCAGTTCCCTAGTAACCCGCACGCAAGTGTCCCTGATAAAGTGGATTATACATTGCTGATGAATCCCGAGTGAGCAGACTACCGGCCCGACAAAGGAGTTAATTTGTAGTTCCTGTCATACATGGGGTCTGACTGGGAGATCTCTTTTTGCCAGCATTCTCCCTTGAACATCACAGCAAAAACAAAATGCTCTAGTGGGGTCAAAAATGAATGCTTAACTTTCCATGCCCTCTACGACAGCTGTTCTCATAACAGGAGGCAGAGGGTCTGCTTTTTCTTCCACTGTGTTCTCAGAACTACTCAGGTTGACCCAAATCCCATCCCACCAAGAGTCACTCCATGGTGCCTGGGCAGTACATATAAGAGGTCCAGTCACCCCCTGCTACATCAATCCACTGCTGTTTTCCTTACACCTTGGTCTCCTGGGAGTTTGGTTCATGAACTGGTGCCCACATGGGATCCCAGTGGATGCAAGGTAAGGATTTAACCATTAGGCTATGGTACCGGGCCCAAATTTGAGCAATTACTGCTGTCACTGAAACAGGAAGGTATAACTAGTCTTTCTTGATGAGCCCTCTCTTGTCCCAGACCACCCCCCCCCCAGGGGAACAGTTTCATCCAGATGTTCTTCTCTGGAGCCTCCTTTTCCCATACTGTGAGCCCAGCCTCAAGCAGGGACATATCCTGCCCACCTCAGTGAAAGAAAAGAGACAAAGCATCCTTCAAGAGTCCACTGGCAACTTGTACAGAAACAAGGCCTGCAGAAGAGCCACAGGAAGAAGCCTGTTCTGATGTCCCTCTGTGCCAGCCCTGGACCAAGCTACGGGTGGACCAGTCAGAAAGATTAATCGCCCAAAGTTCTAGGACCCACAACCAAAGGTGTGGCCCCCACATTAACTAAGCAACTCACTACATCTGTGAACAGAGACACCAACAAAGCACCCACCTTCTAACTGAGTGTAACCTCGCCCAGGAAAGGTGATGACTCTTAGTGACTTCTAGCAATGCTGTATTCCTCATCAAGCCCTTAGAAGATGACAAGTAAAGGGGTTGGGCCATAGCAGCAGTAAAAGAAAGCACAGGTGCAGTTTAGAGGATAGGCAGCACAAATTTAAAATCTTGATAAAACTAGTATGTTTAGGAGTCAAGTCTACCAGCAACGGCTTCTCAATTTTAATTCATGAGCAGTTGGGAAACAGCAAAATTCTTAATCCATTCAAAAAGTTCCAAAGAATTGGGCCCGGCGCGGTGGCGCAGTGGTTGGGGTCCTCGCCTTGCACGCCCGGGATCCCATGTGGGCGCCGGTTCTAATCCCAGCAGCCCCGCTTCCCTTCCAGCTCCCTGCCTGTGGCCCGGGAAAGCAGTCGAGGACGGCCCAGGGCTTTGGGACCCTGCACCCGCGTGGGAGACCCGGAAGAGGCTCCTGGCTTCGGATCAGCATAGCATCGGCCGTTGCGCTCACTTGGGGAGTGAATCATCGGACGGAAGATCTTCCTCTTTGTCTCTCCTCTCTGTATATATCCGCCTTTCCGATAAAAAAAATAAAATCTTTGAAAAAAAAAAAAAAGTTCCAAAGAATTACAAGCTTTATGTGGGGGGGGGGGGGTGCTGCATTGAGGTATAGCGGGTTCAGCTGTGGCCTACTATAACGGATATCCTGTACTGCAGAACAGGTTTGAGCCCTTACTGTTCAGCTTCTAATCCAGGTCCCTGCTAATGCACATGGAAAAGCAGTGTAAGACGGCCCAAGTACTTAGGCTCACGTCACTCATGTAGGAGTCCTAGATGGAGTTTCAGGAGCATCATTTAGATCTAGCCTTGCCCCAGCTGTTGTAGCCATTGCGGCGATGATCCAGCAGACAGAAGATTCCTCTTTCTCTCTCTTTACCTCTTTCCATATTGTTCTGCCTTTCAAAGAAACAGGTAGGTTTTTTTTTTTTTTTTAAGTATATGGATGTGGCAGGCTAGGCCTCTGCCTGTGGTATCAGCATACCTGGTTTGAATCCCTTTGCCTCCACTTCTGATTGTTTCATGCTGGAGGCCTTGGAGGACAGCAGAGGAGAGCCTTATCCTCTGGGCCACTGCACCCATGTGAGAGACCCAGAGGAGAATCCTGGCTCCTGGCTTTGGACCAGCCCAGCTCCTGCTATTGTGCCCATTTGGAGCATAAACCAGTGGATGGAAGATCTCTCTTTTTGTCTCTCCTTCTCTCTCTGTAATTCTTTCAAATCTTAAAAAAATAAAGTTTATTTTGGTACAAAAATTTCAAATTCCTGCAGTTTTTTGCATAATATGTATTTTCATAGTATGTAATTTTGGCATAAAAATTTCTGAAATTTGTACATGTTCTTTCATAATAGTAATTTCTAGGAGCCTGCATACATAAAGGACCCTGAACCTGCTACCTGGTCAAGATAAAAGCAAAATGTGCTATACTTGATATTTGCTAATATCTGTGCTTTGGGGCCTGGCACGGTAGCCTAGCAGCTAAAGTCCTTGCCTTGCACACACTAGGATCCCATATGGGCATGGCTTCTAATCCTGGCAGTCCCACTTCCCACTCAGCGCCCTGCTTGTGTCCTGGGAAAGCAGTTGAGGACAGCTCAAAGTCTCGGGACCCTGCACCTGTATAGGAGACCTGGAATGAAGAAACAATCGCTTGAGAAAGGTCTCTGAGTGAGCATCAGTAGCAGAAGCCAGAGCTATAACTATGATTTCTGGACACCGGGTGCTTTCTTTATTGTATCCTTTGTTCTCTACAAATCAATGAGGCACTCCAGAACCCAAACAGGAGCCAAATGCTAACCTAGTGGCTAAAGTCCTTGCCTTGCATGTGCCAGGGTCCCAGATGGGTGTGGGTTCATGTCTGGCTGCTCCGGCTCCCAGCTTGTGGCCTGGGAAAGCAGTCTAGGATGGCCCAAAACCTTGGGACCCTGCACCCATGTGGGAGACACAGAAGAAGCTCCTGGCTCCTGGCCTCAGATCAGTTCAGTTCTGGCTATTGTGGCCACTTGGGTAGTGAACCAGCACACGGTCGATCTTTCTGTCTCTCCTTCTTTCTGTAAATCTGACTTTTCAATACAAATAAACTAAATCTAAAAAAAAAAAAAAATCCAAACAGTCTGATTTCCAAGGCCCCAGCAAGATCATGAAAGTCACAGCAAGAAGGGCCATAAGGGTTATCTAGGATATCAGAGACCACCAGAACGTCAACTCCAGATCATAGGAGGAGAATCTCTTGCTTCTGTGGAGTAGAAGCTTCTCTACAAAATGTCCCATGGGACTTTCCCTATTGAAAACAACAGAGACCACTATCAACATTCAACATGAACCTAAAAATAGATTCATTCCAGAAGGGCGAATCCTGCAATCCAGGCAAATGGGCAACCTGACGTCAACTGTGAGGAAACCAGCTTTGTTTGGTTATATAACTTAGACCACTGGTCTCAGGTTTTAAGATGAAACTTTTCACTTAAACCAGACCTTTATACACCCATTCAATTGTGGGCAAATGACATAACTGTGGAGATGTGGAGATCACTTACAGAAATTGGCAGCAATCTAACTTGTCATTTCTAATCAGCCCAGGGCTACACAACAGATACGCCCATGGGCATTAAATGAACTAGGTTGTTTTCCTCCCAAGCAGGTTGGCCTTTTCAGATGTAAAGAGAAAGGGAATGGCACAGGGTACTCCCTTGTTCCCAAGTTCATCCCCTCTGCCTGAGGACTCCTGGGTTACCGAGACTACCTCCTCCCTTCTATCTCTGCTTTTTAGTTTTCGCTCTAATCAATGCCACAGCTGGTAGCTAGACAGTGCTCATCCGAATCTTCTCACGATGCCAACTTTCTCCCAACTTTCCACTGCGACAATGAGAGCATTGCACTCCCTGAAGTAGGGGCCTGCCCCAAAACCTATGGAAGCCCGTCCCTCCACTTCACTTGTCAGCAACTCCATGGACCACACTTCTCATCTGTCTTGTCCCACAGTGGCCCTTCTCTTCCTCCAGAGACAATAGGGATGATTGGTCTAAATCTTGGCTCCATCACTTAACTCTGTGTGAACCTGATCAAGAAGCAGCTTTCTCATCTGTTCAAAAAACTGGCAAAAAACTGGCAACAGACCCAGCACAATGGCTCAGTGGCTAAATCCTCACCTTGATCCAAGATCCCATATGGGTGCCGGTTCGTGTCCTGGCTGCTCCACTTCCCAACCATCACCCTGCTTATGACCTGGAAAAGCAGTAGAGGATTGCTCAAAGCCCTGTGACCCTGCACCCACATAAGAGGCCTAGAAAAAGCTCCTGGTTCCTGGCTTCGGATCAGCTCAGCTCCTGCCGTTGCAGCCACTTGGGGAGCAAATCAGAAGACAGAAGATCTTTCTCTCTGTATCTCCTTCTCTTTCTGTAAATCTACCTTTCAAATAAATAAATAAATAAATAAATCTTAAAAAAAAAAACACTGACAACTATTATCATACTCAATGGGACTTATGTGAGACTGACGAAGCTAACTCTTAGTCACTTTGCATAAAACTTGCAAATAACATATGTTCGATGTCTTTCCTTCTTCTTTTGACTTTATTCTAAGTTACTGTGAAATGTATAAGATGCCATCTCTTCTTGAACATATGAGCCCCAATCCCTGCTGTCTCCCAGTGCTGCTCAGAAAGGTCCTGGCACAGAGCAGATTCTCAGCATCATAGGCCTTTTTCAATTGGAAGGCAATTTGATTAGTAAGCCAACCAGATTAAAAGTAGCACTCGTGTGGAATACATGAAATATGAGACTTGAATCTGCTCCCAAAATTCATTCTCTACACAAATCTAATAAATGTGCCTGTGGTAATAACAAATGACCTCTGTAAACATATGAAAATGCCTCAAAAGCTTGTGAACAATGGAATTAATAGACAAGTTTATTTTGATGCCCCAAATGTCTGAAATCCATGTATACAAAGAGCCTTCAAAAGAAGAAATCATGGAAAATGCATACTATATAATATAAGAACACTAAAACAGACTTAGCTTTTAATTCATTTCCCATGGACTTCCTGGAGTTCTAAGTAGGTAAAAAGTAGTCATCAAGACTACTTCCAAGTTGCAATAGACATAGTAGTGGCTTTAAAGTTTGGTTTTTTTTTTTTAATCACAAAGTGAAACCCTTTGTTAAATGTCTTTGCACTTGGGATGCTAATGTGTGAAGCTGCTGGGAATGGTGCAGTTCTGTGGGATGCAGCCGAGCAAACATGTAAACGTCCTCCTTCCACAGCACATGCACATACATGCACAAGCCCATGTCTGTTCACACTGGGCAGCACTGAAGACAGTTCCACAACACCAAGAGCTCAGAAGGAAAAGCTAAACACCCACTGGAGAACCATACATACCACATACAATGTCAAACACCTATGCCCTTGGCAGGTATTTACAACCTGTACCACAAGGGCACTACAAAAAGGGGCAGGCAGTGCCACTGCAAGATGGCAAATGCCCTCAGCTGCTGCTATATGTGCCAATTTTAAAACCTCCTTGTTAAAGGCCTGTAGATACTGCAGAAGTGGAGACACCAGCAGGTTGAAGAAGATTTAGTGAAAAGGGAAGGTTAGGCTATGTTTCCAGGTGAAATACCTTGCCAAAGTCTAACAGTTTCATACATATGAATGGGTGAACAGATAAAAACTTTGACAGAACTGTAGGGAGAAGACACAGCAAAATGTGAGCAGTGGTTATCGGAAATGGTCTTTCTTTTTCTTTTTTTTTTTTTTTTTTTTACTTTTTCAGAAATTACCAATTTTCTGCTGCAGCCAACATATATTCTTTGTGATTTGAAATTCAATATTGTTTGTAGGGATATAGTCACCAGGTAGAGGCCAGCACAGTTCACATTGTGATGGCACAATCATGCCCCCATGAGGCCAGGTCACATTCCTACTCTGCTTACCATGGGATCTTGGCAGGTAATGTGCCTTGTGATGCTCTGTGGCATGGCACATAGCAGTTGCTCAGAAAACTGCTGAATGGGCAAATATAAGGCCTTCATTTCTGTTCCAGTTACTTCTGCGTAACATTCTGTGCCAAACCTCCCTTTCTCCTCTCCTCCAGGACCTTTCAGGAAGCAGAAACACGTCCAGAAAAAGGTTGACAGTCTCCTGTTCTTGTCCAGCTCACAGGGCATGAATTTCATTTTTAAATCCCAACCTCATTGAGTCCAAAAACAGAACTGTCATCCATTGACCCTTTTCCATGTGTGTGGGAGCAAATAGATTTCAGAAAGGAGACTTGGAACTGAGACATGATCCAGGGATTCTACTTCTGATTATGCAGCCAAGATAACTGAAAACAGGACCTCAATGTGGTTATTTGCATATCCTTGTCTTTCACAGCAGCTACAATGTGGAAGGAAATCAAGCATCCATCACAGATAGAGGAATGAGCAACATGTGTTATCCATGCACAGGGCAACAGCATTCAACCTTAAGGAGCTTCGAGGCATATGATACAGCATGAACGAACCTGCAAGACATTATACTAAGTGATATCAGCCAATCACTAACAGATAAATATTATGAGATAACATTTATATGAGGAGACTGTCAAAATTCTAGAGACCAAAAGTCAAATAGCTGCTGCCAGGGGCTGGGGTAGAAGGGAGAACAGGGAATTGCTACTTGACAGGTGAACGTTCACTCTTTTAAAAGATGAAAAGCAATGGAGACGGATGGCTGAATGACATTTTGAATGTGCTTGCTATCACTCAACAGGACACTCAGAAAATTGTGAAGATGGTAAAATTTACATGTATTCAACCATATCAAAAGATTCTGAAAAAAAACAAGGAAGCTAATGATAATATTTATTTTAGTTCATTAGGGAGATGTGACATGACTGTTTTAAGTGAAGGCACTTTTCAAAGATCTATTTATTTGTATGGGAAAGGCAGATTTGTAGAAAGAAGGAAAGAGAAAGAAACTGATTTCATCTTCTGGTTCTCTCTCCAGATGGTCACAATGGCTGGAGCTTAGCCAATCTGAAGTTGGGAGCCAGGAGCTTTCTCCTGATCTCCCACATAATTGTAAGGTCCCAAGGACTTGAGCCATCCTCCACTGCTTTCCCAGGCCATAAGCAGAGAACTAGATCATAAGTAGGGCAACAGAGACATAAACTGGTACCCATCTGGGATGCCAACACCATAGTTGGCTTCAGAGAGTGCATCTTGCTAAAGTCAAGATTTCCTTCCATATAGAGAAGTCACAAGAGGCAGCCACATCCAGATTAAGAGTCAACACTTGACCCTATCGCCCATAGGACGCATGAGCACTTGTGAATGCTAAAACCTGGGGTCTCATCACCCAGAATGAATTCTGCTCTGCCCCTAGACCTGAGTGAAGGCCTCTCCCCACAAAGCCTCACTTGACTACTTGTCCATGAAAACCTGTGACTGTCTTCTGACTGAATGGAGCATTCCTGGCCAGTCTTCACCTGGAATTTTCTACGAGGTATACTCCACTGACACACCCACTAAAGAAAGTTAATTCTTCTAACTCCTTTGACCAAAAACCCTCCCAACACCCTGCAGGGATGTACACACCACAGGACTTCAGACATGCTGGCTGGCTGATGGCAAGAAAAGGCCTTATTGAATAGCCCTCTGCAGCTGAGAATGGTCTTCCAGAAAAACAGAGGTGGAGCTGGCCGATATGTGAGGAACTGAGATAACACCAAGCCCCCATGGGCCTCATTTCCCTGAAATTTGTTAAAACTTACCGAGGCTATCTTTATTTGAGATCTTATATCCATAAGCACGCTAACTGCCCAGTGCCTGCCTCATGTACCAGCCATGGACTAAACATCTACCCTCATGTGGCTCCCACAAATCCAACCCACCCCTCCCCCTAAATCCTTCAGCCTGATTGTGGTCAAACAGGAAAAGACCCATGCTTCATCCCATGGCCTTCTCAGCTCTGAGATTTAATCTGCAGCCACCTCTTTTAAAAAATAATCTACCAATGGCCTAATTTTTTTTTAACTTTGTTTTGCCTCCATGTTTACTGTTCTTCAGAATTAAACGATCAAAATAAACATCAGAGTTCCTGAAGTGGCCAGTTTCCTCCATCACTGTGGACACTCCCCCTCCTCTCTCTCCTGCTCACACAGATGAGTCAAACACATTTAAAAGCTCTGTCCAGTTGCTTTTTAAGGATTTTTCCATGCTACACTTCCCCCAGGAGAGTGGGGGCGGCTGGCCAGGGAGCTTGCAGGAGGAGTTCGCCCTCTGCTTCCTTCTCAGCCGGGCCTTCCAAGACTTGGCTTCCCAGGCCTGCCAGGAAATGCCAAAAGGCGGGGGAGGGTACAATTGTGTGCTGAGCTTCAAATTTGTAAGGAGGGGGAAAAAATCATGAGTGCAATGATTCAAGCCAGGGTTTGTGGGATGCTGTGGAAGGGGACAGTTTCACAGTGGGGATCACAAATACAAATAGACAGAATCTAAAAATGTCTGGGAATTTTATTTCCTGTGGCCACAAACATAATATTGAAAAGCAAACAGAAGGCTACCTCTCAGGGGCTTTCCTATCCCAAATCAGCAGTGGATGAATGGGAAGCAGGAAGAGCCAATTCCTGAAGCCCTGACCTTGACCAAGCTAGAATGTAGCAGTGTCTCAGCCCAGAGTAGGGGGCGCCCAACATTTTCCATGCCTTCACTAACAGCCAGCATCTGATCTCACAGACCCAGGGGTTTCTCTCCCTGTTTTCTAATCCCTGCGCCCTGCTTTTTTCCTCTTCCTCCTTATTGTGGTTCAGTCACGATAATTTCCTTTGAAGAAACAGGACACAGCAGAATTGAAATTCTAACATTGAGAAAATAAGGGAAACGGGACTTGGAGATCAGGGCTGGGCTTCACTCACTTCCACTGGCATCAACCCTCTTCCAATCGCCACCCATGCATCAAGGTCTAGGTTAGTTATTACTTCTGCCAGGAAGTTTTAAATGCTAAAATTTCAGTTTTTCTTCCCCATGAAAATATGGAATGCTGGGACTGGCACTGGGGTGCAGCATGCTGGACGATGATGTGTGATGCTGGCATTCTATGTCATACAAGTGCTGGTTTGGATCACAGCTGATCTACTAGTGATCCAGCTGCCTGTGAGGGTACCTGTGAAGGCAGCGGACAATGGTCCGAGTGCTTTGGCCTCTGCCACCCATGTGAGATACCCAGGAGGAGTCCTGGGTTCATGGCTGTGGCCCGATTCATCCATGGCCACTGCAGTCATTGGGGAAGTAGATCAGCAGATGGAGATGTCTGCCCTACACCCTTCTCCTTTTTCTTCTAGGTTGTTCTGCCTTCCTTGTAAGTAAATAAATCTTTAAAATAAAAAGCACTTTTTTTTTTTACTGACTAGCTATGATGGGCATATTATCTTCATAAAAAATTATGGCTATAGTTTTATAGTTGCAGAGGGAAGGACCTGTGAAGATTGAGACTACTCCATCTTGTCTAAAATTGGAAGTCCCTCACCCACAGCCCAAATCTTATATTTTGTGATTTTCCTAGTTAGTTCAGGCAATAATAATATCCCAAAGAGCAAACTCCCTACTGGGAGCTCAAGTCAAACACAGTGGTTAAATTTGATTGAAATTTAAATTATTGCTTCAGCCTGTTGTTCTTAGTGGAGAGCTAGGGTCAGTTCACTTGACTTTTTGTCCTTCTAGACTGCATGGAGAAAGATCACAGGAATGAGTTGAGAAAAGTTCAAAGGACTCTTTACCTGTAATTTGGTCACTTTGTGGGCTGCAGTGAGCAGATATAACTACACCATCACAACTGATGTGATAGGTTTGCACAACGGTTCCCATGGTCCCCATATCAGATATGGTTTCCTCACAACACATACTTCTGTGTCCTGCCAGGCAACCTACAGGTGGTATGCAGCCAAAAGCTAGGTGTAGCAGTTATTCAAGAATGTTTCTGAAATCACTATTTATTCCCATGCATGGAAAAAATAAAGGCTTACCTGAAAATAATTAAACCCGTCTTAACATTCTTGCCACTCTGGGTGTCATAATTAATTAAAGGAGGATGAAAAGAGTCTTAATAGGATTGCAGTCAGCTCTCTGCATTCCTAACCATGCTGTGGTATTTTAGGCAAAGCAAATACAGGGTACCTCAGAGGAACCATCTGATCAGGGAAGTAAAATTCAAGCAAGACTGAATGATGGCAGCCTATATTTTATCCAAATCCTCGCTCCACTCCCAAGCTTGACTTGAGCACCTGAAAAGTACTCCTGCACTGAGCCCTCCTGTCCTGGAATACCCCTACTCAGACCCTCACTGCTCAGTGTTCCTTTCTGTTCTCTGTTAGCCTGTGCAAGTTGGTATAACCTCATTATTACTCCGTAAGTCCTCTCATTCAACAACCATCTTCCTTTTAGCAGATAATGTTACCCCTCACACCCATCCCTTTTATACTACAGGTGTGTCCAGGAAAGGGCACACTTTTTAAAAAGTCGAGTTGGGAGATTTATAACTCTTCAAAGGGTTCTTTTTATGAGCAAGTTAAGGTCCTTCAGTGAGATTAACATATTTGTCTTAGAAAGCTTAGATGAAAATACATCTATTGTGTAAAGTAAGGTGTTCCATCAAATAGTGGCACCATGGACGAGGTGGTACAAGACCTGTACCCAATATTGGCCTTAGAAAAGTGCTCATAAACCTGTCAGCTGCAGAGGTAACTCCTTCTTACTCCATCTTCACCTTCCAGGAACCCAGATCCCCAGAACCATAGGAGCTCTGTCATAAACAAACCTAGGGAACCATGCAACAGCATTTTGTGCTGCTGTCGAAGGAGGAAGCCAAATCCCGGCATTCTGTAATGCATGGGGGAGGTCACTACCATGCCTTCACCCACTCGCCAAGCTGAACACTTCAACTGTGACTGCCCCAGACTGACTCTGCAGGGGCTCCCCAGGGTCCTTAAAGCTAGACGGACACTTCTCCAGTGCCAGACCTCTGGGCAACATGTCCAAAGAAAGAATGTCAGCATGGCTCCCTGTCTCAGAAGCTACCCCCAGACAGTGAGAGAGATGTTTTCTGCTGGGGGTCAGGGAAGATGGAGGGTCCCTTTCCAAGAGGACCCTGTTCTGAGTCAACACAACAGAGCAGAAAAGTGACATCAGAGCAAGAGCTAGCAGATTGGGGATCCCTGAGAGCACATGAGATGCCAGGTCTGACCCTGCTTATATGGAGTGACTGGAGGCCCAAGGCTTTGGGACGTCTCTCAAACCCAGTTTTCCCACTGGTGAGTAGAAGACGAGTTCCAAACAATCTTACGGATCTTTGATTGTGATCGTGGGCTTCCACTAAGTGCAAGGTTTTATGTAGCATGGAATATACAAGTCAGAAACAATCCTGCCTCATTTATCTCTCTGCCAATGACCACAGATACCCACATGCTGCTACTCGTAAATACAAAGTATCACAAGACACACCCAAAACAGCTTAGGTGACAAGTCCTGTGCTTGTGCAGAAAGAGGATAGGTCTTACTGAACAAGAGTCTTTGCGCAAAGGTTTACAGACCCAAAAAAGGGTAAGCAGGATAATTTTTAGACTTCTCAGAGGATGACATTTCTGATTCCCCTGCAAGGGCAGAGGGCTAGGAAAGCGTGTCTGAGGTCAGTGGTCCTCTGTGTGGAATAGGTGCGGTATGTTTGTGGTGCTGAGTCTTGAGATAAAATAGGTTGGGAAAGAGTAGATTAAACAAAGATAACCTTTTTTTTCCACTGCAGTTCTTCTCAGGGACACCAATAAACACATGTGTGTTGAAACTCAGTAACAGAGGTCAAGACTGCAGTGTCCCAAACTGAGGGCTACAGAATGTTTTATTCTTCCAGCTTCTCAAGGGATTTGGGCTCTGAGAAATACCCTGTGGGCATGCACACCCCCCATCCAAGAATCTATAAACTTTCTGGGGGTTGCTTACCACGGAGCTCCAGCTCCCAGCATAGCACCACCACACGACACAGATAGAAGTCAATGAGAGATGAGAACATACACACGTGCTGAATGACCAAAGAAATAACTGCTGAGAGTCGAGTGGAATTCAGCAATATGGTGGCAAGTCTGCCCAAGAGCCACTACTCGCCTTTCATGATGCCCCTGCTCCAGCCAGGCTCCAGAAGTGGACAAGCAGGGGGGCAAAGGTGATGGTCATTTCTGCTTTTTCAAGATGTCAAACCCTACAAATTTGGAATGCAAACTAAAACACCCTTCCCCTGACCAACCACCACCACCACCACACACACACACACACACACACGGGTAGCAAGATAAGAGCTTCATGAGGAATAGTGGTTGGCATTTCCTCACTTTCCTAACACATACATCACTTATTAGAGCTCAAACTTTTCGGAGGATCTTTGTCTCTTTACTGCCACCTTCTGGTTCCCAGGTAGCAACAAAGGAGTACATGGGCGCGTGGGGGGGTGGGGGGGGGGAGAATTCCCACCTCATGTTTCTTTCACTATGGAATTCAAAGCATTTGCTTAGATCCTTTACCTCTTCTGACATTACACAAGTGAGACACAATTAGGGTGGCCTTTACTCTTTATTAATCTGACCTGAAATTAACTTCTAAGGTAAACTATTTGAGAAGGACTAAAAACTCAGGAGAAGCACAAGGATTAGCCACATGTCTGTTGGTTTTTCCAAAGGGCAGTCCCTGGGTTGAGCAACTTGGCTTGGTCCAGCTCTATTTGCCAAGTTCCACTGCTCTTTCTGCCCTTCCCAAGCACAACTCTGAATGGAAAAATCCCATGTCCTTAAGAAAGGATGCTCATCAAATCCACCCTGGTCTTTCTAAGCACCACCTCCACTCCACTCCACTTGACCAAGTTTTGAGGGAAGAATGTAGGAGTGCTGAAGCTGCTACCCCATCAGACACTCAAGAGATCCCATTGTCCTACAGCGCTGCCCCAGGCTTGGGACCACCCAGTTCTTTCTAAAACTACCTTGGTCTGAAAGCAGCAGTAGAGTTGGGTTAGGTATGGGTGTTTCCGTGCCAGAGCCAAGATCCTCTTCTCGGTCATAGTGCAGTCCACATCATCATCCTGGAGGATAACGTCCTTCTTTAAGACCTTCACAGCGTACACTTCATCTTTGCCCTTGAGCTCGGCCAACATGACCTGCAACCAGAACAGCCTCCTTCAAATTGAAGCAGTAATACCGACAGATCTGAACACTTTTTAAAAAATGAATTTCTTTCATTTGACATATGGCAACAGATTAAAATCTCTAGGAAACTTTTCATTCCAATATATTTACTTTTATCTTTGGGTCAACTCAAAGAAATGAACAGCTCAGTGCACATATGTTAAATGATCACCTATTACAATTATAAGGTAAGATTTAACAAGACTATTATTTTATAAGCGTTTTTAAGTCATGGTTGCTAATAATAAAAAGTAAATAAAGCACAAGTTAGCTATTTATTTCATGCTATATACTTATTAAATATTACATAAATATTTCCACACGTAAAATTTTTTAACTTCTTTAGAAATTCTTAGAATTACATTGGAGGATTATAGTTAACCTTTTGACATTTCCTGACTTTTCAAAAGCGTGTTTAATACAATGTGCCACCAGGAATGTGGTAGTATGCTAGGTTTGTTGTCATATGCCTACGTTGGGTCCTTTCACTTAAAAACACTTTTACAAGTCTGGTGCCATGGTGGCTTGAGCATCTGCTTGCAATGTCAACATCCCATCCCCACGCCAATGTGAGTTCCAGCTGCTTAATTTCTGATCCAATTTTCTGATAATGTGCCTGGGAAAGCAGTGGAAGAGGGCCCAAGTCTTTGGACTCCTGCATACATATTAGAAATCCAGAAGAAGCTTCTGACTGACTCCTAGCTTTAGCCTGGCCCAAGCTCATCTGGAAAATGAGTCAGCAGATAGAAGATTTTCTTTTTTATATAAAAGGTGTATTTATTTTTATTGGACAAGCAGATAAGATTTACAGAGAGGAGAAACAGAATGATCTTCTATCCACTGGCTCACTCCCAAAATGGCCACGATGGCTGGAGCTGAGCCAATCTGAAGCTAGGATCTTTCCCAGGGTCTCCCATGTAGGTACAGGGTATCAAGGTTTGGACCATCCTCTACTGATTTTCCAGGATATAAGTAGCTGGCACATCAACAGGTACCCACATGGGATCCTGGCATTTGCAGTGTAAGGATCTAGTTATTGAACCATATTAGGCACAGAAGATCTGCTTTCTTTTTCTCTCTCCATGTCTCTTCTGTTTGTAAATCTGCCTTTCAAGTAAAAATAAATAAATCTTAAAAAAAAATTGGGCTCATTTACAAGGTATAAAATGTTATTTCAACACTGTTATAACTTGCCATAAAGCTTTAAAATGTTAGCTTTTTAACTCTTTTTTGGGGTGAATTACTTGTCTTCGTTGCCTAGTGATTGGCTGTAATATTATTCCACATATGCTACACATGCATACTGACCTTCCACTCTTTGCCTAAGTCTGCTTTCCAGTTCTCTGCATTAGTTTTCTATTGAGCAGAATCATTGATTTCGATGAGGTTAAATTTGCTTGCCTTATGGTCTCTTCCATAGCTTTATAGCTGCAACCAGACTCCTACTCTAGTGAGCCAATTCACACTGCCATTTGCTTCAAGTTTCCCTAATCTTTTGATATTTTATAATCACTAACCTAAAAGGCAGGAGCCTTTCTCTGCTTAAAAAACGAAAGCTAACTTCAGTATTCCAACGTCAGTTGTCAGAGCTACAGCAATCAAAGACATAATAAGGGGATTCTGGCATTATTCTTGAAGGCTTCTCACCACCCACAGGTAATATAGATGCTTTAAAACTGACTCAAATGTTGGCTGCAGCTTTCTCTAAGGAACAATCTAATTTGGTTCTATGGCTATCCTGTCTATCCTTTATGGAAATATGGCAACTCTGGAGTCAGCTCACTTCCCTGGAATCTTGCTCAAAATTCAACTGAGTTCTGCTCACATCACAAAGTCACGCAATGCCAGAGAACTGGGGTCTGCTTCTTATTTAGTCAGCCTTGAAAAAATGTGATTGCATAAGCTTTTTCCTTAAGGGAACTCCTGGAGCTTCAAGGCAAGGTGAGGTCAAGGTGAGGTGCCTGGGAACCTGGTCCTGTAATGTAGGAGTCTTTGTAGAGCCCTTCCCGTCAGAGAGAGGTGGAGTGGGCCTGAGTTTCAACCAGATGACTGACCTACTCGTGTGGCTTCTTCTAGAGTCCAGAGCATGCAAGGGCAGGGAGCTTCCAGGAACTCTCTGGTCCCTAGAGAAAAGCTTCTCCACTCCCAAATGCCCAGAAGGGCAAGTCCCGGGGCCTCCCAGGCACAACTTTGAGAAGATCCACAATTCAGGGCTCATGTCTGAAATGCTAACCAGCCTCCAGGATTCTCTGCCTCTCTATTTTCTTTCTCCCATTCAAATACTAAGCAGACCTGATCCTGCTTAGCTTCCAGATATCAGAGGACATAGTGTATACTCAGGGTGGTATTGCCATAGACCCCTCCCTGCCCCACCAATCTTCTTTTTGAAGTGAGCTGGGCTTGGTTTTTCACTTTGCCAGTTATCACATAGTGGCTGATCAGTCTGGGGGCTTCCCTAACACAAAGGAGGGTAAACCCCAGCCCACTGTGCTGGTCTTGGGGGGGGGGGGAGGAAGTGGGTGTAGAAAAAGGAGGGCACAGGACTGAGACCCAGAACATACGACGGCATTTCTCATTCTCTTGCCACTTATAGAGGACAAACTCAACATTCAGTAGGTGCTAGAAAAACCAGACAATAACATTTAATTTTCATCAGAAATTCCTTGAGATTTACTCTGAGCCTTAAGTTTGTTGAGGGCAGAGATTTGAGACTTCATTTTCAAAATCTTCATAATGAATTAACAAAAGAATTCTAGATAGACCTCTGAAGGAGGCAAGAAATGTGTTGATAACATCTCTGATCATGGGATGGAGAGTACTTACACGACACTTTAATAAGTGTTTTCTCATCATCACACTTGAGGCCTGTCCCCATTTGCCAAAAGTGAATCTCAAAGAGGCTAAATGACTACCTTGAGGCTCCACAGCAGGGCTCCTATCTGTGTGGGCTTGATCCACTGCCATTCACCAAGAAAGAAAAATGTAACCAGACCAGGCTGAAACGTTCCCTCATTTAATCTCAGATCAGATGAGACCATGTCAAGGCCATGAGAAAAAGCGGAGGCTCTACCCTTGCATGCCACAGACCTTGCCAAAGCTGCCTTTGCCCAAAACCTTGATGAAGTTGAATTCATCCAGACCCAAGCGCTTGGCCTGGCCTTGCCGCACTTCACCATTCTCGGGACCTCCCAGCTGGCCATCGGTGGACGAGGCTGCCCGGTGCTCCTCCCCTCGGTTGTCAAATGACAAGGCCTTCCGGATGTTGTTTTCAAGTTCTTTTATTTCTAGGGCCAAGGGAAACAGGATTTTGCATTAGTGCACACCCATGAGCTGTTATCATTAGCACTTAGGGCTTGGCATATATCCCTGTGAGCTCTCAACCCCTTTCTGATTCTTTATATCCAATGAGGCATCCTCTCATGTATTGCTTCTTCTATTCAAATCATTTTCATTGGCATTGTGTGTATAGGGGAGACTTGGTATGCAAAGGAGGACACACATAGATCCTGCCCTTGCAAACTCCTGATCATACTGAGCCTGGCCATCTTGCAGCAAGCTGCCTTCAACTAGTAACTATTTCATCAGTGCAGGTATAGTAGGGGAATTTGGCCCTTTTTCTTTCAATCTGCAGAGTTGCAAAGGCATGGAGTCCCTTTCAAGTGTCATTTAAAGATGAGAACAACAACTGAGCAACTGAGCAGTAATCACTGATGATAGCTATTTTAGCAACCAAGACTAAGAAGGTTTCACCTTCTAAAGATCTTTATTTGGCTTTCTTGCTGGATTTATCAAAAACACCCATCCCACACAAGACTAGCTGATAAAATGAGCAGCGGGCTTATCATTAACAAAAGAATTGTTTCCCAGAGTGGCATGTTGCACATTTATCTCTGATGGCACAGGAATTCCTTGGGACAATTTCACAACTCTGAGACAGTCTTGTGCCTCTCCAGAATATGTGAACTGGGGAGTGATAATGCTGGGCAATCCTTCGACCTCTTTTATTTGAAGAAGCTTCATTGTTAGCTACTTATTCACCAAGACAGGCACGCCTCTCTGTAGCAATAAGCACCAGCAGCAGAATCTGATGTTAAAGATGCTCATGAGTAACTGAGAGTCCAGAAGGAGAACACCAGCTCTTAACTCTTGGAGATCTGAATGTAGCATGAGTGATCGTGTGCCACTTGATAGAAAACTCCACCTGTTTCGTTAGCAGAAGTGGGACCTATGAGCACTCACTCAAGATTTCTGGAGGTCTCTCCTAGACTTGGCAGTTGGCTCTTCTGAGAGGTGTTAGGGTGGTGGGTGAAGGAAGGCTGGGAAGAGCCTCTGAGTCCACAGATATGCCCCATGCTGACCTAGCAGCTGGCTTAACAAAGCATAACTTCAGTCTCACCAGAGAGCCAAAAGTCTCAGTTAGGAAATGGATTTTGTAAGGCAGACCTTCATTATTTAGGAATATCAAAGTTGGAAGAAGTGATGTGCTTTCCAATGGAAGAATGAGAAGCTATGTCTTAGTTCTTTTCTTATAACATGGCTTTATTGTTAGCTCCTCATTCGTCCCTTGTGTGGGTGCTCACATCACTTGGGAATATACTAGTTCCTGCATTTGACTGGGAGTAAACAAAGGCCTTGAGGGGTACTATCTCTTGCCCAGGTCACACAGCACAGTGGGCAGAAGTCAGGCCTCAACTCTCTAGCTACCTCATGATCACTCTGGGTCTCCTTAGCATAAAACTTCATATCCTGAAAGTCTCAGCTTTGAAACAGACACACCAAGATAGGCACAGGATGACATCTGCAAGTTTGGAGGTCCTGGCTCAGCAATAGATTTCTTACGAATTGGGAATATCTCTCTTGGAATGAAGTTGAGTTGTTGTAAAGACACACAGAGAACTAAGCAGAGCAATAGGATCAATTGAGATCAACTGCTGTGTGGCCTCAGGGTTGACATGTGACTCCTGAAGCTGTACTAATTTACTTCTGGGTTAGCAGGGCTGGTTTGGGCCCAGCACAATGGCTCTGTTGACTAATCCTCCTCCTCTGAGAGCCACGATCCCATATGGGTGCTGGTTTGTTTACTGGCTGTTCTACTTGCCATGCAGCTCCCTGCTTGTGGTCTGGGAAAGCAGTGGAGGATGGCCCAAAGCCTTGGGACCCTGCACTCACGTGGGAGACCTGGAAGAAGCTCCTGGCTCCTGATTGGCTCAGCTCCGGTCATTGCTGCCACTTGGGGAGTATACCAGTGGTTGGAAAATCTTTCTGTCTCTCCTTCTCACTGTAAATCTGCCTTTCCAATCAAAAGAAAAAAGGGTGGGGGGGCCCAAGCCATGGCCTCCAGGAGGGTTTAAGAGCAGATCCTCAGAGTGGGTCTCTAGATATGAAAGAGATCACACGTCTTCTGTTTTCTCTGCTTTAGCCCTGGATCTTAGGACAACAAATCTTTTTCAGTTCCTGGACCTTCCACACTCTCTCTGAAACGTCAGGTTTGTAAATAGATCAGCAACACAGAACTAGGATAAACATATAATTAGCATTCCAACCACAGGAGGGGCTACAGCAAATCTGCCAACGTGAGGCTGTGATGACCACTCCTCCTCAGCAGATGTGTGTGCTCCTTCCCAGGGAGGCTTGGTACTGCTTCCCAGAGGCAAGGTTTTAAATGTGTGTGTCACTCCTCAGCCTAGTGTTCTCAGATGCTTATAGCACAACATCAATGAGGATGCAAATTAGACCTGCAGAATGTATTTCCTATTGTAAGTACAATTCTTAGGCATATCCAGGAGACAGCCAGAGCTGAGCTGCAAAAGGGAATCTGGTCCAGAGCTGGTTCCTACTCACTCCTGTTTCTCAGTTTCTCCTGCAGCTTTATCTTCTATCCTGCCTTAACCATCCCCTCACTTAACCTGACCAGGTTTACAGTATGATGACTGGAGTCAAGGGCGGAGGTGATAAATGCAGGTGCGTGGCCCTGATGAGGCTACAGCCAGATGCTGGCATGGTGTATTAAGAGAAGAAGCCAAGTGTATCTTTCTCCTTCTCTTGCCTCTAAACCTGAAGCTAGTGCAAAAGTCCAGGGAACATAAAGAACCATATCAGCATCACACACCTGCTCTCTCTTATTCCAGCCTCAAGGGGATCAAAACGAGGCACAGCCAGTTAGAACCCAGTTTTTAAGGGAACCTTATAGAGGGCAAGAGAGACTACCTGAGCATAACAGGGAACGTGTGTATGAAGACCACCCCGCCCCACTGGTTATTACAGCTAGCAAGGTCATGCCTAGGCAGGAAGGTCTCAGGCAGTTCCAAGTTGAGGGCCGATCTGAGGGTCTTACCCTGGTCACAAGGGGAGGTAGGGGCCGACTTAGACCGATCTTCCTCAGACGGTGAGCTTCCAGAAGCAGGCTGTGGGGACTCAGCACCCGCGATGAGCTGCAGAGGAGCAAAAGAGAAGAGGGATTTGTTAGTTTCCTTGAGGTCACATGGATCAAGGCTTTCTTTCGCTCAAGAGCTAAAAGAGCCCTGTGCCCAGTAACTGCTGAATTGACCTTCTGAAAGCACAGCATTCCTTCAAGGTCTCATTTGCTGATTAAAGGGAAGAAACCCAGAAAACTTCAATTTGTTCACTTTCCATTCCATCCAAATCCAACTGACCTTTGTAAGCACAGTTCAGTTTGAGCTCTTGCATAAAACTACCTCCTGTTTCTCTGAACAACACATCTTATCTCATCCAAACCAACAGGACACTGTGTCCAATGTCTCTGACATTTATGCATTATCTCACTCAGCTTTATGTGGTTGATAATATCTGTCTGCATATATTGTGTGTGGGGCTCTGCACTTACGTGGACTATATGCTCTTTGACGATAAGACCTCTATCTAGTTCTTTTGTCACACCTAGTGATTTGTACACAGTCCTATGTATAATAGATGCTCAATAAGTTGCTATGTGTTGACAAATTTTAATGGAAAACACTGAGTGAAGTCTATTCAAAGGACAATTGGAGGGGAAGCAAAGTTGCAGCAAGTCTGACACTATTGCAAGAAGACCTTTCAGCTTGCATCAAAGCGTTCTTGTCACCCATCCTCTCATACTGACTTAAGCTACTACTAGCATTTTATAAGCTTTTGCATATCTGAACACGGCAGTAAAAATATCAAGTTTGGAGTCCCTTATCCTGTTGTCCTGATCCTTCCTGAATGTTCTTATGTGGGCTTCGATTGCTGGATTCCCTCAAACATTAGATGGGCAGGTCAGGTCTAAGCAGTGATGCTTAACTTTAGTATTTACTAGAAGCTTTACAGCCCCCACAAACATGGGGATAAGGGCAGGGCTGAGGGTTTTTTTTTCAATGCTTAATGGCCACAAAAGATTCATTTACATCGTGTGTGTGTGTGTGTGTGTGTGTGTGTGTGTGTGTGTGTGTGTGTGTGTTGGGGGGACCATGTTTCCAGCAAGGGTCTCTGGAACCCATAAAGGCATCCAGCATCATCTTCCTGGGGTGTTTGTTCAGTTTGCCTCTTCAGTGGGGCCCTCACGTTCCCCAGGGCTGATCCTCTGCTTGCAGTCCCCACGCCTTGTGTCAATAGCTTAAGTCTGATTTCCATCAGTGGGAGTGAACTGAGAAGAGCCACCCACACCATGACCTTTCAGAGTAAAACAAACCAAGGAGGACTGAAGCTTTTCTGCAACCATTATGCAGATTAATTTACTAGGAATGGAGAGGGGGAAAAAAGGAGATGTTTAAGAAGATGAAACTAACCCAAACCCTCCTTAATCTAGGGGATAAAGCTCTTCTGCAAAGCACCAGAAGAAAGACCTGGGTAGGGTCTAAAACGGAAAGATCTAAGGAAATACAGGTCTCTTCAGGGCAGGTATAGGGGGAACACTGAGGAGCAGAGACATCCAATTTGCTTTCCAGTAACAGGCTGGGGGCACTTGACACTGCTCAACAAGCCCACTTCCATTCCACCCTCAGCAGGATATCTTGTCTAGTCAACACAGTTCTGATGAGAGTCCCAGAATTTACCTTCTAAAGACCTTTTTAAAGTCTTGCAGACTTAAAGTAAGGCTAAGGATGAGTCCACAAACTAAAGGCTTTGAATGTCTGTAGTTCTACCTGCCAGGTGTGGGTCCTGTCTCACCACAGTCACATTTTAGCCAATGAATCTCTTAATACCAACTCTCAGACTCGGGTAGAGCCAGGGCTTAGGTCCCCACACAAAGGCCTACATGGCTCATGCTGGGTGACATTAGCCATATCCCTGAGGCAGCTCAGTGCTGGTGCGATCATGCATCCTCTTGGCTTCCTCCACAGAAAACAATGTGATTCCCACTCCTCACCCATTTGTTCTCATTACAATGATGCTCCAGTGAACTTTAGACATGGACATTGCTTTCAGGTCAGTGCTGGAGGCTGCTAAGCTTATTCCTCATCTAGAGTTAAGATTTTTTTCTGGAGGGAATTCCAAAGCCCCCATCAGGAGCTTAAGTTTCTCTGACAAACACAAAACTTGAGGCTTGTTTTGTCATGCCACCACCTTTGGAGATGAAGGGGACTTCAATATAACCTGCTTGGCCTCCTTTTCTTTTATTTAAGCGCAACTGAGTAAAATGCCTCAAACCCAGGCATTATATAGCCACACTGCAGAGCACTTCCCAGAAGCCAGTCTGGAGACACAAGCCATCGAGAGCTCCAGAACCACCACCCAAATAAAGTCAGTTACCTTTTTCCTCCTCTGGCCGCTGTTAGTGATTTTGTCTGGAGTGACACCCAGGTCAGCCAGCACTTTGGCAATTCCTCTGGCATCTACCCCACAATTGGGAGCTACATTGGTCTCACATCGACGATGAACATTCATTTTGCAGACTATAAAGAGACATGGGAACAAACATCTGAGTGTTCATGACCAACAACATGCAATCCCCACTACCTTTTCTTCTGATTATAAAAGCAGTACAGGTTAGTCTGATACAACTTGGAATATGCAGAAAAACAAATTTAAACAGAAACATCACCCTCATCCCACCACACAGAACTAAAAACACTTTCAAATCACCTTCTAGAGATAATCCTTGTGTATAGTTACTGCCTTCCAACTTTTCTTTATACATATACCAACTAAGACCAAATAAATAAATATCAGACTTTAATTTTGTCATGGTGGTTGGTGTTCTGGTACAGCAAGTTAAACCACTTATTGCCATGCCAGCTTCCTATATAAGAATGCCAACTACATGCCCAGCTGCTCTGCTTCTGATCCAGTTCCCTGCTAACGCACCTGGGAAAGCTGCAGAAAATGGCCAAAGTGCTTGAGCCCCTGCTACTCCCATGGGAGACCTGGATGGAGTTCTGGCTCTTTCAGCCTGGTCCATGTCTCACTATCATACAGGACAGAAGACCTCTCTTTCTGTCTCTCCTTTCTTAACTGCTCTGTCAAATAAAATAAATCTTCAAGCAAATTTGCTTTAAAAAAAAAATTTTCTCTTGTCGGAGCACAGCTCTTCCTCTAGAAGAACTTAATTCTGTTCTTTGAAAAAAAGTTGATTTGGGATTCTAGATCTAAACTTGTCACATAGTCACAATCCATTCCAGTACTCTACTGAAATACTGGGATATTACTGAGCGAGGAATGCCCATGGAAGGACTTCTCAGCATCTGTCAGATGTCTGGTTTGATCTTAAAGAAAGCCCTAGCTTTGCCCACGTGTCTTGGCTATCTATAGTACAGGACATAAGAGACAAACACAAACTGCTTGAGCTTCTGGTCTACCAGACGAGGCACGTAGAAGTCATCACTCCATTCTAACAAGGAAAACTTGTTAAACAAACTGAAAACTCAGCAACTCTTCTTAGATCAAGGAAGTGAAGTCACAGGGCCAGCTGGACAAATACAGAGGGCAACAACTTACTAGAGCTTAAATCTTCCAGAGAAACCCTGGCAGGAACAGCAGTGGGGCAGGAAAACCTGAACCATGACTTTGGAGCTGGTGAAGACTCAGTGTGGACAACCCAGAGAGTCAAAAATAAGGTGAGGATCAAGTCACACAGGGCGGGTGCATGGCTCCGCAGGTTTCCCCTCCGGGAGTTTGATCAGGTTGTCACATGGAAACATCCCCTCACTTTCAGCAGGCGATGGAAGGGGTTCAGATACAAACAAGCATTCTGCCTTCTTAACAAAGCCTGCTTTTCACAGAAACTATTTTACCAGAGCTTAAACTAATTTTTAAAACTAGATCCTAACCAAACAACAGAAAGGAAACACACAACCCCTGCTTACTGTGGCCAGGCTGGCCCTTCTGGGACCTGGGACGCAGCTGTGACGTTCACAGCACAGAGTACCAGCTCCGTGGAGGACCCAGACTGACCCACAGAGCTACAGCATGCTTTCCCTGCCCCCCGGACCTTACCACCACATGAGTCATGACTTATTTACCACAGCTCCTTTTACCCAGTACATCATGTCCCACAACCGAGAAAAAAAAATATTACAAGGTATGTTAAGCCAACAAATAACCACACACGTAGTCTGAACAGAGAATAAGCATCAGAATTAGATAAGGAAAGGATGTTGGGATTTGGAGACTCGGAATTTAAAACAGCTATGGCTAATAACCTCAAGGCTCTAATGTTTAATGTTCAACGCATGTGAAAACAATGGGCCATGTAAGAAAGAAAGAAGTTCTAATAAAGGGGAAAATGCTAGAGAAAAAAAAAACGCTGTAAAGGAAAAATACCTTTGATAGGCTTATTTGTACACTAGACATGGTAGAAGAAGCATTCTCCAAGCTCAAGGATGCTACCTCAATAGAAACTTTGAAAACAGAAAAAACAAAAAAAACAAAGTCAACAGAGCACCAACTCCAAGGACTCCCAGATAACGATAAATGGTGTAACATCTGCGTAATGGGAATACCAGAAGAAAGGCAGGAGTTTAAGTTTAGAGATTTCTCCCAAATGAATGCCAACACCCAGCTGCAGAGGCAAGCGGCTCAGAGAGCACAAACCCAGAAAATGCCCCCAAAGCCACATGTGGGGATTATGTTTTACAAACTATAGAAAATCAAAGATAAAAGAAAAATTCTTAACTGAGCCAGAGGGAAAAAAAACATCACATCTGCAGAGAAACACAGATAAGAATTGTGCCTGATATTTCCTCAGAAACCAGACAAACAAGAAAGGGAAAGAAGTGAAACATTTAAAGTGTTGGAAAAACTCGCTAGTGCAGGATTCTATCCCTTGTAAAATTATCCTCCAAACATGACAGAAAAATAAACTGCAGACCACAAAACTGGTGGGATTTGTGGGAAGCAGATAACTGCCTGCCCATAACTATGGGAAGAGAAGATAATGATGTAAGTCAGAAACTTTGGGTTACATGATGAAATGAGGAACACTGGAGAAGGAGTAAGTGAAGAGAAAATAAAAACTCACTTCTCTTACTCTTTCTTGATCTAATCATAAGCAGAATGCTCAAAATAATACCAGCTATCTATCACATTATATTTGATCACATAATATATTATCATTCTCCAAAAAGACACAAACTTCAATGCATTTACACCTATGAGAGCATCAAAATAGATCGGGGCTGGCACCATGGCATATCACGTTAATCCTCCACCTGCAGTGCCAGCATCCCAGATGGAGGCTGGCTCTCAAGTCCCAGTGACTCCACTTCAGATCTGGCTCCCTGTTAACAGCCTGGGAAGGCAGAAGTGGAGGGCCCAGATCCTTGGGACTCTGCACACACATGGGAGACCTGGAAAAAACTCCCAGCTGCTGGATTCAGATCTGCCCAGCTCCAGCCACTGCGACCATTTGGAGATTAAACCAGTGGATGAAAAATCTTTCGTCTTCTCTCTCCTCTGTGTATAACTCTGTTTTCAAAAATAAAATAAATCTTATATAAAGAAAATAAAAACTACACAAAGTTTAAAAAAGAGAATTGCAGGGAGAAACAATTGACAGAACATCCCTCTATTAGAGCCAGCCAAAATCCACACAATAGAAAATGGATAATATGGGCAAGCCTATATCTAGTAAAAATTAATTCAATATTAGTAACTATCTAAAAGCAGAAAACACTAGGCCCCAAATAAAAACTCTAACAAACATTAAGGAAAAATTAAACCAATTTGCTATATCCTCTCCCAGAAATTAGAAAGAATATTCATATATTCTAACCTATTTTATGAAGCTCTCATTATTACCTCAACGCCAAAGAAAGCAAGAAATTACAAGAAACAAAGCCTAGTGACTTTCATAAACACAGACATAAGAGTCTCAATAAAATACCAGCAAAAGGAAACCCAACAAAATGTACTAAAATTAGATATTATGACCAAATGGAATTTATCCTAGGTTCACAAGACTGGATCACATTCGAAAATCAATTGATGTCATCAATCATGCTAATGGACTGAGGGGAAAAATTAAGTCGACAGATGAAGAAAACACATTTGACAAAATCTAATGCCTATTTCTGACCAGATATTTGCACCTGGGAAAGAGAAACTGTCTCAAGTCATGAAGAAAGTGTTTTTTTTTTAACACCCCAGTTTACTTCATATTTAATGCCAAGGAACAAGGATTTTTTTCCCCATCACTCCTTTTTCAGCACTGTGCTAGCAATCCTAACTGACAGAGCAAGACAGCTAAAGGAAGCAAAGGGGGGTCCTTGTGCTGGTGCAGCAAGTTAAGCCATGGTTTGCACTGCAAGCAGCCTGCATTGGAAGTGCTGGCTCAAGTCCCAGCTGCGCTGCCCTATGACCAGACTCCTGCTAATGGGCCTGGGAAAGCTCAAGATGATGACTAAAGCACTTGGGTCCCTGCCATACACACACCAACATGGGAGTCTTGATAGAGTTCCTGGCTTGGCCGTGGCCCAGCCCTGACTGTTGTAAGCCATCTGGGGAATGAACCAGCAGATGGAATCTCTGTTTCCCTCAGTATCTCTTTCTGCCACTCTACATTTTAATTAACTACCTAATTTTTTTTTTAAGGAAAGGAAATAAAAGGTAAATTGATTGGAAAGGAAGAAATATAGCTGTCTCTGTTAGGAGATGACATGATTATACGGGTAGAGCATATGAAAGACTGGGAAAAAGAAAACACCCTGGACTCCATTAGTGAATACAACAAGGTTCCAGGATACAAAGCAATGCCTACAAATAGAAAAACTCAGTAGTATTGAGATGCCTGTTCTTCCAAACTTTTTTGATAAAGCCAAGGCAACACAATCAAATCCCAGCAAGTCACTCTGCAGTTTATATACAGAAGGAAAGATCCAAAATACCAACACAATACTGAAGGAGAAGAACAGAGCTAAAGGGCCTGGCGTGGTAGCCTAGGAGCTAAAGTCCTTGCCTTGTATGCACCAGGATCCCATATAGACACTGGTTCTAATCCCACCTGCCCCACTTCCCATCCAGCTCTCTGCTTGTGGCCTGGGAAAGCAGTCTAGGATGGCCCAAAGTCTTGGGACCATGCATCCATGTGGGAGACCTGGAAGAAACTTCTGGTTCCTGGCTTTGGATCAGATCAGCTCGTGTTGCAGTCACTTGGGGAGTGAATCATCAGATGGAAGATCTTCCTCTCTATCTCTCCTCTATCTCTCCTCTATCTCTCCTCCTCTCTATATATCCGACTTTGCAATAAAAATAAATAAATCTTAAAGAATAAAGCTAGAACACTGACACTATCGAATGTCAAGACTTCCAGTCATCACAGCAGTGTGGAAGTAGCAGAAACCATAGGCAAATCCATCAATGAAGCAAAAGAGACACCACTAAACATGCTCACCTAATCTTTGATAAAGAAGCACACACAATAGAGCAAAAGCATTTTTTTTCAACAAGCCATGCAGGAGAAACTATTCTTACACATGCAAAAATTTAGAAAAAGAACATAGGCATCCAACCTACACACTTTACAAAAATTAACCCATAATGAATCACAAACCTAAACATAACAACAAAAACTGCAATTCTAGAAGATAACATAGCAGAAACTCTACAAGACCTCAGCTTTCGACACGACTTTTAGATAGTACACCAAAGAGATGATCCATTCCACAAATGACTGATAAGCCAGACTTCATTAAACTTATAAAATTCTGCTCTGCAAAGTGATAAGAGAACAAGAAGACAAAGCATGACTGGGGGAAAAAAGGGTTTGCAAAAGATAAATACAACAAAGAATCATAACCCAAGGTAGACATATCTTAAAAGTCACCACTGACAAAATGAACAATTCAATTTAAGAATGGGTCAAAGACAGAAGATGTGTCATCAAAGAAGATATTCAGATGGCAAATTAGCCTAAAAGAAGATGATGCATATCATATGTTGTTAGAAACTTGCATAGTTACACAAGACACAACCTCCCATCTGTAAGAATATCTGCAACTGAGCACACTGCCAACATCAACTGCTGGCAGCAGGAACTCCCATTCATTGCTGGTGGGAATATAAGCTATAGCCAGCAAACGGCTTGGCGGGTCCTGACACAACTCACCATATGACCCAGCAGCTCACGTCTGGGATTGACTCCAGTGAGTTGAACACTTAGGAGAAAAGATACCCTGGTTGTACGCTGAGGAGCTGTACCCCTGTGACACTCTGAGAAGGACACATACAGCATAAGGATCACTGCTTGGTAGGGCTCAGGACACAGCAAAGGTCACCATGCCAAGCCCAGGGAGTTTTGAGGGCAGTGACACTGGGCTTATGCCATCGTAGTGGATCCATGCCATTCAACACTCGCCCAAACTTAGGACTTGACAACACCAAGAGTGAATGTGAAAGTCAACTATGGGCTTGAGTGATCACAACGTGTTGATACAGGCTCATCAACAAACAAAGGTCCTGCTCTAGCCTGGGACACTGATGATTGCAGACGTCAGCAGGGGCAGGGGTGAGATGGAAATCTCTCTACTTCTGCTTGATTTTACTCTAAACTTAAAACTGCTCTTAAAAAAAAAACAAGTCTATTAAAGCAGTTTTAAAGACTTTTCCTGGAATAAAACCAGGTAGGCTGGCCAAACTTCCATCTTGCCCTGCATAACCTGGCTACTGGCCTGGACTTGGCAACAGTGCAATGTTCCCCAGTGCAGGTTGGCAAAGTGCTACTATGCAGAGGAGTCTGTGGGGCTCGTGGCAGGAGTGCAGGGGTGATGGTATGAGAGTGGCTTTCTCAAGACAGTAAAGCCCACTGCTATCAGACTTACCTTGACATGGCTACCCTGAGTTCTTATTAACCCAGCCTGATGCTATGCGAGCACTCAGGCAACGGCATTTTGCAGGCAACTCAGTCTCATTCCCCATGGAGTTAGTCCTTGACATTCAACTGCCCTCCCTGCTTTACCCACCATCCCCAGGTAAGCTCTCTTCTGCCTCTCTGAAGTCACTTAATGGACAAGAATACAGGAACCAAATTAGGAGAGAATTTCCTGGCACGCACAACCAACTTATTCCCATAATTTAACTATTAGCGCCCTCTGGTGCTAAAATGCTAGATGCAGCCTTCCTGACAAGCAAAGCAGGGAGCTGTTTGTTTTTGAGGACTTTACTTCTCAAATTATTTTGTATGTTACAAACTTAAACAACTTGTTTTAATTTTATTTGAAAGACAAGTAAAACAGTCAGAGATTGATCTTCCATCCTCTGGTTTACTCCCCAAATGCCCACATCAGCCAGAGTTGAGCCAGGTTGCATATCACACCTATAGCCTAGGTGCACCCACATCCCTGTGAGCCTCTGGAGTCCTCCTGCCTGTTAGAGTCGGCAGCACCAAGGCCACAGTCAGGCATCCCTGGCCACCCTCTATGGCTTCTGTCTCCAGGATGCCTCTCATTCACTCCACTGGCTCCACTCGGGGGCGGGGGGGGAGTACGTACTGGGGAGACAGAGCAGCATGGCCAAGGCTCCCATGAAGGGAGAAGCTGACTCAACTCCTGTCCAGCTACTCCTCACATATCTGGGAGCACTCACTATGTGCGGGGCAGGGCTGCATGGTAGACTGAGGCTCAGGCACATGGACTTTCAGCTCCCATTAACACCCCACCATCCTGTGAAAAAGGGTTTCTTGTCTGCAGGTCCATCCTTTACCAAGCTAAAATTAAATCTGGGATTGCAGCGAGGTGAGTCAGTGCACCATCAGTGCTTCCAAAGGACAGTGACAGAGCCCTGACCCAGGAGCTCCATGGAGATTTTGCACGCTAAGGCCATTCGGGCAACGGCTTGCTTTCCTAATAGGTTGTGGTCAGTCATGCTCAGAGACAGAGAACAAATGACTCTAACAGGCAGCTGCATACTTGTGCAATGGAGGCTGGCTGGGGTTGGGTGGGGGGAGCCTGCAGGAACAGGAGGCATACAAAGGTTAGTCTTTAGGCCCCGTGGCCTCTGGTATAGTCAGAAGCGGCTACACAGGATACTAAATCCACCATGAACACCATGGCCTGTCAGCACTGACACTGAACTTCCCCTTCCCACCCACCCCACTCCCCTTTCTAGGTCATTCCCTCCATGAAAGTAGAGCTTGAACTTCTCTCCCCCAAAGTCTTTTCTGACCCTGCTCCCCTAGCCCTGCTGGCTTCTCTTGTGGCTGACTTGCTCATACTCATTTCAGATTTACTTATGATTTAATTTACCATGTTTACCAGCCCAGTAGCATGCAGCTTTGTAGAAGACTGAAACAAAGCACAGGGCCTATCGGAGCTGGAATGCCTCTCAGGTCTGCATTCCACTTCAGAGTTCCAGGTTCAAGTCCCAGCCCTGCGTCAGAGGCCAGCTTCTTGCTGATGCCCACTTGAGAGGCGTGAGAAAAGCTCAAGCACTTGGGTGCCTGTCATTCATGGGAGAGACCCAGAGGGAGTTATTACGTTCGCACCAGTGGCCTGGCCCAGCTCAGCAGCTCTAGGCATTTAAGAAGTGAACTAGCAGATGGGTGCTTTGTCTGTTTTGCTCTTCCTCTCTCTCTGCCTCCCAAATCAATAAACAGACATTTTAGAACAAGATAAGCAGGGTCCAGAGTGCAACTACTTAGTATGACACTACAATGACAGACACACATTCTCTGCCTTTGTCCACAAGTGAACATAGCACATCGGGAGTGTTCTCTTGTGAGGACTCTGCCTGGTTACGGTAATGTGGCAGCAAATGCACCACAGTGGGCTGGGTGACCAGTGGTGGGGCTGTGGGAATGCTCTGCCCCTTCCAATCAACTTGGCTGTGACCCTAACACTGCTCAGAACAGTCAAGTCTCTTCATTGAAGAGCGAGGGGGAGGAAGACGATAGGGATGGCCAGGGGACACTGGCCCAGTCACACATCCGAGGGACAGGAAATGAGAGTCTGTGAATGTGTCCTAGGGATCTTAAATTCAGACCAGCCTTGGCCCTCCAGCCTCCATGAGGCCTGGCTCCCCAGGAGCAGACACCCTGCTCTGCACTCCTTCCACCACCCCGCCCCCATCGTTGCTACAGCAGGTGCACAAGTCTTCCCTGCCCTAACCACTCGGCCCCTGCCTTCCTCCAGGGTCATCCAGGGGCTCAGGGCCCCAGTGGCGATGTCTGGGTGTCTGGGCTGCTTTCTTAAAATATCAATATTTATGAGATGATGGTGTCCTCTCTAAGCTTCCCTAGAAAGATCAATAATTAATATATTTACTAAAAAACCAGACATCACCTCATCAGAGGCCCATCCAGAGCAGGCGCCACACTTCCCAGCAGTAATGCTTGGCTTTCCAAAAACACGTCTCCTGCTTCTGCAAAACACACCCCACATACCTGCTCCAGCTCGCGCTCTCTCTTGTTTTCATCTCTCCCTAAAGCCAAGGAGGACATTCCCTTCTGCCTTCGAGGTGCTGTGCTAGAAGGAATACTCAAAAGGGAGGCTGAGACAGCTATAGTCCCCCATCACGATCAGAGAAGGCTGCTGAGGAGCATCCAGGGGCCCTGGCCATGTCTATCCTTGCTGTCTGCACTTCCTCCCTCCCCCATCCAGGCCATCTTCTGTCCTCCAGGAAAGCTCTGTCCAAGCTTTGCTGCCCTCCCTCTGCCTTTCACACCCCAACTTCTCTCCACTTTCACAAGCACCTCTCATTTCAGCAAATAAGAGAACTCACCTTGCATTGCCCTCAACAGATACAAGATTTAAATGATGATCCTGCCTATTCAGCTCTCCAGATTGCTGTCCCTGACACCGGACACGGGTTTGTACCCATCCCCGGCATTCTGGCCCCCACCCCGCCTTGGAGGATAGGACCAGTGCCTCCTCTGTGACCCTCTTCTCCTCCCTGGGTGGATCATTTCTGCCTTTCTACTGTCTTTTTCCGAATAATCCAAGACGTTCACTCACTTGCTGTTGTCATTCCCATCTGCTGCACCTGTGCTTCTAGCCCACTGTCCCTCTCAGCTCCTGCCTGGACCACCAATGGCCTCCTCACAGAAGTCCAGCCTCAGGTTTCCCATCCCACATTCAGTCACTTCCTGGTATACCACTAGCTTTCTATTTTTAATGCCTCTCTTCCTGTGGCTCCCCAGGTTGCCTTCCCCTGGCACCTTGGTGGGCTGGGAACCTCCCTCTCTCCCACCCCAACTGCACAAAGTGTCACCTTTGACTCTTCTCCCTTTACACTTCAGCCCTCACCTAGGAGGATGACAGCTACTTCACAGCTTTCACCGCCACAGAGGTGTGGATCAGTGCTAAATTGAAATGTGCACTGTAGATCTCTCCCTTCCTTTTTTTTTTTAAATTTATTTATTTTTTTCATTGGAAAGGCGGATATACAGAGAGGAGAGACAGAGAGGAAGATCTTCCGTCCCATGATGCACTCCCCAGGTGAGCGCAACGGGCCGATACTATGCCGATCCGAAGCCAGGAGCCTCTTCCGGGTCTCCCACGCGGGTGCAGGGTCCCAAAGCTTTGGGCCGTCCTCGACTGCTTTCCCAGGCCACAGGCAGGGAGCTGGAAGGGAAGCGGGGCTGCCGGGATAGAACCGGCACCCATATGGGATCCCGGGCGTGCAAGGCGAGGACCTTAACCACTGCGCCACCACGCCGAGCCCTCCCTTCCCTTTTAATAAGCACCCATGGTAGGATGGCTCCAAGTAGGAACCTTCAGTCACTTCCTGGCACCAAGTAGGAGATGCCTGAACCTACAGGCATCTCAAGTTCACACAACCCCCAGCTCCACTCCACCACTTCTGTGTTCAACACATTCCCTCTTATATTCTCCATCTTGGTGAATGGCACTAGCAGATTCCCAGTTTGGTCCAGTCATGGTGCCCAGTAAATCACTTCTCATGTCTAAGCTTTTCTCCTCTGTATTTCCAGCGCAGCTGTTACCTTTCTTCCAGTTGTCATCATTTCCCATTGGAATCTACCCAAAACTCTCCCATGAGTGATTTGTTCACATCTTCAGATTTTTTCTTATACTTTATGATTCTAATCTCCCCATGATGGGGATTTATATGTAACATATTCGGTACAAACAAGCCAGTGTTTCTGAATGATGTCCATGCCGTGCACCATATGAGCAGCTGGACTAGCTTTTAGCCCTGAGCACTTGATTGGGGCCTGAAAATATGTTTCCAGGCTCCTAAATACTGTACTATGCACTTCTCCCTTTGCCCCTCTACCCACACCTTTGTGCTAACAACGCACAGGTGGGGTAGAAGAAACAGAGAGAGGAACCCAAGACTCTAGAGTCAAGGTTCACACCCTACTGGCACAGCTCCTCCTAAGAACATGCTTGGGACCAGGATCACAAGCAGGGCCCCCATTCATTCACATCTACTCAAATGCACTTCAGAACCTCTCTTCCTTTAAACGAGCTCTATGCTTGGTGTAGACTCTGCCTGTCTCCCCAGTGTAACCATTGTTGGGAGGTGGGTTGGCACCCTTTTCCTCCTTTTTCATTTCCTCCTCTCTCCACACAGTCTTGGATCATGCATGCACAGAGCATTCTTAATATGACAGGCAGGAAGGGTCAGTAACAAGGCATGTGCCCAACCCTCTGGGCTCAATCCAGAACTTCCTTTCTAGGCCTTCTGAAAACAAAGAGGTTTTCCAAAGAGAAGCGCAAAGGGGAGAGGATAGAGTGGATCAGGGGAGATCATGGAGGACTACTTACCTTTACATTGCAAGCCTTGCCGCAAGAGGCCCCAGAGCAGGGAGCCACAATGGTCGCAGAAGGTGGGGACCTTGTAGTTGTGGATGCCAAACTTGTGTGGCATGTTGACACTAAACCGCTGGGAGCCCACCTGCAGGGAGGGCAAAACAGAATGTTAGCACCTGGCCTCAGCACTCACAGAAAGCACATGTCAGTGTAGGCCCGGGCCCAAAAGCCAGAGAAGTGCATCTCTCTGTTGTACCCAGCCTCTGCTCCTGATACCCTTACCTCGTGGTCAGCTGCACTTGCTCTTCAGGACTTCAGACCTCTAGTCACACAACTGCCCTACACTTGAGCCACTCCTGAGACATCACCATGAGCTTTGCATACTGCTCACTGGTGTAGGCTCTCAGCTGCTCAACAGCAGACATGGGATTCTGGAAGGCAGCATGTGAACCCAGAACAGTGTGCTGGAAACTGCTCTCAGAATAATCATTAGGATGCAGCTGGCTGATGAAGGAGCATGGCTGCTGAGCATGCCAGGGGCCTAGTGCCAACCACGTGTCCCAACAAGACCTCACCAGCACCACCCTATGGGACCACTGTGAGCCCAAGTTCACAGGTATGGCAATGAAGGCACAGGAGATGAAGAAAACATGCTTCTACATAGACAAAAGTCAAAGCCAGGTTTGCAACCCTCTGACTCTGTATTCAGAACTCAGTTTTCAAGGCAATGTGGTGCCTTGTGCTGAGTAAGTCAAAGTAAGGAAGAGAAAGGGACAAAGACAGAATAGAAGTGTGACCAGGAACCCCTGTGTGTGGACCTGGGGCTGCCACAAATCTCCCGTGAGGTCCCAGGCTGTTTTCCTCCTGTGTACCCCGGTTTCTCATCTGACAAATGAAGACATCAGTCCTGTACTCTTCAATCACAGGGTCCTGGGGCCACCGAACTAACAAGGAAGAGGTGGGCATCAAGAAGGATTTCACTGGACAATCGGGCATCAGGGCTATTTCCCACCTAGGTTTCTATTGGAGCAGGTGTATGACCCAGGTCTCTCTCCAAAAGGGCCACTCCTGGGGACAGCTGCTCACAGGAACTGGGGAAGAAGTTGCTCTTGCTCCTCTGGGAACAGAAGAAGAGAGCTCACAGCTCACCGGCTGATTAGTGAGTGAAAGGCTCTGGTGGTAAGCCAAGGAAAGGAGAGAGAGCAGCTGACAAGGATTCAGACACAGACACAAAGGCAGGCCCACACTCCTGCACTTGCATCTACGTGGTTTCATAAACTCTCCACTCCCCTCCAAGGAATGCCTAGGCCTTCCACAGGATTTGACTGATCCCTGCCTGAAACACATGGCTATCAATTAGAGTGCTGGAGATGAAACTCTCAGATGTAGTGAAAAGTATCGCCTCCAGCCCTACTGAGATTCATAACTTAAAATGTCTATCTGCAAATGGGCACACCTAATTCTACAGGTGCCTTTTGCATACCTAAGGACATAGGAGATCACTGCACCCACTGTATTTGTACAAATCAAGAGGCCATGTTACACTAATACTGAGGACCCAGTTGGGATCTCCCTAGAACAGTCCTAGAAGGATATGAATAACAAACTTTGCTGAAAAGGTGGGGATCTGCCCCAATATGGCTAGGACATTCCATGTGGGTGTGGAAAGTACTGCATGACTTAGGATAACTAGGACTCTGAAGCATCAAAGAACAGCAGGGAAAGAGGAAGGAACACACACGAGAACATGCCACGGCATCAGAGTGAGAAGCAAACATGGAGAGCACACACAAGTGGGTAGAATGTGTGTGCATGCTAGTATAGATGCTCCTACTATAGACAGAAACAAGGAAATGAGTGCAACTCAGAGAGAACATGGGGAGGAAGAAAAGGGCAGAGGATAGAACAGTAAGATTCAAGAAGAGAAGAGAGGGAGCAAGGTGACAGAAAGAGACATGGAGCCTTCCTTGCTTACCCCTCTCCCCCAGAAGTTCAGGGAGGGAAGAGTGTGAGTCCTAAGTGCCAACACACACACACACACACACACACACACACACACACACACACACACACACACACACACACACACACACCTAACACACAGCAATCACACTGGCCAAGAACTTGTAGTACAAAAGATTCAAGGAGCTCACGGGCAGAGTACCCAGTAGTGAGAGAGAGGGCTTATAGAAGGGTGGTGGTGTTTGAAGCTATGTGTGCTTGCAGCATGTATGTATGTAGATGTGTGCATGTGTGCACCTGCTTCACACCTGCAGATGGGCCCACAAAGTCACCAACTCAAAGGGTGGTTTCTACTTGCTGGCTGTGACCATCAGGCTGAGCACTCATCTCCATCAAACTAGAAAGTCTCAACTCCCCTCTTCATAAGTCCCTGCTGGTTTGTTCCTTGGCACACATGCCACATTTGGGAACACTCCTCCTTGCAAATTTCCATTGCTCAGTAGGGCAGGACAGTCAGAAGAGGTAACAGATTAGAGCTGGGGGCTGCACAGTCATAGCTCAGCCCTCCAGTCTGCATGGTAGGGTCTTTTCCAGAACTGTTCCCTCTGAGGAAGGACCAGAAGCTTTCACAAAACCTGTAGAGCCAGGCCTGCAGGCAGCAAGGCATCATCTGTGTTGCCATTCTCTTCAGTTTCCATGGGCACAAGGTCTGTCCTACATGAAGTGCCAAAGGCCAGGAAGGGAGGAGAGGAATGTGGGGTGGGAGGGAGGGAGCGATGCAAGAAAGACCATAGGCCAGTTATCATTTTCTCTTTACTTGTGGAAGTAACGATACTGGGCTGGGAGCTTGGACCTGGAGTCAGGAAATCCAGGCACCAGCTTGAAACTGTCCACACAAGAGAATATCTACAGAAAACCGTGTTGCTCTGGGCTCAGTCTATCCTTCAGGGACATGGGAGGCATGGAAGGCTCAACCTAAGCCTGCCTCTTCCTGCGTCCTGGAGACAGTATGAGAACAAAGGGTGATAACACATGGGAGATGCCTCAGACACCATGGTATTTGGCTGAAGTATTTTTAAGTAGATAAAAGGTCTCTATGAATCATTCACTTCGGAAGCCTGAGTGTAAATCCACCCAGAAGACTGTTCTCCAACCCTCCATTTCAACTGGGCAGGATTACATTGTGTTCATTCTCCTCGCATTAAAATTATGCCTCTAAATCCAGCATTCTGAACACAGGTAACACCTCTTTAACACCTTTCACCTGCCTTGAAAAGAGAATTTCGCCTTTCAGGGATGCTAGTGTTCTTTCGATCACTCAGTTTGGAGAAACCTGGCCTTGCTGTTGTAGTTTCTTGCTTCCTTACCCCTGACCACTTCTCTAAAAGCCATCTGATACTGGTCTCTAAGACCAAGGACAATGTAATACAGCGGTTACAGGCTCAGAATCTAAAACAGATACATGAGGACACCCACATACTGGCTGTATGACTGGGGCACAGTCATTTGACCTCTCCATGCTTCCGATCTCTGCATTATGGAATGACAATATTGACCTCTTCCTCACAAAGGCCATGGAATTAGAGAGCTTCATGAAAGTGATTGGTGATTTCCAACTCCAAAGCAGTCCTTGGGTTAATTCTTATCATTCCACCACCCCACCTTTCCTGTTTGCATGTTTTGTATCTTTCTGTTTATTACCCCTATGGAGTCACTGACACTGATGTGATCAGATGAGATAATGAAATAAAAGAATTCACAGTTTCCTTCTAGGCTTTTGTCCCAGGGCCATCTAGCTCTGTGAATGTTAGACATCACATCACAGGTGTAGATCTCACTGGGGACCATGCTCATTCCTGGAAATTGTGCTTCATTCAAGGTGCATACCCTTCATTTACAACCAACCCAATGTCCAAAGCAACAGGATCTCAGAGAGATCAGGTTCTCCCAGGTGCCACAGAGAAAGAGGAAGTATTTACCTCGTCTGGAGTTTCCTGTTTCTTCAGCCCAGCGCATTTTGTAATGATGAGCTCGTGGCATCGTTTGTGGACAACACAGGTGCACACTGCAAAGAGAGATAACAGAAAGGCTGAGGGACAGGTGAGGGAAGAAAACTTTTCAGCCCAACATGGAATAAGGTCTCAGTTGGAGATACAACAGGAGCTAGGCTTCTCTGTCAGTCCCTGAAGCCCTCCCGGCTGTTATTTGAAAAGGCATTGCCTCCAGAACACTGCAGAAGAGTGAAGTCCTTCTACCCAAAGGTACTGGGAGGGCTCTCTAGTGTTGCTTACTGATCAATCTATTTGCTTTGATATGTCAAGGTCAGAAACAACTTCCTTGTCAGCCCTCCCACAGAGCATTGCCATTGTCTCCTATTGCACTCAGCAGCATAATGCCAAGGTAGCTGATATGAAAGGAGGAGCTGTAGCAGGTGGCACAAAAGTTCCTGGACTTAAAAATCTTTCACACCACACTTGAGAATTCCCATTGAATTTAATACAAGAGTCCTTCAAAAAGTTTGTGGACTATGCATACGATTTCAATTTTTTTACAATAAACTTGCATTTTAATTTGTATTATTTGAAAGTTAATGAGAGAGAGAGAGAGAGAGAGAGAGAATATCTCCCACATTCTGGTTCATTCCCCAAATGCCCACAAGACTGAAGCCAGAAACTTGGAACTGATCTGGGTCTGCCACTTGGGTGGCAAGGACCCAGTCCTGAGCCATCACCTGCTGCCTCCAGAGGAATATTAGGAATCCTGTGAAATGTACTCTGTTGGGAAATGCATGAATTCCAAGTGATGACTTAACTTTCGTGCCAAATGCCAAACACTAAAACTAATCTCTTATTGTATTCTGCCATGAGCTTTTGGAAGTACCTGTGTATGTCCAAGGAAGTGGCATACAGCCATCTGTAGTATCATGGGGCAACATGGGCAACAGGTGGCAGTGGAGATAACTGTGCACACAGGCACAGCATCCTCCAACGGTGTCTCCCCAGGTTCTCCAAGGCTGAGCCCCATGTCAAACTGTTCTGTGAGGAGCTAGGCAGCCTCCCTGCTCTAACCACAGAGAAACTTCAACATTAATGCATTGCATTCGCACCCTCTGATTTGTGTACAGCTTAACCTTGCATTTAGAAGCCATTAATTGGAGGTAAAAATCATCTTCAAGGCCTTCAAGTGAGTTTTAAAGTTTTAAGAGCTAATAATTCCAGAGGAGATAAAAAGAGAGAAAACTGGCAAGGGTCCTTCAGTGCTATTCACTAACCAAGTAGGTGAAGGAGTAGGAGAGTAAGTAAAGTGAAGGAACAGGCAGCCCTGGTCCACCACATTGCAGCAGGGCTTCTAAAGAGCTCCTCAATGATGTGTTCTGTGTCACTATCAAAGATGCAAGAGCTACATGCTCCAAGTGTCATGAAAAAACGGGGGCAGGAGAAGGGGGCTGAAGGCTTCTGTGACTACTGGAATATAGTTGGTACCTACAAGGCACTGTAATATGAGTATGTGGAATGATGGCTGAGGCAGGGGTGCAAAGAAAGCAGCACTTGTGGGAGAGGAAGGATAAGCCTACAAATGGACAGAGCCTTTCAATTGTCATCAGACCCAGCACAGCCTCCTTTGAGCATCAGTGATCTGGACCTCGCCATGGGCCTTCAAAACTTTTGTTCACAACATTCCTCTTACCTTGACATTGGTACCCCTGCTTTCCTATGACACCCCTGAAAGGAAGAACACAACCTTTTAAGAAAGCGAAATTCTACCAAGTCAAAGTGGCTAGCATACAAACCCACCCACCGCACTGTGCACCACCACACTGCATCAAGGCCCAAGGACTGCACTGCTCAGCACAGTCACAGGTCTGCTTGATGTTGGGACTTGTTGTCCTGTACCAATAGCCATTTCAGCAATGATCTTGATAGCTGCCAAATGGCTCTGCTGGCTTTGATCATATCCATCCTCACGGATAAGAAAGGTATTTCTCATTTCCTAGCACCATGCTCCACAGGTTCTCTGACTGTGGAGGAGGGATGTAGCTGGTAGGTGTTTCTCTCGGCACTCCCAAGACCACCAAGGTTTGGGGGCCAGTCTGTGGCCAGCACTGGGGGCTCAATCTACAGTTTAGATGAAAGTCAGTATTAGAAGTTAATGACTATGGGAGAGACCCTAGGGCAAGCTTGAAAGTCAGCATGGACACAGATCAAAGCACAATGGCCTTATCCCAGCCACAGTGTGCCAACAAGTGGGCTGGAACCCAGTGACAGGATCCAAAAGTCTTCCAGGACCACATCCTAGCAAACCTAGCAAATCTTCATTGGATTAGTGAAAATGTGGGATCCAAACTTAGATAATGGGCATGAGATGACTGGGTCAGACGTGGGAAGGAGAAGCAACTATGGCTGGGAATGGAGCATTAGCTTCTGCTACTGTATGGCTGCTCTGCTCAGAGCTGTGTCCTCAGATGTCCATGCCAAGCTATGTCACAACACCAGAGGACAGGGATTCCTGGACACCACGGGAAGCCAGGGTTCTCTCAGAGCCCAATTCACACATTCCCCAGCTAGGTTCACACTGAAACTCAGCATCACTTCCTCCTCCTCACTGCATCCAAAGAGATCAACTTGCCAGCAAGACTAATGGGATGTTAGGAAAAGCATCAAAATCAGGCCAGCCCAGGGTGGACAAATGCCTTTCACACTCCCTAGCTAGAGGACATCATACAGGCTTTTGGTCATTTCTAAGCCTTGGTACTCCCAGGAGAATGACATTAATACTGCATAGCACATAGGATGCCCAGAAGATTCCACTTGACATTTCCAGTGCCTAAGAAAGACACTGGCCTGTGAAGGATATTTATTAAGTTTTCCAATGCCAGCGTTAGTGTCCTGTATCCACCCCTATAGCCCAAAAGTTCTGTTACCCATTCCTCTACATCAAAATTCCATTCATCAAGAAATTAAAAATGCTACTTCCCCCAGGAAGCCTTCCCTGTCCATTCCAGCTGGCATTGCTCTCTCAAGCACTGAAGACTCAGCATCCTAGCAGCATCCTTATTGGACCAGTTTCTTAAAAAATGCTTTGTGCTACAGATATTGGCAATCAAGTGTGGTTTAGCTTCACTGAAGACAATGCAAATCCATGTAAAGTAAAGGGATAACCACCATGCACCCTCACACAACCATCAGCAAATTTTTTAATTACTAACTGTAGCCCTTTCTCCCCCTCTTTCCAGCATGAGCTTTAAACAAATCCTAGACATAACTGTACTTCCTTTCTAAACAATGTATCTTGTCTTGAGGAAAGGTAATGACTCCTTTTAAATACAGTATCATTCTTGGTTGTAAAGTCTTAACTCCTCAATAGAGTCTGACCCTGGGTCCTAAGCACTGAGAACCATGGTTAACTGTTTCCATTCACTTTTCCCATGCACCATAGACCCAGGTAGCAGCCCTCCAGAGATATCTTCTACAGCCAGCTAAAGAATTAAGGGTGCACATCAGTGATTTTTACCTTTCACTATAAACCATGGAATTTACTTTTATTTGAAACTAATTTCATTGGAAGTTGAGCATTTCAGGAACTCTACTGCAAGCTGTTTACTTCATGGAAATGCTTCCAATATCAGATGGGTAAAGATGTGATGCCCACTCCGCAAGGTGGCAACACTCAGAGAAGGTAAGATTCTTTTCTCATTGAGGTTAACCTCTCAAGCTTCCAAATTAGAGTTCTAAAAAGATTCCAAAATTACACAAAAGGGTCTTCCCTCCAAAGCCTGATAATGTAAGCATGCTTTGACAGATATCTCTTCTTTGTTTCAAATGAAAATGCAATGGCTTTTGACTGGAAGAAAACAGACAGTCCCACCAGGCATCAAGTTTTAGGATCAAGATTATATTTGTTAACATTCTTTAAATTAAATTTCTAGTCCTCCCCTATTTCAGAAAAGTGTTCAGAACTAGAGGTTCCCAGGACAAAGACTTACCAGATGAAATCCCTGCAGTGGGAGCAGTAGGTGGGCTGCCGAAGGTATGTGGCCATGAACTTGTGACCGTTGACCTGGTGGACCCTGCGACGGACAGCTCCCTGCCGCTTCCTCGGCCGCATGCGCTCCCGGAACACACGCTCTTCATTGTCTTTGGGTGCTGGGAAAAGATTAGAGCAGAAAAGGAAATGGAGTCTGGGTTAGTGTGTTTCAGCTACGATCTCCAGCCACCCACTGCCCCCGGGGTAGAAATGGGGCTGGGTGGAAGGCACCTTTGCCACCAGAGGGACTTGGGGGTCTCATTGCTCAGCTGCTGTGAGCAAGCCTACTGGAGGTGTGGAGACCCTGGATACACATTTTTCCCACCACATCCCACGTGTAATTTCATCCCAGAGCAAATTTATCTGCCAGAGGGCGTCTCCCTCCTCCCCACACCACTACAGAAATATGTTGGTCATCATGCAGGTCTGTAAGTATAAGTGATTTTTACTTCATCTATATTTAGAATGTTCTGTTTTCATGAGCAGAAAAAAATGGGGACAAAAAATCAAATGTCATCAGGAGCTCCTTCTAGTCACAAATGTGGTCCATAGAAGTCCAATTCAGAGACCCAAGTCCTGGGCAATGCAGGTTAGGCAGGGGTGGGAGAATTATTTTTGCAAAATGTACCTCTCTTGGCTTTTTCACAACAGAATTCAGGCCAGAACACATTTAAGCAGTTACGTCACCCCCTAATGCATTTATAATGTAATTTGATTTGTAAATTAGCTAGTCTCTAAAACTGATTGTAATGATGGTTATACAACTACGTGATTACACTAAAAACTATTGAAGCATATCCTTTAAATGAGTAAAATAAGTGACTTGTATGATACATGAATCATATCTCAGAAAAGCTGTTATAAAAAATTAGCTAGTCATTTGCATCCTGGAAAATTCCATTTTCGGAAAAAATGGTGATAAGAGCAATTGAATTTTCACAAATGGAACACCGCTGAGATTGTGGATGGAGTCCCCTCTGAGTACTGCATTTCTTGGCTCCTTACGGAAACAGCCAGCAGCTATACCAAACGTTCTAGACTATGTAGACACTGACAGGACCAGGTGGTGGCCAGGCATTCCAACCCATGCCCATTTAGATTTAGTGCCCTTTTAGTAGTGTGATTGACACCTGGGTCAAAGCTGTTGAAATTGAGGGTGGAGGTGGTTCTGTTCCTTTGGTATAGGTGGGCAAGGATGCCAAGGCTGGCTCCTGGAAGTCAGTGTCTGTCTGGGCTGAGCTGCCTCAAAGTTTGCATTTCTCCTTCCCTGCTACACATAGGTACTGGCTTTTGAGCTAGGTTTTAAGTCGACAACCCGCGGGAACAGAAGGAGCAGGCCCTGACCCCAGGTCAACTCTGTTTCAGATGAGATCTCTGCGAAGCTATGGAGCTGGTGACAGATGTGGGGTTGGAACCCATGGTAGGTGAAAACATCTACAGTTCACAGACTCTGGACTGGTCAAGGATCGGATTGGAGCATCCCAGGCAGAGAAGAAAGTGGCCTATATGATGTGAAGAGCGTCCCCATGATGCTACAGCCGCCCTCTCCCCAGGGCCTCCATGCCTGGAGTCTACTACCAGAAATGGATCTCTCGGCATTCCCACTGGTGTCCAGGGTTAGTCCCCACTTCACACACATGCATTCAGCTGTACCACTAGGTTCCATCTTCTGTTTTGCTGCCCATCTGTCTGCTTTTATGCCAGCATCACACGGTTTGGTGACTGACGCTTTGCATTATATTTTGGCATTAGGAAGTTTGATCTCTCCAGGTTTATTCTCCAAGTTGCTTCAGCTTTTCAAGTTTTTTTTTTTTTAACTGAGGGGGGGTTGGGGAGGAAAGAGGGGCAATTGAATGCTAGGATGACTTTTTATGCTTCCACAGAAAACACCTGTGGACTTTTGATAGGAATTACATTGCATTTGCAAATCACTTGGACAAGTGTGGACATTTGAACAATATGTGTTCTTCCTTACCACGAAAAGCAAACTAATGCCAAAAATACACAATAAGAAGACACTTTCTTCAGCATATAGTGCTGGCAAAACTGTATACTTCCATGCCAAATGATCGAATCAGGTGCCCATCTTACATCCCAACTCAAAATGGAAGATGTGAAATCACAAACCTCCTAGGGGAAAAGGGAGAAACTTGACATTGGTCTTGGCAATGATTTTTGGATATGTAATAAAAGGACAGGCCAGAAAATAGACAAGAGGGACAGCATCCAACTAAAATGCTGCACACAGAAAAGGACAAAAATGAAAGGGTAACCTACACAATGTAAGAAAAAAGTTTGTAAGCCATATATATGATAGTTGATATCCAAAATATAAAAAGAATGTCAAAAAATGCAATAGCCGGGTGTGCTAACCTAGCAGCTAAAGTCCTCTCCTTGGATGTGCCAGGATCCCATATGAGCACAGGTTCTAATCCCAGCAGCCCTACTTCTCATCTAGCTCCCTGCTTGTTCCCTGACAAAGAAGTCAAAGACGGCCCAAAGCCTTGGGACCCTGTATCTGCAAGAGAAACCTAGAAGAAGCTCCTGGCTCCTGGCTTCACATTGGCTCAGCCTCGGCCATTGCAGCCATTTGGGGAGTGAATCAATGGATGGAAGATCTTCCTTTCTGCCTCTCCTCCTCTCTGTATATCTAACTTTCTAATAAAAATAAATAAATCTTTTTAAAAAATCACGATCTTTGCTTTGATACCCAAGAGACAGTGTTAGCTAAAACAAACAAACAAACAAAAAAAATTGTGTGATTTGCTATTGGCATTGCTATGAAACTGATTTATTCACTCACTGTTGGAGGTTATGTCAATTTATCTATGATTTTCAGAAATCAGTAGTAGAAAACATAGCAAAGAAAAAAAAAAGAAAACATAGCAAACAGATTCACACTCTAATCTTCCAATTCCTTAGGAATTAACCCAAGGTTAGTGATCAAACAAACTCACAGCTAGGCACTTATAAATATTCCTTAACGCATATGTATATCAACCAACTAGCAGAAATAAGTAGAAAAAGCATTAGGAGAATGGGGTCTTCCATTCACCACTAACATTACATGTATAGTAATTTAAAAGTGATAAGGAGGAGGTGTTAAGATATCACTTAGGGTGCCTGCATCCCATAGCAGAGTGCCTGGATAGAGTCCTGGCTCTGCTTTGATTTCAGCTTCCTGCAAAGTAGTAAGTGATGGCTTGGGTAGCTGAGTTCCTGCCAGCCACATGGGAGACACAGATGGGCTTCTGGGCTTCAGGCTTCTGTCTGGCCTATCCTGAGGTCCTGTAGACATTTGGAAAGTAAATCAGTGGATGGCAGATCTCTCTCTCTCTCTCTCTCACTCTCTCTTTCTCTCTCTTAAATAAATATAAATATATCAATTTACAAAATTTAAAGTGATGAGGAAAGGTCAGAGAAACCTATGGAAATGTGCTCTAATACCATGAACAACAAAATGCACAACAGCATACATACATCTCTATGTAAGTTACCTGCAGGTGGAAAGTAACATTAAAAAATTACGCTACAATATAATGATAGGATGATACATATTGATATTTGAAAAAAAAATGTTCTCCAAGGTTCTTCAGTGACCAGGTTTTTTCACTGTGTGGAAACTACATTAGGGAATGGGCAGCTCTCACATGCTGCAAGAGTTGGAGGATACCTGGCAGGAAGAGGAGAGTGTCCTGGAGGTTGCCATGGAGATCAGGTGAAATGGACAAACTTCAGCTCTGACCTGAGTGAAGGCTGGCCCACTGCACAGCCCCCATCCACCAAACCTTTGACGAACTCTGAAGGCTGCTCACTGCTGTCACTGGTGTACTCAGCCACGCTTGGCTGGTAGGGTTTCATTGGCCACAGCCATGGAGGCAAAACCAACATTGGCTGCTCTCCCAGAGGACCATCTGGCTCCGGCAGATCCCTTATTTCATGGCTGCACCTGCCACACAGCAGGAGGGATGGGGAAGTCAGAGAAAGACCAACCAAGAGCCAGATCACTTTTTGGAAATTCTCTGTGGAAATGTTGATCATGACAGTGAGACAATGGCCAGAATTCACACAGGCTCAAGCAGGGAGACCCTCCAAAACTGCTCCAAGGTCCACAGGAGCCTTCACCATCAACAACACTACAGACATGATTCCTAGCTGGGTCCATGAACCTAATAAATCTCACACTCCTAGGAACTCATATCAATGAACCCATATTTAAGATTTTATTTATTTACTTATATGAAAGGTAGAGAAGGGGGATCACCACTAGTCATTGGATTCATTCTCAAGAAGCCTGTAACATCTGTGGCTGTAGTGGACTGAAGGCAAAAGCCAGAAACTCAATCTGGGTCTCCCATGTTTGTGGCAGGGACTTAAATACTTGCATTATCATGACTTGCTGCTTTTCAGGGTGTGCTCTAACAGAAAGTGGGCTTAGACTAAGAGCCCTGACTACAATCCAGACACTCCACTATGGGACACAGTCCTCCCAAGGAGCATCTTTTAACCACTATGTCAAATGCTCACATCAATGAATATTTCACAGTCCCAGTGTGCAGAATTCATGACAGGCTGCAGGCAGGTGCAGGAACAGTTTCTCTACTCTCACCAGCTCCCTACCCTTTGGGATTGAGACTTGTCAGTGTAGATTAGAAGAATATACAAAGATTCAGGAAGAGGCAGTCCTGGCCCTCGGGCCTATGCCACTCTTCTGGCCAATCTTGCCATTGAGGGTTTGCTACTCAACTGCCAATGCCTCTACCAGCCACATCTCCTACACAAAAGTTGAGCTGACAGATGGACCATCAGAACTGATGACCAGCCCACACACAAGGTAATGGGCAACCTGAACTTCACCATTCTCAGGATGCCTTTGGTTGAATCACATCTAGGCAGGAATTTCTCATAGTCCCAGACCTATGGACTGCTATAGGCTAGTATCTTCTGGAATAGCTGTAACAGTAACTATTAAACTCAACAGTCGTGTCTGCCTGCACTACACTCACCAGTGGTAGGCATGTGCAGCCAGCTTAGGCACACTGTCCTTCCTGACCACCAACGCTGCATGCATCCACCAAAGTTGCAGCCTCAGTCATCTGATTCTGATTTCCAGAAGCTTCCATTTACTTGTTTATCTCCCTGCACCCAACACAGACCTTTACCTCCAGAGGGACAGTGAAAGGCTTCACACCCCAGATTGCATAGCCTGTTTTGAAGCCCCTCTGTTGCTTGCACCCTGCTGGGGTTCTTTCTACTGCCTCTAGATGTCACTCAAACACCCACTACCTGACAGCCAGTTTGCTTTTGACTCTGCTCATCCCACCCATCAAGCAACCTGAGAAAGCTGATTGCATCTCCAGGTTTGGAAAACTGTCAAGAAGACTGAGCTAGGCCAGGAACATTCAAGCTCTAGAACAAAGGCAGTGAGAAACATGGCAACTCTTGAACAAACGTTGAGGGTCTCCTAAAAGTCTGATCTTGGAGCCCAGAGAACAAATTCTAGCCCACAAACCAACTTCACTGCACAAAATAATGCAATCATCCTAGCTTCTTTATCTGTTTAGCTGTCCGACATTGGACATTAAAAATAATGGTCAATGTTTGCCAGGCCCCTGATATGTGCTGACCACAACTGCAAGCAACTTCTGTTCAGTAGGTACTATCATGAATACATATACAACAGTATGTCAAAAGTTGGTGGAAAAGTGGAATGAAGAGTATACAGTGATACAGCAAATACTGAAACCCATGCATAGTTTCTAATTCACATTTACCCTGAACTTCTAGAAGATACCAGTGCCAACCCGCTATAACTCTAAGTTCTGCATTTGCGGTCAAGAATGGGTTGAATATGCCTTCAAAAATTACATCTGTACTAGACACCTATAGACTGTTTTTCTCACTATGTTTCCCTAAAAGATAGGGTGCAACAACTATTTACACTCCATGAGGTATAAGTCATCTAGCATACTTTAAGATGTATGGAGGGATATCTGTATGTTGTCTGCAAATACCACATTGCTTTATGTACATATTTGAGCGTCCACAAATTTTGGTATCTGAAATGTGTGGTGGGGGGCAGTGCTGGAACCAATGCCCTTCACAGATTGAGGATAATGGTAAATGGGATAGGTAGGCACATATGTATCCTCTAACAATACCACTAGCAGTGTTATTCTCATAGAAACCCAGGCTCCACATGGCAAAACAGCTACTCTGCTGGAGGCTTGCAGGCAATAGTAATAGCTCCCCAAGGACAGCAGAAGAGGCTGGGTCCCATTTGAACCCAGCAGTGTGAACAGAAGACTCCTGCTGGTTGCAGATGGCTCACCTGACTACACACCTGCCCTTACCCTCCATCAGAGACTTAGAGAAACAAGCCAAAGGGGACTGCCTGGATCCACCTAATGGAAGTTAACACAGTGGCTGAATGAAGCAGGTATGCTAAGTCCACCAAGAAACTACAGAGGAAAAATAATTCAGCATATGTCCATTTCCATAAAATGCAAAAAAAAGAACAGAATAAATACACCCAAGTACACAGAAGCCAGACTGCAGGGGAGACCTGCTGCAAGGGTATGTGATAAACTGCTCATCTATCAGATGCTTGGTGCCGGGGATTGTTCTGCCACAGACTAAACTCTTGGCCACAAAGCAATGGGAACAAGCCCACACTCTCAAACATTGTGGAATTAGTGGTGACACAAATAAACCATGGACCAACCAGTGCTGTTTTTGATAGCAGCAGAAAGGAGCAGGAGATGGTCCTGCTAAGATGGACCCTTCTCCATTCAACCTTTGGGGAGTTGACCTAACTTTCCCTTTCAATAATTCTTTTTGCTTGATGTTATGAACTTATTGGTAGCAAAAAAAAAATGTAAGGTCAGTGGAAGGAAACTAAAGCTATGTACTGCACAGCAAAGCAAGAGTGCTTTTGCAAAAAATTCTTATACTCTATTTTTCTCACAGAAAATATTTTCAAGTGAAATGAATGCTGCACGGCAGTGTTTTAAACATTAAGTAAATATTTATGAGATGCCAGAGATTGCATTTTCCATGTTGTTCTCACACAATACATTAAAGAAAATCTCTGCTGAAAACAGGAAAGAGGAAATGGTGATTAATTCCTTCAGGGAGATGAAGTTGAGCTATCCATATCTCTGCAGAGTCCCACGTGCATCAGAAGCATCTAAGAGATTTGTACCACCTGCTTGATTCTTGTGCAACCCAGCCAAAAGAGCCCTGCCCGTGTATCTGGACCAGCATCTCAAATACAAACTGAGTTCTCTTTCCTTTCTGGATCTGCTGTCCTGCACTGGGAACAGAGCAATGAAAACAAAACTGTAGCCAGCTTGTGCTTGACAGGAAAAGGGCATGAAAACATTGGACATTGATGGGGTTGGACGGGCAAAATAGGGTAGTATAAACTGAAGCCAAATATGGCAGCTGCTGGACAATAGGGGGAATGGGAAGCAACCCCTGACACCACTGCCCCATGCTCTGATGCCAAGCACACCACCCTAAACACAGAGAATATCTTACCCCCTGCCTTCCTTCATTCGTTCCTTTACATACTGGAGTTGCAATGGAACTTGCCCGCAGGCTCTGGTACCCAGGAAATGTCACTCCTTCCAGAAGGAAACCACAAGGCAAAATCCCTCTGGGCAGACTGCTAAAAGCTCAGAGGGCTCCCAGCCCAGGAACTCTGCCAAGTGGGGCACCAGGGGCAGAGGCTCTGCTGGTGCCAAGACAAAGTCCACATGAACCACAGGACATGGAGCCATTGCAGAATGCCAGGCACCTGAGCACTGGAGAACTCCCGGCATGGAGTGAAGCTCTGTCCCTGGCTTTCGGTTCTAAGATGCTGCCTTAACACACACCTGTGAAAAGCAGCAAGGTGTCTGTGTGATCCAGGCGGGGTGGGGGGTTGTGCGGATGTGACAGCATCAGTGCCAAAGGCTGTCTGACATTCACCCACTCCTCCCAATATGAAAACATACACCTTTCAACAGGCTATGGGCTTATTAACTGAAAAAGCCACACCTTCCACTTGTAGTTTACATCAGCTGTTCTCCATCAGCCTGTGAGCAGCAGGCAGAGTCTAAGGCCAAAGCAGAGCGAGCCAGCCATGATCCTAAAGCCCGTCTTCCTCGCCTCCAGCTCCAGAGAGCATCTCAACATTAAGCACTTGTGTGGGTTCCCAAACTACAATAAACTTTTTTCCCTCAAACTCATTTTTTGCTATGGCAGTTTTGAGCCCTCACTCATCTTCAAAGTTCAAATTAAAAAGAAAGAAAAGAAACAAACATGGCTTCTTCCAAAGACACCTGGAATTCTGGGCAGTGTCCAGAATTGATCAGGTGAAAATTTTTATGAGATTGCCAGAAAATTAAGGCGAGCTCTGGCAAGGCAGAGTCCAACTCCTAGAAGAAAATGGGAGCAGGTGTTAGCTTCACGGTTGAGATGCTCACATCCACACTGGAGGACCTGGATTCGGTTCCTGGTGCTGACTCTGCAGCCCAGGTTCCTGCTACTATAGACGCCAGCAGACCAGGGTTCCTGGTACTCACGTGGCACACCTGGACTGAATTCCAGTCTCTCGGCTTTAGACTGGAGTTCTGTAAACATTTGGGGAGTGGAGCAGCAGATCAGTCTTCTCCCTCTCCTCTACTCTCACCCTGTTTCTTGGGAATGTGGTGTGTGTGTGTGTGTGTGTGTGTGTGTCTGACTCTCAATATATACATAAACATTTTTATAAGAATTCAACAAATCTCAAAATAACAATGAAAGGAAATAAGAGGTGAAAAAAAAGACATAAAGGGTGATTAAGTCAGCAAATTCAGGTTAATAATGGGTCAACTGAACCTTCCCAGCAAGCAGACATATTTGATATAACAAAAGCTCTCCCAGGTCCTTGGTTCCTAGCGACCAAGGAGTGACTTCCCCCGCCTTCCACGCTCCTTCCTATTAACTCAGTCTTATCACTGGGGAACTGCACACATTGAGTAAGCCCAAGCTTTCCACACATGCAGCTATACTGGTCCCATCCTCTGATGGAACTTCTCCTCTGGCCTCAAAGTCTACTTAAACCAAACCTTTTCTTAGACATTCTATGTTCCACTGGGACTGTGACCAAAGCTCTTCACAAAGAGGAACAAGAAGGTCAAAGCAGTGACACTTTTAATAGCTGAAAGCACCACTTCACCTAACTAGTGCTCCTGCAGGGTGCAGAGGCTCTGACTCGCAAACACACATGTCCACCATGCTTCCTTTATTGCTGGCACCCTCTCCTTTGCCAAAGGGACCTGAAGATCCAGGGCACATGCCAGATCCCTAGTTATTCAGGCTTAGGGTCTCAATGACTCCTTTCTTCCCTTGAGCTGTCTCCCATGGTGATCTGAGAACATGAGGCAAGAGCAGCTGCGGTGTGAGGAGGAACATCCTATCTAATAGCACTGCAACCGACAGAGACCACAGCTAAATGTCAGCTGCATCTCCACAAACCCCTGTGCAAAGAAGATGAAAACTGCCAAGAGAAAAAGAGAAGAAACTCCCCCAGCTTTGTAGTTTAATGAACCTAAGGAAATATTCTAAGACCTTAGAGGTTTAAAGGAGCTCCAATCAGCTTAGTTCTTGGTGCTAATGCAGAGATCAAATTTCCCAAATGAATAACTTATCTTTGTCCAGAAGGAAAATACTGCTTTGAATCTCAGCCATGTTCTAGTGGAAGAAGAAAGAATGGCCTGACATTACCCAACTTCTCTCCAGCTAAAATACAGCTCCTATGGAACGCCTATGGACTTCAAGGCAGCCCAAGAGTTGGGTCTTTGACTTACAGAAGTCGGCACATGATCTGGAAATCTGGTACCTGCTCACACCTGTGCGGCCACCAATACCTTTTGGTAAGTTATACTTTAAGCAGGAACCAGTCCTGCACAAAGCAGGCTACCACTTTCCTGAAACGCTAGCAAATCTGGTTGCCTCCAATAGATGGTGAAGTGCCTAAGAAATAACAGAGATCTCCTGGGAAAAAGAGGCAAGGAGAAGCATCACAGCACCTGGAAGAAATAACAGAGTTAAATAGGAGACAAAGCAGCCAGCCTCCACACTGAGCCCTGGCAATCCCTGTCTGCTGCGTTTCACACTCTGGCATGGTCACCTCCTAGAGAGACACCTGCTGCTTGTGAGACCAAAGTGATCCTACAGAAAAAATAGAGTGGATTTCTGCATAGTGGCTTCTGCTTTGCTGTCTCTTGAGTCAGCAACTGTGGAGAAAGCCTGCGGTGGCGTGATCCTTGTCCCAGAGGAGCCCTTGGGAAAGGCCCCTTGAGAGGAAGACCCACACTGATTTGTGAGCCTCATACACCCACCACATGAGAACCCTCTCCTGCAGCCCTCCTGTCAAACCTTCAGATGACCAACACCCAGGTCAATGTCCTGAGCCTCTTGGAAAGACTGTGAGCCACAGCCACCCCACTGACACTGACTGATATTACCCTCAGATGTTTAAATTTGAGGCAATTTATCATGTAATATTAGGGACTTAATTCAAGGGGGGTGACAGGCCAACAAGCAAGACAGACATAGGAACTTTTTAAAATCTTATTATTTGTTTAAGAAGGGGAAAGAGAGAGAGAGAGAAAAAAAAATATTTTAAGTACGTAACTGCTCACTCAACCAGAGTTTACTGGGTGCCTCCTGGGTCTTTGGTGCCTATACACCATATAGGAGGGAGAGAAAGAATGAATTCTACAAAAGGCAAGCTTATTTGAGATACCCCATCACCTGGAGAGTAGTCCCCACGTAAAAGTGAGTTAGGCTGACCCAGATCATGAGAACATGGAGTTAGAGATGCTGGCAAAGGCCTGGTATCCACCAACACAGACTGACTCCTGCTGCCGCCAGCTCCTCTGTGCTTGCCTTAACCTTTGCCTGAGGCCCCAAGCCCCAAAGAAACACAAGTCCTCTGGAAGGCCATGAATATACAAAGTTCATATATTCATCTCCATACCATTCTTGAAGAAAATTCCTGTCTTATCTCAGGAGAAATTGGGGGCAAAATGCAATGATATGGGGAAAGTCGGTTGGGGGGAAGAAATTTGGGGAGGAGGTAAGGGAAATCCCAGGAGCTATGGAATTGTATCATAAAATTAAAAATAAAATAGAAAGGAAAAAAAGAAAAAACAAATCAGAAAAAAACTTAAGAAAATTCAAGCACGCTATCATATTTTTCTTATAGGTGGTTTATAGATGTTTTTTAAAGCAACAGATGCAAAAATTACATGAAGATTGGCGGACTGGAAGAAGAGAAGGCAACACCTTTTCAGCGCATACGGGGTTTGATGAGAAGTAGTAGAGTTTTCCCTTTTAAACAAGACTACTAGTACCAAAGCAAAAAAGAAGTTACACAGATAGCCCCTCTCATTCCACAATACACACGTCCCAGGAAATGGCACAAGCACATGGGGGAAGGACACAGGCCCTACTTTCTGCTCATTTGTACTGACGTGGGTCATTTCATATGAGATTGTGAGAGATGGGGGGCAGATAAGGTGACACAGGAACAAACAGAATCACCATACGGGCAGCAGCCCCTAGGAACAAAGAGTTCATGTCTGCTTGAGTTGAGCAGGAAGGATATTTCAGATTGCAGCATTTCTGAAATTTGGTGCAAGCCACCCCACATCCTCCAGAAACAATCCATCCATGAAAGAGCTGCCTTCCTCTACTCTGGGGCTACAGAAAATGAAGTCAATGTCTGTTTTTTTAACGAACACTATTTACTTTCTCCAAACTGCAGCTTCCAAAGACCCAGATCAAATCTATTACTGAAGAAATTAAGTGAGATGCTAAAACGTGTGTGTGCGTACACAAAGCAGAGTAACTAAAATAAGGTCACAACATGACACTTTCTGTTCTTCCGAATAACTTTCATGAGGATAAAAGATGTAAGTGTTCAAAAAGGCAAATGTCCTTCATTCTAGACCTGCCCTTGCCTCCCTGGCTAGCCGCCAAACCCAAATGCCTTACTGAGAGGACAGCTCATCTTTGCACCTGCTGTCTTCCATGGACAATGACCTTCCTCTTACACTGGGTAAGTTTAGGGTTTTCCTAAAGCTCATGTCACATTCTCCCCCTTGCTTGTGATTTAAAAGAACTCCTGATGACTTTGGACTGAGGACTGCCTGAAAATGGACAAGCTATTAGCACAAGGACTCCAGGTTTATTCTCTTCTTATCATCCTGAAGGGCACACCCATTAGACTACACTCACATCCTGGTCATAAGTTCACACCCAACCAGAAAACCTTTCTAGATCTCACAAATCAACCCTCCTTAAGACTCCTTAGGGGGAAGTCTTGGTCAAAGGATTCTAGGAAACCATTTTTGAAGGCCAGAAGGAGGGAAAATAGAGACTTGGGCATAGTCATTATCCTCATCAAGACCAAAATAGCATTGGAGACCATTGACATTCTAGCACCTGTTTCTTCAAAGTGAACTGTATTCTGAGCAAAGTAACAGTGCAAAGTTCGGCACACATCAGAGTTACTTGGAGGGCTTGTTTAAACACGTGCTTCTAGACCTCATCCCCCAACTGCCTGGATCAGGGGTGAAGGGAGAGGCTGAGTTTAGTTTATCACGTGTTCTGAGACTGATGCTGCTAGTCTGGAATGACATTCTGAGAACTCTGCAGACCCCGCTCTCTGCCTTACCTGAATCACCTAAAAGTGGCCAAGTTACTCAAAAGTCATTAAAACCTACTTGGGACATAAAAGCCAGAGCAGACCATCACCCCATTACAGAACAACAGACATCGGGGGGAGGGTCAACTCAACAGAATACAGTCCAGAAAGCAGTGCTAGTAGTCAACCCAACTGATTTTAAACAAAGACACAAAGACAATTCAATGGAGAAAGGAAAACCTCTTCAATCCTTAGTACTGAAAAAACTAGATGGCTATATGTAAAACATAAGCACAGATACATACTTTGCAACTTGTGCAAAAACACTCAAAATGTATTGTACATGTAATATGTAAAACCTGAAAAAAATGTCTAGAGAACAACCAACAAAATGTTTGTAACCTTGGGGTTAGAGAAAGATTTATTAGCTTTGACTCGGAAAACATAACTCACCAAAGAAAAGATTGATAAGTTAAGCTTCTTCAAAATTACTAACTTCGGCTGCTTGTAAGAAATTGCTTAGAAAATAAAACAGCAAATTTCAAAATGAGACAAATACATGCCAATCACACACTGAGTAAAATAAAAATCTACAATATAGAAACAACTCTCAGAATTCAAAGCGAAAACAACCCAATAAAAAATAAGAAAAGGGGGCCCAGTGTGGTAGCCTAGTGGCTAAAGTCCTCACCTTGCATGCTAGGGATCCCATATAAGTACCAGTTCATATCCTGGCTGCTCTACTTGCCTTTCAGCTCTCTGCTTGTGGCTTGGGAAGCAGTCAAGGACAGCCCAAAGTCTTGGGACCCTGCACCCACATGGGAGACTCAGAAGAAGTTCCTTGCTTCTGGCTTCAAATTGGCTAAGCTCTGGCTATTGCAGCTACTTTGGCAGTGAACCAGCAGATGGAAGATTTTTCTATCCTCTCTTCATTCTATAAATCTGACTTCTCAATAAAAATAAATAAATCTTATTTTAAGAAGGAAAGACTTTAAAGAAATTTCATCCAAAAAAGATATATGGAGGTAAATGCCTGAGAAGACTCTTAATGTTAGTTGATGGAAAATGCAAGGTTAAACAAGATGGAACTATTGCTATGTGCCCACCAGGATAGTTACTACAACAAAACCTGAAAATGTGGAGAAATGGTGACGCTATCAGGTCGATGGAGCTTGCATACTTCATTGGTCAAGAGACAGAATAACTGTCACTTAGGAAAACAGTTGGCAGATTCTTTTAAAACCAGACACACCCATTTAGCTCACACAGTCTAGTAACCTCATTCCTAGCTGTTTATTCAAATGGAACAGAGACACATTCACACAAAAACTGATATGCAAGTATTTACAGAAGCTTTATTTTTAATCACCAATTGCTGAAAAGAATCCAAGTATCCCTCAGCAAGGGTACAGCTAAATAGACAAATCAGGACACACCTACACTGAGAATTTTCTTCAACAAAAACAAGAAATGAATTATGGATACAGACAACAGAAAGATGACTCTCCAATGCACCATTCTAACTGAAAAAAGGGTGAGCCACTTCCAGAAGACACATACACTATGCAATTCTATCCCAATGACATTCTGGGAAGAACAATGTTATTGGCACTGCAAAGAGGTGGGTCATTACCTCAGGCTGCATAATAGGATTGACTAAGGAAAGGAAATGAAAGAACTATTCATGTACACACACACACACACACACACACATATATGTGTGTATATATATATATTATATATATGTATTAATTTATTTATTTATAATTACAGACAGTGCTACTTCATCTATTGATTCACTCCCCCAGTGGTCACGACAGCTGGGGCTGAACCATGCCATGCCCAGAGCCAGGAACTCCACCCTGGTCTCCCATGTGGGCTGAAGAGGTCCAAATACTTGGGCCATCTGCCACTACCTTCCCAGGTGCATTAGTTAGCAGGGAGCTTCTGGGAAGTGGAGCAGCTGGGATTCAAGCTAACAATCAAATGGTATGTCAGTGACACAAGCAGTGGCTTAACCTGCTGTACCCCAATGCCAGATGGGAATTACTCTACATTTTGATAGTGATCTTGGTCACATGAATGCATGTATTTGTCAAAATTGTGCCCTAGAAAGGGCACATGTAAATAAATTAAATTTTTTAAGTAGAAAAATAATTAGGGTCCTATTATATCCTCAGCCCTGTCAGGAACTACAAAGGAATGTAGCTTAGCATAGTTGAAAAGGAGCATCTGCCAGAGGTATTTAAATACCTGCCCCTGAGAGCCCAGCTGGGCAAAAAAGACTGCAGTAGTGCCAGAGAACTACACTGTTATTTCTTTTATTTGAAAAGCAGAAAGAGAGATACTGACTGTGTACACGGAATGCAATCTGGGTTGGGTCAGGCTGTAAACCGGGAACCTGGAGCTTAATTTGGGCCTCCTGTGGAGGTGACAGGCACCATTTGCTTGCTGCCTCCCAGGCTGTACACTAGCAAAGAAGTTGGCACTGGAACCAGAGCCAGGACTCAACCTTGGACCCTCTATTGTGGGATGCAGGCATCCCAAGTGGCGTCATCATGCCCACTTCTGCTTCTCCCTTTAAAGCATGGACTCTCCCTCCTCCCACTACGCCCTGCTTTTCACTTCTCTCTTCCAAGCTCCTTCACACATTGCTCCCCTACACTCACCTAAATCTCCTTCACCTTTTAAAATGAACTCATCTGTGAAAACTTCCCCTAGGAAACCAGAGCCACAGGGATCCCCTCTGTCTTTGAACTACTCTGTCCAATTAAACATTCATCTGGGTAACAATTATGCTCTTTGTGAGCACTTGGCATGCTGTTTGAATTGTCCCCTCCCAGACTGCTGGTTACTTCAGGAAAAAGAGCCCCAAAGTTCACCCTGCAACCCACCTCACCGCCCATCACTCCCACCATCTAGTGCCAATCACCATTAGTTGAATGAAATGCCAAAGCATCGACAATAGGTTCCAGAAGCAATGTGCTTTCAAACACATACTAATTCATGCACTTACAGTTCAAAATCACTGTATTTTTCCTTGCATACAATGATATCAAAGCTTTTTTTCACATATTAAAAGCCGCCCCTAGTTTAAACAATTTATCAATCCATAAAGAAGCCACAAGAGCCCAGCAAGCACATGCATTTCTTGACATACAGTTGTTTCCAAGTATAAGGTTCCTTTCATGTTTTGGCACATTGAAAGCAGAGTCCCCACGCTCTTCTTTTTAACACTAATCAAACAAATTCTATATATTTCAGAGTTCTATGGCCAGCCATCTTGAGTTAATGTGTACCATCCATGGATATTTTCTGTTTCCATGCACATTTCTGCTTGCTTTTGATATGCCAGTTTAATTCAGCTCATAATCCTAGAGAACTGAGTCTGCAGAGGAGTCATTGCATTTGGAGTCTCACATTCACTTTCACTCTAAGTTTCAGTGATTTTACAAAAAAGGATAAATCGTCAATGTAATAATGAGAGTTGTTGGATCACAAATAATCTCTCCTAAAAATTTCTAACTGGCACTTCAACAGTCAGCTTTTTGTGAAAAGAAATCATCAGGGTTCACAGACATGGTTGGAAAGGTTCCACAGACAACCCCATTGACATGGTGGTGAACTGGACTGTTTCCTCCTGTGCTCATCATCACAAGCACCAGACAAGATCCTGTGTACCCATGATCCCATTCAGCAGGAGAGGAGATCATGGGAAAGGCTTAAACCAATAAAGTATTAGAAGGCCACTTATCTTTTTAAATTATTTATTTGAAAGCAGAGCTACAGAGACAGAAACAGCCCATCTGCTACTCTTAAAATAGCAACTGCCAGAGCTGAACCAGACCAGAGCCAGGAGCTTCTCCTGGGTCTCCCAAGCCATTGGGCCATTCTCTACTGCCTTCCCAGGCACAACAGGACAGAGCTGAATGAGTGGCAGAGCAGAGGGGACTCAAACCAGTGCCCAAACAAGATGTCAGCATCTTAGGCAGCAGCTTTACTTGCTATGCCACAACATCAGCTCCTAGTTATTCCTTTCCAGTTCTGGCCTGAATTGAGCTTATCCCTAGGTAGATGAAACAGACATTCAGCTACTATAGCAATGTGTGTCAGAAACACAAAAAATGCCAGGCCAACACTGCTCACACCCAAGTGTGCAACAGAATCTCCTGGAGACCTGCTAAAGCACGCTCCCAGGGAATCAGCCTTGGGGCACAGCAGGGAGAGCAGCCACTAGGAATGCCAGATTCCATACAGGAGCATCGGTTCAAATCCTGGCTGCTCTACTTCTGCTCCAGATCCCTGCTAAGTGATCCTGGCATGCAATGGAGAATGGCCCAAAGACTTGAGAACCCTGTCATCCGCATGAGAAACCAGATGGAGTTCCTGGGCCCTGGTTTTGGCCTGGGCCAGATGTGGCTGTTGGGATCACTGAGGGACTAAGCAAGGGGATAGATTCTCTCTCTGTTGTTCTGCCTTCCAAATAAATAAATAAATAAATAAATAAATACTTTTTATTGTGGGAGGTGGGAAGCAGATTACCTGGCCACACCCAGAAGTTCTATTCAGCAGGTCTGGGTTGGGGCCTGAAACATACTTCTAAGGGGCTCCCAAGGGATGTAGATGGGTTCAGAACTAAGTACACTTTCAGACACACTGCTCTCTTGGGTGACCAGAACCTCCAGGGAATTCTGTGCCAAGAAATGGGAACAAGCCCAAGTGGGGGTTCCCAGGCATGGCCCCTCCTATTAAGGCAGCCCCAAGCCCTATAAGGAGAGAGGCTGCCCATCAGGTGTTTCTGAAAGAGGACCATAGGTACACAGGGAGTCCACAGCCCCTACAATCTCTGAGCCCAGCTCCTCGCCTCCTGCTGTGGGACTGAGCTACCTCTCAGGGCATCAGGAACATTCCAGAACTGAGAGCGGATGGCTGGGTGATGGGAACACAGAAATAGGCAAAAGGTCTAACTCCATCCCTTATCCCTAGAACACTTGCTGCGAGCCAAGAGTAGATGGACACAAAGCCTATCCTAAGGCTATTTATGCCAGAGAGAAGGGGCTGGGGACCTGCCTGCCCTTTCCTGGGGTCACATGGGTTCCTCCTCCACCCCAGAAACAAAGGAAATGCCTTAGTCCAGGGTCAGCTGCTTCCTGCATCCCCTCTGTGAGAGGCCCAAGGGAACCTCTTCCCAAGCAGAAGTACGAACTTTGAAAGGTGTTGGGCCCTGATCACCTGTTCCCACACAAAGGGCCCCAGCACAGTGTCACAGGAGGAGTTTCACAAGTTTCCTGGGAGATTGTCCCAGAATCAAAACTGAGAACCACTAAACAGGAGGATCTGGGTTCCCTGGCCGCTAAGCAGCTCCTGGAGTCCTTTCTTCCCTCTTTTTACATGGGGATGAGGGAATTTTTCACAGTAAGATTTGCTTCCTTGCAGGAACTAGCTAAGTTTTAGAAAATACTGTAGAAATACGATTTGTAAAACTTTTTGTAAGAAATGTTAATAGGCAACAACAGCAGGGGTATACCACACAGGAGTCTCAGGAAACACTTCCATGAAACTACTCAACTCCCACAATGGCCACTCTCTCTGAACTTTGCCCACATCCACTGGAACCAAGCTTCAGCAGGTACCCAAAAATAATTAGAATGACTAGTGCATGATGCTGCTAGCTCTTCACCCCAACTGCACATCCGACTCACCTGGACAGTGCTGAACAAAGCCTGAATTCAAGGGGTCTGGCCTGGGCAGCTGAGTCACAGCCTCTGGGGGCAGAGCCCAGGCAAAGGGGTTGCTTTTTAAAGCTCACCAGGGGATTATAATGTGCTGCCAGCATGGAAGAACACTAGCAGAGAAGAGTGGGTGGGGTGGCAACTCAAAGCCAGGAGAGGCATCAAGGGACCACAGCGTTGATCTAGCCAGTGGCTTCCGACTCAGCAGTAGCCAGTGACATCAAGCAAACCTTTCAGTTCAATGTTGTTTTTTTAAGAAAAGTGTTTGTTTATTTGTTTGTTTGTTTGTTTGTTTCTGGACCCACAACTCAGTTTGGTTCTTTGGGTGGAAGAGAAGGGAATTGGATATTTAGGGAGTAGTTCTGTTTCAATTGAAAGGTGTGTGGAAGTGCTCTCCAGAGATGCTGGTGAGAGAGGTGAAGTCTTGGTTCTGGCACTTTTTAGGATAAGTCATTCCTGCATCAATTGCCTCCCTCACCTTTGCTTCATCTTCCTCAAGTTAAAATTACACAGGGGACCTGCATTGTGGCACAGTGCATTAAACTAAAGCCTGTGACACCAGAATCCCACATGAGCTCTAGTTCAAGTTGCACCTGCTTCACTTTCAACCCAGCTTCCTGCTAATATACCTGAGAGAACCACATGGAAGACCCGGATATAGATCCAGGCTCCTGGCTTCTGTCTGGCCAAGCCCCCAGGTGTTGTGGCCTTTTAGGGAATGAATCAGAGGCTGGAAGATCTTCCCTTTATCTTGCTCTCTCTTTGTCACTTGGCCTTTCAAATAAATAAAAGAAATCTCAATAACCAAACCAAACAAACAGAAAATAATAAAAACATTAGATGGTTCTGGGTTTTCAAAACTCAATTTTGTTCTATCAAAGTCCAGGTTGTTAAATAAATGTGCATTTGCCCAATCCCAGGAACTCCAAAGAACAGTATTGCATGAAGAAATGAACGTAAGTGCTCAAGAGCTCAAGGGTCCCTAGACCCATAGGTCCAAGGTCACGTCCAAGCACCTGTGCTTCAAGAACTCCATTATCTCAAACATGGCACAATAATAAACGAGAAAAGCTCATTGGCAAGACTTTCCTGCCCACAAAATTAACTACCAGGGTGAAGTCAGCCTATGGTGTAAGCAAATTCTCAGCCTCAGTCTGCAGGCAAGATGCTGTCCCCATGTTTTAGAAGCCCCCTGAAAAGGGGAACTGACTGCCTCGTAGGGTCTTGATATCGTGTGGCCCATCACAAACTTAAGCAGCAATGTGTTCCTGGAAGGCTGTGTGTAAAGGGGCTTTCCACCAACCAAACCCAATTTTAAATGTGCATTAAATGTTCCACAGGGGATCCCTACTGCAAATGCTTTTGAAGTTTGACTATACTGTTTTTGGTAATGTTAATGATTATACCTTAACTCAACCATTTGGTAAATCTACATTTTTAACACTGCAATGTCAAGGTAAAAATAGAGATTGCTTTGTGCCCCTTTAATTTAAACCCTTAGCAATAGGAGCCTGGGGTATTTGATAATAAGTTCTGCTGGTACTTCATGCTTCCTTGGAATGTACACTTTCAGTAAAAGGAGGAATGTTTTAATGGATTAAATTCTAGGATTCTTTTCTGTGTTGAACCAATTACGGCGGGGACAGAGGCAGGGGGTGGGAGAACAACACAGAGATGACCTGCCTGTGTGCCCACCAAGTCCAGGAATAGCATGGGATAATAACATGTATACAATGCTTATGATCTGGGACCCTGAGTTCCTCTATTCAACCCCACTACTGCCACCCAGCTATGGGTTCTTTTTTTATTCTCAGCTTTGTTTTTCTGAGTGTTGGAACTAGCAGATCAGGTGAATTCTAGATCTTCCTTTCAGCTTTACATTACACATCTTTGTAGTCTGCATCAACTTTCAGTCCAGCAGCCATTCTATTTGTGCTTTGATCTGACAGGGCACAAACTCAGGAAAGATGAATCATGGGAGGATCAAGTTCACCCTGTGTGGTTCTGCAGGTTTCACACAGCACCAAAGCTCTCAGTCTTTGCTCGGTACATTTGTCCCTGGCACTTGGCTTCATGGGGGCTCCCATTTGGTTGGGCACTAGGTGGCCTAGTGTCGCCAGGGGAAGCAGGGCAGAAATCGCTGAAAACCAGCAGTGGCCCCAGGTTCAAAAGACCTTCCTTCTGGGCCCAATGAAGCCTTGACCCAGGTGTGAAGACCATGAGCACATCAACCTTGGCTAGATTCAGCAAGCAAGTCATGTTGGGCGAGGCAGGGTGGAAATACAGAGGCCATAGTGAGGCAACTGGGACTTGCAATGCCGCCTCCTCCATAGTCTCTATGATTCCTAGTTAATGTGAATCTAGCCCAAACCTTAGGCTACCATTGTCTAGAGTGCCAGTTCCTTGTCAGTCACATGGGCAGCTGGTGCAACCACTCCCCAGTTCCCTGGAGTGAGGTATGATAATCTTATTCCAATCAGCTTCTAGGAATTGGATGCAGCCAGAAAGCACCGATGACACATCAGCATTCAGAGACCGCAGGCTAGAGAGATGGTCTAGACACCAGGTAGGGAAGCCTAGGAATTACAGCCACAACCAGAGACAGGTACCACCACAGGACAGGCAAGAACACTGTTTCTTTGGCAGAAAATCCAAGCGAGGATGAATCAAAGAAATGAGACTTGTAGTAGAAGGACACCAAATCAGAGGAGCAATATCTCAGAGTAACCAGGAATAACAATTGACCCACTTGTCCATCAACTGCTGTGCCTGGTTCCCAAACATTTCTTACCTGGAGCCAACAGCAGCATGAACAATAGAGACTGGGCAGCATTTGGGGCTGATGCGTGCTCACCCTCCATATCCCCATTCACGGCCCTTCCTTCCTTCCGGGTGCTCTAAGTCATCTTTTTTATTCCATGGCTTATTAGACTCTTGGCTTGGGCCATGAGTAAATCAGGCATCTGATAATCCCTGGGGAAACCAGGGCAGAGTTGAGAATAAACCCTGCTAACGACCTTGAAAGCTGTTTTCTCCTCACTCAGCCAGAGTTCCTCATGCAAATGCACTGTGACATCTTTATCAGCTCTCCTCAAAATTAGAATGTGAGAAGCAGAAATAAATTAACTCTCAGTGAATGTAACTGAAATTCTGCCAGAAATTGTCAAGACAAACCTTCTCATAATAAAATGTGAAAATCGAATAAACTCATCTGAAGCCCAGAGACTGGCTGATGTCCATTTCATGGTTATAAATTTCCTGATCTATAAAGCAGTTCCATTTTTTTTTCCATTCCCAGTGTTAAAATTAAGTGGTAATTTTTGTTAAAGAAACAGCTTAGCTAAAGTGTGTACAACAGTTCTAGCATTAGTAAAATATTCAATAAGGTTAAAAAAAACTAAATACTCTTGTTATGTGTACTAGGAAACCCATTAGGGACACATCCTCCAAGGATTTATTGTAGGAAACTGCTTTGCTTTATAAAACTCAGGAAGAACTTTAAAACTTGAATAGATCTATAGTTGGTGGGAAGAAAAATCAATAATTCAAAAATCAATGCCTTTCTAATTTAAGAGCTAATAGGTATCTCATGGAATTGAGAAACTGATCCTAAAATTCAAAGAAAAGTGGTCAAAAGTAGCCAGTGAAAGTTAACAAATAGAAATAAAGGACAGTAACCTGCTATGTCAGACATCAAAGTTTATTTGCCAACCAAAGCTCAGAAAACATGGACAGAGCAAAGGAATAAAAGAGATCAGAAACAGGTTTTAGTTGAATGCACAAGCCTAGGTCCACAGGTTGCCAAACTAGGACAACAAGTAGTCCCCAGGGTCAAAAAAATTCATTTTAGAAGTAAATAAGAAGGTATTTGTGTTAGTTATAAAGGGAAAAATTATACAAAATGCAAAAACCATAAGCCATATATAAACATATTAAAACAGAAGACTTCTGAAAAGCAGAATATACCATAAATACATGATGATGACCAGCCCAACCACAAAGGGCAGATATTTGCAACAGATAACAGGCTCAGATTTTTGCTCAATGTGTGCCAAAAAATTCTGTACAAAAAGGGAAAAATGAATAACCAGAAAGGCAAATACGCAAAAGAGAACAGTTCCTTCCTGGTGGATATAAAGCTGACCAATAACCCTACACTTTAAAGGTAATCAGAGAAATACAAATTAAAACAATAAAGGGGGGCCACATTATGATTTTTGGTTGGCAAAAGTTAAAAAAGCTGATATAACTAAGTGTTGGCAAGAATGAAGCAAACTTTAGGTCCTTTCTGAGTACTTCTTGTAGGGAAGCTTGTATGCAAATATCCCAAAGGTGTTTACTGTAACACTGTCCAAGGTTGGATAAAAAGCAGAAAATAACTGAGCACCCATTCAAAAGTGAGTGAATATAAACTGTGATACTGTCAAAGAAACTCAGGAGGATGTGGCAGCCCATTGAGCCCTGCAGGGGACATCTGTACTATCCCAGAGGAAGGAAGACAGAAGAAACTGGACAACTACCCCAGCCAAACGATGACAGCAAATACCTGGATAAATGGAGATTCTGAAGTTGATTATGTCAGCCAATGGACATTGAAAAGGTCTCCTCATGTAGGGATCGGTAAGATGGATCACATTCCACAACTATCAAAACCACCAGGGCAGAACCCTCAGAGTGTATGCCGCTTTAGGACCCCGGGTTGATATCAGGTGGCCAGTCCCCATACCTGGGGACTGGGGCAGTTGGGATGCTGGGTATGGCATATCCCCTTATTCCTCCCCCAATCCCCAAAACAGGAGGGAGAAATAGAAATTTTGGAAGCAATAATCACATTCACTTTTTCCCTTGATCCATCCCACTCTGATCAACTACATTAACAACATCTAAAATAAAATAAACAACAACAAAAATGAACTAAAACTACCATATCAACACGGAGAAATCTTTACAATGTTTCCTTTAAATTTTTTTTTTTTTACGAAAGAATATGGGCAGTAGGCCATTTATATAGAATCTGAATCACAGAACAAACATGTTCTAAAATCATACCCATGTAAAGGGGCTGAACCCCAGCTTTAGCCCAGCACTTCTGTGGAGAGAAAGCAAGAGCAGAAATTCCCTGACAAGACAAGGCAATTTCAATCAGACATGCCTGATGTTTCAATTCTTTAACAAAGCAAGTGATTCTTCTCTGAAACATATGAGTTAGGAGGGGGTTAACTAGATGGCCACTCAACTACTCTCACTTTTCCATTTATGTCTGCAATCTTTCCAACACTTTAAAGGTTGTGGATGTCTGGAATGTGCCATGGGAAGGACTTCACCTCAGTGCACAGAACTGAAGATACAGCACATGAACTGTACCATGTGATTGTCAGGCACCCAAATGGAGGCAGGTGTTTGGCTTATGGTTAAGCTGCTGCTTAGCATCCTTACATCCCAAGTAAAAGTCCCTGAATTTCTAGCCCTGGCTCTGCTCCCAAGTCAAGCTCCCCAGTAATGCAGACCACGGGAGGTAGCAGGAGATAACTCAAGCAATTGGGTTCCTGCCGTGCACATGAGAGGCCTAGATTGAGTTCCTGCTCCCGGTTTTAACCTGGTCCTCCCTGGCTGTTACCACCATTTGGGAATTGAACCAGTACATGAGAGGTCTCTGTCTCTACATCTTTCAAATATAAATTTGAGAGATGCAGTTTACAAACTTAGCATTTTCTCAAAGCCATGGTGATTAGCAAGTGCCCAACATTTAGACAAAGACATTTATGTACAGGAGGGTGTTCTAAAAGTTGATGGAAAAATTAATTACAAGTAGCTTGTTTTGGTGCAAAAAATTTAATTCCATGTATATACAGGGTCCTTAAGAGGTTCATGGGAAATATGTATTATGACAAATGATGTGTAGATTTAAAATCTGTTTAATATCAAACTGAAACACTTTTTTATTCCATTTGTCCCAAAATGGTCTCCTATGAGTGACAGGTCCAGGATGATGGAGGAGTGGAAGCCTTATTCCTGTTTAAAGACAGCACAGCTGACTTCACATAGCCATTGCTATCTAATTTTTCCTCCTTCTCAGCCATGTTTACACTTCCAAACTATTGGTCAGGACATGTTAGAAAAGGAATGTGAATTTCACAGTAAAGAATTCCAATTTTGTAGGCCCACTCCCAATGCCCCTAACCAACCTGTGTGGTTCATTCTGGCAGCACTGTCTGTTACCACCACCGCCACTACAGCAAATATGGAAAGCTGGCTGCCTCCCAGCTGGAGAATAAACAACATAGCAAACTGATGGAACACAAAGGATCAAGACCACAGGGCAAGAGGGACAACTGTTGGCTAAAGAGGCAACTGAAAAAAAGCAAACCGAATATGGACACACTAAGAGGTATCTACAGATAGCCAAAGGTCAGACAATATGTAAAACATATTTTAATTTGAATGTTGATACATTTTAGAAAGAACTTACATCTTTATTAGTTAATCATCTTTTTAGATAGCAGTTTGAAATATTACTCACATGGCATATAGTTCACATTGAAAATATATCCCTAATGGTTTCTTACATGCTCTGAACCTGCAAACACCCCCTCCAGAAGCAGCTCCCTACACTTGAACAGACATACCCTTTACTTATTTTTTTTAATTTATTTGAAAGGCAGATTTAGAGAAAGGGAAGTTACAGAGGTAGATAGTCCATTCACCAACATCCAGAGCTGAGCCAGGCCCAATACAGGAGCCAAGAGCTAGCAGCCAGGAACTTCTCCCAGTGGAGCTTCATTGCATGTGGATGCAGGGGTCCAGCACTTGGGCCATCTTTCACTGCTTTCCCAGGCCATTATCAGAGAGCTTGATTAGAAGTAGAGCAACTAGGGACACTAATGAATGTCCCTACGGGATGCCAGCATTACAGGATACTGCATTACAGCATACACTATTCCACAACGCTGACCCTAAATAGGTACCCTGTTCTCCCTCTCACTTCCAGCCCCAGGCAACTGATCACTAACTTTCTGTCTTTGTGTACCTGCCTATTCCAAACATGTCACATTTACGAGATCGTACCTTTTTCACTCAGCACAGGATTCGAGATTCACCGCCATGGACTGGCCAGCATTCTGAATGTTCTGGAATATGATCCCATGCACATGTGCTCAAAGATTTTTTTTTAAAAGGGGAGGTATTCACGTCACCCATTGTGTTGGTACAGTCCAGTCTCAATGACTTTTCATTGCTCCCCTCCTCCATGGCACCCCACCAGGAACCACCTAAAGCTTTTTACTTCCCATGGATTCAGCACGGAGCATGCCAAGGAGAGGGGTAACGGTTGAGCAACCTAGTCCATCACTCACTCACTGTCACTAATCTTTGAATGAGGGCAGGAAGGCCAATGTCTTCTGTCTCCAGGCCTTCACTGCCTTCTCCTGCCATGATAGGCAGATGTTCCATCTGCACCTGCTTCCCCCTGCACAGCCTGGGAAGTGCTGAGCCAGCAGGTCTCAAGGTTCTGATGTGGGTCATTTATAATCCATATCATTTCCATAAAATTTAAATGGAAAGTAGATTCTAGTGAAGTGAGCCAGAAAACAAATGGGAAAGCAAATGAGCCACATGGCCTTCTCACAGGGTCAGTCATGGTTGACCAAGCATGACTCACATCCACCTACAATCTCCAGAGCCCAGGGCTGGCCAGGGACTTAGAAGATGAATTGCTCTGTCTGATTCTTTCACAGAATGCCTCTACAAGCTCAGACCACAGTAGTGGGTATTCTGTGGGGACTGGACTCCAAGCAGAACCTCTTCCACATACATAATCAGCTGGGAGCCCATGAGCAACCCTGCTCAATAATAAACACAACTCTCATGCATCCAAAGCACTGGAGCCATGTCACGTGGTTTGTCACCATCACTGTGTCATGGAGGCATCAGACACATTGGTCCCTCATGAGCCTTGTTCGAGAACACAGAGAAGGCCTTAGCCCAGTGCCTGGCACTCCTCCCCTGAGAAGCCAGTCTTTAAAGAGACTGTACAGCAGAGGAGTGTATTCCAAGCTCTTGGAAAAATGGAATTCAAATTCTAGTCTATTGCAAACTAATTTAAAATCCAGGCATATGAATGAAAAGTTTTCAAAAAGTGAATGCAAAAACATTTATGCGTGGATTTAGACATTTTTGCTAATAAAACGAACTTATCTTTTAATTTTTCCACAAATATTTTAAACTGTTCTCCTAGCCAGAAGAGCCCTTGCTTTCAGGTCAGCTGCTTAGATCCTAACTGTGGCCCTTCCTGCTGGGCACATTGTGAAGTCTCTCTGGATGTCATCTGTGAGGAAGGGGGGACCCACCATGCCCACCTTATGGGTGACCATGAGCGGTGACTGCAGTGATACCTTGGAGAGCGCTCACCACAGGCCCTGGCATGTAGTGGGTGCTCAGGAGATGACAACTGTAGCTGTGTTTGTTGCACGGCATCGCCCTCTCCAGGTCTACGAGACTGGCATTTCCCCACTACCCACCCTAATCTCAGGACACTAGTATATGACTCTACCTCTTCTACCAGGATGGAACCATAGCTCAGGGAAGGGAAAGGTGGCAGAAGAACCTCTCCTAAGGAGGGAAAGGGCATGGAAATGGCAATTTGAGAGCAGGAAGACTACAGTGATGTGCCCTGAAATCGCCCACTGTTGCCTTGGGTCTCTCCACCCCTAACTAAGCATCATGCTCACTATGACTTTGAATAAATCACAGCATAGAAGCTCAGCTCTCAGTTTCTGAACCCATCCAATGACAAGTGAACTAGCCTCCTTGTCTTTCCTGGTTCCAGTCACTGGAACAATCCCTGCTGATGATCTCGGCAGGGCACTCTCACTGCATGGTAGCGCCATACTCTCCAGTGTTTACGCAGCACCAACGCCAACCACTGCTACTGCCTACTGCCCCCAGCACATGGGACCTCTCATGATAACTAGAATGCAGGATTGCTGGCTCTGGTTACTCTGAGATGGCATAACTCGGCTAGCACCTCTGAGAGCCTGGCGTCAGGTGAGAACTGTATATTCCTGTGTCCTCCTCAAAGACACCTGGAATGGCAGCAAATGAAAATATTTTTTTAAAAAAAAGGAAAAAAAAAAACCAGCCCTGGAAAGAAGACTTTGTGGCCTGTGTAACTGTAGTTTAAGTCATTATAGGAAAATCAGTTCTCAACTTGTGACCCCAAATTCTCACAGACCCACAAGGTTCCAGTTCACATGTTACCCTTCCCCCCAACCCTCCCTGGGAGTCTTTGTTGAGCCCTTTGCTAGCAGAGTTCAAGGAGAAGTGGTCCCTTTCAGTAGCCCTCTTTCAGTACACGCCACCTGGACTGCAGTCCCTGCGGTAAGTTCTGAGCCTGGTTGAGCTGTAATTCTTGCCATCTTTCCCAGGCTGGCTAAGTGCTTTTGCATGTCATAAGTGCAAGATCCCTATTTTTAGTGGAGGAAATCAATGAATGAATGTTGGTCAGGCTTAGGGTAAATTTAATTGTGTCATTTAACAAAGGCATTTACCTCCTACAATATTTGAAAGCAGAAAATTGCCTAAAATGAGCTCTTCAAGCTTCCTGAATCTCAGCCTCAAGATACCACAATTCTCTTTGGCTGAAATGATTTTTAATGCACAAAATGCTGTAAAAGTTGAAATGTCATCTGAAATAAGTGGCAATTATTAATCCATGTACTTGTGCCCACTTCAAAGGACACCAGCAGCTGCTAATTCACACAGGGAGGGGTGGGTGGATATAAGAGGTCAGAAACTTGGGGCGACCTGTTCTACCCCTTAAAGCACTGTCAGAAACTGTTAAATGTTTTACTAACACTTGAGGGCTTACTATTGAAATAATGTTTGATTAAAGAAGTTTACAGGAATGTTGATGTGCTAGCAGCAAAAGATCATGCATGGATTTCCAAAAATTGTTTGCACCAAAATAAGTTTATAAATAAGTTTATCTTTTCCACTTGATCTTAGCCAAAAGGCCAAGAAGCAATAAGTTTATCTTTTAATTCTACTATGAACAAACTTTTGGAAGTATATCCTCCTTTATATAAACTTATCACATGTACTATCATACTAATAATGTATTATAATGCACTGCATATTTCTAAACTTTTTGTTTCAGGGAGAGACAGACACATATAGAGCTTCCATTTAATAGTACACTTCCCAAATACTTAGACTAGACAGAACTGGAGTAGTCCAAAGCCAAGAGCCAGAAAGTCATTCCAGGTTACCACATAGGTGTCAGAGACCCAGTTACTACAGCCATCCTGCTGCCTTTCAGGGTACATACACACCAGCAGGAAGCGGAATCACGAGTGAAGCCTATTTACTCTAACACAGGATGCAGGCATCCCTACTGGTATCTTCATTGATAGGCCAAACATCCACCCCAAAGCATCCATTATCAAGATAAAACGTTGATTCTCCAGTGCATTCAGAGATTCCCATTGGTTAATCACAGAATGAGAGGCCAGGCCAGGCTTCTGTAACCATGCAGAGGAAAGCAGGGAATCTGCATTCCATTTGAGACCCTATCATTGGACCAAGGGTAAATAAGTGCACAGCAAGGGCCAGCCCCTTTGTGTCCCCATTGAGAGCCACACAAATATTTCAGATCACAATGGCTGAGTGACTCTCACACTTGACACAGTACATGTAACATGGCAATCCATATTAGTGTGACAAGGGAAGGTATATGAGACTTGCTTCTATAACATTTAAATGGACTCTCAGATTGAACACATCACCTACCTTTCAATATCTGTCTCACTTGTACAATTTGGAAATCATCAATAAATAATAGCAAAAGATGCTAGCATCCAACTCCACATGTCAATTTCTCAAGGCATCTCAGGGGACATTCAAATCAGTATTATCTTTGGCCACAAATGCTTCTTTAAGTGGTGTTTTGGAACTTCACCAGCATGACTCATTCTGTCAATTGTAGAGAGGGAAAACCAGAATCAAGGCTTTTTAGAAACTTCCTTGGATGCATATGAAAAGTCAGACCCACCTGTTTATAAGGTCTGGCCCCTACATCTCTCCAAGCAAGGGTACTCACATCCCCTAGCACCATGCCACAGGAGTCACACCTCAAAGAGAAATAATGACTCCATATCAGCAGTGAGGTTTGCTTCCAGGAGTAAGTTTTAACAGCTCTTGGTAAAGTCAGAGAAAATTTCAGCTAACAAACTGAAGTGACAGCTCCTTGCTTGGGTTTTCTATTTTCATCAGAATAGAAAATGTAAACCTTTTCAGCACCAAAGGGTCTTGGATCCCACTGAGCAACCTTCCCATAACCAACGAATTTATGACCTGTTAGCCTAAGCCTATCAGGGAAGGTTGCCATGTAATCATAGAACCCTAGGACTCAAGTATAGCTTTACGAGTTCCTAGGCCAATAACTCCCTGTAATTTATAGATCACCCTGAGTCCCTCCAGTGCATGTTTGAATTGTCCAGTGACTGAGGTACCCCCCCCCCATCAGGATATGTGAGATTAGCACAGATTCTGGGGCCTTCAACAGGTAGAACTGTGCAGGATCAATCCTCCTGCCCTCTCCCTCCTTGACTCAACTCTTCATCTTTCAGAAGCAAGCTACATCCTGCACCCGCCCTCACAGTCATCCCATGAACAACTCCATGACTATTGGGGGCACTGACAATTTCCTGCCCTGTGATTGGCCCTTTGCCCTGATTGGTGTGCCTTGGTGATCTTTAAGCTGATTGGGCAGGTTTGGCAGATAAGCGGGGGGTATGGCGGGGGAAGGGCTTCAGCGTAACGGAATTAACGGACATAACGGTTTTTAACAGAAGGTCTGAATAAAGCGCCTCGGAGACTCTCTCAAGTGTCAGGTGATTTCTTCCGCGGGACGGGAGACCCCAGACATAACCTTCCTTCCTTTTGGCTGTGCAACTGGTTTCCTGAGACTGGGGCCACGTTTTTTACTCTCTTCTTGTCTCAAACCACCTGATCCACAAATAAATCACACAGAGTGTCCACTCCATCACAAGTTGATGGTGCATAAAATACCCTGGTCACTAAGCCCTAGTCATTGTGCACATCCTATGAATGGGCTTCTTGAGGCTTAAATCAGACTCCAGCCATCAGGATGAGTTAAGTCAGCCACTAAGTATTGCTCTAAGGTATTAACCATGTCCCTTTCCACTCCCAGCAACATACATCCCCGCCTTTCATTAAAATATAAGTCATGTGCTCAGCTGGAAATAGTATTTGTTTCCAATTATTACAGGGGTTTCAATAGAAGATGCACAACTGTGTTTGAACATAGATGTGGCCTGTACCAGTACAAGCAAGGGGGAGTATGAGAACACACGAGTGTGCTGATGTGTGCTGTATGTCCAATGTGTAAGTATGATGTGCACTCACAAGTATAGAGCCATACTCCTAGCTAGTCTATCATCTCTGCTCTTGGTTCCACTGACATACTCTTTTGTTCTTCCATTTCCTGGATTTACTGGGATCTACTTATACCAGAAGTCTCTGAGTATTTTTGGCTGCAAATACTGACAAGTTTTTAAATATATATGTATGTTTTATTTCTTGTAAATTATAGACCTGTACTGCCAGCAATTGACATATTAAATATTAAAAAGAAATCACTTTATTTCTTGGGAATGAAAGTGAATACAGAAGGAAGACATACTTTTTGTTGTTGTTTCCTCAATTCCAGCAGCACATCTTGCCTACTGAGTGCCACTACACACCAACTCCACTTGGTAGGATACTCCTCAAAGCCACAATGTTCTTTTTTTTTTTTTTAAGAAGCATCTTAAAACATCTTTTTAAAAATTTTATTTTATTATCACAACTGTTCCTAACCTTCCTGCCCACTCTTGGACATAAGCATCCCGTTGAGGGTTAGTGTTGGGGTACTGCCAGCAAATGACAAATGCTGCATTAGAAACAGGGTTTGCATTCTTTGGCACATGAGGACAAGCCGCAGCTTGCACTGCCAATGCCAATTTCTAGGAGGCGGAAATTTCAGGAGGAAGGAAGGAAGGCAGGAAGTCAGAGAGATGCATTCTAAAACACCAAGTAAGCAACTCTTGGCAGCTCTGTCTGAGGCAGGGAAAGGTGCTGACGAGCTTTCTGCAAGTCTTTGCTGGAAGTTCACTGCCAGTCCTGCAGGAGCTGGGTGAGGTCCACATCTCAGAAAGGGCAGTGGACTCCTGCCACAATTTACAGCGAGTGCTCTCTCAAGTGCATTAGCTAACTGCTGCTGCAGTCACTTAAGTGAAATGGTTTTTACTTCATTCATTTTCTCTTAAGGATTTGGAGCTGAAAATGCCTCTGTTGAGTCTTAGAGCCTTATCCAGGAGAGGTGCCCAGATGCCATTCCCAGGAGAACATGGGAAGAAATGATGAATGAGTAGCAAGAGTAGGGTCATGCTGGCTCTGAGCCCACAGCATAGCAAGCCTGCTTAGGGACTGAATCGGCAACACAGGGAAGGTGGCAGTACTGCCTTTATGTAAGGTTGGTCTCCTGCCTGTCAGTGCTGTGGTGCTTCCAAAACACACTCTCCAGATCTGTAATCACAACACTCTGATGTGACTCAAATCCCTCTTTCCCAAACCTACCTATGGACACCTGTAAGGGTCCCTGTGATTCAGAATCAGAGGGGTTTTGTTTTGGGTTAGTTTCAGCTTTTTCACATTTCCCAGGGAGGGTTCCAGATGTCTTCCCCAACCCGTGGTGTGGAGTTCACCAGGACAGCAGGGCTGGATGAGGCTGGAGCCCGTGCAGAAGCTGTCTACTGTGCTGGTGGCCTGAGTGTTGACTCAGTCACAAAACTCCTCGAGGGCAGAGGGTTAAGCATGTATCAGCGAGTAACAGAGGAAGTGTTCACACTGAGCATAACTGGATGAGAAGACCCAGCCTCTGCCCTCGGGAGTTTATGGCCTAATACATAAAGAAAAAGGCCTGCTTTTGGGAGACTGTGAGTGAGGAAGAAAGCCAGCACATCGTCAACATGCACTGTCTCAACGGAAGCCGATTTGCACATTTGTTTACTGTTGTGCCAGTTGCTGAATAAGGCATGATGCAATGAGCTTGTGGTCAAATAATCAAGGAAAGGCAACATTTGGCCAAAAGAGAAGGGATCTGCTAGTTGGCAAAGAATGCAAATTGGTAGCCAGAGAATATTTGCTAAATGAATAAATGACAGCTTCAGGGATTAGCCAGAGTGAGGGGGTGGGCACCACAATGTGCAAAGGGCCCCCCAAAAAGTGACCATGAAAGCAAGATGGTAAAATCAGAGATAGCTACTGAGTTGGGAGGGGGCGTGGAAGGGCAGGCTCAGCTTAGTGCTAACTTTTGCCTGTTTCCTCAGAATGTTGGTGAATAGCACCATTTCTTATTTTCAGTGGAGCCCTACCTTGGAGGCTAACCTAAGTGGCCACTGGAGTTTTCAGAAAGCCATATCAGGCATTGAACTGCCAAATAGCATCTACTCACCCCCGGTCAAGATGTCTATACTGGCTTCCACATTCATACAACCTCACTAATGGACTAAATACCACTTCACCTAGCCTGCCGTGAGGCAGATAGCTGTGGTATACCCTAAGCAGACAGCTACATATGAGTGTGGACAGAATGTGGTCTTTATTTCTGGGCCATATTGGCTCCTCACAACACAATAGGAACAGAGAGAGAAGAGGAGAGGAGAGGAGAGGGAAGGGAAAGGGAGGGGAGGGGAGGAGAGGTCATGTGTTAGCTCCACTCATGATATGGCCTTGGGCAACTGACACAGAAAGTTGCAGGGGGCCTGGCGCCATAGGCCTAGCAGCTAAAGTCTTTGCCTTGAACACATCAGAATCCCATATGGGTGCTGGTTCTAATCCCGAAAGCCCCGCTTCCCATCCAGCTCCCTGCTTGTGGTCTGGGAAAGCAGTCAAGGACCCTGCACCCACATGGAAGACCCAGAAGAGCTCCTGGCTCCTGGCTTCATATTGGCTCAGCTTCAGCAATTGTGGTCACTTGGGGAGTAAATCATCGGACGGAAGATATTTCTCTCTATCTCTCCTCCTCTTTGTATATATCTGACTTTGTAATAAAAATAAATTAATTAAAAAAAAAAGAAAGTTGCAGGAATATTCCATGAAGAACTCTGAGATGGGACATGGCTTTGGCTAGGACACCCACAGGCTCAACAACCCCCAAACAGGGATGTTTACTTCGGAGTCCTCACAAAACCATAAGCCAAAGGACATGATTTTAAAAGAGCAGAGAACAATGCAGCTCCGGATAGAAGCCTAATCTTCACTTCCTAGCCAGGGGGTCACCTGGCTCATGCCCTGGGTATGTCCTTGAGCCAGGATTGCTGTTTGAACAATCCATGAAAGGAGGCTTAGCATCTGTGGCATTCAAAACCCATCTCTGACATCTAGTGCCTTGTGCAGGCTCTGGTCTTGATGCTAGAGACTCTATACTGACGGGTTCTTGGCAAATGCCTGCTCACTATGGCTTCATAGTGTCAGAGGGACAGACAGAGCCTGCCTGTTCTAATCCATGCACGTGCTGGGCACCTGGGTTGGAGAAGTCTCTCAGAACAGGGAAGGGGCACTGCAGAACAGGGGAAGGCGACATATAGCTATGGGCTGCGTAATGCCTACCAAACCATTTGGTCTGGCCTTGATAAGGCAGTCAGAGGTGGGAAATTCAATAAACTCAAAATTCAATAAATCTGTAGCAGGCTTCTTTTTAGTCTGTTTTTGCCTAGATGGCTCCTGACTGGGGTATAAATACCCAAATGACCCTTAGCGGAAAAAAGTTCTGCTAACCATGCCTGATAGAAAAATTCACTGATCCTCAAAAACCACGTTTAATAACTCAAACTAAAAAGACCCTGTGGTTGCAAAAAGAGATAGGTGTAAGGGCTGCAGACTGCCTTGGTGGCAGGTGGGGAGAAAACAAGCTGTGTTTTATGCATCCACGCACCATGGCCACATGGGGGCACCCAAGTCAATGCCTTAGCACTGGCCTCCTGCCGGCCTCCCAGAGCCAAGAGGAAGGAAGAGGTAGAAGAGAAGGTGGCAGTAGAGAAGGTGATGGTGGAGAAGGAGGATGGTAATGGTGAGGGCAGAGGTGATACTCAATGATTTGTCATTTGACCCACAGCCACCAAGGCAGGGACTCTGGGGCCTGCCCTGGGCTCTTCCAAACCTGTGTGGGCGCTGGCTCAAAGGTTTTCACTCACTTTCTAAGCATGTTTCTGGCACCTGGGGCACAGGATGCTGAGTTACACACGCAGAAGTAGAGGAAAGTAAATCAATATCTGTAATTTCCAAGAAAATAGCCCCAGCTACCAGGGAGCCAATGAATAACCCTAAGGGAGCCCCTTAGAGGAGCACAGGCTGGGGACTTGGGGGCACTGCAGAGCAATCACCCTGTCTTCCAGGATCACGCTGGTGTCCTGGGCCTTTAGGCCCGTCCTCCTTTCAGGGTGAGGGACTCAACCATGCATGTGGAGCCCTAGGCAGCCCCCCAATAGCTTTGTGCTGGGCTTCGACAATGGATTTCCACAGGCAGTTGGCTCCACATCTCCCCAGTAGGAATTCCAGGTTTCACCCAAAAATCACAACATCAGCAGGCACCAAAAGGCCCAGTGCATCTGCCTGTAGGCTCTGGAGTCATTTCAATTTTTCTTTATTTTCACTTCATTTCAAATGCAAAGAGATGGAGAGAGACAATGAGATCTGTCCTCTCATTCATTTCCCTCAAATGCTTGCAACAGCCAGGACTGGGTCAAGTTGAACCCAGAAGCCCAGAACTCAATCCAGGTCTCCTGCATGGGTAACAGAAATCCAAGCTCTTAAGCCATCATACAGCTGCTGTTTAAGGTGCACACCATCAGGAAGCTCCATGGGAAGAGGGGGTGGGTGTACATTGATAAGGGATGCAGGCAATCTACATTGTGATTTAACTGCTGCACCAAATGCCCCTGATGGCTGCATTGTAAGAATGAGGGACCCAAAGGCACTGACTCGGTAGGTAACCAAAGAGACGGTTTTCTTCCTCACTTGCTTGTATGAAAGGAGAGTTAAGCTACAAATTTATTTGAAGATTTTTGGAAAACAAAAAAAATCCATTTAGTTTATAAATATGAAGTGGAATGCAAATTTTCAAATATCAAGATCATTGTTTTTCTAGATAAAACAGTACTTCAAAGACATTCTCAGCTTAACAGCAACTCAGGATATGATCATTTTCATTTCCCTTCTTATTTGTAAATGGAATAGTGATTAACAAGAAGGCATTGAGGCAGGGACGCACGCAAAAGAGGACAAACTACTTTAAATACTTTAACTGGAAACACACATGCAAAATTAAAACATTTATCTGAAAACAAATCTGTGAATTCAACTGCCAATAGCTAAAGACCGAGATCTTTAAGGTACCGTTCCTCTTTGGAGTTTAGCATTTCTCCCTCAGACCGTGGATTATTTAATTTAGGTTTCCAATGTTGATTTCTTTCTGGCAGAGCAAAAAGCAAGACGTTTATGCCTTCATCTAAGTTCAGAATCTTGACAGCTTTATTGTCCAACTCCTAGCATTGTATTCTCTCTCGTGTGCATGATTAGTTACTTTATTAGCAAGTCAAGTTTGACTCTTTCTATCACATGCATTTTAGCTTTCCTAGAAAATGTTTTCTTTCCACATTCAAATCTCAGTAGCTTCAATAAGGCTTTGTCAAAGTTACGTAATCACAATAAGGACAATTAGCAAACTACTTTCCATAAATGTACAATTAAAATGATGGGACAGAGAACACAGATTTGGGGTTACGCTAGGGCTGAGAGCTTTCAGCTATGCCCTGGGCATCAGACCAAGGGAACAGGATGCAGAGTTAATCTAGCAAATCAACTAAAGTGGAGGCTGGTACACAAAACATTTTTTACATTCTGCCAGAAATGTCTGAAAAGCCACTGACTTTGCATTTATTTACAAGGTCACATTTGCAGGTAGAACAAGGAGGAGCACCTGCACCCAGGCGTGCTTCTAGCAGCCCTCTGCCCACGACCACTCATCAACAGTAATGTGCCTTCACACCAGTGCTGTTCAAATCCTAGGTCCATGCAACAAGCAGCTTCTTTATCTAGGGTCAAAATGCTACCACCAATGGAAAAGGCAGGCACACTAGGCAGGAGGGGAAAGAGCAAGCTTTTAGAATATAATATATGCAAACGTACTTATAACTGTCATGCAAAAAGGAATAAATTCAACTATACTAGCTGGGAAATTTTGCTCAGCAAAATATGTTGTTAAGGACTAAAAAGGGAAGTTATAGATTAGAAGGAGGTATTTCTAAGTAATTCATCTATTCAACAAGGACTCGTATCCAGAATTTATAAGGATATACTATAAATCAGAAAGAAAAGGGAAGATAAACAATTAAAAATGGGCACAAGTCTTGAGCAGGCATTTCTGGAGGAGAATATCCAAATACACATATAAAAAGAGACCTAAGAAATAGAAAGTCATCAGGAAAATGAAAATTAAAACTAAAATGAAATCACTAGAATGGAAGAACAGAACATGGTATATCCATACAATGAAATATTATCGAGTCTAACAAGGGAAATTCTCATACAATGTAATACAGACGAGTCTTGAAGATATGACACTGAGTGAAATAAGCCAACCTCATATACCACCCCCTCATACACATATATACAAATACCAGATATGCCAAAAAGCATGTGGAAAGACAAAAGAGACAATTTGGCAGAAGAAATTAAAATCTATGCACATGTTTCACAATACTTATTTTCCATGAGCTTTTTGAAAGCCACTCATCTCTTTCACCTTCTTTAGTGGATGCCTTGAGTGGTCAAATTCAGATATGAAATAGAACAATGGCTTCTAGGGAGCAGGAGGTGGAAGCAGAGGAATGGGGAATGAGTATTTAATGGTTATGAAGCTTCAATTTGGGAAGACAAAAAAGACACTTATGGAAATGGATATTGGTGATGGTTGCTCATTAGTATGAACATACTTACTGTCACTGAACTTTACACTAAAAATGGATAAAATGGTCAGTTTCCTGTTTTGTATGCATTGCCACCATAATGAAAAAAATACAGTGAAATACATCCTACCCAGTAAAATAGCTAAAAATAAAATAAAAAAAAAGAATAATGCCACATTTTTTTCAGAGTTGAGGAGCACTGGAACTCTCAGAGCATGTGGGTAGGGTTCAAATAACAATTCTTTAGGAACACAACACAACTCTCCAAGGGGAGAGCTGTTAGCCTGCGACTCAGCAATCCTGTTCATGGGGATGCTCTCAGTACCAATACACACATGTTTTCACCAAGAGACACAGCTAGACTCTTCAGAGCAGCATCTGGATTGCCCCTAACCTGGAAAGAACCACTGGCTCATCAGGAACATGGCTGCCTTTTTTTTTTTTTAATAATTGATCACTCTACAGCCACACCAACACAAACCAACAACATACTACATGGATGAGTCTCAGAAATACAATGTTAAATGGAAGAAACCAGATAGGAAAGAGTGCATTTACTTATTCAAAATGAAAGCCCAAGAAAATCTGCTTTGGGAGTAGGGTTTGGTCCTGTTCCACTCCTTCTGGATGCTGGTCACATGGCATCTTCATTTGGGGAAAAGCCAGTGCGCTTCACATTAACAAGCTATGAAATATCTTGTGTGTCTGGGCTACTTTCACAAAAACAAGAACAAAGGCAGCCATCTGCAGAGTTGCACAGACTGAAGAGTTCAATTACAGAATATTCAGGACACCAGAACATGAGAATATTAAGCCCTAATGGAACAATGGTGAAGCAGAGTAGCCCACTCACATCAAGGAAAGCATAACGCCCCCTCAGGGAGATGTTTAGAAGCGGGGAAATGTAGGCCAGTGAGCTGATGACACTGAGAGGTGCTGTTGGAGCACTGACTACCTATCCCATTCATCCTGGCATCAAATCACATGGAGCCTCACGGGTGTGTAACCTTAACTATAAGCTCCCTGAAAGATCTCACTAGCATAAATCACAGCCCCCAACACAGAGCAAGGTATGCAATAAATATCAAAACAACTCATTTAATGTCAGCACACTATCATACTAGGACCATATGGTATTCACAAAAAGCTGTCCTCAGCAAATATAGGGGCAAATGGAAGAAAAAAACAAACAAATGGCCAACCAAGACAACTTTATTATAAACCAAGCACTTGGGCTATAAAGCATGGTAGATCTCAGGCATGCTAAACAATGTCCCTGGAATCTGCTTTGCAAACTCAGAGTGGAGTTAGTATTGGCCTCGTGGGATGGGTGTGGAGATGACCCAAATTCCCTGAAGCAGAACTAAGGAAAGGAGTGGAAACATCAGGGACACAATTGTATGTCCACAGCACTCCAGTGCATATGATGAGTTGCCTCCTTAAAGCACTGTTTAACACAACTCTGAGCAAAAGAGAGGCAGTGGAGGAATCTAAAGCCAGTTGCTGGGAGGAGTGCATACCCAGCCTTTCTGACCTTATCCCTAGAATCCCTTCCACAGTCACAGATTCTTGAGTGAGACAAAGCCAAACAAGCAAAAGTTGCATTAGGGGATTCTACAGTCTGTAGGTCATAAAGCAACAGTGATCTGTTCCCTGCTGAGAGGCAGCAGGGTGACTGCCATGCCCTTCACAGTCCTCATACCTACATTCAAACTAGAATACAGGCAGCAACAGCCTTCCTTAGAGCTGCCTAGAAGAGAATGGGAAAGCCACCCTGCATTACAAATCAAGAGGTGCCCCTTGTCTCACCACTCAGAGGCAGGGCAGTCTTAGAAGGCTGGCTCAAACAGACTTGGCTTGTGTCCATGTGGAAGATTCATCAAGCATCTAACACAAGCCATCACTCAGATTGTCCTGAACTCACCACTAACCAACCATGTCATTCTGGTCATATTTTCAGGAAACTATTGGTTTTGGTTTCTTCATTTTTAATCTAGTGATTGCTGTCAGGTCATTTCCAAAACTCTTATCAGTTTATGCTTCTCAGATCACAAAGTGAACCTTCATCTATTTCAAACTCATTCCTGACATCTTGTTCTGCTATCTTTAGAGTGTTTGTGTTCACATTTGTGGGGTGTCACACAGAGCAGTAATCAGGTGACAGATGAGTTAGATGGAATGTCATCTGACTGCCAAAGGACATCAACATAAGCCTGAATAATAAGAGTGAGGCTCATTTCTCACATTGACTTTTCAGAAACCATCACATGCCACCTCTGGCCTGTCTATTTATTGATTCATTGAATGATGCATCTGTTCAAGCAAGTATTTGGTGCCATCTTGGCTCAGGCACCACACTGTGCCAAGAGGTGATATGAAAATGGGTGAGATCAAGGCCCTGCCCTCTGGGCACTCATGCTGGGAAGGAAATGGAGAAGTGGGCTTGGACCACACACAGCAGAGCACTGAAGAGAAGGACGGAGCATGCTACAGGCAGAAGCTAAGAGCTAAAGATGCGAGGAAAGAGGGGAGACAACCGGTACAGCGAGAGTCTGGGCATGGGAGCCACATGGGGATGGAGCTTGGAAGCAAACAATAGTTTGGGGAGTTCTTAGAAAAAACCGCAATGGACCAATTTCCAGAGCAGAAGGAACCCTCTGATAATTTTAGGTTTCCAAGTGTCTGTCTTTGGGGAGAAGTAAGAGTGGGAGTTTTTTTGTTGTTGTTGTTAGCATCTTAACACCTGGCCTCCCACCTGACGCTGTCTCCTCCTGCCCTGTGGTGTAGCTGGTATCTGCATCTTTTTTTTTTTTTTTTTTTTTTTGATGCTCCCTTCTTGCTTTCTGCTGGCCAAATTCAATCCCGTGGAGTGGAAAGAGTGGTCGGTGAGTGAGAACTGAACATGGTTAAAAAGCCAACAGAAACAAAGAGTACACACAAGAGTAAAATTATACACGGGCATCTTCCATTGGGAGGAATGGCTCCCCTACTGCTCTCTGGTATCTCTGACTAAGACGAAAGCCCAACTCATTTTTCGCTTTTCCATTCCAATTAGCTACATATTTTTAGCACGTGTTACATAAGCCTCATCTGCCCAAATTTGTTGGCTGGGGGCCCTTTCTCTGCTCTGATCTCACTGGTGGATGGACCCACGTGGTAGGATGACAAGCGGACCATGACAAGTCTGTAAATAGCCTGCCCGAGGAGGGGTGGATAGGAAGAGAGCTCTCGAGATGAAGTGAGGGTTTGTATTTGGCATGCCAGAGCTAAATCCATCCTTTCTAAAAGGGGAAAGTAGAAAGAACGCACAATTCCAAAGCGAACGGCAGCATGTTAGGCTGCGGCTGCTCCACCTACAGTAAGTATACAAGGATGGGCAGCACAAGGCTGCAGGGGGCCCCTGGGCAGCCACAGAGGCACCCCTAGACTTGTACTGGGATGCTCAGGAGCTCTGGTGGCTGTAGACAGGCCTCATCCTGGCATGTGAGTGTTGTATGCATAAACCACAGGCCTTTCTAGGAAAAATCATCCATTTGCATTGCTAGTTAAAAGTAGGAAAGGGCACCAGGTGGGTTTGAGCAAAACTTTGCCTCAACCTAACCCCTGTTCTATCATAAATTCTTGCCATTCTCCCAGAATCAGCACCCTGGTGTTAAAAATGTCTACCTTCACTTCTCTACCCACAATTGAGAGAAGGCTACAATGGAACAATGCACGTGTTCAGAAGAAAGTCAAGATCCATTCCAGTGTAAAGCCTTATCATCTGAATCTGAACCATGCCTGTGACTGCATATCCAAAATTCAAATCTGCAGAGATCACAGGGGCTAAGCCACCTCTACATATCAAACAAGTTACACAAAGAGCTTAGAGAGACATGGAGGGAGGTAAGAGTAGAGCCAGGAGGTCTAGACATCAAGCCCAAAAGAGCCTATGGAAGCTAGGCTCCCTGTCTCAGGTCCTGAGCTCACTGAGGAGAAGTCTCCATACACTAGGCTCCATCAAATGTTTTTTCCTCCTAATCTTCTGTGCCTCTCAGCCAAAATAGGGGATGCCATGGGCAACAGCTACCCCACAAAATACCCATCTGCATGAAACCTTGGGTATCCCAAATATTATCTGATGTCCCCATGGGGAAGTCACTCTAAAGCCAAAAGAAGACAAAGTTGTGTCTTTCATCAGCATACAACAGCAGTTAGCAATTATGTGTTCATTTATTTAATGGGAAGACCAGCATTCCTATCTGCTGCAGGAGAGGGAGCCAGTCTCTATGGACAGATCTGACCGCCTGTTGACTTACAATGGTGGAGTTGAAAATCCTTGTCCAGTGCCTTTGGCCTAAGCAGTAGCATTAAGTCACAAAAGCCAGACTGCTTGGCTCTGGGCTGGCAGCTACAGACCAGTGTTTCACACTTTCAGTTCTGATTAGCCGCTAGGGTGCCAGACAGTCATGGTTCTTGGGTCAGACAGACCTGGATTCACTTGGCGTTAAGATGTGACCTTGAGGAAAGTATTTTCTCTGTTTTTGCATCAGTTTGCAACTGTGTAAAAGGCAGAAAACCACATGTGCTTCACAGGAACACTATGAGGATGGAATTAGATGATCTGTATAGAAACACTTAGAACACAGCCTGGCATACTGAGGGAGGTCCGTGACTATATGTTTCCTTTCCTCCTCTGGGTTCCAACTCCAAGGGAACCCAACTGAACTTGCTATCTCACCAATTGTAATTTTTTAACCTTTGCTTTAAAAATATTTATTCATTTGAGACATGTGCACACATGAAGCTTCCATCCATTGTTTCACTCCTCAAATGCCCTCTCCCCTCCAACAGCTGGGGCTGGGCCAAGGTCATGGCTGAGAGCCAGGAGCTCAATTCAGGTTTCCCATGTCAATAGCAACTGCTTGAGCTTTCACTGTCACTTCCCAGAGCATATATTAGCAGGAAGCTGGAATGGAGAATGGGGCCAGGACTGGAACCCAGGAACTCCAACAGCAGACACAGGCATACAGGTGGTGATGTCACTAAAGGGTTGCAAGCATGCAGGTGACAAAGCCACTGATAGAGCAAACACCTCCCACTTTGTCCCCCACCCCCTGTCTTTACTTTCTCATCTTCCTCTCCTTTGCCATGCTCATCTGACAGTATTCCCAACTACCATCTCTCTCTCTCTCTCCCTTCACTTCCCTATATCCTACCTTTCAGACCACATTTCTCAGCCTAATTTCTATTTCCAGAAATCCTTTTTGTGCCTCTCCCTCACTGCTTCTGAATGTGTCTAGCTATGCCTGCCCTGTCACTCATCTAACACTCATAATAAGAGACATAACAGTTTAATTTTTAAAAGGTATCCCCCCAAAAAGCACAGGATTGAACATCCTTGGGAATCTTAGTCTGTCTCTTTCAACCAGATGCATTACCACTCTGTCAGCTGCACTTTTGGGCCAATATGATCACCACAATGAAAGAACTAAGTTTTCTGCCAGTACTATGAATCTGCACAGTCTCTCTTTTTAAAAAGTTATTTGAGAGGCAGAAATACAGAGAGGGAAGACAGATTAGACGGTGAGCTTCCACCCACTGGTTTACTCCCCGAGTGCCAGCAACAGCTGGGCTGATGCAGGACCAAAGATGGGAACTAAGAACTCAGTCCAGGTTTCCCACATTGGTGGCAGGAGCCCAATCATTTGTGCCATCACTGTTGCACCTCAGGGTCTACATTAGTGGCGAGATGTACAGGTCAAGTCTCTTTCAAAGTGGATAAGGTGTTTGTCTCCTCTCAGAGGCTGCCTGAAGCAACATTTATACTGCTTTATCATGAGCAAGGTAGACAAAGTTACCAATCTCAACCTCTTTGATGCGTTCTGTCCTTGCCTATGATTGGTTGTTATCCTAGCCTCTGTTATTCCAGTCTGTATTCATTATCCCAGCCCTGTGACAGGTTGTTAGATGTTACCCTTCTTCTCCTCTGATTTGTAATTCCAGGTAGCCATTTGTATATAGAAGACCCAGCTCTGGCAAGTTTCCTGGGCACTTCCTTCCTTGCAGCCTTCCTCTCCTGACTACCACAGCAGATTTCTCCCTTAAGTAAAACTCTCTTTACTCACGGTCCCTGTCTGCATGAAATTCTCATGAGACAAGAACCAAGATTTCCATCATCATCTGGTTACAAGAGGAAGTTAGACACAGAAGCAGCAGCTGGGTATTGGACCCGAGCATTCCAACATGGGAAGCAAGTATCTCAATCATGATGCTGAACACTTTGCTACTTTGCTATCACCACCATCTTCATCATGATAGCAGATCCTGAAATAAAGTTGTGAACTGTCCTCTTGGCTCCCAAAAGCACCAACCCTATCCAGGGATATGGAGAAAGGAAATGCAAAAACCCAAGCTCTGGGCATACCACTGTGATCCCCAGTACTCAGCCATTATGCAGCAGGCTGGAAACTCAGGCTTGTTAATCTTGTCACTTCTCAACATTTCCAAGTTATTTATACTGCTCAAATCTGTGGGAAATAAGTCCCCCATTTTTTGAAATGTAGAAGAGATTGGCAAAATTCCTGACATATGGTGGATGGACATATGGTGAATATTCTGTTCACTGCCTTCTCCCAGTTCCAAGTCTACTCACCCATAGGAGCCAGGCTCCCCAGTAAACCCTACTCTCAGATAATCCCTACAACCAAGCCAGAAACGATAACTTGAACAAGCACCTGCTTGTGTAATACCTCTAAATCTCACCTCAAGCTCTAGATCCACTCCAAGTCTGCCAGGTTTCCCCAGCTACAACCATGGACAGCACCCTTCTCACACAGATGTCACAGACCTAGTTCATAAAAGGAATTGGCCCTGGCCCAAGAAATCCTTGACCAGCCGCTGAGATCTCTGAGCTGACCTTGTAGACCTCTCTGGCTCAGCTGAATGTATTGGAGGGATTCAGCAGATACTTGCAGAGAATAACAGAAATGCAGATTGCTGAGAGGGGTGAGCTGAATGGGAACTGATACATGTGGCTTCCTCGCCGGACCTGCAGGGGAGGGCTAGACAGGGACATACTCTTTGCCCTTCTGTACAAGACTCTCAGACATGAGCCACTGGACATCTTAGATAACAGTCCTCAAGTCCTGGTTGCCCAAAATGAAGCTCCAAATGTTTTTCTCCCTCACCCAGCCCCCACCTAAAGACTTCAGCAATATATGCTCCAGAAAGCCAGATAGGTTTCAGTTACAATGATCACTGGGTCCCACGTCATGTGCCTGGGCTCTTTAGCATTCTTCAGTTCTCCCCACCCTCTCTGAGCCTGTCTCATTTTCCAGCTGCCAACCCTGCTGCTGTGAACTTCAGCTGGATGTTTCTTCTCAAAGTTGTCCACGCTCCAGCTGGCTGAGGATCCCTGAGGCATTCAGGGTTCTGCAGCATTCTGTGCAGCAAGCATTCTAGCACACCCATGATGTATGTCGACTTCTTTAAACTTTGCAGAGGTGTGTCCTATTATATTCCCATTGTGTGAATATCAAGCCTTGGGTCCCACTGCTGGGATGGCAGAGCTGGAATTCCACCTGGCAGAGGAGTCTGCATGTCCAGGCCCTCCCTTCTCCCGCCTCTAGAGAACACCACAGCTGGCAAGTCCCATCCCAATCATCCTTGTCTCCTGAACAAGTCTCCTTTGCCTGCTGTCCCTCAACTTCCAACACAAAAATAACTGGCTCGGTAAAGGAGGCATCAGAGTGGGCATGAGGATTTCTTCCTTCTGGCAATGCAGGTATTTGTTTTACTCCCCAGTCAAAAATAATGTCTCTCTCCCTGTTATCAAGGGCAAGAGACAAATTTTCTTAGCCAACTAATTTGCCAATCCAGGCACAACCAGGCAAATCCATTGCCCATTCCCCTCCTGCAAGGAAAGTTTCCAGGGAAAACTCCAGCAACAACTAAGTCACAGAAGGGAGAAAAGAGCTGGTGAATAGGTCTAATTATTTACTGGGAATCAAGGCCTGTGGTAGGGCTGTACTCATTGGTTTCTCACAAATACTTCATCATCGAAACCCAGGATGCAGTAAGTCACAGTTTACTGTTTTAGTCACAGCCTCTTCCCCAGACTTACAATATCATCTCCCCTTTACCACCTGCTGCGCCCAAGAATACTCAGCTCTGGTAGCCTTGGCTCCCCATCTCCTGTTCAACCACTGCACCTTGGCTTCCCCAGCCTCTCCCAGATCGAAATGTTCTCACCCACCTCCCTGTTCACAGAAACCTCTCTGCTGTCCCACCTCCCCTTGGACCCTCTTGCAAAAGGAGTTAGAGCTTCCTGTTGTGCCCTCCTGTAGCACAAAGCCTGAGCTACAGAAGTCAGCATTCATGACATACCCTTGTTTATTGCTCCATGCATGTCTCCTCAATCACTTGCAAGCAGAGAGCATGCATCTATTAGTCTTGCAGCCTTGCAGGGTTGTAGTCTAAGGCAGGGTTGAGCACATAGCCAAGGCTATGATCATTCTTAGCCACGCAGCCAATCCTGCCAGATGTCCCTGGGCCCTGCTCCACTGTCAGGGCTCAAGAAGGCAATGACAGGTCAGAGCCATTTGTCATTTATTTGGGCTCAGAGGTATCAATCCTATTGACCCCAACTGGCACCTCCTCTCTGCAGGAGGAAAAATTAAGAACCTCAGACTCTGAGCCCCAACACATGGGTTTCACTCTGGATACACAAACACTGTGGGCAAGTTGTCTGGTTAAATCTTCCCCTGTTATTCAGCTCCTCTTTCCAGCTCTGAAAGCAGCCCAAACTTCAGCAAGAGTTAAGTATGCCTCTATGTCAGCCCAGGGAACCAGGGATCTGCAATCTACATTTTCTAGAAGACTTTTAGTATCACAGTCTCATCTATAGGAGCTTTCTCAAATGCTCATCACTCTGTGAGCACCCCACCTCCTTCAGATACTGCACTCCCCCCAGCAAGCAAGCAAGCACAATTCCAAAGCAGATTTCCTTTCTTCCACTCCGAGCACAAATGCTCACTCAAAGTTTCTTCTCTGCTTTGTTGAGCAAGTATGTTAATATCTCTTTTCCTACATCCTTAAGAACGAATATTCAACCTCTGGGAACCAAAGGCTTTGGGAACTTAATCTTTGGTGCACTTACTATTTGCAATGACTAATTAGTGAAAGATGTTCCCTTCACGTTACAGGGATTGAACCTAAAATCAGAGCTGCAAGAGTAAGGATTGGGGGCATTCAGGTCTTTGAGCGCATCCTAGTGCCAGATGAGATACACACGCTTGCACTGCGTTTTTCAACTCCACGATAATCTCCAGGCAACCCAAAGCCAGCTGCTTAGCAACAGGCTAGAAGATTCGCTCATACATCTCTATTAAAGGGCTGCTGCTGCTGCTGCTGCTGCCTCATTCTAAACGCAGAACTGGGCTGGAGGTTCCCTGGGCATCTGCTGCCAGTTGGAGACTGGATTCTATCTATCTGGAGGGTGGGACAGGCTGGAAGAGAGGAACAGCACAGAGAAGGCAGTCAGAAGGAAGGGAAGGGGTGGCAGTTTATGCAGGAAATAAAGGAAGAAGTCAAGATGTTCACAGTTTACAATGCCAGAGAAGGAACTAACCTGCTCCTGGAAACCAGAAGCACTTGCTCTTGCTTCTCTGTTTCCCATTCTTGACATTCTGACCCTTGAGGATATAAGGGGTGTTTAGCTTTGGAAATACAGTGTAGCCACCTGCTCAATACAGTTGGCCCTCTGTGCCCACCTGAAAATTCAGCCAGCTGTAGATGGACACTATTTGAAAAAACTATGCTGAACATGTAGACTTTTCTCTTGTCATCATTCCCTTCAGTGTAACACTGCTTATATGCTACTTATATTATATTGGGTATTGTAACAATCTAGGTAGAACTTAAAGTACACTTAGGAATATGTACATAAGTTACATGCCTATAATCTATCCTTAATACACAGGACTTGGGCATTATCAAGTTTGGTATCCATGGGGAGTCTTGAAATCAATCCTTCATGGACAGCAAGGGGCAATGATCCAAAGAATTTGGGAGGGGGACTCCTTTTCACCCAACTGCACTGAATATAATAGGGATGCAAATGGGGATTTGTAAAAACAAACCTGATAAATCTCCAGGACACAGAAGCAGGATTACTGGACCAGAGAGGCTACAGGGAAGGACTCAACCCAGGCTACCTGGGCTGGATCTCAGGTGCTACCAAAACCCCACTCTGAGGCCTCATCTATAGAAGAGGATACTAGTACCATCCTGTTCACCGCAGGGCTGCTACTGAGAAAATATGCATCTGAAAAGGTTACATCTCTCTACAGCTGTAGTATTAATATTATGACAAATCAAGGTACCTCACCCAAAACACAGTCAAATGGGCCTGTCAGGACATAGAACAACATGAAATGGTAAATGGCTGCATGGCAAAGGCTTCTCAAAAAAATAATCATGAAGCTAGAGTTTCTTTTTACAACTGCCCAGCTCTCAAGCTTCTTGCCTGAAACCAGGGTGGAGCAAAGGCAACTGAGACTAATTCAAAGAGATGCTTGGGGACAGCTCCTCGGCAGTGGGTCTTCTCTGCTCTGTGTCCTGAACCAATTCTGTGGATTTTAATTACACAAGATTCAGCAACCCCCAGCATCAAAGATAACCTCACATTGATGTCAATGCAGACATTTAGGACATCTCCAGCCCAGATCTTTCAATTTGACCTCCCAGAGGAACAACAGCTCATTAGCGACCACAGCCACACCATGGGTGTCCTTAAGAAAATCCAGCCCCACAGAGGAAGTCTACTGAGCAGAAACAGCTTGATTTTGTGATTATAGCCCACCTGTAAGCCGATATGAACCTTAGCTCATTTTCCCTACATAGGAAAGTAGGTGGATATGTTTATTCACTGACAGTTCTATCCCTCCTATCACTAAAATCAAATATCAGTAACAATCTTTAATGAGTTACCCACCTCTTAATATACATCCAAATTTATTTTGCCCAAGTACACGCTGAGTCCTCTTTATAACCCAGCAAGTCTCACATCAAGAAGAGGTCCCAAACTGAAGGGCCAAAGCTCAGCCCCCTTCATCTTTTCAAAACAGCACATGTGGAAAACATCTGATCAGCACTTTGGGACAACTGGAGGAAGCTCTTACAGCCAATGACGATGGAACCAGGGCTGCCTTGTCCATTTGTCATGGTTCTGCCACTTCCCAGGAATACAACCTCAGACAACCCAGTTACTCAGTAACTGACTTTTCTAATCTGGAGAATGGGAATAATAAATTACTCAAGGATTAATGTGATGAGCAAGCAAGCTAACAGATATAAAGCTTTTTAAACAGTACCTATTAATGGTACATGCTGTAGTCATAGTCAATGGTTTTTACTATGGACACATAATAAACAGTCACTTAAAGGCAAAAATTATTTATTGTTCCCCTTTTAAGAGGGCTCTGTTAGTTCTTTATATACAATCCCTTCCATTTCCTAGCATCCTTGTCCACATTCTCCCCCAGAGGCCAACATCATTTCAACAGCTTGGACTCCACATCCCTTTCTCCTCCTCTTCTTCACGGAAATTTCAGGAACTCTGCTAGGGCTCCCCTCTGTAAACAACCCACCTGTCACACTCCTTGATCTGCCCCACAGCCCTGAGTCTCTTTGTGAACACCCAGCTGGCTCCTGTCTGCTTCATGAAAGTATTTTGTAGATTAACTGTTTTGCATGATGATCATATACATATTCCTTGAATCCCATTGTATGAGCTTTCTTTAGCACTTCTGCTCACCTCTTTGGGAGGAGCATAGAGCCTGGTGGGCTGGTGGGAAGGCCTGACATGTGGGCATGGGAATGGGGCATGGGAGACAAACGGAAGGGAGCAGGAGCAACTATTTGGTTACCTTTTCATACAACAGCTGACTTGACATGTAAGCCACATGCCATAAATGTGCCCATTTCAAGTACAATCTAGTGGTGTTTAGTACACCCTCAGGTGTGGCCAGCATCATCACAGCTTGTTCTAGACAATCCTCATCACCTCATGAAGAAGCCTTTATACATTCCCTATTATTCACTCTCTGTCCTCCAATTCCCCACTCCCACCCTTCTACAGCCCTAATCTACTTTCTGTCTCCATGGATTTCCATATTCTAGACATTTCATATGAGCAGAATCACACAATATGTGGTGGTTGCTTGTGTCCAATGTTGCTTACTTAGCATGGCCTTTTCATCCAAGTCAGTGCTCCATCCCTTTGATGGCTTAGTGATAAGGAAAACTACACACTGACCCACTCAGCACTGATGGACAATTGGGTTGCATCTCTTTCCTGAATGTTATGAACAATTCTGCCACAGATACTCACCTGCAGGTTTCTGTGTAGACACACAACTGCATTTTTCTTGGGTTATACTCAGCAGAACAGATGGGTCATACGGCCATTCTACATTGGACCATTGGAGGAGCTGCCAGTTTTCTAAAGCAGCTGCATCATGTTGCATTCTCACACTCATACTTAGTGAATGTGCAGTTGGAGAGCTCAGTGTCCACTCCACTGACCAAATTCAAGCTAATGTGACTTTATTCTCCTGCAGGAGACTTGAGGGCATATTTTCCTCTTATGGGAATGAAACACAACTGTGAGCTTTTTCAGAACCTTGTATCTTAGCTTGCCTTCAGGTCCACCAATTACAGAGACGAGAGTGGCAGAGGAGTACTTGATCAGACCTGTGTGGGTTCATGTGCACCTTTGATACAAGGCCACTTAGCAAGAGGAGGGTCCAGGGTGAGGGGTCCCTGCCACTTGGGTCCCCAACCCCTGCCACTTCCCCTGTACCTGTCATCTTCCCTTCATCCAGGCATCCCCTTTCCAAACCTGTGGTTGTCTAGGCAATGGGAATGTCCCACATGTGTGTTTGCCTCTTTGGAAGAACTTCTCACAATTGATTCCTTCCGCTTTCATCTTTCACAGGGGACCTCAGGCATGTCCCAGGGTGTCCTCTGCTATTCCCCAGCCCCACCCAAAAGCCACAGAACGCCCAGATTTTATTCTATCTGAAAGCAAAGACTTAATCTCAATGACATATGATCTCTTGGGTCACTTTCCTCAGCTTTGTCTCCCGCTATCCTTCCCTTTCCCAGATTTGCTCAGTGTTCTCCAAGGTATGGACCAAACTACCCTGAGCACATTTTGCACACCAGATTGGCTCACAAAGTCCAGCCCACCAGGAGCTGCATGCACACACCTCAGTGGAAGGCAGGGCACAAGCAGTGGCTGGAGACACAGCCAGCTCTCTGGAGTTCTCAACTGTGGCAGACAATGCGCCTGGCTGCTCCTGCTCTCTGGACAGGGTGCCTGCAGTGTGTCATCTCAGGAGCCCTCGTCATCCTCTCCTTTCCCCACTCCCCAACCCACCCCCTCTCCTTGTCTCCTCACTCCTTGTGCTGTTTTCAATTAAACTAAAGTGAAAACAGCTGAGTCCGTATAACCATTTTGATTTACATCAACCTTGTCAAGCCCACATGGGCTGGCCTCTAGCCCAACTGTCCTGACACCCTCTTCAGAGTGTGGGCTTTTTATTCCAGCTAAGACATCATGGCCATGGCAAGCCAGCTCTGCTAGATGGGCACCTGAAGAAGCTTATGTGTTCCTCCCTCCACATGCTCTTACCAGCCACAACTCTGCCTTTCAGCCTGGCTCTTATTGTCAACACACAGTAGTCTTCCTGCAGCCTGGCTCCATCCCACTCACACAGCACTGCCACTAGAGCTGGTGTATGTCTCCCCAGGGTCTGTGATGTGTCTTGAAATGATATGTGGGATGACTGCCATCATAAAGAACATCTGGCAAAAAAAAAAAAATCACTCAAATTTTTACCATCCAAATACAACCTGGTGAGTCTGGAGTTATTACCTTCCAGGGATGAGTGTGTTCATACCGCAGACACCCCAATGTTCTTGAGCTTTTCACTCTGCCCTCCCAGGCTCCTACTTAGAAATGAAGTTCCTTGAACTGCCTGGCAGCCAAGAAACAAACCATGGACAGTGGAGGTTGCTGGGAGACTTTCCACCTCTACAACACAGTAGGAAACACCACCATGAGTGGTTCAGGCCTCAAAAATGGACGCTTCTGTTCCCCTTGCTGAGCTCAGCACCCCGACGTTCCCAAGCCTTCCATGCAGGACTCCAGTCTGTGAGCAGCATCCTTTCTGCACCTTAGTCTCCAGCTGGTGGACAGACGAACTTACTACACACAATCATGAAGGCTTCAGGGATTTGGGTTGAATTTGAATCATCTGGCTTTAAAGTAACTACAGAAACCTAAAAATGATTTATATGGTGATTTTTTTTCCTCTTGAATTGCATTCATTGTCTGAGTCCTTTCTTTGGTTGTTAATCCCATGGGATTCTTCATGACTGTCATCTAAGTATGTATGTTTACCCATATAGGCCTTAGCAAGCAGCAGCTGCGACAGCAGCTACCTTCATCTTTTTCCTTAACATGCCCAATGGTTTCCTAACTCCAATCCTGTTCTCTCTACAGACCTAACAAAAGACAAGTGCCACAGCAAAGACTTAATCTCAAAAGTGGATTGTTGATAACAGTGTTTGGTACAAGGATCATAGCATAAGTAAACATAAATGAGCTACACCTTTGGGAAAGCGATAAGCCCTCTTACAGATGACACAGCAGCTGAAGCTGAGGCATGTGCTCAAAGTTCATGGCATGGAAGGACACACATTCCTGCCAACCCCTTCAACAGGCAGCAGGGTCAATTTATAAAGAACAAGATACATTACAAGAGAGCTTGATTGGGTTTGGAGATGTGCTCTTTTAGAAGCACAGCCTAGAGAGTGCTGATATCAAAGATTCAATTTGGATAAAGAAATAACTTGAGAGGATTAAAAAAAAACCTGTCCAAATAAAACATGACAGCAGACTTCATCAAATAAGAGCGTTCCTCAATGCATACAGAAGACAAGAACCATGTGTCTCTTCAGGCTTCCGAACACTAAGTCTTAGCCAACTCTAAAGGAAAAGCAAATAGCCACAGAAAAGACCAACATAAAATGCCCCAGATCTTATTCATCCTTCTGAGCTTACAGATTTCCTTCCCAACACAGCCATCTCTGTCACAAACTCCAGAGTCACTTTCAATGTTCCAAATGCTACCACCTTTCACAGGAAGTCAAGGACTACCCAAGAAAAATACCTTGCATTCCTTTAAGTTTTCTCCCTGCTCTGGATTCTGTTCTGTGGGTACAGATCCTGCAGAATTGACCATGATGAGAGAGGTGGAACATGCCCTTCCAAGTTCTCTTTCTGGATTCCCTTGCCACTTTCCCCTCAAGATCAAGGACATGCATCAACACAGCCAACACCAAAACGAGGCCATGGTTCCACCACCTCCATCCGGTTAGTGTGGGGAATACTGGGTTTCTCTGGAAAACCCTGGGGAACTAGAAAGTCTCCATCTACCATGAAGAAGTTTCAACACCTTTTCTTCTGTTCTTTGTTCACCCTTCAGGTAGAAAGGACTGGGCTCCTAGAAGACCCCATGGGTAGCTGAATCTCTAATGAGGAGTCCTTGAGTGACCTTCCGTGAATTCTAAAATCCACACACAAAACATCCAATCCCCAATCTCATGAGTATTTTATTCCTTTCTTTCCGCTGAGCGCCTTCAGGATGTGCTCAAAGGCTAACCAGGGATACAAGATTCACTGGCTGAACACTTTAAAAAGAAACTCCTCCTAAAATCCAAAATCTGAGAGCTGTTGTCCAGACTCTCCCACAGCTTTATAGTATTTTGTACTTCAAGAAAGAACCAAGAACCAAAAATATATATATTTTTCTTTAGTCTGAAATCCAAGATGGTTCATCCTAGCAAAAGCAAATGTGTTTTCAGCGTCTCCCAGTAAGGTGAGATAGAATTTGGGGGAGGAAGGACCAAGAGAAAGTTCCTAATGGACATGCCTTGTAATCCTCCCTAAGGCAGGTGCCCAGGAAGAGTTATACATGGTATCTTCTACTTCCCAGAGAACCAATAAAAGCAACACGTGATTAATTGGTTGATGCTATGTACTCTAAAAATTCCTTGTCTGATCATGGCTCAGTGATTTCAACACAAACATAGTAATAATCCATGCTGTCGAACCACACACCTGTCTTTCATGTAATGAAACTACGCTGGGTTAAGTGATTCGCTCAACCAAATCACCTCACCTTACAAATGAGGAAACTAAGGCCCAGGGAGAATAGGTGCCTCTCCCAGGTCACCTCACCAGTAGCAGCAGCAGCCCAACTCCCCATCCACAAGGCTGCTTATGTTATATTTAATGTTTTGTGTTCTCTCTCTGACAAAAGGGTAATGCAGAGATGCTCAAGAAAGATAAGAGAGGGTGTTGCTACATAAGCAATAAAGGATGGCTTAGGACCCAGAGTTGCTTGCTTCGGAAAAAGAAAGCTTTCCAGAGACACAATAGCTGCTTTTCATTCTCTGAAGGGCTGTCAGCTTGCAAGACATGATGGGTTTATTTGTAGAGAGCTCTAGGGGATTGACCAAAGCTGGTGATGGTGAAAGCTAGGAGCAAGCAGGGTGTGGGGCAGCTCCCAAGAGTAGCTTGTAAGAAGATGATGTATCCCACCAAGGAAAGGGCTGCATTTAGTTCTGTGGGAAGGGAAGCACACGTACAAATGCCCCCTCTCCCCTGCTATGAACAGAAGGCTGACATCTAAAGACTTGATTATCACCTGCCAGAAATAATAGAAATGGTGGGAGTCTGAACCCGATTAGTGGATCTTAAACATGGTTGATGACTGGAATCTTTGGGAATGCTTTCAAATATACAGATGATTGAAACCTGTGGGTGGCAACTGGCTTGGAAATAGACAAAAAAAAAGCCTCTATATTATTCCATGTTTGGTTCAAAAGGGAATCATTGGAATGGGCCAGTGACTCTCATACATTTCTTAAAATTCTTATTTCTTTGAAAGGCAGAGGAGACAGAGAGTGATAGAGATTTCCCACCCACCGCTTTACTTCCTGAGCCAGGCTGGGGCAGACAGTGGCAGCTGGGAACTCACTTGGGGTCTCCCATGTTAATAGCAGGGCCACAAGTGCTGGAGTCATCGTCTGCTGCCTCCTAAGGCACACATTAGCAGGAAGCTGGAATTGAAAACAGAGCTGGTACTCCAACCCAGGCACTATATGGTAGATGAGCAACTCAAGTGGCGCCTTATCCACTAAGCCACTTTTTGGCCAGCACTCATGGCATGTAAAACATAGAACAGAAACCTAGGATGCATACCTAGTTATATAATTCAGATAGAAGCTTCACTTAACAATTGCTGTCCTTAGTGAGCATGATACACACTGATAGTTTCTTTACACATGGTTAGTTGAGATTCACTAAACTGACTTTATGACTCACTAATGAAACACTCTGGGAGATACCACACTTTGAGTAGTTCTTGTATAATCTCCAAGAACTCAACAAACAGGAGCAATGGTGAGAAAAAAGACTGTGTCTACAGGGAAAAAAGGAAGCAGGGATTTAGTCCCCCCTCCCCCCGATGTCTTACATGTGGTTTGGTTGTTTTTTACTGAAGATGAGAAGGCAGACAGAATCTTCAAAAGAATGTTCATTCAAAAAACACAAGTGTCCAAAGACCTGGTGGTTGTAATCAGAAACCATCATGGGTAGGCAGCTCCCTGGTTCCTTAGAAGCCAACACCTGACAAGACCTCCAAGCTCCTGCACTGTCTTTCTTCGGAGACCTTTGGAGAGGCAGCGAAGATCAGTTTCCTTTATGCAGCTTAATTATTCTGGGGACCCAAAGTATGTTTCCTCCCTCTGTATCTGTACGACTACTGGAAAAAATGGTTGCTCATTAAAAATGTGATCCATCATCCTATGGAGAGAGACGACCCTGGTTGGGGTGGAGTCGATGTAAGGACTCCAGAAATCAGTGGTTGCCCTTCTCAGGGATGGGCAGCTGTTCAGTGGCAGCTAAGGACACACAGATGTCCAGTTCCATTGAAAGGAGGTAGTTGCAAGTCATCTCCACATTTATCCACACTCCTGTCAACCTGGTCTCAGGTCTCCTCAACTTAACCCATACCAGGGTTACAAAATCATAACAGAGAAGAAAGGGAAGCACAGGTTTCTTATACTATCAAGTACAAGGTAGGGGACCTTGCTTAAATGAAATTTCTGATTCAGGAGGCCTGGACCATGGTCCTCAAGTGTGAATTTCCCATTAGGCCCCAGGTCTCTCTCTCTCTCTCTCTCTCTAACACACACACACACACACACACACACACACACACACACACACACACACCACTAAGTGCTGGACCATACTTCATGAATATCTGGGATCTAGACTTTGGAGTCAAGTCCACTGGGACTTGAATTCCTACTCCACCACTCTCTACTTGCAATATTTTTGAAAAACATTTCTTTCCTGGGAAGAGGTGAGTTTCTGAGGATAACAGTAATGTGGAAAGGGGCAGATTACTTTACCACCCTGAGCTCTGTCTCCTCTGTAAACAGAAAACCAGCAGCTCCTTCCTGGGACTCAGACCATGAAAGCCCTCTGTGTGTATGCTCCACCTACTTGTAGTTCAGGGTCTCCCTATACAGTTTCCCTCCCCTCTACTGTGACAGCCCCTCCATCTCATCAGTCAGTGTGGTGAGATCTGATCTCCACCTTCAAATTCCCCTTAGCACCACCTGGTCCCATAGACCCAAGATCTGAGACTTAACTACTCCCTTGTTTTTAGAAGGCTTTGTTTGGGGACCAGATACCATCCCTCCAACTTTCCTTCAGTTTTTCTGGCTGATCCTCTTCCATCTGACCATAGGTTCTCATTGCTCAGCCCATCCCATGCATTTGAAACTTCCTCAGGCTCTGTCTTAAGCTTGGTTTTCTGGCAAACATTTTCTTCACACACTTCCTAGATCAGCATGGTTTGGGGATTACCCATATGCTGACAACCCCCAAATTTAGATCTACAGCATAAAACACTCTCATGAGCTCCAGACCCAAATGACCAATAGCCTTCTGGACAGTGTGCCCTCCAAAGATGGCACATATCCAAACAGACTTACCATTTCATCTGGGGATCCCATGCTCAGTTACAGGACCCCTGCACCCACCCACCCACTTACCCAGGTACTCTGGCATTTTCACTCTGCCTGGTTTATGCCAGTACTTTTTTGACTTCACATATGGGCTTACGATTGTGTCCCTAATTCCATAGTAAACACCTCACTGCCCTCCCAGCACTTGTCATGAGACTCCAGGCATGGGTGTGATTTAAGTCACCAGCAAGTTATTTCAGGACTAGAATGTGAATTACACTGTTCTGTAACTGCAGAGAAAGCTGCCTTCACTAACAGCTCTTGGCTTTGCTAATGGTTTCTACCCTAGAATCAAAGTGCCAGTCTCCATTAGGTATGTAGGCCACAAAGAAACCCCTCATTAAATTCAGCAGGAAGGGAAAGTAACATGTGGAGGATCCCTGTGTTTGTCATCTTTCAGGAATACTTTTGTTTTGGCCAACCAACCTCAACAGAGACATCTCAGGGTATCATGGCTGAAGGCTTAACTCCATGGCATAAGCACCATACTGTTTCTACTTCATACTAGGCTCCTCTCGCTGACCAGACACCTGTATGGTATGGCTGAGGGCTGCAGGTTCTGCTTACCAGCTAGGGACTGTTGAAGGTGGAACAGTGAGCAAGTTGATGGACAGCCGGACAGAAAGGCCAGTGTACTGAATTGATGCATGAGTCCTGAAAACTAGGGCTGCCTAGATCAGACCAGGCCACAAGCTTTCAAGCAGCTTTCCAAGCAGACACCAGAACCCAGAACTCTCAGAACTGAGAACCTTTGTCCAGCTAGACACAAAGGGAATCCGTTTCTCACAAGCATCTGCTCACTGTGTGGTGGTGTCTTCTCTTCCTCAGAGTGTCTAAGACCCTGCCTTGCCTCTGTGTACATCTGCAGGCCACAGAACACAGATCTCATGATGACACATGCATCCTCTTGAATTGCACCTGCATGCCAATTCCAAGCATTTCTCCCACCACCCCTGGCTTCCCAGAGCAGCCCAGGAAGTGTGCACTTCATCAGGACATTCACTGTGGGCTCTGGCATAGGTGGGCTGGCACCCTCAGAAGGTTGCCAGTGTACATGTGGCTCCTTTCTGGATAGCTGAACTAAGTTTTTCTTATCATTTCCAAGCTCCATTGCTCACAGACTCTTTTTTTAATTGAGAGACAAAAACCAGTGTATTTACTACCTAACAATTCACCTCCCAAAGCCCACAATATCTGGGACTGGGCCAGGCTAAAAGACAGGAGCCTGGAAACCTCAATCTAGGTCTCTCACATGAGTAACAGGAATCCATGCACTCAGAGTCATCACCTGCTGCCTGGCAGGTGAGTATTATGAAGCAGCTGGGATCTACAACAGAGCAGTGACTTAAATTCAAATTCTGATAAAAGATGCTTGCACTCCAAGCAGCGTTTTAATCTCTGTGTCAGACACCATCCTCTCACAAACTCTTTTCAAAGCTTTTTCTTTGCCATCTACTCTAAGTCAGTAGCCCCTAAGTTCCTCCTGGCTGAGATCTGAGGTCAAGAATGGGCCCTGGATGTTCCAAGGGAAATTTCTGGTGAACAAAGTTTCAGAAGTGCATTCCCAAGGTCCTCCATGCATCCTGTCCAGCCCATCTCTGATCATCTCCAGTGAGGTTGCTTCCAGTTTCCTGAACTACCTCAACTGCCAGTGGCTGGCAAACACCTCCTCGAGGCTCTTGAAGAAGGTTTCAACAGTCACAACGGGAACCTTCCAGTTGAAGACAGAATCCTTGCCTGTACCGCATAGGTAGGAAGTAGAGCAGTCATCCACTGCTACACCTGAAGATGACGCAGGCCCAGGGCAATGGCCATGTGGACTTTCCATCCTCCCTTGCTTTTGGAGCTCCCCTCCAAGAGCAGTGCCCAGGCCTTGCAGCTAAAGAGGTACAGATCACAGGGCTGCTCCCTGCCACCAATTACCCATAGCCTACAGCAAGACCTGAACCCTCATCTCACCTGTTATTCAGAACAGCTCCTTCTCTGCTATCTGCTATCTAAGAGTTCTGCAGAGGTCTGGCAAGACCATAACAGTATTCTGCACAATGCTTGCAGTTACTACCAGTCTTCTTGATTAAAGGATTTATCTGATTTTATTTGAAACACACAGAGAGAGAGAGGAGGCGGGGGGGGGGGGGGAAACAGACACACAGAGATCTTCCATCCACTTGTTCACTCTCCAAGTGGCCACAAAAACAGGAGCTGGACCAATCTGAAACCAAGAGCCAGGAGTTTCTTCTGGACCTCCCACACAGATGCAAGATCCAAAGAACTAGGATCATGTTCCACTGCTTTCCCAAGTCACTAGAAGGGAGCTGAATCAGAAATGTAGCAGATGGGACTAGAACCAGCACCCACATGAGATAGCATAGCATAACAAGTGGAGTCTTTGCTAAGGCACAGCACTGACCCCAAACTACTGGTATTATTCTTATCACCATGACTGCTATGTCCCAAGACTAAAGACAGGAAAAAGTCTGTGAAACACATTTACACAAAGTGATTGGGCCACATTCTCCCAGCTCCCTGGCAAACTAGAAATCTCTATTTCCCTTTGGTTTGTCTTTTTAAATGAAAACAACAGCAATAATCACACAGTAAACATCTACAGTACCACCCAGCAGCAACTGTGTTTGCACACATATCTACGGGGATGACACTTAGGTGGGTATGGTATACATCACAGCCATTAATACTCATTAACAGTCCTACCAGGTAGGTATCCAAGTCATAACAAATGATGGCTGCTACATGGATGTATCAAACAAAACAATTAAAATGTGGAACAAAGTAACAGAGCTCTGAAGTGGCGGGGAGGACTGGATGCAGACTCCATTTAATTCCCTTGTCTGTACCCAGGCCCCTCACACCTCGATCCTGGTGGTGTCAGCCAACCTCAGCCTAGGCACAGGCATGGATTCAGAGCAGTCCCCTCTTCAGCACGTCCTTCTGCCTCCAGACTTGAAGGTTCAGCAATAATCTCCCAGAGCACTTTCTGATCTAGCCTCCAGGGTTTAGAAGAAAGCAGACCTTGGGGAGCCCCAGGGCATGGCCCCTTGGAAGTGACAGTCAGTCCTGGCTGCTTCCAGCTACATTTGAAAGTCTCTGACCCACTGTGCCCTGGGACTCTGCAAGGCTCTGCCGGCAGCATGCAGTGCTTCTGAGAAGGACAAACACCACACACAGAGCAAACAGGACAAACACCACACACGGAGCACAGGGTAGTTGCACATGTGCTTAGCACCTTTTGCTTTTTTTTAGGAATGGTAGGAAAGGTTGTGCAGCAGGCCTGGGCAGATATGGGCGATGAAGGAAGCATTTTTAAGAAATAACTTATCTCTTCCTAGCAAGGATGGATAAGCACTTCCCTCTGCTTTTTGAGGGGATCTGTAAAGAAAACACTTCTAGGCTGAACATGCAGAGTGATCTGGATCTCTCAGGTTAACACAGAAAGCTCAAGTCTTTGCTTGGATTTGAGCAAAGGCCTAGCAGATCTACTCCAGATTTTCATTCTATCACATCTTGATCTACCCTCCATGCCTCTTCCGCACACAGAGAGCATTTAGCAGATAGCTCCACATACTTCCGAGGACCTGCAGGCTGTACTGCAGGATCAGTGTGGTGTACTCTCCAGATGGCCAGTGCTCCAGGTCCCCTGACCATGACAGCAGCTCCAACCAGCAGGGCTTCCCTGCTCCCCTTCGTCACTGGCTCACCCTCTTCTAAAGGAAGAAAAAGAACAGAGCAGGACCTAGCATTTGCTGAGTACCTGCTGCACTGATCTTGGCCATGTCCATCCTCTCATTGAAAGCTGATTGAGAAGAAATGAAGCAGCAGAAGTTCCGGGGTATCAAGGCCACTGCTCAAAGACCCCAAGCTAATAAATGCAAAGTTAAGATTTGAACTCTGGGCCAAGCACAATAGCCTAGTGGCTGAAGTCCTCACCTTATATGCACTGTGATCCCATATGGGTGTCTCGGCTGCTCTGTTTTTCATCCAGCTCTCTGCTTGTGACCTGGGAAAGCAGTGGATGACACAGAACCTTGGGACCCTTCACCCACGTGAAAGACCTGGAGGAAGTTCCTAGCTCCTGGCTCCTAGTTTCAGATGGGCTCAGCTCCAGCAGTTGTAGCCACTTGAGAGCGAATCAGCAGACAGATCTTTCTCTCTGTATGTCCTCTCTGTATATCTCCCTTTCCAATAAAAATAAGTAAATCTTTAAAAAAATTGAATTCTGCCCTGTTTGAACCTACGGTGCTCCTGAGTTACCCTAACTTGTACCCCAATGTCACACTGGGACAGATAAAACATACTGGAGTATACAAATCTCTCTCTGGTGAATGGTAAGTACTTTGGGAACATGCAAGGCACGAGTTTCAGCATTCTGAAGATTTCTCACCACCATCTCCTCCTCTTATAAGTCACTGTTAGCCTGGAACTCTTCATACAGCCCTTGAGAGTCCAGATCAAGGAATGTACGCTAACAGTGACCTCCAGTGACACTTTTAGGATCAAGCTCCAGTTGTGTATAACCACTTAAAACACACACCACACACACACACACACACACACACACACACACAGCTATTTAGCAGTGGCATTCCTAGAATCATTAACCACAAAGGGAAACCTGGCCATTATTCTAGGTGCTTTGTTTCGCTTCCAGCATCTTGCAGTGTGAGTTCAGGTGTCCTGCTCCCACATTCCTGGGCACTCAGCTCGGGCTCCATGACTTTACTGGAAAGGGCCACTTACAGAAATGTCACTCTGTCACTTCTACCTTGCAGAAAAGCAGAAGTGTGATTCCGGTTCTATTTGAGGGAGAAGGCAGTAGACTGTCTCCATGGCAACCCTAAGCAGCATGTGGAATTAGAGCCTAAATAAGGTTTGGGGAAAATTAAGTTGTGGTTGCCACGTGTCTTCCTGCTTGTCACAGGCAGTTGGAATGCCTGCCTGGAGGTAGGAGACAGGTGTGGTGACCTGGAGCAGACATTCTAGGAACAATTCCAACAGGCACTGCCCCCTGGACTGCTGCCTGGCTGGCTTTGCTAAGTGCCTCGCTGTGAAATGTGAGCCTCAGCAGAAAAATTAAGGAATGAGTATGTGTGTGTAAAAGAGAGAGAGAGCATTTAAAATACACTTCTTAGCTGATTTCTCTATTTTTTGCTGATTGTTGTTAACTTTGTTTGCTATTTTAACACCTTTTTGAACTTGAGAGAATTCTCAACTATACACTTTAGGAACCATGTGGCTTGTGTCATTTCATAAGTTTTATCTGGCGTTGTGATACATGTTAAGCTGTTACATACAACCCTAGTCTCCCCTATAGGACTACCACTTCAAGTCCCAGACACTCTGATTCCAATCTAGCTGATACACCTAGGAATGCCACAGATGATGACCCAAGGCCTTGGACTCTGCCACCTAGGTGGCACCCAAGGGCCACCCAGGTAGGAGACCCAGCAGGAGTTCCTAGCCCCTGGCTTCAGCCTGGCTCAGCTCTGGCTGTTGTGGCCATTGGGGGAATGAATGCGCACATCTCTCTCTCCCTCTCTCTCTCTCTCTCTCTCTCTCTCTCTCTCTCTCTCTCTCTCTCTCTCTCTCTCTCTCTCTCTCCCTGCTTCTCTATCAATCTGTCTTTCAAATAAACACATAAACCCTAAAAAGAGAACAAATTACTTGTTTGGGATGGAGCAAATCACCACCTTTGTTGTTGGCAAATCTACACCATAGTCAACCTCAGCTGCAACAAGAAAATGAGCATCTGCCCCATTTCTGTTTCTTACCCTTGTGATCTTCTGAGAGCTCACAAACCAATCTCAGCCTCAGTTTCCTGGGCATGGTAATCTCCTTTCATCTCATAATGGTGTTTCAAGGATCAAATAAGATAATGACTGTGAAAGTGCTTTGTAAAACAGAACCTAATCCACAGATGGAAGAAATGGTATCATGTTATTAAAACAAGCAGGGTTTAATGCAAAGGAGCTGCATTACCAATCATGATGCTATTCTAGCAGAACAGTCTGGTGTTTTTCTCTGCCAACCCTTTTCTAAGTTTCAAGAAGACAGTGAAAGACAGAAGTGTCCACGGCTGTCTGGCTTCAAGGTCAAGGCTCAGTCATGCATTTTGACGTGGCACCGAGAGTGGCCAATCGATTGGACATAGAAATCAGAGCACTAAGTAGAAAGCTGCGGGAACAGATGACTCCTGGCTCTGGGAAGGAGGAGGAGGGAGGGAGCAGCGGGCTCCGACACACAATACCTGCTCCTTTTTCTGTGATTTTTGCCCACCCTGGAGGAGCAGGCTTCCTGCACAGCCCTCTGGGAGAGAGAGGTCCTCCATGCGGCCCTCAGGAGGCCTCATGACCATCACCCAGCCCCAGCCCCAGCAGGGTGGTACTGAGAAACATGCAAGTATGAGAAGGAAAATAGGACCCATTCAAAGAAGTGATGACCCCTCACTGAAAAAAGCATTGAGGCTGTGCCTGTGTGTGCTCAAGGGCCTTGCTACCTAAGGTCCCTGAGCCCCACTCTCAGTAAGGCTGGAAATGGGTAAGAAATACAAAATCCATGGCCACACACTCAACCTGCTGATTCGGACCCAAAAGTGACACAGCCTCCTGGCAGCAACTGCATGCTCACTGGAGAAGAGCCACTGGTCCACAAAGTGAGCAAATCAGGTAGAAGGGCCACTCCCAGTCACATGTCATCAGTGCTTGGGAACAACTAGACCCAGCAGTCTCTCCAGCCCTTGCTTCTTTCCAGCCCTGAGGAATGACTTAATGACTTCATCATCTGTTCCTGCTGGGTCTTGAAAGTAGATCTGCTCAGCCAATGTTAAAACTGGAAAACTGAGGCAGGAGGTGGCAACACAGCAAGGGACCCCAGGAGGTGAATGCAAATCCTCTCCCTGGGTGGATGACATGTCCAAGGGCTGGGTTAGGGGAGGAAGGTTGGCTTCTATCCCTGCTCATCCATCAACCAGACAGTGCACTCTGCAAAATCACTCTGAAGTCTCTTGGTGCTTTCCCTATCTCAAAAATGCAGGGATAATGGCCTGCTTGGCTTCAGAGACTTAACGAAGATAAAATGAGATAGACTCCTAGAAAGCAGAAACTAGGAGGGCTGTCAGAGATGGCGTTAGAGCGGAGCTTGCTTTGGAGGCCAGACACTACTCTAGTATTTTGCAAATGCAAGTCCATTCAATGGACACAAGGCTGTGTGGTATACAGTTACTGGGTCCATTCTAGACTGAAGACCAAGAGAGTCTACGAATTAGCTCATGACCATTGGGCTGGTAACATGGCAAAGCAGGCAGGTTCTTTCGGGCATGAGGCAGGAGCCCTGGCACACCTGGGCCTTGTATTCCATTTCCACTGGCAAGCTGGTCTATGAAATTATCGAGTCCCAAAGACTGGCCCTGAGAGGAATGGCCTCTGGGGCTGAGAAGAAGGCTGGGCTGCCGCTCACAGGTAGTCTCTGCTACCTCAACAAGCTACACAGCAAGATGCTTCTTGGTCTGTGACCTCCCTATCAAAAGCGAATCAGTTTAGCCCAGCCTTGCTCCTCCCCCTCAATCCCCAACAAACTGCCACCAGCTGTGCCTCCCAGTATGTGGGCAAGGCCTCCTCCTAGAGGGGCTCCACCCCAGATCCCAACAGTGTCTAGCACACTCCAGTGTTTCCTCACTGTTCAGCCACGGCTGCTTCTCATTCCAGAAGGTCTCTCAACAGCATGTTTCTTTGCTTCTATTTTGGCAGCTGTGGGTCCACTTAAAACTCTTCCACTCCCAGCCACCTGCTCTGCGATCTTGAAGCTTTTCTATTCTCTCAGCCCTTTCCTTGTGCCTGAACCCACCTCATGGACCATCCTGTCATTTGACCTCTGCTGCCTGGAAGCTTTCCATTCCCCCTTGGGGTCCCAATGCCCCTACCTAATACCTCTACTACATTCTGGAGCTGCCCTTCCCAACACCCACAGGGTACCATAGGGGACAATGTCTGTACCCCAGTACCCCTCAGCCTCACTCACTGGACCCCACTAAGCAGAAGCCCAGTATAGCCTCCAAGAGAAGGATGCCAGACAGGGACCCTGCAAAACACTGCCTAGCACATGAACAATGTACGCAATCTCCAGAGAGGATCTGAGAACTACACAGAAGCATCTGTGAGGGACCTCCCAGGTCTCACACATATAGCTGAATACCTCACAAGCTGATGGACCCCTGACACTCAGAGCTCTCATGTGATAGAAGGTGGGCCCAGCCAGCAGCAACAGAGGAAGGCCCATACCCCATAGCCTGAGCATTGACATGGAAGAGCATGTGGCATTGCTAGGCCAAGGCGGCTTCTGCTGACTTTGCCCAGCAGTGAAAGGAACACAAGATGACCCTGGAGTCACAAGAATCAGGCAGAGGTGCTCAGAGGGCACTAGAAACTCTTCAGGCTCTTAACCCACCCTTAAGTTGAAATGAGGGGTGCCCAGCACCATAGGCAGAAAAGGCTCACCTTCGCTTAACTGTGGGTGTCATGGTTCTATTTCAGTGAATGCATAATTTTCAATCTGAAGATCTGTCTGCAGCAGGAGACCTGCAAGGGGGTTCCTAGTCCCACCGTCTTCAACCTCCTGCCTCGAGAACCTATTGCCTGTACCCTGGCACCATCTTGCCTAGAGCAGAGCTGTTTACTTCCTAGACACAGGATGGACTCCCAGACTTGGCCTCACATGCCCAGCAGCAATCAAATGATCAGGAGCTGCCCAGCTGTGCAGGAGGTGCCTAACCTGCAACTTAGCCTTAACGACCACACGGTGTCCCCTCACTGGCTTTGGCAACCAACCTTTCACTGCCTGGTAGTGGAAAGCAGCAGAAGAACAGCTGGCTTGGGAGCTGATGATGATTCAGACCAGAGTCCAGCATGCTACCAGAGCACCAAGTCATAGTTGGGACATGTGGGTTGGGGAAGAAGGTCAAAGTACATCAGCACAGCAAAAGGGCCTTCCAGTCCCCACTCCACATGTGCATGCACACAAATACACTCTCTTCCCAGCCAGCCTCTTGGATAAAGATCTTAAAGAAAACTGCTTCTTCTATGAGAGCCACATCTCCCCCAATCTAGAATTAAGTCATGTGAGCAAAGCCAGGTACATAGTTCGGGTACATGTGTGTTCTCAGACTGATGACAAGGGCACATTCAGTCCCTTGATCCAACTTGCCCTTTTACTGCTAAAGCCTCTGGCTGTCTCCCTCTGCTCAACCCAGCACCAGCACAGGTCTCAGTGGGGCTCCTAGCCAGCCCATCTGTCCCTAAGGAAGGGCCAAGCATTCAGGCAAGCACACAGAGCTCCTATGGGTTTTAGCTGTTTTCGATCAGATGGCAGGATGTCTTCACTGAGTATTAAAGTCACAGTCTACTATGGCCCATCAACAACCAATTTGGCCCCGGGAAAATAGATTCTAATTCCCTCAGCACTAGTCTCCTAGCAATCAGCTCATCAATAAACATAATGTTTAGAAGCTAGGTATTGATTGTGGAATCTAATGGACTCATGCTTCAACATTCAGCTTGACCTCTAAAAGAGCATTCTATTGGAGCTGCCCCTCTTCCTAGTATCAGCTTCCAGGGTGGGGCACGCTGAGGAGGAAGTAAAGAGCTTGCAGGCGCTGAGTAGTAACTCAGGGATGTTGGTGACCCAGGGTTTAGCCCAGCCAGTGTGAAGGGTCAGGATTACCACCTGCCCCCCAGCATGGCTGAATGAACAGCGGGCTGCCAATATCAAGAGAGACAGCCTGGGCCAGCCTGAGACACTGCCAGCAGCCAGGGCACTCATGCCACTCTGCCTGCTGGAGTGACTTGGAGCCCCTGCCAGTGTTTGCGCCATGCTCACTCACCACCAGTACAGGTTATCATACTCCTTACTCCGAGCCTCATATGGGCTTCGAAGCCCAGTTCCCCTCATTCTCTTGGTGCCCAGCCCAGTACCAACCCACAAAGAGGCTGGAAGTGTGTCCTACACAAGGCTGGCAGAAAGTTGGGCTTTTCAGGCAGAGGATAAAGGGGGAACAGCGGGGGTGCAGGCAGTGCTGTCAACCAGCCAGGCACAGGAGATCTTTCCCAGAGGGGTCTTATCCCAGTGAGGACCCTGTGCCCAGGTGCTTCCCATACTCAGTGGGAATCCTGAAGCCAGGACATTCCTTGGCTCGGCAAGGAACAGCCAGAGTTTCTAGTGCTCCCTTCCCCAAATGCTGCTCAGCCAAGCTCAGAGACCCCATTGCTTTTTTATATGGAAGGCAAGCTGGTGTCTCCATTGCATCTTAAATTCCCCAAGCAAGGGGAGGCAATGATAGGACACAAAGTCTTCTCTTCCTCCACACTCCAAGCCAGCCATGATGCCTGTCCCAACAGGTTCCTTGCCAGCAAGGAACTTGGCAATCCTGTGGATTGTAAGACTTTGAGGTTCACACTCTGCTGGTTTCTTTCTAGGAAGCAATGCTTCTTACATTTTTAAGAGAACACAGAAAGCTGAAAGGCTGCTTTGGTAGAATATTGGATCTCACATTCATCTTATATAAGCCATGGTAAAACACTAGCCAGGCTTCAACCCTCTCGTACAAATTCTCCTGAAGTAAGCATGCTGTGACAGAAGGAAGCAGGACAAGCTGGAGGGTATATTAACCCATCTCCTGAGAGGGATCTACCTGGGCTGTTGAGAACTTGGAAACTGTCTTGCCATCTATCTGTCTTGCACATTTCTCTCACTTTCCGGTCTGCGTGCTGGAGGTTCTATGGACATTTTGTTATGGGGCTGACAGATCCAGAGCAGACAAGATGCCCAGTTAAACTTCAATCTCAGAAAAAAATCTGTTGTGTGTCTCAGGCAATACTGGAGCAGAGCTGTACTCCAAACTTTCACTGAATTGCTGTGAAATTCACATCACTGTTTCACCTACCAGCTCTGGGACCTCCCCTTTTTTTACCACTCCAGCTGCTGCAACCAGGATCTGTCTCAGTGGAAATAGAAGCCAAGCTGTGGACACAAATCCTACCCTATATCTCAAGAGGAGAGGAATGACATCACCAAAAGTGTGTGTTAAAACCCAGCTTGTCCAGGAATCCCTTCTGAATGGAAGTGGCCCAAGGGTATTTTCTACCAGGTTAGGATTCCCTGGAGGACTATGAAGTCCCTGAGGCATTTAGACCCCTGAACCCCTGACTCCATGTATAATGACTTGCACTTAAAAAACCACAATCCCTTAAACCAACATCTCCCCAACCCAATTATGTTATTTGCAATTCTATTCCTTTAGGATCATCCTGGATAAAGTACCTGGGATGAGCAGGAAAGGTCCCATGGGAAAAGCCAGTCTTAGAATAACCACTATGAAGATGAGCATTTCCAAGGCTAGACAAGTTCACAGCAGGGAAACTCTCCCCAGAATTATCCACCAAGCTCTCAGGATGCCACTTCTCCCTTCTGCCGATGAACCCACAGAGGTCACAGACTTTAACTTCGTAGTGTAAGATGGGTTAGGCATCCAGCAGGCCTCTGGCAGAGGTTTCCAAACAGAACTATGTTTAACCGTTAATGCACCTCACATTTCTGTGATTGCAGGTTTTAAAAACAATGTTTTTAGCTTGTTTGTTTGTTCATTTGTTTTCTAAGAGAGTCATGAGTTGACTCCTCACATGCAGGGAAAGAAGAAAAACCAACTCTGTAGTGGCCTGCTGAGCTGCATATGACCCACACATCACACCGTCACAAAACAATTCATTTTACATCTCCAAACAGCCAACTCCAACCATTTCTGGGAGAGGGGAAGGACTTCAGAAGTTGGAGATTTCCATGAAGATGAAATAATTTCACAGTTGGTTTAAAGGCAAAATTCCCAAAAAGTATGGGATCTACAACTAAACATTCAACTGAGTTCAATTCTTCTGTCCTGGGAAGCACCATTTCATGACCCTAAGGTAAAGACAGCCATGTGTTCTCATAACAAGACAAGATTGCAAAATGACCTGCTCCCCAAAGCTGAAGCCACGTTTAACATGCCTAGCTGAACTTGTGCCTGGGCTTATAGAACATCATGCTGTAAGCTTCACTATGAACAAAGCCTGGTGTGATACCAACTGTGAAGGAGCCGACTGCATTCCCATTTTTTCAAGAAGCTCCTTTATTTTGCTAAACCCTAAACTCCAAAAGAAAACTGGGATGCTCAACAGGGGAGTCTCTAAAACACATCGTGGGTTATCTAAACACATTGTACAAATCAACCATGCACATGCCTTGTCATCCTGGGAGCCTATTTCTTTTCATCTCAATTATATACCAAAAAAAAAAAAAAAACCCACGAAAATTTAAAACAATTTTGAAAGAGATCAGTCTTCAAATAAGTAACAAGTAACCAATACATCATTGAACAATTGATTTTTTTTTTCAGTAAATCAATTATGCTCTGAAAAGCACAAGCCTTTCCACCAAGGCCCAAGGCAAGCCTTACTGAATATAGTCCTTGAATAAAAGTGAAAAGCTTATGAACCAGCTAATGTATTTCCTGGGAGAAAAAAAAAAAAAAACATGCCAGATCTGAACATTTGGGATCCAGTAAAAAACACTTTAACTTTCTAAATCACAATGCTCTATTTGTCCCCATCTCTATCCTTAAGCAGCCAACTAGAAATATTCAATACACACATTTTCCTTTCACAAGCACACATGGTAATAAGTTGATGGCATCGCAATTTCCCTCTGTGTCACAAATCTCCAGATTTCTGGTTAAAATGGAATCCTAACACATTCAGTAGGGTGTGGTGGACTGAATCATTTCTAAGCATTCAGGACTTAATGCAGTGTCAATTTTCAGTGGCCTTCCACAGCTGGTGATTGCATTCCCGATCTGAACAATATGACACAGCTCTCTACTGACTGAGTTGCCCGACTCTGCATTCTCCAGCATCGTCACAGTTCCTGCCCTGCCTTAGTAGTTCTTGTCATCTGAGGAGAGATGAGCATTAAACACTGAATAAAGAACCTCCTTACAAATGAGGCCTTCTGCTGGGTACAGTGTCCTATTGAGTGCCTTGATTGCTGTTTGGTAGCATGAATTTGTAAGCCAATCACATTCTTTTTAAAATATTGCTTTATTGTGGTAAAATATCCATTACCTACTTTGCCACACTATTAATTTTTCTTTTTAAATTCTTACACTGAGGCAGAGGTAGAAGAAGAGACACTGATCACATTTGCTGGTCCGCTCTACAACTGTCTGCTAAAATCTGGACACAGGAACTTAGTCCTGGTCTCCTAGATGGGTGGCAGGAAACAAAGTCTTTGAGTCAGGATCTGCATTAGCCAGAAAGTCAAATTAAGAGCTGAGATCAGAGGTAGAACCAGGGCTTGAACCCAAAACACTCTAATACAGGACACAAGTGTCTTAAACACCAGGCCAAAGGTCTGCTCTGTAAGTATGCAATCCAGTGGCATTCAAAACATTCACATTCAACTATTACCACCCCATGCATCTCCAAAACTTTCTAAAATCTTCTCCTACTCTATACTCATTAAACATGATTTCTGTCTCCCTTCTCTCTTTGCCCCATCATTCTACTTTCTGCCTCTATGAATCTGTCTTCTCTAAAGTCTCATAGACGTGAATTATACAGTGTTTGTCGCATTATGCATGGCTTATTTCACCTAGTCTAATGTCTTCAAGTTTCATCTGTGTTGCAGCAGATGCAACAATCAGAATTTCCTCCCTTTTTAAGGCTGAACAATGTTCCTCTGACTATATGTATGACATTTTGTTTATCCACCCATCTGCTGAGAGACATCTGACCAGTGTCTTCCTTTGAGCTAATGCTTCCACAAATATTATTCATGCTTGAAAATACACTGAATTCCCTGCCTTCAGCTCTTTTGGGGGTACACAGCCAAATACTGGCATTGATTAATCTTACAGTAATCTATTTTCTGTTTTTTTTTCCTCCTTTTCTTTATTTCTTGTTTTTTTTAATTGTCATACTATTTCTTGCAGTGCTAGCACTATTTCATGTACTCACTATTAACACATACAGATTTTAATTTTTCTACAACTTCATCAATACTTGTTTATCTAGTTTTGTTTTTCACCAAACATTTCCTAAAGCAACAGTTGCCAATCATGCTCTTGGAGTGAATCTAATGAAAAGAAACTATGAACCTATTTGGTTTATCAAATAATGCACAGTCAAGATCATAGACAGTTGGGGGGAAAAAAACCCTTTGTTTTCACAGCTCATCCTGGGATAACAACATATGAGTTACCTCTGAAAACTTAGAGTTGTCTCACATTAGAAATGCAAGTGAACAAAAGAAAGAACCAACAGAGGAGCTCTCTTCCCAGGCTCATGCAAGGCTCTTCTGTAAGTGGTTCCAATCAACAGGAGCTGCTCTGTACAGCTCTGACCAACAGACCTGCCACTGCAGGAAGAGCTTGGAAGGGCCTGTGGAAACCACAGCAATGACCACTGAGACTTGGAAGGAAGGAACAGTGGGAATTACATTCATCTGAATGCAGTTGCCTGGCTTTCTCTTTTCCCAACATTCTAAGAGCCTATAGACATCAGTGGGGGTGGAGAAAGGCTTAATATCCAAAGACATACAATTTTCAGAGCTTTGCGACCTCTGAGGGTAAAAGGCCATCTGAGAAAACTATTTCCTGAAGCTGAAACCAGGCTTAGGGAATGCGGCCCCTAGCCAAAGCCTGTTCTTTGACTCCAAATGTTTGCACATTAGCCTGTCTTGGAGGACTGGGATTCCAAAGGGAATGAGCTGGGACTTCCTATTGAACTGTGTCTCCCTAGACGCTGGCTCAGGATATGGGCATGGATCCAGAAAGCTGTATAGCTTCCTGAAACAAGCAAAGGATATAGAACTCTTCAGAAGACCTCTTGGGACAACCTGCCCTTGGAACTACTGTCTCTCTTGTGGCCTAGTCCTTTGTGTTCTGGCAGAGTTCCCAACAGTGGTCTCTCTCAGAAAACCCTGCAGTCTTCATGCATGTTCACGGTAAAGATGGGTATCCCCAGCCCTGTCTCAGAACCAGCCCAAGAAAACACTAATCCAGCTAGCTGCGATTGCACTGCCTCTCTCTGCCCCACCATCTACTTCTGTGTTCCACCCTTCGCTGTCTCCCACACTGGTTCCCCTGCCCAGTAAGAGCCGGAATGGTGATGGTTAGCATTGTTCGCTATTCTACAGTATATGCACATTCCTAGCACTGCATGAGATTATCAATCCTCAGCATAACTCACTAGAAAATCCAAGAGGGGCTTTGAAAAAGTGTGCAAGCTTCCACACTTCAAAGACTGAGCTCTGTGTCTACTGATTTCTTGTTCCTTAAAACTTACCCAGTCAGAAGTTAATGTCAAAGTCAAAACTCCCATTATCTAGGGCAGTGTGCACATACCCATTGACACACAGGAAGAAGACCAGACTCAAAAATGGCTTCTATGGCAAGGAACTCCCCAGGGCAGGGGAGAGTGCTACTTGAAAGTCCCAAAGCCTGCAGCCTCAGTCAAACATTGAGATGACTGTGGTGCCACCTCATGAGAGTCCCAGAGTCAGCAGTGCCAAGGCCATATTTTGCCTGAATTTCTGACCCACAGAAATCGTAGCAGAGTGTGTATTTGGTAAAAGCAAATAATTTATGGGCCTGGCACGGTAGCCTAGCACCTAAAGTCCTCACCTTGTACACACCATGATCCCATATGGGCACTGGTTCTAATCCCGGCAGCCCACTTCCCATCCAGCTCCCCCTGCCTGTGACCTGGGAAAACAGTTGAGGATGGCTCAAGCCTTATGACTCTGCACCCGTGTGGGAGACCCGGAAAAAGCTCCTGGCTCCTGGCCTCGGAGAAGCTCAGGACTAGCCATTTCGGCCACTTGGGGAATGAATCAGTAGATGGAAGATTTTCCTCTCTGTTTCTCCTCTTCTCTGTATATCTTACTTTCCAATAAACATAAAATAAATCTTTAAAAAAGCAAATAATTTGGGGTAATTTTTATGCTTCAGTATGTATGAGGTATAGTTTTATATCATTCAGGGAATATTTATACATAAAGGGAGGTGATCTTTTTTAAAAATCTATTTAAACCATTTAATTGATACTTATTGTATTAAAATCTGAATTATAGGTAAGACAAAAGATAAATTTTAAGAATTACCCACATTCTTATTGAGAGATAACTAATTTAATCACTCTAGCATAACTTTGCTTATACTTTCAACGTGCACATGGATGTTCTTTTAAAATATGTGCTTTCTATTCTATTTGAAATCTACTTTTGTCATTCAATAATATTGGCTATTATTTAAAGTCACCAAATAAAGAATGATGATATTTGGTATAGCCACAGTAATGTACTGTATACCAAAATACATTTAACAATCCTTCATTCAGACCTGGAGTAACAGTCTACTAAATAAAGTCCTCCCCTTGCATTGCATGCACCAGGATTCCATATAGGTACAGTTCGTTTTCCCAGCTGCTCCACTTCATATCCTGTGGCCTGGGAAAGCAGTAGAGGACGACCCAAAGCCTTGGGACCCTATACCTGTGTGGGAGATCCAGAAGAAGCTCCTGGTTCCTGGCTTCAGATAGGCTCAGCGATAGTTATGGCAGCCACTTAAGGAGTGAACCAGCATATGGAAGAACTTTCTATCTCCCCTTCTCTCTGTATATGCCTTTCCAAAATAAATATATAAATAAACATATTTTTTTTAAAAAATCCCCCACACAAATGTTTAATTTTAGTGAAATGCACATAGAGACAAACAGTAAGAGATTTTCCATCCAGTGGCTCAATCCCCAGACACCTGCAACACCCATGGCTGGACTAGGTTAACATCCGAAGTCTGATACTCAACCTGGGTATCTCTTGGGAAGAGCAAGGACCCAAGTCCTTGAGCCATCCCCTGCTGCCTCACAGGGTGGAATCACCAGGAAGCTGGATCAGGAGCAGAGCCAGGACTCAAACCCAGACATTCTGATATGGGACGCAGTTTTCCCAAGCAAGGTGTTAACCACAGTGCCAAATTGCTATTCCTCAATTCTCCCTTTTAAAAACAGGATTTACTGTGTCTCTCATTCAGATCAATTTTGAACAAATTAAGGTTTTTAAGGGAAACCTGCAGTGGACACGGTGGTTGACATTGGTTAGAATGCCCACATGCCACATCATAGTGCTTGGGTTTAAGTGCTTGCTTTATTCCAGTTCCAGTTTCCTAATAATGCACATCCTGGGAGACAGCAAGTGATGACTAAGTATTTGAGTTTCTGCCTCTCACTTGGGAGGCCTGGGTGCAGCTTTGGGCTCTGTTGGGTTTCATCTGGCCCAACCCTGGATATTACAGGAATTTGCAGAATGAATTAGCAGATGGAAGTTCAATCTTCTCCTCACCTCTACTTTCCTCTCTCCCAAATAAATAAAAAATGAATTCTTTTAAAGGATATTGAGGCTATTAGCTGTCATCCCTGGCACACAGTGAAGAACCATGCCTGTGCTCTTGAGTGCTTTTCCTCACTGTGTGCTACATTGATTGAAAGGAGAAATGCTGGATATGAAAAGATACATACTTCTGAAACAACCATCATGCCGTTGTCACATTATACCAAAGACTGGGAAAATGAATATCCCAACAGGATATATCTGCGCCCTTCTTATCACACCCCATGCCAGCAGTGATTATTTAAAAATCTGATTCTTAACTCAAATTTTTCTTGTGACAGCTGTGGGTAAACCAAGGGAATGATATATGGGTGGCTAAATCAGCGTATCTCAACTCACACACAACATGGCAATCTTCCCTCCAGCTCAGTGTCTCCAAATGGCCTGCAACTCCTCTTATTTCAGTCCAGTAGGGACCAGGGCAGGAGGCAGAAACCATGCAGCCACAAAAGTCATTGGCATCATATAATATCAACTTCTTACTAGACTCCAGATACTCAGCAATGACCTCAGGCAAAGTGCCATTCCCCCCTAAAGACCCTCCAATCCTTTTCATTCTATAACACGAACTACATTCCTTCGTCCCTTCCACCTATATAGACTTAGCCTCAATTTTATAAAGGAAATCATAAAATAACAGGATGGCCTATTTCTATCAGCATCAGATAGCTGGGTTACTACAGCCCAGATGCACCAGTAGTGTTGTCTCCAACACTGCTGACCAAGGTGAGTGCCTCTGAGGTCTAAAGGTACCAAACCCCATTACCTTCCCCGTAACACAGTCTGAGCAAGGCTGGCCACAATGGCATGGTGGCCTGATGAGCCAAGCAATGGGTGGCTCGTAAAATGACATCAACACTTGTACTTTTCATTCAGCTAGAGAACAAGTTTCTAAATGCTGTGAATGCAGGTTAGTGTATAATTTTAGATATTTCAAAAACTTTTAAAAAATAATATCACTGATACAGTTATTAATAGTCATTGTTTTTCATCATGCATCCCCCACTTTGAAAGCTATTCCCAAAGCTCTGGGCACAGGTGGGCTCCCTCTGGTTACATATGAACCCGTGCAGGTTTATGCATGGTCATGTTGATTTGCCAACTGCACACATTTTCTCTGCTTTCCATTCAAATGGAGACTGGTGTACTTCACTACATGGATAAAGGCATAGCGACTCTTTTTATTATTATTATTATCATTTTATGATACAGTTCCATAGGCTCCTGGAATTTACCTTATCTCAGCCCTAATTCCCTCACTCCCCCACCTAGTTCCTCTCTATCATTACTAAAGTATAGTTCTTCATACACAGTCATATGTCCATCATTGCGGGCATGGACAATGGCAGAGTCCAGAATCCTATTGTCAAAATATAGTAACCAGTTTCATTGTAAGTCCATTTTTGTCTGGAAGTAGAAATGCATACTACATTGTATCCTCACATCTGGATATGTTAGTCTCCATTTCACAGCTACTGTACATCCCCTCAAATGAAAAATCATAATACAAAATCAAAATTAGAAAAAAAAAAGTAGAAATCTACAATGCCATGAAGTTAAACAACATGTTACTAGATATGACAGTCTCCATTACATAGCTACTATACATCCCTTAAATGAAAAGCCACAAAACAAAATCAACATCATGAAGAAAAAAGAAATGAACAACATCAAGCAGTTAAATAAGATGCTACTAAATGACTAATGTGTAGCTGAAGAAATGAAAATCAAGAACCTTCTTGCAGAAAATGATGCTACTATATGATCTATGAGTCATTGAAGAATTTAATCAGAAGAAAGTGTTTTGAAGAGATGAAACCAACAGAAAACATCAAATCCCATGCAATATAGCTTCCACTGATTTTTGTTGGTGAGATGTTTCTCCTCCAGACAACAAATAGATGGATTTTGTTTTTTAATCCAGTCTACTAATCTTTGGTGTTTGATTGAGCTTAAGCCATTTATTTTCAGGGTTAATATGTATGGTTGGTACTTTGGTCCTGTCATTTTAGGAATGGGTTACTCATTGGTTTAGTCTTCTGTTGTTACTTTACTGGGATGTTCTTCACATTTGCCTTTGGTTTTGTTGGTTGCTATTCCTCTTCTCTGTCACAAGAGCATCTTGCAGTATCATTTGTAGAGCAGGTTTGGAAGAGGCAAATTCTTTTAACTTTTCTTTACTGTGGAACAATTTTATTTCATTTTCAAAGGAAAAAAAAAAAAGCTTTGCCGGGTATGTTATCCTAGGCCAACAATTTTTTTCTTTTAGAATCTGGAATATGTCACTCCATTCTCTTCTGGTCTGTAGAGTTTCCTTTGAGAAATCTCCTGTGAGCTTAATTGGCATTCATTTATATGTCAATTGATTTTTTTCACGTGCACATTTAAGGATCTTTTCCTTATGTTCAATTGAAGAAAGCTTGATGATTATGTGTCTTGGTGAAGATTGCTTTTGATCAGGCCTGTTGAGAGTTCTGTGCCCCTCCTGGATCTTGTTTCCCAATTCTTTCTCTAGATTACGGAAATTTTCTTTTATTATTTCATTAAATATATTTGTAAAACCAGTTTCTCTTTATGCACCTTCTGGGACTCCCATAACTCTTATGTTAGGCTTCATAATTGTGCCTTTCAATTCTTAAACACTTTTTTTGGCTTGATCCAGCTCTGCTTCCAGCTTTTTTGTTTGCTTCCCCCTGATCACTGGAAATACCTTTCAATTCTGAGATTCTTTCTTCTGCTTCCTTCATTCTAGTTTTTGAGACTCTCCACTGTACTTTTAATTTGCTCTACTGTGTTCTTAATTTCTGATATATCAGCCTTGATTTGCTTTATTGCTGCTATTGCTTGTGTAAAATATTCCTTAAATTCTTTGAACTCTTGTATGTGCTTCTCATTGTTGAATAGAAACTTAAAAATGAATTCTGAATTCTGTATCCCCCATTTTCTCGATTTCTTTCTCAGTTAATTTTGATGTTGGCAATGGGTTTTGCTCCTCTGCAGGGGAGTTTTCAGTAATATTCATTGTGCCTTTGTCTCTTCTTTTGCTCCTGGTCATTGTACTTCTGGTTAGCAGAGTCTTCTACTTGGGGCAGTTTTCTAAGCTCTGTCACCCACAGGTCTGCAGTTTGATTTTACTTATTGCAGTTGGTACACAACTCTTTGCTTGCAGCCAATTGTGCCACTCCCTCCGGCGAGTTCCAGATCTGGGTTCTTATGTTAGATTTTTCTCCTTGGTCTCTGTAGCCCCAGCTCCTGGCTCACCAATCTCCACTTCCTGTGATACCATACTGAGGCTGTACAACCATTTTCCCACTTCCGGTTGGAGCAGGTCCCAGGATTATAGGTGTCCTATATAGCTAGGTTTTTGGTGGCGCTGATCTTGCCAGAACCTGTTGGACGTTAGGTATGGGTGCCACACGGACCTATTTTGACCCATACGATGCCACAGTCGGTATTATTTTCCTGTGTGACCAGTGCAATCCACGGAATTCAGCGAGTTCTCATGAGCTCAGCACATGCACAGTTCACTGTTGTCCCCTGCAGTCCTAAAACGTTTGCCACACTGTACACAATGGCTCCTGACATACCACTACTAGAGTTCTTGATCTGCTGGCCATTAGGTTTGAGGGCTACACATACCTGTCTTGGGTGGAACCTGTAGAGTGCCACATTGCTGCAGTTCACTGAGTCAGAAATGAGTTCACTCCCAGTTCAGCGTATGCTCAGTCCTCTCCATTGCCTTTGCCTCCTTATGCAAAATGGTGCCCAATTCGGCTCTAGGGGGCTGACTGGGCTGTGAAATCCATGCTGTTCTCACACTGCCCGTCTGTGATCTGCTGCTCTGTCTCTGCTCCTGGTCAAATCAAACAGACCAGCAGGACAGATAGTTCTTAGTCTGGGTTCACTTCCCAAGCTCCCAATGAAAATCCCTTCCCACTTTGTTGTTGGTGGAGTTCTGGCTGCTGGTGGAGTTCAGATCACCGTTAGCAGTATGCCACTGGAATATTGGTCACTGCAACACCATACCGTGTGTCCGCTGCTTTCCTGTGTCTGTCAGGTACCCCTCTGCTGTTGTTCTGTCCTCTCCTATTTTCTGGAATGTGTCCTTTCTGCTTCATCCTGATTGTTTCTCTGTTTAAACGTGTCCTTACCCTATTCCATCATCTTGATTCTCCAAGGCATAGCGACTCTTGAGAAGAAAATACATACTTTCTGCTGTCTAGTCCACCAGGAGAGACACAGGCTATGAGAGGGGAGGAGTCCAGAAGCAATGCAGAGGAGAAAGAACATGCATGTGGGCTGTTCAAACATCCCAATTTCAAGGGGAAAAGATGGAGCAAAACAGGAGCCTGAACTGCTTGTTGGCCACATCCATTGCAATACATAACTTGTAAATTCTTCCCCTGGAGGCTGAAGGCTGGGCAGAATAGGACCAAGAAGAGAAGAGGTAAATGCTTTTACATAACCAGTATGCCATGTGCCCTGGGCAGCTGATATGAAGCTGAGTAACTGTGACCAAGCAGCATGGCCAGAATGAAGTAAGACTCAAGACCTGGTTCTCCTCACACCACAAAGGGACAGGAGCAAGCTCAGCCAGCATGTGTTTGCAGTGATGCCCCCAGCTTACATATACCAAGACAACCCATGAAAAACAACCACCACTCCCTCTGAGGTTCTGATTCACTAGTGAGCTACAGCCACAACCCCATTGCCAGCTCTGTCAGGAAGCCTGTGTTCACAGAGGTGCCATGTGATGGTTTACTGCCCCTCTTGTGGAGTTAAGGCCACTGCAGCTCAGACAAGTTAAGGAACTCACCCAAGTGCACCTTCCTACTGTCTCGTTAGCCACTTCATTTTGTACTGTTGATACAGCATGTTCTATCTTCTAGAGCATTCCACCTATTCCCTTCCACCTTAAAATTTATTCTATAAATTTTTGTTCAATTCATTATTGAACTCTGAACTTCCTTTCTCTTAAGATACCTCTGCCTGATATTTATTGCTCAGCAAATAATCAGTATCCCTGATTCTTTTATCAAACAACCTCTTTCCTTAGTCACTCTGAATAAGGCAAATCCCAGGCTTCCCTCGGTGTTTCTGATACTAAGAGCTTGCTGGGTAAACTCAGAGCTCTCAACAAGACCTTCGAGGGCAGCTATTATGACTTTCACAGCCAGGAACAGACATGCATGTACCAAACATCTATCATGTGCCAATCCTGTGTGACAATGTGGACGGACCGCATGGTATAAGAAGGTTTCTTGAGTGCATCTATGCCCAGGATCATTGCCTCTTTAATCTGAGGTGTGTTTATGTACTCTTTTCACAAACAGGCAAGCTAAGACTTACATTAGAAGCCACTTGCCAAGAAGAAGAGAGGGTGGCTTTCTTGCTTCAGAACACCAGTCTCTCCACAGGTTTCCCATATGGTTTGTAACGTCCTTGGACATAATAAGACAGAAAAGCTCTCATCATCAGAAGTTCTCAGTGTAACTGGTAAACCTGGCTGTTCACTAGGACATTAACCTAGAGGGGTAGGTATTTGGTGAAGCTGCTGCTTGGGGTATTCACATGCCACACCAGAGGACCTAGCTTTGAATGCCATCTCTACTTTCAATCCTAGCTCCCTGCTAATACACACTCTGGGCATTAATAGGTGAGGACCCCAGTTCTTGAGTCTCTGCCACCCAAACGAAAGATTAAGTTTCTGGCCTCTGACTTCAGTCTGGCCCATCTCAGCCATTGCCAGCATTTGGGGAATGAAACTGCACGTGGCAGATAGCTGTTTCTGTCCTTCGCACCATATCCATAACTGTGTCTCTGCCTTTCACATAAATTAAAAAAGAAATAAGACAAATTTACCATTTGTGTATTTTCAATGCGATCAAGGCATGCCCAACAGAAACAGCCTGACGGAGGGGAGTTTGGGGAAGCTCCAAGCAGAAAGGTTTGAGCTGAGCTGCAACGAGGGAGGGGGATGGCTCAAAGAGACAGCTTCTCCCGGGAGCCCTGAACATACAGACTCTGGGAGACAGCTATTTTTTCTGCATTGCCAGTCTCCACAGATTGTCAGGGCCACTCACATTCTTCCTTTCCATTAAACTCTTGGTTGAATGCCCTCTATGTGACCTGACCTTCCCAATTCTCCTTTCTCAGGCTTCTGATTTGAACTTTGCTGTACACTCGGCCTTTGGGGTGCTGCGAGAGACACAAAAAGCCCCAACTTTGGGACTCCTTTCAACACTTCTTTGAACAACTAAAGAAGTTAAAGGGGAAATGGGCGGGAGGCCTAGGCTGGCCTTCATGATGAATTCCTTGAGAAATCGTCAATCAACAGTGACCCCAGAAATGTGCTGATCAGAGTTTCTGCGAAGAGCACACCAAACCTGTCAAGGCTGCATGCTGTGAGACAATGCATGTGGTATCCACACATGTTGGTTAAAGAAAAAAAAAAAACCCTGTATCACTGAGCAGCCAGTATTGCTAAAATACATGCCACTCTTATCTCTACTTACAGAGATAGTAGGCCTTCAGGAAATGCATCAGAAAATGGAACTCAAAGATGGGTTTATTTTGGTGTAAAAAATGTTTGAAATCCATATTTTTCATAGTGTACATTTTTCATGAACTTTCTGAACACCTCTCATATGCATTAACTTCAAAACATGCTTGTACCAAAATAATCTTTCAATGGCACTTTCTGGGAACTTTTTGGAGCCCCCACACATACACATGCTGGGGTTCCAGCTACTTGGGACTTAGCTATTCTAGAGTACCCTCTGAGCCAGGCAAGTGCTCAGAGCACCCAAAGGAAGCCTGGGGGGGGGGTCTTCAAAAACTTCTCAGAAACTTATGTTATAAGCAGGAATGAATGTGATCTCAAAATTCTGCACCAAACTAAACATCCCCCCATCAAGAGCTTCTGTGGGTAACTTCATATAACCAAGGGGTCTCTGGTTAATCCCACTAACTAAGCAAAAGCATAACTGCTTCATGCTCCCTAGTTCCTGCCCAGCCCACTCCAGCTTGTCTGCACTCAAATCACAACCAAATCATTTCCACCACTGCATTTTACTTTCATTGCTCCTAGTTCTTTCCTTCTGTTCTCCCCCATGGAGAAAAGGACAGACTTAAGTACCTGCTGAGCCCCATGTCATGGGCTCAACACCATGCTGGCTTAGGAAAAAAAATCATATAGGGCTATATATTCCAAGGAGTTCTTCTGTCCAAATGAAATGGATATGGGGCATAAGTGAGCCATGCACACCTGAGCCACAGGAGTTGAGGCAAGTGGGGCCTTCCCTGTGGGACAGTCAGCAGAGCCCAAGTGGGAACAGAGGCTTTGCAAGGCCAAGAGCAGAAGAGGTCCTGTGGACAAGGGAATTATCAAAGTAAAGTGCACAGGGCTGACGAGCTCCAGAGTACATCAAGGCTCTGTATAGCTGCAGAGGAGAGCTTCTGCAATGACAGATAAAGCTGAACACAGAGGCAAGATGTCAACTGGGGCAGGCAGGCCAAGGTCAGCACATGGTATTTATCTAACAGCACACAGAAGGCCCTCAGAACTTTGCACCACCTTGCTTCCTGGACCAAGAGGAGTCCAGCAGCAGTATTGTGCTTGAAGGACTGCAGACGGCAGACAGGAGCGACCAGACAGGGGAAATCTGTGCAGGAGGTTCAGAGGCACCTGACAGCAGAGTATCCGGGCTCTCACAGTTGCCATGGGGACAGAAATGCAGAGTGGCAGATGCAAATGGCATTTCCAAGGAGAGCAAAGGCTCTGTGCCTGCTGAGTGCAAGGGAAGGGAACCAGTGTGAGATGAGTGACATCCAGAGTGAACACTCATCCCCTTGAGTGTTAGGCATCAAGAACCCCCTCTCTCTGAGCAGACCCCTGCCTCTCTCCATGTGCATGGTTCTCTGTGGCGGTCAGAACCATGTCTACCACTGAATCTGCAGGCTTACAAGCTTTCTGTCTGCCTCCCCTGCCACACACACACACACACACACACACACACACACACACACACCCCTCCAATGTGAGACCCATCCGAATCACACAATCCCATTTGGACTCAGGAACCGAAGGAGGGAACAAGGACATGGAAATGACTTGGGATTCTATCCAGGAGGTGGCATTCTGTGCTGGCCACAGTGGTAGCTTCTGCAGTACTCCTCCTGGGACTGAGCTTCTTGTGGATTAGCAGCATATGGCTCTCTAGCCTGGTGATTACTCAGGTATCCAGTGGGTTCCCTTAATCAAGAATCCCTTTCTGTGGCTTACTGATAACTCACTCACTAATAACAGCTTTTAATAAATCTCTTCTCCAGGTCTCTCCTTAAAACTCTCACCCCCAAACATGCAGACTTCACAGTTACAGCTTGCTTGAATCACTGGAGCACAAATGGGCAGAAACACTCACCAATCACTGACTCTGAGTTCACTTGTCCCAGCAGCACTTTCAGGACCAACCACAGTGGTAACCTGGCCTAAATCCATTTGGGTCATCTCACATCACTGCAGTCAACCAAATGTGCCCTGAGCCTGCCCCAACACACCACAGTTCCTGGGGTAGTGTGGGAGCTCTGTATTCTGACAGAGTGACTGGGATCTACTTGTTCCAGGAAAAACTTTTTTTTAGGATTTATTTATTTTTATTGCAAAGTCAGATATACAGAGAAGAGGAGAAACAGAAAGAAAGATCTTCTGTCTAATGGTTCACTCCCCAAGTGACTGCAATGGCCAGAGCTGAGCCGATCTGAAGGTGGGAGCCAGGAGCTTCTTCCAGGTCTCCCACACAGGTACAGGGTCCCAAGGCACTGAGCCTTCGTTGACTGCTTTCCCAGGCCACAAGCAGGGAGTTGGATGGGGGTCTGCCAATGTTAGAATCAGTGCCCATATGGGATCCTGGTGCATTCAAGGTGAAGACTTTAGCCACTAGGCCACTGCACTGGGCCTTCTAGGAAAATCTTACAAGTCTCCTCTCATGAGTAAAAAGTCCTAATTGCTGCAATGTTTAGAAAATACTGTAAGTTCACTGAGAAAGAAGGAGAAGAAACAGAGGTGGAATACATTCAAGCGTATCTTTTTAATCATGATTTTTGTTTCAAAATATTCCAGGGAGAAAGGAAACAGGTACCAAGTATATATGGAGCAAATGCTTTTTTAAACTGAATAGAGCAGGTGGGTATTATAGGTGTATTATACTATCTCCTTTGCTTTTGATATTCAGAGTCCCCATACTAAATGTATAAAGATTGAATCATAACTATCAGAGTGAATCATAACTCTCAGAGTGACTATCCTTGAAATTTCAAGCACACACGAGGAGGGTGATTCAAATCTCTGGTGACTGTGTGATAACTAACAGCCCCAGGGTAGAGTAAGCACTGAGTGTCATGTTATTAGGGAAAGCTGGTGTTTAGCAATGATGCCATGTCCCCACTTACTAGGGTGCTTATGGGTGTGTGGGGGCGGGGTACGGAGCATGGCATTTCAGTTAGGGAACCAGCACTGACAGATCTGAAGCCAAAGAGCACAGAAGGGAAAGGGACTGTGATCCTACACCCCCTCATCCCCTCCCCATGCACAGCTTGCAAAGCTCCAGCCCACACTGGGATCTGTGTGCTAACTGGGAGGAGTGTCAGTGATAGACCTTCCTATACAGACGAAGCTGCTTCCAATCCTGTAACTTCAAGTTCAGAACATCAGAACACACAGATACTGAGGCAGCCTGGAACACGCCCACAGCTCGGAGCAGACATAACTTCCACCTGCAAGCCGGCTAATCTAATTCTAAGGAAAGCTGAGTGTCAACCTATATAAGGCATGTCTGATTTCCTCTGGGACCCCACCTAGCACAAAGAAGCAGAGTACACACTTGGAGCTCACTGCTTTTCCCACCAGCCAGTGGGACCCTGTTTAAACGCCTGAACTAAAGCAGCTATGTGAGAATGACACACACATGGACAAATGTTTCATTCACTGGTGAAGGTGGACAGCCAAACTCAATGACAGATGTGCTGTAAGATCTGAGCTCCTATTTAGAGATGTTTTCTATTCTCTCTGCCCTAGCAGGTTCCTGGAGGACACTGAATTAACCACGTTTACTCCTAGTCCTGTTTTCATCACCATCTCTGGTGTTGCACTGTCTTGGTGGGAAATCCCCAAAAGATGAGTGATGTTGTCTTCTCCCTTCCTCTACACAGTGGATGCACTGCACAGGTCAGCAGCTGACACAGTGCATCACCCAGGAACTCACAGACTCCTCCTTCTCTGCCCTACCATCTGCTTCTGTAACCAATCCACACAAATGACACATGGTCTGCAACTGATGAGCACATTCTTATCCAAGCAATGTCTAAAGGTGATCACAGGCTCTCTCCCTGGAAGACCAGCTGGTCTCACTGGCCAGGGTCTTCTCCCTTTTGGTGCCCCTGGAAGGTCAGGGTGCCAGCTGCACTGAGGAAATCCTACCATCTTAATCAGAAGTTCCCCTGACAAACACTACTGAAGAAGTCAACTCCCTAGAAACAAAACAACTCTCTTTTCCATGGGACTCCCTGCCTTCCTTTTTGCAACAGTGGTTGCCACACATACTGGGAAGTTACTGTTTTCTTGAATGGGGTTTTCCTGAGGTCAACAGATTTGGGGATTCCTTCTATGCCATGTTTCCATCTAGAGATTCACCATCAACACTGACATTGTAAAATCCTTGCAATCATTTTTAGCATGTTGCTTTCTCTAATAACACCCAAAGAAAACAGAGATTTTGATAATCCCCCTTGGGACACTGCAATCTCCATTCACCTGTCCTTCAAGAAGCTAAGGAGAAATCAGAGGACAACATTGTGACCCTTTGTTGCTCTTAACTCTTTAGTGCCTATTTCTGGGGTCATCCACAGGGAAACAACCTTGCATGTTCCATGCTTTGGCCATCATATCGAAGGCTCTTATGAATATAGAAGTCAAGATCTATTTCTAAGGATCTTAAAGCCCCAGGACATATAGCAACTGATTTTTAACATACATAAGAACTTGGGCAATGGCATCAAAAAATAAAGCTTGGTGCAGAAAAAAAATTAAAGCTATGTATCATTTTTATAATGTGTATTTTCCATTAATTCTGTGAAGATTCCACTTAGGAATGGATTTTTATTTATGCATTTTAAGATGTATTTATTATTTATTTCAAAGTCAGAGAGACATAACTTTACTCCACTGGTTCACTTCCCCTATGGCTACACAGGCAGGACTGAATTAATCATAAGCCAGTAGCTTCATTCAAGTCCCACACAGGAGTGGTAAGGGCCGAAGCACTTGAGCCATCTTTCGCTGCTTTTTCCCAGGCCATGAGCAGGGAGTTGGATCAGAAATAGATCAGCTAGGACACAAACCAGCATCCATATGTGATGCTGTCATCACAGCTGGCAGCTTTACCTGCTATGCCATACCATCAGTCCTGGATTTCAACTTTTTTTTTTTTTACACCACAATAAACTTTTAATTTCAACGTCTACAAGCTTTGTAAAGCAATCCCACACATACTGCTTTCCATCTTGGGTGCCCACCTGCTCAGCTTAAGTCCCATTTCTCAGAGCCCTTGTGGCTCGGGTTCCAGATGTGCTTTAAGCTTAGATAATTATATGCACTTTTGTGAAATTTGAAGAGCAAGTGTGAGCCAGCAAGCATGCATCAGCAGCAGCTGATGTCTGCTCAGCAAGCAAAGTTCAGGAGGCACCTGGTTCTTCTGCGGGCATCTCATCAGCCAGTGTTCTGGTCTGCAGATGATGGCTCCATTCTTCATCTGGCAGGATCAGGACATCGATTTGCAGGTGCTGATCCTAGCAGATAAGTGCTGGGACTGAAACCATCAAATTGTGGCTACCTGACTTGGACCATCTTGATCAGGGCAGAAGCCCCTTGGTGCCAGTTACCTCATGAGTACAGAAGAGTAAGTTGTTTCCTTGGTGACCTAAGCTGGGGATGGGAAAGGAATACTTTCTTTTTCCTGCTAAGGACCACTTGGATGTTTACAACATCATCCATGGGATGCATGAAAGTCTCAACTTACAACTCAACCAGCTACAGATGGAGTTTTAAGTTATGTGGTTGCATAATGGGTCAGACAAAATGACTTTTTTGTGGGCAAGCCTTATACAAATGTTCCTGACCCTTGATATTTTAGGGAATTTAGTTCCCTATAATAAATTATTCTCTTGTGAAGTCTGTTACAGGGGACTCTGCTTTCCACCACTGATTCTTGGTCCACACTTCCCAACTTAAGCAAAAATTAAAAAGGAAACTTCCTGGTTCCTCAAGACAGCGATTGTTAAATTCCAAACATATATCTTTGCCTACATTGCATTCAGGTGCGGAGTCATCTACCTGGCTGACAGAAGCCCAAACCCTGGACGCACAATGTGCAAAGCTGGCTTTCAGCAACCAATCTGAAACCTGGAACTCGTCAGCTCAGACATTAGCCTCTGTAGTAACAATGAAGCTAAAGTTTCTCTAGGGGCAGCAATCTTATGTGAAAAGCCAAGTTAACATCTTGTACAGACCCAGGCAGCAACGTTCAAGCAAAGCAGCCACACACCTGGGTCCCAGTGCCAGCCCACCGTGACATGTGGGAAGAGTGACATCACATACCTCACCGAAAGTTAGCACTGAGGAGGGTAGAGCTAAAGGATCTTGAGGGAAAACTGTCCTCTATTCAAGGATGAGATTTATGATGACTAATATTATTACTAGCACCAGGAATCTTAAACAAGTAAAAAGGAAGCTTTCCTCACACTTTTAGAGATACTTGCTAAATCTTTAATACTCTCAACTTTTCAGCACATTGGCATTTAGACACAAAGCTTTATGAGCCTCATAAAAAGTCAGAGCACTGAACGTGTAATGCCTCCTTTAGATTACAGCCAAGCCCTGCAAAAACGTTAGAAAGATCATTTCACTTCAACAGTATCAAGACTCACTGCAAAGGGGCCTGCTTTCACGTCCATTGCCTTTCTATGCTGTGTAACCAGATGGCTGATGTAGCTCCTGGTTCTGAGTGGTTACATGGCTCTGGGTGCTTGCTCTTGCTATCAGTTGAATTTTGAAGTTAGCATCCCTTAGGTTTCTTCAGCTTTTGATGCAACAGAAATCAGTATGGCCTGAAGATGTCATACACTAAGCCCTTTCCAAATACTCTCTAACTGTGCTAAGGCGGGAGATGGCCACCAGGCAGGGTTCTCAGGAAGAGGTAGTCAAAGAGGTAGTCACATGGGCAGGAGAGCCAGCAGCAGCCATCCAGAGACCCAGGTACCCAGAGCTTTCGGCATGCAGAGCTGAAGTGGTAAGGGACAGGGACAAGTGAGAGGCCAAGGCCAGAGCCAGAGCTCTTAGGCTGACAATGGTTCTGTAACCAACTCACTACGAATCATGAAAAGCCAAAGGACCAAAGTCCCAGCATGTGGGGTCCAGAATCCACTGGCAATGAAGATAAGAGCTGCACCTGCCAGCATGAGTTGGATCAGTGGCAACAGGTCTAGGCAGATCTTCTAAGAAGGAGGAGCAGAAGGAGGAAGACAAGCAGATGAGGAGGAGGAGAAGGGGGTGAAGAAGCAGGAGGCCACTAATCAGGATCAAAGGGCCAAGGATCCCGGTCCTGAAGAGAGGTGAGCCCAGCATCCCTTTCACCTGTGATTTTTGGATTTATAGCACCAAAAGAGGCTTCATTACAACCAAAGGCACAGTTCCATCAGATTTGTTTGAAAGCTCTCTCTACTTAAAATACATTTAAGCTCTTTAAATGGTCTCACACATGACACTGGAAATACATCAATAGGTCAACATCAGAAAACAAATCACCAAAACCCTCATATCGGTGGGTTCTTTTATTTAACTAGAATCTAAATCACTTCAAATGATGACATGAAATCAGAACCCTAAAAAATTCATTTTAGGAACTTTGAAGTGTTTGCTTTACCTAAGAACTAATTCCCTATGCAGTCAACAATAGGCAAAGGAATTCTGATAGAACATGAAAACGCCCCAGTAGCCAGCCACGCCAAATGCCACCAAATGGAGATAGGAGCTCAGGGAGACAAGCTGTCCTGTGGATAGATGAACGTGCTTAGTGTGCAAGAAGATGTTTTTAAAGACATGCATAACCACCCCTATAACCTGATTAGTAGCAGCGGTTTCCTCCAAGGATGCCAGCAAATGAACTAAAGAGAGAATGTCCCAAGCAGCAGGGCTCTGAGACCAGTGTCTGCAGAAGACAGCCCTGCTGTATTCCCGGATTGCAGAGAGAAGGGGAGCTTTGTCAGGTTCCTTTCCTCCAGACACATGCATCCTTTATTTGGAAGTCACATGGTGTGATTGAATGTAACTGGGTGGGGTAGTGGAAAACCACAGTATTAACAACACAATTCTTTGGGAGGGGAAATTCATACTGCCAGTGGAAAGATCTGGGCTACTAGGTACGACTGTTAATGTTTTAAATCCAAAGGTACTAAGCTAGAGGAATCTGTATCTCTGTCCCTATAGCATTGTTTCTCAGTTTTTATTTATTTTTATTTTACTTGGAAGGTAGAGGTAGAAAGAAAACGGTCTTCCACCCATTTGGTTCACTCTCCAAAGCCCTTAACAGCCAGAGATCACAGCTCTATCTGGGTCTCCCATGTGGGTGGCAGGGCCTTCAGTACTTGGACCACTGCCTGCTGTTTCCCAATGCATTAGCAAGAAACAGGAGAAGAAGTGGAAGAGCCACTGTCTGCATCTTCATCCATTGAGGTCTTAGGGGGGAAACAACAGTTTATATATAAAAGAACACAAGTAGTTTTTACTCAAGGAGTTGTGCATGTCTGTGAGTTCATGTGCAGAAGGGGTCTCCAAAACATTTATGAAAATGCCTATGATTAAAGAAAAACTTGCAGGATTTTCAAATTCCTTTTCACCAAAATAAACTTCTCTTTCAATTCCACTTTTCCACAAACTTCCCCTCCTATAGGGATGAGCACAGAGATGACTTCTGGAAAGATAGAAATCTGCCCTCTGGGGAAAAGAATTGACAGTAGGAAGAGTGTTTTTCACTCTGTAGCACTCTATGTCAGCTGAAGTTTTATTGTGGGATGGCTTTTATAATGAGAAAAATTGGGGGCCAGCATGGCGGCATAGCACGTAAAGCTAACACCTGCAATGAAAGCATCTCATATTCAGAAAGCATCTCAGTTCCAGCCCGGGCTGCTCCAATTCTGATCCAGCTCCTTGTTTTATGGCCTGGGAAAGCATGAGAGGATGGCCAAAGTCTTATGTTCCTGCACTTGCATGGGAGATGCAGAAGAAGCTCCTGGCATCAGCCTGGCCCAGAGGTGACTATTGCATCTATCTAGGGAATGAATCAATGGATAAACAATCTCTTTGTTGCTTGCTCCCCCTTCAAAACAAATAAATAAACTTTTAAACAAGAAGGAGGAGGAGGAGGAGTAAAAAAAAAACAACTGACCATGAAAACATTTTCATCAACACTTTAAGAACCTCCACCAGGGACTCTGGAGAGCTCACTGTTCAAACGCCCGCTTAGTTCCCAGCAAGCTTTAAAAGTGGGAACATTTGCAGCTACAACCCCCCTCATGGTTCACAAGGCATATGCTACCACCCTTGGTTTTCATTACATTGTCACAGGATTTCCTGTGATAGTTACTGCTCCCATTTTACCTGTGTGGAAATAAAATGTTTTGGAGGCTCAACAACCTGACCAGGACCCTAGGGGCCTGTAGCAGGAGAACCTGAACTTAACTGAACCTCTCTTTGCCCTATTCTGTCTTTCTACTGTAAAACTCGAACGGGCCACTTCTGGTCTTTGTCTACCTAGCCATAAAATAGCACATTACTAAAGGCATCCTTTCAGTAAGAGAATCTAACAGAGCATCTCTATTTGACCAATGAGGAAACAATTCTGGTTAACTAACTTGCCCAACCACAGCCAAGGAATTCAAACCTCTCACCCCCACCTGCAGGCTGGATTCCAAGCTGCCATTCCACACACTTTCCCTTCCTCCAAAAACAGTGCTGGATTCAGGCTGCTAGATGTAGACCACAGTCCTGATGTGTGACAATTTGCAATAATTGTTGTAGAAACTGTGTGGCAAAAACAGGGGTCTGTGGCAATCCACAAAGCCACCTGCCGTCAAGGCATTTGCCAAGACCAGTTCCATGCCCCCAGAAGCCTGCCACAGCCTCAGGCATTCTGCTCTACAGAAAGAAAACAGAAAACCAAAACCTCAGCTCTGCAAAGCAATGATGAGGGAAGCAGCTTCCAAGGATTGAGTCCTAGGACCTCTCCCCAAAGCAAGCCTGAGCACCCCCAAGCTCAGGGGAAGGGATGCCCTGGCCATGTTCCCACAGTGACTATGCCGAACTGCCTGAGTCAGGCCAGCTTCCTCCTGCCTTCCTGCAGTGTCACGAGTTGTGAGACACCATTTTGTTGGCTTGGTAGAGTGCTTACAGGAACTTACACTCACTTTCAGCATCCCTATGCCCACAAGTGTGTACAAGCTGAAGGACATTATTAACTCCTCCACCCCTGAAAAACATGCACAAAACAGATGAGCAAGAGGTGGAGGCAATCAGACTGGTAAATGCAGTGGGCAGCTCTGCTCTGCCTATGGCCCTATCATTGGAGAGTTCATTTCTAGGAATCTTCTAGACATGACACCTGGTTCCTGCAGGGCAGTAGCTGCTGGCCACAGCTGAAACTGCAGTAGGGGCTAGAATGGACCTCATTAGGGTATTCACCAGGCCCTGGGACCAGCCAGGTTCCCCCTGCAAGGATGCCTTAAGGGGTCTCTGCAGATTGCTCTGCATTGCTGCAGCTTTCTTTCTAATTGCAAACTCAAACTCTACAGCATGGGAATCTGCCTTTGGCTCCACTCATGAGCAACCCGCGTAAAGTAGTCCTGAAGTGGTAGTCTGAAGCACGAAGTGATACATAGAATGAATACCCAGTGTGGCTAGTGGAGGAGTGAGAGTCGGTACCCACAAAAAAAGAGGAAAGTGCGAATGTGAATATCTGAAGACTCCTCCGCCCCATCTGCTACAATTCAGCGGACACTGGTGGCTGCACACCTTGATATACCGGGCCTCATATGTCCTAAGTGGTGGCTGCAGTGACAGCTGCCAAGTTTTGAGTAGGGCCTGGTCACCTCCACTGGGGCTTACCCTGACAGAGATGGTGACAAAGCCAGAGCTGGGGTCTGTGGACTCTGAGATTTTATGCACACACTGAAGAGAGAGCTCAGTGTAGGTCCCAGGAACGAGTGAGCTCACAGACTTCAGCACTGGGCTTCGTTTTTTGCTCACTTTCTTATTTATCCTTCCTTCCCATTGTGGACAGGTTCCCAGAGTTACGCAGTTACTAATAACTTCTTGGTTATCTTGGAAAAGATGTCTACCAAAAGCAAGACACAAAGAAGCATATAGAACAGAGTCAATCAGTGACTGGCTACATTACAGTGACAATTGCCCAAATAGCGCTTTTCTCTGGAGTCATTGAGTCCAAGTTCTTTGACTATTTTGCATTTTGCATTCCTAGCACCACTGACTCATTCATCCACTGAGGCCACAACCACAGCCAGTGCCTCAGACCACTGTGTGGTTGAGAGCAGCAGAGCAAGGATGTTGTGTTAACTCATGTGTGTTGCTGGCTTACCAACAAGACACATAGCAGTGGCAGCAAGTGCCCTGAGTCACAAGGGCTTAGGGAGTAGTGCAGCTTTATGGCAATGCAGCATTAAAGACAGCTAACATGAAAACCACTTCCCAACTCCTACATGTGGATATACATGACACCCTAGCCCCAAATTCAGAGCTTGCTCTAAACATATTAATTGTAAAAGCAGACACGTGAGGAACAGTCATAGGTGAAATTTGTCACCAATGCATAAGAAATAGCTACAATATATTAATTTCATCTCTACACTTCAAAAAAATGTGGACTGTTTCATGCCATGATTTTCAATGGAAACATTTTTCCCCTTAAGCTGGTCAGATCCAAATCACCAGCTTTTTGGAAATAACCCAGTAGAAATCTTGGAAAGCTCTTTAACAAGGCTATACTACAATCATGCTCAGAACTCCACTGAGCTTTTCATTTCCAGTTCACCAGCACAACTCCACACAGACATTGCAAGCCTTCAGAAAGCCAACTGTAATTGATTTTGTTCCTTCAAACAGCAGAGTGTAAGATAAAGAGCTTACACTTAAAAACAGCTGAGTTGGATTCTTGCCTCTACCTGTGGGACTTATGGCAGGTTCCTGATCTATAAAAATGAGGACGATAATAGCACCTCCCAGACAATGATGTTGCAGCAGTTAAATGAATTAGCAAACATCACATGGCTAAAACACTTCCTGGGACACAGTGAGCACCATTTAGAAGGGGCTAATTGTGGGTGTTTGACCACATTGGTTGAAACTCCAGTTAGGATGGCTACATTCCATATCAGAGCAACTGGGCCAAGCCTCATCTCCGCTCCTCATGCTAGTGTCCTGCAAAGCAGCAGGTGATGGCTCAGGTAACTGCATCCCTGCCAACCCAGTGGGAGACCTGGACTAAGTTCTAGGTGCCCAGCTTCAGCCTGGTGCAACATTTGGGAAGTAACCCAGTATATGAAAGATCTCTAGCTAGCAAATAAATAAAAACAAATGAAAAACATTTTTAAAGGGTTGACACATTTATAAATTCTTGACTTAGGTACATAGTATTTATGTTACATATAAGGAGAACATAGCAACAAGGTCCAGAAATAATCATGTCCATCTAGATGCTTAAAAATAAATATTTACACTGAGATGGCAATGTTACTGTCATCTTTGTCTAGAGGAGTAAAGGACAGCCTAATATGTGCTGTATACAGACTGCATCAGTTCTGAGGTTTTGCTTCTCCTGGCAGATACCAGTACCACATACAGCAGGACAAGATGTGCACATGACCGTGCCCTCCACAAACCCCAAGGGCAGAGGCACCCTGAAATCTCTCAGAAATACTCTTCTGAATTCTTAAGAGCTACTTCTTATGTACCATTCTCTGCAAATGGAACAATGAATGGCCCTTAATAAGTTGATAAGCAATTTCACACAGACACAGGTATAGCAAGAACCAGATGAAAATCCTAAGAGCAGAACCCAAAACTACAGGAGTTGGAGTTATCAGATGAAAAATAACCATGTATGGAAGCATAATGTTTAGATATGTGTGCATACATATGTATATGAACCCAAGTTTGAAAACACATGAGGAACAGAAAACCTAATAATCTTTCTCAAAAAAGAATCAAATAGAACTTCTGGAATTTAAAAATGTTAAGATTAAAAATGGACTAGGAAAGTATAATGTCATGATCAGAAGCACTCAACCAGAGTGAAACACCCAAAGACACAATGATGGAAAACACAGCAAAGCAGACAAGGTGCAAAAGAGTGAGAAGATAAATCTGTCTAATGAGGATCCCAGAGCAGAATCAGTGGAGGAAGATGGGCTGAAGAAAGAGTACTGACCATTTCTGAATACCAATCAACATGTAAGTTTAAGCCTCCTGGGAGTCAGTCTTTGACCTGGTGGCTAAGGCACCTGTGCCGAGGCTTGGAACCTGGCTCCTGACTCCTGCTTCTGCTAACAAGGGTGCTGTGAGGTAGCAACGGGGGCTCAGTTTCCTGGTTTCTTGCTACTCACATGGAACACCTGGATTGAGTTCTGGCCTCAACACTGCAGAAATCAGGAAAGTGAACCTGCAGATGGAAGCTCTTCTGCTCTTGTCTGTCTCTGCCTCAAATAAATAAATAAAAGCCCACTGAATTCTAAGAAAGAAAAATAAAAGCCACACATAAACACTGTTGTATGAAAATACATACCAACAAAAGCAAAAATAAAAATCTTAGGGATCCTAAAAAAATCATATAATCTTCAAAAGCATGACAGATTGACAGCTGATTTCTCAATGGCAACCAGTGGAATGATATTCGCACTGTACTGAAAGAAAAGAACTCCTAACCTAGAATTCTATACTGGAAAACAACATAATCACCCAAGAATACGTTGATTGAAAATGTTTTCAAATGGTTTCCCATCTCCCATTTCAATGCAGGAATTTCTAAAGGATGTACTTCAAGAAGAAAATTATCCCAAATGAAGAGTCTTAAGTATAAGAAAGAAATAAGAGCAAAGAAAGTGGTAAATATGTGATTTACCAAGATATTGGTTATATAAAACAGTAATTATGTTCTGTGGGTTTCTTTGAATATAGTTAAAATCTTCAACAATATCATGTAAGATGATTTTAGGGAAACTAAATGAAATTAAACCATGGTAAGGTCAAAGTTTTGATTAAAATGTGATTAAGGTAAGTAGAAGTTATAATTAAAATTGTGATAAGGAGGCAAAAGTTTGAAACAAAATGTGAAACAGAAGCACAAATATATTTAAGCTGCAATTCCCAAGGTAATCACTGATCAAAGGTACAGAAATAAAATGCCTATTTTCCTACTAGTAAATGAGAGGAGGGGAAGTTAACCCAAAAGAAGTCAAGAAAGGAAAGAGTTCAGGGCATACATAAAGAAGGGTGAGATTTAAACCCAAATCTCTTGGAAGTTACACGAAATGTAAATACATGATTGTCACATGAGTTTCCAAACATCCACCAGTATGTCCTTAACAAGACTTAAAGGAAACATGATAAAGGAGCTATTAAGCTGGTTAAAAATGGCTATCCAGTTACAAGGAACAGCATCTGTGAAGGCCCAGAAGTTGGATGGTGGAACTGACAAGTGGTCAGTATGGTGATCTCAGTAGAGATGAGAGAGAAATGTGGCCTGGATTGAGCCTGGAGGGATAGGCCGGGCCAGTCCACAGGGAACTGGTCAGAACTATTAGAGAATTTATCCAAGTGGTTGAAAAGCTTTAGAAGAGACACAGATGACATTATCTACCACCTCACACTGCCATACAATAGACAAAAATGGATATAAGAACTAGTGCTTGTAAGCATAGAGAGCAACTTGGACCATTGGGAAATGATGTAGCTGAAGTGTAATTTTAAGGTGAAGATACACTAGATATGATCTGGAAGAGACCACAGGGGCCAGCTGGCACAGGAGTTTGTCTTCTCAAGATGTATACATTGGTGGGAGAAGGGTAGTAGAGAGGGAGTGGAAGAATGTCTTCCATCTACTGGTTCACTCTCCCAGAGGGCCTCAACAGGAAGGACTAGTCAACTGACATCAGGAGCTAGGCTTTCCATCTGGGTCTCCCACATGGGTAGCAGGGAACAAGTTCTTGGGCTATCTTCTATTGCCTTCCCAAACACTAGCAGAGAGTTGGATCAGAAGCCAATCAAGACTCAACTGGCATTGTGATATGGGTTGCCGCAATTCAAACGATGGCCCCAGAGAGGTATCTTCTGATCAAACAATTTAAATTTGTATCTTGCAGATGGGGAAATGCTGAAGAACTTTTAAGAATGGGAGTGATTTGATTAGATGGACATTTAAAACCACTCAGACAAGAGTGAGGAAGGTGAAATGAGGGGGAATTGGAAGCAGGGAAATCAGACCACTGCTTACTTCAGAGTCACTAATTTCATATACAGGTGGTCAATGAGGTACAGGAAGTGAGATTCTTTTCCCCCCATTTCACAGATGGAAAGACCAAAATCTGGGAAACAGATGTGGATGCTCAGCACCCATAGAAGGTTCTACCCATCACTGTCACCAAACACGTTAGATATGAGCTTATTTTGAAATGACAAAAATAGTCCCAACTGCTATTAAACAATGAAGAGCTATTTAGCATCTTTGAAGACTAGGCGTGTCTCATACTGTGGAAAAGACTCAGGACCTTAAATTTGGAGCAGATATGAGGCCGCTCACTTTACAAAATTTCTGTGATCAGTTTGCAAATCCATTGAGTCTAACCTCACAGGTACTGTTGGAGCTCCAACAGGCAGGTCAACTGGCTCCTGTGAGCAGGCATGCTCCCAGAGAGGGAGCTCAGTGTTCCATAGAGCAGCCAGGTGGGAGGTGCAAAAACCTCTATCTTGAGCTTACATTTTACCCTACTGCCCTCTCTGCTTTCTGAATTCAAAAAAAATTAAAGCTTTTCTACAAAACATCCCTTCCAGCATGAAAATAACATGCAAGGTGTCTCTGCCAGAAGCATCTCCCTTCACTCCCTCTCTTCTCCCCATCCAAGCATCCACACCCATCCGTTGGCCCCTCCAGATCTGAACACTGGTGTGTCAAACATCCTACTAGGCAGGTGACATCAGAACTGATCCCCAAGATGGAGACACTTCCATAGGATGGTGCACATTGGTGAAGAGGGTAGGCTTCAGACTGCAACAACTTGGGGCACAGATAAAAATGCTAACTAGAACACACAGATGTGCAGTAGCAGTCAATCATCCATGGTTGGTACTGCCGACTTAATCCAGGGCTCGAATGCATGGCTTTTACCCTGAGTGTGCCAGGACACTTTGTTGCTTCTTCCCCATTGGCACCTCTTCTGCTCTGGGTCTCATCTAGAGGAGTTGCCCAAGGGTCCATGCGTCCCTTGGATCCAAACCATCCCTATGCTCAATTCAGTAGCATCCTAGAAGACTGGGAACACCAACTATATCTATTTGGGCTTATAAATGAGTATGTAGGTTCTACATATGGGTCTTTACACAAGAGATTTTCAAACAGTTAATGTAAACACAAATTCTGAAGAAAAAAAACTATGCACAGATTTCAAAACCAAAATTAACTTATCTTTCGCTTCCATTTTACTTTTTTAAAATACCCTTGTACATACACACACACATACACACACACACACAAAACACTCCCTTCATAGCCACTGTTGTATCTGTATCTATTTCCCCTTTCTGAAATAAGAAAAACAAGCTACCTTTACCTGCTTGAAACTCAGGCCTGATAGATGTCAGCTACAGCACCAAATTAAAACAAGCCAGAATCAGACAGATAGAACGAGGTACTTAATTCTTAAATATCCCCAGCTGCCATCTGTTTAGTGGCATATTCTGAAATCTGAGACCTAGTGCCAGCAACAAGCAGAAAACAAGAACCTTCTCTCCCTGTAAACAGCAGATTGCAGCTCGCTGGGATGAGAAGCCATCAGTTGCATATTAATCACTGGGAATTTAGAACCTGAAGGCAAGGAATACTTAAGACACTTCTTTAAATAAAACTGTACAGGTGGTGCACCTGAACAACATCTTTGACACAATTCACAGCCACCTTCTCCACCTGACTCCTCCAAAGACTCAAGACTCAAGACAGAGAGATGGGGGAGACAAGGAACCCAGACAGGGTGGTAACTGGAAACATGTCTCAGCATTTAGTGACAAGTTGGGAAAACAGCTCTAGGAGGCACTGCCCAAATGTCAGGAGGACCCAGGAAAGAGCTGGCTAAGTAGTCTCCTGTCTTCTTTAGCAGTGGGCACCAAAATGGAAGTCTGAGACAGAAAGGAGGCCAGGCAAATTTCAGGGCAGACCTTTGTTATCAAAACAGCAGTAGTGGAACGCCCTGGTGTTGTCGGTGAGAACAAAGGCTGCAGCAAGTCCAGCAATACCAGAATCTGTGTGTGGACCAAAAGGTGTTGGAAGGCAGAGAAAGAACCATGGCAAAAATCTCAGAAGAGTCTTAGAGATGGAACACAGTGACAGGACTGGATTACTCAGCTGAATGTTATCTCTTAAGGATGACTTCATGGAGTTTCTGCTGCCCATCCTTAGGTACTCGAACTACCAGGAGGTGGAGGACTTGCTCCATGTTGCAGGGAAGGGAAGGTTAAGACTCCAGAAGGTTAACAGCAGTATTTGTCAAGGTCTCTCTTGCTTTCTACAACAGCTCACACTCTACTGAAAGCAGAGCATATCTCATCCTAGGTCAGTGATGTGAAACGAGGGTCAGCTCCAGGGAGCTCCAGGCAGTCCTTGGTCAACATGGCTGAGCTCCCACTTTAATGCAGGTTAGAATCGCTGGGAGAAGGGCCCTTAGAGAGAAGCTTAATGGACACGAGCAAAGCAAAATGTGGACTCCTCGTAGGGGAGGCAGTGAAACCATAGGCCTCCCGGAGGAGAGAGATGGGAGCAGAGATGCCCAGAGGGTCAAAGGTCAATGCTGACATCATTGAGCAAAGTGCAGGACTAGATCTTAGACATCAGGAGAATGAACACGTGTTCCCCAAGGGACCCTCACCATCCTGGGGTTCTGGCAGTGAAGAAGGCGCTAAGAAAGGACCTCTCAAACTAATGCAGTGAGGGAAGCCTGTTTTTGTTCTCTGCTTCCTTTGTGGTATACTGTCATAGTCCTATTATGCATGATTCATGTAGCTCATGCCACAGACATACCCTGCTGAACTTGCCCCTGGTGGTGGTGGCAATGCCAAGTCGTCCTGGGGATCTCTAAATGCTCCTCTCACAGTTTCCGGTCTTAGTCTTTCACCTGGAAGATGAGCAGATATGCAACACCCAGCCAGCAGGATGCCCTCCAGTTTCCAGGTGCCTTGGTGCTCCATAGACCACCTGTGCGGTCCCTTCTCTCTGGGCACTGTCATGGGAGGTGTGGTGCAGAAAACCACATGTCACCTCTCAGATCCTCACTGCCCTCAGGATCAGCTATTCTGCTCCCTCCTCTTTGCAAAGGAAAACACCTCCAGGAGGCCATTTTAAAAACGTAATCCCAAGTAAACCCTTCAGCTGTTTACCTGAATCCTCTTTAATCTCCTCAAATTACTTCTAAATCATTTGCTCCCAAGATGTCTGGGGGAAGCAGGGTGGGCTGTGTGGGGATGGGCAGCCTGTTCCCTTAAACGTCTTTATCACTGTTGCTGCTGAATAAACAAACTTGGATTTCTATCCAGAGCAAAAGCACATGACAATCAAGCCATTTTGTAGAGTTCTCTCTCTGGTGCTAGATTATCTAACCATAGCTTTCCCAGAGTACTTAATCTCCAGCAGGTAAAAGTCTGATCCATTTAAATGATCTCTAGACAAAGACCTTGGGTCCCTTTGCTCTGCAGTTGAGAATCTGATGCTCCCCAGTCCCATTTGTCCCTAGAGGGAGTGTATGCAGTGTTCTCAAATGGCACACACAGACGAGGTTGGTCTGGAGCCAGGGAGGGGCCAGCAGGCCCAGCTCTCCACTGATGGACCGGGCTTCCACCTCTGGTTCACTGTGGCCAAATGAGGTTGCTGCTTGATCACTCAACCTTCAACCACAACCCCCTGAAAGCAGCAACACTCCCTGGAGCTTCTGAAGGTCCCCACAGAGGGGTGCTGCTCTGAAAGGCTTCCTCCGAAGCAGCCCTGACAACCACACCCTGTGTTTGCCCCAAGCATCTGGGGATGGGAGGAGACAGCAGGCGTTCATGCATCATTTTCTGGGCAGCCCGGTTTCCCTGACACCATTGGAGCACTGGGGTTTAAACCCCCAAGGGTCCAAGGTCCTTATTGAGTGACCTCCATGGGTCAACAGTCAATACCACAGCCCTGGACAGACTTTTCATCCCCCTCCACAGGCAGAACATTCAAGGCTCTGAGCAGTGCAAGGAATCTGCTGAAGAGGATATTGCTGAAGCAATCAACAGGGAAGGGCACTGCAGCCTGGAGATGAGCATGCCCACGTAAGGTCACGAGCTAGCACAAGACCACAGGTCAAAATAAGACTGCCCAGGTAAGCAGCTAAAGCAAGCTGCCTAGGTATGCTTTGTAAGGTAGCCAACTACTCATCCTTTCTCTGCTTAGGACAGTGTTTCCTTAGGATCATTACTGGTGTTTTGAGACTCATTGGTATTAGCAGTATTATTAGCAGTTGTTTCAAATAAGACGCAGACATGATTCCCTCATCTAACTTTTCCTTCTCTAAAGACATGGTCAGAATGTATAGTAACTTGGTCGCTATAGCAGTGACACTAACAGCAGTTAACATTTAGCACATGCTGTATTACTCCACAGCTGTTAACAAATCTGAGTCATTAATTTTCAATTTCTAAGTTTTATAGAGGCACAAGCTAGCCAGATATTCTCGAAAGTGTCTAACACTTTCACCAGCTCCTTAACCCACCTTTCCAATGGATCCCCCATCACAAGAAGCCCTGCAGGGTCACAAACAGGCACACCTTGTACACCAAGTAAGCAATTCCTTTCCATCTGATCCCACGGTTGTATCCATGCAGCTAAAAGGTCTATCTGTTATCCAAAAAAGCAAGTGCTCTTGGGGGAAGGGGGAAAGGACAATGATAACAACAACAGAAACAAAACTCCACTCAGGAGAGCTAACCTAGCAACTCCTCCGCTAGGGGAAGGCCATCCGTTCAACACCCCTTTCTGACTTCCTCATCGCAGATGGCCGAAGTACCCTGAAAAACCACACCTGCTCCACACACACAACTCACAGGAGCTTCACAGGTCATTTCCACCTGAGGCCAGGACTGAATACACAGCTCTGGGAAGCAGGGGCCAGCCAATGTCACAACAGAGCTGTGGCTTGTGGATCCATGGCCGAAGGGTCCAAAGGAGGGAAATAAAGAGGAATGTTTTTATTTTTTTTAACAAGTGAATTTCCTTTGGCAAGAAGGATGTGCGGGGTCCCCTGAGGGGCTGTCCCAAAGATAGAGGCTGGGAGGAAGGGGTAGGGCCTACACCAAAAGGCCCCCATGGTTGAGCTTTGTCAGGTCCTTTCCTGCAAGGCTAACACACAGAAGTGGGTTGCTGCTCTAGGAAGATGTAGATTATGCAGAACTTAACACATGGAGTTGGAAGTTTTAGTATGAAAATAAACTTCTAGTCCCATTTTCTATAACCTTCTTGGAAATGTGCTCATATTCACTTAGGATTTGAAAATAAAAGCACATTAGCACCAAAAACCACCTCTGGAATAACTCTCATGAAATATATGCAGGACCTGTGTAAGAATTAAGCAGAATCCAAGGGCCCACATCAGAGCTTCTGATCGAGAATTTTCATTCAAACAAGATCCCTCAGGTGTCCTAAATGCACATAAAAGCTGGACAAACCTGAGAACAGGGGTTCTCCAAAGCCTGGCCTCCCAACCAAAGTCTCAGATGACTTGGGAAATTATGAAGGACCCCAAATCCCGACCTCATCTCAAACCTTTAGACTCACAGGTCCAGGCATAGGGCCCACCAAGCTGCAGCTTCACCAGCCTCTCACTGATGTTAACCCATGCTAAAGTTGGAGACCCATGGCTCTGCAGCCTGGAAGCCAGCTCCACACTGCCGCTCAGGTGGGGGGTGTTTAGAAACACAAGTGCTTTGCTGTCTAAGAGGAACTGAAGCCTTCCCTAGGTTCCCACATGAACAAGTATTCGGAAAACAAAATGTTTCTTTAAACCTACAGGAATGGCGGAGAGAAACCAAAGAAGAAAGAATGCAAGCTGGGGTCCTCTGGAGTAGAGACAAACCCTCCAGCCTTCACACTCCTTGGAAGAACATGGGCAATCATGCAACGCTTACATTCAGCACCTTCTCTGCAAGAAGACAGCTAGGTTTACATCTTGGGAATATTGCCATTATAAATGTCTTACATGTTTCCTGCAAGTGAAAAAAAAGAAATGTTTTTATGCCAGACAATCAGTTGTGTCACGAACTTTGTGCCCAGGAAGGGAACAAGGATGGAAGGAGGCAAATCCTTGCTCACAGGCTGGTTGTGGTCTTCACTTCTTTGAAGTACTTGGGCCTTCTTCCCTGAAAGTGGTTAAATGAGACACAAAAATCTGTCTTTGACATGAGAGGACTCAGAACCCCTGGGTCAAGGGTCTGATGCTGAGGACACTATTGTAAGTTGGAAAGCAGGCGGGAAAGACAGTGTGACTTTCAGTGTTGGTGGTAGCACTGGGCCCATGGCTGATCCTGGCTGTCTCTCCAGCCAGTTAACTCACAGACTGCTCTGCCCAACAGTAGCTGTGGGTAGGGTAGTTTCACTATTGTTGCCAAATCAGGAAATGCCACCCCACAAAGGCCACATTGGACTTCAAAGTGTCAGCACCTGAGGAACATCGGATGGGAAGGTGGCTTTCCCGAGCTCCCCTTATCTACGCAAAAGCAGGACCACCAAATACACATTAATATGGAAAACTGCAGGTCTAGCTGGTTTCTCCCACAGCTCCTCGCCTAGGCCTCCCTCAAGATACACCCACAGTTCTGAAACCTTCTCTCCAATGTTGGGGATGCAGCAAGCAGAGATGGTGCAGCCTGCACACATCAGGAAAAAGACAAGTGACCACTGGAAAGGCTGTTTTCACTGAAGTTCTCTGCCAGAGTGCTCTGACCTGAGGCTAGCAGAGCTGACAGCGCAATCACAGCTCTGCCAAGTTGTGAGGCAATGGCACAGCACATGGGGATTACAAGGCCAGCCGTGTATGCTCATCTTTGCACTATGCACAGCATAGAGGTAGGACAGCATGGACTTCGGGTACCAAGATGCCTGTGCAGAGTCCCAGCAGTCTCCAAAGCCCTGAATATGACAACCACATCCATATCATCTGTGAGGGTAATAACATGTCAAGAGATGTCCCAGCATAATAGCCTTCAAGGGTAAGAAAACAGGGATCAGGGCTTAGAGCCCAGCTCCAGGGAAAACAAGGAGCTGAAAGAGCCAGCTAAGGCAGCCCCAACCTCAGGCAGCACAAGCAGGGTATCAGGCGCACAGCTTCCCTCTGACAGCTGCTGGAGGATCTGATATGGAATCATCCTGGAGGAGCCTAGCACTACCACTCAGCTGCTCCAGCAGGGTGGTCCATAGCACTGTAGAGGGTTGTGGAGGGGACATGGAGGGGTGAGGCCTGCGAAAGAGGAGCTGCTTGTTGCAGGGAATAAGCCTAAAAGCTAACAGGGGTTATTGATTGTTCCATGCTAGAAAGGCACAAAATGCCCCTTAGCTTGTTTCTAGCTTTTCATGTGAGCAGTTTGTCTTTGCAATACCTGAGCAAGTGTACCACCAGAGGGGTGAATCTGCAGCAGAAGGCTTGAGTCAAGCAAAACCCCAGGGTCATCAATGGTTCAAATGGTAACTACCAAATAAAGACAATGTACAAGAAAGAGATACACATACCAGAGCTTTGATTTTAGTGATACTAGAGATAGGTTAGTCTCAGAAATCTGATCCCAAGTGCAAAGAGGCATGGGTTCAAAACATTCTTAGTTGGTCATTTCCCCCATGTATGAGCATGTACATGTGCATTTGTACGTATGTATATTTACATGTATGACGATTATAAAATGCACAGCCTCATACACAGGTTATACAACATTCCTGCAGAACAGGTAATTACAGTCTTAGAGCATAAACTTCTTTCACTATGCTCAGCACCATTCAGTGTATTCTAAATTATGTACCTGACTGTCACCATGAACCTTTGCAGAATGTGTGCCAGGGCTGCCTGTGGAGGTTAAAACCAAACTTCTCTAGCCTCACACCTATCTGACCCCAGTACCAGCATCAGTAGGAAGCAGCAGAAACAGCAGGGCCACAGCTCAGCCTGCTGTTTTCCCAGCAGGAAGCTAGGATCCCCACTACAGTTCTGATTTCCTGAAAAGCCAAATTCTTATTGCTCATTATCCCCAGGTTCTTTCTCTACCCCTATCCTTTTTCTCTTAATCAAAAATGAAATTGTGACTATAGCAGCACATGAACCATGGCATCCAAATTCTGTCCTCCTTGCCGATTCCCAGAAAAACACTTGCCTGGGACACAGGCTGAAGGAGCAGCCAGGAAGAGGTCATGGACTTCTGTCTCCAGGGTGCATCAGCTTTGGCACAGGGAGGAGCCACAGCTCTTCAGATGTTCCACTGAAGGCTGGACCCATGCCAGGGTGCGCTGTAGATCTACAAAGGAGTGCCTGTTCCCCAAGTTTGTACCATGAAAAATCAACTGTTCTCTCAAGGGAGTGCCCTCCTAAGTGGACAGGGTCCTCCAAGAGGCTTCCATGGGGACCATCTTCTGCTGCCCTCACTCTGTTCACATCCATATCCACCACCTCCATTAACCCCCTTCGCTGGTACTCATATACACACACCTTTCCCCCAAAGTATGGGTTCTGGTTTCTATAGCAACAAAGCTACAGCCAACCAGGCTTGAAAGTACAGCAAACCTGACAGCAACCATTAAAAAGGGCAAAGAAAATTGCTTGGAAATGTGTGGTCCCCCCAAAAAATCCAAAAGCCTGTTGGGGGGTTCACTATAAGTCTAAAAACTGTGCTTCCTGCCTCCAAGGGCACAAACCCCTTCCTCTTGTTCCACCAACTCTTGCTGGAAACAAAAAGCCAGAGGCCCACTCAACAACACGCTACCCAAGACTTCAACCAAACCTCTAAAGGCTGCAGTAGGATGATTACACAGTAAACAGTGACACAAATGTCATTCCCACCTTTGAGGTAGCACATCTCCCCACAGCTATTCACTGAGCACCTATAATGTACCAGGCACCAGTGCAGATTGCCAAGAAAGCAATGATAAAACTCCTACTTCAAAGAACTTACATTCTAAGGCAGCCATGGATAATAAGTGAACAAACAAGTGTCTTGAGGTACTAATTCACAAAAGCAGCTTCAATAACAAATATATACATACACACACACATATATGCAGCAAATGTATTATGTGTACAAATGGGGGTCACATACAGTATGATGATGAGGCCAAAGACCCTAGTCCATGCATTTCATATTCTACACACATGGAGGGCTTCAACTCTAAAACCCAGCTTGCAGGCATTGCACTCCAGTTGTCACTGCTCACTGCTGGGTTCACAGGAGGAACATATCTTTCTGCTCACTGACCCATACGGAAATACATCTAGAAGCTGTTCAAGATTCACAAGTCCCCATATGGATGTTTGTGTATCAGCTAACCAGAGAAAGAAAACCACCACAAATTAGAGGAAGATACTTGCTCCAAATAAGACTACTGCTGAAATCAAGAGAAAGAGAAAAAAAACCTGAAAACTACAAAAAAGAAGTTCCTAAGAAAGCAGTACACACATGAAGAGTCTCAATGTCATTAACAATCAGATAAATACAAATTGAAATTGTAATGGTGTATCCCTCACTCACTCTACTGGCCCACCATAAAAGTCTGACTATATCAAACATCCATGAAAGATATAAAGTAAATGGGGACTGGCACAGTAGCCTAGTGGCTAAACTCCTTGGCTTGCATGCGCTGGGATCCCATGTGGGTGCCGGCTCATGTCCTGGCAGCCCCACTTTCCATCCAGCTCCCTAACTGTGGCCTGGGAAAGCAGCAGAGGACAGCCCAAAGCCTTGGAACCCTGTGCCCAAATGGGAGATCCGGAAGAGGCTCCTGGCTCCTGACTTCAGATCGGCTCAGGTCCTGCCATCGTGGCCACTTGGGGAATAAATCAGCAGATGGAAGATATTCCTCTCTCTTTTCCTCTCATATCTCTGACATTGCTATATTATATTAAAATTTAGTAAATATTATTAAATAAATGTTTAATTAAATACATAAATATTTAAATACATACATATATATAAAGTTAATGAATATTGGAAGCATGTCTGGTAGAAGCATTAAGTAATCATTATGCAAACAATTAAACATTACTTTGAAGTTGAACATACACACATCAAGTGAACAATTAATTCCACACCTATACAATACACCTACAGATGGATGCAAGTATGCCTACATAGTATTGCCCCCTCATAGAATACTTTAAAAAATAATCCAGATGTCTATGAATAGGAGAATGGATAAAAGACAGGGCTGTATTAATACAGCAGAATCATATACAGCAGTAAAAATGAACGAGCTGCAGCCACACACTCACAAACATGAATGAACCTCAATTGTGTAGCACTGAGTGAATCACAAAGAATTGATACAGAATAACAGGTTTTCAAAACCTTTATGGACATAGGTGGAAACAGAGAGAAATATATCCTTACGCATGCAGTACAAGGATGGACTACATCGTTGGGAGACACCTCAGTGGCAGCATAATGGACTTGTGCAAGTTCACAAAAGACATCCATTGTAAGACTGGGGGGGTGGGGAGAAGGATAGGAAAGGGAGGGAACTTGGGAAGGGAGAAGCAAAACCCCAGTGCCTATTAAATGGTGTCAGGTAAATAAACAGGTAAAGAATAGTTTATGAAAAATGTGGAATGCTGAGACAGAGTTGGCCATAGTGGTTGCAATGGCCACATTCCATATTGGAGTGCCTGAATTTGAGTCCTGACTCTGCTTCCAATTCCAATTTCCTGTTAATGTCATGCTGGGAGGCAGCTGTGAGGATTCGTTACTTGGTTCCCTGCCTCCCATCTGGGGAAACCATGATTGAGTTCCAGGCTCCTGGACTTGGCCTGGCCCAGGCCTGGCTATTACAGGCATCTAGGAAGTGAGCCAAGTAGGCATAAAATCTCTGTCCATCTGTCTCTATCTCTCTGTCTTACAAGTGAATTTAAAAATACATATTTCATATTTTATTTTTATATATACATATTTATATACTTACATTTGTATATTTATTTTTATATTATTTATATTATATTATTTGTATATAATTTATTTTATATATTTGTTTTTATATTTATTTTTCTTTATTTTTATTTTTTATATATTTTGTTTATTTATATTTTCTTTATATATTTTATATATATATTTTAAAATAAAATGTGAATTGTGAAAAGTATGCATAACTATTTTAATTGCACTAAAAATAAATTCATCACTTCATTCCATTTTTCATGAGCTTTAGAAGTCCCTTCATAGTATATAGTGATACCTGAAAGACAAGTTAAAAACAAAACGATACATTATTTATGAAAACATGCATGCATGCAGTAAAACCCATGAAGAAATGCAAGAAGATGATTGATACAAAATCCAGGAGCGTAGTTACCTCTGGGTACAAAGACAGGAGGCAAGGACCTCTCAGGGACCAACCCCTTTGGCCAGGGGGTACTGCAGTCACTGTATCTCAAGGCACGTGACCCACGAAGTAATTTCAGAACCAAAAGAATGGGAGGGAAGACAAGGTTGTTTTAAATGAAGCTCAACCGAAAGACTGACAGAAAGGAAACAAATCACAAAGAGTATTTTTTTCCCTTATCCAAATAAAGAAATCACCAGTTGTTCATATTCTACGGACAAAAGGAAAAAAAAAAAAAAGCCTAGGAGAGGCTTCATGCAGTATAGGAAGTGAATGCTAAAGGCTTTGACTTTGCTGAGATTTCTGTTATTTAAAATTAAAAATAAAGGCAAAAACAGGTTCCTCTCCAGGCAAGCCAGGTGTCTCTGGCTGCCCTAGCATTAAAGTGGCCACTGAGGCCATAATTACAGGCAGGGAGCAGCCAAGCCACTGGAGGGACATCTGTAATTAAGCAGGTGAACTCTGTCTTTCAAGCTGCAGCTGCTCTGCCAGTGGCCCCACAGACCCCAAATCCACCTATCCCAGGCGGTAGCGGACTTGTAGCCAGTCAGCCTTCAAACAGCACATAGGCCACATGCCAATGCCAGCCACTAGCTACCCCGTGGTGCTGTGGGCCTGCCAGGTAACTCTGCCCTGTCCACTGCTTGGCACACCCTCACTCCTTCCTATCCTAAATCACTTCACAAATACTTGCTGAAGTGCCGCTGTATCTTGGCAGCACCTCAGGCCTTGGAGGTACAGTGGAGAGCTCCAAAAACCTTGTGCAATTGCTTGAATATTTCATGGTCTCCCACCCTTTAAAAACAATCAGAATAATGGCTTCAGAAAGGAGCAGGGAGGAGGAGCAGGGATGGCCTGCCTTCCAGAGGACAGAGGCTGCTGCAGCAGAGCACTGGTTCTGCGTTCTCCTGAGCAGCACTGAGCAGTCGACAGGCTATCCAGATGATCCAGTGGAAATTTTACAAGTCCCTAAGATTTTCAAAAGAACAAAATTCCAGACATGCTGCCAAAGAGTGTGTCTAAACAATGAGACACAGTGAGAGGATTTTTTATAAAACATTTTAGTTCTGTGGTCATGACATCCCCCATGATGATGTGGAATTCAATTACTCAACTTTCATTCCTTAGACTTTCAATTGCTTTTGGAGAAAGCACCATGTGCAAACTTAGGGAACTGACAGCCTACAAGCCTGGATTATTCATTTTTCAAGCACATGGAGGTTCAAAAAAGCCTGCCAGAGTTGGGCATCGTGGCATAACTAGGCAAAACTGCCGCATGCACTGCCAGTATTTCACATTAAGTGCCAATTCATATCCTGGCTGCTCCACTTCTGACCCAATTTCCAGGCTAACATACCTGGGAAAAGCATCCGAAGTGGACAGAAGTATTTAGGTACCTGCCACCCACATGGGAAACCTGGAAGCAGCTCCCAGATCCTGATCCAGCCATTGTGTCTGTCTGGGAAGTAAACCAGCAGATTGAAGCACACTCTCTCTCTCTCTGTAATTCTTTCAAAAGTAAATAAATACATCTTTCTTTTCTTAAAAAAGAAAAAAATCTCCCACCTAGTTTCGTGTGAGGTTTGACCTTTCTGGTTTGTTTTGTTTTGAGGGAAGGAAAGGTTCACCTTTTTGTGAGCATTTACAAGTTAAATCACCATCAATGTGAAAATTCTGAAAGCAATATGTTCAGACATAGGCAGGTCTATGTCAATGGGGGAAGGGGCAGCTCTCTTTTTTTTTTTAAAGATTTATTTTTTTATTATTTTTTATTGGAAAGGCGGATATACAGAGAGGAGAGAGAGGAAGATCTTCCTCCGATGAGTCACTCCCCAAGTGAGTGCAACGGTCGATGCTATGCCGATCCGAAGCCAGGATCCAGGAACTTCTTCCAAGGCAGGGAGCTGGATGGGAAGCGGGGCTGTCGGCATTGGAACCAGCACCCATATGGGATCCCAGGCGTGCAAGGCGAGGACCTTAATCACGTCACGTCGGGCCCGAGGGGCAGCTCTCTTAACAGCCCAGCCTGTCTATGTAATACGCCATCTACTATAATGACAAACTTACAACTCAAAAGGAAACACCCTTGTTGACAAGCAAATTAAGCTCTTCTCAAAAAGATTTTCATCTCCTCCCATTTCTGTGGCTGCCATGCAATACTCTTCTAAATTACAAGTAGAAAATCCCTACTTCACACCCCACATGAGCAAGCATGATGAAAGGCTGTGCCCCTCAAGTTGGATTTTGTTATCATTTTCCTTTCTCCCAGGACCTGTTCATAAAGGACTCCATCTGACCACTCTTTAAACAAACATCACACACATAGAAACATGAGAAGCTAAGAAGTGAGTATTGACATTGTAGGACATCTTTTCACTTAATACAAAACCTTCAGAGGAGGGGTCCACACAATTAAATGCACATTCAAAAAGATGACTCCCTCAGTGTTTTGGGAACATGATTCAATTTTGTTGTTTTTATTAAAGAAGGGGCAGTCCAATGCTTTATTCCTTAAATGCCCCCAAGCGCCAAGGCTGTACCAATACCCAGCCAAAGAACAAAACTGAGAACCAGGAGCTGGGAACCAATCCAGATCTCCCATGTAACTGTTTGGAACCAATCGAGCCATCACTACTGCCTCCAGGATCTGTGTTAGCAGAAAGCTGGAGTCAGGAATCAAGGTTGGGAATTGAACTCAGGAACTCCAATGTGGGACGTGGCTGCCTTAAGTTCTAGGTTAAATGTTTGTCCCAAGCTTTCAGCATTTCTATTTTGCCTAAACTTTTCAGAAATATGAAAATGATTTTAAAATTGCATAGAAAATAAATATTATAAAAGTTAATATTTTAATTTCATTTTAAACATACGTTTTGGAGTACCTTTGTGGAAGTATTCTGGGAATAGATGCTAAGGCCCAATTTATTCCCTTTTCATTTTATTTCTAACAGTTTATTTTCCCTATCTTTTTACAATGCAAGTCCTAGATTTCTTTCTTTTTTAATTTATTTTAAAAGATTCTTGTTTACTCTTATTGGAAAGTCAGATATACAGAGAGAAGGAGAAAGAAAGATCTTTCATCTGCTGGTTCACTCCTGATTGGCCACAATGGCCAGAGCTGAGCTGATCTGAAGCCAGGAGCCAGGAGCCTCCTCTGGCTCTCCCACGCAGGCACAGGTTCCCAAAGCTTTGAGCTGTCCTCGATGGTTTTGCCAGGCTATGAAGGGAGGTGGATGGGAAATGGAGCAGCCAGGATTAAAACTAGCACCCATATGGGATCCTGGCACATGCAAAGCAAGGACTTTAGCCACCAGGCTAAGGACCGATTTCTTTTTATTAATAAAATAAATAACGGCCTTTTAAAACTTCCACTCATATATTTTTCTGGAAGCCATGTGTTACAAATATTCAGATCTTACAAAACCGTGAGAAGAATGAAAGCACTTGTAGGTTAAAATCAGAAAAAAAGCCCCTGCAATTATCCAATCCAGCCTTCAGGCTAACATGAATCTTTTGTAATGTTCGCTCCGTCTCTAGGTGAATACCTCCAGAGATGAAGCATTCTCTACGTATTGTTCAAGTATATTTAACTGTTGGCAAGGTCTGTCTTATAGAGGATCTTCCCTTATTCCACAGGAGCTTAAATCACCTTGCTGTACCACCCTGCCATCCCTTTTGTCCTGAACAGGCCCTAGGACACTGTAGGAGAAGTTCTCATCCATCTCATGAAACCACACACCTTATGTTTACAGATCCTCATTGTGTCTCACCCACTGTAAGGCTACTGCTTTTTGGCCCAGAAGAACTGGGTCTGGCTCTGTGACGGTAAATGGAGGAGAAATCAGGAAACTGCCCATACCTGCTTTCAGAAAGTCTTCAATCTAAGCATCAGAAAGCCTAAGCATCTGATGAATCACAGCTGACTAATGTTGTCAATGCGATTGAGCTATGGGCCAGAATTATCCAGTAATTTGTCCACCTGTGATGGGCTGGCTAGCGCCAGGGCTAGGAGCAGAATCCAAGCTGCTGGCTTCTGTAAAGGGGCCATTTAACACTGACTTCATCCAGGGCTTGGCTGTGCATTAACTTCACTAGGACTGCTATCATAACCTGTTCCATGCTGGCTCTCAGTAGTCTGACTGCATGTGTGCTTCCCCTGAAGCGAGAGGCTGCAAGTACAGAGATGGCACCTGCTCCTAGCATCGTTTCAAATACTTAGAGAGACAAGTTGCTGCCGCTCCAAGCTCTACCCTGTCAATGCATAAGGTCAGCCTGCTTGGGGCTGGTTCTTGGCTATGGGCCATATAACAAAAATTTCTGTCTTAGCATGGCTATGACTTAAACGGGCAGGAAGGGCATGGCCTGAACTCTAGCTATACAAACATGAGTACATGTTTGTAGAATGGCACAGAAGCACATGGGGCCAATACAATGTCAGTGAAGCAGAGGGGTGCGGGTGGGGTGGCCCAGTGTGGGCAGGTTCTCAGGAGGAAGCAAAGCTGAAATACAGTTTTAAACAAATAGAGACACAGCTGAATACAGAGGGAGGAGACAAGGTATTATAACTGGTGATGTGGTGTGTGAAGAGGCACTGCAGCAGCCCCAGAAAGCCCCTAATAAATACCCAGCACAGAAAGCTTCAACATTCAGACCCACATCCACCCACGAAACTGTACCTTGGAATATGAAACAGTCGATTATCCCAAGCAAAGCTGGTCCAAACACCTTGTTTATCTCTATAGTTTGCTTTAGAAGTGACACTTTTTCCTGTTATTTTCATTTAGTCATGCATTCATTTATCCAACAAGTAAAAATTATGCCCCTATGGTGTACACAGCACTTAATCCAGAACTATATTTCCCCTCCATATAAAGCAGGTGCAGCTTGCCTGGCCCAGAAAAAGATCACATAGAGGTACGTTCTAGCAAGGTCCCTAGGTGAGTGATTTTAATTAAAGCCCCAGGAACCAAGAGAAAATTAGCACAGCAGGATCAGATTCAAGCACCACTCAATACTTCATGGTATTTATAGAAAAACAAATACAAAACCCCCAAAATCCAATATCCTGACTGGCTGCTTTTAGAAGGGTTACTTGATGCTTTATTTTCCTAGTGTAAATTGGTTTTTGTGCTCTCCTCAGAAGATGGTATCCAATTTTACCTTCTGCGGACAATTAAAGTCAGGGTTGAAAACCACAGCTGGGGTACTGCCCAGCTTCCCTGTGAATGTCAAGTATCTTCTTGATGCCCTTCCCCAGCAGAAAGGACAAGAGGGAAGGGAGAACATTCAAATCAGAGGACTCAGAAGTCCTGACTCTAACAGGAACTAACTGATTAGGGGCTGGGAAGATGGAAGTCAAATTTCCCTGGTACTTTTCAATCAAATAGAAACAGGCCTGCTTAGCATGGTCCAGGGGAGAATCTCCAGAACTATCATCCCAGGAGACTCCAAGAGGGTGTCGGGACAGCAGCAGCACGGCTACCTCCCAGGAGCTGGGCAGTAACACGGTCCCTTAACTCACGGAGTCAGAATCCGCTTTGGCACAGAAATCCTGGGGTGATTCACAGACCTGCATTCCTGAAGTTGCCACATGTGAACCACAGGTGGTAAACACACCTGGCAGATCCAGGGCAACTGAGATACAACCATCTCTGTCCAAAGAGCTCTCTTGGAGAAGGTCCTCTTCCATTTCTTCTTGCTGTGTGTAAAATTCTCTCGGCTTTGACATAAAACTTGAGAGCAAGGAGGATCCTCCCTTTACCAGCACCCAGTCTCAGTGTACAGTCAGCCACCTGGGCACAAATATTCATTACTGGATGTCCCCCACTCAGGAGCTTACAGACAATGAAGACTATGTATTCATCACCCTTGGCATAGTGCCTAGCACACCGGTGGCTCCCAGTGCACCTCAAGGGGAACTGCACTTGCCCTGAGTTCACTGTTACTGATAGTTTCAAAGGAATTCCCATTTGGCTATTATGAGTAATGATCATGCACCATTATTTTCAATGTCAGGAAACACACCAATGAGAATGCTTGTGAACTTGGTATGATGCTCTGGCAGCCTAAGGACAGAAGGTGCCAAAGCTCAGTTTGCAGGGATGAACAAGCTTGGGAGAATGCTGCTATTCACATGTCACAGTGGGGTGGTGCAAGGTAAATGCAGGGCTGGCAATGGACTCCCTGGAGTTCATGTACTAAGGGTGCCTGGCATCATCCATGCTGAGGGTCATCCAGAGCATTGAACCCACCTTCCTATCCAGGCACAGTCTGTGTAAATCCTTGCTTCCAGTCTATTTCCACATTGGCAGGATCTGCTGAGAAATCAAGGAGTAGAGGGTGTGATTTTGGAGTTTCCTGTCATTACATTTAGTTCTGGGGATTCAAAGAACCACTGCACTTAGACAGAGATTCAGTTCTAACCTTTGGCCATGAGGTCATTGTCCCTAGAAGAATGATGATATATCCACCTAATTCCTTTATGATTTTTTTTAAAATCTCTAAGTGATATTTAAATGTTCATACACATATGTACACAGGACAGAGAAACATAATTACAGACCTGAGAAAAATACTTGCTTCTTCCCAAATTCCTAGAGGCAACCACTGTTCCCAGTTTGCAATGGATTGCTGCAAGGAAGGCCAAGCACACACCTGTACAGGAGCACATACACACACAAATTCACTGGAATGTACAGCCCACCAGAGAAAGGATTTCTGTTTACGCTGTCCATGGCTTTTCCCTTGGCCCTGAGGAGCTGCTAACGTGCAGTAGGTTACTGTATGCATAAATGAATTAACAGACGAATGAATCACATGTATCCTTGAAAAGTTCAAGCTTGGGCACATCAATCCCTACCCTCCCTTTATTTTATCTTCTGTTCAGATTTTTCCTCATGAAAGAGCATATCTGCTATTCCTAGCATGTCATGGCTGCTATGTGGAAACAGAACGATCATGTGAAGATGTTCATGGCTGTCATGGATTGGCTGCCCACTCAAGGGGGACCCTTAAATGCGAGGGAGTCTCCTCACTGCCCTCCTCCAAACATTCTTCCTACCAACAACTACCCAATGGCTAAAACACACTATTGTGCTCACTAGTCTGCTGCTTGCCTTCTTCTATCACAGCATGAGCTTTCTGAGAATAAAGGTCAGGATCAGTATACCTACATCCCCAAGGCCTGTTAGGTAAGAAAATAAGTGATGCTTCCAGGGAAGGAAAATTAGCATGAATAGGTGTCCAAATAAGTAATTCAGAGTCATTCATTTTTACCAGGTGCACACAGGCACCCGCCTGCCCTAGCTCACACCAAAGGTTTATAATAAAGGAGGAAGATGAAAGCCCCAGTGTGAGCAGCTCAATTAAATATGGTGAATGCACTTGATCTTGAAAATGTGAATGTTCCAACAAAGCCAAGTAATAAGGGAAATCAATAAAACTGTCAGCACTAGCCAATTTCAACTGGATAGGAGAACAGAGTAATTGATCCTGAAAGACAACTCACTCAATTAGTTTAGATGAATGCAAATACCTTTTTTTTTTCCAAAGGCAAATCATGGGGACATCAACAACAGTAAATGATTGAATTACAGGCCACTCTGACCAAGTATGATCTGAGCTGCAAACAAACATTTCCCATAACCAATCTCCTTTATCAAATGCAGAACTAATACACAGAAAGACAACAGGAAGAAGAATTAGAGGTTTTTCGAGGAAATGTGAGCCCCTCTTCTTGCTCAAGGTCCATTACAATGAACCCACCCTCTCCTTACTCTACTGCTTCAACATGATGATTGCTTCTTGAATTACTTCATTAGTAAAACAGGCACACGAGTCAACAGAAAGTATCTGCCTTGGCTCCCTTAACCGCAGAGAAGGAGGCTCTCATAGTGATTGTAACGAGCTCTGCTCTCCAAACACTCAGGCTTCAATTCTGTTTCTCATCCACTAATGGTCGGCATTTGGTGTTTTTAACCACCCATGATTCATTTCAGAGGAACTGCTGTGCATCCAGAGGCAATTTGGAAGGAAATGAGGGTTTCTTGGCTTATTTCTCATCAAGTGTTTAAACGATGTCTCTTTGTGACATGAACTCCTTAAAGGTGGCTTCATGCTCGCTGCTTTCAATCTGATTCCCTTGTCTCGCTGGTGCAATATGAATAATTTGAGCAACAAGCCTCCTTCCATCAGAAGAAAGGATGGACTAGAAAGCTGGAGAATAAGGTACCTGTTCCTTACATCTGAGTAGCAACAGCAGCATTAAGTAGTTATGCTGGAGGGTGGGTAATGTGGGAAGTGTGTATTAAAACAGCAACATTTCAGGACATCTGGACCATGTTATTTTATTGTTGTCCAGACTCCAGGTCCTACTGAAGGAAGTGACATGCCCATTCAAGTTTGTGGGTGGAGCTTCTCAAATGAACACAGCCGGAACCTTATTGCCTAAGGTACCTCACTGCAGGGAGATAGGTCAACACTTTGAGCTGGAGACTGGCTTCAAAGTCAGGGAACCGGAGGCTCTCATTACCTCTCTCTCTTAAAAGAGGCTGAGCAGAACTTAAGGAGAGAAAGCCTAAAAGTTTCCAGCTTGAATTTTTAGGTTACGTATATATGTGTGTTTATGTGTGTCACACACACACAAACACCACAAAAGGTCTGCATGTGGGCCTGTCCTTCTGAATGGATAAGCAATGGCACTGTAAGATGGACTCCACCCTGCACCTTGGGTTTAACCAAATGTAGCCTAGAACACTGCTGCTCCTTAAGCGTCTGGGTAAGAAGCCGTGACTGTGAAGTCACACCCAGAGGCTCTGCTTCACACTTCTCACACAGATTCAGATTTCAGGCATTTCATCTTCCTATCTGCACAGCACAAACACTTCTGCTTACAACCCCAATGCTCATGCTTGTTGTGTGCTCCTTGGGGACACACACACTGCATCTCTTTAGCTTATCCTGTCTTCCAACCATACCTAAAATAAGAACTTCGAATCTGTCTTTTGACAATGGCAACATGAAGTTCTCTACTCACCATGGCCTCTTGACTGTTTTATGAATCCAGATTGCCCATCCCTCCCTTGCCAGACCATGCTATGCCTCTTTCTTGGATTTTCCTGAGTTATTCCAATCTCAATTTATTCTCAATGGAATTTAAAAATCTGAAAGAATTACAAAGAGAGGGAGGGAGGGATCTTCAATCTGCTAGGTTAGCCCTTCAGATGGCTACAATGGACAGGAATAGACCAGGCCAATGCCAGGAGTCAAGAATTTCTCCAGGTCTCCCACGTGGATGCAGGGGCCCAAACACTTGAGTTACCTTCCACTGCATTTTCCAGGCTATTAGCAGGGAGTTGACACTGGAATAGCTGGGACTTGATCCGGTGCCCGTATGGGATGCCCATGTGGCAAGCAGCAGGTTAACCTACTGTAACACTACAACGTGGGCCCCAGGAACTTTTAATAGCACTGAACACCCTTCATGACAGTGCCCTATTTTACTCTCCAGTGCTTTCTGTCAGTTAGTTTTGGGATCTAAGATGACTGACTGCAGAACTCTCTGGATGAGCACTACACCTGCATGAAAGGAAAGGGAGGAGGGTCCTGTAACTCCCCAGGTCAGGCCCTCATCCTTCCTCCCCAGGACACCCGTGAATGATGGTATATTGCTGGCTTGTTAAAAAGAATGAGAATTATAAATAATGCTATAGCAAAGGAAGAAATAATACTACATTACACTCAGTTTCACACTTCAATACCACTAGCTTTGCTTCTGTTACCTGGAAGGATTATGTTGTAAGTACACAGCCAGCCTGCAGGGTCACCTTTTGCTTACCAGGAACTATTGTGATGATAGTAGCAAAACACTAAACACTGAGAAATTGGACGCTCCCATTGGAATATTTCCAGGAGATTTGCTACTTGGGATAATGTTGATCATATCTGCATCAAGCCTGTCAGAAATTCCATTTATTTCTACTTACTATAGATATTATCCAGTCCTTGGCTGTGAGTTGCACCATATATCTACACAGATTATGCATGAAGACAAGATCCCATGACCAGAAATGGCCTTAACTGTTATCCAATGTGACCCGTGTGTCTGGGGTTAGGTTGCCTGGTTTAGCAAAAGCATATACCAGTCAAATCCCATTATGGTGACCTGCACAGGACATGCAAGCCTTGGAATTGTATTAGATAGCTAAAAATCGCATTAGTTCTCACTTTAGCAGACGTCAACGCCCAAGCTTGCTAATAGTATGTCAGGAAAAGATAGAATCTGTTGGCACTCCTAGAAGAAGGCAGTGTTTTCACGCTATCTCACCCCCACACCTTTCCCTGAGTTCCTCAGAATTTGCATGTGTTTTAGTTTGTACGATTTCATGAATATATCTTTACCACTGATGAAGCTGGGGCATTTGATGTAGAAGGAATTGAAGAGATGCTAGATAGCAAGGAGAGTGGTGAGGCTTCAGTTAGGCCTTATTTCTACTCTCTTTCCATCCTTTCACAGAATTCAGAATCGGCTACATTCACTCAGGAAAGGGACTTCAACAAGAATGTATGAATGTTCACAGTCTACAAATCCAATAGAGTTGCTCTGTCACCTGCTTCACCCCAGATATTTCCCACACTGGCCAGGAGGCTGGGGTTGGGTTTTCACACTTTCCAGGGACTTCTCTTCACCTTCCAACCCTTCCAAAACCCAAACCACTTCTGAACCAGAAGTTCTACAGTACAGGCTCAGGAGTGTTTGCCCCACTCAAAGAAAACACAAGATCAGCCTCCAGGAGGAACTATTCAAAGTCCTCCCCACCACCGACAGAAAGGGTCCCAAGACCGGAGGAGCAAGAAATGGAATGAAAAGATGCCTGGGCCCGGCGTGGTGGCGCAAGTGGTTAAAGGTCCTCGCCTAGCACGCCCGGGATCCCATATGGGCGCCGGTTCTAATCCCGGCAGCCCCGCTTCCCTTCCAGCTCCCTGCCTGTGGCCTGGGAAGGCAGTCGAGGACGGCCCAAGGCTTTGGGACCCTGCACCCGCGTGGGAGACCCGGAAGAGGCTCCTGGCTTCGGATCGGCATAGTATCGGCCCGTTGCGCTCACTTGGGGAGTGAATCATCGGACGGAAGATCTTCCTCTCTGTCTCTCCTCTCTCTGTATATCCGCCTTTCCAATGAAAAAATAATAAAAATAAATCTTTAAAAAAAAAAAAGAAAAGATGCCTGCCTTTCCGCAGAGCAACATGTGTTAGCACTTGCCAACTCTGGCATGTGTCAGAATTTCTGAAGTAAACTCTATTTTCTTTAGATGAAAGAGATTTAAAACAAAACAAAACAAAAAAGAGACTCAGAATTTGGCCTGATGGAAATAGCTTGGGCTGTTCACATGCAATAAGCCATAGCAGCAAGAAGAAAAAAAAATCAATTGCTTCTGATTTCTTCATTCATTCATTTGTCCATCTCTTTTTCCTCTAATGTAAAAGGAGGTGCCTTCTGTAATTTTTCAAGTCATTTATCTTTTCAACAGAAACGAGAATAATCTAAGCCCATTGCTGGTTGCCTGCATCTTGGCACAGGAAACACATATTCAATTAATTATCATTCTGCATAGAGAGTGTGGAAGGAAAATGGGGGCTCCTTTTGCCTTCAGCTGTTTCACCAGTGTCTACAATCAGGAGGCCATGTAAAACCTGAAGCATGCCACATCTGAAACACATGTGGAGCTGGAAGCTGCTATGAGACTGCACCTTTTTGGTGATTATATTTCCTGATCCAGGTAGTGGGTACACTGGCTCTCCTTTTATTTTTCTTGGGTCCTTTTGTAGGTCTTATGTTCTTCATACCAAATATTGTTCAAATCCTCAAGTCTTCTACAACCAATGCTATTCTCGGCTGTTTAGAGTTGAGAGCAGAGAAGAGGAGTTGGGAATGCCAAAATGGAAATTGCAATAGAGAGCATAAAATGTAAGCAACCAATTCAGGGAGGGTGTTTAAAGTTTTAACCCTATACCAAGTCACAGAAATCTGTTCTAAGAGGCATAAGAGGCATGCATTGTATGATGCACTAGTATTCTTCCAACCCCCTATGGAGAGTGGGTGATCCATTAGCTCAGTGAAAATAATCAGGCACCACACTCAAGTGCATTACCTGACAACACCTTTGAATTTGCTTTCACAATCTCTCTTCACATCCTTTAACAAGAGATTCTATGGGAGGCTGCAATTCTGGGTTTGGGATCCTCGTATTCTGGGAAGATTTTATAAAAGACTCAAATGTTCCATCCAGGAGAGCAGAGTGTACATCTTCCTTTCCCCTCGGGAAGCTGCTCCCAAACCCAGGGTTTTTTTTTTATTTGTTTCTTTGTTTGTTTTTTCTCATTGCCAGAGTAACCAGCTGTGGTCTCCCTACCTCTCTACCATGCCATTAAAGCCAACTGTTGGTCCTCCTACTGAAAGAGAAAGACAAAGTGAGGGGGTGGCAAGGAAAGATTGTCCCAATAATTAAATTTCAAGCCCTAATTCCCAACCTTCTCCAGAGTCTCCTGCCATCACCTTATTCCTGTTTGGACAAGGTTTTATTTTCTAGTCTTCTTTTACCCTGACTGCTCAGTCCTCACCGCCAAAAAAAAAAAATCCTTAAGAGGTATTAAGTGAGCAAAGGCAGGATCAAAAGAAGACAGTTTAAGAAGAGAGAAGGCAAATCCAAGTCTCAGAGAAAATCTTACACCATCTAACCAGCCAGTGAGGAGCAGGTGTTCCCTCACCCCGATAATGTCTCTTTAAGAGCACAGCTCATGCTGAATAGAGAGCTGTGCGAGAAGCAGCACTTCTACACAGCTCCAAAGAAGCAAGATCCTGATGTTTAACACCTTTGCTGTTTCATTTCTGAGCACCGTTAGACCAAACTGTTTTACTTCCTTTCTGCAGTGCACCAAGCACTCTACCCCCCAACCGCCCACGCCCAACACACACACACAGACACACACACACACACCGTCCCCAGGAGAGGCTGCTACTGTGCCCAAGTCCGCCATGCACACAGCATGCCAAAACGCCTGTTTTATTGGCCTCACTTAGTAAGTCACCAATCTTCCCTCTGCTTCACCAACGTTAACAGATGGCTAGTCTCTTTTGGTACACAGGCGTAAGCATCTTCAAAATAACCTTTTCCTTTAAGGCTTGCCAATTAATTAAATGTCACTGTAATACATCCCAGCCAAGCAGAGATGGGAGAGACCTGGAAGACAAAGACAACAAGAACGAGAGATCACATCCTCCTACCTTCACCTGATGACCCTGAAAGATCGATGATCACATAGACTTTTCCTTCTGGCTCCAGATCAATCTGCAATTGAGAAAATGACAGTGATTCTGTTAGTGCATCATATGGGCAACTGGAAAGTCCCACATTTCTACCCCAAACGGCTACAACTTAAGACTCAGCTCCATGAAATTCACCAACATCAAATGCTAGGTGAATCAGGAATGAGGCCAGAGCCTGCCTACGGTGTTCCTACTGCAGTCCTGGGAAGTGTGAGGCACAGCCCACGATTAGCAGCAAAGAATAGCTTTGTTCCACAGGAGACACTTGATAAACATCCAAATGTATTTTTAATTAATATGACTGGACAGAGTACGCACAATAGGCAGAGGCAAAGGACATGGTTAAACCTTGCACAGCACAGTTCCTATAACAGTCATCCAACCCAAAATGTCAATGGTATCACAGTTCTAGAAATCCTGTGTGATAAAGACACAACTTGTGACACCCACATGCCATACAGTGCCTGGGTTCTGGGCCCAGCTCTACTCTCTATTCCATCTTCCTGCTAATGCATACCCTTGGTGGCAGCAGCTGTTGACAGCTCAAGTGCTTGAGCCACTGCCATCCATGCAGGAAATCCAGATTGAATTCCCAGCTCTCAACTTTAGCTTGTCCCAGTGTCGCCTGTTCCACACATTTGGAGAGTGAACTAGCTGATGGAAAGTCTGTTCATCTACTGTATCTATATCTCTCTGCCTTTCAAATTAAACAAAAATTAAACAAAAACATAAAGCCCTTATGTGATCGATTTAACAGATAAGAAAACCATGCCCAAAGTTCAATGCAAAGACTATCCTAAAGAAACCCATGTGTGTTGAACTGCACAAACAGCTACCAGGGGAACAAGAGAAGTATTAAAAACCACCCTTGTTCTTAAGGTGTTTACAACCTCATAGGGAAGTTAAAAACAGAGAACCACACTGAAGCAAGGTTAACGATGAGGGGCAGAAAACAACTGATGAAATATCTCAAGAGCTTGAAATTGGTGCTAAGAGAGAAAAAGGCATTCAAGCTACAAGAAACAACCTACACACCGCTGGCAATATGTGGGGCTCCTGCATCATGCTGGGACTGCCACTGACACTGTAGGCTGCCTGCACAAGTGTTCTGCAAAACCCCACCTTTTTTTTTCAGATGATGGAGGCAGAGCCAGCACTGCTCTGGGCGGGACGCTAGCCCTCTTTCCTCTCTGACTTCCTCCCTCCCCATTGCAAGCCCAGTGGAATCCAATTCTACAGAACCAGGCTGTTGAAAGCCTTGTTTTCTCCAATTGTAGAAAACTCACAGACCAGCTCTGGCAACTAGAAGTTGAGGCATCTGTGCAGCATCCGAACTATCTCTACAGAAACTGTGTCCTCTCTGACCAAGATCCTGGATGACTAAGTACCCCTGCTAGCTTTCCCTGCCTCCAGCTGTCAACACGGAACATTCATAAATTCACAAGCTTTTGTCCACACCCCCACCCCCAGAAAACTGCGGACTTTTAAAAAGGATGTATTTATTTTCATTGGAAAGCCAGATATATAGAGAGGAAGAGAGACAGAGAAGCTTTTCTATCTGATGATTCACTCCGCAAGTGGTCTCAATGGTCAGAGCTGAGCCAAGCTGAAGCCCAGGAGCCAGGAGCTCTTCCAGGTCTCCCATGTGGGCATAGGGTCCCAAGGCTTTGGGTCATCCTGGACTGCCTTCTCAGGCCACAAGCAGGGAGCTTGTGGGAATGGAAGCGGAGCTGCTGGGATTAGAACATGTGTCCATATTGGATCCTGGTGCATGCAAGGCAAGGACTTTAGCCACTAAGCAATTGCACTGGGCACCCTGTGGATATCTTAAAAGCAGGGATCGTCATCCTCTCAGGTCCTTTTCCCTTGTCCCCAGCAAAGAACAGACAGACACACATTTAACAACTAACACTTGTGAAGAGTCAGTCTGGTGGACACAGCCTCCTTCAAGGCCAAGGTTAGTTACAACCTCTTCTTTGGAAGGACTCTTCTTTGGGATGCTTGCCCTGCTCCCATATTTCCAGAGCATACAAGATAAGTCATACCCATGGCATCTACTCAGCTGTACATACCATACTGTCCACGATTCTCATTCTCCTACTATACAAACCACATTTAAATCTGGACTCTTGGCTCACTTTTTACAAGCCAGGAAGCATTCAACACAGATTTGTGGAGGTGGGAGAAGGTGTCATGTGCAGAACTTTCAGAAACTATTCCGGGATCACTCACCCCTCCAAGTGCAGCTTGGTCCCCCAAGAAGAAAGGCAAGCAAGTGATCCATGCTAAAATAGCACTACAAACTAGCAGGGAGGAAGAGGATGATGAGGGAGTGCCATTATAAGCATCACACACTCCTTAGATGGCAAAGACACTTCCAGGAGGACCAAAGCTCTCCAGCCCCTTCCAGCATCTCCCTCAACATATGACCCCACTTCTAGAGCCACTAATGAGTGAGCGCCACTTCATGTCTAGACTCAGCCTTTAAGGGCCGGGCACATAAGGTTTCCCTCAAAAGGCATCTTTGGTGCCTCCCAGGGAAGGCCACTGGAAGATACGCAGGGTCTCCATCAGCACTCAGGAGATGGGGTACAGGGATCAGACCTGCATTGCTCCCCAGGACCCCAGAGGAGCCTCTCCCCTCACCCCCCCCCCAAGTTTGGGAATCTTAAGTTTGGAAAACAGACAGGAACCAAGTAACAAGTGGCTCACTCCATGACATGACTCTCCTTATCCCTTCTGCCTCTAGAGTCCATGATTTTAAATTTCTGGATTTAAAAAAAAAATGCTCTCCAGAGCTTTCCACTCTAGGACTGGCCCACACCACAAGTCTGACCCAGCCCTGCAAGCAATTAAAAGCAGGAAAGCCAAGAGTTGGCTCTACTGAACAGAGCCAAACCAGAATCCCATCCCTGCCAAAGTTCAAAACTATCAGGGGCCCTCTTGCCCCCAAAGCATGGAATTTAAATCACGTATGCCTTTTAGAGATTAGATCATCCCTACAAAACCCCGCTGGCAAAATGAAACGCTTCCTCATAGCCTCCAAGTCAAAGATTTCCCACGACTGCGGACTTCACTGGCCGAGTACAATGCTATCTGTGAAAAGCAGGAGGAAGACAGCAAGGGAATGAGCCAGGCAGCGAGGCCTATCCAAGCCAGGCAGCAAGCCTATCTCTGCAGCAGGGGAGCGAGAGCTTGGGGCTGGGCGGACAGGTCATCGACGATAAAATGTATTAGGATATTAACATTCAAGATAGCAATCAGAAACCATTTGAGCACCCACTGCTGTCTCAGAACCGGGCAACTGCATTTCCCAGAGAAACACAGAAATTAAGCTGTTAAACACGCCCAGAGCAACAAAGAGCTTTGCAGCCTGCCTGGGCAGATCGCCGCAGAGCTCTGGCTGGGTGCCTGCCAGCCAAGACAGGAGGCTCTGTGAATCCAGCAAAGGTAGTGGGATTTCAATGTCGCAGACGGCTGTACATAAAGGGTTCCGGGGGGTGGGGGACATGGAACTACTTCACGGCCAAATGAGTTGAATCACAAATTCTGCTTATGACTCCACTCGGTAGTGTGGGTACCGAGCTGTGCATAACCCTGCGGGCTGTCAGTGAGCATCAGCCCCAGGCAGCTGGCAAAACTAAAAGGGTGGGCTTGCTGTCTCAGCTGCCCATTCCCAGAGTTAGTTCTGTGCCCTTTCCCTTGAGCTCCACATGCCTCACAGCTGTCCCAGATGCAACCCAGTATCTCAAGTCTCCTTGGACAACAGAGCCTGACTTGACAATCTTCCCAGGTCCTCATTCTGTTTCATTGGATTGTGAGGTCCTTTCCAGCCAAGAGGCCTTTGACTAGCCCTCCACATAAGGGCAAAAGGAAACCCCAGAAGATGGGGGAAGACAAACACAGCCTTCAGTCTCAGCCTCCTCAACTGTGAAATGGGTTCAGAAAAATTGCTGAAGACACTCATGCATACCTGACCCTTAGGACACACTAAGTATTTGGGAACGTACTGGCTACATGGCCTGGAGCAAGCAACTATCTGCCAGAGCAATGCAGGTTATCAGCCTGGGAGTCATTTTGGCTGGTGTGAAGTTGATGAGATCATCTATATAAAGCGCTTACCACGGTGCCTGGCACAAAAGAATTTTTGTTGATGTTATCGATTTTCAAAATCCAAGTCTCCAATCTTCTGCTTCTTAGTCAAGTGTTCTTTCTAAAACCTTCCTTGCTCAAACAAAAAAGGCATTTTGTGCCTCAGCTGATAATAACTTGTGTTACAAGTTGTCCTAGGACATCTAACGACTTTATAGTGTTGCTGCGGACAATAAATTAAGTACCAAAGGGACAGACCTTTTGGCTAGCAGTGAAGATACGCATACCTCCTGTCAGAGTGCCCGGGTCCAATCCTCACCTCCAGCTCCTGTCCTGTCTTCCTGATAATGCAGACCCTGGGAGGTACTGGTGATGATGCAAGGGACTAGGTTCCTGCCTCACATGGGAGACCTGGATTGAGTTCCTGGCTCTCAATTTTGGACTTGGCCCAATCCAGACAACTAAGGGTATTTGGGAAAAAGAACCTGCACATGGGACCAATCTCTCTCTCTCTCTCTTTCTCTTTCTTAAATAAATAAATAGCGAACAAGAGTACTGTCCCAACTCGAAGGACACCAGGAATAAGGTAGGCTATACTGCCAGACATTAGAAGGCCTGAGACACTCAGAAGAGAAGGGAAGGGAGAAGAGTGCATTTAATATCCCTGATTCCCAGATAAAAAGAAAAGCCTGGGGTACGGCGGGCTTTCAGCAGGGGACCCCACTCAGGTCTGCCAGGTGCTCTGAATGTCTAGTTCAACACAGCACCCCCAGGGCCCCCTACTAGGTGCCTTTCCCTTCCTCCCTTTTGTCTAACTGCCCTGTTCAGGCATGATGGGCTTCCCATACAAGGCCTTTCCAAAGTATAGTATACAAGACCAGGGGCAAGGAAACTAAGTGGCCAATACATGGCATAGTACACAAGAGTAGGTACACAATTACACGCCTCCAAGATACAGACCTTGGCCCTGCCCATCCATGGCCTAGTGCTGGGCAGCCCACAGGTACCTGACAGAGTCAAACTCACAGCTTAGTCCAGTATTCCTTCCACCACACTCCATGCGCACAGGGGGAACTGTGACACCCTGGAGAGCAAATTCAGAAGAGTTCCCTGCTTCTGTGTTACTATCAGTGCCAGGGATCCACAGGCTGCTGCATGTCCTGGTTGTATGAGTGACCAGGTTAAGCGAAAGCAGGCCAGACATTCAAAGCTGCCTCCTAACCACGGGTTCAACTTTCACCTGAGACTGATGAGCAAATGTTTCCTCAGGACCGCCCACAAAGGCTGCACCTGCCCAGTTGGAGTTTCACTTCCCTTTCCAGCACTTATCAGGCAATAAGAGCTCAGAGAAAGGCAAAAGGTAGGGAGGGGGTGGGAGTGGAGAAAATGATGAATCCAGAGAGATTAAGGAGGACAAAGGGTTTGCACCACTCGTGTCCTAAATGATCTAGTGAAGCAGCAGGGGAAGCAACAGGAGAGAAGATTCAGAATTCTCTCTCCAAGCAGGTCTGCTGCCTGAGTCTCATAGCTGCTTCATGGCTGCCCAGGCTTCCCAAAAGCACACTCTGGTCCCCAAAGCCACCTGGCTCAAGCTGTAAGAGCAGGAGATACCCAGGCTGCTCCAGCATTTGGAGCACTTGCAGTATGGAGGCATGATAGCGGGCCAGGGAGGCTTCAGCAGCTGCTGGGTGTTTTTGAACAGCTAATTAAGGTAAAGGTGCTTCGTTTGAGGAGGAAGTTGTTATCTAGTCTGCTAGTAGACAGCACTGACTAGTCAGAGACAGAGGGTACACACGAGATCATATTCAGGATTATGCTGTAAGCTGGCCTACAACAGCACTTTCTCTCATCAGATCAGAGCAGAGAAAGATAACTTCTTTTTTTAATACCTCCTCTTGCAGTGCCGAGATCTGATGCAGCCTCTGGTGCCCATCTCTGTGGGGCAGTGTCCTGTGTGGTCAGTGTATGGCAGGGACTTAGTGCACATTTGGATGTTTTGGTTCAATGAATAAATGGCCTTATTTCAAGCTACTTCAATAGTGTTCTTAAAACTTCCATCAGCATGGCTCAATCATGGAGATGTTTCCTTGGGAAGTCATCAACCCACACACCAGTGTGCACAGCAGCTTCATCCCTTACAGACCCACATTGGAAATAACCCAAATGTACAGTAACCAGTAAATGAATAATCAAACCAGGCCAAATTTATAGAATAAGATGTGATTCAGCAATAAAAGTGAATGGATCACTAAACCAAGCAATAACCTGTGACTCCACTCATAGGATGTCCTAGAATGTTCTAGTGCTCTAGAACAAGCAAAACTAACAAAGCGTGACAAAGAGCAACCAGCAATCTCATAAGAGGTGAAGGGAACCAGCGGATACCAAGTGACGCTGGGGACTTTAATGAGGCGGATGAAGAGAACTCACCTTACCTAAAGGGTAGTGAGGGCAACAAAGTGTGCATTTGGTAGGACACTGAATTTTATGTCAATCACACTTCAATGGAATAGTTTCCAAGAAGAGGAAAGGAAAAAAAAAAAACTAGATCCTCCTCTCACATAAAGGCTCCTCCACACACCTCCTTTAAATAACACTTTGTCTTCCCACCCTCAGAGCAGCTCACATCTCAGATTTCAGTTTTAAAAATAAAAGCATTCATTCAGAGTTTTTCAGGAGCACATCTGTCACCCAACATAACGTACACCCACCTCCCCGTGTGGGCGACACATTCACACACCTACCCACGCGTGCAAACACACTCACAGGCACACAGCTGAGACTTCTTCCTCTGCCTTCTGAGATCAAAATACAATCGTGGCAAGAAAAACACACCCAGCATGTAGGCTCAAAAGTCTGCAGACATATTTAAATCTGCCATCGTTTAGAACAAAATCATTAGGCCCAGTGTTCTAAAACATTTCTTTAAAGAAATAGTTAATTTATTTGAAAAGAAAGAGGGGCGAGAGATTAAGAGAGATCTTACATCCTCTGGTTTACTCCCAATGGCCAGGGCTGAGCCAGGCTGATTCCCCAAGTCCAGAACTCTATGTTGGAATCTCTCACATGGTTGACAAGGGCCCAAATATTTGGTCCATCTATGCCTTCCCAGCCACATTAGCAGGAAGCTGGATTGGGAGTAGAGCAACCAGGACTTGAACTGGTGCTTATATGGGCTGCCAGGGTCTCAAGCTACAACTTAACCCTCTGCAGCACAACACCAACCCCAACAACCTTTTAATGACTGAAATACACGTAAATAGGGATAGCTCTACTCAACTGGACTACATTATATGTAAGCCCTAAGTAAAAACTAAAATCATTGGTATAAAATTATTAACAGGACATACTCAGAAGAAGAAGAAAATGCCAGACACAACATGTTAATCGTACTACACTGTCATGTGAGTAAAACAGGTGAGTGTGCACATGGGCATACGCACACATACTTGCTCCATACAAGTGATTTCTAGGAGTGTTAACAGGACATAGGAACTGCCCCAGGAGGTGGTCACTCCAAGAAGAGATCAGAAACGGGGAGAGGGCTAATTCTCTCCCAAGAACCCTTGGGAGCCACTGGAGTTGAACAATTATATCTTGAATTAACCTGCTACAAAATACAATATCTTTTTAAAAACAATTAAAAGTCCTTTTTAGTCTCCCACAATGCAGCTGGCATATGTCACCAGGCACACCTTCACGAAAGAACTCAACCCCAGCTGGCATGTTTGCTGTCTACCTGTTACCAGCAGCCAACACAGAGGCAGCCACCAACCCCTCGTGGCACTGCTATTGGCTGGGCCTATATTACAGGTATGAGCTCTTAACAGGCCACCCTTGGAGGCAGCTCAACTAAACACCTGCTTCCTCCTTTTAACAGGCCCAGAAACGGTCCCAGAGAGCCAGCCTCTTCTGATGACATAAGTGACTCAAAACAAGCTGCTCTGGGTATCTGCACACCCAATAATGGCAAACCCAATACCAAGAGTATGCCATGACTGACAAAGCCAGGATCCCACCTTTCTTTTTTTAAAATTTTTATTTATTTTTATTGGAAAGGCAGGTATACAGAGAGGAAAAGAGATAGAGGAAGATCTTCCGTCCGATGGTTCACTCCCCCAAGCAGCCGCAATGGCTGGAGCTGAGCCAATCCGAATCCAGGAGCCTCTTCTAGGTCTCCCAAACAGGTGCAGGGTCCCAAGGCTTTGGGCCATCCCCGACTGCTTTCCCAGGCCACAGGCAGGGAGCTGGATGGGAAGTGGAGCTGCGGGGATTAAAACCGGCACCCATATGGGACCCCAGTGCATCCAAGGCAAGGACTTTAACCTCTACACTATTGTGCCAGGCACACCCCCCCCCCCGACTTTTTATATGCTTTGAGGGAAATGCAGGACCAGACTGCACATCCATCTGTAAGAGGAGGTGGTGAATAGAAACTGCAAGAAATGTAGCCACCTATCAGGGTGCTCTGATGTAAAACACTGCCCCCTCCGTGCCCCCAAACTGCCTTGCCATTTCACATTATGCTTTGCAATGTCCTCTCTTGCTGAGCACATCTGGACATGTGTTTTGTTTTACATTTCCTATATCTTACACTAAGCCACTTTAATGATCAAGAGCAGACTTCAAAACTAGCCTACTGTTAGCAAAGGTGTGGCACCTGCTTCTGTTTCATCTTTCAAACTGAAAATGGTGGGAACACCTGCTTGGTAGTATTGGACAGGAGATGGTGAAGCGCATGGTTTAGTGCGTGGCACACAGCTAATTCCCTTCCTTCTATAAACTCCCCACCCAGGCTGTGAGTACCTCTGCAGCAAAGCCAAGTCCTTATTTTGAGGGTATCATAGTTCTCAATCCAGGCAGTCAGAACATCAATAGCGTCTCCCAAAGAAAGCTGAATGAGACCACATGGAACAGAATCAAGCTCAGTAAAGAACTCAGGTTTTGTGAATAAGGACGTTACTGTCATGCCAGGAATTTCCATTGCTGTGGTACTGCAACCTAGAAGAACCTTCTACCAATGTCTGCTCATTCAGGTGCTGCTTTTGACTTACTTCAACATCCAAGACACTGGAGTGGGTGCTCTGCCTACTGGCTAAGACAGCCATGTCTCCTATCAGAGTGGCTGGGTATAGTCCTAACTCTGGCTCCTAATTTCAGCTCCTTGCTAAGGTGCACCCACAGAGGCAGCAGGTGACAGCTGAAATAACTGGGTACATGTCACCCATGGGGAAAACCCAGAATGAGTTCCCAGCTCCTAGCTTTGGCCTGATTCAGTCCTGGCTGTTGCAGCCATTTGGAGCGTTGAACAAGCAGATGAGAGCTTGTTCTCTGTCTCTTAAAGTAAAGACCTGACACTTTATCACTGTTATCCACTACTCTCTCAAGAAGAGAGACTCGTCCTCGTGATAATAACAGCTTCAATAAACACCCTTGATTACTCACGCTCCATGTTTTATGTATACGAGGGAGACAAATGCTCATTCTTAACAGTTTCATGAGTGATATAAGTAAGGCTTAGAGACTTAAGTAACCTCTTCCCATTCTCACAATATGAGGATAAAGAGCAGGATTTACAGAAGGGTTCTCAACTCCAGACCCCATGCTCCTCATGCAACCCTTGACCTGGCACACTGGGAGGTTCTGTGGGAAGGACATGTATGAGATAGTCATTGATTTCACACTGGGTATGTAAGAACAGATCTGCCTGTTGGATACGGGAGTCATGAAAGTCAATACTTCCAGGCCTGGCGCAGTAGCCTAGTGGCTAAATCCTCACCTTACATGCACCAGGGTCCTACATGGGTGCTGGTTCATATTCCGGCTGCTCTACTTCCCACCTAGCTCCCTGCTGTGGACCTGGGAAAGCAGTAGAGGACAGCCCAAAGCTTTGAGACCCTGCACTCATGTTGGAAACCTGGAGGAGGTTCCTGGCTCTTGGCTTTGGATCAGCTCAGCTCCAGATGTTGCAGCTACTTGGGAAGTGAAGGAGCAGATAGAAGATCTTTCTTTCTGTCTCTCCTCTGTGCACATCTGACTTTTGATAAAAAAAAAAAATAATTACAATTTTTTTTAAAAAAAGTCCATACTTTTTCCCCTTCAACCTCTTCTCACGTGCGCGCGCGCACACACACACACACACACACACGCACACACACACACACACACACTCTCTGTCCTGGAGCCCACAGCTCAAAGCACCTCTGCAACCCTCAGCAAAAGAGCAGGGAAGCTGCACATTCCAACACCTGTGTGATCCAGGCCATTAAACTGCAGAGAAGTAGTGTCCCTTGGAGAGCACCTCTCCTGTGACACTTTGCCTATTATGTTCTATTTGCCATTACATCTCATATAGTTGCAGCCATATTCTGCCATAGAGAGGATGCCTTTATAAAAATCATAGTGCATGAAACATGGGAAGAGGACACAAATGAAAAACACTACACAATGGTAAATATTTTTTCCTTTTCTTTTGCCTAAAAACCTTACCAGAGTTTCCATCTACGTTGTTCACTTATTAAAACATAGCCAGAATGACTGTGATAAGTTCCACTTAAAGAAAGTAAAAGCTAAATGAAATAAGTAGTGCTGGGTCCACTGTACCATCACTCCCCAGAGGGAACCATCTTTAATAACTGGTATTTGAATTCTTCCGCATGTCACCAACACACCCCTAAACAAAAGTGTGTATCTTAGTGCCTGCACTGTGGCATGGCTGCTAGTTTGAAGCCCTATCGCTCCACTTCAACCCCAGCTTCCTGCTAATGCACATGGAAAGGAAGATGGCCTGAGTACTTGGGCCCCTGGGACTCAAGTGGGAAAACAGGATGGAGCTCCAGGTTCCTGGCTTCAGCAGCCCCAGCTACTTTGGCTATGAATCAGCAAATATAACATCTCTCTTTCTCTCTTTTTCTCTCTCTCTCTCTCTTTCTCTCTCTCTCTCTCTCACACACACACACAGAGTCATTATCTCCCTGCCCCTCTTCCCCTTTTCAAACAAATAAATCTCTGAAAACAATGACTGCATCTCCATTTCCTGATTTCTTATTTGGACATTCTCTTTTACCTGGTTATAGTGATAGATGAGGATTTAGTTCATTCACTATCTCTTTCCTCTATACAAAACAATTACACATCACTGTTATCAGTTCCTTTTCTAATCTTTGGTATAACTGTGACAAGAATCCATTTAAAGTGTCAGTTCCTCATGCCATCAACTGCAGACTTCACCTTGTAACTAGAAGACATCAGTGCTTCCAGCATGGCCCCATCTTCTGCTTACCCCAATGCCTCAGTCATCTGTGTCTGTGTTGTTGGATCTGTGGGGTGCACAAAACTGACCTCCCCCTGACCCTTCTCTAATCTGCTTAGTTTCATATTTTATGCATTCATTGGTTCTGAAATCAGAAAACTGATAGCATTTGCGTATCGTGATTTTGTGGGACAGGTATTTGATGTAGTGGTTGAGATATTGCTTGAAAGGCTCACTTTCCATACCCAAGTGCATGGGTTTGGGTCCCAGCTCAGCTCCCTGGTTCCAGCTTCCTGCTAATCTACACCCTTAAAGGCAGCAGGCAATGGCTCAAAATACTTGGGTCCCTGCCACCCAAGCACCCTTAGTGCTCAATTGGCACACAAATTTGTAAAGATGGTGTTGGCATTGTTTAACAAAAATCCTTTGACCTCCAAATTCCACTCTGGGAATTTTTCCAAAATTGCACATGTGCAGAAAGATTTAGCTGCAAAGAAGATCACTAAAGTGGCTTTAAAAAAAAGACCAGTAAAATTAGAAACTGATCATTCAATAACAGCAAATTATTTAAATAAATTGCTGCATATTCAAACCATACCAATGTGGAAAAACAACATAGAATTATATTAGTAGCATGGAAAACATTAACAACATGGTATTAAACAGAAAAATAACATTAAGAAGGAATATAAACTATCATCTAATTTTGCAGAAACAAAATGCACATGAGGTAGGTGCATGCACAAACGAAAAACAATGGAATACAGTGGGGTTTCTTTGTCTTTTCACAGATCTATAACTTCTAAACTTTCTGCTTGTTACTTCCTACTGCAACTCTTGCATGAGAAATCAACAAGTCTGGTGTTGCCTTAGGAACACCACGCAGCTCAATACCCTCATTTATAGAGAAGGCACCTGAGGCACAACGAGGTTAAGCAGCCCATTGGGTACCCCAGCAGACGGCCCAGAGCTAACAAAAGAAAAAGGAGAAAATCATCCTGATTTCCAGTTCTTTAAGGCATAAACTAAATATGTGAAAAATTATTTCAAATTTGCATAGGTCTTTAACAGTGTAATTTTCTGGTCAAATGGTAATAGCACTGTTCAACCCTGGTCACCAATTATGAGGGATGAATAGCTGGTTATATTCCTCTCATGTTTAAGGAAAAGCTTTAAAGGCCCAACAGGTTTTTTAGTGTAGTTTAAAAAGCCCTTATTTGATCAAATTTGCTTCTCTTTATGATTTCATTCCTTCATTCTTGCATAATACAGACCACATATTATATTTTATACAAAGATATTTTAAAACTGCCTCTCATGTGTAAAAACTATCCCAACAGCATATTCCTAGAGCAGGATTTGTGAAACACACTATGACACAATGCCCATCTCCTGTCTATACATTGTCACCATCTTTGTTCCTAAAAGGTAACCTTGAGAATACATTCTCCAATCTGTTTTCTTTTAATAGTGAAAGGAGGTAAAGAGTGAACACGTCTCAAAATGCACACGTCATCTGGAATTTAATAGGGATGTCAAACGTTAAATGGCATTTAACCCTCAAATTGAATATTCATCAGTTGACAATGCCACTTTTCCCTAACCTTTGATCCTTCCCACCCTGATCAACTACATAAACACATCAAAACTAAAATTGAATGAAAACATCAAGTTTTTGAAACTAAGATTATATATCTCTAAACAGCGAAGTTGTTGTCAATGAGAAGTGTGCTATAATTGACTGTTTTCTGAGATACAATCATCCTTAACGTATAATCTACTGAGTGTGTCTGAATAGTCAACTGGCTTTTTCTCCATAACTAAATGATCATGTTGGGTTTTAGGTACAAATTACATATGAAAGTAGGAACTACCTGCTCTCTGGGCAACTCTCCTTGTATGTTCTGAGCCTGTTTCCTCTGTCAATATGAATTTCAAGCCTTTAAAAATGAACAAGCTAATGCAACTAGACATACAAATTAGACACCCATGTGCTGAAGCCCACACCAACATCTTGATTAGAGCAGACGACACTTCCTGACGTGCACAGAAGGGGGTTCTGAAAATGGCCCCAAACCTGCACATCTCAACAGTTCCTTCCAATGAGGCCTTCTACGCTGAAGCTCAGATTTCCACTTGGAACTCTAGGCAAGGTTAGGTAAGAGTTACTTACGTGATGTGTTACAGACCGCATGAAAAGAGGTTCAATGAATGCACATCCAGTGTGTGAGGACAATTTAGGACCATTTACAATCATTAATTAATTAAAGGAGCATGGGCAAGGTTTGAAATAATTGAGGAAATAAATCACCACCTCCTCCTCAAGCATAAAGCAAGCTCTCAGTCTTTCAAGACATCAAAGGAAAACAAAGGTTAAAAGCAATCAAGTCTACCCATAAAAGAGTCAAGATTTCACTTAATGCCCAGAGTGGATGTAACAACAACACAGCTTTCTGTTAATAGATCTTTTCCACTACATGGACCCTTCTGTTGGTTTTCATTTTCATAATAGAGCATTTCATGTGTTATTTGCAAAAAAATCAGGTATAAAGTTGGGGTTTGGAGATTGTGGTAATCTAAAGTCATCTAGGAAAGCCTTGTAGGTACCCTAAGGAACCAACTTGATGAATATCTGGTGCCAGAGAGAGGATGGAGTGTGAAGGCTCAGGGGTTGGGGAGTACTTTGACTTCACATTGAGTTGACAAAGATTGGCAGGACTGCAGTAGGTGAGGGGAGCAGCTCTAAATGAGGTTGGGGATGGAGTACTGCAGATGTTCTAGCACTAGCCCTAAGTAAAGTAGGTCCAGAATATAGCATGAATCAAACAGTGACAATATGTCATTCCCACCTGTGGCTGCTGTGTGCAAAACATTAGTAAGGGAGCAGGGAGATCACTAAGAGGGCTGTTACAGTAATCCAGGCAATGGGTGAGATGGCTAGGAAGGGCTGTATTGGCAATCCAGCTTCTGGAAATATTTTGAAGGTAAATCCATTTGCTGAGGAATTACGTGTGAAATGCTGAGAGGAATCAAAGGCGGTATTGAGATTTCTGGGCACAAGAATGTGGATGCAAGGAGCATGGGTGGACTGGGCCCCAGGGGCAGTGTTTGCTCATGCTAAGTTGCAAAGACTTAATAGACAGCTGGAGGTCACCGGTTACCTGAAATTGAAATTAAGGGAAAAACCCTAATCATTTGGGAGTCAGTAACAGACAGAGGGTGCAGATTCACAATCCAAAGCTCTAAAAACCAGACTTTTTTTAATTCAAAATTTGATCCAAACTGACACAAGAATATTTATTGTCTACATTTACTACGCTTCATGTGAGTATCTGAATATTTGTGACATGATACTTCGTTTGATCATACAAGGCTATCCCAGAATCAATTGAGGGACGTTACATCATGCACAGATTATTTATCATATGACCTTCTAAACTTCAACACATTCTGGGTTTCAAAATAAAGTTAGAAGCAGGGGTCTCAGAGAAGGGATGTGTGGATTTGTACTTTGAGCCTGGAAATGAGAGGAACAAGGCCTCCAACACACAGAGATGAGGAAGATGAGGGCAGACCTACCCGAGTGCCTACAAAGACCAACACCTGACTACTCTGACTTCACCCTTTCTTCACTCCAAACCACCAACTAACATACTCATCACAGAGGCACAGCTCACAAGAGCCTTCTGGGGTTAAGCTTTCTCCATGTCTTCAAAAGAAATGACACAAGAAATTACTCTCCTCCTCACACCGATTTTTTTTTACATCCCGTCATAACACTGATGCCATGCACCACTGAACTCACTCTCTGTGGCTTTTGTAAGATGGGCTTTGCATGATGAGAAAAAAAAATCCCCAAAAAACTAAACTGATGCCTGAAGTTCACATCAGGACTTTGCTGGGTAGCTTGTTTGCTGATGATGAATTAGCATTTAAGGGTCCCAGTCCTGACCACTAAATATCTCCAGCCAAGAATTCCATCAGGACGCAGTATGGGAGGAGCACGGGACACCTTAAGTCCCAGGCCTCTTGCAGGAAAACACTGGTGCAAGAAAATAGCACCCAAATCCTCCAGCCAAGATGTCCACACATGCCACAGGACCCAGAGGAAGGGCCAGACGCTTTAGAGCCAATTCCAGACCAAGAGGACACTGTCCAGCTGCTGTTAGAGGAGCTGTGATTCCCACAGCCATTCCTGAGAAACAAAAGTGTTTCAGAACTGACAGATTTCCTGAAGGTAAGTGGCTTTGTAGAGAGTGGAAAACAAAAATGAAAAGATCACCCGACTGCTCCAACCATCCAGTCCACCAAATGCAGCCATGTTTTGCTGTCTTTTCCAGCTCCCACTGCCCAACCTCCTTCAACCCACCAGCACTGTAGGCCATATCCACATCTACAGATCTCTCTCCCCACATCCAGGAGCCTCTTCATTCACCAACAGACAAGCAACACATAGCAAATCTGAGAATCCATCCAGATGGAGGGGGTGTAATCGGTAAATATCAACTTGGGTCCCTGGGTCCTAATGGTCAGGACTGTTAGGGTGGTAGACACAGTGAAGGGTGAGAGTGGGAGGGATTATGGTGCTCCATTTATGTATATGTTTGAACCTTTTCATAACAAAATAATCAGAAAAGAGGAAGGAAGAGAACTTAAATATGCCACTGATGCCAAGCTTGTAAGTTTTCTCAACGGACTGGGGTTTTCTTAAAGCTTTCCCTGGGGGCATGGGGTTCTTGTCACCAATCCTACCCCTCTAGGTACACGGGGGTGCCAAGAGGAACAGGAATAAACTCAAGCCACAGCCATCTGTTCTGAAAAGAGCCCCTCTAAGGAGACTCCTATGCAGATCCAGCTGCCAGTGGCTGCTTTAACATTGTGTTCAGGATTCACAGCAACAAATACCTTGGACAAAAGAATCTGTTTGCAGCATCCTTGACCACCTTCACAAAGACTTTTTCCCTGCTTTCAAAGCAAGTTTACCTCAGATGAATGTGTCAGGACTGACAGTTCCAATTGTGTTCGGGACAGAACTGTACCGTTAAAACCTGCAAATGATCCCAGATTCTCTGTGAGTGCCTCAAGAAGACCTCACCACCACCAAGTCTGTTAAACTTCCACTAGGCTTGGCCAGGAGTGCAGAGTCAGCACCGTGGAGGCTGTGGCAGCACCCAGGGTGTGGAATGGGTATGACAGTCTCCCAACAGGGCCAAGAAAAGCAGGCAGCAGACCCAGATGTAATGTCCTTGCCCATTCCAGGAGCTGTGACCCAGGGCAGGCCTCTATTTATGCCCAGGGATGCTTCCCATCTGTACCAGAACCAATCACAAGCATTTCTGATGCTGCTGTGACACAGGCAGACAGAAGCTGCACTCCTGGATAGGCTGCAGACAGCACTGAAATAAACCAGCTGGGTGCTGCCACCTCACCTACTAACGGCTTCCTTCCTGTCTTTCTCTTCTGGCAGACTGTTGTGAATGCCTGTCCTGGTACTCAGGTGGTCAATGATAAGAATGACTAACAGTTACATCTTCTCGAAAACCGTGATTCTCTCGCATTCTTTAATTCCTTAACTACAAGTGAATGGCAGGTTTCCTGATATCCTGGCATCCAATGGTCTCAGAAGCTTGTCTGAGAAAGCAAGATCAACAGCTCAGCTCTTTGGTGTGAAAAGTTTTCCTACCAATTCTTGTCTCTTTTCATCCAGAAACAGCAGAGGATCAAAGTCACTGAGAAACGTCAGGGCCCTGATGCGCTGACTGAAGCAGCTGGCTTAAGAATTCCAGCCCTGGTAGTCAACTGCAGTCCTGAGAACCCTTGTAGAGTCTGCTTCATTCATGTCAAAGTTACTGAGGACACAAGCCTGGGCTCTCTGGGGACAAGGCCTCACTTTTCTTTGTCTCCCCTGGTACAATACAAAGTCAACTAGGTTGAGGGAGGAGGGTGGCTAACATCTGAAGTACCTAGAAGTGAATAGCAGAACTGAGTAAGAAGACTAAATAGGTAATCCCTTATCTACATTTACAGGTTGTTTTTGGCCGTTGGGTATTAATCACAGAACCTTTCTTGGAGACAAAGGTCATTATCCTTGTGAGTTTGTTTTTTGTCTAAGGGAATTGTCAACAAAAAGGTAAGAAGCAACTCTCCTCACACAGGGAGAATATTAGAAAGCACTCCTAGCCCTTGACTATGCCACTCATCCAGGGAGGAACACAGCCTTGGACTTCTTGCTCCACCTATCCCCAAGTGCACAGAAAACCACCTACATTGCCAAGGCATCCTAACCACTGCCCAGTGACATGCCACCGCATGCAAACCAGGCCAAAGGAATAAACCCCAGAGAGGTGAGAGCTGCTGGTAGTTCCGTCACTTGCACCTCAAACAGCTCACATTCATCCACAGACAACACTACCCCTGAGGCAGGAATTAGCGTACCCAGAATCTGACCTCATCTGCTGGGGCTGCCGTGGGTGGCAATCCAGGCTGCTTTCCAGCTGTTTCCAAGGGCCCTTAGCAGCACTCTCCAGGAGTGACTCAAGTTTCATCCTCTGTCGATCAGCTGTTCTTAAAATGCCAGGGGCATTCCCCAAGCTGCAAAATCACTTCTCTCCCTTCTGAAGAGGACAAGAATTTTGTGCTTCCCTGCCGCCTTATACATACTTACTTTATAGCCACAATAACTGATTTAGCCAATCTTTTCTGAAGAGATATATTCAGAGAACTCAGAAGAGAAAGACAATAAAAGAGATGACTGGACAAATGTCAGAACATTCTGCAGTTTGTTCTCATCTGAGCTACTACCATATCTTCCTGTACTCTGCACCCTGGTTCTAATTGGTCACTAATGTTCCCTCCAGTTCCTCTTCACAGGCTGTTGTGCTGCCTTTGGTTCCATTCTTACTTCTGGTAGCAAGCCTCACAGCCTCTGGCCGCACAGCTCCTAGATCTTCTCTTGCTCTACCCAGCATGTAGAAACACAACTACCCATCTACAACACAGCCTTGGGCCCTAAAGCCTGCCTCCATCCACAGAATGACGCAGAGTTCCTCGACATGGCAGCCTCCACCCTCTGCACCAGACCCACATCCTGGCCAGATTGTTTCAGTCTCAGGCTGTCCAGGACTCAGTATTCCCATGATGCTGGTCGGCCTCATGCTGCTTCATTAGCATTCCATTCTGGGGCCCATTGGCTCAGCTCAACAGCTTAGTACCCTGATGTGGGTTATATAATGAAATAGCAAGAACTCCACCATGTTTCTATCACATTCTACTGGAATATCCTACTGCAGTTCACCATTTTGGTCCAACCCATTGAAAACATTCTCCTCTCATGTTCTCCTCCAGCCTTCACCACCTCACCTGCTCCATGGGTGTCAGACATACTGCAGGTAGTCAAGAACTCTCAACTCTCTTATAATACCAGTCCCCAGGTAGCTAAGTCCTCAGGGTCATCATCTCTCCTATAGCCCTACAACCCATGCCAAGGGCCCCTGTCCACCCAACCTCCTCCCAGCAGCAGTGGGGAGAGGGGTGGAGGAATGGACTGTTCCAACAACATCTGTGGCTTTCCACAGCCCCAGCCTATAAGGCCTTGGTGTCCTGCAGCATCTGCAATTTATAGTAGAGAAGGGCTTCAGTTTCTAAATGTTTAATATTGGATACAGCAACATTAGAAATAATACTCTAAAAATGTGGTACCCACTTGCCATCAGCCAACTAGTATATAGTATTACAAAAATGATATTGGAGTGCACTTACAGCCCACCAGATTATCATCAGGCACTGGGATAAAGCACTACAGATGGGATCTGCATACAGTGCTCTTATGGGATTGAATAAAAGCACCTCTGCCCTCCCCTTCCTCCACCACTCTGTCTCCTCTGCCTCAGGATAATAGCCCTGACCCTTGAGGCTAAGAGGCTGACTCTGTGATGTCCTGGGAAAGGTACACAGTTACCACACCTAAGCGAGTTTTCTGAAGGTGAGGACACCTCTGTGACATTTCAGCTTGTTGTCATGAGAATGGGCCCAGAAGGCCAGGTTTGTGCTTTGTTTTTGCCACTAAGGTCTACATGATCCCAGATCACTACAACTGCAGGCTCTTGCAGAAGTAGTGCAGAGTTATGCTGCACACACGCACAAAGCAGAGCATAGAGAATGACCAAGAAACTTGACAGTGAGAGAGAAACACTTCTGGTTTGAAACAGTCAATGGCTTTCTGAAAGCTTCACTGCTAAATAACAAAGAGGAAGAGTTCAACCTCTAACTCCTACTGCTATGTGCAAGTTACTTGCTGGCATTTAAGATCCTCCAAAAATCAGCCCCATCTGAAACTTCCAGCTCTCCCACCCCCTTATGCTGCAGCCACATTGCCCTCCCACGACACCAGGCCTTTCTCATTCCGCCCTTCCCTACAACAACTTGTTCTCCCACCCCCTGGAAAGTCCAAGGGAAATCAACCCCAACTTCCAGGCCAAGCTCTAACCGGAGTCTGCTTTCCCTCTTGATAGTGCTGGAACTCCACCCAGGAAGATCTACACCTATATGTCCTTGTCCATCCCAGGACTGTCCTTTCTCCCTGATCAGGAGCACATGACACATTGCTGGGACTTAAGGAGTGCAATGTATGCTGCTGTGAGTTACATAATGAAATAGCAAGAAGCACTCCAGTGCCACGCAATTTCTATCACATTCTACTGGAAAATCCCACTGTAGTTCACCCCTTTGGTATGACCCACTAGAAACATTCTCCTTCACTTTGCTGCTCATCTCATCTCAGACCCAGAAGAGCACTGTATGCAGATCCCCTCCATAGTCACCAGACCAGGGGTCCCAATCCAAGCCCCACTGGACTCATTTTTGACATCATAAAGCCACAAAGTCACCCCACATCCATGTGTTACGAAGGCAGACACAGTCCAAACTCATCCTGATGCAATGATTTCCTTGTATTGTGGCTGCCCTGTAGACCTCTCTTGATTCATCACATACCCAGAGAGCTATGTTTGAAGCTTTACAGGAAAAAGGAATTGTGAGTTGCTTTACATCCCACACTCTGCTGTGCGCACCAGGATTCCAAGCCTTCATTAGTATTCTCAGGGCTCTGAGTCAAATAGCGTTTCACAAGGCAGCTGGCCAGGCAGTGTCATCCAGAGCTGGCCTCCATCCTTTACCCTCCCACAACCCACCTGTATTTTGAATGTGCTGCCTTTCCATCAACTGGAGTCTGAATCTGGGCCCAGAAACTGGAACACCCACCTGCTTACAAACAGCAAGCTTGGCAGGGAGCAAGCTGGAAGTAGACAAACATCCCTGCATCCACCAGCGTAGAGGCATGGAAGGGCCACTCAGCTCCATGTCCACAGCTGATCACGAGCCCTCTTGTGTCCACATGACAGATCTTGACTCATAGGAGTGTAGTTTTCCACAACCATCTCCAAGGAAAGGCAGCTGGTGAGTTCTTGAGACAAGAGAAAAGGCGTCACACTAAGTGGGGCGGGGGGAGCACGGATGATGTGGGAGCCATGCTGCCTGCACTCAGGTTCTACTAAGCAGCTTATGACCATGGTGAGTCAAGCACCCCCTTCATGCCTCATCCTCCATCTGCAAACTGTAAATAGCAACAGCTCTCACCTCACAGGTGGAGAGGATCTGAGGGGTTCATCTGATGGAATAGCTCTTCTCACTCCCAGACCTGACTGTGACTGTCCCCTTCTCTTCATGTGGGAGAAAAAGGCTGCACTCTCAGCACAGAGCTTCCTGCCACAGGGGCCACCACACTCCAAACACCTTTCCTCACCGTCTCTATCTCCTCGTGCCTCCAACACATGAAACATCAAATATCCACTCCAGCACTCAAAAGCTCACACTCAATAGCTCTTCCTGGCTTTCTCTCCCAGTGAATGCCCCAGACTCTCACAAGCCTCTGGATACCCCTGGTGACCAAGTGAAGACTGTGTGTAGGTTTTGACGATTATGTATTGAAAACGGCTGTGGGGAGTGCAGAAGCAGGGGAAAGTAGAGAACCAGGCAAGAAAAGATCAAAAACGGGATTCCAGCTTCTCAGAGTGAAACTGCGGGGGTCTCTCTTGGTTCTAGCTGAACACTTGTCTGCCTGTTCAGCTCTGAGCGTATGCTGTCAGCTCCAAGACCTAGCCTGGGAAGGAGATAAGGCAGATGGAACAATCCCCAGATGAGAGAAGGGTAGAATGAGTGAACCCTGACGTGAAAGATGATCCCTTTAGATGTTCTCATAGTTTCTAAATGACTTGCCCACAGAAGTCTGCCTTTGTCAAGTAAGCATCTGTTAGAATGATTGACAACCAGCGTAGTTTATCCTTCCTCTGCTATAACTTCCGGTACAGCATTGATCTCTTAATGTTACCCTTTGATACAAATGGAAGTAAACTTTCAATTCCAGAAGATGGTGTGGGGCAGCCAGTCTAGACACCTTTTGAAGCTAGAAAGATAGATATCAACAAAATTACAAGATTGATATTTATGCTTTCCATCCAAAATATTTGGATATATTTTGATGTAACAAAAACATAACCTGTGCATGCTAAAATATTAAAAACAGAATCTAAATTTCTATGCGACAGATGACAAATGCTAACATATGGGCCAACTGGTTATGTAATATGATTGTGACATCTCTGTTGCACTGAAAGGGACAAAGTCACAGAATCACAAACTCATTATCCTCTTCTCTCTTGTCAAACTCTAAAGACCAACTGATTCACACTCCAGAGTGTGGAGCCACAGAGCCTGATCTGATGACTTCCATAGCTGGAGAAAAGGCCACTGCTAGATCATGCAGACAAGTCCCTCTCTCCAAAGGCAGGTGGACAAAATGAGCCTTACAAGGCCCAATTCCATTCTCAGCTTCTCTTGTGTACCAAGTGGCCTCAGGCCCCAGAGCCTTGCTGACCCTCAGCCTAAGCACTGTTTCAGAGTTACTGAAGGCTGTTCAGACACAATAGTTGAAAGTTGAGGCACAATACTCCATAAAGCCCTACTACACAGGGAGTGTAAAAGCCCATGAGAAGTGAGCATGTGCTATATTTAAGATTTGTCTTTATGTATTTGAAAGTCAGAGCTACATAGAAACAGGAAGAAATAGAAAAAGATCTTCCACCTACTGGTTCACTCTCTAAATAATTACATTAGTTGAGGCTGGGCCAGGCTGAAACCAGGAGCCTGGCATTTCTTCTGGGTTTCCCCTCTGGGTGGCAAGGGCCAAAGCACTTGGGCCATCTTCTGCTGTTTTCCCAGGCACAGGAACAGGGAGTTGGGTAAAAAGTGGAGCAGTTGGATTTTCAAACTAGTGCCCATATGGGATGCCAGCCTCTCAGGCAGTAGCTTAAGCTGCTACATCACAACACAGGCACCAGGCTCATGCTATTCTTATGAAGAACAGCATTGCAGTTTGCCAGGCAGAGGGTGTCAGAAAGAGGTCCCTCCCCTTGAGGCAGGATCTTCCCCAGCACACATACCTAACTACGATATCCACAGATCTCCTGTTGCTTGATGGAGGAAATGGGGCAGAATGCAGAATAAGGATATTCCAAAGACAAAAGTGTGAGACTTGAAAAATCATCACACTGAAAGTACGGTGGGAATCTACAGACCAGCAAGAAAGATTAAGTGACACAAGCAAACAAAAAGCAAACAAAAGCCAGGAGTTCCACGAGGTTTGGAACAGGGCCAGGATTAGATGGTATCAGTCTTTGTGGTCGGCCAAGAGCAAGAAGGACACCTTTGGGTATCAGGGACTGCGAGAAGTACTGCTATCCACCCACATGAGGCATCCGGGAGGATGTCCACACATCTCATCCACAAGAAAAATCATTCATCCACCTATTTTCCAGATCCACCAGCTCAGAACATCCTGATAACTTGTGGCCTCTCTGGCATCTAGGGGAAATGAGCAATCCCCAGTCGGCCTGGTCATCAGGGACAAACTACTTCTGCAATTAGAGGTGATGTGAAGCTACAAAATCCTGAGATCTGCACAAGGAGGTTTCAAAACTTCCATGGAAATTGGAATTCAAAGGTAAGTTTGGGGTAAAATATTTTTGAAATCTATGCATTACAAAAAGTTTTCAAAAAATGCAGATTAAAATATCTGTTGTGAAAAAGGCACGCATGAATTTCAAAAGATTTTTGCACCAAAGTAAACTTATCTCCTGATGCCATTTTCCTACAAATGTCTTGAAGAATCCTCATATTACACAATTGCTATAATAGAAATTTTAATTTATGTGATAAAAAGGCATAGAAACAGATAGCAAAATTCATGAACAAGGTGTATCTTTCTTGTACTCACAGACAAAGAGAAAACAGTGGAGAGTCTCATGGATACCTGGGATGTGTCTTACCAGACGGATAAAGTGGCATTAACACTCTCATCCCCTCCTTAGTGCTCCATGGCATTCACACTGTAGTACCAAGGTTGGTGTAGAATTGGTGGGGTAAATCCTGTGGCTCCCATATTTCTGATGAAAAGCTAAGACTTGAAGATAACTGACAGGAGGTCATCTAACAAGGCAATGACATGGGTAGAGCTAGAACCTGCTATTTGTTCTATTCATAGGCTAGTAGCACAAGCAGATTGTGCATGTCACTCCTCAGCAACATCCCTAGTTCTTCCTGATGAATATAATGCAGAAAGTAGTGTATTTGCTGGAATGTTTGATCAATAAAACCCTCTTCCTGTGGACAGAGTCCAGACCAGGGCTGAAGACATCTGGTTCTCTACAATTGCCTGAGGGATTCAGATTAGGCTATCTACTCACTGAAGCCACTGGGCAGAAAAAACTTATGCCTTTGTGCTAATGCAGGGGGCTCTGGGACAAAGTGCTGGGAGTAGGAAGATGACAAGAAGACAACCGAGCAGAAAACAAAAACAGGAGGATGAAAGCCAGGGTCAAGGGAGAGAGGATACCTGCAGCCTGGGAAGGCACTGTTCAACTAACCTGCCACCACAGCTCAAGCAACACACCTTCTTTCGGCTCTCCAATCAACAGTTTGCGAATAACATTTCTTGATAAACACTATTTTAAGAACTTCTATTATTGACCCTCAATTATAAAAGAGAGACCCAGGAAGGGGGGGGGGGAACTGGTATATCAAATTTCCTGCATAATCTTCTTATGAGATTAGCGCCTTCTTAGCTAGTAATGAGGTTCTGGCTTCAGGACTAAATTATATCACAGCTTGATTTTCCGACCAGGAGGATGCCTGGTTACATGAAACAGGGCAGGAATAGGAACCTCTGACCTTCCGTCCGGAACCATTTCAAGCCAAGAGCATTCAGCTTTACGCCCTGTCTTGTTGGTTCAGTTTTGGAGGAGTCAAAAGCCTGGAATGTAGCATGGAATCCCAAGACTACTTCTCGGATCTTTTCTCATCAAAGCCCACAAGGCCAACTGCAGCATGTGGCTAAGGTACTAGGAAAAGCACCACCCTCTTCTCTCTCCAGAGGGAGAGGAAAAAAAAAAACAACACTCTACAAGACACTGTCCAGGGCCAGGACATTTCAGCAACTCTGCCACACTCAACATTCTTGGCGCCAAGTTACCTCCTGAACGCGCCCAAGGTCTGAAAGAATCAAGATGCTTGGCTCCCACCTCCAGGCAGCTCAGAGCCCAGGAGAACTGGGACTCCTCATTTCCTTCCAAACCCCCTGGTGAAGAGAAATTAATCATCCCTCCTCTCCACACACAACCACATATTTTGTCCATGAGTGTTATTTGCTTTCCTGGTTTTTGGAGGGAAGATTCCTAAAATCCCCCTGGAGAAGGAGTGGCTTTGGACCCCAGCAGCAGTGCCAGAAATGCAAGGAAGATGTGGACAGAAGCAGGGCTGCCACCAGCATCTGTCACCTTCCATGCAGGGAGCACCTCTGTCCTCCCACATCCCCCAGGGCTGTGTGGCCAAGGGACAGGGGCAGTCCATGACTCAGGTCTGCAGTTCCCCAGAGCAAGGGTGCTTCATCATTCCTCATGGGCTTAACAGGGTCAAGTCCATCCAGGCTGCCATTACCAAGCCCCAGCTGTGGCTTCAAGTCTCGTCAACCTGTCACACTTGGGTCCCTGTCACAGCAAGCCCCATCATAATATCTGGGGTGAGGGGGAGCTCTGGGAGATGCTATGTCACTCCTGGAAATCCACTTGCCCAGAATCCTTCCTTTTCTCAATCCAATGCCCTCTGAGGACCTTGTCTGCTGATCCTGCCTACTCTGTGGCCCAGTTCCCTGATGACCATCAATGGACGTGATTCGTATTGGCCACACACTGACCATATGCAGCTTTGAGTTTACTGTGTGTGCTCTCAGGGGTTTGGATTTTACATACATTCAGCTCATGTGGTTGTGTCTTTGCCCTAACAGAAGAGACCTGATGCAGACATTCCACGACAGGTGCTCCATGAACCTTGAGGGGCTCCCCACACACCTGCGGAAGAGAATCTGCATAGGCTAAGATGTAGACTCTGCTCTCCCCACACTCCCCGCCCTCCCATTCCCCCCGCCCCAACCACTGCATGGTGTGGTCTCCATGAAGGGGAATCTGAAGTCCTGAGACCTGGATCTGGCTTGGTGAGGATCTCTGGTAGAACCCCTAGCATCTTATGAAACAACAAGGTTGGCTCCTACAGATTCCTAGGCACAGGGTGGGAAAGCAGGGGAAAGAAAACACCACTGCCTCTTTCTCCTCTCCTGCCTGCACCTGCCTCACACCAGATGGACATCAAGGAAACACCAACACCATCTGCTTGCAGCCTTTGAGCTGGGTGTGCCTCCGGTGGCTAATGGGGTCACTTAAAAGCCCTTCTTGCAATAATGAATGGCAGTCCACATAGTTCTGGATGCAAGAAAGCCAGCAGCCCAGCTCAGACCCTGGGAAGCAGCCATCCTCCTGAATCCAGCTTAGTAAGTGCTTTGGGAAGGTGAGAAGGCTCCAGTGATGGAGATTAGGACCCAGGATGAGATAATGCAGGATTTCCTGGAATGACACCAATAACCGAAACCAGAATGCTGGCAGGGCTGGGAAACCCCAGAAACAGAATTCTCAATAGCTTTTTTTTTTTTCAATTTTTGTTCTTTGTGTTCCTGCAAAATCAAGTAGAAAATTCTCCTTAAAGTACTCATTAACCTGCCAGGGCTTAATAACTTTAATATGTCCACCCCAAACTGCAGTGTTCTCTCAGGATGCTATCATGTTTGTTAGTTTCCATAACTGGATGGCAAGTTATGCAAGAGCAGAGAACAATCATGCTGACCAGTCCACTTCTCCTCCCGCCAGAACCACTGCTGGGCTTCCACCTCTCCACACTCTGGGCTCTGCTCTGACTGCTTCAAACATTGATAGCATATTTAACTTCTAAAACCCACTGAGGCACATAATATTATTATCAATTCAGAGCATTTACTATGTGTCGGTAATGCATTCAGCCCTCATAAGAAGCCCCTGGTGCACTCATTGTATAGAAGACATTGAAGCTCCAAGAGGCTAAGTCACCTGCCTAAGGCCATGCAGGAGAAGGGCTCAATCTTAACCATGACATTCTGTTGCCTTCTGCATTGTCCCAAAACAGGGCTCAGCATACACACCTGCTCTGCAAGTGTTGATCCTTCAGATAGATAGTGGCTTGACGACGGACTTGCCAGGTTCCTTCTTTCAAGTGAGCTTTCTGCCACCTAGGAGAGGACTTCCTATACCAGATCAATGGATTCTCTCCTGGTGGGTGCCTTTGACCAACACTTTCCATTTGTCATAATTGCTAATGCATTACCTCCACTAAAACTAAAATCCTGAAAATGCCCCTGGAAGGTGAGTGGAACAGGTGTCATTAAACTCACCTCACAGATGCAAGGAGCTAGAATGGCTCCCCAAAGTCACACTGCTGGTCAGGTTGACGCCACTTCCCATGCTGCCTAATTCCCAGATCACTCTTCTTTCCCCTTAAAGAAAAAATGACTGTAAATTTTGCCAAGAGATTTTTCTGTAGTGGCGTCTCTTAGACAAAAATGAATGAATGCATGAATAAATAAGCAGGATTGAGGTGTCTGCAAAAATCTGAACATGCCTGCAGGTACTACCATGATTTTAAAATTTATATAAAATACCTTGACATTTATTAAGGTCTTATAACATTCAATCTAAGTGGTTTAAAACTCAATAGTCACAGATATAATATATATATTAAATATTATATATTATATCTCTATCTTATCTCTATATCTACATCTGTATCTATATCTATATACAGGGAAGACTCACTACCATGGACTTCTCTTTCAGGGCTCCTGCATTCTCTCCAAGCCTGCCACCTCTCCCCATGAGTGGACAACCTATTCCAACAATTCAGAAACCTCGCCCTTCTCAGCCTCAGACCAGTTCCAATTTTCTTTCCAGCCACTCAGAGGTAGTGATTCTTATATCATCCTAGATTTTTTAAGACAGTGCAGAATCACAGCACAAATTCAAAACAACCCAAAGAGTTCGCAACATGAAGCCAATCTTTTCATCCCCTTTTCTCTGGTCTCCACAAACTTAGAGACTGACTTTCCTTTTGGAAAGAATCTAAGTACTCACAAGCATATCTGTCAATGTTTCTTTCAATTCTGACAGTAATCTGTCCTACACACACTTCTGCAAGTGTCTTCTCACTGCCCACCGCATCCCAGCAATCTTCACAACAGAACTCAGCTGCCTCCTTTCAATGGCTACAAAATAGTCCATCCCCCAGAGGCACTATATGTCGCTTGATCAGCACTGAGCTGTCCCTGGCTGACGGCAATCAACCACAATGCTGCATTCATGACAGGTGGTGGCTGGCACAGACTCTGGTCTCCACCAATACCTGTGTACTTCTCCTCTTATACACAGAGCTCATAAAGACTGCATTCCCCAACCTCCCTTACAGCTAGGTATGGTCAGGTGTCTCCAACACTGGCCTTAGAACACAAGCAAATGTATCTGAGGTCATTTTCAGAAACTTTCCTTAAGGGTAAGTACAGCTACTTCCTTCGCTCACCCACTCATCAGAAAAACTGTGAGACTCTGCAACAAACACAACCATTGTCCCTTCTACAGCATGCTTCAAGTGATATCTCAGACTTTTGTTTTCTTTAATCCAACAACTCTGTCAGTGAAAGAACCTGGCTCATGATGCAAATGAGCACTCTCCCAAACATGCAAACGGTGTCCAATGGGAGATGAGGCTGATGGCACCAGTAAATACTGATCCATGTTGCCTCTAGTTGCTAGTTTATTTACTGTTTTGTTTTCTAATGCCATGTGTGTATGTGTGTATGTGTGTGTAGTTCTCCTTAGAACCAACTGTAGCATATTACTGCTTTACTCAGTAATTACAGAGAAATCTTGATCATGTGTTTCATTTCTATTTATTTGACAATCATGATTTTACCTCTTTGATAAAATAAATCATTCTTTAACAATTCTTTTCTCCCTCCTGCTGCAGCAACATACATCATCACTAGGGAGAATAAGATCTAGGCTGCCTGCAGGTAGAAGGATCCCAAGGTCCCGTGTTCTTGCAGCACCATCCCCACCTTGACAGTCTTCTTAGAATTTCGCCTGCAAAGAAAATGCTTGTCTACCTCAAGCAAGTTGCTGTCACACAGAGTTTTCTGTGATCATCAAGCAGAAACATAAAATGACTTCTTGGAGAAGTCTTTACCAAGAGAAGACACAATGAGTTCATCTTCACACAGATGCAAGTTCTCCCTTACAGGGTTCTTGGCAAACATCATTCATCAAGCATGTTGCTTTTTCTCCCTTCCTACTCCACCCCCAGAGCTGCTCCTTAGGCTGAATTCCAGGCGGTCATTAATATCAAAAAGAATTACGAACCACAGTTCCACATCACTCCTGCCACAGGATAACAAATCAGTACACATTTCTCAATTGTTCAGATTCTAATACAAACATACAAATGTTTATCCTGTCGGACTTCCAAGAAGGTTCACAAAAGCCAACTGCAGGCAGGTGGACAAATGCCTCCAGAGCTCCCAGACCCAGAGTAGCCTACTGCCCTGCCCCTCAACTGAGGATGCACCCTGCCCTAGAGTCTTCTGGGAACTTCCAATAGTAACACCCACTTGAGTCCAAGAGGGCATGAATCTTCATGTTGGATAGGCACTAACAGGTGTTGGATTCTGAGCAGGTGCATAACAATTTAAGAAGATGGGCCTTAGAGTGGGAGAGAGTAGGATATATTAAAGAAACCCCCAAATTTCCATTGTTCCCAAGCCAATCCCAGGTGCAGTTGGAAAATCTGGCTGAGAAAATGTGGAAGTCAGTGTCCCCTCCAGCTCTGCTTCTGATTGGGGTCAGAACAAGGCACTTCCTCATCTGAGACTAGGCTAGATGACTAAAGCTGTATGAGTGGCTACTTCTTTCTACCTAAGGATATAACAGTCTCAGGAGCCCTGAGAACAACATCTTCTCAGCAGGCCAGTTGTAGACAAGCCTCCCTTCCTCCCCGACGCCCAGACTGGGGGTTGGTGGAGGAAGCAAGGGCTCCAATACTGGCAGCTGCTGAACTGCTAAGTCCACTAACTCCAAGGCAGAGAAGAGGACTGGCAACATCGGTGACTTTGGCACTTTCTAGACTGTACACACACAGGAAGCAGAGAGGGGTGATAATTGTTTAATCAGCACTCCAGCAGCACCTGTGGAGTTACTGCTAATGATGTGAAAAGTCAGGCGTCCAGGGAGCCACAGTTTCTGCTAGTTGTTTGTGCTGATGGCAGTGCACCACCCAAAATGGCAACACCAGTATTCCCCTGGTTGTTCTTTCTCTCTAACCTCCACATGTCACTTCCTCCACTCAGTATATTTAAAGCACCCACCAGGTACCCATCACGGGTGCTCATGACAACCAACTGCACAAGGAATGTCAAGGACAAACAATGTTTGAGCCACTCTGTCAAGCAGATGCTCATAGCTCTGGTTTAGGGTACAAGACCCACTAACTGGCCAGGCAAAAAGCACCCCCTTGGACTTTGAGAAAGGAGCCCAGGGCCGCAGGAGCAGAGGGTGTGGTGAGTAAGAGAGACAGTAATGTGGGTGGAGAGCGGACTGGAACACTCACACTTGAGCTTGCATGAGAATCACCTGCAGGTCTTAGGAAACCACAGACAGCCCCACCCTAGAGCTTCTGATGGGCGGAGCTGAGGTGGCAGGAGGGCTCTCAGGTATGAAGTTCCAAGCATGTCCCCAAGGACACTGCTGCTGCTACAGATTCAGGGCTTCTTTGGAGAAGCCCTGGGCTTGGTCATGAGGGCCAGGATTGCCGGCCTCCAGGAGTCCTTCTCCCAAAGAAATGGCATGGAATAGGAGTAGTGATGTTGTGCTTTGGACTCCATTCCATTGTTTCTACAAATGGAATGTCTGTTTCCAAGTAGACAAGCATGAGAGACACTGACCACCACCACCCACATCTTTTCACACTCCTACTTCCCATGTCGGTGGCAGATATGTGGATTTTTCAGAGAAATCAGCAGCTGTGATTCTGGGTTATGAGCAGAGAGCAGAAAGCACCATGTGCCTAGTGCTGTCATCTCTTTCTGAGATGCTGAGTCTGTGAAACTCTTCTCTGATCATGCCATTGTCAGTCTGAGTACCTGCTTTATGCCAGACAGTGTCACACATGCTGTACCCATTAACACTGCAAGGGAGGGATGCTCAGCCCATTTCACAGGCTCAACTGAGGCAGACAAGTATGTGCAAAGTCAGACCTTGCCTACAAGGTAGAGCCAAATATTCAAAATCAGGGTATATCTGCTCCCCAACCCATGCCAGATAGCACGCAGCAGCCTGCCCTGCTTTATCTACTCACACCTGCAGGCAGCTCTTGGAAGCCTCTTCAGGGCAGTCCTGTGGGCCTCAGAGAGGTCTACCTGCTGTGGCTCTCCAAGCAACATGGCCTTTGGGACTCACTAACTAAACAAGCTGCAAATGGCAGGCTCAAACCCAACCTTACAGGCCCTTGGAATCTCAGAGCATGTCTGGTGCTTTCCATCTCCGGTCCCTTCTTGCACACTCACTTCCTGACCCAACCTCAAGGCACTCTCTCATCTGCCCTCAACCAGAAGATAACTGAGGGCTCAGTATCTATAGCTGTAGGTAAGATAATACCAGCCACAGGCCAATGTTGTGTGATGCTTCTTAACCAGGGCTCCTAGACTCACAGAGACACAAGACAGAAGGGAGGTTGCCAGCAGCTGGAGGGAGAGGGGGATGGGCAGCTGGGGCTGAACCATGTAGGGTTGCACTTTGCCATACCAGAAGAGTTTTCTAGATGGATGATGGTGATGATAACCCAGCAACCTGAATGACACTCATTACACACATATCAAACTGGAGGGAGGGAAAGTTCAATGCTATATATGTGTTATCATAATTTTAAATTTTAATTAATCAAATGAATCAATCAAATGAAAAAAAATTCTCCTTTCCTTTTCAAACAAAAATGAGCTCTCTTGAGTCCCTTTTGCAATCAATCTGTCTCCTGTGTCCATTGTTTGCATAGGTACAGCAGCAAATAAACATGACTATGACCTGAGTCAGAAAGGACGAGGCCAGAATAGGGGCAGAGCTGCTGACATGCAATGCTTTTTTTTTTTAAGACTTATTTATTTTTATTGCAAAATTGGATATACACAGAGGAGGAGAGACAGAGAGGAAAACCTTCCATCTGATGATTCACTCCCCAGGTGACCACAACAGCCTGTGCTGTGCTGATCCAAAGCCAGGAGCCAGGAACTTCTTCCAGGAATCCCACATGGGTGCAGGGTCCGAAGGGTTTGGGCCATTCTGGACTGCTTTCCTAGGCCACAAACAGGGAGCTAGATGGGCAGCAGAGCTTCCAGGATTAGAACCAGTGCCTATATGGGATCCCGGCAATTCTAATGCTGCTCGTCGCATTTCAATTCCCAGACTTTCCGCTCTTCAGTAACATTTTGTTGATGCATCACCTGGGAATCCCAGACATACATGTGGATTAAGAACTATTGGGATGAGGGCTCCAGTCTCATTGCCTCCAATTCTCAGGTTGGCTAAAAGCTTGCAACACAACCCCTAACCCTGGAGCTTAACTCTGCCAACAGGCTAGAATGCTGTGCAATGTTGGGCATGTTCTGTGGCCTCTGTAAGGATCATTCCTTCCTGAGTCCAACAGCAGGAAAGCTGAGATAGGAGAAACAAAATACACTCAACACCTGCTTAGCATGAGTTTGTGTCAGTGACTGATGCTCGTTCTTCAAGGATCTTTATCCACCAACACCTGTGCTATAGTATTCATTCCTGTCTTCTAGAAACCAAAGCCTAGAGAGGCAAAGACATCAAGGGCAGCCACAAGCACACATACTGCACAGTCCCTTTGTGAGTTGGACACGAACTGCCTTCTAGTTGGGAAAGTTTTCCTCACAAGCCCTAAACTTCTCCAGGGGCTTTGTGAGTAGTGCTTGAGAGCACAAAACCATGCTGCCAGAGTGGATGTGAACCCAAAGGTGTGACCTTGGGCAAGCCCACTGCCCTCTTTGTGTCCCCATTTTCTGTAAAGAGGGGGAAAGTAATAATACTGTTTACTAATACAACACCTGTAGAAATCAGATAAATCACTGTTCAGAATAGCACCTGATAAGGGAATAAGGTATTTGGGATCAGCTGCTCTACTGGACCACGTGTTTTCTTTGTTTCCATCCTCTCTGGTAACATTCTAATAAGGATTTCTAGAATGACCATTTCTTGATATAGAAAACAGAATATCAGGGTTATACTTTAAAAATGGCCAATAAATTTAACTGAGTCTTTTAAAACGCTTAAAACAAAAGCCTATTCCATAGAAACAAGCAGACAGAGAAGCCTTTTGAAACAATCAAACTCTATTCCCCTATGTTGGTTACCTGATAATAAGGAGGAGGTGGTTACCCTCCTCTCTGAGGTTCTGCATCCAGGTTACAACACAACCAGGCCTGCTGCTGGGGCCTTGTCGCTCACGCTCACTAAGTGATCAGGGAAGAAGAAGAGCTAGCCCTCTTCTCCCCCAGTTGGAAAGCCGAGCTACTTCTGAGTGGAACCAAGCTGCTTTCCCATGAAGTCGGTTCCCACCAGAACCTGGCCTTCTGTAAAACCCAGGCTGCACCATATTTTCTGGACCAGGGCTTGACCCTGCTCCTACCCACATCCTTTAACAATTCAGTGTAGGAGCCGCTATCTCCCAACTTGCCTTGGTCACTGGGAGTCAGATCACAAGGACTGGGACAGGGTCTGGTCTTTGGTGTATTTAAAGCTCCTCTAGATAGTGCAGATGCTTCGGGGTGAGACGACTCATGGCTGTGGCTACCGTGCATTAAGCCTGCATCAACTAACTAGAGAGAGCATCTTCATAAACACATAAGGCGGGTGAGACACCAGCCAATGCAAACTGGCTGCAGGAAGTTCAGTACCCAGTGCAGTCAGTGACAAGATAGTGCTGGGCTTCCCGCAGCCAGCTTGTCCTCTGTTACCACTACCGCACAGCACTGGCCAGTGTCTCAGATAGGATAAGGATGAGGACCTGAGAATTCTGACTTGCAGCTTTCCCCATGACCCAACATCCTCTGGAGAGAATCCCTGCCAGTTTGGACAGACCATTTTACGGGATCCCCCACAAAAGCATAACACATTTTATAAAATGAACCAGATTTACAGTGTATATAGTATTCGGGAGGGAAGCACTCTGTTACTAAGACATTTCAGAAACAATTTACTAAACGTTTATTCCATTGACCTACATACAGCATAACCCACAGCAATGGAGCCAGCACTCATTACTGCTGAGGATGGTCACAGACCCATGAACGTCCAAATCCAAGCCACCAATACATATTACAGGCCAATTTATAGCTGGGGACCAGGAAGGGATTAACGTTAAAAGCATGCCGGTGACCACTTGCTGAAGCCAAATGTGACAAGCAGGGCCAAAGGGATTCCAGCAAACCTCTCCCACTGCTTCTGATGACACTGGTGGGAAAGGCACAGTCCCAGGCTACCTTCCAGGGACAAGCTGCGCACAGGGGAGCAAAAATCCCAGGGGAATCCAACATGAGGGATACTTGATCTTTCTCAGGGAGAGCTCCTGTTCTTACAAAGCCAAGTAGACCCTAGTTTTCTTTTTCTCCAAGGCTTGTGCTATTTCTTTGTATGATCCATCAATGTCTACAACATTTTAAATTGTGACTTCCCATTTAGATTGTTTAGAAATGTTGTTCAGAAATCAAGTGCCAATTTTCAAGTCATGTTTTACTTTTACTATAATTAAAAAATACAAGCAGCTATGGCCACAAAGCTACATTTTCTAAAACCTTTCATATGAAGGTACTTCAAAAAGTCTTGTTTTTCTGCAAAATAAAATAAAATATAAAATAAAATCTGCACATAGTTTTCTATAATATGTATATTTCCATGAACTTTTCGAAGACCTCCTCCTATGCCTGGCTTTTGAAATTCTTTTATACCAAAACAAAGTCTTTGACTCATTTTTCACAAACTTTGTTAAGCGACCCTGTACCATGAGCCAAGGGTTCCTAATGGGGTTGTTTAACATTTGTGTAGCACTTGAGCCCTCCTCAGTACACAGGCAATGGTCACAGCAGCAATACAGTATATCCAGATGTGAGTCATGCAGCTAGAAGTTAAAAATGTAGAATGGTAGTCAGTTATCTCAGCAAACTTCAAGTCACTCATGGAGCATAGTGTACACATGGCTTGTGCATTTTAAGATCTCTGTCCAGATTTCTGAATTCTCACTGAAGCCTGAAAGACACTGACCTGGAGTGCCTTGGCATTCAAACCTTCTGCTCTCAGAGAGTAGACAATCCCTTGGCTCTGAGCAGGGATTGAGTGAACCATGCTAAAGTGGTCTGACTTCTCTGCAGGTATCTCTGCTTTTAGAATTGTGACTTCACACATTTAGTCTGTTGTTACGAGGGCTAAGCCAAAACTCAGAACCTCACCCTCAATAGGAGGTGGATTGTGAAAGACCTTACATAATCCATTCTGTTGAGATTTACAAAACACACATTCATTACAGTAGTCCACCTAACCAAAGACATCACTATGGGACAGACTGTTATTTTATGGGCCATAAAGAAAGAAAAAGATGGTGCTAATTGAAGTATAAAGGCTACCCTTGTAAGATATATCCGGAACTCGTAAATGTTAAAGGTGAAAACTGTCTCAGACTCAGTGATATAAAGCATTGCTGCTAAGCCTCAGCCAAGAGTGTAAATTCTGCAGAAATGGAAAGAAGTGCCAGACTGACCCTCAGCAACACTGGAACCCTAACATGGGTTTATGGACCAGTTCTGGACACCTCAGACCCATAATCACTGGGCTTGGGTAAGGCCACCACCCGTATCAACCCCCCAGAGGCAACACTGAAAGATGTCCTCCCTGGTACTTGACCTCCTTCTCTAAAAAGCCTCCCCTTTGGTTCTGCCTTGAAGGCCTCATTTCCACCTGGTTCCTGAACAGCATGCCTTGTCTAGCACCACCCAGAACTTCAACCCAAATATCTGCCATCTTGAATGTCACCAGAGTGGGAAAACCAGGGAGATTCTGTATTCCTCCATCCCCTCCAACACTCATCCATCACTGAAGTCTTATGGATCCTAACCACTAAACACACTCCATTCCTTCCATTTCTCTTTTTAAGATTAATCTATATTTATTTGAAAGGTAGTTTATCCTACCAAGCCACAGCATCAGTCCCTCCTCATTTCTAGTCTCATCACTTTTTGTCAGAATTGTAACACAGCTTCCCAACATGATTTCCCTCTTCTGGCCTCTTCTTCAAATTCATCCTTGAAGAATCTATCTTTAAGTCCAGTCTCTAATGAGGCATTAAAAGAGGTCTTTCTAAAGTCTCAATGTTTCTGGCCATGCTTCAGTTTGAAACTCTTCCGTCATCACCTGTGTGATTCAGGGGTTACTCAATAAACTTGTTGGTCCTTCTCTATCTACTTCTCTTCACACCTTCCAATGACCTTTACACCTGCAACTGCCTACAGGCCCTGGAGCACACCAAAAGTGTCCCTCAGCTCCTTGCTTTTCTCACTACCTGGGTGCCTTCCCTTTCTTCTGAGACCTACTGAGCAATTTTCTCTGATCCAGGCATTAAACACATTTCTCTTACTGCACTGGTCTCAATGTTTGGGAGTGAGCTGGACTCTTAACGTGTACAGTGTATGGGCATCACTCTGTGAGGGCCCCACATAATGCAGGCAGCCGAGAAGACAGTTAACGGTCAGTGGCAGAAGGAAGGAAGTCAACTGCACCACTGCCTCTACACAGATTCCTTCCCCAATTTCCATTATGGCAGTTTTAGTTGGTTCTTCTGCCTTGAGCCACATAGGATGAAACTGATATAAGACGGGCAAGTAGCTAGTTAGGTCTGTGAGCTAGAAGTCACACACATCTATGTAATCCATCTTCCTTCTTATCAATCAAAATATCCCCTTCCTCTTCTATGGGTGCATCTGTCATAGCCTGGGACCTAGGGACAAGCATTATGAAAACATTGGGCCCCATGTGGAATTGGTGAAGGTGACATACAATTTCCAGGAGGCTTCATGCCTAGAGATACTACCCCCACTTCATAAAGAGCAACAGCTGGGGGTGGTCACTCTTCTACTGCAGACCAAAGCTAGACAAGTTTTTCTTTTTATTTCCCCTATTCCACTTCTTCTCCTTTTGGGTTCATGTTCACCCTAACAGGTATTTCTCTGTGTAGGGTAATCCATGCTCTCATCTTACTTACTTTCTCATCTTTTTGATAAAGTGTGTCACTCTGCACATATTACACTGTCAACACTTGGAATGCATGTCTTGCTTGACAAGAGCCTGGAGAGAAGTTAAGACATCACTTGCTCCACACTCCCCATGGGACTTTCAGCACAGACTCAATGCCCTGCCCCGCAGCTCAGTGTTGCCAAGAACTGGTCCTTCTCTCCACCCCTGAGTCACCCCTGGGTGATGGGCGCTGTGCTGGAAGTCAAGCCCAAACTCAGTGCTTGTCGCTGCAGCCTACAGCCAACATCCTACTAGAACCTCCTGGAACCTGCCCAGTATTGAAGTCAGTCTGGGCTTCTGCCACTCCCAGACTGGGCCTGGGACCCTGACCTACTTCGCAAGTGGTCCAGGGACCCTGGGGAGGAAAAGCCCTGAATGTGGGGTTTTAGAGGGGTGTTGCTGCCAGAGAAAAGGGAATCAGGCCCAGGAGTCTACAGTTTCTTAAGGCCCTGTTGTTTTCAGAAACAGCCTTTCAAGCCCCATCCTCTCCAGTTGCCTATGGCCTGACCGTGGGGAAGTTCAGAGCTCTGCTTCACACCTTTACTTTTTATGATTCATTATTTTTTAAAGAATTTTATTTTTTTTTAAAGATTTATTTTTATTATTTTTTTTATTGGAAAGGCAGATATACAGAGAGGAGAGACAGAGAGGAAGATCTTCTGTCCGATGATTCACTCCCCAAGTGAGCGCAACGGGCGATGCTATACCAATCCGAAGCCAGGAGCCTCTTCCGGGTCTCCCACGCGGGTGCAGGGTCCCAAAGCTTTGGGCCGTCCTCGACTGCTTTCCCGGGCCACAGGCAGGAAGCTGGAAGGGAAGCAGGGCTGCCGGGATAGAACCGGCGCCCATATGGGATCCCAGGCGTGCAAGGCGAGGACCTTTAACCACTTGTGCCACCGCGCCGGGCCCAATAATTTTATTTTTTTAATCGCTGAGTAGTAGTCCATGGAGTAAATGAACCATAGCTTTCTTATCCATTCTTCTGTTGATGGGCATTTCGGTTGCTTCCAAGTTTTTGCAATTATTGATTCTACACATGTCCAACAGTTTCATTGGGAATCCATTTTTCGTCTGGATGCAGGGATCCATGTTCCATTGTACCCCCACATCTGTAAATGATAAACCCTAGTACTCCATCACTCTACATTACCATAAGTGAGAGGTCATGAAATGAAGTCACAACCGGTATGAGTTAGGACAGCCACATCAACAGCAACAACATCAAAAACAAATTGTAGCACCTTGAAAAACTAACGTGCCATTGAGTAATCAACAGATGAGTGACAAAAGGAAACACAGAAGTCTCCTGGGAAAAATGATGCCATCATACAATTCATGAACACGTAATGAATTCGACTGGAGAAAAGAGATTATTTGGAAGGAATCAAACTGAAATAGAAACATCAAAACACATGGGATACAGCCAAAAAAAGCAAACAACCAATCAAAAATATTAAAATAATTTATTTATTATTTGAAAGTCAGAGTCATGGGAGAGGGAGATATATCTGTATCTATAGATATATACACACATATAAATAGTTAACTTTTGAAAAACATCAAAATAATATATCTATACACACAGAGAGAGGGGTTTTTCATCCACTGGTTTACTCTCTAAATGTCCACAACAGCCAGGGCTAGCCAGGCTGAAGCCAGGAGCTGGGAGATTCTGCAAGGTCTTCCATGTGGTTGCACAGGCACCAGCAGATGGATCATCTTCGCAGGAATATCAGCCAGGGAGCTGGATTGGAAGTGGAGCAACTGGGACTTGATCAATACTGGGATGCTGGCATTGTAAGCAATGGCTTAACACATGATGGCACAGTGCTGGTCCCTATGCCTTTGCTTTAACATACCATACAGTCTGGATCCTGTGCCTCCTCACCCAACCCCACCCCCTATGACTCTATTTCCACGTACTCAGTCTTTTATAACCTGGAGAAATCGCTCCCCAGGGGCCAGTCTGGAAGGGATGACCCACATCTCAGTCCTCACCCTCCATGTGCCATGTCATGGGAACACAGAATAGAACAATGGCATGAAAGATAACTTTACTTTGATGCTCATTAATTTTACAGTCTATGCATGCTTTTTCATTACATAGTTTCCATGAACTTCTGGAAGATACCAAGGAGCTACCAGCATAATCTTTCCTCATCTTACAGAAGCAGATATATACACAAGCTAATAGCTTGCTTTGTAAGTCTCCATGCTGCAAGCCTGGTGACATGAGTATTTCTATCCCACCTCTGCTACAAAGCCTTGACCCACAGCAGAATCCAAATTCTGCTAATGACTCCATTCACTGCCTTGAGCAAGAAGTCACTGGGTCTATCCTTGGATAAGTGAAATGTGCAGGCTGATCAGTCCACAGACTTGGGTCTCATACTGCCCTGAGCCCTGGATCTTAGACACCTGTACATATTGCAAAACATAAAGCAGCTGATCTTAACAAATACCACACAGAGCTCAGCACAGGTACAGTGAGAGCTATTGCTCTCACGTATAGGACAGGCCTGAGGAAGCATCTCTCCACATGGTTTGTCCTCAAATCCAAAGACAACTCCTGTGAATGTCAGGTGGTTCAGGGTTGTGCTGCTTCAGAGTGTGTGGAAGATCTGGCAGTCAGAGCAGACTGCTTGGGTCAGAGAAGATCTTTCTTTCAGATGCACCAATAATGAATCACATCTCGCACAACTGAACATTTCTTAGGAGTGCAACATGATCCTTTTTTTTTTTTTTTTTTTTTTGCTTCTCTTTGCACTGCAACTCAGTTGCAGCTGAGAATCAGCATTGCCCCATGGCTGAAACACATTTTGCAGTATGACTGTTAAATGGATATAAGCTGCACCCATGTGGTGATGTAGAAGGCTAATCTTCTGCCCCATGGTGCCAGCATCCCACCTCGATGCCAGCATGCCACATTGGTTCGTGTCCCGGCTGCTCTATTTCCCATCCAGCTCTGTTTACACTCTGAGAAAGTAGCAGAGGATGGCCTAAAGCCTTGGGACCTAGCACCCACATGAGAAACCCAAAAGAAGCCCCTGGATTCGGCTTTGGATCAGCTCAGTTCTGGTTGCTGTGGCCGTGTTGGGGTGTGAATTAGTAAACAGAAGACTTTGTCTTTCATCTCTCCTTTCTCTCTGTAAAATCTGCCTTTCAAATAAAAATAAATAAATCTTTAAAAAGTTAATGCCAATGTTCAGCTACATTTAAGTCATTTTACTTAAATTTTAATATGCATTAATTATCTGGGCACCTGCCATTCAGTTTTCAATAGTTTGGAAGAAAAATAACTTTTAAAAAAATCAAAATAAAATTATTGGGCCCGGCGCGGTGGCGCAAGTGGTTAAGTCCTCGCCTAGCACGCCCGGGATCCCATATGGGCGCCGGTTCTAATCCCGGCAGCCCCGCTTCCCTTCCAGCTCCCTGCCTGTGGCCCGGGAAAGCAGTCGAGGACGGCCCAAAGCTTTGGGAACCTGCACCCGCGTGGGAGACCCGGAAGAGGCTCCTGGCTTCGGATCGGCATAGCATCGGCCCGTTGCGCTCACTTGGGGAGTGAATCATCGGATGGAAGATCTTCCTCTCTGTCTCTCCTCTCTGTATATCCGCCTTTCCAATAAAAAATAATAAAAATAAATCTTTAAAAAAAAAAATCAAAATAATTTTAATTGTTTAATTCTTACATTACTGCAATTTGCATACCTATAAAACATTCTAGACTTTTGTTTACTATGAATATAATTGCATTTTCTCATATAATTCTTGGGATTACTGACAATAAATAGAAGTTGACACTATGATAGAAGCAGAAAAGAAAGTATAGCTGGGGGTCTGTTGTGTGTTTTATTAGTTAAAGCTGTTGCTTTTGATACTGGCATCCCACACAGGTGCTGTTTTAAGTCCTGGCTGTCCCAATTCCAATCCCGTTCCTTGTGACTGGCTTGGGAAATTAGAGGAAGATAGCCTTAATGCTTGGGACCTTGCACCCACATGGGAGACCAAAAAGAAGCTCTTGACTTTAGTCTGGGCCAAGCCCCGGCTGCTATAGCTATTGGAATGAATCCACAGATATTCATTCTCTCTCTCTCTCTCTCTCTCTCTCTCTCTTTCTCTTCCTCCTTTCCTCCCTCTCTTTTCTCTCAAATCCCTCTCGTCTTTTCCTCTTTCCATGACTGTGCATTTCCAATAAATACAATCAATCTTAAAAAAGAAGAAAATGGAGCTAAAACAGAAATTAAAAATCAATGAGTGAAAATGCTGATATATAAAAACTGAAAATTAATAAAAGAAAACTTGCACATGACCCACATACAATTTGAAACAATATCACTAATTCTTGAGTTAATGAAGACTCAAGACTTAATTACTGCTCAAAACAATGAAAATCAGCAAAGGAAATGCCACCATGAGATGAAAAACTTGAACTCTACATTCTGCTTTCCATTAAATAACATTCTATTTTCATTCTGAAGGTGCATTTGTCAGGCTAGGAGATTAGAAAATATTTTTAAACAGTCTGCTGGACTTCTCTAACTTCTTACAATTTAGATTCACAGTATGTACATTTCCACAAATACCTACACTAGGTCCACAGTGGATACAAGCATGTACAGGAGACAAAGCAGTGGTAAGAACTTAGCTGCCAAGTCCCAGTCGCAGCTCGGCTACTTACTGCTCGGATAACTTCACTTTTGGGAGCCTCAGTGTTTACCTCTGTGGAGTGGGCATAGTAAAGCTAAGCTCATGGTATAAAAAGATAAATTTCTCTTTCTATTCTGTACCTACTTTTCCATTTTTGCCTTTTACCTATTATCGTCTTATTTCACCAAATTCAATGGCTAAAGAGACTTCACGCGCACAAATGACTTTGCAAGGCTCTGAGATCAAAGTGACACAATGACCTCATTAAGTCACCTTACTGCCCAGGACAACAAGGAGCAGCTCCTAAGTTTATCATGTTCTTAAGGAGGCTTCATGGGAGTCTTGAAGGATGAAAGGAGAACAAGTCGACAGCCCTGAATACCCAGAAACTCTAAGCCTAGTGCCTGGTTTCTCAGAGTTGGAAACCTGCATTTTCCCCAGGAGGTTGTCTTACTCCATCTCTATCACTAGCACCCGTGAGAACTGCAGCATGTAACAGCAAAAGCACCAAAGATATCAACTCGGTGTCTATTGATAAAGTCGGCCTTGGAGCAGAACAAAACCAGCAGGAGCAGCACAGATCTTCCTGGGTGCAAGGATGCAGCCCTCCAGGACAAAATACTGCTGTCGGAGCTGTGGAACCCCTACAGCCTGGGAAGATAGCCTGCTCAGAGTGTCAGTGGTCCGGGCTGCAAGGTATCACTGACACAGGTTCCATAGGTGTGACCTGAGATGGTCTAAGAGCACCAGGATGTGAGGGTACCACAGTTCAGACAGAGGGATTTGGCTCAGAGAACATTCAGCAATGTGGCCAGGGTAAGTACTCGGGGGCTATATGATGTGGTAAAATGAGCTTGGGCACAGCTTCCTGACCTGGACTAGACAATAGTAACACATGACCAGCCTGCTACATCGAGGGAGTCAGGGGCACTTCAGATGATGTCTGCTACTATACAGACACTCCATTCCCTACCAGATTCAGGCTGTTCGTCTGACATCTCATGCATTTCTCTAACACAGAGAGATCATCCATTTGCTGGTTTGCTCTCCAGATATTTGTAACAGCCAGGGCTGAGCCAGGCAGAAGCCAAGAAACAAGAATTCTAACCAGGCCTGCCACATAGGTGGCAGAAAATCAAGTGCAAGAGCCACTATCTGCAGCTTCCCAGCATGCACATGAACAGGAAGCTGGTTCAGATGGCAAAGGCTAGCCTTGACTTGAACCAGGTACTCCAATATGAGATGTAAGCATCTCCAGTGGTGACTTAACACAAAATAACTTAAACAACCACTGTACTTAAAGAAACAGTGAACAAGGATCTATGACTCTTCACAACTTCCTAACTACTTTTGAGTCCTTATCTGTGAAGTTAAAAATACATTATAACCCTTGAAGTTCTCTGCGGTTCTGCTCGCAACTCAGAGTCCTGAGAGACACAGTGGCATAATGCCAGCTGACCCTTATCTCCCACACCACACAACAGGTGTTGCTCTCAGCACTTTGTATCTGTTTGCACCAACCTTCCAGCCACCAATGAAGCAGAGGTCAGATCAACCTCATTTTGTGGATGGGGAAGCTAAGACCAAAGAAGTTAAACTAATTTCCCCGGAATTAGACTAGTAAAGTTAAGACAGGACCTCCTCTTAAAAAGTGTCAGTGTAGTGATGACTTCAGTTTGGCAGCACTAAACACTAACAGAAGGGAAATAATGGGAGCCAATGCTCACATATGTGGCATGTACTATGTGCCAAGCACTATTCTTAGGACATATATTAACTCATCTTTCAACACCCCTTAGAAGTGAAAAGTCATCTTATTTTCTGTATACCTCTGCAAACCCTTGGGGAAATCCAGGCAGGGAAGGCTGGGACCCTGGGGTCTCTGAGCTGATGAGAGAGCAAGGGTAGGAAACACAGGTCACCTTGCTCTGGTTTTCCAGCAGTCTATGACAGTAAATACACCTGTGCTTTGGCTAGGCACAGGAAAGCTGACCTGGTGCTGACATTCAGGGGAGATCCTAGAGAGGACATCATGTTAGCTGAAACTGAGTAAGTACAGCAGGAAAGAGCATTCTGCAAGGAAGTAACAGTCATGAAGGAGGCACAATGATCTGAAGAATCAGTGCTCTCCGAGAGATCCAAGTAAGGCTAAGTGAAGGAAGATGAAGAATGGGAGAACTGCTGAAAGATAAGGAGCCCATGTATTTTTCTTTCCTTTACAACTTTTCTGAATGCTTGAAAAAATTTTAAAAGCCCCATCATACTTCAGTGGGGGTCATTTCATAGAATGCTGAACAGCTGAGGCTTGTGCTGTGGTGTAGTTCGCCAAGCTTTCACCTGTAATGCCACCATCCCATTTTGGCACAGTTTGTGTCCCAGCTGCTCCACTTCTAATATAAATACCCCACTATTGCTCTTGGGAAAACAGTGGAAGACGGTCTAAGTCCTTGGACCTCTTTACCCACAGGTGACACCTAGAAAAATATCTAGGCTCCTGGCTGCAGCCTGACCTAGCCCTGACTGTTGTGCTAGTTCAGGAGTGAACCCCTGAATGGAACATTTTCTCTCTCTCTCTCTCTCTCTGCCTCACTCTGGCCTCTGTAATTCTGCCTTTCCAATAAATAAACAATATATCTTTAAAAAAAAATAGTGACAGCTCTGTGGGGAACAGGGACACGGGACCCTCAAGTGACATCCAGCTTGAGTGCGTGCCTGGCAGGCAGTAACATGACAAGGGTCAAAAATGATAGAAGGCCAATCACCCAGATGCCCCTGGTGAGGCCATGAGAGCTCAGACAGCCAGTCTGCAGGGTGTGAAGCAGGTGGTCCAGAGTGGACATCCACTGTGGACAAGGCAGCAGACTGAAAAAACTACAAATGTTCTAGCATTTAGGCTTTGTGGGAGATTGGGGCCTGGACAGGAGAGAGCAGCAGAGGCCCAAGCAGAAGGTAAGGAGTGTGATGTCAGAAGAGACAGGTGTCACGGCTCATTAAGGGGTAGAGGCTCTGGAAAGGTCTAGTCCACTACGGCAGCTGCACCTGTTTCAACAGGGACCAGCAACAACATAGCCGGGAGCACACTCAGCTCTTCTGCATAGATGAAGCAGTTTTGGGAAATCCCAGCCAGAGACCCTGCAATTATGCCCAGGTCCCTGCAAACTGATGGGGTAGGTAGCATAGAAATGGAAGGAAACAGCTTGGAAAGCAACAACAAACCCACAACTGGGTCTGAATCACTCTGCTCTTCTTAGCTATGTCATCTTGAAATGCCAACTTCTTTGAGGTTCATATTCTTCATTAAAAAAAAAAAAATCAGAGGTGACACTATTAGTCCCTCTTCCACAGGATTCAATAGGCAGTAGATAAATGATGGCTATAGTTATGGATAAATTTTCAAATAATTAGAAATGGGAAGGGCTAACCTACTGGTCTCCAATTGGCACTGGCAGAAGCGGGTAGGAAGCTGAAGACCCTCAGAAGGAAAAGGAAAGAGGAAAGATGGTCCACTTCTGCTCCAGGGACAGGCTGCCAGGCCACAGTTAAGCTTTTCCTGGCATTTCTTGAAACTGGCAGGCCTTGTGTCTGTCCAAAGCCACTTCACATTGTGGAACAGGCTTGCGACAGGAACTATACGGGAATAAAAATCTGCCTGGCCTCGTTGGGGCTGGGTGGGCCCTCCCTCCCAGAGCAGGAGGCTCCTTCCTGTCTGTCTTGGCAATGCACTTGCCACTCTCAGACCCAAGCCTCTCTCCCTGAGTCATTCCTTATTCAAAGGAAATGCCAATTCCAGACTGCTGCACTATACTGACTCTGGCAGAATTGCTAATCTCGGGCTGTGTGTGTGTTTCTGAAAGGGATATGCCTGAGAAATCACTTTTAAAATGTCAGTATCCAAGAAGGCTAGTGAAAAGTATGAAAGAGCCATAATTCATACAACAAGGGTGCTACCCTCCCAAACAGGAGTCCCTCAGGGACTGGCCAAAATTCCCACTTGCAGAGCAATAAGATGCCCATGCCATCATCCCCTTGGATCATCAGGCAAGGCCTAAGACACAGTCAGCATCATGATCTTGGGGATTCCAGCTTGGGGATTCCAGCCTGAGAACATGGGATTGCTGTAGATTCTATCTAAAGCTATTCATTTCTGCTCATGTCCCAGTAAACACAGCCAATCAGAAACAAGCCCAAAATACTGGTGATTCTGTCTAGTGTGTTAGCAAGGCTGTTCTTGAGTTAGCAGGAGGCCCCCATCCTTGCCCTGGCCAAGCACCAGCACAGGTTTCAACGGTGTCCAGGTTCCAGTTCCAAACACACCTACAGGGAAATGTAAACAATCAGTATTGATGACAGTTCTGGTGGCCTCTATTACAGCAGAGTGTTTGGCCTTGAGCATAGCTGAGGAAGCAAGAGTTCCACACCTGGGACTGGCCAATGGCCTGACATATGTTTATGCAGAACTGAAAGCGAGGGCACCAGAGACAGAAACCAGTAAGCTGAGACACGTTCAGACACAAACCCCAGCCCTGTTCACAGGAAACTAACCCAAAGCTCTGAGTGCTCAGAAATTCTCCCTGCAGAGAATCAAGAGCTAGAACACCTGTCAGCTCTCAGGGCTGCCAAACACCAGGGCTTGGGGGAGATGGAGGTAGAATTTCTGCTTCCTTCCTCCTCTCTCAGGCTTCCCTCCTCCTGAGCCAGCTAACCAAACAGAACACACCATGCAGGAAGAAGAAAGAGAAGAAGTGAGGAAGAAAAGCAGTAGCCCAGGAAACAGACAGGGAACAGGGAGGGGTCGGGGGTGGCGCAGGGATTTGGGGTTTTCACAATTCCTCCAAACTCATCAGCAAAAAAGGAGAGTCCTCCCCTCCACCTCAAGCTAGGGCTTTCCAGGATATTTTGTTTACTGAATGTTTCTTCTGTGCCCAGATCAAAGCAATCCTGGAGCAAGGAAGGGCAAACAAAGTCTTCTATCACCCAGGGACTGGACCTGGTACATGTGTGTACAGCAAGCACTGTCACAGTTCATCTTCAGAACAATCTGGGAAAAGGAATAGACCATCCTTAAGCCCATTTAGCACATGAGTAAACCCAGGCACAGAGAGGCTGAGTGGATGGCCCGAGGTTACACAACTAAGTGAGAGAAGACAGTGGGACCTTGGCTTGCACAGTCTGACACAAGATGTCACTTCCAGCCACCTTATTCCCTAGCATATGACCCGAAAGTGCATACAGGTGACTGGGGTGAGGTTCAGGAGGCCATCTCCTCAGATGTGTGTGGGGGGTCAGGGAAAGCTGTTGCCAACCATGCAACACTTTCCAGGGCTTACTTTGTACCATGAAGCTCTCACGGGCATTCTTCACATCACCCTCTGAGGATGCAGGATCACTGTCCCCATTTGATGGATGGAAAAGCACAGACCCAGAGAGATCCTGCCTCCTGCAGCCAGGACTCTGACACAGCAGCAGGGTCACTGGATCTTAGCCGCTACACTGTACAGCAGCATCTGTCCTGTTGGGACAGCCAGAACAGGCAATGCATGGAGCCTAGGACAAGCAGAGGCCATCTATGAGCAAAACACAGGCACACTGCGCAGCCACCTCCAATGAGTCTGGATTCCAATGAGTGTACAGGAGTAAATCCGGCATTTAGTTAGGTTTCTATTTAGTTATCTGCAATCCAGCCAGCTCACTCTTCAAAATAAAGAAGGACAAGAAAAGGGTGTGGAAGGAAGGAAAGAAAACAAGGGGCAAGAGAGACACAGTGCAGTTCCAAGCCCTTGGCCCACAGGAGTGCCAGAACCAGAAAGAAGCAAAGCCCAGCAGACAGAGGATGGCTTGTCATCTCCATGGGAGCCCAGGGGAGTCTGCTTTGTGATCTCCATGAGGCAAGGGCTCTGGACAGGGACTGCTGCCTCCTTGATAGTGACCACTCACCACTGAACACCATCACTGTATCAAAACTGTAGCCTCCTGCATTTAGTACAGGGGAAATCTTGCCCAGAATGCCTAGTGGTACCCAGCCTGAGTATAAGGGAGCTGATTGGATAGGACTGCAAGCCAGGACTACTGGTCATTTTCTCCTCTTTCCAGTTCCTCACACCTTTCCCTTGTCACCACTGGGAGTTGCTTACAAACAGCAAACATACATGTGCAGAGGCTGGAGGGGCAGAAGCAAGTATCTGCTGTCCCAGGGCAATGCTGGTGTTGCTTCCTTGGGAGGCCTTGGGAGGTCTTAAATCAGGTACAGGCTTCCTCCCTCCCTCCCACCTTCCCTCCCTCCCTCCTTGCTATTCCCCAATTTCCCCTGACATCCCTAGCCAGGACCACAGAAATTACACCATGTCTGCTTGGTTAGAGGATTCCCAACTTTGCAAAGTCCCAAGGATGGGACTAAAAGAGATATAAAGTGCATTCACAAATCAATTTCCCAGAGCTCAGTGAGTGCATCCCTTGGGCAGCCTTAGTCTGCAGAAGATGCAGCAGGAAGAAGTGGAGGCCTACCCGAGGTTGCAAGCACAATGGCTAGGACCTGTGTAAATACTAGAGCAGCCTGAGTTGCTGGGCTTCATGAGATAATGGCCATTTCCTGTGCCCTGTTTCCTCTCATTGTATTTCAGTGGAACAAAAATGTTAGAGTGCACAGCTACTCAGTCACACAGGTTATTTTAATAGATACATCCTACAAACCTTGAAAAACCAGCTCTAAGCACTGATAACATAGCTAAAAATACCATGGGCCCTATTAGTGAATTTGAGGATCGCAATCTGGGAGGCTGGAACAAATGAACACACACTTGCTGTCCTCAGTACACCCTGCAGGTTCTATCCTGCACTGTGCACCACCCGGACACAAGAGCACAGGTTCTCACCCTACCCTCATTCTCAACTTAAAGCTCTGATTCCATGCAATGCTGGGGCATTGCTGCTTTAGTTCTTAGGGATCCCTCTCTAAGTGGCACATTTTGTGGGAGACTGAAGCATGCTTTCCTCCACAGAGCTGTTTTGTAATTCGCCCCATCCAACCCCATGAAATATCTGAGAAAGTCTTCTGAAAAGAAGTGGCCTGGCCCTGCTGCCCACAACTGGATTTCCCCGCCCCAGATGCACCTGCAGGCCCAGTCCTACTCAGCAGTCCACATTGTCCAGTGTTGATGATGTGCTGCAGTCCAGCTGCTAGTCCAGCCTCTCTCCACATTCCTTCTGATTCCCACTGCCCTGCTCCTCTTCTCAGCTCTCTCGTTCTCACTATATTTTATCTACTTTGAGCTTTCTATTCATTCTCCAAATCCATCCTATAATCCATCTAAGTCTGGTAATTGAGTTGTTCCCCATTTCGGAAGCACTGCTGTGACTGGGCTTTATTCCGGGCATCAGAAACTCAAGTCAGAAAGCCCAGTGTTCCTAGCAGGGGCTGCAGCTACAACCAGGCTCTACCCAGCCGGCGGGGCCAACTTCACTTCAAATGGTCCAGGGGAGATTGTTCTAAATCTGCCAACAGGTGAGAGTCACTTAGGGTCCTTACGGTCCTCTATGAGCAGATTCCTAGACCACAGTCTACAGTAGAAAACAGCTAGCAGAACTTGTACTTTAAACAAAGCCATAGGTGATTCACAGAGCCTGGTAGTGAGACACCTGCTTCAAGTTCTGGAACTAGGGGGCCTGGATTTGAATCCTAGCTCTATCATCCCCATGTGGTTTTGTGCAAGTTTATCGAATCGCCTGAACTTTCAGTTTCCACATTTGTAAAACATGGGTAATAATTGGCTCCCTCAACTGGGCTGACGGAAAACCAGGGTACATAAAGAAATCACTGTGGGGGCCCGGCGCAGTGGCGCAAGTGGTTGGGGTCCTCGCCTTGCACGCCCGGGATCCCATATGGGCGCCGGTTCTAATTCCGGCAGCCCCGCTTCCCTTCCAGCTTCCTGCCTGTGGCCCGGGAAAGCAGTGGAGGACGGCCCAAAGCTTCGGGACCCTGCACCCTCGTGGGAGACCCGGAAGAGGCTCCTGGCTTCGGATCGGCATAGCATCGGCCGTTGCGGCTCACTTGGGGAGTGAATCATCGGATGGAAGATCTTCCTCTCTCTCTCTCTCCTCTCTGTATATCCGCCTTTCCAATAAAAAAAAAAGAAGAAGAAGAGCCTGTATTGTGGCCACCACCTGCAATGCCAACATCCCACGAAGGCGCTGGTTAAACTCCTGGATAATCCACTTGTGATATAGCTCCCTGCCTGCCTATAGCCTGAGAAAATCAGCAAGAAGTGGCCCAAGTGTTTACGTTGCTGGTCCCAGTGAGGAGATCCAGCTGAAACCCTTGATTCCAGGTTTCTAACTTCAGCCTGGCCCAAAGCTGGCTACTGCAGTCATCTGGAGAGTGAACCAGCAGATGGAAGATTCTCTATGTCGCTCCCTCTCTGCAACTCTTTCAAAATAAATAAATAAATCTTTAAGAAAAAGAGGTGGGGGAGTGAGCACATAAAATTCACTCAGCCTGTAGTGGAACTCAAACAATTTTGCCACTACTGAACACCTGCCACCTTGTCCCCATCTCTAACTTTTCCTCCAAATCGCCCTTTTCCCAACTGAACCTCCAGTCCCAAGACAACCCTCCTGTGTATCCTAACCCATGCCCAGCAGTGGGGCCTGGCTGCTTCGAGTGTGTGTGCCTCATCTTGTCTCCAAGAATTAAGCAACATACAGATGGAACCCAAAGATAACATGGCTGAAAGCAGATACTAGGAGCAGCCAGTGAGAGAGACAGAGTGGGTGGAGACATAAATGGAAGCTGGGGAAAGGAATTACGAACCTCACCAATGTCACAGTTTTCTTGGAACCCATGGATGAGGCAGTTAAACAGCAACTGTCATTTGAACTGTCTCTTCACTGTGACTCTGGGTAGATTCTGCCATGTGGGCAGGATGGGGATACATGGATACACTGGACAGGCAGCCTGGAGCATAGTGCTCCCTTAGGACCCAGAAGGCAAAGAGCATCCTCTAGCATGTCGGAGTCTGGAGAAGACTGCAATCCACGCCCTGGGCATTGTCTGGTTCAAACAGGGACCCCCAGCATGTGTCTCTGGAAGGCCACATGGCAACATCTGTTCACATCCATGAAGGCCCAGCAAAACTGTTTGACTCTTGTCCCCAGGTGCCAACAATGCCACAGGGATACTGAGCCTCACTTGGGCCAGATGAGTAAGGGCTGAAGGCTCAAGGCAACTTCTTGATTCTGATATCTCCAGTTTACTCCAGCAGACAGCACAGGCTGCCTCGCAGTCACCTGGTACTCAAGAGAAGACACAAGTTTCACTTCCTTGTAGGACAATGTACCTGCTCCATTTTCTATGGACTGATTCGTCTCTAGCTCCCCCACAGTGGCCCTAACCCTGAATGTCATTGCCCAAAGCCACTGACTCTGATGAATTAGTCACCATGAGTTTGGGAAACAAAAGCAAGCCCAACAAGTCAAGTTAGAGTGGTGCCAGTCACAAAGAACGGATGGTTTTTCAGTTGGACCCTCATGTATCATACAAGGATACTCTGAAGTGGCAATTCCTCTCCCACCAGTGCCCTTCAAACCCCTGCCAGTTTTCACTGCATAATTCTACCCCTAATGAGTGTTTTTTTTCTCCTTAAATAATTTCACTTCTAAAGAAAAATGATTATAATACTGAGACAAATTAGTGTCACTGGCATTAAACAATTATCTTTTAATACCATGATAAGTAAAATAATACTGCTCAAGGGCCCTCTGCCTTTACTTGAAAAGGAAAATAAGCAAGTGTTTCATGTCAATGACACTCTGGCCCCAAGAAGAGAGTTTCTCCTTGGAGTGATCAGGATGGAATGAAAACTAGAGTGGAAGGAAGAAGAACAGCTTCTATTCCCTGAGGTTTAGTAAATATACACAGTACAACACTCAGATCTCCCATGACCTCCACAAAAACAAGAAACATTATCATCATTGCACAAAGTTTCCACTGCCTCTAGCATGCATAAGCAGGAAGCTGGATTTTAAACCAAGTAGCTGGGACTTGAACTGGCATTCCAAAGTAGGAGGTAGGTGTACCAGGCCGTGGTTAACTTCCTGAACCATAATACCTGTTTCCAAGAAAGTCTTCTCAGGCCAGTTCCCAGCAAGTGCTCTCTTCCTCTGATCAGAGGCAACTACCATCCCGATTTTTATCCCCATAGAGCAGTTTTTATGCTGTTCAAATTGCTGAACCAGGAGGATGGCTTTTCCATTTAAAAGTTACAATTGTGTTTTACTTTTGTGTTTGGAACCCTTCATAATAAAATGTTTGCTTTTTTATTTTATTTTTCAGTTGAGGGATACTTACTTGGCTGTGCTTTGAATAAAACAGCCTTCTCCAGAACCTTCATAGGATGAACAGCTATGATTTGGGGCATTTTGAACTAATGAAATAGAATGATGACAAATTAGGAAATTTGATTTTAACTGTGCAAATCCCAACATGACACTGTTCATAACAATGATTTCCCAAAGTTTCTCCTTTAAATTTAAATTAATCTGATTATCCTTTCATCCTCAAAAAGCACTATTTTTCCTAAATCTACAGCCCTTTAGAACCCAGTCTTCCTGCTTCTGTGGCAGGTCTAGCTGCACATGTCACCAGAATAACTTGAGCCACTGTCTACACCGATCCCCATCTAGGGGCTGCTGTCCTCACTACCTCCAACCCTACTACCATCCTTTCCCAGGATCCTGCTCAAGGTCAATGCCTCTCTTCTGCTTTAAAATCAAGTGTATGACGTAGCAAGTAGATCATACCATAGGAGCACTGGTTCAAGTTCCAGCTCTTCTATTCCCAATCCAGCTCCCTAATAATATACTTGAGAAGGCATTGGAGGATAAGTCTTTGGACCCCTGCACTTGAATTGGAAGACCTGGAGGAAGCTCCTGGATCCTGGCTTTGGACTGGTCCAGTGTAAGTTGTTGTGGTCATTTGGGGAGTAAACCAGCACATGGAGGTTCTGCCTCTGTCTCTCCTTCTCTTTTTGCAATTCTGTCTTTCAAATAAATCTTCTAAAAAAATAAAATACTACTAATAAAAATTAAATAATACACTACACATTTGTACTTGGCCTTCTTTGTCTTGTACAAAGGTAGCTTCAAAATTTTGTGTAAAATGGAATTGAGAGATTATTTGGAGACAAAATATTTTTAAAGTCCTGGCATAGAAGGAACTTCAAATAGTTTATGGAAGATGCATATTATGAAGAAAACTATGCATGAATTTCAAGAAATTCTGCACTAAAAGTTATAATTCCATATTTTCATGAACTTTTTGAAATATGTTCCTTGTTTTACTTTTGTTTTAATATAGCTCTTCAGCTCCTTGAGGAAAAACACAGAATTAAGTTGACAATGATATTGAAGACGCAATGATAGTGGCTAGACATGTGTATGACTGAAACAAAATGAAAACTGCCTGTTAATTAGACCCTAACACAACGTTCAAAGGCATGGCCTTAAAAGTAAAGACAGGAGTTTGAGAGGGGTTTGGGTCTTAGGGATGGGAGCATCTGCCGCTCCCTGCAGTGTGGCAACTGTGGGGGGTGCCCCTGCCAGGTCGGACCCAAAGTTAGGGACTCTCGCCAAAGACACTGTGGGAAGGCAGTGAACAAGTCCTCGGCCTCCCCCAGGACCCAAGAGAGCTCTTCCCTCAGGACCACAGAAAGTCTCCCCAAGAAACCATTGAACTTATCTGGACAATAAGATGCTGGACTCTATGCTTGGTATATGCTTACAATGAAGGAATCTCAACTGAACTTGAACTGTGGTTACACAACAAGGTGGAGGAATCCACCATAGGGGGAGGGTTAGGGGAGGGGTGGGGGGAATCCCAGTACCTATAGAACTATGTCTCATAATACAATGTAATAAATAAAGAAAAAAAAAAGTAAAGACAAAAATAAGTAGAGGCAGAAGTAGAATTTTGAGAAATGGCATTTTATACACAGATCTATGTTTCCCTGTCACTTTTCTAGCCCAGATTATCGAGCTCCACCACTAGTAATTCAGATTCAGGTGCCAGCACTGTAGCAAAGTAAGTAAAGGCTCTGCCTGTGATGCTAATATCCCACATGGGCACTGCATATTGTCTCAGCTCTGCCACTTTAGCTCCCTGCTGATGTACCTGGGAAAGCAGTGTGAGCTGTTTCAAGTGTGTGGGCCCTACCACCCATGGCAGGGATGGGTGAAGCTGCTGGTAATAAACCAACCAGCAGATGGAACATTCTCTCTCTTTCTCTCTTTTTCTCTCTCAATTTTGACTTTTACAATAAATAAGTCTTTAAAAAGAGTAGGTTCAGATTCAACAAGTGTGCACTAGGGCTCAAGAGTTTGCATATCTCTCCCCACTCCTCCCCTGGAAAATGGTAATGTTGGTACGCCATGCAACACACAAGGTGAAAGGTCCCCTGTGCCAGAAAATATTGGAGGCTGGATAATGAAGATTTAGAAGATTTAGGAAAAATATGCCTCGCTAGCATAGAATAGAGGCTGTACTTCTATAGTTAATTCTGCTTCTCACTAGAAATGAGAATTTTTTTAAAAAGAAGAAGAAAGAAAAAGAAGAGCCACCCCATAAAACCAAAAGTGATTAATAAAAAGACTGAAGTAGATTCTCAATGAGGAAAACATTGGGACTCAGAAAAGACAATCATCACAGTTCCCAGCCTAGGACTGCATCATCTCTTGCTTACAGTGTTATCCAGTGGTGTATTTCTATTCCTGGAAAGAAAACCAACAGTCAGGGAACTCCAGGCTGCAGCCTCTGAAGCAGAGAATGCATACAAATGCACACAGCAATTAAAAATTTTAGTAAAAAGATTAATCACTAAACAGCAATGGGGAGGATGATGCCAAAACAACTGGCATTCTTACTACAGTTAATGGCAGCCCTGAGTCCTTGTCCCCCACAACCAGGGAACAAAGGAGGATTTTGGAGAGGAATGTGTAAAAAGGAGGTGGAAGTCTTCCCAGCACTGGAGCCTCCGTTGAAAACAAACAGCCCCAGCCTGCCCCATGGGCTGGGCTGCCAAGCACCGGCCTGGAAGCATATGCTGGCTGCTGGGACCAGTGCATGGCTATTTATATGTGTAATCCAATTTGGATGGGGAAGGCACATAAAAATAAATTGATTATCTTGAAACTGTAAGAGTAGAATTCGCCGAGACAAAAACTAATGAAATAATAAAGAGGAAGTACCTGGGGAGGTCAACTGAGGGAAGGTGGCTCACATTGTGTGTCTGCTCACCGGGTTCAGACGGGTGGGAGGGAACGGGGTGGGGGGGGGGGAAGAGGTGACGACCGCCTGTGGGGAGAGGCTGGCTGACTTCCTGCATGTGCGTGGAGTGTGTGTGTGTGTGTGTGTGTGTGTGTGTGTGTGTGTGTGTACACATGAGATTTCAAAACGTTCACAGAAAATGGAATTTTAAAATCTGTTTATTTCCATGCCAAAAAAAAACCACGGAAATTCGTGCAAAGTGTTTCCAGCATATGCATTTTCCATAGACTTTTTGAAGACACTCATATTTGTATGTATACATGATCAATCAACCAAGAAAACAAAGATGACACAACAGAGTTGATTATTTCAACTCAGTTCATAGCCTATGAAGAAGCAAAGTGGACAGATCATGAAAAATAACCACTGCTCCCCTTCTAAGGGCCAGACAAAAGTGTACATTATCCTGCAGACACTACTCTTCTGTCTTAGCTCTCTCCCAGCCCCTTTACCCTAGAAGCTGGATTCAACTCTGTCTTTCCACAGTTACAATAGCAACCATTTATTTAGCAAAAAAGTCATGGGCTTGAGATGCAAAGTCTGAAACAGTCATGTCCATCCTGACTTAGGGATTGCCAGTCCATCTTAAAGGTAAAGAAATTTAGGATGATGATGAAAGTGATTTGCCCAACACCACACTGGTGTGTGCACTATAAATAAAGACTCAGGATTTGAATTTTATACTGTCTGGGATTTATATAGTTGCCTCCATGAAAGAACCAAGTACAGTCTCTAAAATCAACATGGATTTCCAGGAGATGAGCAGCTAAGCCCAGGAAGCCTTACTGGGCCAGAGTAGGAAGAACCAGGTAGACGAGAGGACAGCAGGAGGCGGCTGGTGAAGCACTGGGAGCTGAGCCTAGGCAACACAGATGCTCCAGAGCTGTGAATGCAAACTGAGACACACCTGCCATTTCTGTGCAGACAAAGGATGTCCTTTAGTAAAATTGGCTTTCACCATACAGGTAAAAAGACAAAAACTAAGAATTGTGATCACACTCAGGGAAACATAACCAAAGGCTAGGCTCAAACCTCACCTCCATGTCTTGCCTGCTCATTACAAGGATGGATGTAACGTGTGGAATTCAGCTCCTGATTTCCTTATAAAATAGAGTGGGCTGGGAGTTATCTTTTTTTTTATTTCTCTTTTTTAAAAAGTTTTATATACACTTTTATTTTATTTGAAATGCAGAGAAATAGAGAAGCAGCAGAGAGATAGCTTTCAACCACTGATTTGTTCCCCAAATCCCACAACACCTAGGGTTGAGCCAGACCGAAGCCAGGAGCTAAGAATTCAATCCAGGTCTCCCACCTGCTGCCTCCCAAGGTGCACATCAGCAGGAGGCTCGGGTGGAACCACAGGAGCCAGGATTCAAATCCAGGCACTCTGATACATGATGCAGATGTCCCAAGAGACATCCTAACCAAACAGCATTCCTGGACCAGGTGATCCACTTCCTGCAGCTTTCTCCAGCAATGAAGTTGCTGATTCTAACAATTAAGAAAAGTGACCCCACTCTGCAGAACCTCAGACCCCTGAGGAGTCAGGAAACTGACCATAAGGAACGATTGTTAGTATTTTTTAAAACCTAAAGAATCATTTCACTGAGATGGGACTACACAGAAAATTAAATGATCAATCCCACTGGCTTGATCCTATGTGTTATCTGCCAGTGACAGGATGCCTTGCTCTGAGCCTTTAATGATTAGGACAGTCCCCTAGTGGGGGAAAGGACACTCAGTTAAAGCACTGGAAACTAGGTATGGTGGCTTAAGAAGAGCGTGGCTGCCAAGAGGGTGGAATATGTGGCCCAGGGTTAGTCCTCTGACTTCTGAACGGAGTGCTCCTTCCTTTGGAAGTGGGAGTACCAGCAGGAAAATGGTCATCAGCATGGGCAGCCTCTGCAAACATGCTCCCATTCCTTGTGGCTCTGAGCTCCAACAGTACAGCTGTCTTGATGGCTCATCAATGAACATGAACTGGCTGAAATGGGAATGAAAAGCAACTTTATGTTGTATATTTGGTCAGCAGAGATGTGTTACCTATGGGAAGAAAGGAAGAAAGCGTAAAACCTTGAGGATAGTGGGAAGGCCTCACTAACCATAAGAATAAGCTGCTGGCATCAGACAGCCTCTGAGCCTGCCTGAAAGGCTCCCTCTGATGAGATGTACCCCTTCCCAGCCACTGAACACCCTGAAGCCAATCGTACAGAGGTTTGGGGGTGCCCACTGGGTCCCACCTACACATCAAAGGGGTTAGCTGGGGAGGTATGGAGATTCCCCTTCCTTTCCCAAAGCCACTGCTCCTACCGTGCTCAACTGGTGTCCCAGAACCTCAAGCCCTTCTACCCAAAAATCACATCTGACTCTGCCCAAGCCCCTGCAACACACAACCAGATGACAGAAACACAGGAGCAGGTGCACAACTTGAAAGATACCGTGGGGTGTTGGTACTGTGCTGCAGTAGGTTAAGGTGCCATGCCAACATCTTTTTTTTTTAAAGATTTATTTTTATTATTTTTTTATTGGAAAGGCAGATATACAAAGAGGAGAGACAGAGAGGAAGATCTTCCATCCGATGATTCACTCCCCAAGTGAGCCGCAACGGCCGATGCTATGCCGATCCGAAGCCAGGAGCCTCTTCCGGGTCTCCCACGCGGGTGCAGGTTCCCAAAGCTTTGGGCTGTCCTCGACTGCTTTCCCAGGCCACAGGCAGGGAGCTGGAAGGGAAGCGGGGCTGCCGGGATTAGAACCAGAGCCCATATGGGATCCCGGGCGTGCAAGGCGAGGACCTTTTTAACCACTTGCGCCACCGCGCCGGGCCCCCATGCCAACATCTTATATCAGAGCACCACTTAAGAGTCCTGGCTACTCTACTTCCTATCCAGCTCCCTGCTAAGGCACCTACAAAAGCAGTGGAAGATGGGCCAAACAGCTGGGTCCCTGCTATTCATGCAGGAGGCCCAGATGGAGTTTCTGGCTCCTGGCTTAGGCCTGGCCCAGCCCCATTTGGATAGTGATCCAGCAGATGAGAGATCTCGTTCTGTCTCTGTCAGTCTGACTTTCAGATAAACAACATTAAATCTTTGGGACAAGAAGATAGCATGGAAACAGCAACATACAAAATGGGGACTGCTTTAAAGGCAAAGTAGTCTTTTGTTAACAAAAAAGGTGTCAAATAAAAAGGAAAAGAATTGAGTAAAAATCGATGAGTCAAACAGACTTTCAAATCAATTAGGGACATTATCTGAATCACTACTCAAACACATGTGCTGTTTAAAAACAGTTTATAACAACATCTGCTGTTTGCAATGGCTGTGTCAGGATGGAATATTTTGACAATAGGATTCCGGACTCTCTGCCATTGTCCATGCCCGCAATGATGAACATATGACTGAGTATGAAGAACTATATGTTAATAATGATATAAAGGAACTGAGGGGGGGAGGGAATTGGGGAGAGGATAGGGGAATATGGAACTGTATCATAAAATGATAGCAATAATAATAAAATGTGAAAAAAAAAACAGTTTATAAGACAACTGCAAAACTGAACACTGATTAGCTATTTGATGACACCAAGGCATTCACACCTCCTAAATGTGGCAATGGCATTGTGGTTATATATGTCTTAAAAGCAGTCTTATCTCTTCAGATGGATACAGACATATTTACAGATGCAATATATGACACTAGGTGTTGTATCAAAAACATACACTTTGGGCAAACCTGTGGAAAGGGACAAAAATGAAAGAAAAGTGGCTGGCTGAAGCTGTAGGAGTTGGATCTACTTATCTTTGTGAATGTCTAAAAACTTCCATTGTAAACCTTTCCTTCTAAAGTCAAAGGAAAACTTAATTATATTTTCAAATTTTTTGAGACAAAGAAAAATAAACTAGGAGTTAAATCCTGTTTAAAATACATCACACTAGATAGACAAAGATGTGTGTGTGAGTGTGTGAGTGTGTGTGTGTGTGTGTGTGTGTGTGTGTGTGTGTGTGTGCAGGCATCAATAGTTTTTAGGCACAGAAACTCCTGAGGAACATGTATAGAGCTCCTCAGCTTACAAGGGGTTCCATCCTGACACAGCCATTGCAAACAGCAGATGTTGTTCAGTCAAAAATGCATTAAGACCCTTAATCCACCAGGCACTACAGATCAACCATGCGGTACACAGTAGACTCCTGGTTTCTACCCAGAATCACAAGGCTGATGGGGGAGGCTGTGCTCATGGCCACTGTCCAGCCTCGCTAGAGAGGGCTGGTCTGGGGAAGGATCAAAATTCAGAGCTCAAAGCATGGCTTCTGCTGAATGCCTACCACCTTTGTACCACCTGCAGGGGTGATGGGATTGACATTTTCGTTCAATTCCTCTGTCATCAGGGATACCTTCCTTTTCAGCTCACAAATGTAGAATTAGAACAGACACAGCAACTGCCTGGAGCTTCCAACCCAGTTCAGGGGTTCTGTATGGAGGATCCCCACCCCAACCCCACCATCCATGACCCCTGATGTGGGGCCTTTCCTTGCCCATTGACATCCCTATAATCAGAGATATCTCCTTTGCACTGCTTCTATCAAATGTTCCTCTACCCCATAGCCTTTCACACCCCTACTGCATATCTCCTCTTGCATGCAGGCAGCCTGTCTATGCTGGCCAGCACCTGATAGCACTTTGTCATCATGTCTGGATGGTGGTACATTTGTAAGAGACAGCAGGTTCAAATCTCCGGACTACTTGGGTAGCCAAAGACCCAGCTGGGCACATGTTAAATTCTCAATCAAGTCTCAAGTCCTATGACTTTCCTAAGCTTTAACTTCCTCATCTGTAAAATGGGTTTGAAAAACAGCCCCGAGAAACAGCCAACAACAAACAGGTAAAGCTCCCTACACCTGTTTCAAACACTGTCTGATATACACAAAACAACCCCACTATGATATATATCTGAAGGTTTTAGGAAATGAGATGGAGGCCTGCAGTTCCCTGGGCACAACACTGGGTCTAGAATGGACCACTTGTTTATCTTCTCCTAACAGAAACCATGGGATCAGGAGGAGGGGCTCCAAAAGCCACACTTTGAGCTCCAACTAGATGATAGAATGGTTTTCTCAACTTTATGCAAATAGAAGAGAGAGAGGGACATCAGCAGGGGCAAACAAATATGTCTCTGAAATGGAGGACCCAAAGGAACAAGAGTAGTAGTAGTAGTGGAACAGGACCCAAGAGTGGAGTGGGCTTGCTGCTGGCAGTCATCCCCCAGTGCCGAGCTGCATGTCACATGTACCCCACAACTGCCCTGCTGCCCACTTTGAGAGTTTCCTGGGCTAAGTATTCTGCCCCACCCCAAGCACCCTGTGTTGGTATCTGTGTTGAACTCCTGTCATTTTTTTTTCTTTAAAGACCACAGGGCAACGCCATGGTTCGCACAATTACTACCATGGAGTGATGAGGAATGGGAAAAAGGGCTACTCCTCAGTCAGACTGGGTGCAAGCCCTGACTCCACTCTGAGTCTAGGGCTAGGAAGGACACAAGCCTCCCTGGGCCTCAATTTCTACATCTGTAAATAAGAAATAACTCTTACTGTACAGAGTTCTTAGTGAAGGTTAGACATCAGACATGTAGAAGTGGCTGGCAGACAACAGGAACAAACCTGACTGAACAAAACCTGAACAAAACCTCCCAGTTCTGCTGCTCATCAGCTGGGCTCCTGGGAATGTCACATGACTACTTGGGCTCCTTGTTCCTCCTGGGCAACAGTGAGGAAGAGAGAAGGGAGGCGGGGAAGGGTCACAGAATGTTCCCTGAAATCCACTGCAGCTCGGAAATTCCATGCTTTTCTGGGACACTGCTCTCATGTTTCCCCTCAGGATGTAGCTCGCATATGAGCATAAGCAGAGAGGAATCCAGGTACTGACTCTGCGTATTTAACCCTAGCCATCCACCAAACCCAAGTCAAACTAATGCCTGAAAAACTCAGGAGAGTTTTCCCTGGAAAACTGTATCATCTGGGTTAAAAGTCATTATCATTATCATTATTTGAGAGGTAGATACAGAGAGAGAGAGAGAGAGAAAGAAAATGTAGACAGCTTCCATCAAGGGTCCGGTCTTCCACATGGTGTCAGATTCAACTACTTGAGTCATTGCTGTTGCCTCCTAGGATCTACATTAGCAGAAAGCTGGAATCAGGAACTGGAGTCAGAACTTGAGCAGAGCTCTTCTGATCCTAGATACGGGCATCTCAAGAACCAGGCCAATGTCTGTTTCTATTCTACTGTTAATGTTCTCCTAACATCATATATTTTGCTCACCACTGCATGTTGCAAATATCCACTGAATTATCAATGGTGAATTGCCATCTCCATCCTGCAATTGAGCAAACCAGGGTTCTGGGAATCTTTCTTACTCATCTAAGACCTATTCAGCCAGCAGGCCACAGAGTGAGATTCAAGCCCTGATGTATTGAACCATAGATCCTGCAGGGTCTCTTTCTTATACTTTCATACAGCATGCTACTTAACATCTGATACATACCAGTGGATTTTTATGTGCATGACTGACAGAAGCACAAGAATTCCAAGGAGCAAACCATGCATCCAACTCAAAACTTAGCACTTCTCTTTCATGCCATCATCCAACCTGCCCTCACCCAAGACAAGCATGCACCTGGTTTTGTGTTCATTATTCTTCCACTTATTTTCTCTCTTTACTCTGGATGCAAGTGGGACATACTCACAGATGAGTGCCCTGAGGGATAACAGCTGTGTAACCCGTGCCACCATCAAAAAACTAAAATCACAGCCCCCCCAGTAAGGCCCTGGAAGTCCCCCCACCCCAGGCATCAGACTCTGAACTCTGCTCACTATGGCACACTGCACCAAAAGGCTCCAATGTCCTAGCTGAGAAGAAAGTTCCTAGCAAGGTTACGGTCTTCCTCTCAGAGGATACAGAGATCAGAAGGAAGCTGGCACTCCTAGTTTGGGGAGGCATTTGCGTAGAGAGTTCTGATTCACATATGAAGCAGAACCACCTGTCCCACGAGGCCCTGAGGCTGTCTCCTCCAGTAGTCTCCTCCCAGGTCCTGGAATCACATGCATGCATCTTTAAACCGAACCAGGGTACAATGGATGGGGAGGGTGAGAAAGAAGCAAGGGCAGAACAGCATCACTAAAACTTCATGGGGATTGACTAGATCATCTGAATACTAGTTCTTGTGGGCAGGTCTTGATTAAAAGCAAATAAATTTGCAAGCAGACCATCTAATAGAAAATATTCTGAATCTAAGAACATCCCTGGTGGAAAAGCACACAAGATTATGAGTGAGATTTTGGCTTGGTCCACCTTTGAGAACACTCAGACAAGTGGCCTTTCCTCTTTCCTCGCACATTCCTGGAGGTTTGTTCTCTTCAACAGACAATAGCAGGTTCAATCCCTTGGATGTCAACCAGTCCCTATGCACAGGGAAGTGCTGAGTCTTATAGGTGAGTCAAATAATTGTGCCCAATCCCTGACCTCGAGAAAAAAAATTGCCAAAGGAGCAACTTAGAAAGAAAGGAGAGTTCAAGCCAGAATTCTATCACAGTGCTTCTTCTCAGAAGCTCCAGAAGCCTGTGCTATGGGCAGAATTCATTGTCTAATGGATTACACTAGAGGGCAGGACTATAAACCTGCAACAATTCCAACACTAAGTAAACACCTAGCCCTGCAGGAAGAACTTGCCCACAGCTGCGGGGCTCTCATCTGGCATGCCTTCACACATTCACACTTACCGTGCCCACTCTCCATGCTCCCCGTAGTCTCCGAGGAAGTCCAGGCTCTGATATGTGAGGGCCTCTGGGTCCTTGATATCTAGAACTGGGCAGGGATGAGAACCATCCCCTGCATTATCACTTGAAGCTTAGGGAGCCCTTTCTGTCATCATAGAAATTTCCAACACCTTAATTTCAAGGGAAGCCAATGTTCTGGAAGGCATGTCCAATGCTCCCATCCACCCCTTCTTAGTGGCCAAAAAGAAGGCTTCTCATGGCCTCTCTGGACACCACACTCCCTAAAAGCATAAACTGTTGCAACCCTGGCTCCTCAAAGTCAATGCTGCCCTCCCTGTCCCAAACACATGTGGCCAGGAGTGTGCCCTCCTCCCTCCATGATTATGGACAACTCTGTCTGCCCTACTTGCCTCACGTTTTTCTCTTAAAGAATGCATCTAGTTACATGGTGCTATTGTGTTCCAAATTTCCAACTGAGAAAACATGCAGAGCACAAGGCTCATGGATCACATTCATATCTTGATTGTGGGATCTGTAATAGTGTATCCGCAATTGAATACAGCTTAGTCTATGTCAGGGAGTAGAGCAGACTTTCCTTGCATCACAGAAATTAATTCATCATTCCCAGCATCTTCCAAGAAAGAATCTTTCTGTATGGGTGTGCACTAGTCCAGGCAGAAGCCAGCAGGTCAATGGCAAGTCTGCCTTGACCACCATCCAACTTTGCAGCCTCAGTTTGCAGAACCAATAACCAAGCCTGGCCAGAGAGAGGGAAGGAAGGCCAAGAAGGGGCCTAGGGTCCGGAGCTCAGTGATGGACAGACCCCGTAGTGATCAGTCAAACTCTACAGTTGCCTTTCTGCAACTTCCTGGCTTGCGTTAGCTGCAGCCTAGGCAAGCTCCAGCCTGTGATTAATGAGTGCCCATATGGATGCAGTCATGGCCACCCAAGACTACAGAGGAAAGGAAAAGCAAGGCAGAGGAGCAGCCCACATGATACGTAGGGAGAGACACAGGACCCAGAAGACTTGGCCTCGGCACCAAGTCTTGGATCCCACACAGCTGGGAAGAAAACGCAGAGCAAACAACCATACTCTCAGTGCTGTTTTTCCCCAGAGGGATGCAGGAAGAAGGTGTGGAGGCCAGCAGACCTGGGGTTAACCCCAGCTGTGTCCCTCAGGAGCTGGTCAGGAGTGCACCCTGTGTCTCCTTTGAGACTCACTCTGCTTTAGGGAGAGATGTGCGGAATGCATGAGACCACGTGCAGGCTGAGCTTGGCATGGACTGCCTAGAGTGTCCTTCCTCTGCTGTCTGGGTCCATGTTAATTTTTTCAGAAAAAAAAAAACTGTCTTCTAACATGAAACACTTGAGGGGGAAATCCCTGTTGTGACAGTAAAACACAAGTTTCCTCTCCTCATGTCCCTGCTAGCAGATTCCAGTCACCAATATTTAGTAAAGTGCTTAGCTCTGTATCAAGCACTGCACTGAGTGCCTGGCATGCTTCTGTGAATAAGAGAGGGGAGAAATTCCTGTCCAAGAGTTTCCTTGCAAGCAATCAGCAAACCAGATGACACTTTAGGGTGTGATAATCAGCGTGCACAAAAGCGCAAATACAGGCTAAGGAGGATCAGATGGGGAGGGCGGTACACAGAGCAGGATGTGCAGGGCACGCCTCGCAGTGTGGGCCCTGGAACAAAGACTCAAAAGAAGAGGCTGAAACATAAGAAGGGATCCAGGCAGAAGGAACAGCCAGCGTCCCACATTTCCCTGTATCTCTGAAACAGCCAGGCCAGTGGAAGGGGTAAGGAGGCAGGAAGGAAAGAAAAGGCAAAATGAGATCAGCAATGAGAGGGCTGGAGTGTAGACCTCTGGAATCTGTAGAAAGGCTTTTATTTTGGGCCCAGTGCGGTAGCCTAGTGGCTAAAATCCTCACCTTGCATGCACCAGGATCCCATATGACCACCAGTTCTAATCCCAGAGGCCCAGCTTCCCATCCAGCTCCCTTGCTTGTGGCCTGGGAAAACAGTTGAGGATGGCACAAAATTTTGGGACCCTGCACCCAACATGGGAGACTGAGAAGAGGCTCCGGGCTCCTGGCTTCAGATTTGCTCAGCTTTGGCCACTGTAGTCACTTGGGGAGTGCATCAGTGGCCAGAAGATATTCCTCTCTGTCTCTCCTCCTCTATGTATATCTGAATTCCCAATAAAAATAAAATAAATCTTTTTTAAAAAAGAAGGTTCTTGTTTTTGTCCACGACAAAAGGATTCAGAGTGAAGGGATTACATCACTAGATCTCACTGTCCAGGGCCACAGGGGCTGTGGCCAACCAATGAGGATTCAACCACAACGAACCCAGCAGGAGGTAACAGAGGCTTCAGCGGGCCCGCTGGACACAGAGAGGATGGGTCAGCTTCTGCATGTTTTCCTTCTTTGGTCCCCAGTTTCCCAACCTGTTACAGTTCCCACCCCTTGTGCCTGCCTTCCAGACAGGCAGGGAAATAAGCAGCATATAAATGAAATTCGGAGCTGTTGCAGGCTCCTCTGACTCAGCCTTGCAAAGTTATAAGCAAATTCTCATGCTGGGGAAACCTCACAGGACTCAAGCTGATGAGACCAAGGGGAGGGGATGGTGCATGGTGTCCACCCATCCACATGTGTGCCCCCTGCAGGCCCACACATGCATACAAAACAGGAATACAATGAGATAGACATGCCAATAGGCTAAGACAGTTACTAACCAAGAGCAAGTTGCACAGAGTCCCAGAGTCTTAACTCTTTATGATAAATGATAGGAAAATACAGACCAAGGAGACTGGGGAATGGTTGCAAGGGGGGCATCACAGAAATGATTGTACCCAACTCAGTGACACCACACAGTTTCAACACATCTGTGCTCTTTCCTGCCTGCTGACCCCTCTGAAAGCCAAGCCCACAGTGGGGATGAGAACACCGCCGATCTTCTTGAACACGGAGAAGTCCACATGTAAAGGACTGGGAAGGGTCCACGCCCCTATTGTTGCTTTACTATCCTGTTTACCCACTGGTAGAAACAACTTCCTTCACCACACCCAGCCAGGACGCTGTCACCCTGCTTCCTCGGGTCAGCGTGATAGCATGCACTTGGAGATGACCTCAGGAATGGGAGGGGCGTGGCCAAGGCTCAGACATACAAGGGAAAAGCTGTGCTGGCTCTGGGGCTGGCAGTGCTGAGTGCCCCGTCCCACTGTGTCCCATCACAGTGTGATGGGGATGTCCAATTTCAGTCAGGGTGGCCGGGTATCTTAGCTGAATTCCTCTACCAAGAGGCAGGCTTGGAGGCCACAGGAACCCAGAGGGCAGGAACAGGAACCCCAGAGGGCTAGAGAACAGCCCCCTTGGCACCATGCTTGCCTCTTGACATCCAGTACTCACCATGACAGAATGCATGTGGGTGGAGAAGCGGGCGCTCTGGCATAGTAGACAAAAGAGACAGGTTAGGAGGTACAGGAAGGGAAGGGACCTTGGTGGAAGAGTAAATGAGTACAGACTCAGTCCACAAAGTTCTGCCAAGTCTACCTTTCCAGCCCTCTCCTAGTGCGATCCCACCCAGTCTTTGTTCACAGCCCAGTTTGGGGTAGGCCAGCAGCTACCAAAGGCATAATGAAGCACCTGCCAGCCAACATCAAGCCCCTTTGTGTGCTCCTATGAGGCAACCACCAAGACAGGGGGTAGGAGGCTTTGGAGCCCAAGAGCAGCCAACTGTCAAACCCGAGCAAGGCTGTTACCGAAAGCACCCCAGCCTAGTACAGCCTGAGTCCACCAGGCTAACCATCCCTGGCTTCTTCCAGTCTTCACCAGCAAGGGTAGCCCAGACAGGTCCCCACCTGAACAGCAGCCGAGTAGGAGGGGGATTTCTATTTCTAACCAGCTGTAGCAGTCAGCAGCAGCTGTGGGATGGTGGCAGCACATAGCTCTGACACGAGTGGGTGTCACTGAGACTGCCTGTGGAGAGCCCTTCCATGAGGAGACAGCCTCAGGCAGCTCGTTCTTCTCCTCCTCTCCCCTTCTCCCAAGAGTGACAGCTTCAGACTTAAGCACTCCAGGGCTTAGTCAGGGTATCTCCCACAGTGCAGGCTGCTGTGGGTGGCCAGAGTGGAGAAAGGATTTGAGAAACAGGTCCTGAGGGCAAACAAGAGCTCTGCAATAAGGGTCTCCTCTTTCTCATCATACTAAAGCTCCATCATTCCAAAGGCCAAGGCCTTTGCCCCCTGGGAGACACTCCACTTTAGAATTCTGGTATGTAAAGCCAAGAGGGACCCAAGCAGTTGCCTTATTCAAGCCTTGATTTGCTAGAAGGAAAACAGCTAAAGAGTCTGACCCAGAACAATGCCAAGGCCCACCATCAGCACTAGGTCTTTGGAGCCAGAGTGAGTGGGTCTGAACCCCAACCCTGCCTCACAGAACCCCCAAGCTTCGGTTCCTTCATCTACACCAGGGGGCCAGCAGCATCCACAACAGACTCTTGCGAAAGATGGATGAACTGACATTACTGAAGTGTTGAGCCCAAGCACAGGCCTGTGAATGGTGACCAATGCTGGCCCTGTCATCAACACACCAACAAACTGGACCAGATTGCCTCAGCTACCCTCCCGCAGGGATACAAAGGTAGCCTCTTGGGCCAATCTGGTCACTGGAGAGTGGAACTGTCCGGCTGTGGGTCCCAGAAACTAAAAAAGATCTCCATAGGTCCACCCTGAGCACCTACCTGTTCAGCATACATCCCACAGGGGCTATCCAGCCATTACCCTACACCCCCCCCCGAAAAAAAAAAAAAAACTGAAGTGGAAGGGATAGAGAACTACCAGGGAAAAAACTGGATGAGACTCACACCCTTGGGGAATGAGCCTTCCCTGTTTTTATATGGCCTGGAGACCCTATCCAGACACCTGCGAGCACTCCTCCACTGAAGTAAGCTAATCCTAGACATCTAAAAAGTAGGGCCTCGTGGGGAGTAACAGGGACAGCGCACTTCACATATATCCATTGCCTACCCAGGCTGGGAACAAAGGAGATACCTCCTCCTAGGTCCTGCTAAAGTCACTCCCCAGTTCCTAAATGCCTGACCACTGTCCCTTCTCACAGTCTCAGAATCCACTGCTTTGTCCTCGGCAGGAACCAATATAGAGCAGATGCTCAACTCACATTGCTGCCACAACACCTGCTTGCTATCACTGAACTCCCAGCATAGTTGCCTGGCATGGGCTGTGAGCTCAATACACAAGGCCCTGCCCCTCCCGAGACTTCCCAACGAGCCCAAAATCATGTAGACTGCTCAGAAGAGAGTCAACTAAGCAGTAAAAATAATGGAGAAACACCAGGCAAGCTGAGAAGATGCACATTTACTTGGAGAGGTGCACCTGTTTTCCATGAGTAACCCTTAAACCCCTCCCTGGTTCTTTCTCCCATCTCTCCGTTCCTCTCTCTCTCTCCTTCAGATACATTGACTCTCCCCCCACTCCCCTTCTTTCTTTTCTCTCCAGCTTTTGAAGAAGACACTGAATTCAGTGCTGACACTCACTGGTATCCAGACGATCTGCTTAACCCGGCTGGACAAGCTGGGCCTCAGTTTCCCCTGCTGTTAAGCGGGGATGATGGTACCCAAGGAAATGAAATAAAATGCACAATGGTGAGCTACCACCACCTTCCTCCTCCTCCCACTCAGACCCCATGCATACTCTGGGAGTTGGGGGCTCCGGAGTGATCTGGTGACAGCAATCACACCTGCCTCTCAGAAAGCCGAAGTGAAACACACAGCTTCCAATCTACTGCCACAAGCAACCTGTACAAGATGAGAGACCCTGGGAGAGCCTTTTAGTAGGAGCAGCTAAGGGCTGGGGCATCTGGAAAGGAAGGGCCACTGAGAGGGGGCAGTGCTGCCACCACCATACCCCTAACAACTACTCCTCATGTCACTCCATGTCCCTGCATCCTAGGCAAGCACAAAGCCGGAACAAAAGTTCTAAGAAAAGACAAAGGAGTAGGAAGGGGAAGATGACCAGGACTGAGTCCACGTCACACGGGGCGGCTCTCAGCAGGAGGAAATCCTGGGCCGCGCAGCAAGCAATGCGCTGTGCCCAGACAGACCGCGTGGGGCACCGTGGGGGGAGTGAGGTCAACCTGAGGCTAACAGGTTCCCCATGACCATCCAGTCAGAGAAGGGAGGTGTAGCACCCGCCTGCCTGCGGGAGGAGGAACCTCTCATTAGCTGTCTGAGAGGTTCTTCCCAGCAGACCGCCAGCAGTTGCTGCCAGAAAACGACTCTGTTTACTGCACACTCGCACAGCCCTACGTAAACAGAGCCTGCCTGCTCCTTCTAGCTTTGCCTGCTCAGCTTACGGACCCCTAGGTCATTACCCTCTTTGCCAACACAGGACAGGAAAGCATTTTACCCTGGGAGGGGAAGTCTGAACTGACCAACCTCTTCCCACACCATGCCCTACTCTGATAACAAGATTCCCCGGAAACACTAGGGTGCCCTGTCCTCATTGAACTCATGAAGCCACCTGCCCTTAGCACCCCAGAGCTAAGAGGACACTTGGCAATAACACGACAGCTGTATCCAAAAGTCAATTCCTAACGTAACCAAAGTGGCCAGCTAAACAATGGCCAAACTTAAATATTTTCCACCCACATTAATCAGTGCAATAATTATTTAATGACTTCCTAAGAAAAATGTGAACAGAAAGCCCTGGTTTGTTTTGATTTGCTTGGTCTTTTTCACCCTGACTTGAGAAGTTCATTGTCTCCACGTGGTAAGAAGTAGCTTGGATTTTTTTAGGAAGGAAGAAATAATCTGCTGTCCACAAGGCCAGCTTGGTGACCTGCAGGTCACAAGGGAGGGTGCAGGGAGAGAGCTTGCATCCTGGCCGGCCTGTGGGCTTCTCGCTGACTCCATTTCATCATCCACCTATGAAGGAAAGGTCACCACAACTGCCATTTGCCTAAACCACAGGGTGCTTCTGCGGCTTGGGGGTGGGGGTGGGGCCACGGCCATGCCCAGTCCTCCTCTGAAAGTGTGACCCTTGACCGATACTTGGATCACCATGAACAAAGTCCATTTTCCTTCTCTGCATGCCCCAGCACCAATGGAGAAGGGACACCTTGGAATGAACATCCAAAACCACAATCTAGATGCACATGGAAAGCAAGGCCTGGTCATATTTTGGAAACTGAAGGGCAACATCATGTCCTAAAATAAGAAAAGTCATAGCTGGTGTAGTGTTTCCAGGCAGAAGACAGAGGATTTTAACCGTTTCGATGATGAACATGGACTGAGTCAAGACTGGACTCAACTGTGCAACACCTGGCCCCAGTGGAGCGAAGCCACTGCCTGGAGAGAAAGTTGGCAGAACACCACCCACAGGACTGCAGTGTGCAAGAGAGAATTGAAGCTGTTACTGCATCTGCTGCTACAACACTGACTGGGGGCGGGCGAGAGAAAGTACAGGGCACAGGGAGCTGACTTCCTGCGGAATCACCAGTGCTCCTGAGGGTGACCCCAGGAGCATCCCCTGGGCACCCAGAAATGTGGTTGCCAATGAACAAGGGACAGAAGACAGGAAGTGCAAGTACCTGCTCTATATCCCGGCAAGGTGGGACTAGGCTGGATACATGTTTCTACCTATGTGTCCTCGGAAAGGTTCTGCCTCACACCTCACCCCATTTTATCCAGAGTGCTGCATGAAGCCTGAGGATTTGTAGAAAAATGCTCTTAGCAAAGAAAGATCTCTAATCCTAGCTGAGACCTCAAAAAGCAATGCACCCCATAACATGTGAAAACAGAATACAAAATTCCTGTTAAAAATGAACTGACTGACTCAGGAATAGAATCTCTACCATTCCATAGCACAGCTTTAACAAACAACAGATCAGTGAAGAATGAGCTTTAGTCTCTGGTTGGTTTTCCATGTTTCTGGGTTCCAAGAAGCTGGTCCACCCAAGGCCATGTCACCACTCAGAGACCATGCAACAGCAATTGTGTGTGAATGGGTACGTGCCCAGAGGCACTCAGATGTACATACAAACTCCCACACACATGTGTGCACATGCATACAAATGTGTGGATAAATCCAAGTATGGATGCACAGATGTATTTCCACATGTACAGGTGCACACACACATGCAGATGCACACACTCCTCCCAACACTGTCCAAAAGGAAATAGCACAACACTGAAGCAAACGAGTGGAAGAGAACGATAACACCAACGTTTCCATGGACAGGAAGGGGAAGAGAGCTCCTTGAAACACAGCTTGACTCCCAGCTCTTTAGGTGTGAGGTGGGCGAGGATGAAAGACCTTCGTCAAAGGCAGACAAGGCAATTCAATGGATCAGTTAAGCCTCGCCAGCTTCCACACAGAACAACCCCAGCCAGACTCCTGGTGATTAAAAATGAGCTAATCTGACTGGAGAACTATGCAATGGATTCATCGCCCACTAACACAGGGAAACAAATACCTTAAATCTTGCACCATAGCTCTGCCATCTAAATTTCCCAGAAACCAGCTATCAATGGGATACAGCTGTCAGCGGCAGAACATTTAAGGAGTCAATAAATACATATGGCAAAGCCCTGTTCTGGAAACTAGATAAAAACTGTGCAGTGGAGATCCAACATCCAAGTTTAAGAAAGCATAATCCACAAACAGGTGCCAAAAGTATGTTCAAGTTATGTGCCAGGAGCCAGCACTATGGTACACTAGGTTAAGCCACGACCTGCAATACCAGCATCCCATATGGACACCGGTTCTAGTCCCAGCTTACTCTACTTCCAAAGCATCTCCCTGCTAATAAATGTTCCGGAGAACACAGTGGATAGACCCCTGAACCCAGATGGGAGACCTGGAAGAAGCTCCTGGCTCCTGGCTCTGGCCTAGCCAAGTTCCTAGTTGTTGGCTGCCTTCTAGGGAGTGAAACTATGGATGAAAAGGGAAATTAATCTCTCTCTCTCTAACTTACCACATAAATAAATCTTCGAATAAATATAGTGCATGATTAACACTGACACTGCTGTAGATATTCAGAGAAGGAACAAGTAACTATAGGTGGAGAAGAGTTTTCCTTCACCCAGCCTGAATCTGCAAAAACGGGAAGGGAAACACACCAGCACTGGTCAACATTTTTTCCTACTCATCTCTTCAGCCTGTTTTTCAAGAAGGGCTCCAGGGTAGAATGTAAAGAAGCCCCTGAGCCATTTCCCAGCCCTGATCACTGCTTCTTAGCTCTCCTACTGTTTCAATTCCTTTAGCCAACTATCAGTTTCTTAAGCTCTTGTGGAAGGAAAGGAGGCAAAACTAAATTATCTGTCATTTCTCAACCATACTGGAGAATGCCGTGAAATGGGTCCAACTAATGAAACATGATATGCTTCCAAATGATTCCTTCCAAAACCCACCCCCTTGGGACTCACACATAGACCATTTCATTTGGAGTTAATCAGATGTCTCAGTAGGTAATTAGAGCCAGGCCAGGATAGGGCAAAAGAAAAAAGCATTCCCGTAAGTACATTTAGCAATGTGACAGCTTTTTGAGGTTCTTTAATGATCTTGACTTATTTCTACTACCAAAATTGCCAAATTTTGTGCTCACTTCAGCACCACATATACAAAGTTGTCAAATTTCCAGAGAGGTCACATTCACCCACCAGAAACCTTCTGGGTGAGAAAGGTGTGAAAAGCTGGTCCATCCCAGGGTTTCTTCCAGCTTCTGCACTGGGATAATCATCCAGAAGACCTGGCCAATGTTATTGATACCCATCAGAGTGTTGGGACTGCTACCATGGCACAGCTGCTCTGTAGCTTCCAGAGGCTGGGTCCTGGGAGTTTTCACACCTCCCAGTTGAAGGTGGCAGGCCAGTTTGCTCCAGGGGACAGTTTTACATAGATCCGCAATTTCCACAAATGTTTTCTCATCAGTCCTCATCAATAGTGTTCCTGGTTTCCCACAGTCTGGGAGGGAGACACCTTGAAGGGTAGCATGTAGGATGTCCTCAAACTCCTAAAATATAGGCTTAAGTCTTCCTGTGGAAAAACCACCATTAAAGAACGCAGCCTGTGGCTCCTTTCCACTGGACACCCGTGCTGGATTCAACACCAAGCCCACAGAAGTTCTGCTCAGTGTTGATGTGTTCCATCTAAGGCTGTTTTATCATCCTTGATAAAACTTGGGGGGGGGGGGCAAGGATTACAGAAAAAGGACCATACCAAAGCCTGAGTGTTTGGACTATGAAATTCTTCCAGATATATGGGCTTTATGAAGACAAGCACTATGTCAGTGCCTTCCTTGATAAACTCTGCAGCATGATCTTGGTTGACTACATAACTTCTTTTCACATAAATACCTTTAGAATGAGAAGAGGCAGGAACATCAAAACTTTGGGATAGAATGTAACAAGGATGCTAAGACAATACACATTTCTGGCATAAACACTGTGCCAAAGTCTGAAAGTGCTTAAAATGGTTCATTAAGGAGATAGTTAAAAGGGGACATTGCTGTGTAGGCTTTTTGATTTCTTTTCCTTTCATTTAAATAGTCATAAAGAACATAAATATATTAAATTAAGAAGGTGGATTAATTCATGTCCTCCCTCCTTCCAGGAGAGTATTTGAGAATGTTGCCTCCACATTATTTTTGTGAAAATTACTTGTATAAATCCCTTCAAAGAAAAAAAAAAGTACAGTCCCATTGGAAGCAAATTCAAAGAATGTAGGACATGCCTATGCTGTTTCTCCAAATTCACTCACAGGAAGACCTTTTTTTCTTTTGTCCTACCATAAGGAATGTGAATTAAGCAGAGAGGGCAATATTAGAGTATGTTTCTGGAGGTCCCATGTACGCTTACAACTCCAGCTCAAAAGACACCATGTCCATCTGGCCATCCCAGGGCCTAAAATTCGATCCTGAGTTCAATACTATGTGTTAAGCAGCAGCATCTCAGGATCTCCCTGCTGTCCTACTTTTGTCACACTCTCTCACACCCCACTTTGTCTCCCTGGACCTCCACAAGTTCTGCAGAAATGTCTCTGGCCTTATACACGGTGAAATACAAACAAGAGAATAGTGCCAACCTAAAAGTGGCCAGATTGGTTTCTTACTTAAGTCTTGCAGCTGAATTGATGGACGGCTGCCTAACACTCAGGACAAGAAGGTCATAGAACATGTGTGCAAACTCTTCAGGCTAGTAAGCAGGATCTTATTTTCCTTGATCATCTTCGCCTGGAGTTTTGGGATTAGCAGGAAACTTAACTTACTACAAGGATCTGTAGCTCCCCAGGATTCTATCTCCTGCATCCCAGCATTACAAACCCCCAAAAACATAGATCAACCTGCGTACTTGCCAGCCACACAAGCAAACTACTGGGCTTTCCAGGGTCCTGAAATCATCTCTCCCATCTCCAGAACCCCCTCTAACTTTCCTCTTACTGCTGCCTGGAGATGGTGGTGGGAGTAACCTCCACACTTTCAAGTTCACTGCAATAAGGTTATTAGTTCTTTCTACTATCTACATGATCCAGTGTAATTCCCTATTCTAAACTTGGGCATGCTCTTCTGGTTGAAGTGGGAGGAGTGAAGGTGTCAGGAAGAAGGGGAAGTCCCCTTCTGTGCCTTCATGCTCTGTGTTCTATGAGGCAAACTGCCAAAAGCTCTGGGGGCAGCCTAGGATCCCACTATGTGGTCTCACAGTCTGGTCGTGGTGGGGTGTTGGGGTGAGGGGAAGAGGGGGCGGGGTAATTCACAGGTCCAGAGTCCTATTTCTGTCACCATCATAACTTCAGCCAAAAAACTTGACCTCTTTTTCTGAAACCCTTTTCCCTAAATGAAAGGGACAAGTGGGACAAGCAGGAAAGAAGTAAAGCAGGAAGACAGCACTACACTGAGAAATATGGTACTGAATGAAGACCCAAAGGATGGCACTGCACAGCACATGAGCAGGATGAAGAAAGGGGAATGAGGCCAGTTTGCAGATGGAGGCCCTGCAGCTTTGAACTTGCAGAGCTCCCTAGGAAACTCGTCTTTAGAAATCACTCCACAGCCCATACTGCACAACCCAACCTGGATGCCCAACAGACTTTGGTCACCAACTCCTCCCTTTCAGTAAACACATGCATGACTTTTGTTGTCAAGAAAACTTCTTCAGAAAGCTTAACCATTATGTGGATTCTTATGTAAAAAAAAAAAAAAAGAAAAAGAAAAAAAAAAGGAAGAAGAAGAAGAAAGCAAACACTGAAGAATTAAGTAAAATTAATGAAAAGCACATGGTTCCATTTCTCCTAAAGTTATGCGTGGTTTAAGAACACACAAAGGGCAAAGTATTTCCTCTAGGCAGGCTTGCAGATCTGCTGAAAACAAAGTCCTTGTGAGTGGGGAGGTTTTGAGGGTCTGGCACTTAGAATGGTCCCAGGCCAAAGCCATCGGAGGTCAGCCTGCGGGCCCCAGTGGGTTCTGGGTTCTTCAGCCCCTCTGATTCTAATGCCAAAGGGCGATCTGGGAGATGCCAGAGGTCCTTCTATGAGGACGGCTTTCAAGTAGACCGCTTGGCAAGACTTAAGGGCTAAATCACAAAGAATGACGGGACGAATTACAAGCATTTTTTATAGATGTGATTTTAATTTTAATTCTTGAAACACATATAGTCTCACTCATCTCCAGCAGAATGAATGGAGATTTTTTTCCCACTCCAGAGATGCTGATAACTTCTATCTTTAGCCTCTGATACGAACACAATCATTTGGGTTTATTTCTAGACAGGCTTACTATATGAACGAACGAAATTTTTTCTCAACTTCATAGTACATTCAAAATGGACAAAGAAAAAGATAGAGGGTGGCAGCTTGCTGTCACCTACCTTTGTGATTTAACCTCAGATCAAAAGTTGGGTTTTTGGGGCCATGCCTATCACCACACATGCTTGAGTTACAGATACTTCCATGCACATGCATAGACTTGAGTCATGCCTAAAGACTAAACCCTGGTTGCAACAAAAACCTATTAGTAGATTCATTAGTTAATTATCTAATGATTCAATTAAACTTTAGGCCCTATTTTGGCTCTTCTTACCAACCATATCATATCTTTCTTTTTTTAAAAAAAAAAAAAGATTTATTTTATTTTTATTGGAAAGGCGGATATACAGAGAGGAGAGACAGAGAGGAAGATCTTCCGTCTGATGATTCACTCCCCAAGCGGCTGGAGCTGATCCAATCCGAAGCCAGGAGCCTCTTCCGGGCCTCCCAAGTGGGTGTAGGGTCCCAAAGCTTTGAGCCATCCTCGACTGCTTTCCCGAGCCACAAGCAGGGAGCTGGATGGGAAGCGGGGCTGCTGGGATAAGAACTGGCGCCCATATGGGATCCCGGGTGTGCAACGCAAGGACCTTAACCACTATACCATCGCGCTGGGTCCCCATATCTTTCTTTGATTTAAAATCTCCCACCTTCTCATATAGGTTCTTAGTAAAACACATGTTTGAATTTCCTCATGTAGTCTTTTCTCTCCCTCACTGACACATGAGGAGATTAAGCCACATGATCTCTAGGTTCTTCCTGATTTCAGGGCTCACCCAAGTGGGCTGTGAAAGAGAGTAAAAGGTGAGAATGTAGTGCAATAGTAAGATGCTGCTATCCAAAATCAGAGCACTTGCTTCAAGCCCCAGCTCCTTCTCTTCCAATCTAGTTTCCTGCACCCTGGGAGGCAGCAAGTGATAAACACGTGGGTCCCTGCCTCCTGTGGAGGAAACCTGAACTGAATTCCAACTCCTGGCTCCAGCCTGACCCCGCACTGGCTATTACAGGCATTTGAGGATTCACTTGCTCATTCATTCATTCTATCTCTCTCTCTCTCTCTCTCTCTCACACACACGCACACACACACCCTACAAGTAGCAGTAAGCTTTGCTGCTAAGGACATTGACGACTCAAGTCCTAGATGGCTAAGAGTCTTCAGAGAAATCAATGTGAGATGGGGTTGTTTGACAGCAAGGGAGAGAGGTGGGATGTGCCCACAGCCTTAACTTGGCTTTGCATGCAGCAGCATTGCACTAGGTGTGGATTCGGATGAGGAAGAGGAGGAATGCTGTGAAATCTTTTTGGTCCCTGCCTTTTACCTTAATCATGGCCTCATTCATCCACCAGATGCATCCCCATTGATTTTCACTGAACGCTTTCCTTCTGGGAGGAGAAAACATCCCTCCCATTCACAGGCCCAAAGCAAAGCACATCCAAGAGCTACACTAGCAGAAAAAGGAATATCTCAACAGCAAACAGCTTTCTCGCTGCACCTGCAGCGATCCATCCGGATCCTGACACTTTCTCATCTCTAACAGGTGTTCACCAGGCTGCTATGTGGCTTCCAGGAGCAAATGCCCTAAGCACTTAGTCCTGGGCCTGACATAAAATGAACACTCAATGCAGTAGCCTCCAAGCTGATGGGATATATGAAGCTGTCTCTGTCATTTCTGCAGGGCTATCCCAGAAAAGAGCCACTCACGTTGTTATCTCTCAGGCAACTATGCCCTCCCCTTGCCTATGCTAACTCCAGATAGAGTCAGGCATAATAGGTCATGTTGATGCTATGGCAAATATTATCCTTCAGAAGTCTCAAATGATCAACAAGAGCCTTGCTTTTGATCCTCCGAGAATAGGGGTCCACCTATGCTGTTTCCAAGCCATAAGGGTCCATCTGGGAGCACAGGAGAAGGCTTGGGGCGTGGGCAAGAACTGCAGCACAAATACCAGCTTTCAGCACAGTGGAACTCATGTGCCAATATAGCCAGAGGCACAATCCCTGCCAACAGAACTAAATGTATCCTCACCTAAGGGGCTAAAGGTGGCAAGAGTCAGCTCCTCAGCAATGAGAAAGTTGGATAAAAATATCCATCATCTCCTTTGCCCTTACTCCATGGGAGCCAGCAAAAATCTTACTGTATGTTGAAGACAGCTTTCCTACAACAAAATGACACTCACGTGTAGCTGGTAGTGCCCTGGAAAGTGGCTGAGCAGAACATACCTACCAAAGGAATACAGAAGACAGGGTGGATGAAAAGCCAGGCTGAGCTTGACTCCTCACCGTGGCTGGTCCGTGGGACCTCCCAGAATGAAGCAGGAACTCTCTGGGTGGTCCTGAAGGGAGCCCTGGCTTGAGAAACAGGGAGATCTGGGCTCAGTATTCATGGTTCTTGGAAGGGCCCAGTGGGATGTAAACAGTACTGGCTCAAGGAGAAAGGGCAAGAAAGGGAGTGACTCGGAGGCTAAGCACGGCAGCAAGAGGCTCAACTGGAACTTTGAAATCCGGCGTGAAAGTTCTTATCTCATTCCAGAGGCCAGGGACCTGAAGGAAGCTTGGAAAAGACCTGCCAGAGAGGAAGCAGTAGAGGCAAGAAGAAGAAGCACAGCTGCACAGACTGGAAGCCAAGTCTGCATCCAGCACATCCAACAGGGGCCCACCTGAACCCTTCCTCAGACTAGGAAATCTCTACAGGCCTCTGACACAAGTGAGACCACCACAGCACAGACTTTGAGACAAAACTGTCAGGTGCCATCACATCACACAGATAAATTACTTGGGCCAGAATAAATACTCAACGAGTGGCAGTTATTGTTGCAAAACCCACTTACCAAGATGGACAATGTGGCACAGTAGGTTGAGCCACTGCTTGGAGGGAATGCCTGCATCCCATATTGAAGTGACTATTCAAGTCCTAGCTACTCCACGTCTTATCCATCTCCCTGCTGATATGCCTGGGAAAGTAAAGAATGATGGTGAAAGTCCTTAGGCCCCTGATCTCCATTGAGAGAGGAGGACGGAGTTCTGGGATCCTGGTTTCAACTGGCCCAGCTCTAATCATTGCAGATACTTGAGGTGTGAATCCACCAATGAAATCAATCTCTCCACCCTCCTCTCCTTGTCCTCACTCATCTCCTCCTCCCTCCCTCTCGATCCCCCTCTTTTTTCTCTCTCCCTGTCACTCTACCTTTCAAAATAATAGTTTTTAAAAAAAGAAAGCTCAGCTGATAGCATTTAATCCTTTCTGTACTTCAATTTTCTTTCGCTAAATTGCCCTTTTTGGTCTTCAACCTGCTTAAGAATGTGTCAAGACACAAGACATGCTGTTTGGTGCTTCAAATAAGACACCACAGGGCATACCATGCCAAGGACTGTGGGTGAAAGAGACAAGTCTAGTGCTGGACTCTGACATCCAATGCAGGTTTCCTCTTTGTCCACATCTGACACCCAGACCGGGAATCAGAGGATGCAGAGCAGGATCCAGGGGTAAGGAGTAGCTGCATCCATTCATGCCCAGGTGTGATCCCACAGGGCCAAAGAACTCTCCTTCCAGATTTCTACCATAAAGGCTGTGTAAGAAATCTCTCCTTGTGTTACTCTGCTAGCCAGGGGCTCTAAGTTCAATTACTCCAAGTCAAAGACCCCACAGGCCATCAGACAACCTCACCAGTGGAGTCATAGGCTGTCTTATCCTATGGCACTCCACTTTGGAGTTCAACATTCCACATTTATACAGGCTTGCTATCACAGGACTCAGGTTTGGTATTTCACTGTGTCCTTTATGTCAGCTCCCAACAGAAAATTATTTCAGAAAAGTGTACCAGCAAGGATCCTGCCTCCCCTTTGGAACTGGGAGACTTTCCTATGTGGTCAAGAGTCCCATGTGCTAAACCTGGTTTTCATGATCATTGGCTGCTAGGAAACACAGGGCAAATCCAATGCTCACTGAGAGCAGCCAGTTTCTATCCTTTTTGTGTGCTATTTGTTTGCTGACTTTATTGCATAAGGTGGTTTGCAGGACTATACCTCTATACTTTCATAGACAGGCTAGAATCAAAGCAAAGTCATCAACCTCTATGATCTTCATCTTCCCATGTCCTGCCTTCTCCAGGAAGTCTTCCCTGCTCACCCCAGTCCATGGAGATCACTCCCTCCAATCCCTAAGCTCTTACAGCCCTTTCACGCAGCATTTTGAAACACACACTCTTACCTCTACTTGCTTCTGTCTAGCATCTCAGAGCCAGGATCCAGGAACTAGCCATGTGCCTTTTGGTACTTACCATAATACCTAACCAGAGTCACATATTAGGAGCTCAAAGCATGGCCAGGACTTGGTAGGGCAGATGGATCAGAAACCATGAGGAAAGGTATCCCAGAACTTCCTAACAAAGTCTATCACTTGCACCCCACCTCCCATGCTTGGTCCCAGGAGCACTGACAGCCCTGCAGTGGCACGGAATGCCCCAGCTGGGAAGACCCCTGTGAGGTTTAACAAGATGACTCAGCAGCAAGGTCCAGCTATTTCTGTCTTTCTCCAGAGAGCCTCTCTGAGGTGCCTTTATACTCAAATCAAACGATGTAATCACTGACATTTCGGATTAGAGCTAAGCAGGCTGCCCCCCAGAGGGAGGGTGCTAATTGCTGAGTTTCAAGAACCACTGGCATCTCCCAGCCTCTGTACTGTTGCTTCCTCTGGGAGCTCAGGCGTGAGGGCAAAGGCCCAGCTGCCCCAAGAGAGGGCTGATTGGCCCAGCAAGCCAAGCCGCACACTCACCCAGCCCTGCACAACCCGGGTCATCCTGGCCATCTGGCTGGCTGGCTCTTCTGACACCCACATCAGCTCCTCTTCCGGCATTTCTGCCCCCAGCTTATTGCGCTCCTGATGCACATAACCTGGCATCGCTCCCTTTCAAGGCAGACCAGCTCATGACATTTGTCTTTCATCCACACTGCTGTGTGCCAGTCTGTTCTTTTCCTGCACACATTCAGAGCCAGGAATCTCGAAGCTGGGCCAGGGCAGGAAAATAGCATAGTGCCCTCATGACTTTGGAAAATCCTATTCAAAGTTACATGCCTAAAACTCAGTAAGTCTGAGTTGTAGAGGTTGGGTACAGTGGGTCAACTGACCAATCCTTTACTTCCAAGTGCAAGAATCCCATATGGGCAACAGCTTCATGTTTTGCTTGTTCCAATTCCCATCCAACACTCCTGGCTTCAGATCAGCTCAGCTCTGGCTATTGCAGCCATTTAGGGAATGAACCAATGGATGAAAGATCTTTCTGTCTCTCCTTCTCTCTGTAAATCTTCTTAATAAAAATAAATAAATCTTGGAAAAAAAAAAAAAGTCGGAGCTACTGGGTACCAGTGGGACATGCACAGCAGGCTTGGGCCTCTACCTGAGACATTGGCATCCCCTATGGGTTGTGGGTTCATGTCCTGGCTGCTCTATTTCCAATTCAGTTCCCAGCTTATGGCCTAGAAAAACAGCAGAAGATGGATCAAGTTCTCGGGCCCCTGCAACCATGTGGAAGACCTAGAAGAAGGTTCTTGGTTTCAGATCTGCTCAACTCCAGCCATTGCAGCCATTTTGGGAGTCAACCAGTGGATGGAAGATCTCTGTCTCTCCTTCTCTCTGTAACTCTGCTTTTCAAATAAAAATAAAATCAATCTAAAAAAAAAAAAAGGATGGGACAATGGCCAAAACGATGGCATAGAAAGTTAAGCCTCTATCTATGGTGCCAGAATCCCATGTGGGTGCCCATTAGGGTCCTGGCTGTACCACTTTCAATCCAGCTTCCTGGCCTGGGAAAGCAGCAGAGGATGGTTCAAGTCCTTGGGCCCTGCACCTATGTGGGAAACCCCTAAGGGGGCTCCCGGTTCCTGGCTTCAGACTGACCCATCCTCCCCTATTATGGCTATTTGTGGAGTGAACCAGCAAACAGAAGATCTCTCTGTCTCTCCTTCTCTCTATGTAAACCTGCCTTTCAAATAAAAATAAAAGTATCTCTTAAAAAATAGAGGATGGGACAGGAATCAGACACAGAAGACATGTGTTGCCTGCTTTCATTGGCACAAAATGTTCAGAACAGGCAAATCCACAAAGACAGAATACAGATGGCTGGTTGACAGGGATGAGGATGAAGGGACTGAAGAGTAATTGCCCAAGGGTGTAGGCTTTCTTTCTGGAGAGAAAATGTGACTCGATTAAAAACCACTGACAAGTGCATCTGAGATGGATTTACTGTGTAGTAGCAGAATTGTACCTCAATGCAGCTAGTATCCAAGGTTGAGAGGTAGGAGCCACATGGTCTAAACCAGGGTACTCTGTGGCCAGGAAGGCATGCCTCCTCTCAGAATCCCATCCTTCCCAGCAGAGCCCCAGCTGCAAGATGGACTGCCAGCCCCTACATCTACTCACACACAACATGGGGCAATTTACATATCTCTGCTCACACACTAGGTCCTATTGGTTATAGCCATGGCCCTCTCCTGTTTCTTGGTCTTGGAAGCCCTATCACTCCTCCCCTCCTTAGTCTGCAAGCTCATCTTCTCCCTACCACCCTTGAAGAACCTCCACCGGCCTCCCCATAAACAACCTCTGTGTCCCTAGTGAGTAGACATGGGGTGAAGGGGGAGTGGTCCTAGAAGCAAAGAAGCACAGGAAATTCTTCATGGGACATAACTTAGGAACCTTTCAGGTCACAAATATGGAGTGCCTCCCATAGCCCAGGGGGTGTTCTGGGCTTAGGGAATACAGATGTGGATAAAGCAAAGTCACTATCCACTTGGAGCTTACAGAACTTACATCTGAGATGGGGTGGAGGGAATGAGCAAATACAAATAAATGTTCATCTATGTTGGGTTGGCAGAGAGGGTAGTGAGCAAGCCACCATTTTCAATATGGCAGCCAGCAAGGCCTCTCTGAGGGAGTGACATTATGCACCAATCTGAAATGTACAACTGTATCAGACATGCACAGACCCTTCTCTTCCCTTTATTCTCCGACCAGTGTAATAAAACAATTGTTTATGGGAAAAAAATCACATTATATTAAAAATCAATAATCTGGAGATGACTTAAAGTACATGAGAAACTGTGTACAGATTACATGCTAATACTATACTACTGATGCAACTTTATATAAGGAATGGAGCACATAACGATTGTGATATCAGTGGAGATCTTGGAAGCAATTCCCTGTGGCATTGAGGGACAGCTGCACTAAATTCAGAGGAATGGCTTGTTTGGGACCAGTACTATCATACAGTGGGTTAATCACCAGCACACCATATTGAAGGGTCAGTTCAATTCCCAGCTAGCTCTGCTTCCAAACCAGTTCCCTATTAATGTAACTGGAAAAGCAGGGAATGATGTTCCAAAAACTTGGGCTCCTGTCACACATGTGGGAGCTGCCCCAGACGGAGTTTCTAGCTCCTCCTAGCCCATCCCCAGCCACAGTGGCTATTGAAGGGACTTGAATCCACATATGGAAGATATTTCTGCTGCTCTATCTCTTCATCTCTCTATTGCTCTGCTTATAAAATAAATAAATCTTTTTAAAAAAACAGAAATAATGCCATGTTTTACTGAATTGCATTGAATCATTCAGTCACCACTAATATTTAATTTTAACAGGTTTATCAAGGAATAATTAACAACAAGCTGAATATACCTCAAGTGTGGACTTTGCTAACTTTGCCAGACATGGGAACTTGGGGTACTGCCATTGGATCAAGATTACAAACACATCTTTCACCAAAACTTTCCTCTTCAACTCTGGCCCCTCTCTTCCTGCTTCATTCAACCAATCTCCATCCCAAAGCAACTACTGCTATAACTTCTGTCACCACAGATTAGTCTGAAGCTACTAAAACTTTACGTGAATCATATAGGACACACTCTTACTTGTGTGGCACTTCTCACTCAGCTTCTTTTTGTTTTTAAATAGTAATCCACTGTATAGATAACCCACAATTTGTTTATCCATTGCCTCATGATGGGTTGTGTCCAGTGTAGGGTTTTAAAAGTTGAGCTGCTGTGAACATTTGTGTACAAGACTTTGAATAGACAAATGTTCTCATTTGTCCAGGGTAAATCCCTAGGAGTAGAATGACTGGATCACTGGCAGGTTTCTGTTTAACTTTTTAAGAAACTGACCGAGCCCATATAATCATTGCTTTACTATGTCTGAACTGCATGCTTTCCCATGCCTTTCCATCCTCTTGCAGCCTAGCATCTCCTTTCCAGACAAACCATGAAAGCCTAGGAGGTAAACTCCCCCTTGATCCTCCCACCTCTCCATGCTCCATCCTCTGCACCGAGAAACACTTTTTTTTCACATCCCAAGACTCTCAGAAGTAGAGAGAGTCTTCCTCTGATAAGCAAAGGTTTGTCTCTGTCTTCACCTGACTCATCCCCATCAGTCTCACCAACGACTGGAATCAGTGCCATGTTTTCACAGCCAACCTTTCCTGTGGTCAATCTATACAGTCCTTGGCAATTCCCTGTATATCTAGCAGATGCACAAAAGCCAGGACTTGCAAATTGATTACACCAGGCAGTAGAGATCGAAAATCTCCCAGATCTTCCCAAGACAGAAACTGCTCCCCGCTACCTGACCCCCCTCCTACCTTCTCCACTTTTCCAAGTATCAACCAGGTCACCCACCTTGAGGACTGTTCATCTGATGACTTCAGTGCCAGGGGACTCTCCCTCCTTTGAACTCAAATAAAGCCCCTCTCTTTAGACTCCCTAAACACAGATGCTCTGCATTTCATTGGGCAAATAGTCTGGAATCCCTGTTAGTTTGTGCAAACCACAGAGCAGGGACTATGGAGAATGGAAACAACGCAAATGGAAATACTACTATCATGCAGTACCTAGGTCAGACATAAGACAGAATCACAACCGAAATAACATGTGGCTCATCTGATAACTGTTGCAAGACATTTGAGCTGCACATACTGCCAGACAGGAAAATGTGAGGGAAACAGGACATTTTAGTCTCAGCAACACAGCAGTTTGAAGTGGTCACCAAGGAAAAAGAGCCATGTTCTGGGCATACTACACATGAACCATGATACTCACCACCTTCTCTGACTTACTCTCGTGTTGTGTGCTTAACCCTACAAACACATTTCACCTCCCTCCCATTCCTCGATGGCAGGAAAATACTTGCTGCACCTTTATCAACTACTTTTATATGCCAACAGGAGATAGCAATCTCCCTGCCCTGAAGAGGAGAAGTCCAAGGCAACAGCCCATTGTGATACAGTGTGGCAGTGCCCTGATGGAGCAAAGGGAGAGCCACCACAGAGGTGCAAAGCAGCCTGGGAGCCCCATCCTTAGGGGGTCAGCATGGAGGCCTAAGGCCCTCAGCTAAGCACATTCCCCACTCTGTCTTGCATCCATATACACAAGATCACTGCTGCCCCACTTAGACCAGGGGTGAGAAGCCCCTGGAAGCCCCTACTCTTTAGGTCCCTGCCCAGAAATGTCCTAGCCTCCTGCCAGCCTCCCCCCTCAATTCTCGGCCCAGTGTGACACTGGCAGCCTCTCCTGGCCCCACATGGTGGACCATATGGCAGTACAGCTGATGCTATGTGGCACAGAGCAGCCTTGCTCTTCCATCCTCGTCAGCCCCAGTCACGGATACATTATGGTATTTAAACTGCAGTGAGGGACCTTTGATTTGGATGGAAACGCTAAATTAGAAGCCTGGGACATGTTCAAAACACCTACAAGAGACATGAGCACAGGGGCAGGACCGCGAGGGGGCGGGCACGGCACATCGATATTTATTTATCATCCTCTTGGCAAGAAACCAGGCCACCCAAGCAGATAAGGGGAATGTGCAAGCTCTCACAGCCTGGAGTTTAAGGGCTATTTTTCCTCAAACGAAGCCTGGCTGATGAACAGAGGGTGAAACAAAAGAGAAATCATGGAGCCTGAATGAAGGTACAAATCCTAAGTGTTCTAGAACTGCTGTGGCCAGGCAGGACTTCCCAGGCACACAACTGCTCCTCACCAGTGCTCCACAGACACATGTAACAGACAGACACACACACGCACACACACACAGAGGAAACCAACATATTGATCTAGAAGTCACATACCTGGCAACTTTGCCTCTCCAAATCAAGCAGTATAATAAAGCAAAACCACTTGAGATGCCTGCAGGACCCAGACCTCCCCACTACTCACACACTGCACCTCAGAATCTGCCTTGGCTATGATTTCATCAGCTCCAGGGAGCCACAGCAATCATCTCTCCTCAACCCAAGCACATCTCCTCTAGTTCCCCGAAAAGCAAGTTCAAGGGAAAAATGTGTGCCTAACAGTCAAAGACAATGTGAACAGGGGCCTGTTTGTCTCTCAATTCACTGCAAAGACTTTTCTGCACTAGGGAAATCTGATGTGGGATTAATATTTGATGACCCCTGGGAACTATTGTTGGATGTGTTAGAATCATGGCTTTGTGGTTGTTCAAGAAAATGTCTATTTTTCAAAGGTGCAGTTGAAAATATTTGGAATGTTAAGATGTCTGAGATTGGCTTTTATAAGAAAAAAAGGAAGCAAAAAATGATAAAAATCTCAATGATGGGTATATGAGAGTTTATTGTTCTACTGTTGCTATTTTTATAGGTGTGAATATTTTAATTAAACAGCAGAAAAGAATGCTTCAGGCATACCAGCTAGGATATGGGAGACAGCCCGATCAGAAAGGATGGGTTTGAAAAGGCAAAATACAAACCAGTGTCTCAAACAGCCTGGTTCAATCTCCAAGGGGTCTTGGGCATTCTGATTTAGGCTAATCATGAGCAGCCTTAATTATAGCTGTGTACATCAAGAATACACACAGTTATTTGCTCAGTATGTCATAAGACAAGTGAATCACTTTGACCCAGAATGCTTACTTAGACTTCAGTAGAGAATGTATAGGGATGCACAAGTGTTTGTAAGAGTTCTTTGGAACAGTGGCTGCCAATTTGTGGTTGGTGGCCTGGCAGTTGTAGCATCACATGAATCTTGCTAGCAACACACTCTGCTCAGGCCCAACCTAGAACCACGGAATCACTATACAGTAGGTGAAGCCCCACACTCCTTCATAACAAACCTCCAAGGTGACATTGACACTGAAATTCCTGGGGTGCTGGTGACCTAGACATTACCACGCACTTGCTACACACCTGCTATACACACAGAGCACATGTGCAGGCATGCACACATCAGGCTCAGAGAAACTCAGCCACTCCATTTGCCCTGACTAGGGAAGCTGGGAAGAGGAAGAAGTGAACCACTTAGCCCCACATTAAAATGTGTGCGCCATGGAGAAGCCACGATTAACCCCCAGGACCCTCCTGTTCAAGCCCAAGCCCTGGGAAGCTTCATAAACAACCGGGCTCCATCTGTGGTTCAAAGGATGCCAACTATTAAAACAGACTAATGATAAAGGGCTTATATAACCACTTAGTCCCAACCACTCAGGAAACCCCACTGATGGTTTGCACTACCCCTGCTGGCAGCTCAGCTTGGCTTCCACAAGCACACTGAGGTGGAGGAGAAAACTGGGTCAGGGCGCTTCGACCTCTTGCCTGCAGGGTAGAAGAGATAATATGTCTCCAGGTGCAGACGATGAGAATGGCGGGGGTGGAGGATGAGGCAGGAAAGCAAGTCACAGCTTTGGTGTTTAATTCATAAAATCACAGAATGTTCTAGCTGAATAATAGAGTGCTGAATCCAGTGCCCAGATTCACAGATGAGGACACAGGCTCAGGGGGATGAACTGATTTTCACCATGTCACAAACCAGTAAGTGTATGTGGCACAGAATGGAACTCTGGCCTCCCCAGGGCCTCAGGGCTGAGTTCTCTCCATAAAATATAGGGTGGAAGTGGACAGGAAGAACTCTGTGGGTGTGGGAGGCAAGCAACTGATCCAGAATACAGACCCAGAAGCCCCAGCACTTGGTTTTAGAACTCAGCTGCTCTATGCCTAAGCCTCGTGACTTTCACAAATGAACATCTATATGCATTGGTTTCCCATTCTGCAAAAGGGATTATGGATAACATCTGCTTCATGGTGCACTTAAAGTTAACTACGAATAAAATCAGATGACTCTGGAGCACACAGCTATCTCCCGTACACGTTGACTAGAGCACGGGTTATTATGTACAGCAGTGGGCTTCAGAGTATAGAGCTGACCATGGTATCAGAAGTGGATTATGAGAAACTTTCACTTTCTTCTTTGTACTTCTCAAAAATATATAATTCACTGTTTCAGTGATTAAAGTCCCTGACATAAATCAGGTGCATATTAATCAAATTCTGTCTGCATGATCTGGCACTAAGTGCTCCACAGGCTCTCCTTCAGCGCCCTGGCTTCCTTGACCTCATTAGAGGCAGCAGTGTTCAACACAGGAGCTGTTTAGAAACCAAATTAGTCCCCGATGCCAAGTGGAGAGTACGTGGACAAGCTCAGCACTCGGGTCAATGGTGGGCCCGTCAGGTACTAATTTGGTTTCTGACAGTTCCTGTGTTTCACAGTGCTGCCTCTAATCAGATCAAAGAAGTCAGATCTCTAAAGATGGCCTGTGGGTATTATAGCACATAACATAAATGTAGAATACACACACACACCAGTATCCCACAGAACCCAATGAAGATTGGTGCGAAAATTCAACCCAGATACCAAAATCAATGGATGTTCAAGTCCCTTATAAAAGTGGTTTAATATTTGCATAAAATTTACACATATCCTCTCCTTCTTTCTATATGCTTATTATAATACCTAAGAAAATTTAAATGCCATGTGAATAGTTGTCATATTGTTGGAGAATAAGAATAAAAAAAAAATTGTATACCTCTAGTACAGGTTCATTTTTTTAGTATTTTTGATCTGCAGTTGTTTAAATTTACAAATGTGGAATCCACAGATACAGAAAACCAAATGTATACAAAACAGACGTGTGCACATGCACACACAAATGTATACATATGCATGCATACACACATGAGTACTTCAAAAATTCATTGAAAATGGAATAGAAGATGATACATATTTTCTATTGTCCTTTTGAAAACCCCCTCACTTAGGTCTGCTTAGCACCCTGGGTTCAACAGTGGATAGCATCTTAATTCAATTTAATTAAAAGTTACATAATTGTTCTCCACGCAGGGCATTTTTCTAGGTCTAAGTGCGCACATAGAGATGAACAAAACATGGCCCTGACCTCAAAGTGTCCACAATCTAGTAGGGGAAGGCAGGTACACACAAACAGCCCTAAGATAATGATACAATGACATCATATAATAAGATACTGAACTAGCAGAGCTACCCACACACTGACGCTTTATGACCTCAGCCACATTCTGTGTCAGTACATCCTCAGAATAGCAAATGGAGACCAGCACTATGGCACAGCAAGGTAAGCTGCCACCTGCAGCACTGGTATCTCCCATGGGCGCCCATTCAAGTCCTGGTTGCTCCACTTCTGATCTAGCTCTCTGCTAATGCACCTGGGAAAACAAAGTTTTTGGCCCCTGGACTCATGTGGGAGACCTGAATGAATCTGACCAAGCCCTGAGTGTTGCAACCATTTGGGGACTGAACTTACAGATGGAAAATATCTCTCTCTTCCTCTTCCTCTTTCCCACTCTCTCTCTCTCTCTGCATTTCAAATCAATACATGAATCTTTACAAAAAAAAATCAGCCCATGATTGCATACCACCACAGCAGATGAAAACTGAAAGGTCATTCCCTAAAGAGGAAAGAATATGAACAGACACAGGACCCTGGGAAACCATAGATGGCCTAGCAGGGGCAGCAGGAGAGCAAAATCACAAAAGAAGGGTTAGATGCAGAAGGCCTTAAACTGAAAGCTAAGGAATCAAAAGTCTACACCATGTAGCAGCGAGTCATGGCAGTTTCCTGAAACAAAGAGTGACAGAGCAGCACTGTTCTGGTGACATTCAGTCTGTCTATGGGAACAGACTAAACAGGATAAGAAAGAGGTCACCTGCAGGGCCTGCGTCACTGCTCCAGTGACTGGAGTGGAGCCCAGTGTACAGCACCACACATTTATCCAGCATGTGATCCTAACACCTCCTAATCCTTCCCTAATCTCAGTCCTACTCCCTCCCAAACGCAGGCATATGCTCTACCTACTACTTCTAGGTACACCCTCACCTAATTCTGAGAATGACCCCTGATGTAACACATCTTCCATCTTACAAAGGAGGAAAACTGAGACACACATTTTAAATATCTTTCCTGGGGCCAAAAATAAGGATCTTTGCATCTTATCCATTAATCCTACCAAGAACCTCAAACTTAACTGTCTCAGAGAAATCACAAAACTCATCCAAACCCTTGCACAATGCAGTCTTTCTTATCCCAAAGTTGTACCCTCCCAGGGACGTAACTCCCAGGACTATGACGCGGCTCTATGCCAGGGCAGTGGCTCTTCAAATTTCAGGACTGAAGGGAGAAGCCATGAGTGGTGTCACTGACAGAGCACATGCAAAACCATGTGTTGTATGGTTCTATCTAGGTGAACTCCTAGAGTCAGCAAATCCTTAGAGGACGAAAGCAGATTAATGTTTGCTGGAAACTAGGGGAGGGAGAGATGGGGAGAGGCCATGTAAGAATGACAGTTCCTACTGGGCTGATGATAATACTTTAGAGTTAGAGCCGATTGACAGCTGCACAACCCTGTGAATGCACTATATACCCCTAATGATGTATATTATGTTATGCGCATTCTTTCACAATTCTATAAAATCTAACAGGACGGAAAATTATCTGGCATGAGGAGGGAATTGCTGAAGAGGACCCATTATTCACATTGTACTTAAAGTCTGGAAAAATCAGCCATGTTGCAAGATCTCTGGCTACAAGCAAGGTTTCCTTTAATATGGATTACACATTTTCCCCAGAAAAAGCCACATTCTTCCACATATCCTTGATCCCTACAAATATCTCTAGAAGAACTGCTATGTGTGAGCAAGGGTTAGAGACATTGCTGTTGACTTCTCTTTATCAATGTATGTCACAGTCTGCTGTGGCACCTGAGATGAAGAAGTGGCTTCAGGCAGCTTTGGAAAGCAAAGTTTCCAGAAACAAGGCTGAGATGCACCATTCACCAGTGGACAGCCTCTGGAGAAGTCACCTATCCTCTTCAGGACAGTACTTCATAGCATCTAGAGGGTTCACAAAACATCTGTCAGTTAGCAATCATGATCTGTGCTATAATTTTCAAAGTTGGCAATCCAAACTGCAACAATGCCATTCTATATTGGGATGTGGTAAAATCCAACCCCCGCTCATTAAAATTGTGCAAGCCCCCCCCCCTTTTTTTTTACTGGAAAGTCATGAATACAGAGAGAAAGAGAGACGGAAAGGAAGATCTTTTGCCCTTTGGTTCACTCCCCAAGGGGCCTCAATGGCCGGAGATGAGCCAATCCAAAGTCAGGAGACAGCAGCCTCTTGTGGGTCACCCATGCAGGTGCAGAATCCCAAGGCTTTGGACTATCCTCTACTGCTTTCCCAAGACACAAGCAGGGAGCTGGATGTGAAGCGGGGCTGCCAGGACACGAACTGGTGCCCATATGAGATCCCGGTGCATGCAAGGCAAGGACATTAGCCACTAGGCTACCACGCCAGGCCTGCAGAAGCCCACTTGTAATCATTTCCCTTAGTATGGGCATTCATCTGAGCTATAAAACACTATGCTGGGGCCCGGCGGCGTGGCCTAGCAGCTAAAGTCCTCACCTTGAACGCACTGGGATCCCATATGGGCACCGGTTCTAATCCCAGTGGCCCCACTTCCCATCCAGCTCCCTGCTTGTGGCCTGGGAAAGCAGCCAGCTCCCTGCTTGTGGCCTGGGAAAGCAGTCAAGGACGGCCCAAAGCTTTGGGACCCTGCACCCGTGTGGGAGACCTGGAAGAAGTTCTTGGATCCTGGCTTCGGATCGGCATAGCATTGGCCATTGAGCTCACTTGGGGAGTGAATCATCAGACAGAAGATCTTCCTCTCTGTCTCTCCTCCTCTCTGTATATCTGTCTTTCCAATAAATAGATAAATCTTTAAAAAAAAAAAACACTATCTTGTAGCAGAATTGCACCCTCTGTGCTGCTACAAATCACGTGCCAATGATGCTCATTTAATTTCCAATTAAACTGAAGCCCAGGACTGGACCAACGCAAGCTACAAAGACTGCACCTCTTATCTCTGAACTATGTTGTGCCACATGCTTGTGGCATATATCCATGCTAAATATATTTTGCTCAGCTTGATATTAAATGGATTAGTTTTTCTTTCCTAAGATTCATGCATTTATTTGAAATGCAGAATGATGCAGAAAGATCCTCCAACCTCTGGAGAATAAATGAACATTTATCAACCTGTGTAGGTAAATGGCAGATGTTTGATAAATGAACATTTTACCAGAGTTGAGCCAGGCTGAACCAAGGATCCAGGAACTCCATTCAGGTCTCCCGCATGGGTGGCAGGAGTCCAAGCCCTTGGGCCGTCTTTTAATGCTTTCTCAGTCACATTAGCAGAAAATTGGATTGGAAGTGGAACAACTAGGGCTTCAACCAGCATTCTTATATGATGTTAGGGTTGCAGGTGGCAATTTAACCACCCACACCACAATGAAAGTCCCAGGCTGAGTTTTCTGAGCTCAAGTTGCTTTGAGACAAATGCTTCAGGAAAACATGAACTTCCTGATCCCTCTTTGTCTTTGAGTCCTGACAGCCTGCACTCCTCTACACATGTGGCCTGCCAGGCCATGACATCTCTCATTGTTCTTCAGTGTTTGCTGCTCAGGACCTGGAGAGTCTACTCCTGCAGGGCAGAGACTGTGCCTTTCCCTTCCTCCTGTGTCCAGCACAAAGCTTCACCTGCCCAGCATGAGCTTCCTGCAGAATCCAATTGATGAATGTGGGCGATCAGCTCCAGGAGAATCTACCCCAGGAAGAATGAAGGGGAGATGGGACTTTGAAAAGCCACAGTATCTGCCCTCTTAGACAACCAGGTGTGTGAGTCATGTCCAGGGCCTGACCTGGAGAAGGATGGTATTCTGCAGAGTCAGGGATGCTGGCAGCAGCCTGCTTGCCAGACGCAAGGGTTTCTTTAATGAAATCCAGAGGCAAGGAGCAATGAGCAACACATGTGTAGGACTGGCTCACACTCTCTCACGCATCCTGAAGGTTTGGGAGGCAATGTGGGGAGGCTCCATATGCTGGTGCTGCCACTACAAGGCGCTGTGTGTGTGTGTGTGTGTGTGTGTGTGTGTGTGTGTGTGTGTGTGTAGGGGTAATATGTATATGTGTGTGTGGAGGGGGTAGCTCCACTGCCATGACAAGGCTGTGTGCATGCATGTGTATAGGGGGTAGTGTGTGTGTGTCTGTGTGGGTGGGTAGTTTATAGGAGGACAGTGTGTGTGTGTGTGTGTAGGGGGTAATGTGTAGGGGTGGGAGTAGCATGTGTGAGGGAGTATGTGGATGGGGTAGTATGTGTGTTTCTGAGTGGGGGGTGGGGTGGTAGCTCTGCTGCCACAATAAGGCTCCCTGTGTGTGGAGGGGGTAGTGTGTGGGTCAGTGTGTGTGGAGGGCATAGTGTGTATGTGTGTAGGTAGTATGTGTGTCAGGGATAGTGTGTTTGGGGGGTTTTGTGGATGGGGTAGTATGTGTGTGTATATGTGTAGAGGGGATATGTGAAGGGAGTAATTGTGTGGGTGTACATGTGTGTGCAGAGCGGGCAGTGTGTATGTGTGCATGCCCATGTGTGTGAAGGGGTAGTGTGTGTGTGTGTGTGTGCATGTGGTGGGGATTGTGTGGATGGGGTAGTGTGTGTGTGTGTATGTGTAGAGGGGACAGTGTGTGCATGTGAAGGGGTAGTTGTGTGGGTGTACGTGTGTGTGCAGAGCGGGCAGTGTGTATGTGTGCGTACCTGTGTGTGGATGGGGTAGTGTGCGTGTGTGTGTGTGTGTGTGTGTGTGCAGAAGGGGGAGCTCTGCTGCCACAACAAGGCTCTGAGTGTGTGGAAGGGGGTAGCTCTTGAGCAAAGTATACAACTTCTCTGAGCCTCAGTTTCTTCTTCTGAGAAATGGAAGTGATCCCACATACCTTACAGGTTGTTGCGAGTTTTGTATAAAATTGGTTCTGGGAAATTCCTGGCATATAGCCACACATCCAAAAAAAAAAAAAACCTTTCCAACTGCCTGCCAGCTGGCATTTCAGGACCTTGAGGGGCAGACTCTGACAGCAGTTAGTGGCTATCCATGAGCTGCCTATCTGCAGCACCAGCTGCTACCAAACAGCTCTAAGGACAGCACAGAAAAGAGCATTATGAGAAAGAGTGGCCTGCATTTCAAAATGTGTGCATAAACATTTCATTGTCCATAGATCTGTAAAAGCATTCACATAACTGATAAAAGGTTAAAATCTAGAATATCCTGCAAATTCAAAACACCCCCATAACTCAGTAATAGCAATAAAACCTAATAAAAAGTAGACAAAGGACTTGAGCATTCTCCAAAGAAGTACAAATGGCCAATAACCACATTAAGATACTCAGTATCACTAACCATTACAGAAATGCAAATGGTGGCTTCTTCTCCCCAATTAAAAAAAAAAGGCAGAAAATAACAAGTGTTGACAATGATGTAGGGGCAACTAGAACCCTGTGCATTGTTTATGGAAATGCAAAACGGTGCAGCTGCTATGGAAAACAGGAACAATAGTGGTTCAAAAAACTTAAACATAGAATCACCATGAGATCCAGCAATGCTGCTTCTGAGCATAGACCCTAAAGCGGTGAAATCAGGATCCCAAGAAGATGTTTGTGCCTCCATGTTTGTGACAGCATTTTTCATAAATCAGAGGACAGAAGCAGTTCAAATGTCTATCAATGAAGGAATGGGAAAACACAATACAGTGTATTCAGCTACCAGAATGTTGAATAGCTTTATAAATAGGAAATTCTGACATGTTACAACATAGACAAAGCCAGTTCCAGAGAGACAAACACTGTATGTTCTCACTTCTGTGAGGCACGCAGGGTAGTGAAATTCAGTGACAGAGAGCACAAGGGTGGTTTGCAGGGGCTAGAGGAGGGCAGAGTAGGGAGTTAGGGTCTAATAGAACTGCAGATCTGTAAGATAAAAGGAGTTCTGGAGACTGGCCACAACAACTTGAGTGTACTTAGCACCATGGAACTAAAAATATGGCAAAGGTAAGCTTCACCTTAAACATGAGGACCATACCATGATTTCTTTTTCCATTTCCAAAACCAAGAAAGTACTCAGTTGTTTTAAGGGATGTGGTATGGAGCTGCAAGAAAATGAAGAACAAATGCCTTGGCCTCAAGAGGTTACAGTCTCAGAAGATACAAGATGAACATACACAAAGCAAGCCAGGATGAACCAATGTGGGTCAGTCTTGGAGAAGGCAGAGAAGCCTGCAACTGCCTGATGGGGGGCTCTGCAGGAGGCCTGGTGAGGCAGAAGAGTCTAGAAGGACCTGGGGAATAGAGGAGAACATTCCAGGCTTGGGACCAGGAGAAGAGACTTCAGAGAAGGAATGCAATGACATATTTCTGAGACAATGCGGAAGTCTGACTCCTTGGAGAGAGAAGCACATTGAGAAATCATTTGGGTAGATGGAGATGTGCCTGCAAGCAGCCTTGGATGAAAGCTGGCTATAATGTCTAAGTAATGTCACAGGAAGAGAGGACCATGAACACCATGGAGATGGTACATGTCAGAATACCCTGCACAATTCTCACCTCATGTTCTGGTGCAAATCTGATGGGGTCAGTGTTACTGAGACAGAAAATGAAGTAGAGAGGGTTGAGCAACTCCCCTTGACTCACCTCTCTCATTGGCAGTGCAGTTAGGACTGGAGGTGCCCTCCCAACTCTAAACAGAAAAATATGAACCCTTCATTTACTTACTTCTTGTTCCACAAATGAGGCATCTTCAAAAAGTTCAGGGAAGATGGAAATATCATGCATGGATTTCAAATTCTGTTGTACTCAATTCAAGGTAACTCTTTTACTATTACTCATTCAAAGACAGACAGAAACACAGACAGACAGACAAGAGCTCTCATCTATTAGTTGATTTCCCAAATGTCCTCAACAGTCTGGGCCACAGTCAGGAGCAGGGAATTCAATCCAGATCTCTCACATTATAGTCAAGGACCCAACCACTTGAGCTGCTGCATCCCAGGGTCTGCATTAGCAGAAAGCCAGAGCCAGGGGCCAATCCAATCTGGGACACGGGCATCCCAAGCAGAATTCTAGCCACTAGACTAAACATCTGCTACCTAAATTCACCTTTTAGTTTCACTTTCCTATGATCCTTTCAAGGTCCCTTCCTATTTATGAAGCTCCCAGTATGTGCCCGTCACCCTGCTCAACCCTGAAGATGGGTGAACTATGAAAGGAACAGATATGGAAAGTAAAAGCAGAAACTCGGTGTGAACTGAGGACAGGGGGTATGTGAGAAGCCTATCAGTTGCACACAGTGCAACACAGTGCTCATCAAAGGAAAAGGCCAGAGAGAAGCAAGCACTGAAGAACCATCAATGGACAGGAGGGCCTGAATGCTGTGGGAATGGAGCCAGTGGAGAGCTTTCTCAACAAATACACATCCCATGAAAACTGGAAGAACAAAGGAGACGAGTGATGGGAAAGGGAAACAGAGAATATCTTGGAAAACAGAGAGAGCATATGTGGGGATTGCTGCTCAACTTCCTCTACTCATCTCTTCAGTTTCTTTAAGCTAGCACTCCTAGGTGTGTGATAAATGGCACGCAAATCTATGAAGGAGAGAAAATATCTTAGCATGGCAAAAGCCTATGAGCTTGGAACACCATTGATGAGCTCTTAGGTCGCTCACCTAAATCATCATAGTGACCCAGACCTAGAGGGAGTTGAAATCCTGTGGAAAAGTTACATGCTCAACAAACAGATACAGAAAGTGCAGCTCTGAGTCGTCTCATCACCATTCTAATACTGGGTCCACTTCCAGGGCTGGCCCACATGTGTTGTCTTGTGCCCAGGGTCTCCTTGGGAGAGAACTTGAAGGGTGCTCAGTGGGTCCATCTTCTATCTCAAAGCTACTCTGTTAACTACGGAGGAGAGGGGGATGGGAAGGAACTTAGCTGGGATTCTAAATGTGAAATGAAAATTTATACCATCACCAGTTCCATTTGACAGCAGGAACCTAAGAAAACCATAAATACCAAAAGGCAAAATCCGTGCCTCAGTCTTTCCCAACAAGAGAGTTTCTTGGAAACAGGTCCAGAGGCCAGACTCCCACAGGGCACAGCCAAGGGGAGGAGAAGTTTGGAACAGGGTGAGAAAGGGGAACAGCACACAACTGATGGGAAAAAAGACCTGAGTCTGGGAGTCTGGCACAGTTCCGGAGGGCAGTGAGGAAAGGTGGGACAGGCCTGTCAGAACACAAGAAGCTGAGGGCATCTGTTCCAAGCCTCTTCTTCCTCCCATAGCCCTCCCTATCACCATCTCCCTCGTCACTGCTGGAAGGAGAACTCACAGCGGAATGATTTCCAGGACTTCCATGTCACCTGTGGACACTCAGAGCACAGAACTGATCTCAGAGGCCCAGAAAAACTCAGCACCCTGCTTCCAGCTCCGAGTATCCTACACCACTGCTGAAATCCTGCACAGGTCAATGCACTCCTGTGGGTTAAATATGAAATCACCCAAAGAATTTTGAGAAATTGGCCCTGCAGGGCACCACCAGTCAGGATTCAGAAACCAGCATGGATGGGACTAGAGAGAGGTCAGTATATCCAGTGAAATAAGCCAATCATATGATCTTACTCCCATGTGGAGGATTTTTGTTGTTGTTTCGTTTTAAACAGTGATAGAGGTTAAGAGCTTAATGCTGTTCGCCAGAGGTGAGTGAGGGAAGTAGATGGGAGGGATGGGGAAGGTTTGATTAATGGGTACAAAGTTATAGTTAGAAAGAAGTAAGCAACGCCGAGGTCCTATGGCACAGTACAGGGACTATGTATAATGTTAATAGATCATGCATGTCTATATGTTAAAAGCCTAGAAAGATAGGCTTAGTGAGTGCTTTCACCATAAAATGCTGCAAGAGTTGGCATCCGTACTGCCTGTTAAGACATGACTTTGGGGCCCAGCGCGATGGCACAATGGATAAGGTCCTCGCCTTGCACGCCCGGGATCCCATATGGGCACCGGTTCTATCCCAGCAGCCCCACTTCCCTTCCAGCTCCCTGCCTGTGGCCCGGGAAAGCAGTCGAGGACGGCCCAAAGCTTTGGGGCCCTGCACCCGCATGGGAGACCCAGAAGAGGCTCCTGGCTTCGGATTGGCTCAGCTCCAGCCGTTGTGGCCGCCTGGGGAGTGAATCATCGGACGGAAAACCTTCCTCTCTGTTTCTTCTCTCTGTATATCCGCCTTTCCAATAAAAATAAAATAAATCTTAAAAAAAAAAAATCAAAGACTACCAGAAAAAAAAAAAGACATGACTTTGGATACCAGCATCCATATCAGAGTGCCTGTATTCAGGTCCCAACTCTGTTTCCAGTTTAGGTTCCTTTTGATGTGTACCCTGCGAGGTAGGAAGTGATGGATTCAGTGGTCGGTTCAAGTAGCAAGGAGACATGTATGAGTTCCTGGCTCCTAGCACAGCCCTGACCACTATGAACATTTGGAAAGTAAGCCAGCAGATGGGAGACATTTCTTTATATCTATCTTCCTCCCTCTCCCCCTTCCTTTTTTGATTTCCCTCCCTTTTTTCAAGTAAACAAAAATAAAATAAAATAAAAAAGAACTAACCAAATGCTAAGAGGATGGCATTATGGTACAATAGGCTATGCCTCCACCTTCAATCTGCAATGTCAGCGTATATAAAGGCGGGTTCCAAACTGAGTTGCTCCACTTCTGACCCAGTATCCTGCTAATACTCCTGGAAAAGAAGTGGAAGATGACCCAAGTTTTTGACCCCCTGGACCCCTGTGGGAGATCTGAAAGAAATTCCAGGATACTAGTTTTGGCTTGGCCCAACCCTGGCTGACGCAGCCATTTGGGGAGTGAACCAGCAAATGGAAGTTCTCTCTCTCTGTCTCTCTTCCTTTTTCTGTAACTCTGTGTTTTAAGTAAATAAAAAATAAATCTTTTTTAAAAAATAAAAGTAAATGCTATTTAAGGAACTGGATCTGTTTGTTTACCCTGACTGGACATTATACAATGCATACACATACTGAAACATAAACATGTATAATTACATATATTAAAGACGTTTAATTTTAAGAACATGTTTTGAAAATAGGCAAATGTACTTTGAGGGAAAAATGCTGCCTCCTGTAGGGAACTTTTGGAAACCCACAGTTGCTGGCTATCTGGATAGACGGTCCTCACAACAATCACTCACTGAGGAGCAGCCTCCTAGGTCCCTCTCCATTCCTGCTCTGTCTATACTATGCCTCACAACCAGTGACATGGTGGCTGTCCTAATTTCTGTTTTACAGACAGGAAACTAAGCTCATAAACATAAAGCAAGTAATCCAAGATTGCCTACTCTGTGATGGCTCAGGATTTGAACCCAGGGCTAGCAGCCTCTTTCCCGTATGCTATTTTTTATTAGATGCACTATCCACAACCCACCTAGCTCCCAGGAGGCAGTCGCCTTCCTGTATATCCAAGCCGGGGGATGAGGTCACTCTGGCACTCAGGCACGCTCTGACCGGGCCAGCTTCCTAGTTCTGCAGTCTGAGAGCTGACAGCACGGCACAGCCGTGGGGACCAGAGCTGAATCCAGCCCTCTGCAGAGTCTGCTAATGTGGATGTGTTGGCTCAAACTATTTGGACTAAACACAGTCTAGAGAGCCTCCTGCTTGGGGCAAGGTTTTGTAAGAAGCAGTCAGAGGGGGAAAATACCCACGCCCACAGCACGGATGTGAGGAGTAAGTAAATGTACACAGATGTGGCAGGCAGGGCGGGGTTTGAAAGATAAAGCTGAGCTGGCTCAGTGGGAAGGGATGAGCTAACTTCCTGCATCAGCTCCTCCTGGCTCCTTTCTCCCCAGCAACTTCAAAGGCAGAAAAGGATGGGTCTAGCCTTGAAGGCTCCTGAACCAATGACTCCGAGAGGTGGGAAACTGCCACAACAGAGAAAGGCATCCATCCAGCTGCCCTCGGCTGGCTGTCACCCCAACCTTAGCAGGGTGTAATGGACAAATACAAACAGAATATTCAAGGTGTGCACACCATGTTTTGACAAATGCCTACCCTGTGTAGTGACAGCAGCAATCAAACTAATACACAGATTTTACTCCCCATAGTTGCTTTTTATTTTGAGAACATCTATGATTTAGTTTCTTCAAGAATATCAAGTACACATTATATTAGCTGTAAGTCACTAGGCAGTACACCAGGCCTCCAGAATTTATCTGATCACTGTAAATGCTTTGACATACATCCTCTCATTTCCCCCAGATCCTTTGCCCCTGGTAACCTCCATTCTACTCTGTTCCTATGAGTCAGACTACTTTTGATCCTACATCCAGGGAAATTCAGGCATGTTGGCTTTTCTATGACCAGCTTATTTCATGGAACACCATGCCTATGGTCACAAATGGCAGGATTGCATCGAGTGTATGGCTCTCCCACTTTCTTTACCCATTGCTCTATCAACAGCCACTTGCATTGTTTCCACATCTGGGTTAGTGTGGATAATGCTGTGACTACAGAAATTCAAAATTTCTGTGATTTCATTTCCTTTAGCTATCCACCCAGTAATGCAACTGCTAGATCACATGATAGTTCTATAGTGAATTTTTTTGAGGAACCTCCTCCATACTGTTTTCTACAATGGTTGTAACACTTAATATTCCATTTACTATCCCTTTCTGCCACATCCTCACCAACACAGGTTATCTTGAGTTTTTAATAATATTCACCTGAACAGGTTGAATAGGTGTGATGTGACTTCTTACTGTAATTTTACTTTGCATTTCCCTTACAATTAGTGATACTGAGCACCTTGTCATACCTGTTGGCCATTTGTAGATCTTTTCTAAAAACAATTCTATCCAGGTCCCTTGTCCATATTTTAATCAGGTTATTTGGTTCTCTACTAAGGACTTGCATGATTTCTTTATATGTCATTTGTGTTAACTCCTTATCAGACATACAGTTTGTGAATATCTTCTCCCACTCCATGGGTTGCCTTTTCATTTTGCTGCTTCCTTTGCTGTGCAGATGAATTATTCGTTTTTGATGTAGTCCCACTAGTTTATTTTTGCTTCTGCTGCCTGTGCATTTGGCAGCATCTTCCCCAAATCTCTTGGAAGGAGATGGAGAGCACCTGGGAGCAACAAGTGGGAAGGTCCAGCCCTGTCTCCCCCAACCTGTCTTCCCCAAACCTGTCCTGCACAGAGCAGGACAGACATAAACATTCTGGGGCCTCCAGGTCTGCAGGGAGCTTTCCTCAAGCACACAGCTCTATGCTTCAGCAGAAAAGACCGCGCTGAGTTTTTCTGGTCACAGTGGCTGTGATGCTGGCGACCTTCCCAGGTAATCCAGTTCAGGCTGCATTAGCTTCAAGCCACCCCCTGACCCTGACCTTCTGAGACCATAGCCCACAGCCTGTCAGCAATACCGTCCAGCCTGGGCACAGGCCCAACATGTTCCGGTGCCCATCTGCTGGGCTGGCCTGGGCTGGGCTGGCATCTGACTTGGGAATCCTGCCTCAGCGGGACTAGAAAGCAGAATTCCTTCTGCCTGGACATTGCTAACTCTGTCCAGGGCAGCCATACTCAGGCCCCTGGAAGATCCTGATATTTGTCTCCCTCCCCATTTCCACCCCATCTCACTCCTGACAACCGTCAGGGTGTTTTGTGCCTATGAAGCCGGGAAGGGTCAGATCCATGTGTGTACAAAGCAAGCTCTAAATGACAGAAATGTTGCTAAGAAGCTTTACTGCAGCCAATGTCAGCTTAGACTTCACTCCCATGACAGGTTGCACAACCTTGTGTTCCAAGACATCAAAAATATCCTGGTGTTGCTGAACACACAGTGGTCTGCAGGCTCCAGGTCTCGCCTGCAGCCTAGCACAAGCCTGTTCTGTAATCATGACTTCTTCATAGCCACAAACCAAAGCCATCACATTTGGGATTGCTGGCACCAGCCTCCTAGAGCCTCATTTCCACTACCAGAACTTCCTGCATTTAATTTTGATAATTGGTGAGCTGCATAATTTTTTTCTGCAAGAGGGCCATTTCAGAAAATTGCTTCCATCTCATATATATTTTTAATCAGATGTTTGAAATCAGAAAATGTGATACAACAAAGTAGTTATTACTTTCCTGTTTGTAAAGATTTTTGTTGAGCAAAAAGTTACAAACACTTTGGAAACCACTGTGTAATTTGTTTATTATAAGGCAACTCCTGTTACAACACTGCTGGACTCTCAGAGGTCTGTGAACTGAGAGAAGCTAGGTAGAATGACAATAGCACAGGGAGAAGGAAACAACAACGAGGCAAGGGTTTGGTGCTGGGAGGAGTGGTTGCCAAGTGAATCATCAGACCTACATGAGAAAGCAAAAGCCCAGATCATAACAAGATGATCTCTAAGGGACTTGGTGGGGGGTGTCTAACAGCAGGGGGTCTCCAAAAACTAGCATCCTGGGAGACCCCTGGAGCTGAGGCTGGATGGGGAGGAAGGACTTGCACTGGTTGTGGGCAGGCAGCTTCCTGGTGGATCCAAAAGATATATGGGGAAGGGGAGCAGGAGCAGGAGAGGAGGCAGAGAGGCTTGGGAAAGGTTACCCTCTGACAGTGTTGCACTTTGTCACCCTCCCTCTCAAGCTCATCGCAGCTGAAAAAGGACCAGGCTTGCTGCCATGTGCTGACACTCCCTTCCAAAGGGAGTTTTGTCACCATGTGCTGTGCTCCGGGCCTCTCCCTCAATCTCAGAACCCCACCTTCCCTAAAGGAGTCCCCACTCCCCAGACTCAGCTGTTGGCAAGGGAAGTCGTCACACAGTTTCACTGGGTTAGGCCAGCTGACAGCAGCAAAAGCTGTTACTTTCCGCAGCTCACGGATGGCTTATGTACTTCCCGGTAATTTTGCTGTTCTTAATAGTAGATTATAATGATGCCTCAGTTCATCACTGCCAATAGCTCTAAAGTTCATTAAGATGAGTAACCCATTGTCATTCAGGCCCCAGCAGATACAAGGGGTCTGTTAAGATATGATCCCTCTACTGTAAAATGTACCCTTTTTAGCATATCGTTCAGGGATTCCAACAGATACACACACTCTAACAGCCATCCCATCAAGATATACAAGAGTCTGTTACCTTGAAAGACCACCTGTACCTTGTCTACTCATCCCCCACACTCATCCTGGAAGCTGTTGATCTATTTCCCAACCCCAGAGTTCTGTCTTTTTCAGAACACCACATACATGGCATCCTCCAGTAAATGACCTACTGATTCTGGCTTGTTTCACCTCTGAAGTCACCAGGTTTTCAAAGAGGATGGTGAAGAAAAAATTTGAGGGGTCTAAACATCTGATGAATCCTCAGGTCACAAAAAGGTAGAGGAAAGGGGAAAACAAGAGTACTGAAGGCCACCTTTGTAGGTGACCAAGGCTGCTCTGAATTGAAAATGTGGCCACGCTTAGATGCAGAAAGGTCTTGCCTGGCCAAGCACAACTCAGGGCGAATCAAAAAGGGTAGGCACTTTGGTCAGTAGACAGACATTTCAGTCGTCTGTGTGGCCTGGAATAGGTTGCTTAGCCTTTCTGAGGTGCCTCAATCTTTCCTCTGCCCTTGAGGCTCAGACCCAGCAATGAGACCACCATGTCTTCCTGGCCACAACAACAAGTTCAAAGATGCACTTTCCCTGAGACCGCTGCTGAAGCTCTCAGGAAAGATACTCTCCACCTCTTGTTATTTGTAGGTCCCTGAAACATTAACAGCTGCGTTTAAGCCTGGGACTCCTGGTGGTCATTGCTGCCCTGATTTGGGAAGATCTTACCTGAGAATACAGCAGCCTGAAAGGACAAACGCAGCAACCTGCCATCTATCCCCAGGCCTATAAGTGAGGCAATAGAGTCCCTTAATTTGCAGAGTTTGGACAAGCTATTACCTAGAAGTGCTACAGTGATTATAAAATGCCACCTGTGATAGAACCCATGTAAAGTACATGTATGTATGACATTACAATTCATCTACTTCAGTCTCTAGAAACATAATTTCCCAAGCCTATACCTTTAAGAGTTGTCACATCTTAATTTCTAATAGCACTAAGGCCAAAGGCAACACATTTGTTATGCCACATGATAAGGAAATAATAAGACTTATGAGCACCAGTTAGGCTTTCATTAAAGCCCATGCACTCAGTTCAGCACGTTTCAGCCAACACTGAGAACAAGGTAAAAGGCTAGGATCTGCAGTTACATAAAGACTAACAGGGGTGCTGGATCTCTGTCATAAATGCAGTCCAAAAGAAGGAGAAAGCACATCTGGCTGGGAGAATCAGAAAACAGACCCTCAAAGACATGAGATTTGAGAACGGATGAGCTTTCAAACAGCAGCAGACAAGAAAGTGCATCTAAGGAAAAGCAAGGCATAAGCAAAAGCATGAGGAAGGAAATGCACAGGTCATTCAGATAAGCACTTCTGGCTGAGCAGGATCTACAGGTGCACAGAAATTAAGTCAGAAAGACTGAGCAAATACCATAAAAGACTCGGGTTGCCGAGCAAGAACTCATTATTTAATCCTACAGCAAAGAGAAGACCTGCAAAGATTTGAGCAGGAAAATAACATAATTAAAACGATGTTAATCAATGATTTGAATTAACATAATTAAACATATAAATCTGCTAATACTTGTACGATGAAGCTAGAGCTGGAAAGAATTGGCAACAGGGAGATCAGTTAGGAGGAAACTGAAAAAGCCCAGCGGAAACTTCAGGTGCCTGTGGCAGGCTGCAGGAAGAAGGATGTTGGTACAAGAGGCTGGTCAGGAAGCAATAGACAGACTTTGCAAGTATCATACACAACAGAAAAGGAAATGAATGATACAGGAGGTCTGAGCCAGGGAGACCGGAAGAATGGGGGTGCTGCTATAACCAGGAAAGGATGCTGAAGTCAGGGGAAGAATACAGGTTCATTCCCAACTCTGTTGAATTTGGGGTGCTGGAGTGGTCTCTAAGAAGGGCTGTGAATGCACACACTTAGTGGGTGGGGTGAGTGTCAGGACCCAGACAGATGAAGGACAACTCTGTGAGGCAAGAAGGGCCCAGCAAACAGGGCAAAGAGAACAGTCAGGTGGACACTGGGAAGACCAAGAGGGGTGTGGTGCTGAACTTGACACTTTCAACCTTGATATGGTACAAGGTGGGTTTGAAAAAATTCATGAAGGGGCCATTGTTGTGGTATAATGGATAAAACCACCACCTGCAGCATGAGCAATCCATATGGGTCCCAGTTCCAATCCCAGCTGCTTCAGGTGCCTGCTAATGTGCCAGGAAAAGCAGTGGAGGATGGCCCAAATGCCCACATGGGAGACTCAGAAGACGCTCCTCCCTCCTGGCTTCTGGTCTGTCCAGCTCCAGACACTGTGGCCATTTGGGGAGTGAACCAGAGAAACAAAGACCTCTCTCTGTCTCCCCCTTCCCCTGTAATTCTCTCTCTCATAAATAAATAAAAAAACAAAGAAATATTTTTTAAAAATAAAAAGTTCATGGTAAGTGGAATTAGAAGATAAATTTGGCACAAGCAATTGGTGCAGCTGTTAAGCTATGTGGGAAGCCCGCATCCCATACTGAAGTTCCCAAGTTGAAGCTTCAGGTCCTCTCAACATCCAACTTCCTGCTAATGTGTACCACAGGAGAGAGCAGCTGCTGAATCAAATGGTTAGTGCCCTTCCACACATATGGAAAACCTGCACTGATGGAAAACCTGCACTGAGTTCTAGGCTCCCGGCTTCACCCCGGCTGCAGCCCAGCCCCTACCATTGCCATTCTCTCTCTCTATCTCTCTCTCTCCCCCTCCCTCCCTTCCTCCTTCCAGCTCTTCGCCTTTCAAATAAATAACACTTTTTAAATAATAAAAGGTAAGTTTATTTTGGTGCAAAAAACCATCTGAACCCCATGCTGGTTTTAATAACACATATTTTCCATGAACTTTTTGAAGACTCTGCATGTCTGTTACAGCTCAAGGGAGAGGACACCCAGTGATGGCAGATGCTAAGGGAACAGTTAGAGTCTGTGGGAGGAGACACACCCATGAAGAGGCAAAAGAAGCCTAGAGAAGATTCTTGGCAGCCAGCTGCAAGGAAACGAGACCCTTGGTCAAACTCACCCTGTTCTGGATCTCCCACCATGAGAAGGGGGCCGCCACGTCCCCCTCTGCCTGCTGGGACCACCCACATGAGCTGGACAGGTGATGCCTCTCAGTGTGCTGGGAGGAAGGGGAGGAAGAGCACAGCATGTTCCAGGACAGGCAGCCCTGGATTCTGCCAGGCCTGGGTGGCGGGGGGGTGGGGGTGGGGGAATTTCACAGCAGTGTTTGGGAGCTCCTGATTTATGGGAAAGCTGAGCACAAGCTCCAGCAGCCAGGCAGCCTGTGAGGCAGTCAAGACATGGGCCTTTGGTAATCCACATTTGCCTGCCTATTCACCCACCTCCCCAGAGGGGCTGCATCTGGAATACAGCCCCAGGCGAGGAACATCTGGCCTCAGCTGGTGAAGCTGGCACAGCCACACTCCACTGGGGAAACTGCCCAACCCCAAGTTGCACGCCATGAGCAAGTCACTAATGGCCAGGCCAGGGCCCCGCCAGACACACCATGGAGTAGAACACCTTTCCCTCTTTCCCCAGCTCCTCTGGTCACCCTGTTGTGGCCATCCTCCAAGCTCAATGTGGTCCTCATCTTCATTCATTCTTTCCATGAAAATGCAGGGTACTGGGAAGGGGCAACCTTCCAACAATGAGAGAAAACAGGCCCAGTGTTCTCTAGTCTCCAGAAACAGGAACCAGCCCCAAAGGTGACCTCAATCCCTGACAGAAAGTGAGAGGAGGTTGGAACAGGACAGATTCAGGCAGCATCAGAGAAGTCAGAACAAGGGATAGACTCCAGGGCAGGAGAACTCAGGGAAGCCTGCCTGGAGGAGCTGGCTTATCAGGGGTCTGCTTTGTATAATACATTTATCTGTCTGCAAATAATTTCTCCCAGGGTCCCCCCAGCTCTGGCACATAGTGACATTGAGGAGATTTGCCCTGTTGTCACACAGACCTGTCCTCCAACCCCACCTGTCACATAGAAGACCTCTGATTTGGGGCACCTGACTTCAGGGCCTCTGTGACTCAGTGTCCCCTGTATGAGACAGGAATGAAGTGTGTATGTCCAGTGTCAATGGGAAAGAGTACATCAACAGATGGAAAGACTTGGCACAGTGCCTGACACACAGTTGGTGCCCAATTAATGTCAGTTCCCTTCCCCAACTCCCTCAACAACTCTAGGATCAAAACCATGCCCTCCTAGTAGCAACTCTCCTCCTCACCTCCAGCCTGGCATCTACAATCCCTGCCCTCCACACTCGTTGTCATAAGCATAGACAAAACATACCCAAGGTTCCCATCTCTGTTGTTTTTCTCTATGAAAATCTGGCACTGACGTTCCTGCCCCTTCCTGACTCCCCTGAGCCCTTCTCCTTTCCAGTAACTCTCCTAAGAGCCAACACATGCACCGAGACCTGCCAGGCACCCAGCTTCATTTGCAAAACAACTCCATGAAGTGGCAAATGGCTATTATCACTGCTAATGACACCACAAAGCTGTGAGGCATAGACCTGGGGACCAGAGCTAATAGGAACAACAGAGGCAGCTATAATGCCAAAGTGTAAGGGATCCACACCAAATAGTACTACAGCTGTCTTACAGCTTCTCTGAGAACTTTCTAGAACTGTCCTTACACAGCTTGGAGATCCTGGTTTGCTTGGAAGGGACAATCGCTGAAGGCTGAAGCAAAGGACAACCTGCATCCAAGAGGACAATGATTACTGGGAGATGGGGCACCAGGACACAGCAGCCATAGACATGGGCCCAAGCCTCAGGATGGAAAGCCGCACATGGCATTGTGACTACAACAGGTCCATAGGTGCCACAGGAGCTGCCCACATCACAGGCTGCTGCCACCAGAAACCTCCCAACCCTTGTAACTCTAATTGGCACACGGGAGTGTGACTGGAGGTTGCCCTCAAGATCAATCCCCATGGTCCAAGTGATATGGAAGCAGGATTGAGAAGGTGAGAAGGTGATGTAGGTACAACCAGTCTCACCAGTGTACACAGGGAGTGCTCTGAGCTGGGACAGCCTACCAGAATTGCTTCAAACTGGGGTAAAGGATGTGGGGTTTTACTCCCCAAAAACTGTGTGTGTGATGCCCTGGGGAAAGAGCAGTCTCTTCCATCAAGCATAATGGTCTTAGGGAAGTGGGGCTTAGAGCAAGCTGTCCAGAGTCAACATTCTCAGCTGCTGGGGTATGAGGGCTTTGGACCTCTGTGGGTACACGCATCACAGAACCCACCCTACTCAGCCCAGCATGGCCTTGGCAAGGCAAGAGGCTAGGGCCCAAAGTGCTGTTATTCTAGGCAGGCACAGAGCACCCCACCGGGGTGCCTCACCTCTTTTAGGGTTTGTCTGACTCCCAAGCCACACCATAAAACCTCCTCTCTTCCCACAGACCTCTGCTTACTACCACAACCTCAGTCATGTGACACAGATAAACCCACATTTAGATGCAGGTAAACTCTATCTTTCAAGATTGCAATCCTTAGGGGAAATGAGGTTCAACTACAGACACAGGGTGATGATTTTCACCAGCTGCTCTTCCTAGCTATGCTATGTAAGAACAGAAACCATGTACCTCTTAGTATCAAAGCTACCCAGCCTCAACAGCATGTCCCACATGCTTTCTATACAAAGTAAACATGGAGTGGCCCTGACAATAAGGAGATTTTCCAAAGCCTGGTTTTCCAGACCACCCCACCAAAAAAAAAAATTTACGCAGTGACACCTGGCGCAGTCACCAAGTGAACTCACTGCTCTAAGAAGGCAGCACTCAGCGGGCTCTGAGAGGCTTCAGGCTTCAACAGAGTGGACAGAGATGCCAGAAGTCCCCAGTGGGGTCAGGATGGAATTCGAGGATTCTGCTGTCTCCTGCAGAGCCTCTTAGTTGAGTAGAAGGAAGGCTGAGCCATAGAGATGGAGGAGAGAGGAAAATGGGCATTTCCGGCCAGCTGTGAGACCCTTGCTAAGCTCTCACCCTCCCCAGCAGGCCAACACCAACCGACCTGCATACCCCATACCATCCCAGCAACCAGAACCCCTCTCTTGTGTTTCCTTTTCTCCATGTTCTTCATCAAGTCATCCCATAGTACATTATTTGTTCTTTCCCATGTTTACTCTCTATCTTTTTAAAGATTTATTTGTTTGAAAGGCAGAGTGACAGACACACAGAGAAAAATCTTCCATCAATTGCCTAACTCCCCAAATGGCTACAAAGATCAGAGTTGGGTCAGGTGGAAATCAGGAGCCTGGAACTCCATCAGGGCTTCCCATATGAGAGTAGGACTCCCAAACACTTAGGTGCATTAGTTGGAACTGGATCAGAATGGTATAACTGAGACCCAAAAGAATATTCATGTGGGATGCTAGCATCACAGATAGTGGCTCAACCGACTAGGCCACAATGCAGTCTTTGTTTATTGTCCACTATCTGCTGCTAAAATGTAAGCTTCACAAAGGTAAGGATCTTGATTGTTTTGTGAACTGCTTGATCCCAATCCCCAATGATAGGTGGACTACAGTAAGTACTCAAGAAATAGTTATGGAGTGAATGAATGCTGGTGCAGAAGCTGGCATTTCTTGGGCACTTACTGTTACCAGTCACAAAGGAAGAGGTGTTCAGCAGGTTGCAACCCCAGCTCTCATCAAGCACATGGTCAGTCCCTCCAGCACTTTCTCAGCTAGGTCAATCTCTGTCCCAGGACTCAATCCTTACCATACTGCCTTTGTTTGCAAATAAATTCATTGATTTTCATTGTCTGTGATTGCTCTTATGCTTCCATGGTACGCAGGAACTGTGTTCACAGATTGTATGGGCCACAAAGCCAGAAAATAACTCTCTGGTTCGCAAAAGGAAGCTATCAACCCCTGCTCCAGGGCACTGAGGAATTACAGTGAGTTAGCTTCTCTCCTGTTCAGCTACAAATGCACATTAGGCCTCATCCTTTGAAGAACTGTTAAAAAAAAAAAAGATAAAATAAACACATGACTCAACCTCTCTAATTTTAAGGACAGATGACAATAATACCTTCTTCATACAGTTGTTAGGAAAAATGAATGACATCATGCATGGAAAACACTTAGCATGAGGCCTCAAGGTGGATGAAAAAACTCAGCCCAGACTCCAGAAACTAACAAACAAACAAAAACCATGAGGTGGCATTAAGAAAGCCTTGGGCTTACTGTCAGACACCCTGGGTTTTCAATTTCCATTTATAAGAACAAGGTTTAAAATGAAGGTTCCTTGGGACTTGAGCATTCTAGACATCTGTGACTAAGATGGAAAGATCACATTGTCACATGTAAGACAAATGACACCCAAGAGCACAGCCACCTCCATCAAAGGCAGCAACAGGCCTGAAAGGATCATGTGAAGAGTGTGTTCGGGGTGTAAAGTGTTGGGGTAAGGTTCTGGTCAGGAAGACGGTGCTTAACCACAACTGTCACTGCTTCTATTGTTACCATTTGGCTTGCCAGAGCAGCCTTCAGGAAAGTCTCTGGCCATGTAGGTATCAGGTGGCCAGCTAGGATCTTTTTTTTTTAAGTTTTCCCTAAAACCAACCCCAAACAATTTACCCTGTCCCCTAACCTTGATCCTCATCCTTTAAAGCCAAAACTGATAGTACATCTAATTTATACAGAATAACTTCTCAACCATCATCTTACTCCCTTGATGGGCTGCAAAATGCCTTCTAAAAATAGATGAAGTCATACTTTAAAAAATGTTCTTCCACAGAGAGTAGGCATGGTGTTTAGATAACACACCACCTCCCTCTGCCGAGTTTAAACCAGTGACGGCTTCAGCTACCCCTGTGGCTTCCCAGTGTTCTTGGTATGTTCTGAAAATACAGAAGCCACATGTGGATCCAAGGGGCAGAGATCAACACAGTGGTGAGAAACCGGTGTCAACGGGGCCCAGCTGATGACAGTCAGCTCCTCTGGGTAAAACAACAGATGTCACACAAAAGCTTGTTCAAATCCTCTAAGCTACCTGGAGGGTCTTCCCTCCTGCTCCAAATCCTCTTAGCCTTCTAGGCAGAACTCCAGTACCCTCCTCCACTGACAACACAGCACTCACTGGTGTGTTCCACCCGGGTGCAATGGTTAGACACAGAGAACATTCTGCCATGCTATTCTCCATCCTCGTTACACATCCATTCCCAGAGGGTCTCACTGTATCTCCCATATCACCTTGCACTTGGCTCATGTTGAATAAATGTCTGTGGCCTAAACAGGTGAGTCAACCATTCTTATATACACATAATTTTCTTCTCAAGATTGTTTTGTTTGCCTAATAAAAATTAACTAGGCCCAGCTGAATAAAATTAATTTCACGTTGGGTGGATAGGGGACTGTATTATGGTGAGCATCCCTGTATACATCTTTATCCAGGAATATTTGCTCAGCAAATGGAAGACCTATTAATAAGAACACAAAGGCCAAAGCAAAAAAGCTTGGCAATACTAAACCTCCAAATACATTATTAATTTTATTTTCCTATGAGGAAAGTGAAGCCTAGGAATTTGAATGGCTTGTCCAAGATCAACCAGCTATAAGCTGCAAAGTCAGTCCTGGCATTCAGTTTGAAGTCCCCTTCTACTACCCAACTGTCATCCTACAAGAACCTCTGTGTCACTTAGGAAAACAGGATGGCTGGCTGACAGGCAATAGTGATAGAGTCCAGAGTCTCCAGGAACATACTGAATTCTTGAAATCAATAATATTCTTTTTTTAAAGATTTGTTCATTTTTATTGAAAAGGGAGATTTACAGAGAGAAGTTCAGACAAAGAGAAAGATCTTCTGTCCACTGGTTCACTCCCCAGGGGGCCGCAATGGCCAGAGCTAAGCCAATCCAAAGCCAGGAACTGGGAACTCCTGGTTCTCCCACATGGGTACAGGGTCCCAAGGATTTGTGCCATCCTTGACTACTTTCCCAGGCCATAAACAGGGAGCTGGAAGGGAAGTGGAACAACTGAGATACGAACTGGTGCCCATTAGGGATCTCAGCACATGAAAGGCAAGGACTTTAGCCCCTAGGCTATCAAGTAGGGCCCATCAGTCATATTCTTTACAAGGAAAATACAACCTGAAAATCAGAACTATATGGCTGAGATGCCAGCATGCTCTGAAGCCACACAGCAGTCACTGGATACACCAGACTGGTTAAGCTATTCCAGAGAACTAAAATCAGGGTCTCCTGAGAGAATGCAGGAGCAGGCCATGTCATCACAGGATAAGGACATGAACAGATATGTGTTACAAAGGTCAACCTGAAGTCAAAGAGTTGTCCTGAGTAGCAGGACATAGGGCTGAAGGGAAAGATGAATCATGGCCTTTAAGAGGGCAAACCGGTTAGGAAAAGGAACCATGACTTCCCAGTGCACAGCTCCAAGTCAAGTTACTTACCCAGGAATTCAGGATCCCAGAAGCACAACTGGGTTGAACATTAACACTTAAATGGTCCTGGAAGACTCCCAAGATTCATTGCAGTCACCCTCTCATTACCACCTTGGAAACACATGTGATCTCACTCTGGGCACTCACAGGGCCCGCTCTTTCCCTCTTGCATATTTCAACAGGGAGGATTGACTGGCTGGCCCTTTCTACCAAGCAGCTGCGGGAAGGAAATAACTCCATATGTACACCATGCAGCTTGAAAGAGCAGGGCAGGCAGAAGTGGCCTCTCCCGCCCTGTGCGTTCCCCACCATCTGCAAACACAGATTAAACACTGTTCACCTGTCTCCTGGTTGACGACACTGCATTCCTGAGTTTCTATGAATTTAGTCCTGCAGTGACTCTGGAACAAGTACCAGGTGAGTTTAGAACTCCAAATGGAAAGAGGCCGGAACCGTCTCAGCACTAACACACGTGATCAGCAAACTCACACTCAGAGAGCCAGATAGCAGGGTCACCCGAGGAGGGAACAGGATACTGGCCCATCTGCTCTCCCTCTTCTCCCAGTTTCGCAAGGGAGGGCCATGGAGACATAAGTTCAGCATCCTTTTTTGCTAAGGTTGTTGCCACAGTGTGTTCTAGATCTCCAGGGGAGTGTAGGGTCTTCTCAGCTGTCCTGCAAGGTCAAAGTTATTTTCACAATAACACTAACACTTTTTGTCTCTTTCACTCTCCAGAGCTGCAGGGGCTGCTTGACATGATATCACAACATACTAGCTGCAGAAGCAGTTAGAAGAACGCAGGTGACATTCAAGCTGAACGCAACAAAGATCCACCGAACTATAAAGCAACACCATGCTTTGAAGATGGTCATCTTGGAAAATACAGTTCCATTTCATAGTGGTGTGCTCTTTGCAAGTTATCTTTTATCAATCCACTTATAATTTTCTCAGTTTTCATCTTAATGTTGTAAATATTGACAGATAAAACCAATGCACAAAAACTCTTGGGGTGGGGACTCTTACTATATTTCAAGAATTTAAGTTTTGATCTTGAGTCCCAAAAGTTTGAGAACCACTAACCCCTAACTAAGGAAGATGCTGTCATCCCATTTGTTCCTTTGGAAACTACACCTGAATCACACTGATGCTTTTGGTCCATCAGACCCTGTCACTCAGTGTCTGGTCCAAGCACCCAGTCCTGTATGAAATCTGGGTGACCTTACCCCAGCTCCCTGGGCATTCCACCTTCAGAACTCCTCTGACAAGAAAGTTTTCCATCTTACCTAGCATTTCATAGTATGCTGCTCTGTGACATCCTCTGTGCTGTTGTCCTGAATTATATAACTTCCGTTGTTATTTAACTTTTCCCGTGGGTGTGTCTTGCTTCCCCAAGGCAATGCAGGAACTCTGTAAATGGGTCTGAATCTCAGCTCTGCCTCTGAACTACCCAACTGATACTCAGCAAGTGACACAGGCTTAATTTCCTTGTTCCTGAGAAGTCGAGTGGGCAGCCTCCCTAAGAAAACCAGTCTATTAGAAACATGGCCATTGCTCATTCAATACCACCTAGTTCAGGATCTGGGGGGAGAACTTGAATCTAGAGCACTAAGGAAGATGCTGATCTACAGAAAGCAGACAATCTTCTTCCCATCTACATAGCCATGATATACAGAACCAAGTTTATCTATCACCTGAGTGAATGGTTGGATGAATGAATGAATGAATGAATGATGCATGAATCAATAAGATCAAGTTCAAGTCTTACCAGAGAATAGCACTGCCTTCCTAGGCAGACATCTGAAAATGAATGCTGAATGGGAGACAGAGTGCTGGTGAACGAGAATTACTGGCATTTAGTGGGCAGGGACATCGCTAAGACACCAGCCACCCAAATACGACAGATTTCTGTCTCAAGCACAAAGTTTACAATCTGATACCTCTTACTGAATCTCTCACCCACTCACAGAAGAGGGTCCCTGTGTCACTCCTGAAACCACCACTGGGCTCTACTGGGAAGCCTCAACTCCGACCTCCCATGTACTTCTCTTACCAGCGATAGGTTGAAATGACAGTTTGTCCATATCATAACATCTCAGTCCCCGCAGTCTATCTTAACTTCCCCGAGGGTGGGAAACAGACTGCTGGCTTCTTCCACCTAGAGTATGCTGTTACAACTCTGCTTGCTATTGCAGTCTCTAACCTGCTGTGTCAAATCAGATTCCACTGCTTTGGGCTATAATCCCTAAGAAGGTCCACCAAACAAACCCATGGGAACTCCTTACTAACCATCTGCACGTTTTCATTCTTTTGTGTATGAGAGGGACAGTTTTTTTTTGGGGGGGGGGGTCATAATTTTATTTGCTTCAGATTATACAGAAAGGAGAGGACATTTCTCATTTCTCTATATAGCAAATACTATGTACATATGGACATACAGCAATCAACTGAGCGAGCTGAGAAAGAGGAACATCCCCAAACATGCAATGACAGTACCCATCCTGTAGGTGAGAATAGCCCATGACAATAACAGATACCTTCAGTCCTCTCCACCTTCTGCTAATAAAACCACGTTTTTTTTTTAATTTTTAGATGATCAGTAGAATCAAGAGATATTCCATGAGTTTTAACCAATTTAGCCAACATTGAATATCAACTCTGTAGGAGACTTAACTCACACTCATACATTAAAGACACTGGGGAATTCAGAAATAAAGAAATGTGTTTAACTTTTAACTTAGTATTCCCTAAACATTCTTTATCATAGAAGCCTTTCTTTCTGAAACAACCAGTAATAGCTCACAGAATTCACTGGTGCTCTTTGGAAGTCAGGATTCATCCTTGGATTCACAGATCTCATTTTCCTGACTTGGACTCTGGCCTTTAAGAGCTGGCTTTCTGTAGAGCTTGCCTCCAGATCTATCTTTGAAACCCAATTGGCATAACACACAGTTCTTGTAACTTGAATAGACACACTGACTTTGTACAATGATGGCAAGCTCCTGATTATTGTTAGGTCTGCACAAACAGCTGGCAACTTTCTCATGTGCAAACCTAGCAGTGGGCAACTGGGGACAACTTTGCTTTGGCAGGTGCAGAACCAGTTAGTAATGTCTGAGATTGTGTGACAATCACAACCAGATGGTGAGTATCTGGTGGTCAGAGACCAGAGACATTGCTTAGCAGCCTCTATATAAAGAGCTCCCCAGTCCAAACACCAGTGGTACTCAGACCAGGAGCCCTGCAAACACACACTCTTGCTGATATTCTTGGTAAGTTACTGAAACAATGACTGTTGCCCCCAAAGGATTCTTGCCAACCAATCAACTTCTCCAGGGAGCCCATCTCTGCTTATGAGCCTAACACCTCCTTTAACATGCACAAGAGACACAGCTGGGACTCCAATGCTGGTCACTCAGAGAGTAAAACTGTGATGTCACAGCATTCTCTGTCTAAGTCTCTACCCAGAGTTAACAACCATATAAGATCATTCATACACTGTTAATTTCATGTGCCCCAAAATTGCCTATTTGTGTGAAAGGAGCCAGGTTAGCTGCCTCCTTACCTATCACAAGGGCAGAAGAAGAGTGTGGACATACCTTGTAGATGACTTAGTGGGGGCTCAGCAGCAGTAGCAGCACTATTATCATAACAGACAAAGCTCCTGAGAAAGAAGATTCACAACCCTCTTTTTGCAGTAAAGACAGATGAAAGAACTCAGGAAACAAAACGGAAGTGCAGTGCTCCCAAATTACTGTGCTTTAGGGCGAGGCTAAGGTAGTTTTCCTTGTGCAAGCAAAACTCCCCAAAATATATACACATTTACACATATGTGTTTAAACATAGATAAGTTTATAGAAAGAAAATGGATGATGAATATGGAGTTAGATGGCTGACTGACTAAGTGAGAAATTACAACAGCATCTGAGTGCAACTCTCCTGATCATTCAATATTTACAACCTGGAAGCAAGAGAAGCTATATGGTGAGTGGACAGTGCAAGGATTAAGCTCCTTCCTCACTGTAGTCACATCACCCTTATCCAGGCCATGCCAGGGGGCCCACATAGTGGAATCCCCTGCCTTTCATTCAAGGACCTTGGGCAGGTTCAAGTCCCCAACATTAGCCCTGATCCTGGAAATCTGGGGAAATGGTCCTTCTTAGGAATTCTAGTCTTGCTCGGGTACCTGTGACCCCTAAAGGTTAAATACCAGTCAAGTGCAAAAATACAAAGAAGGAAAAGCAAGAGTTTGCAGATCTCCAAAGTCACTGTGGAAGTGAAAAACTAAAACAGGACATGAGCAGCGAGGACTTGGCTGAGAACAGGGAACAGGGCCCTTTGACCCTCTGTCCAGCATGAAGGCTTCAGGTATGCTTTAAGAGGCAACAAGGGAGGGAAAGACATAGAAAAAGATTTGGGGGTCTTCAGTTTGCCTTCAGCCAACACTGCTCAACCTGTCCCAAACCATCAGAGCCCAAAAGGCTGCATAAATCAGAAAGAGACAAAATAACCAACAAGTCACCACATAAAAAGCAGTTTGTACGGTGGGACAAGTGGCAAGAGGCACAAAAGTACCTGAACTCTAGCAAGGAGCTAGAACTGGAGAAGAGACAAGAGGACATGGGCCACACTGAGCAACACAGCAATTCCTCCTCCAGGCCAGAAGTCCCTAGAGGCCAGGGAGCACACCCAATATTCACAGGAAGTGAGAGGCACCACCATATGCCATGGCCTGGACAGGTTCTGCAGCCCAAAGACCCTGCCTTTGTCCCTGAGAAGCTGAGTGACCTGGGATAATGTGGCTGTGGCTTTCACCGCCTTGTCCCCAAGGTTAGAAGGGTTCAGGAAGGACAAGGATGACAAGGGACTCTCAGACTCCATCCCTGCACAAACCTGCCTTCCCTACTAACCCCTTCCTCACCCCTTACCATGAAGATTTTGTTTTTGAGATGAATCCAACTCTTTACAATATACTTGCCTGTTTCTATAGAGACAGTAGACCGACACTTGTGGAAAATGCCAGAAGCAGCCAAGTCTCTGAAAGGGATGGGCAAGAGGTTCTGGCTTCTGAGAAGCCCCAGGAGAGTGGAAGACAATGGGAAGATGAGGAAAGCAAGGGTTGGGGAATTCCTCTGAGAGCAGGAGGAGCCCAGAGTGGACTGGGAGCAAAACCAGCTGGATCTTTAAGGACTCCTAGTTTCCCAGCCAGCATAAACATAACTCAAGGAGCACTTGCATCTACTGGGGGGTACCAAGGGCTCAAAACAGGAGTCAGTGGGTTTCCTCTCACCAGGAGCTTCAGCCTGGCTAAGGTAACAAGAACAATATACTTGAGGACAGTCCAAGGCCAAATATGCCACCATATGAAGTCCCATATGAGGGACTTCCCATGGCAAGCATGGCTATACTCCCTATTCATAGCTGCACACAGTTGCAGCTCAAGAAAGATCTGGAAAGTGAGTGAAGGAGAGCTTCATTTGCCTCCTAGTTTGGAGCTACTTGCCTGTGGGAACAATTCCAGCCGTTTCAGGAAAAGTAATGAAACCCAGGGAGGAACCTGCAGATGCTGGAAACCTGAGGCCAGGAGGTAAAATGTCTTGTGGGTGGTTTGCTCGCTCAGACACCCAAACCGCAAGCACTGGCATACTCAGCCACAAAAGTCATTACCACCATCAGGCCACAGACCCAGGGCTCCACTCCACCTGGGTTCTGAGGAACGTGGAAAATAGACTCTAAGAATGCCATAGCGATTCCAGGACAAGCTCAGCAGCCCCTGGGGTAGGGAAGGCATCCAAGTCTAACCTGGACCCCCCCCCCCTGTTCTCCCACACAGCACAGGATCAAGAGTGCTGGGCCAGGAATGTCTGTCACTACGGACACAGGAGAAACCTGGAGGGGACGGGACAGAAGACAGGCAGACACTGCTCTAAGTGTTCACAGAGCTGGATATACTTAAGGAGCTATCCTTTATTTCAAGGTTTGTCTGTCCTACTTTGGCTTCTGTTGCCTGGAACATGCTGCGTCTCTTTCCAAGTCCTACTTCCCTCTTCCACCTACATCTCAGGCCATCTCTCCCGTCTACACAGGGTCCTTCCCTGAAGACAAGCCTCCTTAGCACACCTTGAGGTTCTTTTATTTTTTCCCTGACCTTTTTTGCACAAGTGTTCATATATGAGTGTGCAGGTGTTAGCTTGTTTCCTATCTGACTCTCCGCTCTAGGTTAAGTCACATCCTGGAAGGAGACATGCCCATCTTGTCTTTCATTAATCAGTCACTACAAAGCATGGAGTCTGGGTCACTCTGGTAAATATGCATCCAATTTATTGAGCTAAAAAAAAGTTCTGTTTGTTCCCAAAAACAACTATATTAGTAAATTTACTATTAAGTCATTACTTGGAGAAATTAACCTACCTCCAGCATAATCCCCTTCCCCTCTTCTGGGGTGAGGGAGTATGGTATGAGGAGAAGGCATTTTACTGTTTTAAGAGATGCAGACACTTGCAAACAAATGTTTTACAGAATAAAACTCTCTTTTATTATGGGGGTCCTTCTATGAGAACTATAAACCTTCTTCCACAACAGCTACCTATCAAGAGAATGCCTTCCAGCCCACATCTATTTCCAGAACACTAACACCATCGCTTTCAGCTTGTCTGCATTCTCTTTTCCTGGCCTGCCAGGCTCTTTATTATGCAGGTTTTAATTTTTCAGCCTATAAACATTCATGGGGTTTCTATTTAAAGAAATGTCAATGGATGCTTTCTTCAAGCAAAAAAAAAAAAAAATCGCTTCTGGATGCATTAAGAACTCCTCGCTGGTTGGTTCACACAAGCACACACCTAGGCTTTGGACAGCAGATTTCTCATGCATGTGCCTGGGACAACTCCACCTGTGGGCTCAGCCTCCTGATCAGGCATCCCTGCAGCTACACAGGACAGAATGAGTCTTTTCAGCCACGCAATGCCAATAGGCAACACACAACTATGTAGGGCACAGAATAATAGACATTGTCAGCCACCTCAGGCTTATGCTCTCTTGCGGCTGCTCCCATCTGCCACAGTGATGAGCTGCTGAGTCCAAGGGCAAGATGCAAAAACAACAACGTCCTCTATATGTTTAGAATTTGAACCTAAACTCATTCTTCAGCCAGCACCCACTTCCCCTAGACCAACTTCTAGAGGTAAAGTGACTGTACCTCATTCATAGGCAAACAAACTAAGGCCCAGAAAGCGGAGCCAGTGGAGAGCAGACAATGCTACAAGTCAGCACAGAGGTGACAGCCATGATGTGCATTCCAGATGCAAGGTGACAGTGTGGAAATGATCATTGCCATTCATCCATTCATTCGAACTCTCTGAGCATTTACCATATGCTCCATGTGCTTTCAAGCTCAGGGACGGATCAGTGAGGGGTGAATACAAAGATCAATGATGTGTAGTCCCTGCTCCTTAAGACAAGGGAGATGCACTGGAGGAGCTGTCTTCTAAACAAATGAGAAGGTGCAAGGGAACTGGAGTCGAGCAGATGGGAACCCCTCCACCCCCCGCTGCCCCAAGGAGGCCAGCCCTGCTCTGTCTTTCGGAACAAGGAGAAGCTGGCATTACAGCTGGATAGAGAAGAAGCCAATCGTCTCTGCAGGCCGAGGAAACAGCATGCTCAGGTCCCTGGAGGTGTGATGGGTCATTAAGGTGCTAAAAATACATGTGAGGTCAAGTCCACTTTGCCAAGAGCCTCCCAGGCCTTGCCATGGAAGAGAATCTAGCTCCTTAGGAGCACTCCCAGGCTGGGCCTCCATTAGTGATGTGTCTAACTAAGGAGAATGGGATGATCAGATTTGGGCATCAGTGCAAGAGTCAGGTGGTAAGAGGTGATTTGGGCACAGAGACCAGTGAGGAGATGTCACTGTTTAGACAAGTGACAGTGGGGAGAAACTGGGCCTATGCCCCCGTCAGCCCTTGACCTGCAGAGTGTCCTGTCTTCTAAATAAGGCTATTTTAAAGTCATTATCGGGCCCGGCGCGGTGGCGCAAGTGGTTAAAGGTCCTCGCCTTGCACGCCCGGGATCCCATATGGGTGCCGGTTCTAATCCCGGCAGCCCCGCTTCCCTTCCAGCTCCCTGCCTGTGGCCCGGGAAAGCAGTCGAGGACGGCCCAAAGCTTTGGGAACCTGCACCCGCGTGGGAGACCCGGAAGAGGCTCCTGGCTTCGGATTGGCATAGTATCGGCCCGTTGCGCTCACTTGGGGAGTGAATCATCGGATGGAAGATCTTCCTCTCTGTCTCTCCTCTCTGTATATCCGCCTTTCCAATAAAAAAATAATAAAAATAAATCTTAAAAAAAAAAAAAGTCATTATCAGCAATCAAAAGATAATAAATTTAATAATGTACATATACCAAGCACTTACGTTTTTTCTCTCACAAATTTTTAGCATGTATAGGCAACTAGGTACAGCTCTAAGACTTTCAAAATATCAATTCACTTAATCCCTGCAATAATCCTATGAAATCAGGGCCTTCAATAGGTCTACTTTACAAAGAAATTGAGAGATGATGACACAAAGTCATTAGCTTCAAGTCTCACATAGGTAGCAACTAGGAGAGTTGTGACTTGTAGCCCAGCAATCATGTCACAAGACACCTGCTCCCGGGCATGGTGTACACAGCTCTAGCTTGTTCAATGGCCAGCGCTGTGGTAAGGGTCTTGCCCCTATCACCTATAACTCTGGTATACATGAAAGTTCTACAAAGTAGGTGCTCCTTTTCCTGCTTGTTTTACAGGTAAGGAAACTGAGAGGACAGGCTCCCAAACCACAGCTATATACCTAGTCAGTAGTCAGGTGACAATTCAGTTTGTGTGACTACAAACATCATATGTGTAATGGCTCCTCCACTCTCTGTCTTCTAAAAGTGTGAAAACCAGAGAAATGGAACAAAAGCCAAACACGGAAAACAGTGGGCAATCAGATGGAATATGTTTTAGTTTGGGTTCATTTTCCCGTCCACTCTTCAGCAGTGGCAAGAAAAGACAAAATCCCCCTTGATCCCAGCACCCCAGTTTCAGCTTCCAGATAAATCAGGCAGAGTTCAGGGGGCAATAAAACACTTCATTCCCTGGGGTAGGGGGAGTCAGGCTCTGCCAGCCTGGGACCTGGGAAAGGGGAGGGCAAACAACAGAATCTCAACAGAATCTCAAAATCTCGGAATTCTCAGGCCTTTTTGAGAAGTCTCAACAATAACAAGATGCTAGTTGAACCCAGCAATAAATCCCCAAGCCCAAGGCACACTCAGGGCTGTACTGGAGCCACAGTGGCCAGGGCCTTTTCCTGCCACTTCTTAGGTTTGGCAGTTTTGGCTTGGGGCCTGGCAATGAATGCAATGGGCCTGCATACCAATAAGCATGGCATAGAGGAAAATTTTACAGATGAAAACATATTTAAAAATAAATTCACCAAAGTTCCACTGAACCCATACCATCTAGGACTTTGATTCTGAAGTTAGAGAGCAAAACCTCAGAGGGACACGTGACCAGCCATAGAGGAGCATTCACAAGGACGTGGATTGTTGAGCTCGATTGAGGGCTTAGATGCTGAAGTTAAACTCACTGGGTTCCAGTCCCAACTTGGCCTCATACAGAAAGATCCCTCTCACCTGTCACAGCAGGACAATGTCAGGACCTAAATCAGGTTATTACAGGAATCCAAAGCATAAAAGTTTGGAGAAGAGCTGGATACCTGTGCAGAGCTATGCACTACACATGTGTTCATACCAACACAAATGGGTCCAGGCAAACAGGGGGATATCTCTTCCAAGGAAATGCTATCAAAATATCCAAACTAACGGAGATGGGAGTTGGGGGAGTCCTATTCCTTCTTTTTTCCTAAAGATTTTCTTATTTGAAAGGCAGAGTTATAAAAGAAGGAGAGGTTTTGCTACTGCTGGTTTATTCTCCAAATGGACATAGTGGCAAAAGCCAAGAGCTGGGGAATTCTTCTGGGTCTGACACACAGTGACAGGAGCCCAAGCACTTGAACCATCTTCTGTTGCTTTCCCAGGTCCATTATCAGGAATCTTGATAAGAAGTGGAGCACCAGGAACACCAATCAGTGCCCATATTGAATACCAGCACATCTACTACACCAAAACACCAATCCCCATTCACTTGAACAGAGTTCAGATTTGGTAGTCCAAATCAGAGAATGTCAAAGTGCTAGTCAATAACGCAGCATAGCAACTACACTAAGGCAGAGCCAGGGACTAGGATGTAGGAATGGGGTGGGGTGACCCAGGAACTCGAAACACTACAATGGGGTAGCCTGGACCTGTCTGGACTAATCCTTCCAGAATTGACATACATACCTGGATCACCTAGCCACCCCAGCCACTATAAACAAGAGGAACGGCCACTGATGGGCCTTGTCTGAGATAGTATGACCAGTGTGGGGATGGAGTGCCTTCCTCTGCCATCAGCCCCCTGGTCTTGCCCCACGCTAGCTGAGAGTCCAGCATAGAGGTACTACCCTTGCTGAAGCAGCTGAAACCTTGACCTGACCAGAGCTTACCAGGCATTGGTCCCGGGCTAGGGTGCTCCTGACCAGCACCTGACACCGTACTCAGAGAGTCTCTTGAGTATTCAACCCCAATTTCCTCTTTCAGAAGTAAGAACTAGAGTCCCTCACCTCCTGCACTTTCATACCTGGAAGTGGCTCCAGGTCGGGACACTAACCTGAAAGAGCAGCCAAAGAAATGCCACAAGTCTCACTTGTCAGCATCCCACTGATTGCAGCAAGCCAGGTCTCTGTCCCTGAAATCAGCATATTGGGATACCAGCTCTGTCATCCAGGGACCAGTGGCTCATTGTAACTTGAGTCAAAATGGTAGGTTGTGGTCCACATGGGCTCTTGTCCAAGTAGGGATTTGGAGAGTCATATTCCTTCCAGTTGTAACTCAGCCACCTTTAGCTTATGGCCTACAAAACCACCATGACTGGATACTTAAGGCTGATAGAGAAGGCATGGGTATACATTAGGGACATGGGTTGGCTGAAAAGACTCTTGGGGCAGCACCAAAGGAGGCACTTAGTCCTTTCTCACATTCCACACTTGGCCACGTATGGCCACACAAGGGAAGGAGAGGGCCTGGTTGGACATGGGGTTTAGTGGACATACAGGTTGTCTCTGCCAGGGCTGACCTCATTCACAGCTGTGCTCAGCAGCACTCACTGGTTCTGGACTACAGCCCAGATTTGAAGTCAGCAACTTGTGGGGCCCAGGAAGACGCTAAAGGGCATCTGATGGTCCACAATGTGGAGGGAGGAAGATGGAACAGACCCGGGTAACAGCCTGGTGCTTGTAGAAGGCAAAAACTGGCACAGTTCCTTGCAGCACACCCAGCATCACTGGCACGCTGCCTGCACACTGGAGGTTCCTGATCTGTGTCTGCTAAAAGTGGGGAGCAGGGACATGAAAGCAACGTGCAGGGCACCAGGCCTAGTGGTGCTGCAGGAACACCGAGCCCTGACTAACTGGTGCTTCGTGCCTAGCACTTCCAGGTCCACTTCCTGGCTTGGCAGCTGAGAACCAGAGAGAAGGGACAGCCAGAGCCACCTCCCCCTCCAGGCCGGCTCTCACGTCAGAGGCAGACTCTCAGCTCTCCTGTGTGGGAAGGAAGCAGGCGCTGTTTCCATTTTATTTCATATTTGTCACGAACTGTGTCCCACAGACGTGAGAAGCCATGAAAGAAACTCCCTCCCTCTCCCACAGCAGCTCCTCAAAAGCAGGGGTGAGTGGAACACCCCTGACTTCTGGGAGCATAGGAAACCTCTCCACTCAACCCTCAACACAGACCAGCATGGAGCAAAGAGCAAGAACAGCCCCAAGTCTGCATGGTGACCATGGGTGTGTGATAACTTCTCTGGACCTCTACCTTTTCCCCATCTGTCAAATGGAGATAATACAGGTTGGTCTGAAGTTCAAATGAGATAATCAACGCTTATGTGGCTCTAGACAATACAAAGTTTAAATGGGAATATGTGGTATTATTGTCCACTCATCCTTCCTGCCTCTCTGGTGGATCAGATGTTTGGTAACAATCAGACCCAGCCTGGATGAGCAGAAGAGATGCAGTAGCCTCTATGCTTGAAAGACAAGGACTGAACCATTCCCAGACCTGGTATGTTCTGGGACACCTGCTCCAATGAAGGACTAAATGCATGTGAAGTCACGATCCCTGAGAGATTCACAAGGGACTCTCATTACAATCATCAAAAGCCAGTTTTCCAAGACACCAACACTGTGTCTGATTCACTAGATGGAATGTGGCAATCACTGCATGAGACAGTTACAGAAGCTACTGTCCCTGGGGAAATTAGTTTGTTCCTAATGGAAAGTGGAAAACCAAGTTAATTTCCCATGGACCTGTGAGAGGTGAAGCAGGTTTCTATCATCACTTACTTGACTTGGGATATAGAGCAAATCACTTAGCCATCCTCTACCCTGCTTCCTCCTCAAAGGAGGAACTAGAAGGTAAGTTCAAATGCATTCCTTGCTCTTGAAAATTAAATCTCTTACATATGAATCACCTGCAAACGATCTCAGATTCTCTCACACACAAAAGACAAAGTTGCTCATCTTCCTTCTGCTGGAATTTAACTCACATGATGGGATCAACTAGTCACTCCCTCAATAAAAAAAAAAATCTACCTTGGGCTGAACAAGCAAGAAAATACTGCTAAGAAGAAATACCACTGAAGATAACATGTGCAAACGATTTACTCTTGCAAAGCAAGGCATGAGCAGTAGGATCATCCTGGATCTTTTGACTCCTGCAAGGGCATAGCCCAGCTTCCCAGTCTCCTGTCAGGACCTGGGGAAAGTCACTAGCAGAACCACAGAACCAAGTCAGAAATGAGGACAGAAAAGATTTGGGGGGTGGGGGGGAGCAAAGACGAAATGTGAAAAAAAAAAATGTGACTTGAAGAGCCTAATTTTCTCATGAGCATTGGGTGCATTTTAATCCTCTGCTGGAAGAGGAAACCTGTTCCACAGAGAGACTAGGGCAATCTGGAGTTATATTATATCCCTTCGGAGCCTCTCCTGCCAAGTCCAACAGCAGCTAGTAAGCACCCTTTTCCTGACCAGTGCTTGGCATTTCCAAGGGCAAAATCTACTCCCCCCGGATCTTCCCCACATTTGCATCCCATCCCATGTCCCAAGTCCCAAACCGGCACCTGGCCATGCTTTTATTCCCAGCAAAAAAAAAAAAAAAATGTTTTCTAATTCTCAGACAATGGAAATTCAAGGGCCACCTGCAGAGGACTGAGATCTCTTTATATGCTAGTGACCCACAGAGCCAGGGGAACAGGGACGGGGTGGAGCAGGGAGCAGAGGGTCAGACACGGAGCTCCAGGAACACACATCTGACTTGCAGGCTCTGCAGCTTCATCAAAACCCCACTCTGCATCCCAGCTCAGAACGACGGTCAAAAAGCCCCAGGGTCCCACAGCTACTGCACCGGACAAATTTCATTATCCTCAGCTTGAAGGAAAGACAGAAAGCTTAATCAGGTCAGCAGCGTTTGATCTGAAAATAAGTACCTTCTTGACACTCAGCAGATTATAGGAATTAGACCTGGTAAAGCTACCTATACCACCATCATGTTGAAAGATATTCCGGGATATTCAGCTGAGAGGAATGATTACACAGTCAAATACTATGAAACTTACAAAATAAAGGCAAGCCCGTCTATTATTCCAGAAACCAGAATGTTAAGGCTTATGCAGTAGTGAAAAAAAAATTAATCCCAAAGCTTTTTTTTTTCTCATGTCTCCCTTTCTCTACTGAGCCTTAACCTCTAGGCAAGGAAAACTGGGAGGTAAAACTAGGGTATGAGGGCAGGGGGTGGTCAGTTAGGGTCATACCCAGCCCTCTCTGATAACCAACTCTACCCCAGTTTGCAGTCGTTGCTGTTTTCTGACACTCCATTTGTCAGCTAAAATTTTCCACTCCTGGATGCAGCCCAAAGGTAAATTTATTTTGGAAAGTCTGAGCCAAATTTTTCTGTAACTAGAGTTTTCAGCAGGTGAAATGGAGATCACTGCTTCTCCCCACATACAATTATGTCCTAAGAGTGCAACCACAGTTCAGGCCTCTAGCGTTACCCAGAGCCAAGCTCCACAGATCCAGGGACAAGTATGCATTAGATGTGGTGTTAAAAGACATGCCTACAAAATGATACTGAGCAAGGAGCAGACACTTAATGGAGACATGTCCAAACAGGGCTGAAGGACCAGCCTCTGGCATATATAAGCTTCAGACAACTCAAAAAATATTTCAACCTCACTATGTCACAGCTGTCCTGGAAAACAAGGGCTACCTTTCAGGTCCCATCTGCCAGATGGTAAAATGAGTGCAAAACAGGGGACTCCAAATCACTAAGGTCACATTGCCGTTTAGCAAGGTGAAGACCACCTTCCCTATCCATGGTCTTCCCTGGATCAACTGACTAGCCCCCTTTAATAAGAGTTCAAGAGCATTGAACTGTGTTAACACAGCCTCATTTACATGACACCTTTCATCTATGATCCTGAGAAACCAGAGCAGGAAGGAAGAGCCTGCCACTTTCCCAGCAAATGCACATGTGAGACACAGTGTCAAGCATTCTGTCCTCTCGATAATCCCACAGTGATACGGGTCTTGTGATGCGCACTTTCAGAGAGCTCCTGATGGAACTAGGATTAGGAATCAAGAGCACCAACCGACAAGGGCTTACTGAGTGACATATGCTAAGGGCAAACTGACAAAGACCACATCACTATACCCCAATGCCAGCCTATAAAAACCTCAAACACCTCCAACACATGTTTGGTACAAGAAAGGCATGTTAGGGTCAGAGTTCTGACTAGTCTTCAATCAGAAATGCCAACATAAAGCAAAAGAGAAAGCTTCCCCCATCTACCCTGTCCCTCTTCAACTGCCCACTCACTAGGAAGGTAGGATACAGAAGAGGCAACATGCTAGAGGATGAAAGAAAGAACGAAAAATGAGCAATCCCCAAGCCAGGAAAATCAAACCCTATACATTAATCCCCTGAGCTACAATACGCTGAAGAAGCACATCTAAATTTTTCTCTATCCTCAAAAACAAAACCTCAAAACAAAGAAAGATAACAAATGGAGACCAAATGCTAATAACCCCACATTCCCTGTGCTATTTCCTGCCTTGACTTCCTTGACTATTTTCTGTGTGGGGCTGTGTCACTCCTGAATCTCTGGCTTTTGCCCTAAGCAAATGCTCAACAAATACTGGCTGCGTGGCTGGCTGGGTAGATGGATGGTTGGATGAAAGGATCGGTAGACAGATGGGTGAAATGATATGGTAGTCAGAAATAATGCCTACTAATCCAAGTAGAATTTAAATATGCATGACTATCCAGTTAATATTTAGAGATATATTCATAAGTTTAATACCAGCAATATAAAACAAACTATTTTAGCTTTATCCACTGAGAGCATATGGATGAAAAAAATCATGAATTTTGTTTTTATGAGTGAACAGGCTGAGCAGTTGAAGATAGACTTCCAAAGAATGTGACAGAAGCCCAATTATTGTCTTTTCAACAACAAAACAAAATATTCTGAGAATGTTTTTAAGACCAAGTGGCCATTTCTATTTAAGACAATAAAAGAAAATCCAGAGAAAACTCAGTTGCAAACACAGAAGGTCCATGTTTATCCTCAAAGTAGGAAGAGTTCAGGAGGTTTTGAACAAGGTGCATCTATTGAGCTGTTCTCAATGAGAATACCTGGGGACAACAGAATAAAATATAGGCAGAGATCACACAGTCCATGACCTTTGACCCAAGTTGAAGAGACATGACAATGAACATTAGGTACACAAGAAATAATTACACAGAAGATGAGAGCCAACCTGTCACACCTCCGCTACTCCACTAAGGACAAATAATGATAGGACTTCCCACTGGGGACAAGGACTGGCTTCTGGGGTGGGGAAGGAGAGAGTGGACAGAATGTTTTTATTTGTAGGAGCTATTGATCCTAACCTTACCTGACCTCAGAAATCCTAAGGTCTTCAAGACTACCTGTGGAATTGTTAGTGTTTCTACTCCTAGCTTAAGGGGTTCAAATGGCTCTTCCTGGAGCACTCTCTGAGGGACATAAAGAGGTGGTCTAACCCTTGCTTTCAACAACAGAAGCCTCTCTTAGACTTTGGACATGCCAGGTGTACCCCTAGCTTTAATTTGCTGAAACATGAGGAGCTTGTACTACAAAAGAAATATGAGTAAGGATACCACCTTTAGAGAACATTGGTTAGCTATCACCCAGGAATCTTTCAGCAACTATGTATGGAACAAAATGGAGCTAGGCACTTTAATCCAACAGGTCGTTCTTTACAAAATCCCAGCTCAAGATGGTTATACCCACTAACAGTCCTCATGCTAAATGAGCTCCTACTTGTAAGCCAGACAACCAGTGAGGCAGCTGGAAGGTGCTACGGCACCAGATCACCATCACAAGAACTCCTTCTAGTATTTAGGTGAGATCCCCCTCATTGTACAGATGAGGGATGAAGAAGCTGCCACTGAAGGAAAGGCAAATAACATACCCAAGAGAGAGCCAGAACTAGCTCTCCAGGCGACCTCACAACCAAACATCCTCACCTGTTATACAAATCAAGTGGATGCCCATACTTGTACCTCACTGGGTGACTCCACATTTGGAGCAGATAACTCACCTTTACCTTTGTGATGTTGAGTCCTAAATTTCAGATAAGATGGGGGAAAGGATGTTGCCAAGAATTCAGGTGTTTTCTAAGATGCATGTCTGGCAATCAGGCCTTTGTCAGCCATAAAATACTAAGTGGAAATCGGATTCAGCCTTGACCAGTAGGATAAATTCTGCCTTCATCTGGGACCATGCCTGGATGTTGCTTTCTTCACTGGTACCCCTTCCAGAATTCTCTCCCCTGAACTTTAGGCCTTATTATCTGTAGGCTCTGGACCTAATCCTCTCCCCAAAAATAACCAACCATTTGCCTGTAAATGGGTCCTCAGTGCCTGAAGCCACTCTACCCTAGCCATCTTGCCGTAGGTCTGTCTTTCTGTCCAGAGTCCTCTTTCTGACAAGGACTCCAGCCATACCTGATGACAGCCATCCTAGCGTGCTCACCGTGACATTATAACACCTGCAGGGACCCTACTCCTTAATGAAGGCCCTTTCTGCAGTAGACCGTTTTAAGGCTTCAACATATTCTTTGTTCAGGGGACACGGTTCAACTCGTAACACCCACCCACATGGACAGTGAGGAACTTTGGCACATCCAAGATGTCATCAAAGTAAAGTTCAGGTTCATCTCCTAATTATCCTCAGGCAGGCAGAGGCAGAGACTGCAATGCCCTGGAGAAATCTATCCCTTCTGAGAGTTGACAGTGCTTTGCTTATTCCTGTTGTTCCCTCAGCTTCAAGCACCTTCCCTCCCCTCAGACACAACCTGCTCTTATGCCTCATGCACATCCAGCTCAAGTACTCTGCCCTCGGGAACCGTCCCAGAACTCCCAGATCAGTTTGAAAGCCCTCGCAGTAGGACCTTTGCACACCAGCTCCCTCCTTCATTGTCCTCATCCTCACCTTCGCCGTCTTCCACGTCTTTGGTCTCTCTACTGTCTTCTTACCCTGTTCATAATTGCATTCTCAACTCTCAATAGAGCACTTGGTTCTCAGGAGGGACTCAGAGGTGAGTATTTGGCCATTTAGAAGAAAACTCAGGCACACATTTCATCCTCAGTCCAAGTGGCCTGGTTAGTCAACCAAGGCATTCACCCTGTGGCCCATGCTTTCCATCTCCCATCTACCACCTGCTCTGGACAATCTAAGTCAGGTCTGGCAATCACAGGAGAACTGGTGTGAATGTCACTTGGATGGACTCCACAGTTCCTCACTCTACCTTCATTCCTCAGCAGTATTTGCAATGAGTGGTTTACTCCCACTAGACACCAACCTTACATCCACCTGGTGTCTGTACTTCCCACCTTCTCACATCAGCCTACATCAATGACCTCATCCATGCCATTAGGCATGGGGAGCCAGACTCACACCTTGACTACCCCATCTGGTACAATATACAACCCCAGTCTGCTTCGGAAAGCCTCCAGGTCTGTCCGCAGCATGGCAGAAATCAGTTTTAAATAGCTATCGTGGCTAAGACAGTGCATGTATGGACAGGGGCAGCAGAGCTATGTCTGCACGGACCCACTCAGCAGGGGGCTGGCCCCAAAACCTATGAATGTGTTCAAGAACCAACTGAAAACAATGGAGTTGATTTTAAAAAGAATTAAAAAGGGAGAGCTGCATGGTGGGGAAAACAGAGGCTCTACATCCAGCACCTAGGCCTTGAGAATACACAGACAAGGATGCCAATAACAAGAAGGGAGTGGGTAAATCCCCTACAGAGGTCGGCACAAAGGCCTCTGGGGAGGAGGGGAAGCCCCTCCATGGCCCGCCAAGGACAGCAAGACCAGGAGGAGGATGCAGCAGGCAGCAGGCAGCAGGATATGAGACCGAGGGAAAGAAAAGCCTATGATACAAACAGTAAACAACACCATGTGTCTATCACAAATGGAAATGGGGGAGGGGCATCTGGCACAGGGGCTAGGACACCACTTGGAACGCCTGCATCCCCTATCGGAGTGCCTGGGTTCAGGTCCTGGCTAACTTCCTGTTCTAGCTTCCTCCTACTATGCACTCTGGGAAGCAGCAGGTGATGTTTTCAAGTACTTGGGTCTGCTAAGTAGCTAAGCAGGCATAATCTGTCACCACTCTCTTAACACACATTTCTAACCTACTAAGCCAATGGTGAGTTTCTAAATGCATGGATGTTAATTCTGTAAAAGGGAAAGGCAATCATACAGTCCTTCTGCATCTAATTATGCCAGTTCAGTTCACATCCACACAAGCAAGCAGACCTCAGAGTCACAGACGATTCCCTTAGCACAGTTGCCTTGGGTCACTCTGGCTAGATGGGCTCCTGAGACACATGTCACTTGCAACCACACCTGACACAAAGATCAGGATTTCAAAAACCAGATCTCATCTTTGTTCCTGCATACACTGATCACCTCCCTGCCCCCCTTCCTCTCTTTCCTCTTCCTTTATAATTTTTTTTTCCTGCACTCACTGTTATTTGCAACAGCTGCTGAATTTCACAGATCTGGGAAGTCTATCAGCTTGCTGTTTACTTGTGCTCTGCCTCATTAGTGGAAATGCTGGGCAAAATCAGGCCCTTAAGCCCCCAGCACCACTCATGTCCCGAGGGAGTCATCACCCCCCAAGCTGGGGACACGGCTCCTCCTGAAGAGTCCCTATTCTTCATTCATATCTCCCAACTAGAGAGCCGAATTTCCTATCAAGCCAGACATTTATCTTACTTAAACAGAATCCTAAATATGACTTAGGATTTTGATAGAAAATGATGCCATCAAATTCACTTCCTGGTATTCTGGGTTTTCCATGTGGATCTTACAAGCCACTGATCACAGACAGAACCTGATTTGAAAAACTTCACTAGAAGTCTGCCCACAAAACAAGTGCACGCTGCCTGACCTGCACCCAAATGTTGCATTTGCACAGGTCACCCAGCAGAGCATTTGTGGAATGTAAAGGCAGCACAGAGGGCCGCTCAAATAATAGCTGCCTGGAAACGGACAATAAATCTACAAGGAGATGACACACACTCGGCAGCTTGCTGGAGATTGGTGTCTTTCTTTGGTTGAAAGCCTGTTTCCCATTCATTCTGACTGGGAATGCTGTGTGCAAGAATTTTCATTTTAATATTCCTAATGTCTTTTATAAATAAATAAATATATATATATATATATATTATTACAATGTCAGATATACAGAGGAGGAGAGACAGAGAGGAAGATCTTCTGTCCGATGATTCACTCCCCAAGTGACCACAACGGCCAGTACTGTGCTGATCCGAAGCCGGGAACCAGGAACCTCTTCTGGGTGTCCCACGCAGGTGCAGGGTCCCAAAGCTTTGGGCCGTCCTTGACTGCTTTACCAGGCTACAAGCAGGGAGCTGGATGGGAAGTGGGACTGCCGGAATTAGAACCAGTGCCCATATGGGATCCTGGTATGTTCAAGGCAAGGACTTTAGCTGCAAGGCCACCCCACTGGGCCCCTCAATGTCTTTGAGTATACAAAACAAATACATACAAGCTGAGCATCCGTAACCTGAAAAACTAAAATCCAAAACATTCTAAAATCTGAAGCTTTTTGATGGTTGAATATCAGTTTTCAGGGAAATTTGGATTTTGGAATTTTAGATTAGAAATACTAAATGCATAAACTGTACACCAATACTTCAAAATCCAACTCATTGCAAAATTTGAAGGGTTTCTGGTCCCAAACATTTTGGATAGTGGATATTCAATAGTCCAGGAACAAATTCCAGCTACTTCCAGTATAACGAGGTGCTGAATCACCCAGGAGAACTCACTGGGGACTGGGCTTTGGGGTTCAGTAGAATTAGCTGCCATTTGGGTGATCATATCCCATATCAAAGTGCAGGTTTGAGTCCAGGATACTCTGCCGCCCATCCAACTTCCTGTAATACATCCTGGAAGACAGTACATGATGGCTCAAGTGCTTGGGTCTGCCACTCAGGAGGGAGACTCAGATGGAGTTCCAGGCTCCTGGCTTTTGCCTGGCCCAGTCGTAGCTACTGTGTATTTGAGGAATAAATCAGAAGGAATCAGAAACAGCAAGTCCCAGGCAGTTTCTGAAAAATCAGCAGGTGGAAAACAAATGTCTCTGGGGGGAAGACGATCCCTAAGGGAGACTACTTAAGGAGTGAGGCCATCAAAACCAGTGTGGGTGACGCCACCTCCTGAGACAAGACACAAGGATGCTCTCGCCCCTGTACTTCCTGGATTTTGTTGAGAAAACTAAACGTCCTAGTTAAATGAAGAAAAGAATGAATTTTCACCCATATTTTGGACAATATCATCAGAGGGCCAGAGCAGATGGGGAACCCAGAGCTCTCTACAGCCCCAGGAAAACCTCAGGACCAGTTAAGCAGAAAGTGGGCAGGCAGGAGGGCCAGCAGGGGGCGCTCCCCCACCTCACCTGCACAGGTGGATCCTTGGCTCTTTGAACAGAGGATAAAGGCCAGCCAGAGGCATCTCCTTGAGGACCAAAACAACATCTAATCTGCAATCTACCTGCAAACTCCAGGATAATTCTCACCTCAAGGGCCAATGTCCAGTACTATCACAGGCACAAATGGTGCTTTGGGCTCTGCACCAAATGTAGTCTTTGTAGGCAGGTACAAAAGCCAAGGGGGATAAGAAGGCCCAGAATAAAAACACTAGGAGTGTAGGGCCATAAAGGGAGGAGAGACTTGTGAATGGAGCTCTGTGCACCTGGCCACTCACAAGATGAGCAGAGCCCTGCACATCCTCCTCCTGATTCTCACCTACCCAGTCAAGGCTCTTTGCATGGCTCTGGGCTCTATAATGAACCTCCCAAAACACCTGATTGTGGGACAACAGGCTGCACGGAAATCAGATTTCCCCACATTCTGAGCTTTCCTTGAAAAGATTCTAGATGAATGGAGAAGCAGATATTCAAGTCTCTTAGCCTCCTCTGGCCTCCACTTGGTCTGAAGTTGTCTGTCTTGCTTTTGGCTTACCTGGAAAGGCCTACATTTCTAGGAGTATGGCAACAGACACCAATACCCACTATGCACACAGCCTCATGTGGGGTGGATAATTCCAGACCTCAGGTGTGAAATGCAGAAGTCAGAGCAAAATCACAGGGCAGGAAGACCGTGGATATCCTTCCACCACTTCCTGCCAAAATTTCCAATGGAGTCTGAGACAACAAGATGTCTCTCCCGGCATCCCAGAAAATCAATCGCAAAGAACTATAGCTGGGATTTAACAGGGCCCCCAGAAATTCCCTTTCATAATGTTTTTCAAAAAGTCTATAATTTAATCATGGATGCGTATAAAAACCCCTTGTCAGGATGACATTAAAATCTATTTCTTTCCTCTATTCCCCACCCCAAAAGTCGTGTATCCTATGAGCATGGCACTTGTTCTATGATCGTTATTTTGGAATTCCATCAAGGAACGTAGTCACAGGCAGTTGTTGAGAAGCACATTGATCTAACACACACAGTATCTCCTCACGGTCAAGTCAAAGGCACACTGCAGTGTTGTCAGCCTCTCAATCTCCAGCTGGGGCTGCATGGAAGCAGTAGCACTAAAATCACTGTAGGAGATGGCAAAATCCAAAGAAGGTGTTACCTGGGTTCCCAGACACCAAGAGCAAGAGAAAGAGAGAAGAGAATGAACAGGTTTTCTTCCTGAACTCTGCATAGTTCTGAAGGAATAAATGCAAGTTCATCAAGTAAAAGTTCCCAACTCCGTGGGGGAAAAACAGGCAACAAGAACTGCACTGCCTGAGTGTGATCTGCATGAGGGCAAGAACATATCCACACATCCTGTAAAAGGTGACCAGCTCTTCACAGCCAAGCTCAGGAAACAAAACACTGATTCCTCCCATGACCCCTTTTCATCCAGAGGCTCTCAGCCATTAGCAAGCATTAAGTCCACAGCATCCAACAGGATAGGCATGCCCCTCCACCACATAGGTTCATCTTGCCTGATCACAGTTCACTCCCAGACGCACTGCCTGGTGACCAGCTACGTTGCTTCAAAGATGACTGCTGCTGGCACATGGGCATCTACCTAGGATGCTATTCCATTTCTAATCCATATATCCCATTTAGTGTCCCACTCACATCCTCCACGGACCTTTCTTAGCTTTCCCAACACTGGTTTAACCTCTCCTTTCTGAAGCACACAATTAGTTCAGGTATATATGAATTCCCCACGGCTCTAGTAACCCTCCTTGGATAGCCTTAAATCCCAAGAAGACAGGAAACCTGTTCCTGCTGTACCCCTTAGCACTCAGCATAGGGCTAAACTGACCTGCTGCTTTTGACACCCACTAAACACAGTGAGAGCTAGAGGTCATACACCCCATGATTCCTAATCCCAATTCACTTTACTGACCCATTCCCCAGAGGCAGAAATTCCAACCCAGAGAGAGGCAGGAACAGAGGAAAAAGCATCAAGTTTCCCCAGAGTGATGAAGAGAAGTAGCTCTTTCTAGGTCAAGGTTTCTACATGTTTATCTCCCAGCTAAGACACTGAGACTTGGCTATTGTCTGTGCTTGGGCTAGAAAAGTTTCATCATCTGGAATTCAAGAGGCCTTCCTGAATTTCTGACTGAGTCCTAGAAAACTTTGGGGGTACCTCTTGGGATGTGAGCCTTCAGTCCCCTCATTGGTAGGGTAACAGCAGAGACCAACAACCAGACTCTGGGTCCACAGGAGCATTCTTCAATCTGCAGTCTTCAGGGAGAGTTCTGGGGTGTAGCTGCAAGGGTGACCCTTCAGGGGTTAAAAATGTCCACAAAAGGGCACGCCCAATAGCCTAGTAGCTAAATCCATGCTTTGAAAGTACCATGATCGCATATGACTGCCGGTTCATATCCCGGCTGCTCCACTTTCAATCAAATTCTATGCTTGTGCCCAGGGAAAGCAGTAGAGGATGGCCCAAAGGCTTGGGACCCTGCCTGGCTCCTGGCTTCAGATGGCTCAGCTTCAGCTGTTGAGGCCACTTGGGGAGTGAACTGGTAGATAAAAGATCTCTGTCTTCATATCTCCTCTCTATAAATCTGCCTTTCCAAGAAAAATAAATCTTTTTCTTAAAATGTCCACAAATTCTAGGTACAAGAACTCCCTGACATCATTCCCCAGCATAATCTCAGATAAATTCTTTCTCCCTGTTATTGATCCCGTAACCAAACGTCTTTTCCAGAGCTTATCTCATCAATTAGTTATCCTCTCTTTTTTACCTCCTTAATGAACTAAAGTTTCCTTCTCTTCCTCTCTCCTCCCTGCTCAGGTGTCCACTCCTTGTTGCTTCTCTACCAAACCGTTCAATAGCAGCAGTCCCTTCCACAGCCCCCTAACCTTTCACTGCTGCCACAGGTTCAACACCACCTCAGACCCTTTCCTCTCAGCAAGGCAGGACCAGCTGTGGGGTGCACCCTCCTATTCTCATCTCATCCTTCTGCCTTTCCACACAGTTTCCTGCCCCATGTCTGCCCCATGGGTATTTCCCACACTTTGGTTCTCCCTGGTTTCTCTTCAGCTTCTGTTCACTTTCTCTCCATCTCACCTCAGCCACTCCTATGGTATCAACTGTCATCCTGACGCCCTTGCCTCTGACCCTGACCTCTCCTCCAGAGACCCGCTGCAAGTGTCTAACTTTGTGCCAAGTGCCTACTCTGCAAGCAGCAACGATCAGTCTCCACACATTCACATGCAAGCTTGTCATCCCTTTCCAACCCACTCTCCTCTTCAGTGCTACCTCCCCTCCAACCACTTTCCCCACCCCACCCAACACCATCTTCCATCAACCTCATGCCTTCCCAGGCCCAGTCCCTCCCAAGCAGCCCCAGCCACCCAAACTATCTCAGGACTGGCCTCTGGTCTCAGCTTTCCAGCCCTTGCCTCACTTTTCTAGTGGAAGCATCTTCCTGGCCCAGGCTTGACCACAGATGCTTTCAGGACTCTGGTCACACTTTTGCTATCATTGTCCTTTCACCTGTAACTAAAAGCCCACCCATTCTTCAGGACAGGGATTTGAACCACCACATCCTACACTTCATCTTAGCCAAAAGGCTGGGAAATAAACCACAGCGTTCTAAGATAGACAGAATCAGAAGTCCCTAGGAGCTAGATTTTGCTTCCTCTGAGAAACCCAGAGATGAGATGACACATGTATCTTCTTTACCTGGCATCTCCATACCTCACAGAAATGCCAGCCAAGCAGCTGGTTGGACCTAAAGGTGTCTTTTACAGGGAAGAGTGTGTCCTCTAAGCAGAGCTGTGACCTTGTCCTTCTTAGCACAGGAGGACAGGCACATTAGATTCATTCAAATAGACATGCAGAGAGGGGCTGATAAACCTTGTGTCCCCTCCAGACCCAAAGTGAGGCATAGCATAATTATCAAGGTGTCAATAACTGCCACTGACACTTTCCACTCAACCAAGGGGACACTAGAACCAAAAACCTTTTAGGAATGAATAGGCTAGGAGGAAGGCTGCTGGAGGTGCCACATGATTAAGTCTTCTTTTTCCTTTCTTGGACACATACCGAAAACCAGCATGTGGGAAGCCTTCCAGAAAATCTGTGGATGGACACAGGGGAAACACTCAGAGCTTGTCACTCAGTCCGTCTGTTGGTCTCCACCAGTGTGTCAGCCAGAAATACTACTCATGAGTCACAGTGAAAATCCACCAGCTCTCTGGAGACACAGCAGCCGGCAACAGGTGCACCCGGCCTGCTCCTGTGCCAAAATCAGATCTGGGGGTAGCAAAACGATGGCTTCTGCTGTGAATGGCAAGCAACTTATTCCGCCCTGCATGGGTTGGAAGGAGAAGCTCAGCTCCCTGGTTTCCAAAGGCCTGAACTAGGTCCAGAAACTTGATGCTTCCATGTGTATCATTTTAAATAAAATTACCACTAGGCCATGAGAGAAGGAAGTCTAACTTCAGGCTTATTCCCATGTTGACTGTTTTGAAGCTTTTAGGTAAATGTTAAACATAAACTTCTTTTCAAAATACATGCAAAGTAATCTGATTTCACAGGCACCTGGAGTTATATGTCTGTGTCCATGAGGAATGTAGAATGGCCTGGACCATGCAGCTCCTAAACCCTAGGAGCTCCTAGATGCTCTACAATTGCCCGGCCACTGTCCCCTACTCTAACCCTAAAGGGACATTAGCCTTGTCATTTGGCATTGTTAGATACAGAGAAAAGCTTGTTTGCTCCTTTCCTCCCTAAGCCTAGGAACTCCCTGGCTGTCAGCTCAGCAACTCCACACTCAGCCCCCTCCTTTTAAGGAGTTCATCTGTAACCATGGGTGATTTTTTTTTTAATTTTTAAAACTAAAAAACTCTTACACAAACATACTGTTTTAAAAGAGATTGAAACTTGTGTCTCTTATCTTCACTCTAACCACTGAATCTTTTATCAGGTACCCAATCGTCTGGAGCAACAGCAGGCATCATGTGAGTAAAACTGAAAATGCAGGGGCCAGCACTGCTGCAAAGCAAGTTGAGCTGCCACCTGTGCACCCCCCAACCAGCTTCTCATTTGGGCTCTAGCTCATGCTCCAGCTACTTCACTTCCAGTCCAACTCCATGATAATGGCCTGGGAAAGGCAGTGGAAGACAGCCCAAGTGCCTGGTCTCTCCTCTCACAAGGGAGACCCAAATGAAACACCTTATTTTGGCCTGGCTCTGCAGTGGTCATTAAGGCCACCTGGGAAATAAACCAGCAGATGGAAGCTCTCTCTCAACTCGGACTTTCAAAAGAAACAAATGAATCCTTTAAAAAAAAAAAAGATTCCAACCTGAAAGTCCAAACCCCTGTCCACACCATGAACAAACATTGAGGGCTCCATCCCTGCCCCTGCTGACATGTAGACAATTATTCCATCCCATCTCCTGCCCCATTCAGGACTGATAACAGGTAGAAGGAGCAGCCCACATGATTTGCAACACCTTTGCTTACTCGGATGTCTTGGACACCTTGGTAACTTAAAAAGTAGTGACAGAAATTCAGAGGGAACTAAAGATGGATGAAAAGAAACAACTACTCATCAGCAGGCTCTCTTCAATCATGGATCACTGCAGAGTCTTCACAAGGAGGAAGGTAGATCAACAGGAGCCTGAGAACTTAGAAGACAATCTCCAAATTCAAGTTTACAAAAACAAAAGCGGGACCATAGGATGTCTGATTACTGCCCTGTCTGTTTTCAGAAATAGGCAGACCACATGTTATTTCTAGAATATGTAGAACAGGTTTGGGAAGACAGAAGGAAAATGGGAGAGCTCACTTCTAACCTTTGTGCTTTTACTGTTTAAATTTTTTCTATGTGTATTTGTAAAGTCAGATATACACAGAGGAGGAGAGACAGAGGGGAAAATCTTCTATGCACTGATTCACTCCCCAAATGGCCACAACAGCTGGAGCTGAGCCAATCTGAAGCCAGGAGCCAACAGCTTCCTCTGGGTCTCTCCTGTGGGTGCAGGGTCTCAAGACTTTGGGCCATTATCAACTGCTTTCCCAGGCCACAAGCAGGAAGCTGGATGGGAAATGGAGCTGCTGGGACACAAACTGGCGCCCATATGAGATCTCAGGGCATGCAAGACAAAGACTTTAGCTGCTAAGCTATCGTGCTGGGCCCGTGGTCCAATTCTTTATTCTCTTCCATCGCACCACCTGATTTGTGATTTTGTTCTAGATGCCAGGTTCTGCTCCCCAGTTCAACATGGCCTGAATGTATTCATGGATAGGACATACTTTCAGCAGAACCTGGTTTTCACATTTTTTGGCAAATCGCATTCCCTACTTAATGTGCTACAAAATATGTGCCTCACTCACTCAGTTTTTCTCCCTGTTTTTCTTCCAAGAGGCTGGCCTAAAAAACATCACACACCCAATGGCTTGTTTGTGCCTGCGTGACTGTTCATTTTCCTCTGGTGTCCTTCTGTTCTGGCCACATCAGCACAATCTGCTTGAAACGTGAGCTCCCAAAAGGCCGGCCCAGCGAATGAGGCCTCATGTAGGTGGACGGAAAGCCTTCTGATACCACAATCTCTCCAGCTAACATACACTGACCACAGGCCCAAGGTGTGTTCGCCACCATGGTAATTGTCATAATTTACAAAATTATCACAATGACTAATTCGATAAGGTATTTCTCCAACCCACATATTGGAAACCCAGTTCTCTGTTCCTTGTTTGTCTTGACTTAACCAGTGTGATAGTTGACATGTTACATAAGCCAGGGAGAGAGCCTAAATACTTGGTCTCTTTCCAGAAACCCATAAAATCAACACAATCATTTGGTGGTTTAGGCATCTGCCATTAACCCAGCCAAGACTGATGTTGTTTCATATGTATAATGTATTCATCCTAGTTGAATTCTCTTTATTTTGCTAAAATCTAGCCTCTGCTGTTTATAAGCTCCCAGAATGGCTGTTTTATTACACCTTCTTTTGAGGTTTTAGGGGAAAAACAAAGGAAACTTAACATGGCGTCTTTTCAATATTAAAAGTCAAAGTCTTGAACACTCACAAATCTCAGCTTTGCTTCTTCTGATAACCTTTTCTGAACAGCTATGACATCTTCCTCTGGAGCATTCTTAATTTTTTTTAATAATAATAATTTTCTCTGTCCACCCATTAATTAATTTAAAACATTTCCTTCTGGATTCTGACTGCTCAGGGACCTCTCTTAGCAATTTCCTCACCTCTAATTATGCACATAGGCTGTGCAGCAAGTTGCATCATTATCTGAGTAAAATTCAGGTTAGTATGAATGTCCTATAAGTCCAACCTCAGGGTTCCTCACTTGCTGGCACCAAAAATGGCCCTCAAGGGGCTCCCCTCACCCCCAGAAGCAATGCCAGAAGCCCAAAGCTTTGGTCTGGGTAGGGGGAAGGACTCATCACACAGTTGATAATACTCTGCCCCCCTCTGTCTAGGGTCATGAAAGCTGCCAGCCACTCCACTGCACACAGTGGCACTAGCACACAGCACACACTAACACTGCAGGCTGCCTCTGCTCCAGTATTTCAAAGCACTGGGCAGTTACCTGATCATTGGAACCCCTCCCTTTTTCTGGAACACCAGAATAATCTACTAAATTGAGACAACAGCTTTTTTCTTTCTTTCTTGCAGTATTCCAAAATGGTCCTCTGCCAGCCAGTTAAGGTGTCAGCATTCCCACTCCCCAGATGAGCAAAGCCTCAATAGACAGGACAGAGAAACATCGAGAAGCTTCAATAATCACTTGCATGTGTGCCTCTGCTCAGAACCACTCCTGGAGGGCAACACTGGTGAAAGTGGGATTACCGAGTTCAAGGGTACAGGTAGCTTTTATCGAGTCATTCCCTATGGGAGTTATTCCCATCTGTACTGCTATTATATATGCATGTCTCATTCTCTCTACTCCCAATGATTTTTTTTAAATATTTACCATTTCAACGATATTTTAAAATGATAACTTAGTGTGAGGTAACTTTTTTGTGACCTACCTGTTTGCTTGTCTTTTCCTCATTTTTTCATTGTTATTTTCCTCTGAATTTAATAGAGCTCTTTATACCTGAATGAGATTTGTTGCTTCATTTTTACATGTGATTCTAAGTTCACTGTATGTCTTTTGACATTGATTGTAGGGAGGGGGTCCATGCAGCTTTATGGATCAATTCTATGCAATGTATGTTTTTAAATTTTTTTAATTTTAGTATTTCTTTAGTTGTTTCTGATAGGCTTTCCAGTTTGTATATGCCTAGGAACATTGTGTTACCACAAGAGTTTTTTTTTTTTTTTATTTATTCTGTTTTCTTGTACTAGCTTAATATCTAATTGACACATCTTGACCCATCTGACATTTATACTGGCATAAGAAGCAAAGTGTGGATCCCACTTTTATTATTCCAGGTGGCCACTCGGGTGTCCCAAGCCATTCATTGAATATCACTTCCTCATGAACACAAAATGCCACCAATGACAAGTTGTCTGTGTATATTAGTGTTTAGTCTGGGATTCAGTCCTGAACTACCAACGTCTCTGCTTCTTCAAGTGTTAATCCCAATTTATCTCAATATACCCAAGGGGTCTTCAAATAACTACTAGAAATTTTATTATGACACAGCTAGGCTTAATTTTCTGAAAGTTTTTCTACCCAAATAAACTTGTCTTTTAATTCCATTTCCATAAACCTTTTGAAATTCCTTAACAGACAATCTGGCAAGGATAATTCATCTTAATTATTCTCATTTATCTTTACCATGAGTGGAATCTTTGTTTCCACTCTGCTTTCTCACTAGTTGTTTTCTCCAAGACTATATTTGCATATCAAGTCTATGCCAAACCACCTCATTACATTCTCTTAGTGTTGGTAATAAATAGCACATAATATAGAACATAAATATATCATATCCATATATCAATAATCATGTCTTGCTTTCTATTTTGTTATTTTTTAAATGTTTAAACTTCTTTTTTTCATTTACATAAAAAAGTGACAAGGAGGGGGTTTGGTGGAAGGAATGAGATCTTCCATCTGATGGTTCACTCCAAAAGTACCCATAACAGATAGGGCCAGGTCATTCCAAAGCCAGGAGTTCCATCCAGGAATTCCATCCAGCTCTCTCCCATGTCTGGCTGGGACCACTGTATGCTTCCCTTCCAGGTGCTCCAGCAGAAAATGGATCACGAGTGGAGCAGCTGAGACTCTTACCAGCCACACTGATAATGGGATGCTGGGTACTAACACTTGAGCCATCACCTGCTGCCTCTCAGGACGCGTACTAGCCGGGAGCTGGAAAAGAGGCTGAATAGCCAGGACTCAAAACCAGACACTGGCATTCCAAGTGGTGTCTTAACCAACTGCATGACAATGCCCACCACTCTTTTGATGTCTGTTGCCCAGGTGCCTCAGGTACCTGTAGCACAGTGTTCAGTAAAGGCAGTGGGAGGAGACCTGATCCTAGTAGTGTGACTCTTTAAAACCCAGGCAAGCCTGCTGGCCCTATATTTCACAAAGACTCAGGGGAGACACAGAGAGGGAGAGCATCAGACTTCTGATTTCTACTCTGGGATCCCAGAAACACAAAAGCAGCAAGAAAATAATGAAAAATAAGACCAGTTTTTCTCTGGGTGCCTCCAATTGCATTTTCCTGCAAAGGCCTCCTGGCTTTCTGTTTGCTTCCCGCCCCCCCCCTTAAACTTGCCACCAGTTATAAAATCACTGTATATTTTGTGAAGGATAAATGCAAGCTAAGGGATTAAGATCCGATTGTAAGAACATCTATATGTGATTATCTGCATTATTCCTACAAAATCTATACTCAGATTGCTAAGTAATAACAACCAAGACCTCTTAAGCTATGACTTGCCAGTTTGTCTGTTGGCTGGACAGGGGCCTATAGATGGGTAGCCAAGGACCATGCTACAAAGAATGAGGCCTTTCCAAGCTTGAAAAGACATCTCCTCTGTCATGTACAGGGTATCAGTTATCCATGAAACCCTGAATCATGCATGGGCCCAGTGCAATGGCTAAGTGGCTAAATCATCACCTCACATACCAGGAACCCATACGGACACCAGTTCATATCCGGGTTTCTCCACTTCCCTTCAGCTCCCTGCTTGTGGCCTGAGAAAGCAGTAGAGTACAGCCCAAAGCCTTGGGACTCTGCACCCTGTGGGAGACCCAGAAGAAACTCCTGGCTTCAGATTAGCTCAGCTCCAGCCATCGCAGCCATTTGGGGAGTGAACTAGCAGATGGAAGATCTTTCTCTCTGTATCTCCTTCTCTCTGTTAATATGCCGTTCCAATAAAAATAAATAAATCTTAAAAAAACAAACAAACAAAAAAAAACCTGAATCACATCCCTAGCTGTTACAAGGCTTTCTCTCATCCGCTAAACCCATTCCTGGAAGAGAAATAAGACGCTAGCCAGTCTCTTTTTTTTTCCCCCTGGTAATAAATAAGCCTCTCAACTTTTACGTGTATACATGGATATCTTGAAGATGTATAAGCTTCCTTGATAACGGGAACAAATGCTCTTCTTCTCCTTTCTCTCGGAGTGAATACTGATGACTGTAGTTTGGCAGCCATATCAGATGGTGTGAATGAGGGCTATGTTCTACAGATGGTACACTAGAAGGCTGAATAGTGCTTGAAACCCTAAAGGCTTCTTGGAACACCATATTAATCCTGGTTAAGACTGGTTACTCTTGAACAAAATTAAAATCTCCTGTCTTTAAGTCATTGTTAGTTTGAACTTCCCATCATTTTCAGATACACTGAATCCTAAGTGGTGTAAATTGGGTGAGACCCAACCTGACGCACGTCTTATCTGTAAGCCTGCACCCCGGGAGCAGGCTCTGTCAGGCCTGCACCACCCTGCTGCTACGCAGTGTAAGGCACACACATTCTCTGAAATGCTGTGTCGTACACGATGTTATCAACAGCACCAGGAAGAAAAAACACTCTTTTTCTTACCCTAGGAAATCTGGCAATTGTTTTGTTAGTTTTAATTAACTCCCTGTTACTCTCTCCTGGCACCAAGGTCACTATTTGAATTCTAGTAGCTGAGATTCTGCTGTTTTCAAGAAAAACATGCAGAGTGATGAGCTAGAAGTGAAGACAAGTCACAAGATTCCCAAATTCCGAAGACATTCATGCAGATGTGCAAATCTCATCTTTACAGAGCAGAGAAATGAGTTTACTGCACAGTGAGTTAAACAACAGACTAACTGCCTTAGCCCAGAAACAGAGAAAGTTTTCAACAAGCGTCTGTTAATCAACATAGGGACAGTGTTGCCCACATTCAACAGAGAACTGATCTGCCTTTCATTGTCCAGACAGAAATCCAGTCCTTCCCTCTGCCTAGTCGTGGCTACCTAAAAGCCACTAGCCAGTGTCTAGATCACACAAGTCCTTCTCAGCACCTTCCTGGTCTGTTGGCCTATTTTCGGATCACACAGAGCAGGGGAAGTAGACCTAAGCAACAAGCCAGAAACCCAGACTCCCACCAGTGCCCCTGATCTCTGGTGCCTCCTGCATGAAGCAGGCTGAGCTAACCATGCACAGATCCCCACATCATGGAGGCATGTGAATCCCAAGTGTCCTATCTGCAGACACATGCCACACCCTCGTGCATGTCACAGAAAGCACCCCTATATCAGGCAGAGCCAGCCTCAACTCTGCTGCCCACTTGACTAGAGAAAAGAAAAGCTAAAGTTGAGCCCCAACTTGCCCTGACTAGGTGCCCAAGTTCAGGAAGCTCAGACAGCAGCTCTGCCTGGTTTAAGTGCTAGGTACTATAATAGGTTGAAAATCAGTGTAGTGACTACATACATGAGAGAGTGCTCAAGTAATCATTGTAAACAGTGCTCCTTGAGCTCTCATGCGGACCTCAGGTAGGTCCAGGCCAGATATGGGAGAACCCAGCCTCCAGTCTGCCAGTGGTACTCCTAGGAGCACCATGCATCAGGTGTATGCTTCTACTAATACAATCAGAGTCCCACGTGCCTATTCCACCTTTCCATGGGGTTCCCTAACCACATGCTGAGGCCCTGCCACTCACCTAAGAGGCCCAAGTTTGACAGACAAATTTTCTGAGCCAAGGAAGACACTGACTGTATTCACCCTGGGCTGTAAATGACTCCTTGCAGATGCGCTTAAGAGCAGGTGTCGAGGGTGAGGAGACTACAACACCAACAGATGAAAAGGAGGAAAGTGAAGATATCCTCCTGAAGTGTCACCATTCTGCCCAGCTCTGGCACATCTTCTCCTTCTGTCCCATCCCTATCACCCCGACCCCACCCCCTCAAAATGTTTTCTGAAGTTGCTTATGAAATTCAACAGCAGAGAAGATTGAAACTACTGATGAAGAAGGTCTTGGATTGATCATGAACTCAGCTTCCCATCCATTTCTATTCCCTACCACTACTCCACCTCTTTGAGAACTGGGTACAAATCCAACGCCTATGCATAGGAAGCTGGTGTGCAGCCAGAGGATGGAAAGCAAGAGCAAACACAGCTAATGGATCCCAGTGGAGTGGGACCCAGGAGAAACAGCCCTGGGCATTCTCTGGGGATTGATTTTTGAGACATGATTATTATTATTTTATTATTGTTATCAGTTCCAGGAAAGAAGATGCTTTTGAAACAAGTATGAAGATTGTTCCCGAGGAACACGTTCCCAGTTTACCTGTGCTTTCATTCCAACTCAAGCCAAAAGGCCTTAACAACCAAGACTGCAGCACCCTCTCCCCGCTGCACAGAGCCAACATGTGGGTCTAGAATGCACTCAACTCAGCACCTTGCTCCCCAGGTTTTCGCCCTTATCTCACTTCCTCCCTATTTCTGAGAAAGACAAGATTGGCAGAGGGTACATCCAAAAATAGCTTTGCCCCTTGGATGATTCCAAAGAAAGATGTCTCACATTTCCTAATGCCATTTGGCTGACTACTTGGAGAAAAATGTTAGTCTTATAAGGGTGCTAATTAGAATCCATTAGAACTCATCTGGCCTGGCCTGGTGCAGCATTGTTTCACAGGACTTGCTCAGCCCGTATGAGAATCAGAGAGAAAGAAATTGTGCTGCCACAGGTAGATCAACTTCTTTTTCAAACCAGCCAGAGCCAGGAGGATCTCTTCACTCAGGAAGTGAAATCTTGGCTGGATTTGCCAAGAGGATAAACTGCTCTATGTTACTGAGGCCATAATAAACACTCCCCCATTAAAATATAAACAAAAGATGTGAAATAATCTTTTTTGTAAAAGGCAAAGATGGAGACTGGACAGCTACGAACACATGACCTTCCAAGAGCAAGCTTTACTATTTCATTCCAACTTCAATGCTGACTACATGTCAGACACCCCTGAACGCCCCTGGCACAAAAGTCATCTGGCAGCCACATGACCACCTATGGCCTCACGAGGGTCAGCTTACAACTTCCAACCTCACACTGACAGAAAGGCAAGAGAAAATGAATGCTCATTCAATGTCCTTTTTAAAAACTGGATAATCAATGAAGTTGTAGAGGTGGGTGTTCTAGTGGGTGGGACATTGGTTGGAACTCTGACCTCCCACATCAGAGTACCTGGGTTCAATCCCTGGCTTTGGCTCCCAACTCCCTTTCTGCTCATTCAGACCCTGGGAGGCTCAAGTACTTGGATTTCTGCCACCCATGTGGGAGACCAGACTGAGTTCTCAGGTCCTGGCTTTAGACTGTGCAGTCATTTGGGGAAAAAAAAAAAAAGCCAGGAGATGGACTGACTTTCATTCTCTCCCATTATCTCAAATAAATCCCTTTTAAAAAAAGAAAGCTATCAAATTACCAAGTTCAAACTTACCGAACAGTGACGCTTCCCTGTTTTAATAAGCTAAAAAAGTCGGTGTATAATCATGTGAATAAACAGTCGTGAGATTTTAATAAGTTAACAATCACCATCTCATAATGAAAACACAAGTCAAGTCTGCTACCCATAGGAGCATCGGTGAGGACTCTGAATGGGGAAGAAAACTCTGTGTCTGCACAGTGGGGCAGAGCAGCTGGGCAGGAGAAATGAATGCATGCCACAGCTACTACTAACACAAGACAGGATGGAGCAAGTGCCAAACAAGTGACTCACGCAATACATGGTACACGAGTGCTGAGTGCTGACTGTGCACTGAGGGAAAGCCAAACCTTCTGTTGTGTTAAATACCAGGGATGCATTCCCATCCTTACTGTTGAGATTCCCATAGGCGGCGTCCACTTGTGTCCAGACGTGGGGGCGTGGCAACTGTGTCACCAAGAAATAGCCCCAGCTTTGGTCTTACCCACAGGCCACAGAAGAAGTAACAAGGACAGCCAGAAGCATTTTTGGAAGACAGATGAAATTGCTCAAAGGATCCAATAAGGCATTCAACACAGATATAAACACTAAAACCAGAACAAAGCTGACCGCCCTCTATGCCAGAACATCATAAATTTCTACCTGGGCTCTCTGGAAACTGCATGACTCAGTTTATGGATAGCTATAATGGGGCTATTTTCCATAAGGCAATTTGAAAATCACCTGGTTAAAGTTAAGGATAACCACCTCACCCTAGATGATCACAATTACTTCCCACCACGAGAAAAATGAAGGGTGGCTACAGGAGCCATGTAGAGAAAATACTACATCTCTACATGACATTTATAGATTGTTTACAAGGACCAGAATTCCCACATCTCTGACCTCTAGTGCAGGGCCTGGGACATGGTAGGCAATCCTTAAATGACTGTTGAATAAAGCACAAATATGGCATGGAAGAATTCTGGAACATCTAAGATAACTCTAATTATTTTCTATGTGTTCATCTGGTTTTCATTATAAGCACCTTGAGACAAACCATATCTTTTTATTTATCTTTGTCAGTAGAAAGGTAGAGGCTGTTGGAAGGTCTCTAACATGTACATTTGCTAAAAGGTTTCTCTGTTCCCCTAAAACTCACTTCACAGCAAGCCATCTCAGGTCTCCATGGATGAGTATGTCTGCGAGTATGTGAGCTTGGGCCTACTGGCAGAAATCGGCTGTGCTTTATCAGCTTGTCTTTATCTTCCTTTCCCAGTTTGGCTCTCCATGTCCTGAGCATGTAAACAGTCCAACTTTAATGTTTAACCCTGGGCACCATAAAACTATCACTCAAAGAATCGGTCTTGGCCTAGAAGGCCGGCAAGCAACCCCCTCCACAGTCAGGTCTCCTATTTGGGATATCAGGAGCATGATCTTCTTTTTCCATCCTCACTCCCAGTGGTAGAGTGAGGGACACACAGACAGCAGCATGCTCTTCCACTCTGTGAGCTCTAAGCAACCAGGACTCCCAACTGCCACACTTCCAGAGACTGCTGCAGCTCACACTATTCCACCCCCACAGCCACCCCACCAGGCCCTGTCAACTTACTTTTATTGTCTGTACAACAGCCAGTGCTGGCCTGTAGATGCCAGCCTGGAATCTGTACCCTCACCTTTCATGCCAACACATCCTTGTTTATCTCTAAGTCTTCTCTCCTTGCCTCTCCCTCGGTTCTTACAGCAATCTCCCAGAGTGCTCTACTCACAGCAGAAATGCTAAACCACTCTTCTCAAACCAGCACAAAACCAAAAATATAGACACAAGCAAGGCCAAGGCTTGGAAAAGAGATTTCTTCTGCTCTTTGCCCCACTACAACTTCACCTTCACGTTGCATAGACCTTTGGTTGGACCTGGAAGAGCCAAGCTGAACTAGCCCTCTCTGCCCTAGCTGGAAGGAATCCAGATGAAAGAAGTTCAAAGTGCCTGGAGAGCACAATGCACATACACAGCAGAGCCCTACAGACACCCAGACACCCATAGAGCCCAGGCTCCTTGCACTTGGCACTCAGCAGCTCTGTGTGAATATTCCACAGCACCCTTCCACTCCACCAGAAATGCTTCTCTGATGTAGCAGTCTGTGCACACATTGCTGGACCTCCTCACTTCTTCAGCACTTCTGGTGTGCACCACCCGGCTGAAACAGACTATAAGCAAACTGAGGTTAGACGTGAGCACTTGCCTTGCCCGGTTGGGTTGCAAACAGAGGGCAGCTTAGCCCTACGTAGCACCACCTTGCACAAAGCAGGCACACCATAAAAATGTGAGGAACTGAGGAAGAGAACAAAGGAGGAGCCCTTGCCTGCTCCAGGGTAGATCTTAGAGGAACTAATTCTCACTCCCAGCTTCCAGGCTGTGTTTTCCTTTTAGAGCCAGTGACTTCAGTGTTGACAACAAGGTATTGTCTGCAGAATCCAGGGGCAGATGCTGGTACAGTCACATTGCCATTTGCTGCTTGCATATTTATGAAAAATTATCCCTTCAGGAAGAAATTTTCCATGACTGGCTTTGGATCCAAAATAAGGGTGTTTCTCTCTGTGTCTTGTTCGTTCTCTCTCTCTCTCTCTCTCTCTCTCTCTCTCTCTTTCTCTCTCTCTTCTTCTTTTGGAAAATTTGAACAATATCCAGTCAGCCATGTGGAGGTTGGGCACTTATGAAAAAATTTAAAAACAATGACATGTTTTGTCTCTCAAAGTCAATGTAAGCCTTTCTTTTGCAGGGCCAACTAAAAACAACTAACTTGAAAATGAGAAACTTTCCACTTGTCTGGGTCTCACCAGGGATGAACCTCGCTGATAAAACAGACTTTTTACAAATTCCTGAAGACGCATTTCTCATTCCACAACTCCTAAAATTCAAAAATACACTGCATGTGGGAAATCTCAGCATCCCCTGAGCTAGGTTAGAGCTCAAAGAAATGAAAAAGAGTTCACACATAAATCCAGGACACACTTCCAGACAAAAGAATCAGGTAATCATCCATAAAATGTTCTCTCCAAATTTTCCTTAACATAGACTCTTATACCTTCTAGTTTTTCATTCATTCTCACATATTGGCTTTAGTGCTCTGAATCAGGCATTTTCATCTTACACACCATTATAATCAGATGAATGTTTGGAAATGTCTGCTCATCTTTCCTAGCAAATACATCTTTAATTTGGCAATAGCAGTTGCAAAACATTTATAATCTGTGGAAGGCAATATTGGAGAAATGCTTTAGACTTGGTCTCTTATGAACATTACCAAAATTATACATGACAACCAAACAGAACCAAAAATCTTTAACTCTGGTCTCTTACTCTTTTAATTAAAAAAAGAAAACACTTTAAGAGTAGTTGACATTATGCAATTTTAAAGCACTGTATTGTAGTTTCTGAGTACACTTGAACACAGAAAGAATATCCAAAGATCTTAAAAAAGAAAACCCAAAATTTCAATGTGACAGACAATCTGCTCCCAAGAAAATGAAAAATAAGTGAAGAAGGACAAAAGATACATTGGGGTACAAATACACTTAAAACAACCACAACAATAAGCTTTCCCTGGGATCCGTGGGCAGATATACCACCAGTGTCTATCACTGGGTTCTTCAAAGACATCTCAGTCCTATGAAAAATCAAATGTACATTTGCATTTGGAAGGAAGACAAAGGAGCAAGAAAACCCACAGGTGCCTTGTTCATCCCAATTCCTACTCCCTCTTTGGACCTCCAAGGAGTAATCAGCCTCTTGGTTGTCCTCCTTACTGCCCATACTAAACAACCACATCTAGGAAGCAATTCCCATGGCAGATATAAAGCAGTCACCAAGCAGCCAGCACCCACCTCCATCAAGGGCACTGGCCTTCATGCCACAGCAACTCTACTCAGCTAATTAACATTCTCTCTCTCTCTCTCTCTCTCTCTCTCTCTCTCTCTCTCTCTCCCCCCGTGACTCCCCCATCCCTTTCTCCAACATGCTAAAATTATACTCTAATCATACTATTTCCCTGCTGAAAAATCCCTCACTGGCTCCCCAGTACCTTCAGAAAAACTTCCAAACTACTATTCACCTAAAGGAGTCCCTGATGGATCCTGAACCAAATCAGCAAGAAGGAGGGAAGGAAGGGCAGACAGGAGACAGCAGTTAACAGAGACTTCACTTGCCCCATGTCTCCCACCCACCGCCACACTACACAATGCAGTCACATTAAGCTCTTTATCCTTCTGTCAGTCCTCCACTTAACTGTCACCTTCTCCTAAAAGCTTTCCCAACCCCACACATCTAGCTTGGGATTCCTTTTCAGTGTTCCAATGGTACATATCACAGCGTTTTTCATGCTATACCAGGATACTTCAACATGGCCACAGAAAATGTAAAATATTAAGTTCATTTTTGGTAAAAAAAAAATTTGCGGGGCCAACCTTATGGTATTGTGGTTAAGATACCTTAATCAAGGGCCAGCATCTCTTGTTACAGTGCTGATCTGAGTACTGGCCTCTCTGCTTCTGATCCAGCGTCCTGCTAATACAGCTGGAAAGTCAGCAAAAAAAATGGCCCAAGTACTTGGGCTCTGAAGCTTGACACAGTTCCTAACTCCTGGCTCCTGCCTGGCCCACCCATGGCTACTACAGTCCTTTGGAGAATGAACCAATAAATGGAAAATCTCAATCTTTCTTTGTCTCTCTGTTGCTTCGTCTTTCAAATACATAATTCTTGGGAAAAACACCTGAAGTCCATGCACAGTTTTCTCATACATATTTTTATAAAGTTTTTGAAGCCCCTTCATATGCAAGGATTTCAATGATTTTTTGCATTAAAAAGAAACTTATCTTTCAATTCCACTTTCCATAAACTTTCCCAAGTACTCTAGAAGAATAATTGCTCTTCTGTTTATCTGTCTCAGGATTTGTATGTTTGCCCTCCAAGCTTAGGGTTCTTATCTACCATGCTTCTACTTATATCCTCAGGGATTCCCTAATGATTTCTTGAACAAATGCATGATCTAGAAGCTAAGAAGAAAATAAGGAAAAATATGAAGATGCTTGAGCCCTTTCCCAGCCCAGCTGTGATGACAGAGCACAGCAGGACTTCCAACCTGCTTGGAACCTGCTTGGGGCTTTCCATTCCCCTCTGCATTAATAATAACCCTAGCTTCCAAAGGAGCAATCTCCACTGCAGCAGGCCCCATGGCAGTGGGTGTCTGTGGCAGTCATTAAGACAGCACTTGGGGGACTGGCGCAATAGCCTAGTGGCTAAATCCTTGCCTTGTGTCCGCCAGGATCCCATACGCATGCCCATTCATATCCTGGCTGCTCCACTTCCCTTCCAGCTCCCTGCCTTTGGCCTGGGAAATGTAGTAGAGGATGGCCCAAAGTTCCCAGCTTCTGTTCTCAGCCTGGCCCATTTGGGGAGGAAGCTTTCTCTGCATCTCTCTGTTTTTCAAATAAGTAAAAGCAAATAAATATTTATCTTTAAAATAGAAGATAAGAGGCAATCGTTTTTAGAACTCTCTCTCCTCTCTCCATTTTAGCCTTAAACTTGGTTTTCCTTTTCATGCAAAAATGCCATCCTGAATAATACCATTCTGAACAGCAGGGGTTAAGAGAGGAAAAGGCTTTGTCTCCTCTAAGGAATTGTTAAAATGTTTGATATTGTTTTGTTGCTCTTGGTTGGGTTTTGAAAAATCTCTTTTGTAAAGCAACACTTCAATCATGGAAAGACTTGCTGGGGAGCTGGCACAGGTGAGCTGTGGAATGTTAACGACATTGAGCAGAGACTCAAAGACAGCTCCATCTTGAGAATGGGATTCATAATAAGCCGCTCACGACACCTCCAGTGATGCCGTCTTGGATCCCTTGAACTTCCTAGGACCAAAAAGATCACCACTCAGGGGACACCCAGCTTCTCAATGCACACAAACCAAAGGCAACACCAACCCAACAGCCGGCATCCATGAACTACTATGACTGTAGGGCTGAGGAAAACAAAATCACTGGGGAACAGCTATAGGAACTCAAGAGTCTCAAGGCACAGCCTGCAGTGGAGGAGGCAGCAACTCCAAAGCAAGGAGGATGAGCAGGGGCTCTCCCAGCCTCAGCCTCCCTCCCCACCCCACCTCTACCAGCAGCTGGAAGCTTCCTGGTAGCTGGCAGCTTCCCCACCCCCCAGGTTCAGGCCTGTCTGTGAGCTGCCGGCCAGTTCCTGAGATTCTGAGGACTTCTGAGCCAGGTCACTGATAAGCAGAGTCATGAACTTTTCTGGTATGGACTTCAGCCCAGCCCTTCCCAACCTCCCCTCCTCCCCAGTGAAGATGTGAAAGATAACCTACACTGAGTAGATCAGCACACAGGCCATGAAGCCAAGGTGGAAGGAAATAAGGGGGTGACCACATGGGGAAATGCATCTGCATATCCCCAAATCACAGGGGCCTTCAAACTTGTCAGACCGGTTTACAATTAGCCAATACCCAGGAGAATAATTATAAAATGCAACTGCTATGATTCATTTAGATTCACTCCAATTCTGCAAAAGGTAAATGACAGGGAAATAACAGCACTTTTCTCCTCCAAACTGGTGGCAAATGCCCTTTATGCTTCTAAATATGATTTCAGCCAAAAGCACAGAGGCAAAGACGTAGAAAGAGCCTCATTTTTATTCACTGTGCAAAGAAGTGAGATGAGAAGACTCAAAGTCATGGGGCAAGATGCCAAGGGGCACACTGGGAATTCCCGGCCTGAGGGAAACAACAAGGTCTTCGAAAAGTTCATGGGAGATGCATATGCTTGAACTGCAAGAATCCACCAAAAGAAACATCTCTGGTAAGTTCCTTTCTCCAAGAGCTTATGACATACCCTGGCTTGTCTACAAAGTACCTTCCCAATGTTGTTCCTACTTTGTTTTGCAATTGGCAATGTTCTGGATTGTCCTGTTTGTAATCAGTGATGAACTACAGTCCCCAGGATCTGCCTGCCTTCATCCTCTTCTGCCAGCCTCGGAAACTCCCACCTCACCCCTTCCTTCCCTTTTGCAGCATTTAATGAACGTTGAGTTGGAATCTGGTAGATGGACAATCCGAAGTAAAAAGAAATAAAGATACTGGATTGATAGCAAAGTACAAACCAAACATACACATACACCTACCCACAAACACACACACAAAATCTTGCTTCCAGAGAGAATCTCTTCTTTCATCCATTTCCCAAACAGCCAGATGCCTGCTTCATTTTGTCCTCAGGCAACCATGATGAGGCCTAGAACCTTCCTTGAAAATTTAAGGACAGCAGACCAGGGCATTCTAGAGACCAGTTCTACATCCTCTCACCCCCCAGGCTGTGGCCCTTCTTTGTTCAGGAAGCAATCTCTCTTTTCCATTTGACTTTCCATAAAGCAGCAAGAGTTTTATTTTTCCTTGGCTTTCAGTCTGTGCCGTGGATGGTGCCATAAAATTCCTCAGTAATTTATGGCTTGTTTTTCCTTTAAAGTAGAAAAGCACTAATCCCTTACAGAGCAGGGAGACAGAGTTACAAATATGAGGTCATCTTGTAGGATGTCCTTTTAGCACAAGTGAGGTGGACCCTAGCCACTGCTGAAGGATGGCATGAATAACCCAGTCATGGAGGTGATATGCTCTTGGGGAAGAACCCTACCCACAGACCTGCTGAGACAGAGACCTCCTGACCAACACCTGGATCTCTACCTATAGCCACATCTGAAACTCCAGGTGTTTGGAGTATCATCTTCTGGGTGAAGGATGGGATTCCCAAATGTAAAGACAGAGACTGGAAACCTGAAATCAGACTTGGTCATTTTCACATTTTCACTGCAAGGCAACCTCTGTGACCACACTCCTCTCTGTGTAAACAGCCTGTTCACCATCTTTTCCAATGAACACAAGGAACAGAAATACTGACATACACTGTTGGGACGCAGTTGACTAATTAGCCAAGAAACTAATGATTTTCAAAGAGAAAAAGCAAGGAGAGAAAGAGAAAAAGCAAGAGTTCAATTGTGCTTGGGTGTTTGTCACCTCTACCTAACTCAGGAAGGAGGTGAACCTCCAGCTTGAGCCCATGTGATCCTACATGAACAGTCTCTGGAACCACCACGTTGGCTTTACTTCATAAATGTCACTGGCTAAAGACAGACCAAAAATGAGTTCTCAGAACACCATTCTGAGAATCCTGCTAATGAAGGTCCCTACAAATATTTGCTCAACCCAAGCTTTTCTCTCTTCTTTAGATAGTGGTAAACAACACTTTAGATTCTATTTTTAAAAGGGAAATTTTAGTGCTTATGACAAAAAAAAACCGTTACTTAAAAAAGACAATGATCCTTTTCTGATCACCACATTAGTCTTCCTTGCTCAACAGCCCTATGTATGTAACACAACCATTTTCTTTGAACAGCAGGGCCAGAGTCTAATACGGTGCTTCTTCATTGATAGTGAGAGATGTGTAAGTATTGCCTCCAAAATAGAATTGCATTTCAAATGAATTTAGAAACTACTCACTCAATTGCCATGCAGGAAACTGGGAAATTAGTAGCAAGTGTCGCTGACCTACCCTAATGTTTTGCTTAGCTTAATCCAGTGTTTTCCCAACTCACTCAATTATGGCATTCACTGCAGAGTGCATATGACCCATTGGTCTCTTTCATTTTGTGGAACACATTTTGAGAAAACTTGCTGCAAGGACAGAGCTCCAGTCCGAAAGGAAGATTTACCACTGCAGTAGGCTGACAAAACTACATAAGGAAATGAATTCTGACACTCCAGAGAGTTCTGGAAGTAGCAAGGAAGAAAAGGGACATCACCAGAAGAAAAGAGGAAGTCTTAAAAGAAAAAAAAATCCCTCATTACATTTTTTATCATCCTCTTGATTGGAAAAGACTGGTGGCAGGAAAATGGTTCTCTCAACACACAGATGTCAACTTTTATCACCACAGAGGTTGGTCTAATTGATTGCCCCATCCTCAGTGAATATCTAAAGAGCAAATTAAATAAATGCATAAGTGAGCCTCCATCACTAAAAATTCTAGACATGTGGTTCTGGCGTTATATGACAGATAATGGGACAGGCAGGTAAGTAGCTAGGCAGGCAGGATGGACAAACAGGTGATGGATGATGGATGGATGGAGGATGATTGATGGAAACATGGTGGAGGAGGATGACTGAATGTAGTACAGCACTACCCTGCTGAAAACCAAGCAAACTGGTTTCTCATCTTTTTCTCATCTTTCCACTGGGTTTTTCACTTGCAACAAATCATTTCATTTCTGAGGTCATATTTTTAAACTATTAGTGAGGATTTAACAAATACCTGTTATTTATTAACTGAACAGCAGTTTTTATATTCTTATGATTAGAAGGAAAACATTTCATAACCCTATACCCCATCATCCCTAAAAGAGAGGTAGAGGAGAAAGAGAAAAGGGGGTAAGAGAGGGAAAATAAGAAGAAAAAAGTGAAGAAGGAATTTTGATTCATTTGCCTGCCTTTTTAATTTAATTCACATACATAAATGTATAATGGTAATAAATGTTAGTGGTACAAATACCAACCAATACCTTCTGCCCCAGATCCAAGGTCCCATGGATCTAGTGTGTTTATGAATTTCCATGCATGTGCAGCAAACAGCACTTCCGAAGACCAGGAGAGCCTGGCACTAGCTCATTTGCCTCAGCCACCACTTTAAAGTTCTCTGATCACATTGCCCACAAATTTCAGATTAAAAAAGAGAGCACTCTTGTACAGTGTAGATACTTAAAAGTTTATGTGCATTTGTACTTTTAACATGAGGATATATACCTGCATACTCACTAACATACAATTTTGATGGGAGAACTAAGAGAAAAACCAGAACTGTTGAATGAATGTCCTGACACTGAGTATTCACATAAGGGGCAAAGACAAAGCGCCCTATCTTTCAAAGACCCCTTGGGCTGAATCTTAGGTACTAGAAACCCACCACGTATCAAAGGACACATGATCTGAGCTCTCTAATCTTGAATCCTACAGTTTTACCCCACGGACCTTGCTGTACCACTGTCCAATGTTGAAGGCCACTGGCATATGTTTCAAGTACAGGGACTCTGGGGGAACTCATGGCAAGGCTGCACCCCTTTATGTCATGAACTCCTTTAAAGAACAGCAGCCAAGAGTACCTTCCCAAATACACCTTCCCATCACATTCATTTTTTAAGGATTTATTTATTTTTATTGAAAAGGCAGACTTACAGAGATAAGGAAAAACAGCAAAAGATCTTCCATCCGCTGATTCACTCCCCAAGTAGCTGCAACAGTGGGAGTAGAGTTGATTTAAAGCCAGGAGCTAGGATCTTCTTCCAGGTCTCCCACATGGGTGCAAGGACCCAAGGCTTTGGGTCATCCTCTGCTGTTTTCCCAGGCCACAAGCAGGGAACTAGATACGAAATCCTTCCAGATGCAGGCGAAGACTTAGCCACTAGGCCACCACACCACGCCCACAGGCAATCTATTCTTAAGGTCCAGGTCTCAGCCATCTCTTTTGCAAAGCCTCAACTGGTCTTCTCGTGGCTACTCACAGTACAACTACCCTTAAGGAACTGTTTAGGTTGCCATTTGTAAACTCACTACATGCAGAATCATCTCTACTTTCCTGTCTCCACCTCTCAGGTACTGACTAAATGTACAATGGATGACACATTGTGTGCTAGGACGATGTTTCTTAATTTTGTTTCTACTGGGACCCACAGTGAGAATCAAGAGCGTACAAACTGACATAAATAAAACTAGAACCAAAGTTTTGCAGAGCAGTATTTACCCTAATAGCATGTCATGCATCCTGGTCATTTCTACACTGTTTGTTTCCATATTTAAAACTGTGGTTTGAGAGCCACTTAACTGACCAAGTGATTTTAGTGGGAAATCCTGACCCATAATGTAAAAACAAGACCCTACTCAAAATGTGTTTTTATTCTCTTACAGTTTCCCCCACTCAAAAAAGCAAAATAGAGTCTAAATAAAAATCACACAAACCCAACAAGCTAGTAGACTTAAACTTGCAAAATGACAAATGATGCTCACTGTTCTCAAATCCAAATCCCATTAGAGAAGGCATACAGCATCCTCAGAGTGTGGGAATGTCTACGGGGCCACCCCTTTGGCCAGCAGGGAGAGGGAGATGTATTACTACAACACACATACAGACACACATGTGTTTGCATGCTACATAAAACTGGAAACAAACACCCTAGAGTTCCAAAAGTTTGTGGAAAAGTCTTCAGTGCAAATATCTCTCTCTCTCTCTCACATATATATATGTGTGTGTATATACATATATATATATATATATAAAGTCTTCAGTGCAAATCTCTCTATATATAGAGACTTTATATATATATAGAGAGAGAGAGATAAATAGATAGATATAGATATCTCTATATAGAGATGTACATATAGAGAGAACACCTAGTACTGAGCACCTAGCATTTAAGGCACCTGCATCCTGTATCAAAGTACCTGGGTTCCAGCACAAGCTTCCACCAATGGAGACGCTGGTAGGCAGCAGTGATAACTCAAGTGAACAAGGAAGCGTTTGCTGTGTGGAAGAGTGAACCTGTATACCTGCTCCTGCTCCAGGCCCCACTCCAGCAAGGCAGCATTTTGGGGATGAACTAGAGACAGAAGCTAGCTTGTTCGCGCTCTCTCTTATCCTCTTTCTCCCCCTCTCTCCCAGTCTTTTGTTCTCTTTCTCTCCTGTTTCTCTGTCTCTTAAGTAAGAAAACTTTTTTTTTAATTTTGAAATCTATGCATATGAAAAGTCTTCAAAAAGTTCATGAAAAAATATGCAAGGATTTCATAATTTTGCACTCAAACTTTCCACTGCATTTTAATATAAGGTTCTTTAAAAAAAGGAGAAGAAGAAGAAGATCTATTTCTTCCTTTGAAATGTAGCATTAGAGAGAGAGAGGGAGGAAAAGTCAGAGATTGAGAGAGATTTCCCATCCACTGAATCATTTCTCAAATGCTATAACAACCAGGGCTAAACCAGGCTAAAACCAGGAGCTTCTTCTGGGTCTCCCACGTGGGTACAATGTGATGAGCAGTTTTGCCATTAGCATCTGCTTCATCCAAGGCACATTAAGAAGGAGATGAACTAGAAGTGGAGCAGCTGGGACAAGAGCAGAACTCATATGGAAGGCCAGCATCACAGGTGACAGCTTAACATGCTGTGCCGCAAGGCCAGCTCCTCCACACACTTCCTGAAGTGGCTTTTTCCACCTTTTCTACTGCCTGGATACAGACACCAAGATCTGTCCTCTACAGCCCCCACTCTCCAGTCCTATTGCAGGCTCAGAGCAGGGGTCCCATTCCCACCAGAAGGACAACCAAGCACATCCTGGCACATAGTCAAGGCCAGGGGCATATCCTAGACCCTGTCTACTCCTCTGCTGCTGTACTCTTCTCCTCCTCTCCACCCAATTCTCTCCTGCCGGGCCTAGCTTCCTCTGCAAACACTCAGGAGGCTGCCACAGCCTACAACTCTGCTGTCATCCCACCCACGAGGGGACAGCTACCCGGTTCCATTTGCCTGCTCGTTTCTGAATCACTGTCTTATCTGTCTTCCTCCCCCTGTTCCCCTTAAAATAGCTGGCTGTGCGGCTGTCTGTGTAGTCATATGATAAGCCATGATAAAGACCAAGTTTTAAAGAGCCAGGCAAGGACAAGAAGTAAAAAGAAAGAGATGCATTCGCTTGTATGAGGGGGTGGGCTCCTAAGACACTAGTTTCCTAGAAACAAAACCCACAGATCAGCCTTTAAATCTTCAGGCCCAACAACGGGAAAGACTGAGGCAGACTGTCTGCCTTCGAAACTCAACTGCAGCTCTGTGTGATCAGGGACTTGGTGAGTTAAGGTCTGTGCACCACACTGGTCTCCCCCATCAGGTACCTTCTATGCTCTATATCCTCATTTACAAACTCCAAAAACACTAGCCCCTTCCCTGAATACAAAATTGGTGCCTCTGTATCATTTAACACGCCAGAACAAACTCTTCCCATATTTCATGACACTCACAACTCACAGGGGTAAGCAGAGCCAATGGCATTATCCCCATTTTGCCACTAAGGAAGCCAAAATTCAGAGATTATGGTTCTTCCCTGAGGTCACACAGCTCATGGGTGGGGGAGCTGCGTGGGGTCCAAAATAAATAGACAAGCAGAGTGCAAGTGGGGTGCTTTGTCAATACATACTGATCCATCATGTCCGAGAGTAGGCAGAAATATAAACTTGGCAAACCCCAGCCCCTTCCCATGGAGCGCATCATCCTGAGAACTACGCTGTATCTAAGACCTACCCTCAGAGAAAAAGCAGCCCCAACCCAAAGTGACTTCAGACACAAAGCCTTAAATCAAATGGACTCTGACAACAGGCTCTAACCACATAACCTACAGCTCATTTTTTTTTCTGTTTCATTCATTTGAAAAGCAGAGAGACAAAGAGAGAGACAGACACACTCCCTGACACTGGTTCATGCTCCAAATGGCCATACAACCAAACCTGGGTCAAGCTGAATCTGGGTCTCTCATGTGGGTGGCATGACTCAATCAGCTGAGCCATCATCTGCCACCTTCTGGGCTGCACATTATCAGGAATCTAGAACTGGAAGTGAAGCCAGGACTCAAACCCAAGCAATCCCACAGGGGGATGTTGGTTTCCCAAGTGGCTTCTTATCAACTATGCCAAGTATCTATGTCATAGCAGTAACTCACTTTTCATAACAGAATTACAATAGTTAACATTTGTGTTATTATGTGACAAGCACTCTTATAAGTACTTTACATGTAGTATATTATTTCTTTCAAAGAATGAGATAGCTATAATTGACTCTGTGGAACTGACCCTAAAGAAATGAAGGCTCAAGAGAAGTTGCGTAATTTGTGAAAAGGTCATACAGTTGGCTCAGTGGCTAAGCTACCTGCTTCAATATCTGGCAGCTCCACTGTATCTTTTCTTTATTTTTTTTTCTTCTCATTAAAAAACATATAGTAGTGGGTATTTAGACAAGCACTCACATCCCACCTCAAAGGACCTAGGTATCATTCCTGGGGCAACCACTGACTCCATCTATCTGCTGAGGCAGAACCTAGGAGGCAGCAAGTGTTGGCTCAGGCAGAGTGGGAGACTTGAACTGGCTCCTGGCATCCAGCTTTGGTTCCAGCCCAACTCTGGTCCAGCTCTGCCCATGGAAAGCATTTGGGAAGTGAACAAATGGATGGGAACAACTCTCTTGCTCTCATTTATCCACTTCACCCTATTTCCCTCTCTCACCTATTCACTCGAAATGCAGACAGAGAGACAGTCTATGCACTAGTTTGCTCCCCCGACATGCCCATAATAGCCAGGGCTGACTAAGGCCAAAGCCAGGAGCCTGGAAATTCATCCAGCCCTCCCATGAGGAAGGCAGGGACTCCAGGACTTGAGCCAGCAACTGCTGCCTACCAGCCACATTACCAGGACGCTGTGCAGAAGGTGAGGGCGAAGCAGGACTAGGTGCCAGGCATTCCCACACGGGAGGGGAGCACGCCCCCACAGTGGCTTAACTCACCTAAATGCAAGCTTATCATTTAATTCCACCTTTCCAGGAACTTTCTGAAGTCTGCAATACTACGCATGACTGTGATTTCAAGGGTCAGCGGAGCTGCAACTTGGATTTGGGGGAACGACGGCCCAGAGAGGAGAGATGAGATTATGCTGGGAAGGTGGTGTGGAGAGCAGAGCACAAAATAAGGAAAGAATAATGCTGGGCTGGGGCAGAAATTAGCAAAATCTCAATTCCAGCTCAGAGCTGAGGGATCCACCTGGCAGAGAATGGAAGCAGGGTACATAAAATGCCGGACCAGAGCACCTGGCAGGGCGAGGAGCCTAAGCTATTCCTCAGGACTCAGGAAAGACAACCACTGTCTCTCAACACCCTGCAAGGGTATTCAGTGCCCCAACACCAGTGGGAGACCAGACTAACAAAGATAAGAAACCCAGTCCTAAAGTTATCACAGTGAAGCTTAAATGAGGCACTCTTTTCTCAAATGAAGTAAGTATTTTTAATAGCCAGGGATTAGGCACCCTCTGTGACAGCTCTAACAATCTCCACAGATCAGGAAGAGATGTGGGATTATGGGCGGAATGCATGTCCCAACCTTAAGGTTAAAGGCCACTTCCATAAGTCTAGGGGTTCTAGCTAAGGCTGGAATTATCTTCAACAGGAGGCTAAGTTTCTTCCTCTGCCCTCAAAAGGAGCAAAGGACAAGCAGGTTCACTGATGGGGTGGTAAGGAACGGTGGGCTAGAGTACCCGCACTAGCAAGCAAAAACAGGGGACCTCTCAGTTCATTCTAACTTCAAATAAATAATGAGTGCTTTTAGCACAAGTATACAATATCTACCCCACCTATGTTTTATCTAAGTGTTCATGATTTATGTGAAATTCAGGTTGAACTGAGCATGCTATATTCCACCTGGAATGGCAGGCTTAGGAAATGGGGCAGGTGTCACAGGGAAGCAAAAGAAGGAGTTTGGGTACCACAACAAATGGTATATCTATAGATGTTCACACTGGGTCTGGAGCAGCATCTAGGAGATATTTCAATGGCCAGGCAGTTTCACCTCCATTCACAGCAGACTCACGCTATGACTCGACAGGCTAAGAAGCACGGCCAATATTAACCTTCTTCCTAAAGGAGAAACTAGAAGTGTGAGGCAGATAAGTGAATTTCAAAGTCACAAGCTACACAAGAGAAAAACCAGGCCTCCCACTCTTGGAGGAATTCTGAAGAAGACTTAGAAGCAAAAAAAGCATTCCCATGAGCATGGGTGAAGAGGAGAAGGAAAGCAGTGTCCAAGCACTGCTCCCAGTGAAGGCCACATGGGCTGTTGGCTACGTATATGTTCATCACCTAAAATCCAAGCTTCAAGATCAACGGTCTTCATGGACACCTTCCAAGTATATGTACAATTCGCTACAGGAAAATATTGAGAAGGATACCTCAGTTTCAATTCCTTTTACTCCCAAGCAATCTTGACTTCATAGTCAAAAGCAAAGTACCACCGGACACCAGCAGAATGCAAGCAAGGACAACAGGACAAACGGTGTGTGTGGCCCTAGGGACTGGGTTCAGAGAAGACATACACTGCAGAAAAGTGAAGTTGATTGCCCAGAGGACATGGGGTGTACACACAGACCACAGCAAAATGAACTTCAAAAACAAAAGCCTCAAACCTCAGCGTCCACACAAGAACTACAGCTAACAAAGACAATGCTCAGATGCAAATACAAGGCTGTCTCAGTACAAGAGGTAACAAGGCATCAGATGCCCACAGAGACAGAAGTCACCCAGAGGGCAAGAGTGAGGCTCCTCTCACTTCCCACCCTAGGAGCTGCCTAAGAAGGGCCAAGTGAGGAACTGGAATTCAGCAAACCTGATACCTCCTGCTAGCACATTTCAGAGAGCAGAAAAGTAGAGACTAGAAAAAAGCTTTGCCAGTGCCTCCCAGGTGGTTATTACAAGTGACATTTCCAGACAGAAGTACAATGTCACCTGTATCTAGTAAGAAATGGTAATGGCAGATAACTACCAGTAATAACAAGTTACCATTTACTGGAAACCTGCTCTAAGCCAGGCACTTTTACATATCTCCTCTTGTTTTATAATAACTCTGCTAGACCGTGATTACTGCCAGGTCACAGACAGCAGACAGAAACACATAGGTCAGATAATTGGCCCCATGTCATGCAGGTAAAACTGCTAAAACTAAAATTTGAACTCAGAACTGGCTGCAAAGCCCAGACTACTCTTTCAGATCCATAAATGTGGACAAATCACCCTTCAATGATGAAAAGGAGACTGCATATTTATTCTCCATCCTTATAGATCTATCAAGAAACAAATGGACAACAGCTGGCAATGCAGCATAGCCAACAGAAGTTGGCCCCCAGGAGAGATCTCCCTGATAGCCAAGAGTTCAATAAAATCATGAGTGATTTTGTTCTGCACTTTGCTCCAAGGAAAGTTCCTAGAACACTGAAAATATTCAATGTATATGAATAGAAGTGTTGAGTGGCTGGCTAAAGAACAGCCAGGAGAACAAACAGCTCTTCCATTATACCTTCTGTTTCTTTTCTTGGGATAATTTTTAACTTTTTTTTTAATGATGTAATTTTTATTCGTGGCTTGCAGGCCTACTTTAATCTGACTAGTCTTCCGCCTCTGCTCATAACCCAAACACTAAAAATCACTTGTCTGGCATTTTTTTATTCCCTTCACTCAGTGCAGGGGGTTCCCTTCTCTGTCATTCAGATCCATTTTTTCCCAAGCCTGGCTCTAAACCTTACTAAGTAGCCTCTCCTAGAACTCACATGAACTTCCCACTTCCTTTGAATTCCCATAGTTCCTCCAATTCACTGTTTCCTAAAACAGTGTTAATCTTGATTCCCTAAATGGCTCACTTGAGGAAAGTCCGTTTCCTCTTTCATCTAATTACGATCTAATTCTCAATATAGGCCTACGAAACACAGATCTTTCATATTTCACCCATAAGAACATTCTATGACATAAAGTGCTTAGGAAATATGTAATTATGCAGAAATAGAATGCCCTTCGCTATTGACCACCTCGAAGTCCTTAATTCACCTACATGCATTTGCCTTTGTAACACCTTCCCAACTCCAGAAAACCTGAAAATTACCACAGGTCTCCTCCTTCTTGAAAGGCAGTTGGCAAACCTGGCTGATGACACACTCCAACCTTGATAGCTAATGGATATATTCTCAGCTACCTGAAATGGCTGAGATAAGCATCAGTACAATAGTAGATGGAGAGGAAATGGATTCATAGGCTTTTTGCATTCCAGAAAGTCTGCTTTGCTTATTCGTTTGTCTTTAGCATATCCTTTAGGTGGTTTGATGATACAGAGGCCATCATTTTTTAAATAAATTTATTTGTCGTGGTCCTTGAACACTCTAAAACAGCTTCAGGATTTTGATCACAAGGATAGAGAAGGATAAAGAAGAAGAACAGGAAGCTGACAGCTTTGCTGAGGAAAGATGTGGCTTCACGGAGAACAACAAACATCTATCAAGAACCAGACTGAGCACTGCCAAGGCCTAAACCATAGGGTGCAGACGGTTGAGTCTGGGTCATTGCAACATGATCCAGAGCATCTGGAACCTAGACTAAGCTAACTCCTGTTTCCACGCCTGGATTCCAAGGTCCAACACCACCAATTAATGGGAGTCACTGAGTATGTCCTCAGAAAAGAAAAAGGCATGAACCAACCCAAACTTGAAGAAACAAAGTCTGGCTGACTCCAGGGTCTGCAAAGATGATGACAACCCCTCCTAATCAGTTATAATTTTTGCTGACCAGTATGGCTATGCTTATTCCCTGACTAGTATTGTGTCTCCTAATAAACTGGCTGCCTCAAGACAGCAGGGAGCCGCTCTTGGCCTGGTGCCTGGTCCAGAAGATATTCAATAAATATCTGCTCACTGGACAAAACTATAGGCAGAATAATGAAGGTTTACACCTTCCACTCTGTCCACTCCTTAGGATCTTGGATTCTGCCATTGCTCTTTTCAGCAGTATTTCAGACGATGAATGTCTAAGTAAAAAACCCAAGGCAGTCAGATTACACAATATGGGCTAGTTCAGCTTTCACAGGACAGATCCCAGAGAAGCAACTTTTCAGTCAGTCAACCAATGAGTAAAGAGTTTACACAGACTCTCTGAGTACCTCACACTCTAACTGCACAGAGAAAGGCACATACTGCTCACAGGATGTTTCTGTCTACCCTGGAAATGAGGACTGGCACCAAGATCTGGACAAACAAATCCACTCAAGAAAGACATGCACGGGCTCAATGCCTGGGATTTTCATCAAGACTTACGATTGTCATAACTTCCAATCTCTTCCTGAGCTTGGACATCATAGTTCTACTTACCTCTTGGAGGTCAGAAGCTTAATGAGTTGGGTACTCACTGGCAAATAGGTGAGTAGCAAAGGTGACTTTCACCATCTTAAAATTACCTCTCTCTTGGGGCACATACTGTGGCATAGCGCATAAAGCTGCCACGTGCAGCACCAGCACCCCAGGTAAGTGCCAATTTGAATCCTGGTTGCTACACTTCAAACTCAGCTCCCTGCTAAGGTGCTAAAGAAAGCAGCAGAGCAAGTCTTAAGTGCTTAGACCCCTGCACTCACATGGCAGACCTATAAGAAGCTCCTGGCTCCTAACTATGAATGGCCCAGTTCATAGTCGGCCCTTGCAGTCATTTGAGGAGTGAACTAGCAAACAGATTTCTGTCTCTCCTTCTCTATACATAACTCTGTCTTTCAAATAAATAAATATTAAATTTAAAAAACCCTACCCTCTGAGACTTGAACGTGAAGTAGAAGGGATGGGAGGGAAGAGGGGAAAGGAGGTCCTAACTCAGCACTTGCACTGGGAGGTGGCGTGGGTTTCTCCTCCAAGCACAGTGCTAGGGAACGCAAAGGCCTTCCCCCTGGTGTTTCAGTTCTGCTGAGATGTCAGTGAGCTATAGCAGCAGTAGGCTCAGTACGGACTTTCGGCCACTTCGCATGGTTGCTGCCAGAAAACTAAATTTCAAACAGGTACAGCCCTGCTGATTAACATTATAATCAGTTGTAATTGCTTAACAAGCCCATGTGTACCCTGAGGAACTCGGAGGGAAGTACCATTTGCCAAGTGTAAGCTTTTATTTATGTAAAATACTGCAGGCCTGCCTGCTCTGGGGTTCTTTCAGCTGAAGTGAAACCCTGGAAGCTTGGCCTGCACATGCTTCAATGAGCTTGGGGAGTTCAGGGACTAGAATGTGAAATGTCATTTCTTCTTGCCACCCAACACAAAGGGTATTATATCTAAAACCTGCGAAAATTCAAGCTTGATTTTAAACTCTGCAAATGACAAACATGAAATTTTTTCTTTCTCCCCCCACCATGGCACCTTTCAGGGATCCTGGGAAACCCACAGGCGCACAATTCCTACTTCTAGAAACTTCAGACTGGACAGGGGGAGATGCTTCTGCTTGGTACAAATTGTCACAGAGGATTCTCTCATGAAGATATCTTTAGGGATCTTACAGATTTTTATAAGATATCTTTTTTTTTTTTTCTTTTTCCTCTTCACTCTTTCCAATGGTACAATGTTGTTGAAGAAACCCATTCCCAGCTGTTGACTGCCCTGGATAACCAAGCTCAATTTCAATCTTGGATGTCCTTTACTGGCCAAGAATTCTACAGTCCATAGCTTACATTTCACTGAGGCCCCAGTATCCACCACACCTCTGGAGCAGAGCTAATGTACACTTGTCTCCTTACATTCATAAAGTCAACAACACCCCAGGCAATGTTTGGAGTGCCACAAATACCGAGGGTGAACAAAATCCTGTGTTTATAGGGCATCTGTTCTAGCAGTAGAGAAGAACACTAAAGATAAATAAGAGCAATATGCAGCCACTGATACAGAGGTGAGAGCTAGGGAACAAAAACAAGAAATGAAATACAAGTTGGAAAGGAGCATAACAGGAGCCAGGGAAGAAGGTGAGAGGTCAGAGATGTCAGAAAAGGCCTTACAGTAACACTCAGAAAAAGACATGACCCATGAAGATATATGGAGAGGAATATTCCAGATACATTTTATCTTTGGGATATCTCATTTTTACTGTTCTGGGACCTGAAAGAGAGGTACAAAGGACAGGAGAGTGCAGTAGAGGGGCGGCACTAACTCAACACTTGGGTTAGGTAGCAGTGATGGGTTTCCCCTACTGCCCACAAGCACAGAGTTAAGGGGCTCAAAAGCCTTGCCCCTGCTGAGTTCTGCTTCAGTTCTGTTGAGATGTCAGGCTAGTAGTCTTTCACCATCCTCTCAGGGCTAGAAAAACTAGTAAAACAACCAAGGTGTTTCAGGGCTCTCTACTGGTCCAATATGGCTAGAGAAGGGTGGGTGACAGGTCAGAGAGGCCACAGCAGGACATCCGACTGTGTTGGCCTTGTGGGTTATGGTCAGGACATGGGTGAGCAATTTATGAGCAGATTGTGGCAAAGTAAAACCAATTCAGAAGCCATTGGAGTAATCCAGGGGTAAAATGACAGCAACTTGAACCACAATAATATTAGCAGAAGTATGGGAAACGAGTAGATTTAGATATATTCCTGGAATTCTCAAAATAATGTCATTTTATATAATTCTATTATTTTCAAAAAAGCTATTTTTAAAGTGTAACTAAACTAACTTTATTTTTAGTCCATGAAGACTATTCATATGAATACAATCACAAATCAAGCAATTGCAAAAAATATTTCACTACCCTAAATATTCGACTCAAGATGCTAAAACCACAAGCACACACAATAAATGTTAAAATATCCATGAAAATTCTGAAATATGACCTTCTAAGAACAGCATTACAATGGTCCCATATTTAATCATCACAACTCTAAGAGGTTAGAACCACTCCCATTTCTCAGGTGAAGAAGCACACTTCAAGAGCCTGGGTCACATACCCAAAGACACACAACCCATGGGTAGAAGAGACAGCTGATAGCTGTAACTCAATAATTTCAGAGATGGATTCAGGGAGGATCCAGGGGCATGAGGACCTCCAGTGTTCCTGAGCAGGCCTGGTGTCAGAGATACCAAGAAGGAGAATAAGGAAACCCAGATAAGGCCGGGCTGCTCATGAGGCCAGAGGCTGATTACCCCATGCTCTTAACTCTAAGACTTAACACCAGGAGGCTGTCTGAGATAGCACTGGGCCAAGAGTTAACCCATAGCCCAGCCGTTAACCCACTGCTAAGTACCAGGGCAAGCAGCAGTCAATGAGATGGCTGGTGAGTGTGCTAGGAGCAGAGAAAGTTCTGGAAAAGAGCTGCTGCAGATGCCAAGTCAAAGCAGAAGCACCCGTGGGAGTAGCAGGTGTGGGAAGATTACTTCCGGTCTTTTCACAGTTCCATTTGCAAACCCTTCCCACTCACTCTAAATGACACCTTGAGGCTTTAGAGACCCTCAAAGTCTCTGAGACAATGTCCTAAAGATGAAGCCACACCTTGCAGCAATGATACCCGCCTAAGGGCCCATCCCATGGGGTGAGGCTCAGCAGGGGTCCTCATGGTGAGCCTAACATCTGGCTGCCAGTTCCCACTAACCAGGATCTCAGCAGCCCAACAGCTGCGGGCTGTGCCCTGGCCTTTGCATTGTAAGATGCTCCCCCATGCAATCCTAGTGATCCATGGAGGGGTGAAGCAGCCCCAAAGTCCGACCTCTCCCAACAGTGTGTAGGCATTTCTCCTGGCCCATCAGAGATGCATGCCATCATCTTGAGAAGATGGGCCTCCCCAGAAACAAATCCACTTTCTTATTTCTTGTCCAGTGAGACTGTACAGCCGAAGAGCGCCACTTGACAGCCTATGAGAAACCTGTAACTCAGTGAAGAACCCTCTCCAGAGCAGCCTCATGCTAGGACTAGGGGACCCAGTCATGACAACTGTAGCAGTTAATCATTGACTAAGCAGTTACTAAGAGCTATCGGTCTCTGCACTTGACACGGATTTACTCATTTAATCCCTGCAGTAACCCCATTTCATTATAGGTAGGGCCTTTTAGTGTCACCCATGTTTCATAAAGGAAAGAACATCTCTACTGAAAGGTGACATCGTTCAACAAAGGTCAGAAAGGGCAGGTGAGGGACACGGCATTCAAACCCACAAAGTCTGCCTGCAGAACTACCTCTCCTGTATGGGGAGGACCTCTCCAAGGATGCCTTTTTGTCATCACCACTGTTCTATGAGCAGCTGCGCTCCAGAGAGCCCCGTGACATCAAGGCATCTTCAGAGATGGAGCCCCGGAACAAAGCACAGGATGAAAAGCAAGGAGGTAACAGCAGCACAAGCCCAGAGAGTGAAGCAAGCAGCCAGCTGGCACCTGTTTGCCGGCAGCCCTGGAAGTCCACTCCCAAGCTCTTCTTCCAGATGCAAATGCCACTCCAGCCTGTTTACACTCAACCCCTGCTCCCACCGCAAATCCCATACAGGCATCCTTACTAATCTGGCGTTAGGCATTAGGACACTCAACAACATGATTGCAGGACAATCCTGTATGTGAAAAATCGGATCCATTAATTTTCTAGAACTTCCCCTGATGGCAATTTGTCTCTTAGCTGACATTTCTCAAAGTAAGCAGGGTAAGATCAGAATCCCTGAGATGACAACTTGTTGTAAAGGCCCATTGCCAGTACTCATCCTAAACCACAGCAACAAAAGCCCTGAACCTGGGGTCAGAGGCCCTATGCTTTAAAAATCGTTCACTAGCAGCTGCCAGGCACACTAAGATCTGAGAAGCACCATTATCTGGTTCTTGGAAAACCTAGCCACAGCAACGCTGTGATCATGGATTCTGCCACAAGCAGAAGTGAAATCTTTCCTTCTCTGTAATGACTTTCCTCCAAAGCGGCCCTCTTTGTCATCACAACTGAAATATTTCTCATTATCTGGAGGATCATTATCTCAGCCTGGCTTATAAATGCTTGGGAATCCTCCTCAGTGTCCTAAACTTTTCCCTACTCTGGTGTTTCAAAAGTGTAAACCTCACATCACTAATGCTGATAAGAGGCACCTGAAGTGAACTTTTTGTTTTCGCTTTGTGAAGACTTCTATCTGAACAAAGAGAGCCTAACTATTTAAGCCTATGATGTTATGAATAGTGGGACTTAAGATTAAGTGGAAAATAAAAGAATTGTGTTTTTTAAAACTTCAATAAGCAGCACAGGCTGTACCTAGGGGAAAAAGCGGGGAAGGGGTCTGTCTAAATCGAGGAAATCTTATACTGCCTGGTAATTTCTGACAGGTGCCTCTGGTGTCAACCCTGCCAGCCTCCTCTGCAGCTCTGGCAGCAGGCACTCTCTGCCTTTATCTCAGCCCACTGCACACTGTAGCGCTGCCTGCTCTTAAATATTATCTACTCTTTCCTGTCCAATTCGTGCCTCCCTCCAGGACCCCCCTGGATTCTCCCAGCTCTCCAACTATATGACCATGCTGAATCTTTTTAACACATTGACTGGCACTGCTCATTTGGCTTCTAGTTGTTCCTGAAGGGGCTAAATGGACCTACAGTGGTGTCATTTCCCTAGTGAAATGCAGGCCCCTGGAGAGCAACCCACAGCCCCTTTCACCTCAGAATTGCCTCCCAAGCTAAGTACCACCAGCTGGAGCTGAGCACGGAACAGAAGCTTCCTGAATCCGCATGACTGCAGAGCGGAGTGGAGTGCGATGTTGCACTGCAGGGGCAGAAGCTCCTGTTTCCCACTCCCCTGACACCTGAGAAAGGGTGTGTCCCCTTTTTGCTTCCAGGTAAAGAGGCCTGAGCCCAGCAAATTCTACCCACAGGTGTCATGCTGTGGGTGTACCCTGGATAATGGGAATGGAAAAGGTGGCCTGAGTCAGCCCCGTTGCAATTAAGGTCTGTGTGTCAAGTGGCACAGCCTTCTCCAGGAAAAACAACCCCAGATGAGTAATAAGCAGCAGTTCCTCTCCTCCATTCTACGACTCCGGGCTTCCCTGTGGCTCATGCTTTTAAATATGTGCAGTAGCTGTCATACCTAACTCACACTGGCTATCGGGCAGAAAAGATAATGATTTTGAAAGCACTTTAAGTTATCACACGCAATAAAAATGTCATGGACACAGCAATGAATCTGCAGGCCGAATAAATAGATGAGGAAGCCAGATGGGCTGCAGTAGGAGGTAGAAGGAAGAGGGGCCCTGCTTCCTACCCATCTTGGCGTGCCATATGACCTTGGGTACCCGGTTAGTGCCTCCAGAGCTCAATGACCTTGTCTATGAAAACTTGCCTGTACCTTGGGTGATCTGGTCTAGAGCCAAGTCCAAGGTGAATTTGAGATCCTTAGAGGATGATAAGCAAGTAATTCCCACCGCACGCTTCACTAGGCATGTTGAAATGGTGTATGGGTGCTCTGATATGCCCAGGGTTGAGCAGACCCCACGAAGCTTCACCAGGGATGCTCCAGCACAGGCTCTCCAGCCAGTGCCCACTCTGTGCTGCCAATCTGCCCTGCTCTCAGCAGAAGACAGCCAGCTCCTTAAGGCCACGGTTAAGGTGGGTTTCTTCCTTCCCCTTTCTGGTCAACAACAAGCTCAAACACAGCTTTTGAAGTTGAAGTTTGGCTTTGAAATGAGCGATTCCTTCAGCTCTCCCACATACAAACTGCCTCCAGGAGTGAAAGGGAAGGCAACAGGGGATCATGTGGGAGCACCTGTGAGACGCCACGGGAGGCCGCTGAGTGCTCTGGGATGCTACCAAGGTCTGTCTGCTTCTCAGAGAAGCCACCAACCTCCTAGGGCTGTGCTTGTTAGCGCTTCCCTGTAAGCCCGGTAACCATGGTTTCAGGCAGACTACACCAGAGCCACGAGCACAAGAAGAAAAGGCTCTTTCCTATTAAGCCCTAAAAGCTCCATGTCCTAACAATAAGTAAATAAAATGTAAAAATAACAGGGGAAAACGATGCACCAAGGTGATTCCAATGCGACCTCAGACCCCTGGGGCATCCACCAAGTTGCTCTGCCACCCAAAGTGACCCCTCTGTGTCTCCTCCCCAGCCCGACGCCTCTCTTTGCACGCAGACCAGAGAACCCTGAAAGCAGCCACATCAGTGTCAACAGCTTCTCTCAGTGGACCCAAAGAACAAACCAGAAAAGGCAGAACTCCATCTCCCAGCACAACACCTGCTCCAGAAGAGCACCTCAAACCCAACCTTGCTTCTCTCTGCTTGTCCAAATGCCAAGGTATGCATGTGCTTTCCAGAATAATGACAAGGCCCATTTCCAAGTCCCTAGTGTTTTGACAAGGTAATCAATTCACCCAGACCTCTCAACGGGCAATTCACATCACAGGGCCTCCACACGTGAACCAGGACATCGATGTAACTTCGAGATTCAAAGCAATGACCGCCAATCATATACAAGCAGAATCGTCGTTGGAAGCATCGCTTTCATGCCGGACACATGGGCAGGGCAGGGCCAGGGCTTCCCTGAACTGGGCTGCTGTGTCTGGGGCCCCTCAAGTGGACATCCTGAGGAGGTGTTTTTCTCCTCGAATGTCAGAAGTAGAGCTGACCACTGTGCAAGGCAGGAGAACACAAGCAAGCTTCCCTCCAGAGGGGAAGAATAAAACAAGTGCTCACTCAGGAGGCCTGACAGGACAAAGCCAGGACGCAGCAAGAAGCCTTCAGTCCTGCTCTCCACGTGCCTCTCCAAGGACGGAGGGGCCCACCCACGCACAGTCACACACGGCCAGGCCACCACGCGCTGCGTCCTCCACCAGCCTTCAGCACCAGCACACCGGACTCTCCCAGCTGGCGAGCTCTCGCCATCCAGAGGGCAAGAGGGAGGGCAGAGGGCCCACAGCCTCTTCCCAGGTCCCCTCTTCCTCACACGCACGCTTCTCCGCGCTCTCTCTCTCTCTCTCCCAACCACGGGGACCCCATGTCGAGTACCCCGGGCACGGAGGTGCGAGACTCACCCAGTCCTCGAAGTGGCGGCTCCCGTTCTGCAGCAACTCCTCGAACTGGATGGTGCAGTTGGCCACGAAGTCGTCGTAGCCGATGGGGGCATCGTGAAAAACGGCCAACTCGATCTTGCGCCCATTGCACACATCAGTGACAAACTCGTCGTGCCAGGCCGGGCTGTTAGTCTTCTGCTTAGTGGCTGTCTGGCCGATGCGCGAGTCGTCCACGTTGAGGGCGATGTAGGGGTCGAGAAGGAAAGTCTGCGGCCGGGGTCCCACTGCATGGCGCAGCGACCAGGCTGTGGGCTTCAAGCTCACGGCCTCGCAGATTTTGATCTTCAGAAGGCCATTGAACACTACCATGGTCAGGGAGTAGGGGCCGGGGTCACTCTGTCCGCCCCGAAGGCCGGAATGAAGAACCGACGGCAGCGGCGGCGGTGGACTCCTGGGGCCCCTGTCGCCCCTCCCCGCACACTCCTTACACCTTGTGGCACTGCGCCCCGGCCCTGGCGAGTCTCAGAGAGGGCATGTAGTTTCTCACCAGGCTTCTCTAACGGAAAGCAGCCGAGGGGGGGAGAGCTGGGGGCGTCCGCGTTGGAGCGAGTCTCTCCCCCCCCACCCTCGCCACTGGCTGCACCTCCAGCCGAGGAAACGGAGCTGACTCTGCTCGCGGCGCGAGCCGAGGCCGCCGGGCCGGCTCTCTGGGTCCGGGCTGCGCGGAGCGGGCACCGCGCCCGGCGCTTACCTACCTTTCCGAAACATAATCCCGGGAAATTTCGACTGCGGGAGGGGGAGGGGGCGCCGGCACGGGGCGGGGACGCGAGCCGGGGGCGCAGATTTCAACCCGGATCCTCTTCGCGCACCCAGCGCCTGCCTCTGGCCGCTCCGGGCGGGGGTGGACCGAGGGATGTTCAGTCTATCCAGAGGGATGCATGTCGAGAGGAAATGGTCCTCCTCCTCCAACTCCTTCGAGCCAAATTTAAAAAAAAAAAAAAAATTTTTTTTTTTAAATCCACAAATCGCACAGCCAAGCCCGGTCCTTTGCTCTCGGGCCAAGCAGCGCAGCGCCGCGCCGCAGCCGGCGATCAGCAGGCGCCAGGAGCCCGGAATCTCACATCCGCGCGGGCGCGGGAGCCGGGGCGGCTGCGCTGGGGCTCGGGGCGCAGGCCGGCTCGGCTCCCGGCGGTGCGCGGCGCGGCGGCGGGGCCGGACTGCGACTTGCTGCGGCCCCACCTCCCGGGCGCCGGCGCCCGCGCGCCCGCTGCCCGCGTCCCCGCTCTGGGCCGCCGCTCGCTCGCCGCCCCGCCAGCCCGCTCCACCCCGCGGTCTCGGCTCCGTCGGTCGGTGTGCGAGCGCGGCTGCCTCCTCTAATGCAGGAAATGCGCAAAAGACGTCAGTGTGTGTGTGCGCGCGTCTGTGTGTGTGTGTCTGTATGTGTCTGTGTCTGTGTGTGTGTCTGTGTGTGTCTGGGTGTGTGTGTGTGTGCACGCGCGCGCGCGTGCACGCCCGTGTTGGGGGAAATAGAAAGTTTTGCCGGTTGGGGGAGCAATACCCGAAAAGTGAGCCGAGCCCAGAAGTGGCAGACAGCGAGCTAGCCTGCCCAGGTCGCGGCGGCGGGCGGCGGGCGGCGGGCGGCGGGCGGGGACCCCCGCGCCGGGTGTGAGGGAGCGCCCGGGCCGAGGCGCGGATGCCGAGCGCTGGGGCTCAGTCCTGCGGACCCGGACCTGAGCGGCGACGTGCTTCTCGGAGCCTCTGAGGGCCAGCTGGTCTCACAGAGTCCCGGCATGGGGGAGTGGTGGCGGCCCCGAGGCCCCCCGGAAGACCCGGGCCCGTCTCTGGCCCCGGCCCTGGCCCCAGCCCCAGCTCGCTCGGCCAGCGGCCTGCGGAGTGACCTGGCTGCCCCGGCGTCCCGGGACGCTGAGGCGGCCGCGGGGCTGGAAAGCGAGCCCGCCTCGGCCTGCGTTTGCGACGCGGTTTCTGTGGTCTCCTTCTCGGGGTGAGGGGGACGCACCCCTCTTCAGGACCTGCCCGGGACTTGTTGGGGCTGCGGGAATTCTTGGACAAGTGAAAGCTTGGCAGCGCCCCGGTCCGCCCCGTGTCTGTTTACTTTTCCCCCAAAGTGACTCTTTCCGACGTGCGCCGGCAGCGTCTGCGCCCCTGAGGGCCGCGGGGGCGGCCGTGTGGGCTGCGGGAAGCGGGGCGCGCCCTCGGGGACAGGCCCCTAACCTTTCAACCCTGGCCGGGAGCCGCGGCGGCGACTGGTCACGTGGGGCGGGCCCTGGGCTGCGCGGGAGGGACGTCCCCGGCGGGAGCCGGCGCGGGGAGGGCTGCGCGGCGGGGCGGCCCGCGCCGGGGACCGGGAACCTGGGCGGGCGGAGCTGCGAGCGCCGGAGCCGCCGGAGCCGCCGGAGCCGGGGCGCGGCCCTGCCGGAAGGGGTCGCCGCCACCTGGGGCTGGGGCGCTGTGCCACTCTGCGCCCTCGCCTGGGTGCCCGGGGAGTCGGGGTTTGTGGGGCTCGGGAGTAACCCAGTGTTTGGCGGGCCTGGGCGGTGCGGACCGAAATTTATAACCCTCCTCCCTGTCACTTTTTCCTGGGTGGAAAAAAAGGAGGGGAGAGGGAAGGTTGACCATTTATTTGCCTGTGGCTGAAAAGCTTTCAGAGGCTTAAAGGTGAGAGAAGAGGCAGCACCCCGGAACAATAGGGGTGCAAGTGCATGTGGCACCTGGGTCCCCAAACCATGACAGGAGTCCCATCTCAGACGCCGTCCTTCGGCTTTTGCGGGTTTCCCCCACGCACCACCCCGCGCCCCAGCCCTCCCGGCTGCAGGAGGCAGATCAGGACATCTTTGCCATCTTGGGAACCAGAGGCAAGGTTTCCCTAAAAAAAAAAAAGTGAAGTGCGCTAAAGTGGCCACTCCCACCGGCTGGACGCGTGATATTTTAAACCGAGTCCCTGTGACAAAGCCTGAGCGGGCCTATCAGTGTCTTTGCTATTTAATGTTTATCTCTCTTTGATGATTGGACTGTTTTCCTCATTTGCTTCTTGTTCCCACCCATCTGCTCCGGTGGCGTTTTCCCTCTCCATGGTGGCAAGTAGGGCTTGATCTTCTGGCACATGCATTTGGGAGGCAGGGCCCACCTGGGAGGAAGGGGCCTGAGATACCCTTGGGAGGCAAAACCAGAAGTCAAAGTAAGTAACTGTACCGCAATGCTCTTTCAAATAAAAGCTCACATAAAAATCCGGGATGGCTACACGATCTGACTTGTACGTAATTTTAAGTGTTGCACTAAAATCTTCACTATACTGCTGCATTGGGGGGGGGGGGCAAGCCCTTCCGTTTCTGTACATGAGCTGAGGGCTCTATGTATCTGCTCCTATCGCCGCCTCTTGAATCACACTCAGTTAGGGATCCTCAAGGAAATGGTGTGTCTGCCTCTCCTTGCTCTCAGTGACTAGGTTGGCTTGAAAAGCGTCGGTTAAGAGTAAGCATCATGGAGCTGTGGCTTAAGCTGCTGCTTGGGAAAGCACATCCCATATAGATAGCAGTTGGAGTCCTGACTACTCCACTTCCAATCTAGTTTCCTGCCTGGGAGGGGAGCCAAGGACACCCTAAGTTATTGGGTCCCTGCCACCAATGTGGGAGACCCAAAAGAAGGCCTGTTGGACTTCTTTTGTTGGAGAGTGAACCAGTGGGTGGAGGGCATCTTTCCTTCTTGCTTCTGTCTTCTAAATAAATAAATATTCAAAAGAGCAAAAGCATTGGCCTAAATCCCTCCTTTTTAACGTGTTAAACAGGAAATGCATTTACTATTAAGGACACATTGCACTTCAGCTTTTTGCATATGCTATGTTCATGTTCCTGCCTTCCCCAGGGAAGACCCCCCAGCTGCTTGTAGCAGGGCCTACTGCTGCAGTGACTTCAGCGGTGTCAAGAGGATGAGCCAAGCAACACGCATGCTTCTTGTTAGAGATTTTTTTTTTTACATAGAAACAGGGCATGTTAGGACTCTGTACACCAACGCCACTGGTTTCCTATCCTCAATGTATCCTTATTTCTAAACTGATGTCTCCCATTGATAGTCTCAGATTTGGTCAGATGAAAATATGTCTTCCTCGGGGACACCAGAAAGATGCCAGGTATAACCTTGTTTATGGGAAACCCTTACACTCTTCTGAGGGACACCTCTCCTGCTGCAGATTTCAAACGGAATCAGAAGCCCAGGGGGATGGCTTAGAAGACAGACACGGCTCCATAGTTCTTGCCTGCCTCGTTCTTCTTTTGGATCCCCTGTATAATCCTGAAGCACAGGACAGCGATTGGCAGGTACATTGAGTAAAAGTCCTTTGGATTTCAACAGTAGTCTAGTGATTTCCTAATCGTGGGGAGAGGAAAGAGGAAGGGAAGACAGTGGTGGAAGAATTTAGCACGAATTGTCAAGATAAGGCTCCTCTGCTTTTGAAATGAAAACTGCTGTGGGAATGGACTGTTGGAAAGTAGCACACACGCCCAGGGCAGCGCCACCCGGGCCACTGGGAGCCACAGCAAGAAGGAACCATCCTCTGGGACCACCTGAGGAGGGGCAGCGTCCTAGGAACCATCTAGCCTTCCCCCACTAGCGCTCATCCAGCAGTAAAAGCGAGGAGGAAGGGTACTCGAAGGCAAAGTTAGCCGAGTGTGCGGGATACAGGTGGAGCCAAGTACATGGCCAAGTGTGACAGGGATCTGGTTGTCTGGCCTTGTAGGATCTGTATGTGGGCTTGAATTTCCTTCTGCAGAGATACCTATAATGCCAGGGGGGCAATGGCATAACTGGGGGTCATACTTTATCAGAGCAATTCTGTGGTGAATGAATCATTTTCCCAGAAGACTCACCTCAAGACAGGATGTTAGAGAGAGAGTGAGAGAAGATAGACCCAAATCTGGGGACTAGCACAGTGGCATCCCATATGGCCACTGATTCATACACCAGCTACTCCACTTCCCATCCAGCTCCCTGCTTGTGGCCTGGGAAAGCAGTCGAGGATGGCCCCAAGCCTTGGGACCCTGTACCAGCATGGGAGACCCAGAAGAAGCTCTTAGCTCCTGGCTGTGTATTTGCTCAGCTCCGGCCATCAGCTGTTTGGGGAATGAACTAGTGCACAGAAGATTTCTCTTTCTGTGTTTCTCCTTCTATCTATAAATCTGCCTTTCCAGCAAAAATAAATAAATCTTTAAATAAAAAATCCAAGTCTGGGGACAACTTACACTGTGATCAACACTGAGACAGGCTGCCTGTTGTTTGGGTCAGCCCAAGGAAGCAGGCAGGGCTGGGGGCCAACCCAAGCCAGCATGTGTATATTCAGGGTGCTAGCGCTGGGCTCAGCGTGGCCCTTTCTGGAAAGTTAATGGACTATCTGGTCAGGATCCATCAGACTTTGCGCACCTGCTCTGAGGACAAGAACTCAACACCTGGGGCAGGGATCGGAATGCGCTGCAGCACCATGACACAAACACCTTCCAGCTCCTCCCGCCCTGCAGCTGTACTCTCGCTTGGCCCCAGGCCACTCTGGCCCATGGTTGACTCTTATGTGGCCTGCCATCACTTCCTCTTTTGGTTCTTGTCAGGGAATGCTGTCGCAGTGACTTGGAGGCTAGTGACTATCTCACTTGCATAGAGGTGGAGGGCTCGGGGTGGCCCCCACCAAGCTTAGAAACACGCAGGAAGGAGATGGCCTGGTGTCCTGTAGTCCCCTTGGCCCTGAGGCCCACAGCACTGGACACCCTGTGCGCAATACCATCTCATCCCTTATCTTCTTGTATTCCTTTGTCTTGGGACCTTTGAGACGAGCATTAGTCCAAGGGTCTTTACATCTGGAATCTTTTTATTTTTATTTTTATTGGAAAGTGAGACATACAAAGAGGAGAAGAGACAGAGAGGAAGATCTTCCATCTGATGATTCACTCCCCAAGCATCCACAATGGCCAAAACTGAGCTGATTCAAAGTCAAGAGCCAGGTCTCCCACGTGGTTACAGGGCCCCAAAGCACATGTCATCTACTCTTTCCCAGGCCACAAGCAGGGAGCTAGATGGGAAGCAGGATTGCTGGGAATAGAACCTGTGACCACATGAGAACCCAGCATGTGCAAGGTGAGGACTTTAGCTGCTAGGCCATCCTAGCAATTCCTGAAGGTCACTCACTTACGGGCTGTCACGTGACCCCACCCAACCACAAGGGGACTGGGAAGGACTATCACAGCTCAGCTCAGACAGGAGCTTGGATACCTGGACAGCAGTGAAGACTGCCATCCATGCTACTGCCCAACAACTGGTGCAGAAAGATCATTCAAGGCAATGCACAAGTGACCGACAAATGGCCCACTCCAGGAGCACCAAAGAAATCCAGCAAGAGTAGGGCTGTCTGACCCTTGTCACTGACCCTGGGCCACTGCATCCAGAACTCAGACCGCGTGGAGACCCGCTGGGAAGCACAAGTAGCAGCTTCCAGCTCCCGCCTCCCCCACAACAGGCCCAGCTCATAGGACCCTCAGGGACTCAAAGTCGCTATAAAGCCAAACCAGCACAGCACCCAGGAGGCTCTGGACACAGAACTGAGTGGACACCTGAATCCCGTTCTGCATCTCGTCCATCTTCTCCCCTGCTAGCTCCCCTGTTGCTCTTTCTTCCCAGGAACAACCACTTGGGCATAACAGAATGTATGCCCTCGGCTGTTTAAATTCACAGTCTTGCAGCACAGACAAGGATTCTTCAGAAAGACTCATGGGAGGGATGGGCGCTGGAGTGTGGCCAGTTAAGGCCTGACTTGGGATACTCACGTCCCATATCAGAGAGCGGGGTGCAGTGCTGGCTCCTGCCTCCAAACCGTCTTCTTGCTAGCGCATCCCAGGAGGCATGGATGACGGCTCAGGTGCTTGAGACCTGGGAGATGTGCTCCTGGTCCAGGCCTGGCTATGGCAGGCATTTCATCTCTCTCCTTTCTCTAACTCTGTGTATATGCATGTGTGTCGTTCTGCCTTTCAAGTAGATGAAAACAAATCAAATACATATTTTTAAAACTTTTGAGAAAATGAGATTCAACGTTAAGCTGATTTTGGTGCAAAAGCAAAAAAATATTGAAACCCACATTGATTAAGGGCCTTCAAAAAGTTCATGAAAAATCCATGCACAGACAACAAGAACTGTTCGCACTAAGAGGAGCTTAACTTACCCTTTCATTCAGTTGTCACATGAACTCTGGAGTCCCCAGCATGTAATGCAGGGTGGCAAAGCTTTTCCTGCCCACCCCCACACCCTCCCCGACCTCCATCTCCTTGCCTGAAGCAATAATGTCTCCTCCTTGAATTTTCCCCACCCCTTGTCCTCAACTTTTTATTTGTTTCATGATGTCTTAAAATGTATTTCTTGTCTGAAAGGCATGTTTACAGAGAAAAAGAGATCTTCCGTCCATGGGTTCACTCCCCAAATGGTTACAATGGCTGCGGCTGAACTGATCTGAAGACAGGAGCCAGGCACTTCTTACAGGCTTCCCAAGTAGATGCAGGTCCCAAGACTTTGGACCATCCTCCGCTGGTTTCCCAGGGCACAAGCCAAGAACTATATTGGAAGTGGAGCATCCAGGATTGGAACCAGCGTCTACATTGTATCTCCCAGTGCCTCAGGCAGGGATAAGCCTGTTATGCACTGCACCAGTCCCCATCCTCATTTCTTAGAACCCTTCCCTCTTCCTACTAGATTTAGCACAGTTGCTTGTGCCTCTCTTTAGTCTTCAAAATAAGTTATTTTACTTTTCACTGGATTTGAGAGACAAAGCAAGCCTCTGTCTTCCTTGGAGAAGGCTAGGTCCTGGCTGGTGGGGTGCAGGACTCTCCGAGCTCTGCTCCGCGAGCCGACAGCGCCCTCTGGCGGCTAGGATCCGGAAGCCTCCGGGGGCAAAGAAAAACCTTGGATTTCTAGGGGGTCTGCGCGGAATGTGGCTCCTGGGATCCGCGGCCAGGGTTCGCCGGGTTGCGGGTGGGGAAGCGGACAGGCGGCGGCGGCCCCCGGAACTCATATCAGCCCTGGGAGAAGCTTCAAGATCCAGCGCCAGGACAGGGACAGCGACTGGAAGGGAGAGCACGGCGAGCGGGGCGCAATCCTGGGGGTTCTCCCAAGGCCTCCGAGCAGCAAAAACTGCAGCAGGAGACGGGGCAAAAGGGGGCGGCCACCGAAAGGGGCGTGGAGGAAAGGGGGCTCGCGCTGCCAGCGCAGGTCCAGCCGCGTGGCGAAGGTCAGCGCCCACCCTCCCAAGGCGCCCCTCAGTGGGGCTGCACCTCTGGGACCTGACCCTGTGCTTTGACCTTGCAAGAAGGGAGGCCGGGTGGGAGGTGAAGTCCTGGCCGGCTAGAAGGAGCGGCCATGGCTGAGGCCTGTGTCACCAGCCCACAGGGAGCCCTGGGCACCAGCAGTGCCCAGCTGCAGGGAGTTCTGGCTCCCTGCTAATGGCTTGGGAAAACAGAAGCTGGCCCAAGTGCTGGGATCCCTGCACCCACGTGGGAGACTGTCACTCCTCTCCACTCCTCCCCCCCCCATCAACAGCAAGTCGCAACTGCTTTTTTGTTTGTTTGTTTTTTGCTTTTGTTTGTTCAGGAAAAGGTAAAATGTTTGACTCTGCAGGTCAGCAGCAGCAGCAGCAGTGGAACCTGGCTGTAGCAGGCATGTTCATGCAAGAGTCGTTTAAAAGATTGACTCACACAGTGAACAATCAGAATTTCAGAGTTCAACTCTTTATAACAGAGTATCACAAACAACAGGGAGCATGACTAACACATGTGCAAGATCCCAAGGCTTAAGAATTGCAAAGGGTTTCAGAGTAACAAGGATGTTGCTTCAAAATGCAAATGTTTTTATAGCTTTGATTACTATGTAAAAATTGCACATATATATGGTGTAGCGTGTGTTGTTTTCTTCGATTTTTTTCTAAAGATTTAGTTAGTTTTATTATATAAGGCAGATTTGCAGAGAAAAGGAGATACAGAGAGAAAGATCTTCCATCTGCCGGGTCACTCTCCAAGTGCCACAATGGCCAAAACTGAGCAAATCCGAAGCCAGGAGCCAACAACTTCTTCTGGGTGTCCCACCCTCCGCTGCAGGGTCCCAAGGCTTTGGGCCATCCTGCACTGCTTTCCCAGGCCACAAGCAGGGAGCTGGAAGGGAAGTGTAACAGCCAGGATACCAACCTACAAACCCAGAGCAGAGCTCCTATGGAATGTTGGTGCATGCAAGGGGAGGATTAGCCAACTGAAGCACTGCACCAGGCACTGGCCCCTCCTTCCCCCTCCAGGAGCTGCTTTCACACAAGTGCACTGCGTGTGCTGCTCAACTCCGGCAGTCAGTGCTTCCACCTGCTTATCATTGCCTCCAGCTCCTCATAAAACAGAGATGTGTTGCTTGGCACTCCAGGCACCATTACTCCTTGTAGCAAGAACGTTTGGGTTCACTCCAGCTCCCCAAGCCCTTCTCGGTATCAATAAATCTGTTTTTGAGTGCGTTTATTTTGAGTGGGAAGAAAGAGAATACCCCCACATCGATTCATCCCCCTCCTCTGCCACCAGCACCCCCTGTTCCCCCAAATGACAAGAACAGCCAATGGGACTGAGAGCAGGATCCAGGAACTCAATGCTAGTCCCCTCTGTGGGAGCCAGAACAGCCCTGCTTGGGTCTACACAGGCAGGAAGCCAGAGTCCGTATCCAGATGATGATGAGAGACGCTGCTGTCCCTGCGGGCAGATTCACCACCAGGCCCAGTGCCCACAGTATTGGCGCGTCTTCACTTCCCGCTTCTCTGTAGCTACCATCCAACGCTCCTCGTTCTCTCCCCAGACGTTCTCACATGCGACTTCTTTTTCTTGTCCTCGTTCCTCCGAGCAGACCACTGGGCTCACGGGCATTCCTTGGACACCATTCCATCCTACAAGAGCTGTGAGACTAGCGGAAAAGGCAGGGGCCCTGAATAAAAGTGCGACCACAAGCACAAGGAAGTGCCGCAGGCCGCACCCCTTGCAGCCGCAGGTTCCTCTGTCTGAACTGATGCTGAGCCACAGCCCTGGTGCCTGTCCTTGCCGGGCTGCTCACAGCCTCCGAGCCCTGGTGCTTGTGTACACACCACTCAGTTCAAGTTCCTGCAGCCTCGCTACTGGAGGAGAACTGGCAACACTCGGACATGGAGCTGACCCCATCAGCACCCCGCCCAGTGTGCCATTTGTGGCTTTTTCTTCAGCAAGAATTGAGAAGTGGTCAGTGTTTCTGTCCATATCTTCTGTGTTTCCCTGTGCCAGAGCTGCGAGTTGTGCAGCTCAGTGAGCTGGGCCTTTGGAAGGGGGAGGGTGGGTGGGAGGTGGGCGAGACGGGTGTGTTACAGTCCATTGCAACACAATAATAAAATTCATTTCTTGGAACAGGGCTAGTGGTAACAACAACAGAATAATAATCACTAGCAACTGCTGGTTGGGAGTTTTGTGCCAGGCATTAACTTTTAACCACTCTTTCATCAGCAAAACAGCTCCAAGAAATAAATATTACCATATTTCTCCAATTCTAAGGCACATTTTATGAACTGTAAGCATTCTACAACCTGTAGTAAGAAAGTACTATAAAGATTGGTGAGTTTTCTGAGAATGTCTTGATAGTAGATAAAATTAAGGAACATTTTATAAAAGAGATGACTAAGGCAAAAAAAAAAATCTGAGTGATGTGGCTAGGGTATTATTATTATTATTATTCACTTGAAAGGCAGTGTAACAGAGAGGGGGAGAAGCATAGCTGCTGTTCGCTGGCTCATCCTCTAAATGGCCATAGCAGTTGGGACTGGGCCAGGCCCAGCGTCTTGGCCTCCTACGTGGGGGCAGGGGCTCAAGCAGGTGGACCATCATCCCAAAGATCCAGAACGGGATTCCGGAGTCCTAAACAGAAGTTTAACTAACTGTGCCATGATACTGGCCTCCTTACTGATTGTTCCATTTGCTGTAAGGAGCAGGTACGCTGAAATTCATTTCACTTTTCTTTTTTAAGATTTTTTTTTAATTGAAAAGTCAGTCATACGAGGAGAGACAGAAAGGAAGATCTTCCATCTGATGATTCACTTCCCTTGTGGCCACAACAGCCAGAACTGAGACTAACTGAAGCCAGGAGCCAGGAGCCTCTTGCAGGTCTCCCACGCGGATGCAGGGTCCCAAGGCTTTGGGCCATCCTCAACTCCTTTCCCAGGCCACAGGCAGGGAGCTGGATGAGAAGTGGAACTGCTGGTACATGATCCAGCGCCCATATGGGCAAAGGTGAGTACTTTAGTCGCTAGGCTAATGAGAAAGATCATCCAACCGATGGTTCACTCCCAAAGTGGCCGCAGTGGCTAGAGTTAAGCTGATGTGAAGCCAGGAGCTTCCTCTGGGTCTCCCATGTGGGTGCAAGGTTCCAGGGTTTTGTGCCATCCTCTGCTGCTTTCCAAGTCACAACCAGGAAGCTGATGGAAAGTAGAGCAGCCAGAATACAAACTGGTACCCATATGGGATCCTGGTGGATGCAAAACAAGAATTTAGCCACTCGGCTATTGCCCTTTAAGCCCTTTCTTGAGCGCCACAATCCTGACCCGATAGGGCCTTATCACAGGTGGATAATAGAGCCTGGATTCATTGACAGGTGGTTGAGTCCTGAGCATCCATTTGTTTACTTGTCAGTTTATTCTGGAATCTCAGCCATCCTGCAAATACCTGTTCTCTAGACAGTCCTGGGTTTGTCAATCAGGAGACAGAGCTTGTTGATCACAGCACTCCCAAATAGTGGAGACACACACATACACACAGTGCTGTCAGCTGTCAGCTATAACCACCGTTCTGTTCTTTCCCAAGAATCGTTGAATCTAAATATTCCCCAAAGCTAAATGGACACCAGCTTAGCCCTGGCTGGGCAGGCCTTGTGTTAGGTCCCCCTTTGGTCACAGTGTCTCCGACTGAACAATGAGGAGAGTACAGCGGCTCCGACATGTCTGGTGATGCCTGTACATCCTTTTAGTAGCCACCTCAGATCCATCTTCATATAGGTGTCCATTTTCTGTTTTTTTTTTTTTAATACAATTTCTAGTTTGTGCATATGTGCAGTGCTCTGAGCTTTCGCGTGGACAGATTCATCTAACTGCCATCCCAATCAGAATACAGAACAGTACCATCACTCCCCCAAAAGTCCCCCAGGCCATCCATGTACAGTGAAATCCTGCCTCCTCTACTGTGCTACCTCTGGCGGCCCCTGACCAGTTCTGCATCCCTGCGGTGTGATGCTGTCTAGAAGGTGGAGCTGCCCCGCAGGTAACCTTGAGAGAATAACCCACTCGGTAGAAGAGCTCTGAGCTTTATCCGTGTTTTGAGCAAAGTCTATAAAAATGTGCTCCTCTTGACTGCTGAGAAGTGATTTGCTGAATGGTTGTGCTTGAGTTTACTTGGTTGTTCGCGCATGGAGGGGTATTTAGGATTATTTCTGTTTCTCATAAGTATGAATGAAGCTGCTGTAAGTATTTGTACAAACTCTGTATGACCATTTATGTGTTCATTTCTGTAGGATACGTATCCACAAATGTCAGAATAGAGAAGGGGATAGAGGGAACTTCGAGACAATGGGAAATTCATGCTTTCAAAATATCAATGCACGGATACCCGATATTTTAAAACCAAAATGAACTTGTAAATCTGTTTTTCCAGGACTGCTTGGAAATACCCTCTGAGATTGACCAAAAGCTGGCTGTTTTCATGTCCACCACTTGTTTTCACATCAGCACTGTGCGGGAACCCCAGCTGTTGGCAGCCTCCCTGGCACCCGGTGTCGTCTTTTGGGGTACCCGGCGTTGTCTTTTGGGGTCGGCGGTGATGTTTTCTGTCATCGGGTGGATGTGCAGTACTACCCCACGTGGCTTTGGTTTTCATTTCTCTGCGGCTGCATACTTTGAGTATCTTTTCAGGTTCTCTTCTGTGATCTTTATAACTTCTCTGGAGAAATGTTGCTTCAGTTATTTGACCTATTTTAAATAGCTTTCCCCCCCCATTTTCCTACTGTTGAGTTTTGAAAAGTATTAGTGTATTTAAGATATGAATTCTTGACTGTTTATGTGATTTGCCAATAATTAGTCTCAGGTAGGTCTTTTAATTTTTAACAGGTTTTTTTTTCAGGAAAGGATTTTTAATTTTTAGTGAAATGGAATTTATCATTTTCCATTTTCACATTGGCTTTAATGTCATGTCTAAAAATACTGCAATAACTCAAGGTCACTGTCATTTTTCTCTGCTTCTAAATAAACATTTACAGCTTTTGGTTTTATTTATCCATTTGTTTATTTTATTTACTGGAGAGAAGGAGATACAAAGAGAAAGACCTTCTATTCTCTGTTTCGCTCCTCAAATGGCTGTGATGGCTGGAACTGAGCCAATTTGAAGCCAAGAGCCAAGATCTTCTTCCTGGTCTCTGATACAGATGCCAGGTCCCAAGGCTTTGGGCCGTCCTCCACTGCTTTCCCAGGCCATTAACAGGGAGCTGGACGGGAAGTGGAGCAGCTGGGACACAAAGTGGCACTCATATGGGATCCCAGCACGTGCAAGGTAAGGATTTAACCACTGAGTCATTATGCCAGGCCCAGCTTTTGATTTTACATTTACTCTATTTGAGTTTTCAGTAAATTATATATTTATTTATATATGTTATATATATGAGAGAGTACTTCAACGAATGTATAGAAATAGAATTAAAGGAGATGTTTATTTTGATGTAAAAAATTGGAAGACATGTATACATAAGATTTATTATTTATTTGTTTGAAAGAATATCAGAGAGACAGAAGGCGAGAAAGAGAGAGAAATCCATTCCGCAGAGGCTCACTCCCCTGCGACAGCTGTGCTTTGTGGCTTTCAATGTGTCTGTTTCCTTTTCAGAGGTTGCTCTAGATACGCTGAAACACAGATCAGCTTTGGTAACCCATGCAGAGATAATATTTTGTCACATCAAGTAAGATGTATAAATCATGATACCACACAAGTCTTTGTTACCCTTCCCTCTTATATCTGAGTTTTATATCTTATAACTTGAAAGTATCTCAAGGCAGTATTTTTGGCTTTTAACTGTCCTATATGTTTTAAAGAACTTTCAAAAGGGAAAAAAATTGTCTATTACATGTATTTAGATTTTTACCATTCTGAGCCTTTTCATTTCTGAACATAGACTTTTCCGTGTGGTATTATTTCCTTTTACCTGCAGTAACTCCTATAGATTTTATTTGTTTGTCAAAACAGCAATATTGGTGACAAATTATCTTAGTTTTGCTTCATCTGAAAATATCCTTATATTAATGCCCAAAAGGTATTTTTTACTGGCTGTGGAATTCTGGGACAGTAAATTATTTTTCTTTTCAGCTTTAAAAAAGTTGGTGTACTGGGCCTGGCACAATAGTCTAGTGGCTAAAGTCTTAGCCTTGTATGCACTGGGATACCATATGGGTGCCGGTTCACATCCTGGCTGCTCCACTTCCCATCCAGCTCCCTGCGTGTGACCTGGGAAAGTAGTCAAGGACGGCCCAAAGCCTTGAGACCCTGCATTTGCATGGGAGGCCCAGAAGAAGCTGTTGACTTCTGGCTCCTGGCTCCTGATCAGCTGGCTCAGCTCTGGCTATTGTGGTCAGTTCCAGAGTGAACCAGCAGACTGAAGATTTTTCTCTATATATCTCCTTCTCTCTATAAATCTGCCTTTCCACTAATAAATAAATATATATATATTTTAATGCTGGCCTACTGCATTCTGGCCTCCATATTTTCTGACAAGGAATTCACAGTGTTGGAGCTGGGTGAGTCTTGCATGGAAGGTGCACATCTCTCAGTTGCTTATAATATTTTATCCTTTCAAATTATTTAAAAATGTTTCAGTTATGGAAATGTCATTGGTTCTTTTTGTTGCTTCCGTTGCTCTACTCATTTTTTTTAAAATCAGGAAGAATTATTAAACTTATCTATTGGAGTGTAGTGGTAAGAACCTCTTTTTTTTTTTAGATTTATTTTTATTACTTTTTTTTTTATTGGAAAGGCGGATATACAGAGAGGAGAGACAGAGAGGAAGATCTTCTGTCCGATGATTCACTCCCTAAGTGAGCACAACGGGCGATGCTATACCAATCCGAAGCCAGGAGCCTCTTCCGGGTCTCCCACGAGGGTGCAGGTTCCCAAAGCGTTGGGGCGTCCTTGACTGCTTTCCTGGGCCACAGGCAGGGAGCTGGAAGGGAAGCGGGGCTGCCTGGGATAGAACCGGCACCCATATGGGATCCTGGGCGTGCAAGGTGAGGACCTTAACCACTGCGCCACCGCGCTGGGCCCAAGAACCTCTTGAAAGTCTGCACAATTCACTCACTGTGTCATCTTAAGACACGTGTCTACTGAGTCCCTTTTGCTCTGTTAGCTAGTGACCTTGTCCTGATTATTCATAAGTTGGGATTAAAATTCAAAATATTTGAAATGACATTTTAAACTCATTCTGTGAAACCATAAAATTCAGTCTCATGTACACCTAGGTGGAAGATTCATTTTTGTCTCTTTCTTTTTAACATGCAAGAAGCCTGCAAGTTCTAACCTGTGTTCTGTGGGTTATGACTTCAATGTCTATTCAACTTTCAAACATCTTGCTGTGTCAGGGAGATCTAACCCATCTGAATTCCAACCCAGCAAACAGTCTGAGCTGTGTGTAATGGCTGCTCCAGTTCCTTCCTCTGTGTCTTTGGTGTGAGTTCAGGACCAGAGCCATGCATGTGCAGGTCTTTTGTGACATCTCTTTCCTGAACTTCTTCCTCTCTGGTTTCCATGGGCCCTCTTTTCTGGCCTTTCTACTAGAAAGCCAAGGCATTGGTCTCCTTGATTTACCATTTATTTCCTGAAAAGGGCTTTGCCTCTTGGGACAAGGAGCAGGAGGACAAGGTGGGAGGGAACACAGTGGGGATTCCTTCATGTTTTTAGGATCACTGTTTGTGTGGTCAGAGAGAAGCAGTTCTCTCTCTCTTCTTCCCTCTCCGGATTTTAGGTGCCTCTTGGCAGTCATTTCCATCACTGTCCGGCTGCCGTTCAGCCATTGCAGGGTCGAGGTTTTGTGTCTGGATTTTGTCTGAAGCTGGGATAGGAGAACAAGTTAAAGGCAGGAGGGAATTTCCCCCAGTCCTTATATTCTACAGGGTTTTCCCTTCTTGATCCTCAAACCAGCAGAAGACTTTCCTTGCGATATGGCTGATTGAGTTGTTTGTTGGATCCCAGACTGGAAGCTATGGTTGAGAGAAAAATTAAGAAAACATGCCACCAGGCTATTAGTACTTGCAATCTCATTTTCCTTCCCTGAAATGTCTGCCAGCATTTACTTCTCAGTTGTCACACAGCCTCTGCAAGTATTCTGTCCTGGGATTTAGTTGCCTTTTCTATCCTTTCAGATCTAGAAGCCCCAAGCCATGTACGTTTAATTTTAAAGACATTTGTAACATGCTGTATTTTATTATATCAAATAAAAAATAAAAGTGAAATCTAAAAAGAGCAAGAAAAACTTTCATTTTCAACTGAGATGAAATAAAAGAGACAAGAATTACCTTCTCATCTGAACAGCCACAAAGGAGATTGAAATATATGAAGCAATGAGTTTTGCAAGATGTTGGCACCAGGTGACAATGCAGGATCCCCAGGTTGGGCAGAAAAACAAGGTGAGCCCTACCACTGACTCAGGTCAGTGTGTTCAGTGAGTTTCCAGGCCATGCCACAGTGGGGAGGAATCTAGGCTGAGCCAGAAGAGATGGAGCTGCCAGGCTGGGGAGCCCGCAGTGCAAGAGTTCGTATGATTGTTCTCTTTATAGTAATAAAAATAAATAAATACATAAAGCCAAAATCCCCCCAAAAAAGGAGTTTGCATGACATAGTACTGCCTAGGTGAGAATAATAAAGAAGACTTCCTCTGGATATATGAAGGTTTTCTTACGTACTCATCTGTGTATTCACAAGTGCATGCATGGGAGAAACTACTAGAATATCTGGGAAAGAGCTACCATAAGAGACCCCAGGCAATGGAACCTGCTGATCTCGCAGGGCCAGGGATCATGCCTGTTTCCACCAGCTGGAGTAGAAAACCTTGTAACTCACAGGACACGCTAAATACTCACAGGAGTATTCAGAAAGACCTTACCTTACTAGGCTGGACTGTGTAGTGGTGTAGCATAGCCTAACAACTAAAAAAAAAAAAAAAGGCTCAAAAGCATCCAACCGTACTCCAGGAAAAAGTTTAGGATGATTTAAGGAAGTGTAAAAGCATCCATTGTGCAACAGGTTAAATTTCAAAATGTCTGACGGAGGATTAAACTAGCGCAGAAGTGGCATGAATGTTCAATTCAGCAGCAAAGGCATTAAAACAGTTATTATCACTGAATCTCAAATGTTCAAAAGATTAAAAGTAGATAGAAAATATACGTAAAAGATCGAAGTTTTAAACATCTAGAGATTAAAAACACCTAGAAATGATCAAAATGAACCACACAGAGAAAAAAATTATATTTCATGAAAAGGCAATCACTGAGCCATGGAACAAACTTGAAACAGTTTGCTGTATAATATATTTGGGATTCAGGAAGGAAAAGGGAAAGTGGAAGACAGGACAAATATTTACACCCACACCTTCCTCTTTTTATTTGGAAAAAAAAAAACACAAAAAACCAACACCTTTAATGTAGGTAACTAAGAAAAAAGTTTTTAAAAAAATTTCAAGCCCAACATAGGTGGGGAGCTTACAGGTGGGAAGTCTCTGGCAGAACGGCATAAGTAAGGTAAAAAAGGAGTGCCTCCCATGGCTGCACAGTTGTGTACTGAAGTGATGGTTTCCTTCCAGCACTCTGTCGGCTGCACCTGCACTCTTAACAGGGTTGTTCAATGGGTAAGATGCCAAAAGTCTACTTTAGGCTTTGATAGAACGTGAGGTGGACTTGAAAGGCAAGAGGAACAAGAAGAAGCCAAAGCGGTATCTCCTAGGATACAACATGTATTGCATCAAATGCTAACAGGAGCCCCAAGAATGTGGGGCTGGTGAGAGGTGGGTTCCTGGCTAGCACGAGGCAGGGCCGGCCCCCAAGAATCCTGCAGCTGTGACACTTCTCCAGGGGGAATGCTTACTTTTCAAGATCTGTCGGTCACTGTTGAGAATCAAGTAGAGTCAGAAATGGCTAATTTCCTCCAGTCCCCAGGCTAATATAAATGCAAACATCTTGATCTTTCTTCCTCTAAATTCTTGCTCAGCCTTTTTCTGGCTGTATCCACATAGGTGATCATTTCTAAGGAGAGATTTTAAGGTTCGAAAAGAGCTTTTCCTCTGGTGCATTGCCTTCGTATTTTTAAAATACTGAGTGGACATGCTTTCGCTACTTAATGATATGATAGGTCTCTGTCTTCCTCTTCTTAATCATCCTTTTATCACTATTAAATACCTGACTTAGGAAGAAGTAAGCACATTTCAGCTCCAAGATCAGGTAGCCCCATGATGAAGGCGGTGACTGGCACAATGCCTCAGAAGAAAGGTCTCGTGGTGATATAGGAAACAGAAAGAGGGCCAAGGAACACACTTAACCAGTGTTTCTGAAAAAGCAAAAACAAAAACCCACCATGATTGAGCAGGTGAGCTCCACCACAGCGTACTTCAACACAAAGGCCTTTGGGAGACACAGAAATGAATACTCTAACCTTAACAGAGTCTTTTGAAAGAATATTGAAAACAATTTATATATGCTGTTGTGCTGGGGTCCGTGTGATGGATGTGGAAGACAGGAGGAATGTCCCGCTGTGTGGCAAGGCCCAGTGGATGTCTCTACAACACCTGATTGCAGCTCTGCCTCCCTTTGCATGGACACCGGACAACCCCACTGCGATTTCTGTAATCCATTTAGGCATTGTCTGCCTCTGCGGAGTTACTGTTAAATATCAATGGGAGCTTAGAAGCTAATGTTGCTGTTGCCGTTTTTAGCCAAAGAGCTGTTATTGCTGTTAGGGCTGCATCCTGTGGCAATATGTTAATCAAGAGTGTTAAATCCCCCCCTTTTGATCCTATGCTAATCAAGGGTGTTCTGTCTTCAGGTGTAGTGGGAATCTATTCTTTCCCTCTTTCTTTGATCTTTTAGGCCCCTTCCTTCCTTGACTGTCTCAAGACCAAGCTGTAAAGTAATTGTGGTAGGAATGTGCTACTGACTGATGTGCATCATCTATTGAAAACCTTTTCCTAGCCAGGCGCCAGGTGCCAGGTGAATAGCAACCTAGCCTTAGGTAAAACAAATGGCAGAGTTATCTTTAAAAACCCCCGCTTGAGCGTGACGTAAAAACCTGAGCCAGAGTTTGACTGATTTTGTATAAATAAAGCGTACAGCTTTTGTGCGTCGTCCACGATGGTCAAGAGTTCCTAGTGGTCCGTCTCTTTCTTTCTTTGCGCCTCATCCACGCACCCTTCACGAGTTCCGAACTCAGCTGGAGCTGGACTCCGGCATTGTTGTTCCTTAAAATGCCTTCTTCCACAGCCTCCTATATTTCAGATGTAGCTGAACAGCACATTGGGAAATGTCAGATGCTTCCTCCTGTCTTCCAGCCAAGAACTCACAACTAGGTGCGTTCTATACCTTAGAGCCATGTGCCTGGCACGGCTCAGCCCCATGGGGAAAAGAAGCATAGACACTCGAGGCAGCCTTTCAACAATCTGCTCTTTGTGATTGTTTTGTTCTGGTATAGATGGGCTGTGGCATGTTTTTCAGTGTCTGGGTCCTCCCGCATCTGCAGCCCCAGGAGTGAGTTCCTAATCAGCTGAAGACCCTAAACTCATCATGACAAGTACAATGTATCCCCTTATGGCTGTGATTAATTTAGGAGCAAGACTGATGATTCAGAAATACACGGTGAGACGTGGAAGTGGGAGGGTCCCTTGGTGAGTTGTCTGGGAAAAGCCTTCACACTATTAATAAAGAAGTGAAAAATGACGAAAAGAAATGATTCCTTGCTAGGATCAGAAACATTGCTGTTAGTGATTATTTTTCCTTTTGGATTAATCATTGCCCTTTTCCTGTTGGTTAGTATGACATTTATGGTACAAATACTCTGGAAGAAGTAGTACATGGACCCACATTGCTGCAAATTAGTTGACTATGGGAGCTGTGCCTGATACTTTATTTGGAAAAGGAGTTTCTGCAGACTTAATAAAGTTAAAGATCTACAAATAAGGTCTTGCTGAAAGGCCAAAAGACAGGTGGTCCCCAGGAGGAGTGCTGGGCTCTACAGGTTTGTTGATGGCCAGGCTTTCTTCAGAGGTTCTGAGTGGGTCAAAGACCAACCAGCCCGTGAGTCCTGTGAGTGTCACAGTGTGTGCCAACCCTGCTGTAGGATATGGGTGGTGCTCCTCATTTGGTCACTGATCTTTCAAGGAAACCAGGTAAACAATATAGTAGGTTTCCAAGACAAATTTTTCTCATTCTTGGGGTATACAACTCACAGGGCCTATCTCTATAAGCTTTTAAATTGCCTAACAAATGCACTTTGGGTAGATTCATGTGCCTGGGGAAACCTGCCCAGATAACTGGCCTAGCCAGAGATGCTAGTAGAGCCAGGCATATTTACATAAGTTGAAGGCAAAATATCATGAGTCAGGATCAACCACACACACGTCTTGCTCAGTCCCCAGGAGAATCTCAGGGGTTAAGTAGAAGCATGATTCCATTTTAGAGATGTGGACCTGAAGCTCAGAGTAGATATAATATGTCCGTGATCATTTAGCTTGTAAGTGATGGAAACAGGATTCACAGTGGTCCTTTTGGCTCCAAAGCTTCTGTTTCCCACACTAGGCGTTGCTAACCTCCCTGTGGAAGTTAGAGAAGGCTCAAGGTGGCAGGCTAAAGGTGAGTAAAGCACCAGATTCACCTTTCTCTGCTGCTCTTTCCTATCAGAGTTCCTGGAAAGGAGTCACTGATTCTCCCATGTTGATCTGGGTTGTTCATTTCAGGAAGAAGCTGACACAGAGCTTCAAGATATGTCCCTGCAGGCCCGAGCTGCTCGGCTCCTCTGGGTCACGGATCACTCAGAAATAAATGCTCCCATGAGTATTGGCAGACCTTGGGCTTCAGGCCTTATTTGTACCCAGAGCTGGTGACAAGCACAGGTGTGAATCAAGAGTTTATTTGGGAAAGGAGTTGAGGCTGCTGACTTTTCCTGTCCTTCCCCATGCTCTAGGTATACCTTCCCTCAGCCTGCAGAACACAACCTCCTGGAAATGCAGTATTCATCTTGTTTGAAATGAGCCATGGGCTGTCAGGGATCCCTCAGCTAACAACACCAATCCCCTTCTCCCTCCAGTCCTTCAAAGAAACGCCCCAGTTCACAAAAAAATGAACTTTAAGGGAAAAAGAAAAAGAAGAGTTTTCACCCTATTCCCTTCCATATTCTGATTCTTATCATAAATTTCTCACCTGCACCACACATTTTTTTGGGGGAAATCACACTCTCTTTTCACTGCCTGCTTCCTTCTTTAGGAGGTAATTGTCCTTTTCCCAGGAATTGGAAACTGTCCAAGTGTGCAATTTCCAAATCAAGCAACCACGCACTTGTTCTTTTAGTTAATAAGCATGCTCAGAAAAGACAGGTAGAAGGTTGTGGTGGCCAAAGTGCTCTGGGAACACATTAGGTTGGGTCTGTCCCTCACTGTTATGTTTGCTCTAATTCGCACTGAAGTTAACCAAAGTCATCTTTGGTCCAGCCCCCACCTGCCCTTGCCTCTATTCCAGGGCCCACAGGATTCATTGAACTGTAGTTCAGCTGAGTGGTGAATTTCGTCTGGAACCTACTTGTCCAGTTATCAGCTGTGTGACTTGCAGTGAATCTCTGACAGGCTCTGAATCTCTATGCCCTTATGTGTGCCAAAGGCAAGAGTCATTGCTGCCTCCTACTCCCAGTGTGGTCTCCACTGGGAGAAAAGTGGTGTGGGGAAGCGGAGCACACAGAGAGTATTAGAGGCTGGTGCAGATGCTAGCCAGTCCTTGCCCCTCCTCACCAGCTCTGCCTGCAGCAGTCTCAGAAGTGCCACTCGGAGCATGGATGAAGTGCACGGGGCACCATCATATAATTTCCTGCCAAAACAATTGTCTCCTTAGTTCTCACAATAGCCACCAGCTAGCCAACATTACAAAACTCCCAATGAACATGTTCTAGCTCCTTATTTTCACCCCCTTTTCTTATTATAAAAAAAGTATGACATTTTTATTCTTCAAGCGTTAACCATCTGTTTATAAAGTACTCCTTTGGGGGGAGCTTACTTATTCAAGAGGTAGATGAAAGAGAGAGAGAGAGATCTTCTAATCACTAGTCCACTTTCTTTCTTTTTTTTTTTTTAATTATTTTCATTGCAAAGTCAGATATACAGACAGGAGGAGAGACAGACAGGAAGATCTTCCATCCGATGATTCACTCCCCAAACAGCTGAAATGGCCAGAGCTGTGCTGATCCAAAGCCAGGAGTCAGAAGCCTCTTGTGGGTCTCCTACATGGATACAGAGTCCCAAGGCTTTGGGCCATGCTTGACTGCTTTCCCAGGCCACAAGCAGGGAGCTGAATGGGAAATGGGAAGTGGGGATTCCAGGATTAGAACCGGTGCCCATATGGGATCCCAGCGCATTCAAGGCAAGGATTTTAGGTGCTAGGCTACTGCTCCAGGCCCTACTAGTCCACTTTCTTAATGCCTCAATAGCTGACCCTGGGCCAGGCTGAAGCCAAGAGCCAGGAACCCCACAAGAGTGTTAGAAACTCAAACACTTGGGTCATCATCTGTTGTTTGCTGCATTAACAGGAAGCTGGATCAGAAGCAGAGGTTGACTTTAATTCCAAGCACTCTGATATGGAACTCAGTGTTTCAAATTGTTGCTTCACCCCACTGCCCCACAATGCTTGCCTCTAACAATGTATTCTAAACCTATTGTTTATGGGAAATTTTATTCTTCTGGATTTCTTACAATTTCCATTTTCCCTTGATAGTAACATTCTTTGACCTCTTCTTCAGTTCTCTTTTCATTATTTCACAGAAATTGCCAGGAATGAATTTGTCACATCTGTGTTTCAGTGTCAGGGTCTTCACTTACTCAGATTTGGAACCTAACTTCTATAAACTGTCTCCACAGCATCTTCATCTTTTTTTTAATGACAGACTTGAGTCCTTCTTTTTTGTAGTTTGTTTCTACACTTTCTAATGTGAAGATTTTTAGTCTTAGAGAATAAAGAAGGAAATTAAGGTTTATCGAGTTTTTCTTTTAGTCATCTGTAGTATATTCACTATTTCTTCCAACAATTTTTCTTTTCTTTCTAGCTTCATTTTTAAAGATTTATTTAATTTTATTGGAAAGTCAGACATACAGAGAAGAGAGACAAAGGGAAAGATCCTCCATCCACTGGTTCACTCCCAAGTGTGCACGATGGCTGGAGTTGAGCTAATCTGAAGACAGGAGCCAGGAGCTTGTTCTTAATCTCCCATGCGGGCACAGGGTCCCAAGGCTTTGGGCCATCCTCCACTGCTTTCCCAGGCCACAAGCAGGGAGCTGGACGGAAAGTGGAACAGCTGGGACATGAACCTGCGCTCATATAAGTTCCTAGAGAAGAGAGGGGAGGAAAAGAGAAGAGGGGGGAAGGGAGGAGTGGAGACGGAAGGAGTGGGTAGGAAAGGAAAGGACAGAAAAGGAAAATAAAAGAAAGGAGAGGAGGGAGAGAAGAGAGAGGGAGGTAACTTCCATCTGCTGGTTCCCTCCCCAGTGGCCACAACACCTGGGACTGAGAACGCAATCCAGGTCTATAATGTTGAAGGCACGTACTCAATTGCTTGAACCATCACCTGTTGCCTCTCAGGAAGCTGGGCCAAAGGCAGAGCCAGGACTTGAACCAGATATTACTGTTTGGATACTGGCAAATGATGTGACACCCTAATCATGAGCCAAGTCATGCGTTTTTGAAGTGATTTTGTGTGCTTTAGCTATACAAAGGAGGAGGAGATGCTCCAGGTAACAATATGAAAGAAGCTTAAACAGATAAATCAGATGAAATTAGAATGCATTGCATATCAGTTGGTTGGCAGGAACTTTTAAGGAAAGAGTCTTTTGTAGTAGTATACCTAAAAATGCATTTTGCAACAAATGGCACCTTCAGCTTGATAAAATATGATATTTGTATTTGTTCAACATATGTTAAACTTTCTCTGGTAAGACTTTCAATATACTGATTAAACAGGTTGCTCACTGGGAGACATCCTGAGTCTGTTTTGTGTTGCTGTAACAAGATGCCTGAGAATGTGTGATTTATAAAGAAAAGAGGTCAATTATTTAGCTCCAAGTTCTGGATGTCCAAGGGCAAAGCATGGGCACCTGCTTGCTAATGGCAAGACATCTGATGAATGGTGTCACCTGGGAGGCAATAGGCAGGATGTCAGGGGTAATCTTACTTTATAAGAACCAATCCTTGCAGTAACTAACCCTGTTCCATGAAATAAAATTCAACTCTCATAAGACCTCATCTAGTCAGGACAGACCTAATCTAGTCTCTTTAAAAAAGGCATTAATCAGTTTATCAGCCCTTACAGCCTAACTACCTTTTAAAGTTTCCACCATAGCTCAACATTAACACCATGGAAGTAAATTTCAACATGAGTTTTGGTGAGAACAAAATATATGTAAATCACAGAAAGGGAACTAGGTAACTGGGGAACAGGAGTGATAGACAGTCTATTGCTGTTTCCTTTAGAATCTTTCCCATTTTTGCATAATACAACCATGTTAAAAGGAACGTGAATAATTCATGCAGATGCAGAAAGTGCTGCTGGACTTCAGTTCTTTAGACATCACTAGACATGTGCACAGTTTCGGTGTTTGTGCCTAGTAGCAGGTGATTAGCACCATGAAGGCAGGGCTGTGCCAATATGTACACCACTCCCAATCTAGAGCCCCGAAAGAACTGACCAGGACTAACTCTAGCTGATAGCCTGGCTCTCTCCCAAGGGGTTGGTCACTTGTAAATAATTAGTCAGATCTTCTTTGGTTGAAATTAAGTTCAACATAAACTGTTTCCCTCATGGCTTCCTTTACCTTCCTGTTGATGAAACTGCTCTATGAGGCAAGGCATAAATATATCACATCAGATGTTCTGCTTTTATTAGATTCTGACTTCTGAAAGAATCATTGAACAGCATCTCGGGAAATGAGAAGAGAAACATCCAAATAAGGAAATCAAAAATAGTTTTGTTGGCACCAGTGCACTTGACAACAACTAGGCTACCACGATAGCTAGTAGTACACTGCTCACGAAATAAAGCAGGGACTACAGGGAATGACTGTAAAATGTTGGCAGTGATGCATGTCACTAAAACAGCACTGCAGATTCATTTTTACTGATGATGATATTTAGAAGTGCAAATAGCCGCTTCCCAGATCATTCTGGATGTTCTATACACAGTGAAAGTCATATGTAACTTCAAGTAAGGAAGATGGCATTTAGCAGTCCTGGGTGATAAAGAATAACTGACAACCAGTGCAGAGTGAATGCATCAGTTTATTCCTTAGCATCTCCTATGGACTAGAGATAGAATTTTCAGGACTAGAGGTTTCAAGTCGTAAGAGATGGGCCCCAGACTAATGCTGATGGGGAAAAGGACAGGTTCCAACCTGATCTCCATCCTGCCAGCTCACTCGCATTAGTGGACTGGTACAGGCCACAGTTAGGGCCAAGCAGTGAAATGATCACTTTCTAGTGATTTGTGTCCTGCAGCACAGGTAAAGTAAAAATATCCTAACACTGGGACAGACTTACTTTTATATATACAGTTATTCTTCAATGAAACAGATACTTTAACATACAACATAAAACCTTCCATGAAATAACCTGCCAAAGGAAAAATACACTTCTTTTGCTAATCTATGCCCAGAAAAATGGTTTTCTCATTTTCATACCAGATTGCAAATATTGCTCCTGATCATCTTTCATGTAATTTTCCTTCAAGAATTACTGAGGTACCTGTTTGCTTATGAATTTTCTTTCTCAGTCCTACATTTTCTACTCTTTAGTACGATTCTTCCACTGGTCCCATATCAGTGCCTTATTGGTCCCTCCAGAACAGTTTGCCACATTTCTCCACCCTGCACTCTGTCCCTGGATGCTGACCTCTGTGGGTCAGCATTAGATGACTACTTCAATTTGACTCATGGAGATCTCCGGCAGGAAACCAAAGGAGGAGAAGGAAGTCAGGGTATTTATTCTCCACTACACAGGACTCTATCCAACTACATGACAGTGAGTCTCGGCCCTCATTCCTTTGGGCCTGCTCAGAGGTTGTAGTCATTCTCTTATGAAAACAGTTTATCTTAATTTGAATGGAACATTGTCTACTTTTAGAACCCTGACTGATAGATAGACTGCCCTTCAGGAGATCTAGCTCACATTTGACCAAATGCCCTCCAGACCAGAGTTTTGTTTTTGTTGTAAGGTGGCTTGTTGACTGCTTCCATCATAGTCACCTGGAACTTGATTAACAAGGCAGATTTCCAGGCCCCACTCACTCTATCTCTGGAAGTCAGGCTAGGAAATCAGGGATTTAAACAAGCTTTTCAATGAATATCTGGACGCATTAGAATGGGAGACTTTGTCAACAAGAGCTGATGATTTCTAAATTTTGCTAATAAAAACCAAGGTTTCTTTGTTTTTTAAAATCTTAGCAAGGAACTAGAACATAATCACAGTCTCCCACTAGGATTCTCAATCGCCCTCCAAATCTCATCAAGCAGCCAAAAATAGACCTACAAAAGCTAATGCAAGATAATGACTAGTGTGAATTGGTCATTTGGTGACTAAGAGACCTCTTAGCATGAGAAAATCCTTCACAAGCATGGCATAAATCCCAAGGGTCAGCTACATAAGCATGGAACAATTGTGATGGAAAAATAATTACAAGAAAATGTAAGAAACAAATGGGGAAAATACTTGCAATAATAGGTTACAGGGTATTAAAATGTTCCCTATGACAGCTTTTTCTATTTTTACTTTTTTTTTTTTTTTTTTTTTTGGAATGGGAAGGTGGTAGGGGAGCCACAGAAAACAGATTGGCTGTGCCTAGCTTTGAAATCTATGTGACTTCTATAATCAAAGCGGTTAAATCTAAGTTATTTGTCCTTCCCTTCAGTTTTTCCTTCTTCAATTGAGTTCAAGCTTATTGTGTTCATTTGAACTGTATACTCTGTAGGTCTAGTATACTTTTTAAAGGTTTATTTATTCTTATTGGAAGAATAGATTTACAGAGAGAAGTAGAGATAGAGAGAAAGTTCTTCCATCCATTGGTTCACTCCCTAAATACAGCTGGAGCTAAGCTAATCAGAAGCTAGGAGCCTCTTTCAGATTTCCCACATGGATGTAGGGTCCCAAGGCTTTGGGCAATCCTCTACTCCTTTCCTAGGCTATAAGCAGAAAAGTGGATGGGAAGTGGAATGTTGACAGGAGGATTTGCCAGTTGAACCGTTGCATTGGACCTGGGTCTAGCACACTTTTTGCCCTTTGAATAACACTATCAATATAATATGACTTTCTTATGCATTACCAGCAAAACCTTGAATAGCATTATTCTGCTGCTAAGATGAGGCCAACTTCTTTTAAGTTAAAAATACAAAAACAACCAAAATTATCTAACTGAGTGATGAGATAGTTTAGGGATAATGCTATTGATAAATATTTGAGTTTGCATTCCTGTTATTTGACTGATGGCTTTCTTAATTCCATTGAGTTTTTCTTTCAGACAACTGTAGTTTATTCAAAATATTAATACTCCCCTTTTAAACATGAAGGTAACAATATGGAAAACATACTAGTATTATCCACTTTCCTGTAGCCCTTGAACCTTCTTACTCTAACTAAGTATGTAAAGAATATCAAAATAAATTTTATTAAAAAAAAAACTATGTATTTTTAAATAACATCCTTGAATATCAAACAGTTATATATGTACCTCTATGCGACTTTTCAATAAATCTAGTATTATTCCAAAAAAAATATTTACAACATTAAAAATAGTTTGCAGCAGCAGATATATAATACATGTGAGTTTAGTTGAAATAGATATTGTATACAAATTTTGTTTTCTTAGCTTTGATACATTTATTTAATGATGCTAATTTTTGGCTAAACTCTCCAGACTTCATTTTTATTATCTTCAAATGGGAATAAATACATCCTCTATTTACTTCCAAGGGTTCCTTTAAAAATTAAAAACCAAAAAAATAAGAGTATATAAGGCCCTTATTATAGTATTTTGCAAATATTAAGCAACTGATAAGCGTTAGCTGTTTTAATTAATTTCAATTAGTAACTCAAATCATAGTAATTGCTATGACTCACATGACTCACAGGAACTATAAATAGCTAGCCTACCATTTCAAAAGCATGCTTTGGTTCAAGTTCCATAGAATTCTATAGATAGAAACCATACTGCTAAAACTCAATACTTAGCACACAAGGAAATGCACGCATCTCTACTCTCGAATAAAAGGGGATTCCCAATGAAACTGTTAAGTAGACCTTGACAATATGATACTAGGTTTTCTAACATTGCCGATACCTACAATGCCATGAATCACTTAAATAACAGAACGTTAGGCCTGTGAATATTCCCGAAAGATTATATTATTGTAATAATATGGGGGCAAATGATGCGGGGGGAATAATAAGGAGGGAGGAAGGGAAGATGAAGGGCGGAATCCCTATACCTACAAGACTAGACTATATCATGCAAAATAATAACAATAAAAATACAAAAAAAAGAAAGCTCACTCCTCTAAACTTTCTAAATCAAGCACACACTAAAAATTAGCCTAGTACATTAGATTCATCTGGTATCTGCAAACATATGCACAGACCATGTTACACTTACCCATTTGGAATCTTAAGGGATAAGGTTGGGAACTGGTATTTTTTTGTTTAAAAAAGGTATTTTATTTATTTGAATGGAAAAGGGGGGCAAGGGGGAGAGAGAGAGAGAGCGGAGAGAGGGGAGAGTGGAGAGAGGAGAAAGAGAAATCTTCTGTCTGCTGGTTCACTCCCCAGTGGCCCTGGGTGCTGAGGCAGAGCCAGACTGAAATCTGGAGCCAAAAGCTCTGTCTTTGTTTTCCCACATGGGTGGCAGGAGCCCAAGCATTTGGGCCATTTTCCAGTGCTTCGTTATGTATAAAGCATGGAAATGCATTGGAAGCAGAGAAACTGGAACTAGGATCAGTGTCCCAAAATGGGTCACAGATTTCTTAGGTGTCAGCTTAGCTTGTTACACCACAATGTCAACACTCTGATATTTAAAAGCATCTCTTCTGGTGATTTCTATAATCTTTAAAAACAGGTGTAACATTATAGGAGTTGCAGACCTGAGGTTTCTTAACAAACATATGCTCATGGTAGAGTTATGAAAGGCCCCTATAGACACAATGACTATTCTGCTAAACTCACTTACACAATGCACTAGTAGTTTCTTAGTAACCTATTTGGATGTTCTTGTACTCAGGTCAAGGTTTAGTCTAAACAAATACCCACTTATCAAAAGAACACAATGGCTTAGCTAACTTTCCACATTATTTGCTAAAGTTTATGGATGTCATGTCCTCAGTCTTAAAGCATTCCTATAGGATGTTAAGTTCATGTGTATAAACTCATAGTTTTATCATTCACTGTAAAGTTAGATTATTTTCCTATGAAATATTTTTCTGTCCGCAGTAATGTTGGTGTCAGGAAAATTAATGCATCTAAAAATGTTGTTAGCTTTGAGCCTGCTTGTCAGGTAGCCTCTTGAAAATATACTTGGATATGGTAGAGTTTTCTCTGTGATCAGTTAAATGAACGATATTTCTGTGTGTTTTTATGTTGGTAGCTGCCTGTGATAACAGTTTTTTTAGAAGTCTATCTAGTCACCTATTTGGAAGGCAAAGACAGAGAAACAAATAGAAAACTCTAATCTGCTGGCTCCCTCCCCACATGTCTGCAATGGGCACATACTGAAAGCTGGGAGCTGTGAATTCAACCCAGGTCTCCCACATGGGTAGAAAGAACCTAATTACTTAAACCATCACCACTGCCTCCCAATGCCTATATGCAGGAGGCTGGAATTGGTAAGCCAGAACTGGGACTTGAAACCACATACTCTGAGTTGGGATTAAGGCATCCTCACTGGCAGAGGCTAAATGTTCAAATCCATAAATCCATAACTTAAGGCCAGGAATCATATTTGATAAAGGGTCAGCATCCACAAAATATAAAGAACCCTTGTAATTGAATAATCTAAAAGTTGAGTTAGAAATTGACAAGATATTTGGACAGATATTTCACCAAAGAAGATACAGAGATAGTACAGAAAAACATCACTAATACATATTATGAGTCATTAGGGAAATACAAATTAAAACCCCACCTAAACATCCATATATGCTGTTCAGAATTGCAAAAAGAAATTTCAAAATCCTGAAAATATTAACTTCTGCTTAGAATATGGTATAACTGAAATACTCATGCATTCCTTTAGAAAGCAATTTAGTAGTAATTTTTAAAATTAAAACATACATTTATGATGACTTAGTGATCCTGTCTCCAGAAATTTATTTACTGAAGAGAAATGGAAACATATGGCCACATAAAAACTTGCACATGGATGTTCAGAGTTGCATTTTTCATAATGGCCATAAAGTGGAAATTATTTTAATGCCCATCAACAGGATAAACTGTGGTATAGACCCACAAAAGGATGCTCACTGGCAAGAAAAACAGAAAAGAACTACTGGTATGTGCATTAACCTCAATGTATTATACTAATATAAGAAACTAGACTCAAACAGCTACATACTGTATGATCAGTTTACAGGACATTCTGAAGAGAAAAGTCATTGGGACAGAGAATAAATCAGTGTTTGCCAGCGGGTGTGAATTGGGGAAGGCACTGGCTACAACAGGGCATTTTTGGTGTGGAGAGAAGGGGAGGTGATGGAAATTTTCCATGCCTCGACTGATTACGATGAAAAGTTGAGTTTTGCCATGCATAAATTATGTTCCAGTAAATCCAACTGAAGAAAAAAGCACGTGCCTAGTTGGACATAGACAGATATGATACCAATGCTTTTTCTACAGTTGATTTCCAGTCAGCGTGTGAAGGTTCTAGCATTACAGTTCAGACTATCACCATTCCTGAAAGACTGTTTCAAACAAGCATTCACAATATAGTTTCAGTTTTTAAGCTGTAAGATGGACCAAAGATACCAGACGTAAAATCCAGCTCTGATGTATCAAGTATCCAGACCTGGCTCCTTGCGGTTAGTCTAGATTCGATCAAAGTGAATCTGACCTCACTGTGCTGCCATTCATCATTTTCTTACAACCCTACCACTATGACATTATTAGTTTCTCATTCTATGGGATTTCCATATTTGATTCCAGGTGGACTACTGATGAGAGTCACCAGGAAAAAACTGTGTACTGTGTTTGCACATGAGCCATTGCCTCTTAGCCAGGGAATTTTCAAGTGAGTGATGAGTAGGCGATTGGACTATGCAATCAACAAAGCCTTTCATTAAATAGTGCTTTTTATGAATCTTGATCTTGGTTATAATATCATTCATTACAAAATGCCTTGGAGATTTACTTTCAACAGAAGTAAGTGGGATAAAACATTATAAGTTTTAATTTTCAGCTAAAAATAGAAATCATATTCTAGTTCAACACGTGGATCCCGTGACATAAAGACATTGCAGTCTCTTTAGTTCTAACTCCTTGAAAAGTCAGTACAATTAATTTCTCAGATTCAACTGATGCTCCTTAAGATCCATTCAATATTTAATCAAGACTCTGGATTTTAATCCTTGAATCCTTCTTTTATTAGAAAGTCTGACAAACATATAGACTTGGGCTGGAACAAGTTTCTCAGAATTAGATTATGGGATTGCGTTGCTTCCTCAAGCCATTTTGAAAGAATAGGACAGGCTAGCAGGTTCTATCTCACTTCATAAGAAAGTTTGGAAAAGAAGGCAGTCCCTTCTATGCAGGAAATAGAAAACTCCTGGGTAAATTATTTAGAGAAGCTCATAAACCTGATAAATTTTAATATTTTGGAATGAACTTATGATGGCAGGAAAAAAGCAGAAAATAATATGCAAATTAATGAACCAGGGCTATTTCAGTTTGTAGATTCTCCATAAAAAAGTCTGGCATTCTTGCTAAGTATATTAGTCAGAGGTTTCCACAGAAACAACCAATAGGAGATAGAGATAAAGATGATTGATAGATGTTAGGTATATAAGTAGATCGAGATAGATCAAATATTATTAGGAGAAGTGGCTTGTTTGATCATAGAGATGAAATCTTACAGCAGTCCATTTGCAAGCTTAAGAATAAGGGAAGTTGAAGGTTCTAGAATCGGAAAAACTGATAGTATAACTCAGCCCCAAATCAAAGGTCTGAGAAACAGGTGAGTTGTTTACAAGTTTTAGAGTCCAAAAGCCAGACAATCTATAGTTGATGTCCAAGCATACAGTAAACAGGATGTTCTGGTTGCAGGAAGAAGAATTTACCTTTGCTCTGCGCGCGCGCACACACACACACACACACATACATATATAGAGAAATTTTTTTATTTTTGATGTTTACATAGTTGCTCAGGGTGGGAAGGATCAAGGGTTAGGGAAACTGGGTGTGATCATCGTTTTCAAATTTTTTATTTCGTCTTCCTATAAATGGGGGAAGAGGAGAGAGAAGGGGAGAAGCCATACGCAGCTTCTCAAATGCCCCAGTATGAATGGCTACCTGATATCAACCTAGGGTCCTCAATGTGGCACATGCTTCAAGGGTTCTGCCCACGTGGTTTTGATAGTTATGACATGTTGATGTCACTGATCCAAGGATGAGGAATTCCTTCCAATGTCCTTTGGCTGACATAGTTAACGTTAGAGTCTCCATTCACCCATATGTTTGCTGTCAACATCTGGCTGGGTTAGTTGTCTAATTTGTTCTGTCCTGTTTTCTCTGTTATGGTACCAGATGCCCTCTGTTGGCCTCGGTGGGCTGCCAATCCTCCATGTGCTACTGGCTCAGCCATCCACTGCTCCATCTTTTCCACTGAGGAGTCCTAGTTCTGACACATGAACTCCACGATCAGACCACCAATCCTGGACGTGAGACCCCATGCCTCCGCACACCCCCATCTGTGCCATCCTCAGACCCCTGCAAGCCCACACAGTGTCTCCAGAAGCATGCTACCAGGAGGCCAGTGAGCTTCTCCTCATGCCATTGGCATCCTGGGTTGCCTGACCTACACCCTACCCCACCCCTGCCTGCCGTCCCCTCACCTTCCAGGGTACACAAACCTGGTACCCACTACACACAGGCAAGACCAAGGACAGAAACATACAAATGATAACATAACAGTTAATATCATGAGAAGAGATATATGTTGTGGAGTGATAAATAACCTCTAAGTGAATCCAAAATGCTTTTTTTTATTGCTCCCAAACTATTGTATAGTCTTGGGTGGGCATCCAGATTACTCCAGGCTGTGAGTCTACACCCATGGAGTTCTTACAATTCAGTACTGGAGATCCAAAAGTAAACAGATTGAGGAAGGTCTGACATAGAAGAGGCAGTTACAATAGTGGAGCTTGCTTCATACTGACGTGGTTACAAACTTCCCTTGACAGCTTGCAGTGGGAGTGGCTCTTTGTACAGTCTTAACTTGCATTTGGGGTAGGCCATCACCTACATAATTTAATTTTAGAGAACCCTGTCCCAGATTTTATTTTATTTCAGATGTCTGATGTATAAAAATCTCACTAGGTTATTTATTTTAGCTCAAAAATCCTGTTTCTTGCTCTGGTGAAAGATAAATATTCCTGCTGGGAGAGAGGAGACTCAAGGGGCCAACTATGCTGGCACCTCCTATTTTCCCTCTCATTGTGTAGTGTGGTTTCTACCTGCATAACTCAATTCTTGAATCTAGTCTTGTTTGGGTCTATCTTCTTTTTTTTTTTTTTTAAAAAAAGATTTATTTATTTATTTGTTACAAAGTCAGATATACAGAGAGGAGGAGAGACAGAGAGGAAGATCTTCCATCCGATGATTCACTCCCCAAGTGAGCGCAACAGCTGGTACTGCACCTATCCGAAGCTGGGAACCAGGAACCTCTTCCGGGTATCCCACGCAGGTGCAGGGTCCCAAAGCTTTGAGCTGCCCTCGACTGCTTTCTCAGGCCACAAGCAGGGAGCTGGATGGGAAGTGGGGCTGCCGGGATTAGAACTGGCACCCACATGGGATCCTGGGGTGCGTTCAAGGCGAGAACTTTAGCTGCTAGGCCACACTGCCGGGCCCGGGTCTATTTTCTATGATTGTATCTAGATTACTTCAGTCACATTTATAAATTCCTTTAGGATAGGAATATGTCAAAACATTTTGCTGAAATCCACCCTGATCCTTACAACCTTCACCTTACATTTATCTGCTGAAATGTTAAATGTTGGTGAATAGTAAGTAATAAATTATCTTTGCTGACTTTCATAATCCTTCTACTCTTCTAATCTTGGACTATAATGTGTTCTCTATTATTCATTTAGGATTATAAATCATAGAGCAGATTGTGAGTGTAGCAGATAGTCTTACACCTTCTGGAACCTTTGCACAAGGCAACACTTGGCAAATTAGGAAAGGAAAAAAAAAATCTCTGAACAATCTTTGGAGTGACCAACGATCAATGCCCTTTCCCAGGTCATTTCAGCATCTCATGGGCTCTTCAGTTCTGAGTCTTTGGAAATGAGTCATCAGCATCGGGGGTTTGATATCTGGCAGGTGAGAATTCTACCACTGAGCATTCCATGCACTGGGGGTTTGGTGTCTGAAGGTCTAACCTAGACTAACAGTCCTCCCCCTTCCCAATTACTCAATCTAATGTCACTGGTTGTTTTTGTAAGCTTAAAGTGTAGTATGCATGGTAAAACATACAATACAAAAAGAGCCATTTTTCATTTCTACGGAGAACTGATTTTGAGTAAATAGTAAATAATTGTTGGGAAGACTTTTTACTAGTTTTTAAAATTATTTATGGGTCTGGCATGGTAGCCTAGCGGCCAAAGTCCTTGTCTCACGGGCCCGGCAGCGTGGCCTAGAGGTTAAAGTCCTTGCCTTGAACGCCCCGGGATCCCATATAAGAGCCGATTCTAGTCCCGGTGGCCCCACTTCCCATCCAGCTCCCTGCTTGTGGCCTGGGAAAGCAGTCAAGGACGGCCCAAAGCTTTGGGACCCTGCACCCGCGTGGGAGACCCGGAAGAGGTTCCTGGTTCTTAGCTTCGGATTGGCATAGCACCGGCCGTTGTGGCTCACTTGGGGAGTGAATCATCGGACAGAGGATCTTCCTTTCTGTCTCTCCTCCTCTCTGTATATCTGACTTTGTAATAAAAATGAATAAATCTTAAAAAAAAAAAAGTCCTTGTCTCACACATGTGCTGGGATTCCATTTGGGCACCGGTTCTAATTCCCGGCAGCCCCGCTTCCATCCAGCTCCCTGCTTGTGGCCTGGGAAAGCAGTTGAGGGCGGCCCAAAGCCTTGGGACCTCGCACCTGCGTGGGAGATCCAGAAGAGGCTCCGGGCTTCTGACTTCGGACTGGCTTGGCTCCAGCCGTGGTTGCTTCTTGGGGAGTGAATCAACCAATGGAAGATCTTTTTCTGTCTCCCCTCCTCTCTGTATATCTGACTTTCCAATAAAAATAAAATCTAAAAAAAAAATTATTTATTTATTTAAAAGGTAGAATGACACAGACAGAAGGAAAGAGGTTGAGAATGAGAGGGGTGATGGGGTGTGAGTAGAGGAAGTACGATGTGGAGGAAAGCTATATCCCATCCTTTGGTTTACTTCCTAAATACTCATCACAGGCAGTGCTGGGCCAGACCCAAACCAGGAGCCAAGCACCTCATCTGATTTCCATGTGAGGAGAAGGAACCCAACTACATGGATCCCCATGTGCCGCCCCCAGGGCTATTAGCAAGAAGCTGGGACATAGTGCTGAGCAGCCAGTACTCTAATTAGCAGTCTGATACGAGATGCAGACATCCCAGTGAACATTTTAACCTGTTATACTACAACACTGGTCCTCTGTATAATTTCATGTTCGGTTAAAAACAAAGCAAAACAAAAAGGTGAAGTGGATCTCTGGGAATGAAGTGGGGCTCAGGTCAGGGTCAGGCCTGATTAAAATAAAAAGCAGAGCTACCTTGTGCTTTGTGAGAAGGGGAATGGAAATCCTGGACCTGCAGAAAGGTCCACTTAGGATACTAGCCTACAAGGAAATGAAGTCATAGAACTTCCCAAGAATCTGGCAATAAAATGGGATAGTTTTCCCATTCTTGCTCAAAAAGGACAGGCTACTGGGACTATAAAGTGGACATCTGGGGGTCTTGTTGGCATGAGGTCTCGCCACATTTTCAGCCTCAAGTGGCAGTTGCTCTGAGAAAGCCGTTATTTACTTGTGAGAACAGGAGAGAGTAGGAAGGTACAGTTCTCTGAGGAAACTGCCTCTCTGAGATGCAGTTGGTCAGAGCTTTCACAGTGAGGGCTAGAGGGTCCACAGTAGAGCAGAAGAGGGAGACGGTCTCTCCTGCTCATGAAATGTGACAAAAAACTTCATGCTTCTTTATACTTTGTGTATTTAGAAAATGGTGGCAATCCCCTTCTTTAGGTGAATTTAGTACTATAACGAGGAAACTTCAGCTTAGTTGGTAAAGATCTTACTCAAACTGATTTCTCACAGCTTTTAATTGCTCCTTGCTTGTAGCAGTCCATCCTCTCAGAGTATGGGGGATGCCCCTTTCTGCAATATTCTATGAAAAACCACGTTCAACAGAGTTCAGATTTTCTATTCATCTTCCAGCGTGTGTGTGTGTGTGTGTGCTTGACTCATCTCCATTTGTCTAAATCCTACACTCTCAGTTACAGGACTTGTCATTGCCTCAAGTAGATTCAGTATTGATCCCTGACATGTGCCGGGTATCTTAATAGGAAAGTGGTGGTGGGATTGAGGGAGAAACAGAAACAGCTCACACATGTAGAGCGATCGGCCCAAGACTAGGAAGTTCCTGAGAGAACCAGATTTTTCGAATGGGTGACCAAGCAGCCTGAGAGACCAAACTGAGGCGTTGATGATGGCTGAAGTCTCCTCTTAAGACAGAGCCCATCGAGGGGCTGAAGGAGGGTGCAGCGGGCAAGATTTGGACATCACCACAAGACTGGCGCGAAACCCTTAAACCAGGCATTAGGAAATAAAACACGCCAGAAACACCCTACTTCACAATAACTAACTCCATGAAAAGAAACATCCTGAACTGAAAGAAAAATGGGAAGGACTCACGATTCCAAATCCCCAGCTCCAACTCCTCCCGGAGCCGGGGAGAGAGCTCCGCCCGTGACCAACCCAGGGGAAGGGCTTGGCACCCGCGTTCCCTTCCCGACACCCATCCACTCAGCGCGCGTCCATCTTGGCTCCGCCCTCGCCCATCTTGGCTACTCCTCGGGAGCGCTAGGCGGGACTTCCGGGGTTTGAAAAACTTCCGGCGGGACCCGGAAGGTTCCGTGATTCCCCGGGCTCCCGGTCCACCGAGACGTCAGGCGGGAAGGTGAGCTTGCGTGTCCGTCTCGGCGACCGTCCTGCGGGCTCCGGTGTTTCCGCGGCCGCTTTACCACAGTCGGAGCGTGCGTTTGGGGAGAAGCACACCCCGAAGTGTCATGCTTAGTGTCACCTGTCCGTGCTCGTATCTCAGCCCACACCCAGGGAACATTCCTCACTGCCTCCTGGCAGCCGCATTGTCAAACTGTGGCAGCTCTTAGCGCTCAGGGGGAAACCTAGGGTTGTTATTCCAGATCCGGAATCGGGCAGGATAGCACCCCTTTCCCCGTCCAACGCGTTTCTAGCAGCGTGCCTAGAGGAAAGCAGTGAACTGCAGCTTTTCCTCCCACCTCCCCCGCGACGTGTCGTTAATGCGACAGGTGTGGAATGGGAAACAGCCCGTCTTGGTGTTAGGTCTGGTGCTGTGTGGTGCCTGTTTCTGTGGATCATTCCACTTCGTTTGAGCTCAGGCTCTTCTCATTCATAGAAAAGGTAACGGCGGGACTCTCCGAGGCTCCAGCTTTTGGGTGTTTGGTTCGGATGCCTTTGGTACCCATTCCTGCTCACATTCCAAGTCCTTTGTGGGTGCTTCATGGGAGAGATTTCTTTAGGTGTCTCTAAGGGAATTGTTCCCTTTGCTATCCTTGAGTTTTTAGATTATTGTTCAACTTCATTATTTGTCAGTGCAGTTCCTCTCATCCTGGCCCCCATAGTTCACTTGCTGTAGTTTGTCTGTGAATAATCTCATGGCAATCGCTAAATGATTGATTTAGGATTTTCATGTATGCATGAATAATGATATCTTGGGAGGAGGGAAAATCCCAGTATCAAAAACTACCTGCCTCTTGTTCCAGAAAGCATTGCCTAGGAATGGTGGAAATTGAGTGTGCTTTTCTCTTTAGCGGCTGTGTTTGTGTAATTCTTATATTTGTCTGGTTATAGCGCAGCTATCAAGTTCCAAGCTCTGTGTGATGGGATAATGAATAAGTATTTCCTGTTTTCATGGTGTTTATCACCCAAAGGGGGGTACGCACAGTAAATCAGTCAATATAATAATAGCTTATGTTATGTACCACTGTATAATGGAAGTTGGACTTTTAAAAATTTTTTTACTGATTTTTTTTACATGCTAAATGCACAAATTCATGTATTGAATAAATGCAATAAACATACACAATGATATAATAAGTAATCAGGTAAATACAAACATTGCAAGGATTTAAAATTTTTAAAAGTAAATGCTTGGCAATCAATACTAAAATACTGTTATTTTTCCAAAATATAAAATTGGCTCCTAACAAAACACTTTTAATAAGGCACAACATTTGAAAAGGCATAATTCATACATATTGTTAGTTAATATTATTTTGAGTGATGGAAGGAGAGACAGAATTGTCTTCCATCTAGAGGTTCCCTTTGCAAATGGCCACATCAGTAATATCCGTCCCTGGCGGAAGCCAAGGACTGGGAACTCCATTGGCTTCTCCACCCTGCATGGCAGGAGCGAGAGCTTGAGCTGTCTGACATTGCTTTCTCAGCTGCAGTAGCAGGACGTTGGGTCTGAGGTGGTGCAGCCAGGGCTTGAATCAGCGCTCTGATACGGAATGTTGTTACCCTTAGTGGCAGCTTAATTCTTGTGCTGTATTATCGGGTATAGTAAATAGATTGTTTTTCAAGTGTAACGGAGAAGCCCATTTTATGTTGAAGAATGTTGAGTTCTGAACAGTAAGCCAGCTAACTGATGATCAGGAGGGAGAGTGCTCCAGGGAGTGTGAACCTGAGGTGGGAAAGAATTTTGTTTGTTACAGGATCTTAGTAGAACAAAGGAGTTGTAGCAAATGGTGAGTGTGGTTGGAGTGGCAAGCATTAGTCCTGTAGGGCAGTTTTGAAGGCTGAGCTAAGACGTGGTTTGATTCTAAGTGAAGGATGGTGTGGGAAGTGACTGGGTGCTCTTTAAAGCATTTTCTAAATGATCTTGTGGATTGATAAATGGAGGATGGGTTGTGAGGGTGAGAGGAAGAAGGTGGGGGCAGTGAAGAGTCTGTTGCCTCATCCAGGTGAGAGATGGGGGCTGCTGTGCAATTACTGTGTTCCCTGCCCGAAGTTCATGCCCTAGAAACTTAATCCCTGAATTCCTGTGTTGGTTGTGGAGATGAGGCATTTGGAAGGTGCTTAGAGTTTGGTGAGATCATGGGGTGGGGCCCCAGGTTGGAGTTAGTGCCTTTGTAGGTTGAGGGAGAGACCTGAACTCCACGAACCCTTTCTCTTGGCGTACAATGTTTGGCAAGAAGGATTTCAGGGGATCTGGCCACTTGGGCTTCCCAGCCATCCAGAGCTGTATGAAATGAATTTCTTTATATATTCCTCACTCTGTGGTATTCTGTTATAGCAAAAGGAAAATGTGTTTAGACAGATGCTAATGATCCATTGGAGATTGTGGAGATGTAAGACATTTTGAAGAAAGAATTTATGTGACTTACTAATGGAATGGTCGTGGGAGATGAAAACAAACTGGATTTGCAATGTTGTAACTTAGCGAATGGCTCTTTTGAGGATGATGGATGTGCTCATTATGTTCATTGTGGTGTGTTTGTGTGTGTGTGTCAGAACTTATCCAATTTGTAGGCTTTAAACACATACAGTACTATCACCTGTCATTTACACCTTAATGAAGCTGTTAAGAGAATTTTCAAGGTTCTGTCTTAGCAAATAAGCGGTTGGTGGTGCTGTTCAGTGAGAAGGGAAAGACTGGATTAAGGATGGATTCTGTGACAAGAAGTGGTTACTGGAAATTCCATTGTGGATATGTTATATTTTAGGTAGCTATGAGGCATCTGAATAGTTTCAGAGGCAGTTTGTTAGGTAAAGCTGAATCTAAAGGCAGGATGGAAACGGATAAAATTTTAGTTAATCTAGCAAGTTTTATGATGTGGAGTAGGAAGCTGTGGGAGGAATGGCTACAGGAAAGCAGCATTGACCTTTACATTAGTTGTTATACTCCTGGGTGTGTGTTTGCCATTGTCTTAAAGAAATAATTCCGGGACCAGCTCAATGGCTCAACTACTGGCAAATCCTCTCCTAAGAAGTTCTAGGATTGGGCCTGGCACAAAAGCTCAGTAGTTAAATCCTTCCCTTAAATATACCAGGATCCCTTATGGGCGCTGATTCGTGTCTTAGTTATTCCAGTTCCCATCCAGCTCCCTGCTTTTAGCCTGGGGAAACAGTAGGAGATGACCCAAAGCCTTGGGATCCTGCACCCATGTGGCAGACTCAGAAGAAGCTCCTGGGTCCTGGCTTCGATTTGGCTTTGCTCTGGCCACTGTAGTCCTTTGGGAAATGAACCAGAGGCTGGAAGATCTTTCTTTTTGTTTCCCCGTCTCTCTGTGAATCTGCCTTTCCAATAAAAAAAAACAAATTAATAATTCCTATTGCCAGTTTCTGTATATACTTTTCAAAAGATTTATTCGAAAGGCAGAGTTGCAGAGAAATAAATACACACCCACACACACACACTCACAGATACAGTTCTTCCGTCTCTTGACTCATTTCCTAAATGACTGAAATGACCAAGGCTCATCCAGACTAAAGCCAGTAACTTGTAGCTTCCAAGGGCCTGAATACTTGGGCCATTTTCTGTTTTTTTCCTCAGGCTCATTAGCAGGGAGCCGGGTCAGAAGTGAAGCAGTTGGGTCTTAAATCAGTTGGTGTAGTTGGTACAACTGTTACCCACTATGCCACAACACTGGCCCTCTGTATCTGGTCTTTATGTATTTTATTTATTTTTACAGATTTATTTTTTTATTGGAAAGGCAGATACACAAATAAAAGGAGATGGAGAAAGAAACATCTTCCAACCTCTGGTTCACTCCCCAAGTGGCAGCAACAGCCAGAGCTGAGCCCATCCAAAGCCAGGAGACAGGAACTTCCTCTGGGTCTCCCACATGAGTGCAGGGTTCCAAGGCTTTGGGCCATGTTCTGCTGCTTTCCCAGCTGGAAGTGAAGTGGGGCAGCCGGGACATGTACTGGCGACCATATGGGATTCTCTGGTGTATGCAAGGCAAGGATTTAACCACTAGGCTATTGCGCCAGCCCCTGCAGCTTGCTTTCCCTTCCATCTTCTGAGCAAGTGCTCGCCTGCCCAGGTTTGCTTTTCTTGATGCAGCTAGCTGGTCTGCTGGAAGAGCAGGCTTGGTTTGGTGACAACCTTGTCTGTGTTTCTCCACCAGACTCTACCTCCTGCTAGAAGTGAGTGCTAAAACCAGAGTAATGCTAGTATCCAACTGGCCTGGGAATTTGGGTTCTAAGCATGTCAGAGTTTAATGTGGTTTTTATGACTTTTCACATATTTTTTAGGTAATTAATCTTACCACCTAAAGTAAATTCCTTTACTTCCTGTTGCTTTTTATCTAAATTGTTTTAGATCTGAGCCTTTGAATTGGTGAATATTTTCAGTTGCTAGGTGATTAATCAGTTTACTTAAACACACACAATCATAATTTTTCTCAATAGTGTGTGTCAGGCTGTTTTTTTTTTTTTTTAAGATTTATTTATTTTTATTGCAAAGGAAGATTTACAGAGAAGGAGAGACAAGAATTTTTATCTGCTGGTTCATTCTCCATATGGCCCCAACAGTGGGAGCTGAGCTGATCAGAAGCCAGGAGCCAGGAGCTTCTTCTGGGTCTCCCACACGGGTGCAGGATGTCAAGGCTTTGGGCTATCCTCCACTGCTTTCCCAGGCCACAAGCTGGGAGCTGGATGGAAAGTGAACAGTTGGGGCATGAACTGGTGCCCATATGGGATCCTGGTGTATGCAGTGAGTACTTCGCCAATAGGCTACCACACCAGGTCATTAAATACGATATATGTTTAATATTTAACTATTATAAGGGAATGTTTCTGTTACTTTAGGAGTAGCCTGACTCTAACTCAGTTATTTATCATGATTTCCCAGCTTTGCATCATGGTGTCTATATTGTAAGAAGATACAGAAGGGATAAGATACTTCTTTTGGGATATGGTTTAATAAAGGACTTTATAATTTACTATCTAATAGTACCACTGTCAGGTGATGTTTGAAGAATACTGTAGCATATAGTTCTGGAAAGTCAACAGTTGTCATACTGTGGGAACCTATCATTTTAAGAGGTAGTCCACACCCATAGGGCTGTTGAAGCCATTGGAAGATTTGTCTATCGACCTCCAGTCCTTCTCCTTTTAATAGCATTTACTAGCAGTAGAGCTGTTGGAGTGTTTGTTTTTGTTTTGCTGCTGCTATTTTTAAATGTTTCTTTCCTTTTAATTTATTTAATTAATATAATTTTTATTTTTCATAATACAGTTCCATAGGCTGAGAGATTTCCCCTCCCATCCTCTAAATGTTTATTTTCATTTGCTTGAAAGGCAGAGCATACACAGAGATAGACATAAGGAGATCTTTGGTCTGTTGTTTTGCTGTCCAGAGGCTTGCAACAGCCAGGGCTGAGTTTGGCCAAAGGCAGGATCCCTGAACTCTGTTCAGTCTCCTGTGTGCGTGGCAGGGGCTGACACACTTGAGCCATCAGCTGCTGCCTTTCAGGGTGCTTCAGCAGAAGCTGATTGGTAGTGTAGGTCCTGCGATGATACGGGCTTGCCAGTTGGAGCTTAACCTGTTGTGGCGCGGTGCCCACCCCTGCAATGTTAGTTTTGAGTAGCCAGATAAAGTGCTGAGACTATATAAGCCATGTTGATTTCATGTTCCATTTCTTTCAGATGTCATCATTGCCAAGAAGAGCAAAAATGCAGGCCCAGACCGTGACATTCAAACATGAATTTTCTTCCTCCTCTGAGTTGTAAGCATACTGATTTAATATGACTGTAGGAAAAGGATGAGTATTTTAAGGAGTAATGTGTTTGTCGTTTAAATGTAATGGATCTTTTTTTTTATTCATTCGGGCATTGAATATTTGTTGAACTCATACTGTGTCCCAGGTCCTATCTAATGTTAGTGATAGAGTGTTGAATAAAGAGAAAGCAATCCAATACATGTGTAATGTAAGATTTACAGATTATCAGCTGCATAAGAGCAGGGAGTTTTTTTTTTTTGAGCAGGAAGTTTTTAATATTGCTTTTAATTAGGATTTCTTAACCTGTGCGCTATTGTTGTTGTGTGCAGGATAATTCTTTATTCTGAGGGCTGTCCTGTGCTTGTAATTCATTTGGCAACATCTTTGCCCTTACCCATTAGATACCAGCCGTAAGCCTCCCTCTACTTTCCTTCCCCCCAACCCATTTCTGTTTACCTAGACACTGGGGGAGGGAGGTATGAAGTTGTTCCCTGTTCTGAATTGCTGTGCTCTGAAGTTATTTGTGAGTGAGTGGCTGCTTAATACTGGAGGACAATAAAGCAGGGTAAGGAATGGAGAGCACAATAGTTGATTTCGGCTGGGGACATCTTATATAGAGTAGTCATGAATTTTTCTTGGAGATTTGACAAGCAATGTAGATGGAATTTGGGAGTGTAACTTATAAAGATGGTATTGTAAGTAGACAAAGCTGCAGGTGAAAAGACCCTGAGGCAGGAATGAATTTGATATGTTCTTGGGACATCAACAAGAGTAGTGTGGCCAGTCCTGGGTCATTAATGCAGAGAGTGATAGGAAATGAGACTGGATTGGGGAAGATCTAATAGGCTGTTTCAGAGTGTTAAGATTTTATGTGAAGTAGGAACCACTGGAGTATAGTAGGCATGGATGTGACATCATCTGATTTACGTTAGTTTTTTGTTGATGCTACAGAATAAGAATGGAGGCAGGAAGAATGAATTCAGAAGGCTATTTTAGAATCCTAGTGGTGAAAATGTTGAGAAATGGTTTAATCTGGGGCATATTTTGAAGGTAGTATATTTTGATGGGTTGAGCAGCTGGGTTGGATTTAGGGTATAAAGGAAATTGGCACTTTGGGAAGGTTGGAAGAGGAAGGAGTGTAAGTGTGATGCAATCACGAGCTCTAGTTTGAACTTGGTAAAGTCAAGGTGATTGCCAGACAAAGTGGATATGCGAAGTCCTGAATATAAAAAATGTAAAACTGATTCTTTTACTGAGCCATAGGAGAAGAAAAGTGAGCTGGCAAGAGAGCATAGAGAGGAGAGGGCTGAGGACTAAGCCTTGGGAATTCCCACAATGGAAGGTTGAGGAGAGGGGGAAGGGACCAAAGGAACTAAGGAGAAGCTGCAGGAAGTAGAAGGAAAACAAGGAAAGCTGGTAAAGGACATACTCTAAAGGGTGAGCACCAGATGTTGCCAGAAACTGGTGTAAGATTGGGAATAGAGTTGACCGACTGCCAGAGCACCTCATGATACCTGTGCTTGTGTTTTCCTCATAACAAAAAACAACTCCATCTTGACAAAGTAGTAAATAAGGTTAGTCTGGACATTGTTTTTCTAGGTGAGTATAGATGGGACCTTGATTTCCCTAGATCCTTTTTTTTTTCTGGTTTATTTATTTTTATGAGAAAGAAGATGAGATTTACAGAAAAGGACAGAAAGACCTTCCATGCCCTGGTTCATTCCCCAAATAGCCAAAATGACAGAAGCTGAGTGGGACCAAAGCCAGAAGCTTCTTCTGAGTCTCACATGTGGGTGCAGGGTCCCGAGGCTTTGGGCCATCCTCCACTGCTTTTCTAGGCCACATCTAGATCCTTTTGATTTCAGTACTGTTGTGTTAGATCATCTTGTGATTTTTCTCTTTGTTTTTTGCTTGTTCTTGGGCTTAGCATCCACCTCTCAGTAGTGCTCACTTGGAGAATATCAGTGGTTTGACCTGTTGAAATTCTGCTCTCCCACAACTTAGCCAAAAGTTATTCAGTCATGTTTTTGCCTGCAGGCGGAACTTAAAACACCAAACCCCAGATATTCATTCATTAGTTTTCTGTGAAAGAAATGGTCTTCCTTCCCACCAATATTGACTTAACTACATTAGGGTAGAAATAGGATCAATCACATTGGCAATGGTGTGATACTTCCTTCACAGGTCTCTGCTGTTTCTGCCAATCCAATCCTTGATTGGTGGGAAAATGCTATAGCTGCACCTGATTTAGTTTAATCAAGAATGCAGTCCAGTCTGTAAAAGAAAGAGGCTAATAACAGCAGTTGGAAGGATTTTGGTACTGACTTGTATAATTTAGAGTCTTTCCTAGAGAAGTTTCCTTCTTCATTCATAGATTTGGCTAACTTAATGCATTAAATACATTGATTATCATTTAGGAACAAATTTAGGCACTCTTCACTGTTAATTTTGAATGTCTTAAGCTAACACTTACTGTGATATGACATGACTTGGTAAATTACTTAAGATAATAAATTATTTCCCATGTCTTGAAAGTATGCACATGTGTGTGTAGATTAACTGAGAAGAGAATTCAGTCTTATGATGTACAGTGTATAGTGATCTTTATTGTTTCAATTTTTACCAACTACTGTTCTTAGTCATGCACTTAGCATTCTGTTTTATGTGGACATCTCCTACCTTACCATTTTCCAAAAAGCACATATCTTTCTTCTATTGAAGACATTTGGTTCATTTTTACTGAAATTCTTCTGTTAATTTATACCTAGATTGTCAGACTCTGAAGATGACAAGGAAGATAGCATCTGGGATCCCCAAAAGAAAGTCCGCAGGATCTGTAAAAAGCCCATTTCTAAGGAACCCAAGAAACCCAAGGAACCCAAGAAACCCAAGGAACCCAAAGAACCCAAGGAACCCAAAGAACCCAAACCAAAGAGAGTGCCTCGGGCAAAGAAGAACACATCCAAAGATGTGGCTGTCAAGGAGGAGCTGGTAGGTGTAGTTGTATAAAGGGGAATGCTGGACCATCTTGACTGTTGACATTGGTGTTTTCTGCCTTTGTGTAGGTTGTTCTAACAATTTTCTGCTTATTGTTTGCTTACTCTGGGGCTTCTACTTCCGAAGGGAACTCGCTTTGAGAATGGCTTCATCAGTGGCTTCACTGATGCTGTGTCCTAGAATTATGCTTCTCCTTTGCCAAGAAGGCATCCAGTCAGGTTTTTACTGTTAGGAAGAACTTAAAGTAGGACAGCTACATAAACAGCAGAACATGCCAGATGGTGGTATACCCTGCAGTGGGTATACTATTTACAGTCCCATCCACTGTGTTTTGTCTGCTTCACATTTTTCCTAGGAAGTAGTTCGTGTCTGGCAGTAGTGGTAATGATGTGAGTATTTGCAACTGTTCTGAGTGCTTATTGTTAGGCAACATGATCAACTTTTCACTTGCATTATCTTCCTTAATCCTTCCAAAGACTATTGAGTAATTGCTGTTATTCTTTTAGATGAGGTTTCTAGACAAAATATGATGACTTGTTCATGGTACACAGATAATAAATAATAGAACTGAGTTTTTAAGACAAGAATGAGATTTTGTCAGCATTTCAGGAACCAATATATTTCTCATGGGTGTTTTTGTATCTGTAATCTCACAAGAATGATGTCTGCTATCAGAGTACTCCTTCAAAAATTAATGCTGTGAAGTAATTATCACAAGAACTTTGAAATTTTTTGTAGCTAGCAGTTTTTCTCCTTGTAGGCTGAACTAAGTAGTGATTACTTAGTAATCAGGAATTTGATGAGTATGGAATCATGAAATTCAGTCATTCACTCATTTGGATTGAAAATGCTCACTGTGGTTTAGCCACTGTATTTCTGCTAATGACAGTTGAATTTTCTTTCCTTATAATGTTTATTATTTTTGAAAGGCAAAGATGGAGAAAGGGTAGAAGAAAGTGTGGAAGAGAGAGAGCTCTTCCACCTGCAGCTTTGTAACCCCAAGTGGTTACAAAGGCTGGGGCTTGGTCGGGATGAAGCCAGGAGCTTAGAATCCTGTCTGATCTACCACAAGGGTGCAGGGCCCAGGTGCTTAGGTTGTCTTCCACTGCTCTTGCAGGCGCATTAGGTGGAGTGGGATCAGAAGTGGAGCAGTGTCCATGTGGGATGCCGGTAGAACAGTTTAATCATGCTATCCTCTCAAAGCCATGCATTGCCCTTCTACCCTCCTCTTGTCATGTCTGACTCCTGACAAGGTTTCAACTGTTCTGAAACATTATATGCATGTAACGTAGGGTATGTAAGTGAGTATAAAACACAGCATAATTTTGTGGCGATTCTTCCAAGTCTTTGTGTATATGATTAACTTGTTCCTTATTCCAAGGTGATTGGTTCTTATTTCCTAATTCTCTTATGTTCTCCCTGTGGTTTCACAGAATACTTCTGTGGCTATTGCTGATGTTAATTTAGAAAACAGAAAAAATAAATTGGATACTGCCCGGACTCTCAAAACAGCAAAGATGAAGCAGAATTCAGCTCAGAGGACTAAGAAGTTGAAAGTTGAAGAAAGCAACAAAGCCAGTGACTTGGAGGGTGTTACTAACAGGACAGAGACCCCATCCACAAGCACCGTATGGGAAGGTACCTGCAAAAAGGAGGAGAATGAAGAAGACTTTACATTTGGCCAGTCCCCTTTAAAGAAAATGAAGACTGAAACATGTCCTCAGGGGCAGCCTGTCAAGTTCCCAGCAAATGCCAATAGTATCAAAGAGGAGGTGGACATGAACTGGGACATAGTACAGGTGTGTGCCGCCTTTCGGGCCAGGGACTTGGTTTGATTACCTTTTGGCTAGCGTAGGAGTTCTGCTGGCTAAGGTGAGATCTTAGGCTGTGACGTAAGCCTAGGTAAGTCTTTGAGAACGTGTTTCAGTGACCATACCCTGTGTCGATAGAGTACATCAACAAATTGAACCCTCAAAGGTACCTTTTTAAGTTTTGGCAAATGAGTAGGTTATTGGCCATTTGTACATCTGTGTAACCCTTAGTATAATAGAACATATGCTGAAAAAGATCTAACAATTTTTCAAAGGAAAATTCTATAAGAATTCCAGCTCCTTTGGCTGTCCTGACACATGTGGAGACCATTTCAGCCTTCCCTGTGGCTTCAGCCTGTCAGGGAGGGTGGGGTGACCTCCTTCCCTCTGGGTCCTGTGGTGAGTCTGCTGTGTCCTCCTTTTCTTGCTCTAAATTGTTGCTGCAGAAACTGGGGCCTCTTCTGGATGCTAATGCTGCTCCTCAATCTGTGACTGCTTATATGTGTTACCTTTCTTTAGGACTGTCTTTGTGCCTAATCTACCTTTTCCATTACCTATTTATTTAAGAATGTCACTGGAGATTTTTTTAAGAGTTATTTTATTTTTACTGGAAAATCAGATATACAGACAGGAGAAGAGACAGAAAGATCTCCCATCCGTCGGCTGATTCATTCCCCAAGTGGCCGCAATGGCCGGAGCTGTGCCAATTTGAAGCCAAAAGCCAGGAGCCTCTTCTGAGTCTCCTACATAGTTGCAGGGTCCCAAGGCTTTGGGCCATCTTCGACTGCTTTCCCAGGCACAAGCAGGGAGCTGGATGTGAAGCAGGGGCCACTGGGACACAAACTGGTGCCTATATTGGATTCTGGCCCATGCCTTGCGAGGACTTCAGCTGCTAGGCTACCGTGCTAGGCTATCAGTGGTGATTTTTTATATCTGTATATTTAATTTATGTGATAGGCAATGTTACAGAGGGATGGGGAATGATAGATATCTTCCAATCATTGACTCGTTTCTTGAATGTGCACAGTGGCTGGGGCTGGGCCAGGACAGGGCCTGGTTTGAGATGCTTTGTCTAGGTCTCCCATATGGTTGCTGGATCATCTTCTCCTGCTTTCCCAGGTGTATTATCATGGAGCTGGGTAGGTGATGGAACAGGACCTAAACTAGCCTGCACCAGTGTGTTTTATTCATGATTTTACTTCTCTCTAACTCACTAAAGCAAACAATGTTGCCTTTCATTTTTGCTTCTGAATTAAGTTTAAATAGTCCAGGAAAGGCTACTGGAGAAACAGTATAATTGGGCTTCTTTAATTGCCTTCTTAGGATTCCTTTATTATTATTTTTATCTGCTAGTGGTTCTTGGATCACCTATTTCAGATTCAACTTGAAGGTTTTGTTTTGTTTTAAATAATGTAGAGTCCTTAATCTTAAGCTAGACATCTGAGGCAAGGGACATGTCCCACCTCTGTCGCTTTGCTAGTGCTAACGCTTTTTAGCTATTTTCCCAACAGCCATAGATCTACCTCTGGTAGCTGATAATTGTGCAAGAGAAAGGGAAACAGGTTTAAGCGAGTCTTGGATCTCTGATCGTGGTTCAGTCAGGAGTTACTTATAGTTCAGTCAGGATTTGCTTTATGACACTTTGCTATACACCTCATCCCTATCTTTGTCACAGAGAAAGGTGAACATAGACCTCCGTTAGCCTTTTGTCTCTAGGTTATAAGCAATAGAAACTTACTTCTAGTGATCTTAAGCAGAAGAGTTTATTATCACATTCCTGGACCTTTCAGAGGACAAAAAGAGACAGACTTTGATCTGGTTTTCAAAAGACTTGCCTCAGGAATTGGAAAATTGTGAGTACTCACAGAAGGTACTTCAAGTTTTCTCTTTCTCCCTGGGAGTCTTAGGATCATTTATTTCTGCTTTGAGTTATTGGATATGGTATTTTCTTTTTTTTTTTAAGATTTATTTTTATTATTATTTTTTTATTGGAAAGGTAGATATACAGAGAGGAGAGACAGAGAGGAAGATCTTCCGTCCGATGATTCACTCCTCAAGTGAGCGCAACGGCCGATACTATGCCGGTCCGAAGCCAGGAGCCTCTTCCAGGTCTCCCACGCGGGTGCAGGGTCCCAAAGCTTTGGGCTGTCCTCGACTGCTTTCCCAGGCCACAGGCAGGGAGCTGGAAGGGAAGCGGGGCTGCCGGGATTAGAACCGGCACCCATATGGGATCCCAGGCGTGCAAGGTGAGGACCTTAACCACTTGCGCCACTGCGCCGGGCCCGGATATGGTATTTTCTTAGTAGATTTCTCTGCTTGTTTCTAGAGAAGGGAAAATGATAGCTCCACATTTTATTTGCCACTGGTTTCATTCTTTGCATGAACTGACCTCTTCATTGTGCATTTTAATTCCAAAGTTCAGGAAGAGAGACACATTCCACAGAACTTGGACAGGTATCTTTTGAGCTGCTGCGTGGAGCGCAGAGGCCTCATTGTATTGTAGCGATGGGATTACCAAGACTGCATCTGTATATATGTGTAGGTGTGGTAGTGGCGGTGGTGGGATTTTGAGAGAGGAGGAAGTTTGTGGCTCATCTGACAGTGGCTACTTATAGGTCCAACTTCAGAATGTAAATTCATAAATATCTGAATCAGGATTACTGTCACTTAAAGATTTATATAGCTTTTGGTTTTTACCATTGCCATTGTACCTTACAGCATTTGTTTACAGATAATTGACAGGGGATAATACCTGCCATTTATTCAAAGATGGCTCATGACTTGACTGTACCAAGCACTCACTGTTGCATATTTTTATTCATTATCATGATGTAGTATTAGGAGTAATTGAAACTCCAAAACTTGTTTTTAGCTAAGGTTAGAATAGAATGCACTTTTCTTTGTATGGTAAGAACTAAAGAGATACCATCTTTTTTTAAAAGATGAATTTTTATTTGAAAAGCAGACTTACAAAGAGAAGGAGTGCCAGAGAGAGATCTCCCACCTGTTGGTTCACTCCTGAAATGGCTGCAACAACTGGAGCTGAACCTGTCTGAAATAAGGAGCTTCTTCCATGTCTCCCATGTGGGTGCAGGGGCCCAAGGACTGAGCCATTCTCTGCTGCTTTCCCGAACCACAAGCAGGGAGCTGGATTAGAAATGGAGCAGCAGAGACATGAACCCACAGGGATGCTTGCACAGCATGTAGAGGCTTAGTTTACAATGTCACGGCACTGGACCCGTGAGAAACCATGTTAAAGATAAAAATTACTGAGAATTGACTCAAGGTATGTTTACTGTAAAGCTATAACTAAACCTCATTTCAGAGTTTTGAGAGAAGAAAGCTTGTCTGAAGTGAGTTCTGTACAGATAGTAAAGTAGCAGCCAAGGAAAACCTTTTGGAAAATGGTTTTTGGAGAGAGAGAGAGAGACAGAGAGACAGAGAGACAGAGAGACAGAGAGACACAGGTGCTCAGGCAGCAGGATGTAAGTGGCAGAAGCTCCATTAAGGAGCCAACAGCAGGGCTTTGCATTTGTTTTGTTCTGGGCGTAACAGATGGAAAATATGCTTGTGTGTCCTTTCAACTTCATACAGCCTGTTTCCTCTTTATGAGCAGTTACTCGAGGCAGGTGGAAGCCTGTTCCCTGGATCTGGGTGCTCGCAACCCACAAGCTGGGTGAAGTGATTGCTCCAGCTCCCACCTGTGCTCAGTATTCTCATGGCAGCTTCTCCAGGTCACTTAGAGAAATTGCCTGGGAATCTGTTCTGTTTGGGTTCTTTTCATGTAACCAGATACAATCACCGTTTCCTAACGTTAGCTTCATTTTGTAGACAATTCTTGTAGTATGTATGAATTGTGTTTCCTAATTTTTATAACCCCTTAAAGAGGAGACACTAATTTTTTTTTTAAGCAAGTGACCAGGTGAGGGATATGAGGAGAGAGAGGCAGACAGATTGCTCTTATCTGCTGTTACATTCTGCCTGCAATAGTTGGGGTTGGGCTGCGAGCTAGAAACTAAATCCAGATCTACAGGTGACAAGAAGAACCCAGTTATTCTGATCATCACTGGTGTCTCCCAAGGTTTGAATTGGTGAGAAGCTAGAATTTGGAGCTTGGAATTCAACCCAGGAATTCCTGTATGAGTGTCTAAACTGCTAGGCAAATGCCCACTCTCAGGAGACACTTTGAAGAATATATGTATATGTGATTTGCTTTATGTATTTGAAAAGCAGGATTAGAGAGTATTCTGTCTGATTGTTCATTTCTCAGATGGCTGCAATGGCTGTAGTTGGGCTAGGGAAACTGAAACTCCTTCTTGGTCTTCTCCATAGGTGATGGGACCCAGATACTTGGGCCATCTTCTGCTGCTTTTCCCAGGGACATTAGTAGGTTGCTAGATTGAAATTAAAGCAATGAGAATTTGAAAGTGCCTGCATATGGAATGCCAGTGTAACAGGACAGTGGCTTACCCCCAGCCTGCCACCAATCATGGCTCCATGATTGAGAAGTAAGCTTTGAGAAAAGTAAGCTTTTCTAAAGTTGTGGTTGCTATTGTACACTGTTTATTTTGAGGTTGGTGGGTGTACGGAAGTGAAACAACCATGTATAATTTCTTAATTTCATTTGCAAATGGAAACCTTTTTATTAGCCATCTCCCTTTGTTTTGAAAGATGATATATAGAAGTATATAGGTGAAGAAGATCATGGGTGACAAAGATAGGGGAAGAAGTAAGTGAAAAGGTGGTAAGTGTCTTGGAAATGAGCATCTTTCTCAAATCCTGCATTTAAATGTGGTTCCATTTGTTGGGTTTAACCTGTTTGTCCTAGGAAAGACTAAGTAAAATAAATTATAACAGCTTTTTTTTTTTTTTTTACTACAGTATAGCTGATAGTATGAATTGAAAAAGTTGTTTTAAGTTTAGCATGCTTGTACATAGAGAAAATTGTGCTTGAATGTGTAACTAAGAAATATTGCAAAGTGTAAGCATGAGTGTATAGGCTGGCAGTTACATTAGCCGTGGTCTCAGTGGAGTATATGAGCTGCATTCCTAGCTCTGGCTCCTGACTATAGCTTCCTGTCAGTACAGATCCTGGAAGGCAGTGGTGGTGACTCAGATAATTGGTTCCTTGCCACCTTGTGTAAGGCCAGGATTGTGTTCTCAGCTCCAGGCCTCAGACTTGACCCAGTCGTAGGCATTGCAGGTATTTAGGGGAGTGATCCCTCAGATTGAAGCTTGCATGGTCTTTTTCTCAAAGAAAAAAAAAATCGTGCAACTAGCTTCCAAATCAAAAATCAACATTACCAACCCCTCTGAATTTCCCATGACACTTTTTCCAAATCCCCCTTGACTCCTATTATTGCTTGTGATTTTTCATGGCATAAACTAAATTTTCCTTCTGCAATCTTTAAGTTTTTTGATGTGACAAAACAAGTGCTATAATAAAATGATTAGGTAAAGCTAAACTGAATAGCAGGAATCACCAGCTTTACTGTAGGCAAGTATGTGTAGGTTTGGAAGAGATTTTGAAGAGCAAGTCCTCTGAGTTGTACTCACTGGATTCATTTTCTTTAGCTGTTCCTTTAAAATTCAGATTAAGGCTAAAGGTTATTTGTTGCTACTTGAGGAAATGTGAGTATGTCTTATGACATTTGGAAGATGGCACTTAGTTGGGAGGGGGTTGACAGGCAGAGAGCTCTACTGTTCTGCAGTAGAGCTTAGGAGGAGGAGTGAAGCTGTTTGATTAATTTGTGTTTTTGCCTGAAAAATCATCTTGCTTTGTACATGTATTGTTTTCAAAGATTTATTTGAAATAAAAGAGAGGAACAGGGAGAGAGAAGTAGGAAGGAAAGGAGGGAGGGATGGGAAGAGAGGGAGATAAAAGAGAGAGGTAGGAAAGGAGGGGAAAATAGAGAATTTCCAGGATTTACTCTCCAGATGCCTACAACAACTTGTATAGGGCCAGGCAGAAGCCAGGGGCCAGAACGCCATCTGGACTTCCCGTGTGGGTGGCAGGAAGGCAGATACTTGGGTCATTGTGTTTGTCTGCTGCCTCTCAGGTGCATCAGCAGGAAGCTGGATCATAAGTACAAGTGCAGAGTGACAGAGTCTTGAAGCAGGCACTTGGGTAGGGCAATGTGGCCATCCCATGCAGCAGTTTATTTTTAAACCTCTTTTTAAAAAATTCTGTTTTATTTATTTAAAAATCAGAGCTGCAGATAGAGAGAGAACTTCCATCTGGGATTCATTCCCCAGGTAGCTGCAAAGGCCAGGACAAAGCTAGAAGGCAAGAGTTTTATCTGAGTCTCCCACATGGGTGCAGGAATCCGAATATCTGGGCCATGTCTCACTGCTTTTACCAGGCCATTAGCAGGGATCTGGATCAGAAGTGGAGAAGCTAGGAAATGAACCTGCAGCTATACACGGTGCTGTTCACAGGTGGCAGCTTTACCCATGGTGCAACAGTGCTGACCCCTAGCTGAAACTCTACAGAATTCGCCATCTGGCCCCTTTACCTTTTCATTTCTTACCTGATCTTTACACTCCTTGTACAGTTTAGCATGACTGAATGTTGGTCTTTTAAAACTGCAATTGTTTCTGGTCTCTGACTTTTGATATCCCATTCTCTTCCTGGAATTCCTGCCCATTCCCCACACTACCCCCAAACCACCCTTATTTAAATATCTGGACATACCTATGTTTTCGTATCACTGTAGTGTTAGGTGTTCTAACTTGTCCTATGCTCTTGAAACATTGCATATCAACTCCATGAGAGTTCATGTCACACACACTGTTGTTTACTTCTGTGTCTTAGCTTGTTAACTCCGTTAGAAGACATACTTGATTTTATACATTTTGGTTATCCCTGCCCTTGTATACATATTGGCGTGGAGCATGAGCTAAAACAGTTGTTTGACTAAAGCAATGTAGTAGATATACGGTGATTTGGAGGCCCCAAAGTGATGACTGCCTACAGGTAGTTTTGTTTGTCCTAACATATGGAACAAATTTGGAGGAGCAAATTTACATAGGTATCAATGGGTGCTGTCTGTGTCTGTACTGTTCAGAAGATGATCTGGAGTCTTAGCTGTCTTAGGTTCTCTCTACCAGTAGCTGTGATAGTTTAGGGCAGTAGGAGCCCTGGGGTAGCTCGGATAGTCTTATAGCTCCAACATGAAGAGTGCTTCGGTCATTTCCACTTCTCATCTCCTTTCAGAGTTTTGTCAGCTCCCTAGAGATCTTCCTCTTCTCCGAAAGCGTAGTCAGTGCCTGGCATGTGCTGCTTTATTTGTACTATACTTGTATTTGTTTTATCTTCCCTTGTGGATTACTAACTCCTGGAGGGCAGTGACAAATCAGGGCCAAGCTTGAATGGGGACTTTAAAACTCTAATAAAGTTGTTGGACTTTTATTACTAGGTAGATTACAGTTACTGGAGCTACATTCAAAACCAGAAAAGAAAAAAAAATGGGCTTTCTTGCACTGAGTTTTAGAAAAGTAAACAGCAATAATGCAGAGAGGTTGAGTGAGTGGCGGAGAGAGCAACAACCAGAAGCCCTACCTTATGGTCAGATGAAAGATATTAGTGGAAAGGGCATTTGAGGGGAAAGAACATTTCAGAAGTTCTGTTTGCCTCCTTAGTAATAGACCAGATGGATGTGATAGAGAACTTGCAGTGATGCTGAGGCTGTTGATTAGAAAGCTGTTGGTTACAATAAGGTAAAACCCGTCTCAAAATAGTTTACGCAATAAAGATTTATTGATTTTGGAACAGGAAAGTTTAGATCAGTGCACTGAAACATAAAGCAGTCCCTCTACTGTTTTCTTAGCACCATCTTTCTCTTAATAGGAAAAAAAAAAAAACGGTGTAGCTTTAGCTTTAAGTTTCTGGCTCTGTAAATTATATTTCTCCAGAGGAAGATGTCATAATCATACTCAGATCTACTATTCCAGCCCCAGTCCTGAACTTTATGCTGCTTTTGCTAATCTACTTGGTCAGGGCAGCGTCATATTTTGGCTGTGTATGTTTTGTGTGTGTGTGTGTGTGTGTGTGTGTGTGTGTGTGTGTGTGTGTGTTAACATTTATTTTATTTATTTGACAAGCAGAATGACAGAGGAAGGAAGAGAAAGAGGAAATGGCTTTTGATCCATTGGTTCACTTCCCAAATGGCTGTAACTGTCAATGCCAGTAGCCTGCATCTCCCATCTGGGACTGTGGGGGTCTAAGCAGTTGGGCCTTCTGCTGCTTTCCTGCACATTACCAGGAAGTTGTATCTGAAGTGAAGAAGCTGGGACTTGAACTGGCGCTCATATGGCATGCTGACATTTCAGGCTGTATTCTAACTTGCTGTGCCACAGTACCAGCACAACTGGTTGTTGAACCAGATGTTATGGAACTGGAGTTACATGAAGTACTGTCAAGTGACACATACCTAGTGGGCTAGTATCATAATATTGGAGGAGGTAACCACAGTACTTCCTCAAAGACTGTAGTAGATGGTGATGATGACAATGACTGGGCTACAAGTCAGAAAAAGGTGCCAGTTTGAGAGAGGAAATACTAATGGGTTGGATTTTGTGGAGGTCAGAGAGGATAACAAGGAGTGCTTCTGCAGGAGAGCAACCTCTGACAAGAGGTCGCTGGTCACTGAGGGAAGGCACTGAGGCAGCCTGCTAATCCTGCAGAGATCATGTGGAGCTGGGGAGGAAGGCTGCTCTCTTTTGGGTCAAGGTAAGGAGTTCAGAGTCCAGATATAAGGAGGGGATTAGCACCATCTTCTGTCTAGTCAAATGAGATTGTCCAGTAAACATCTTGCAGAGAATATTCTTACTGCTTTATGAAATTGGACTGCGTGGGATTGGAATGGATGCAGGGAGAGCAGTTGGCCTTAGTTCCCTCAGTTGAGGCTGGAGCTGTAATGGACTGTGGGGTGGCCGGAATGAAGGACAGTGACAGCCCTTCTTGCATAGAGCAGGCTGTTGTGCCTTCCCTTGGAAGTGGAATAAACACCTTCCCATGTACTTGAGCCAACACCGGGAGCTACCAGTTCCTAGCTCTTTGCCTCCCAGTTTAAGAGATGAAAGGCTGTATTGTTGCTTCAGTGAAAATTTTTCTTACTGAGCACTGTTGGATTTGAATGATGCAGTTATTCTGATTGGATTGGATTGCATTAGTAAATTCCGCATTGTCGATGTGTGTTTCATATAGGATTAAAAAAACCATAGCAAGCAGCTTTTAGGAGATTGGAGAACATTATTAGATAAATATTTTTAAGGTATGCATTAAAATCTAGATATTTAGTTTTTAGTATTTAAACTCACTGAATGTATTTTGCAGGTTTTAGCTGAGAGAACTAATAATGAAGTTTGGGTTTGTGCCAACATCATCCGTCTCTTTAATGATGATAACACAATTCCCTTCATCATACGTTACCGGAAAGAGCTCATTAATGACCTTGATGCTGATTCCTTAAGAGAAATTCAACAAACCCTTAAGGAGCTTCGGTAAGAAACCTGGGAGGGGATGAGGCCAGTGGGAGGAGAAAAGCTGAACCAGTAAGAAACGGGGAGAATATGAATTTACAGTATGTTTTGATAGTTCCAAGCTTTTGTTCCAAGCTTTTTTTTTTTTTCCCAAGCTTTTTGTTTTTTGTTTTTTGCATATCCTTCTGGCACAGAATCAACTCCATTTGACTTACTTTGAGGTGTTTGGAGTCCCTCTGCTGGTGTGTTTATGTATAACTTGGAGCATTTTTTCAGCAGTAAGGTGGTTTGCAAGGAGAGTGAGTGCCTCTGAGGTGGACTCTTTTCTTCACTCACAAAAATGATGGAGCAGAGTGTCAGGGTTGTGATTGCCAGCAGGAAACTCAGAAAAATACATTGTAGTCTAAATAATCAAAGCTGCCATAAGGCTGTGTTATTAATGTCCCTAAATGATTTCTTAGTAGAGTGGAATATGATAGAAAATATGTATAATTCTTTTTTTTATTCTTTTAGAAGTTAATGATAATTTAATGTTAGGTTATAAGCTTTATATGGTTTTTAGAATGGAATGTACTTATGAAAAATTATGCCTCTGGCATAATGTTAGAACTGAAAAGTATATGTAGAAAAACCATAAAATTGACCATATTACTCAGTAGAATCTGTTAATACCATGTTCACAGTTTACACATTAGCCACAGGCATACCACAGGCCCTGTGTTGTTGATGTGTATGTTCTACAAGTCTACAACAGGGATCTGATAAAAATTGAACATAATCCTATCATCAAGCCATTCTAAAATTCTAAGAAGGGTTATTTTTACAGTAAGCATGATAAACTTTCTGTAATTTTTGGGAGATTTGTGATGTTCTAACTTTTCTATCCAGTTTGTTAAAGTTCTGTTGCATCCAAGAGAACAAATTAGTGATAAGAGCAAGGTTGTGTTTCACTGAGAGACCGAATCTGTTCGCCAACCTGGAATTACAAATGACCTGCTAACCAAATGATCTCAGATGCCAATCTTCCAGGGCCAGACTATTTAAATCAAGCATTGGTAAATAAGAACTGGAGATTTCAAATCCTGATAAGAGAAGCAATCCTAGTTTGCCTCCACTATACTACTTACATGTAGGGCCAGTTATAGTCTTTTTCTAAAATGAAGCTGGTTATTTAGATTTTGTGCAAAAAAATTATTTGGAAAGCTAGCAGTTTGCATATTACAAAGGGAGCTGCGTATTTGGGTGGAGACAGTGTAATGAAGAAAGTTGAGAGTTTTGGGACTTGAAATTGGGGAAGATATCACAAGGAAGAATGGTTTACTTAGGTATTTTAGGTGTTCTGAAAATTGTTATGGTTGACAAACAGAAGCTTTATGTTTTAAATTTTTATTATGCTTTTTGTAAAAAAAGTTTCATGGCAAAAGAGGTTTTTTTTTTTTTTTTTTTTTTTAATTGTAAAGGCAGATTTACAGAAAGAAGGAGACACAGAAAGAACTGTCTGCTGGTTCACTCCCCAAGTGGCTGCAACAGCTGCAGCTGAGCTGATCCAAAGCCAGGAGCCAGGAGCTTCTTCTGGATCTCCCACGTGGGTGCAGGGCCCCAAGGCTTTGGGCCGTCCTCTACTGCCCTCCCAGGCCATAAGCAGGGAGCTGAATGGAAAGTGGAGCAGCCAGGGCATGAACCAGCACCCATATGGGATTCTGGTGGCTGCAAGGCAAGGATTTAGCTACTACACCATTGTCCTGGGCCCTGCAAAAGAGTTTTAATCCTTGTATTTCTATTAAGGAATACATTGAATATTAGTAGGGAAATATTCCTTGGAGTAAGAGGCGATATTGACTGGGACTTAGAAGATCTTTTCCCCAATGGAATTTTTATTTATTTATTTATTTTTTTGCTAAGAAGATATGATCTCTACATTGGTGTGGTTATGTGAGGAATAGTATATTTCTTCTTTTTTTTTTCAAAGATTTATTTATTTATTGGAAAGGCAGATATACACAGAGGAGGAGAGACAGAGAGAAAGATCTTCCGTCCGATGATTCACTCCCCAAGTGAGCGCAACAGCTGATGCTATGCTGATCCAAAGCCAGGATCCAGGAACTTCTTCTGGGTATCCCACGCGGGTGCAGGGTCCCAAAGCTTTGGGCCGTCCTGGACTGCTTTCCCAGGCCACAGGCAGGGAGCTGGATGGGAAGCAGAGCTGCTGGGATTAGAACTGGCGCCCATATGGGATCCCGGCGGGTTCAAGGCAAGGACTTTAGCTGCTAGGCCACGCCGCCGGGCCCTTCTTTTTTTTTTTTTTTTGAAGATTTATTTTTATTGGAAAGTCAGATATACAGAGAGGAGGAGAGACAGAGAGAAAGACCTTCCGTCCAATGATTCACTTCCCAAGTGAGCGCAACGGCTGGAGCTGAGCCAATCTGAGGCAAGGAGCCAGGAGCTCTTCCAGCTCTCCTAAGTGGGTGCAGGGTCCCAAAGATTTGGCCTGTCCTTAACTGCTGTCCCATGCCACAAGCAGGGAGCTGGATAGGAAGTGGAGCTGCCAAGATTAGAACCGGTGGATCTAATGGGATGGGATATGGGATCCTGGGCGTTCATATGTACTTATGAAAAATTATGCCTCTGGCATAATGTTAGAACTGAAAAGTATATGTAGAAAAACCATAAAATTGACCATATTACTCAGTAGAATCTGTTAATACCATGTGGATATTGGAAAGTCAGATATACAGAGAGGAGGAGAGACAGATGGGATCCTGGGCATTCAAGGCGAGGACTTTAGCCACTAGGCCACAGTGCCGGGCCCAGGATATTTCTTCTTATGGGTCACTGTTAAAAAGTGAATTAAAGAGGATGATCTGATTAATAAGGAAAGTTTCTTGCATTTTTCTTTAAAGGGTCTTTTTTCTTATATGTAGGACAATAGGATCTTGGGCTTTTGTCAGAATGGCCATGGTAGACTTTAGCCCTTGAAAACAGCCTTGGACTAATAGGACTATGGAAGACATCTCGGTTGTAATCTAAGAACTATATGTTCTTCCTTTTAATTGATAATCTTTTTTTTTAATTAAATATGTTTAATTTTCTTTTTCATCACTCATTTTTAGTAATTCGTATTATCATCTATAACTTTGCCCGTCCTTTCAGCAGATACCATGATTAGGCCATTTCTGTAAATAATGACATGAAGAAACAGGACATATTAAATGCATAAATGGTTTTATAGATTCACAGTGTAAAGGGTAAAATGGGGCAACTACCACACCTGCCCCTCCCCGTGTCCAATCTATATATTGATCTGTGTGCACTGATTGCTGGAGTTTACTTTCTTACAGGGAATTCTAGTACTTTGTAGTGGACAATAGGATCTGGAGACCAACCATAGGAGCTGGATGTGCCCATATTGAGCATTGGTACTTTGGTAACAATGAACAGCATCTAGTATCTGTAACTGTGTGAAAGTCTTATTTGCTGATTCCAGGATTGGGGCAGGGAAGGTAAAAGATGATCCCAGGGGCCTGGCTCTGATGGCTCAGTGGCTAAATCCTTCCCTTGCAAGTGCTGGCATGCCGTATGGGTACCAGTTTGTGTCGTGGCTGCTCCAGTTCCCGTTCAGTTCCCTGCTTGTGAACTGGGACCAATGCCTTGGGACCTTGCACCTATGTGGAAGACCTGGAAGAAGCTCCTGGCTTCTGGCTTTGGTCAGCTCATCTCCAGCTTTTAAGGCCACTTGGGGGGAGAACCAGCGGATGAAAGATATTTCTGTGTCTCCTTTTTTTCTGTAAATTTGCCTTTCCAAGGAAGATAAATAAATCTTTAAAAAAAAAAAAAAGATCCCAGAATGTCTTAGGCTATGAGAATGAGAAAGTGTTCAGAGAACAATAAGGATGTGTTAGAATTGCATAGGAAGTAGATGAGAGAGTTCGGAGAAATTTTGAGCTTTTTGAGCATTAAAATAAGTGATAGCAATGGATTTTGACCATTAGATTAAGTAAGAAACCACGAGTCTGTAATGAAATATGTAAACCAGTGAGTAAATTGGAAGTTTAATGTGAAAGTTTAAAATATTTGGAAGTTTAAGACAATTACACAGTCTGAAAGTACCTCTACACAACGTACTTCGTAATTACATAGGGAATATGTGTGGATTATAAAGAATGCCTGTATTGTGAAGAAACAGAGATACTGCTTTAATTAAATGACCAAAATTAATGGGTCAACTAAAAATTACTTGTAAGCTAATAGTGATACAGTGAGAAAAACACAGCATCGCCTGTGTGATAGTTTTGCCCAAAATATACCCTATGGATTTTGGTTTGAGGAAAGGTCACAGGAATGTGCACAGTGGGACATCCCACAAACTAACTGGCTATGGCATTTCAAAGTTTCTAGATCTTGAAAATCAAGGAGAGGCTATAATTCTGTTTGAGGTGGAAGGAAACTGTGGATGCAACGAAACCACGAGCTACCTAGGATTCTGAACTGACACTATTAACAACAATATTATTGGGACTATTGATGAAACTTAAAAAAGGTCTGAGGATCAGATGGTAGTGTTACATCAGCATTATTTATCTGGTACTGTTGGCTACATTGATGCTATTTAGCAAAGTCTTGTTTATGGGAGAGGCACTTTAAATTATTGGTAGGTAATTATTCTCAATGAAAGGACAAAATAAACATTCTTTTTATTTGCAACTTCTCTGTAAGTTTGAGATAACTTCAAAAAGACAGCCTTGACAAGTAGATCTTGGATGTTACAACAGTGTTTATTTTCAGGTCCGTTGCCAAGAAGGTTCATAGTACAATCCAGAAAATTAAGAAGGAGGGAAAGATGTCTGAATCTTTGTTAAATGCTTTGCTGAACTGTAAAACTTTTGAAGAACTGGAACATGTGGTAAGGAGCTTGGTTGGTCATATAATCCCTGAAACTGTTAGGATTTGAATCTTTTTTTTTTTTTTCCTAGAGATTGATTTGTTTTTATTTGAAAGTCAGATACATAGAGAAGAGGAGAGACAGAGAAAGATCTTCTCTCTGCTGATTCACTGCCCAAATGGCTGCAATGGCCAGAGCTAAGTTGATCTGAAGCCAGGAGCCTGGCTCCTCCTCTGGGTCTCCCACGTAGGTGCAGGGTCCTAAGGCTTTGGGTCGTCTTTGACTGCTTTTGCAGGCTACAAGCAGGGAGCTGGATGGGAAGGAGGACTAGTGGGATACGACCCGGTGCCCATATGGGATCCCGGGTGTTCAAGGCAAGGCAAGTACTTTAGCTGCTAGGCCACGCCACTGGGCCCTATGATTTTAATCTTTAAGGAGACTAAAATAAAAAAGTGAAAGTTATTAGTAGCTATTATGAGTTAATTCTACAGAATATTTATTTTTATTGAATGTCTTGTTCATGCAAGGCATTTGAAGCATTAGAGATGGGTAATTCGGAGTCTATGTCCTTGAGGCGTCCGCAGTGGAGTGAGGAAGGTGTACACAGAGGGAAAGGCAGAGCTGGCGACTCTGATGGGAGCATCTTCAGCCTGCAGTTGGTGTTTGAAAACCTGAGGCTGGAAAAACCCACTGAAGTGGAATTTGGTGGAACAAATAGGTCAGGAGCACCAGCTTTTGAAGGCTAGAAAAATCATAAGTATAGCAAAATTCTGGAGATGATTGTGTAATGGGACAGTAGGGAGGAGGGCTTTAGAAGGAGGTCATGATCAATAGTTACAAAGAGTAGGAAGATTCGTCAAGGGAAAAACTGTAAAAAAAAATATGCTTGGTAATAAATAGGGGTCATCACGGATTTCTGTATGACTAACAAACCTGCAGGTGAGGAGTGAGTGTGAATTAAAAAGAAGCACTGTGGGCCCTGCGTGGTAGCCTAGCACCTAAAGCTCTTGCCTTAAACGTGCTGGGATCCCCATATGGGCACTGGTTCTAATCCCGGTGGCTCTGCTTCCCATCTACCTCCCTGCTTGTGGCTTGGGATGGCCCCAAACCTTGGGACCTTGCACTCACCTGTGTGGGAGACCCGGAAGAGGCTCCTGGCTTCGGATTGGTTTAGCTCTGGTCGTTGCAGCCACTTGGTGAGTGAATTATTGGATGGAAGATTTTCCTCTCTGTCTCTCCTGCCCTCTGTGTATCTGACTTTGCAATTTTAAAAACAAAACTGAGTAAAGACAAAGTTGAATGAGCTTGATTGTGTTGAGGAAAAGATGCTGTGGTTCAGGCAGTTTTTAATTTGCATGAAAAAAAATGAATAGCTAATTAAGCACATCGAAAATAGTACTAAGATAAGACACATGCCATCTTTGTACTGTAAGTATTTATTTAGTATTAATTCATCTCTAAGGAAGGGAAGGGAGAAAATGGGTCTTTAGTGTTCTCAGCATGTTCTGCAGTCTTGTGTCCTAGTTTTAGCATTTTAAACATAGATTATGTGATATGTTTTCTGCCCCAATTTTTCTCTAGTCTGCCCCATATAAAACTGGGAGCAAAGGCACTAAAGCCCAGAGAGCAAAACAGTTGGGATTGGAAGGAGCGGCGAGGACACTGCTCGAGCGGCCAGGCGAGCTCAACCTGCTGTCTTACATTCAGCCCAACGTGAAAGGTACCAGCTTCACCCACGGAGATCAGACCCGTTTCTTCTTTTTGCTTACAGTCCAAAGACTTCTGTTTAAAGAACTAAGTAGGGACTGTGTAAAAGGACATGATAGCATTTGGGGAGTAATTCTAATAAAATAAATCCTGGCATGTCTAATGCTTAGTCATTTAGCTTTCCCGTTTTGATGAAATACCTTTCCTGGTCCTTTGCCCATTTTCCTACTGTACTGTCTGGCAAATATTACTCTCTCAGTGCATAACTTGTCTTCACTTTGTTTATGCTGTCTCCTGATAAATAGGCCCTCGTTTCATAATAATTTTTAATCTTTTCTTTTAAGTTAATTGCTTTTTTCTTTCTAAAGAAAAACCTGCATATCTCAAAGTTACAAAATTTCTTCCACAGTATTTTTAAAGCCTTTATTCTATTTTTAGCAGTTTGTTTCATTATGTAAGTCACAGCTTTCTTCCTTAAAAAGGATTTCAACAGTTCTGACAAGCATGAAGTATTAAGTGTAGCCTCACTCCCACCCTTCTACTCTCTAGCAATAAGTGTCTTTTTCTGAACATTTATTTCTTTGTGTATCTTCCTATTGTATGCATGCACTCGTGCATGAAGAATGAGAATGAGGAAGAGATATTGCTAAGTAAACCTGAGGACAGTGGCAGTTAATTCATGTGACTGTGCATTGGTTTCATTGTCCAAATAAACCTTAGTGGGAGAACTTTCTGGGCAATAGGAGCTTCTTCCAGGAGTTTTCGGTTAGGACTGGGAAGATGGATGCTCTAGTGAGCTCTGCTTTTTTTTAAAAAAAAGTGTTGATTTTTATATTTTAAAAATGTATATACATAAGGGTGGGCAGCATGATATTTTGATAAAAGCATACACAGTTAAATGTTTATTTGATCAGGTAATGCTGTATGTAATAATCGGGCAAATTAATGTGGCCTGTCATTTTACATACTTAATTTTAATTTTTTTTATAGTTAATAGTATATACAGTTACTACTCTGTGTGAATGTCCAATATACTATACAATATACTGCCTGTAGTCCTCATTATGTTTGTTGCAGCTCTAAAATTATTCAGGTTTGTACTTCAGTACATACTTATGTATAATGCTCAAGTGTGTGCCCCATAGCCTACATGTCCTCCTGGATCCCCTAACCCTGATTCTGGTTGCTTTTGACCTTCTGTTAATTTTGAAATAATCTGGGCTATAGCTGTCTGTAGGGGGCAGTCTCTGATAACAAAATCAACACAATGTACTAAACGGTAAGAATTATGTACCATACCTGTTTCTGTTCTAAATAATCCACCAAATGTGAATTTTTTTATAATTAAAAATATTGAGAATGTATCTATAAACTATAGATTAGTGTCTAATGAGGAATGATAATGAAAAGCGAGATAGGATTATTTGAATTTGGACATGGGTCAAAGAGTAAAATTCTGCTTTCCTTAATTTTTCATGTGTGTTAATAGTTGGACTTTCAGTGGTCACAGTGTTTATACCTTCATAGTAGCTGAGAATGTATAGCCAAGTATTAAGCTTAACCCTGGAAGGAAGTGTCTGTGCCCAGTCATGGTACAGTTCACACTTGACTGAAATGTTAGAGCTTTTAAAATGTTGTATGTGCATAGGTATAATGGTTGATTTTCTTTCCTTCTACTTCCCATCGTTTTTCGTGCAAAGGTCTCTTTAGTTCTCATGGATTCTGTGTTGTTCACAACCATCTCTCTTGGTTGTTGTCCATGGTGATCTGTGGGATACATGATAATGAGTGCTTGGTGATACCTCTGATCATTTGGATAGCTCAGGGCCCGGCACAGGCATTGTAGTATTAGCAGATACATCAGGACCTTACTTCCTTAAATGTTTTTTTCCTGTGCCCTGATCAAGTATGTAGGAGAGTTCATTATTCTTCCAAACCAGTTACAGCTTTTTTTCTTTTTTTTAAGGATTTATTAATTTTTAATGTAAAGTGAGATATACAGAGACAAGGAGAGACAGAGAGGAAGATCTTTCATTTAATGATTAACTCCCCAATTTGCCACAATGACCTGAATTGAGCCTATTTGAAGCCAGGAATCTCCTCTGGGTCTCCCACATGTGTGTAGGGTGCCAAGGTTTTGGATTGTCCTCAACAGCTTTCCCAGGCCACAGGCAGGAAGCTGGATGGGAAACAGGGCTGCCAGGATTAGTACCAGCACCCATATGGGGTCCTGGGCTGTGTATGGTAAGTACTTTAGCCATTAGGCTGCCGTACGGGGCCCAGTTACAGCTTTTTAAAGTTAGTTTAGAATGTTTCCCACTCTGTCTGGTCATTCTCTGTGATAAACACATAGTCTTGATCACCTTCAATCCTATTGTTGTGTTTTCTTTTTTTTTTTTTTTTTTTTTTTTTTTTTAATAATCTTAGTTTATTAGGGTACAAAGGGTCACGGGCTACAGGGTGAAAGTGGGTAATATCATTGTTTCCACACTAATATAATCATTTTGCCCTGTATCTAGGGTTAGGGGAGTAACAAAGGGGAAAGCCCCACCCTACCTCCCACTCATCCCCGATCCCCAACATGAGGCACGCTCCAAGGGTCCTGCTCATACAGTTTTGATAGTTCATCAGTTCTGGATTGCTGCCAATCTCTCCGTCCCAACCGTAATGAAACCTATTCAGAGTCTACTGGCTGACAGTCTCTTGATGGTTGGGGTTCCAAGATCAGCAGTTCAGTTGGAGAAATATCCAAAGAAACTTCATCTGAGTTGATCCCAGATCTGATTCTTGAGTGAGTTTGCTAGTACAGACTCCAACACTGTTCGTCACACCAACCAGCTTATGCATATGCTGGTCGTTGCGATTGCTGGGTCCGTTCGGCTTCCAGCCCTGTCTTCCTTGTGAACCAATGGGTGTTGTAGTCCAGCTCGATTCTACCCACTTCATACTCGGTCTTCATGCAAACCAGTTGGAGCTACAGCCTAGTTGGGGCGACTCCCCAAAACCCCTACCAGTTCTGCCCCCTACCCTGGTTTCCATGCTTGCCAGTATGCACTGCAGGCTTGTCCAGTCTGTCCCACATCCCAATTAGCTCTCGCACACGTCAATGGACATTGAAGCCTGGTTCAACCCAACCAACCTATTATCCAGCCCATACACCCACTGGCAGGTGCCTTTCTGTCAAGCCACCCCTGCTCCTAGCCTGGGTTTCATGCTGTCCAGTGAGGGTGGTAACCCTGAGGGAGGTGCCCACTATTTCCCTACTAGGTCACACCCACTCCCAGAGTATGCCGTCTCCAGGTAGTTTTGGCATTTGACTTGTCAGAATTGGCTCCTAGTACCAGCCTCTGCCAGTTAACGCTGTGGCTAAGCCCAAACACCCCTCAACCCACTCTAATTTTAACTTGCACCAGTCAGAACAGTCAGCTCACCGTGAGGCCCATAGGTGCTATAGCCCTGCCTAGTCTGAACTGCCCCCATCCGTATTCACTTTCCAATGGAAGTAGTTATCCAGCAGGGGTGCCCACGTTCTAAATCAGATACTTCAGTTTTTTTCTCAGTGGAAGACATTCCCTCATTGTCACAGATTAACCAGAATTTAATCTGAATCGGAAATCTACACTGTGCCACAAAATGGACATGTTCTAGGTGATTCTGAATATCTTTCTGTTGCGTGCAAGGGGGTAGTAGCTAGTGTTGTATTAAGTGTAAGAAGAGCTAGCCTAAGTGCTGATGAAGTGAAAAGTAATGTTGGCTTTTCCACCTGTGTTGTGCGTCTGGAGCTTTGGAGAGTCTGCTCTCAGAAAGGTTTCATTATAAGGAAAAGGATGTGATTTACTGCCTCTGTGCACCTTGTTTGCTCTGTATTTCATTGAGATGCTAAAATTTTGGAACTCTTGTTATCCTTGGCTGTATTAAGCCACAAAGAACAGGTCTCTTTGATGAAGGAAGGAGGTTTTTCAAAACACACAAGACTTTGTTTCTAACCCTTTTTCACCCTGGTTGGACTGCAAAAGGGAGTATGATATTTGATTGAACTTCTCAAATGACTCTGTTCATGTCTACCTCCCACTGAGCACCACTGCTTTAAAGGTAGCTCAGAGCTCCTTCTGAGGAGTAGTGCTTTAAAGTTTAATGAGTATCAGAAGCGTGCCATATAGAAATTTATAGGTAACAAGTACCCAGTATGATTTTATTTTTGGATCCTTAGATTATATGAAACATTTCTCTAGAGCCCTAGCACACTTTTAGTTACATAAGGTACATTGATTATTTTAGGTTTCAAATTGTTTTCCATAGTGTCATGGAGGATTTCAAAGGCCTTTTATTACAGCAAAGACTGTAATTCCTTCTGTTATCTGCTTCTATTAGTTTTTCACATGGTAGGTTTAATCCTCGCTACTGATTTTCATTCTTGCCATTGAATTTTGTGTAGTGTTGCTGTGTGGTGCTTTGGGGCTTCAAAACTTAGCTCACACAGTTCTTACCAGGAGACTTCTTTAGGGAGATATTTTACACAGGATGAATGTTTATTAAATGCTGACTATGTGCCACAGCCATTTTAAAACCCATATATGTGGCCCTGCCACAGTAGCCTAGTGGTTAAAGTCCTTACCTTGTGTGCCTGGCATCTCATATGGGCCAGTTTGTGTCCTGGCTGCCTTACTTCCCATCCAGCTCCCTGCTTGTGCCCTGGGAAATCAATGGAGGATGACTGAAATTCTGGGGACCCTGTACCCACATGGAAGACTCGGAGAAGGCTCCTGGCTCCTGGCTTCGGATCAGTGAAGTGAACAGCGGACGGAAGATCTTTCTGTCTGTTTCTCCTTCTTTATATATATATCTGTTTTCTAATAAAAATACATAAATCTTTAAAAAATGAATCCATGTATGCAACTGTCAGGTAATTTTTAAATTTTCTTAAAATGTGGATACAATTCCTATGAATTTGAGTGACCAAGTTTCATTTTTAAAATTAGAAAATAAGTAATTTTAAAAGAGTAATACATTTACTTTGGTAATTAACATTAATGTTACCTTTTTTCTTTACTAATTATGCTTCAGTAAATTTATTTTCTGGTTCTCTTTAGCTTTTGTACCTATTGTCCATTAAGATTATACTCACAGAAAAACGTACAGTGCTTAACTTAAGCTTTAATTAAAGAAATTAAGCTTTAATGTAAAAAGTAAAAACAAAAAAAACACAGCTTTGATGCAAAAAGATTAAAGGAATGAAGAAGCTACGCAAATAAATCTCATTGTGTAAGTTAGTGTCACAGGGGGCATGATGTTCAAAACTCTTTACTGTAAATTAGCAAAGCAAAGCATCAGTAGGGGACTTAGTGTATCATTTATAGACAGATTAACTGTGAAAATGAACAAGTGTATGATTGTTTATGAGATTTGAAAAATTTAAATAGTTACTATTTGGAGTATTTGAAAATTGTTTTGTAAAGGAAAGTTTTTGTTAATAGGTGAGAGAGTGTGCTTGGTGATATAATTCTATTCTCCATATTTCGTATAACATACTTGGTTGTTGCAGCTACTTCATGAATGAGGTAGTGGCATTATCTGATTTTTATAGGGAAATGAGGTACAAAGAATTCAAAAGCGTACAGGATCCCACAATTGATAAATGGTAGAGCCAGGGTTAGGCCAGGGAGCTGGTTCTGGAGCTGCATTGTTCGCACTAGGCCATATAACATGTGAAGTGTCTCTAGTATTGCTTTGGAAACATGCTTTTTGTTATAAGCTAGTCACTGCTACAATATCTTTCTTCAGTTTTTTCCCCCTTAGGATTTTATTTTGACTGGAATTAATTTAGTGTGATTTCATTATAAACATTAAGATTAATCTTAGCACTTTTTGTGTTTGTTCTTCCTCTTACCCTTCTAAAGGGCTTTCAATGCTGCAGGATGTTGAAACAGGAGTGCAGCATATTTTAGCAGACATGATTGCAAAAGACAAAGACACACTTGACTTCATTCGGAAATTGTGAGTAACTCTTTCATGGAGTTCTCTGCTTTGTGGACTCGTGCTGTTAAGAGTCACATGGCTAATGCTAATGCCAGTGTTCGCAAAAACCTTTTCTTTTTGGCTTTTTAAAGTATCAGAACTTTTTGTTCAAACAGCAGAACCCTAATATATAATACAGATAAAAGTAGTTTTAATTGAATTCTGGGCAGGGAGCCTGAAACTCTGCCTACTCATCCTCTTTATACTGAGACACTCAATGATGGGTTCTAAAGAACAGTTTAAAAACCACTGCCTTGCACAGTATTTACCAGGCAGAGATTCATGTTTACGGTACACTTTGTTTTATAGTGAGCTTCGTATTAAGCATATTCATTTTGAGGTATGTGCTTAATTTTATAATTCTCATTTCTGGTGTTGACTGTTGGTTGAGTTGACTTGATAATGTATGATATCAGGTATGGGTCGGTGTGTTGAACTCATTGTTGACTGTTGGGGAAAGCAGCTCTTCCATGCATCCCGGAGCCAGCTCTGAAAAGATAGATCTTTGACATGGAGCTACTTGGGCATATGGCTTTTATACCTCATTTAAAAAAAGAAATTAATACAAAATTCTTTTTATGTGTATCTCTTTCCTGCTATGTATCAGAAGAGAAGGCAAGCTGCCTCTTCAGGGGCTCTCCTCTTCCTTTCACTGTCTCCACAACCCTCACCCCTCTCCAGAGGAGAGTGAAAGAGAGAGTATATATCTGTCTTCTAAGTAGTTGACTACTGTGCTGGCCAGTGGTTTTGTCAATATAGGGTGAGAACGTTTCTGTTTTTGTAGTGCTCCAGAAGGAGTGAGTTGAAGTATGAGAATTGCTTAAGTTTCTCCCTCCCTCCCTCTCTCTCTTTTTCTTTCTTTCTTTCTCTTTCTCTCTTTCTTTCTTTCTTTCTTTCTCTTTCTTTCTTTCTTTCTTTCTTTCTTTCTTTCTTTCTTTCTTTCTTTCTTTCTTTCTTTCTTTCTTTTCTTTCTTTCTTTCTTTCTTTTCTTTCTTTCTTTCTTTCTTTCTAACATAAGTTTAAAACCTGTTTCTATAGCTACTTATGGTGTTGCACTTTTGCTCCATTTTATAAATTGCTATTGAAAGCCATCTGATATATCCTTTTATTTCCCTCCTTTTTGACTTTTAATTCACTGTGACTAACTATGTGGTAAGGAAAGGATAATATTTAGATGAGAGCCTCTTGGCTGCCTACAGATGGAACTTGAAATCTGAATTCATTTGGGTATTTTATGGGGGAGATTGGGTTAGTATATAAAACTGTGGAACCTATGAACGCTTGAGTTCTCCTTTTTCAAAACTTAATTAATATATTTGTTTGAGAGGCAGACGAAGAGAGAGACTGATAGGAGAGAGCTCCCATATGTTAGCTTATTCCCCAAATGCCTAAAGTGCTGAAGTAAAAAATTGGGAACCCAGTCCACATATCCTACTTGGGTGATGGTAACCCAATTACCTGGGTCATCACTGTTGCCTCCATGGTTTGCATGGAGTAAGAAGCTGGAATCAGAGCTGGGAACCGAAGTACACTGCTATGGGACATAGGGGTCTTGATTGCAAGGCTAAAAAGCTGTTCCAAACTCCTTTTTTAATAGGTTAATAACTTTGTTTTCATAGTTGAGCATCATTGAACATATTTTGCTTGATAATGGATTATTCTTTTTGTTACTCATACTTCAGTATGTCATATTCTAAAATACAGGTTGATAACTGCTTCTTTTTTTTTTTTAACATTTGTATGTTTGGATAGATGCCAAAATAGATATATTTGTATACAATCGTCTCTGGCAAAAGTCTCCTCAAAAAAAGTAAATGAGAAAGATGTTGACAAGTTTCAACTCTATCAAAATTTTTCATGCAATATAAGAAATATCCAACATCACCAGGTAACTAACTGTTCATTCATGTTGATAGTAGTAATAATAATACTTTGAGTTTGCCTATCTACTAGGGGTTTAAGGAGATTTGTGTATTTTATTTTCTTCGTTATAAAGATTCTTAAAATTGCCAAATTCTTTCCATATCACAAGTGATGATTAGAGAAGGTGGTGACACTGAGAATTACTAGCCGAGTTTGATTATATTGCAACTTAGGTATATTGACTTTCTGGGTGGTATTTCTCTTATTAGACTTTGCTTCCTAGAATACTTGGATCTGAACTCAATTTGGGATTATTTCTATGTTAAATAAATACCTCTGATTTAGTCTCAGTTTTCTGATTTCATGTTTCAGTTCAGTGATTTTTTTCCTAAGTGTATTTACAGGCTCTATCTATATTCCAGAATGTGACTTTGTAAATCATATGGTGGAAAAAAGAGGGGTTATATATTATATATGTATGGCGTCATATGTATATGTTTAATTATATATTATATATGTATTTGTACATCTAGCTAGCTTTACCAATATTCTTTACTCCTGGTATGTTTGTGTTCTTTCACTTCAGCCTGAAGAAGTTTCTGTAATATTTCACGCAGGGCAGGTCTTTCAGTGTCAAATTCCCTTGATTTTTGTTTATTTAAGGAGTCTTAATTTCTCCTTTAAAATTATTTTCAGTTGTGTCATAAAGTGAATCATTCTAACCACTTTCTGGAATATAGACCTGTAAAGCTGAGTATATTTACATTGTTACTTAGCCGGTCTCCAGGATGTTTTCTGAATGTTAAGTTTTGTGGATATGAAATTCTTGGTTGATATTGTTTTTATTTTAGCACTTTGAGTATGTCACATTCTCTGTCTCAAGCTTGACCTCTGTGGTTTTTCCTGGTAACCAACTGTTAATGGTATTGAACCTCTTTCATGATAATTCATTCTTTCTTATTGAGTTGAAGATTTTTTTTTTTTTTGCCACTGGCATTTTAATTTACAAATTGGCATCATTTTGGTCAACAAATATCCAGATGCTGTTTTATACTGCTAATAAGAGTTGCAGCAGAAGGAAAAAAAAAAGATAAAGAGAAACAGCACGATTTCAGATTTTAATCGCACATTTTTTCTGGAATTTCGTGTGAATTAAAGATGCCAGGGACAGACATCTAAAGCTTATGCTTCTCTTCCTGAGCCTGTCGTAGGGCTGTTTCTCTTTCTTCCAACAACAGATCAGATGGGTCTCTCTCTCTTTTTTTTTTTCTGCAGAAACTGTGGTATAAAAACAAATAAATTTATTTATTTGAAAGGCAGAGAGAGAGAGACAAAGAGACAGACAGCAGAGATAAATTTCTTCCACCCACCAGTTCTTCCCATGAATGCCCAGAACAGGTGAGGCTGGGCCAGCCTGAAGCTGGGAGCCAGAGCTCCATTTGGACCTCCTTTATTAGTGATATAAGTCAAGTATGTGGGCTGACCCTGCTGCCTTCCAGGCTGTGCACTAAAAGGGGAGCTAGAATTCAAACCCAGACAATCTGATAGGTGATGAAGATATTCCAAGATTCCTTGCATCAAACACTTACCTCAAGATCATCTATCTTTGCGTTTTCTTAACACAAATATAGCTAAACATACGTGTTTATCTTAAATGGATCATCTCATACTGATATTGAAATTCTTCGTTCTTCAAACCTGGACAAGTCTGAGTCATTTTTCTCTTTACAAATTCCTTCTGCAACTTTTTCTCTTCTCCCTTATATATATTGGGTGTGTTTAATAGTGTCATATATTTGTTCATTCAGATTCTGGCAATTAACCGTGGAGAAAATTTGAAGATACTGACAGTGAAGGTTAACATTTCTGATGGAGTGAAAAATGAATTCTGTAGGTGGTGCATCCGAAACAGGTCAGTTTATAGATTTTTTACAGAATTTCTTCTCTTTTCTAAAATACTCCATAGATTCCTAAATATGATTATGTGGAGAAATGACTATTATGTAGCATAACAAAATGCAAGTGACAGGCAATATAGAGACACCCTTTTTTGCGTTAATAGTATACATGTTGTATGTGTTTAAATAGAAAATAACTGGGAAGACACAGAAGGAATAGTTAGTAATGATTATTTCTAAGAAAAGGAACTTTTGCTTGAAAGCTTTATGGTACTGTCTATATCTTATGAAGAGCATGCCATCCATTGTGAGAAAATAAATGGAAGCATCTTACTCTTTGTAGTGTAGTTGAAATTTTTTGTCCATTCAAGTCTGATTGAGTGAAATAGTGTATTGAATATTATAGTATAAATCTCTGAACATACAGTATGTAACTTATTTGAAATATTTTCTGCGTTCAAGACAAAGTTAACACTTGGATTTTTCAAAAAAATTGATGAACATATAATTTATTAAAAATAGTGTTCATTTGTATAGCACTTTTAATGATTAGCTTTAGCTTTTTGGAATGTTAGGCATAGTAAGGGACTAATAAAATAGTTGTGATAAAACATGTGAATGTGTTCTCCATTTCATGAGGTATCTTTTTTCTGAATTGTGTCTTCCTATTTTAGTTTATTTTTAATTTTAGATGATGTTCACATAATTGATCAGAGTGGGATGGGTTAGTGAAAAGTGGGTGTAATCACTGTTTCCAAACTTTTTGCTTCTCTTTGTTGTTTTAGGGAAAGTGTTGGGGAAGGGATAAGGGAAAAAGTTATACCCAGCCTCCCAGTAGCTCCAGAACTCAGGGATGGAGAATGGCCACCCAATATCAAGTCAGGTCCCAATGTGGGGCACACGCCAGGATTCCGCTGAATGGTTTCAGTAGTTCTGAAATGCTATCAATCTAACCGATCCAAGGATGAGGAAACCCTTTCAAAGTCCATTGGCTGACACAGTCCACCTCAGAGTCTGCATTTGCCCAGAAATTTCTGTCATTGTTTGGCTGGTGTAGTCCCATTTGCTCTGTCTTCCTTCCTTTGGGATGGTACAAATGCCTCCTGCAGGGCTCAGTGGGCTTCCATATCTTCCACATGGATCTGAGCCAGTTGTATCTGCTACTCCATCTTAGGAGGAGGACCAATTCTCGCAGGTGGGCCAAGGACCCTAGCCAGGCGACTAGGGCCCTGCCGGATCCCCACCCCTGGGGCTCACAGACCCAGCTCCACCGTGCATGAGGGACAAGAATCCAGACCAAGTGACCCGGATCCTGCTGGATCCCCAGCCCCAGGGGTTCACGGACCCAGCCCCCACCACCAGGCAGGCCAAGGACCTTGGCCAGGCATCCAGGGCCTTGCCAGATCCCATGCACCTGAGGCTCATGGACCCAACACGCACTGCACATGCAAGCCAAGTATACCCAGGCCAGGCAACTTGGGACCACCCGCCCCTGAGGCTCATGAACCTGGCACACACCATGCAGGTGGGCCATGGACCTGGGCCAGGTGACCTGGGCCATGCTGGAACTCCCACCCCTGGGGCTCATGGACCTGCCACTTATCTTGCAGATGAGCCAAGGACCCAGGGCAGGCAACCCAGTCCCTGCTAGACTCCCACCCCTGGGGCTCATGGACCCAGTACCTACCTCCCCCTGACTATCATAGCTCACCTCACCTTGGTATCCACTAGTGGGTACTCCAGCCTGATTTAGTCCAGCCTGTCCCCAGTTCCAGCTCAAGCTGGTGGATTCTGCAGCCCAGTCAGACCCAGCCAGCCCGTGCCAGCCTCCAGTCCTGGCCCTGATATGAACTAACTGGTGTTGTGGCCTCTCCTGGCCCCTCTTGCATCCAGCCCTGGTTCTTAGATCTGCCAATGGATATTATAAACTGACCCAGCCTGGCCCACTCCCAGACCTGACCCACATATATGCTGGTGGGTATTATAACCTGGCCCAGTCTAGGCTTCTGCTTGCCTTGATTCTTTTGCTCATCTGCAAGGATTTGAATGGAAGGAACAATACATGTCATGCATAAAAGCATCTTCTTAGAAATGAAAGAGTGAAACTGTGTTTGTGCAGGAAGAAATTTAATTAGTGTTCTAAAACCTTTGGTACAACACATCATACTTGCTTAAATGTTTGTTTCCTGCAGTTTAGTTTATTACCTAAACTGAAATAAGTAGGGAGATTGAATATCCTTTGAGAAAGTATATTAATTTTTTATTAGAACACATTAATATTTTAAAACATCAATATTTTCAAGAACTACTGAAGGGCAAAGAAAGAGGAATTGCATAAAAACAGAAAGGACAGGGCTGAATTTGTCTTCTCAGCTTGCATTTTTCTGTTTTGTCTACTAACAGTTGGTTCTATGGTGTTTACATATTCTATAATATGCATGCAGATGCTCCACAGTGTGGCCCGAACAGAAGAATATCTTCTAGCCAAGAATGGCAAGAAGCCACAGCTGTAATAGTTTGTCCTTTGTTCATTCTACTTTGTCTCTCAGTAAGAGATAAATAGGAAAAGGTGCAGTACTTGTCATAGCTCCCATTGCCATCTCAAAATGCTACAAGCTGGGTGGCTTATAAAACAGAAATTTATTTTTTTCTGGCTCTGGAAGAGGAAGTGGAGTATCAGGGTGCCAGCTGATTCATTTCCTGGCTGTCTTTCTGGCTTGCTGACAGCTGCCTTCCACCCATGTCATCGTATGATAGAGGGGGAGAGAAAGCGAGCACTGTTTGGTATCATCTCATCTAAATCTAATTATCTCCTAAGACTGTCAAGCTGATGACTGACATTTACTCTATGAATTTGAAAAGGGATGTAATTCAGTCTATAGCAGTGTTGTAGTGATTCTCTGGTGACTTACTTATATTTTATGATTTTAGCCATTGTTAATAATGCTTTGGGGTCTCTTCCCAGAAGAGAAAGTTTTTGCGTTGAATTTATGTCGACTGTATTTACCAGGTTTTTAAAAATAAAACCTCGAGATGTTACAGCAATAATTTCCAGACACCATGACCGTCTCCTCACAGGTTGGGTTACTTCAGCTTCAATATCAATTTTCCTCCTCTATATTTTATCCTCATTCTTCCAGGATTCTATTAGTGGTCTCGTTTTTATGTCGATTTTAGTATGAGCTTTTTTTTTTTTTTGCAGGTGGAGACCACGTGGTTTTGCAAGACCGGAGTTAATGAAGATTTTATATAATTCACTGGATGATTCCTTCAAACGCCTCATTTATCCTCTTCTCTGTAGAGAGTTCAGGTATGTGTTGTGTGGGTTCTTGTCATTCACAAGGTAATCCTAGATTGAGTTCTCTGCTCCCTTCGTTACCCCTAGCCTTGGGCTGTTGTGGTCAGTTGCAAGAGTGAAGCAACTGATAGGAACTCTGTCCACCTCATGGAACAGCAAAAGAGAGAGAGAACTCCATTGTCCAGTGTCCTTTTTAGCAATGTCATTTAATCTCATTTTCATTTTAGTCTAGTAGTCTCCCTAAAACAGTTTTCCCTTTGCAACTTACTTCATTGTATGTCAGTGTGAAGAATTATCTCCTTTAAGTGATAGTGCATAAATTTTGAAAATAAAAATTTCATTCTTAAGGAAGGGAAAAACTAGCTTCTCTTGTAGTATTTTTCTTTGTTTTCTTCTATTGCTTGCAATAATCTGTTGTTACTTCTGACCTTTTTCCATGTATTTGGTCTGAGTATCTTCATTGCTTGTGGGATAAGTTGATTAACATGTGATATACAGAATGGCTTGGGAGTATTATACTTCTTTCCTTATTTCCATTAGCAGTAGGCAAGCAAAAATTCTTTTCTTTTTAAAAACGCCAGGGGTTAAAAAAATACCTTATTTCATTCAGAAGTTAGTTTGCAGACATTGTCTTCAGTTATCTCTCTTGACAGAAACATTTACCTAAATAGTAGTTGAGAGGCAGAAATGCCTAATAGTCTTTTTAAACCAAAGTATTTCCCAAATTCATAAGAAATTTCTCGAGTGGTAGAAAAATTGAAAAAGTTGGTAAGGCCTGAAGGGAAAAACTGAAATAATTTCACTGTTTAAGATAATCATTTTGGGCCCGGTGGCGTGGCCTAGCGGCTACAGTCCTCTTGTTGAACGCCCCAGGATCCCATATGGTCGCCGGTTCTAATCCTGGCAGCTCCACTTCCCATCCAGCTCCCTGCTTGTGGCCTGGGAAAGCAGTTGAGGACAGCCCAAGGCTTTGGGACCCTGCACCTGTGTGGGACACCCAGAGGAAGTTCCTGGATCCTGGCTTCAGATCGGCATAGCACCGGCCATTGCTGTCACTTGGGGAGTGAATCATCGGACAGAAGATCTTCCTCTCTGTCTCTCCTCCTCTGTGTATATCTGACTTTCCAATAAATAAAGAAATCTTTAAAAAAAAAAAGATGATCATTGTTAACTGATACTTTCCTGCATTTTAGTGCGTTCACTAAATTACATAGACTATATCATTTAATCGTTTCATTTAGTTGACTACAGAGCCTACTTCTGCCTTGCTTATTTCTGTGGCTCTCATGAGCTCTCACCCATATGTTATTTTGCACATTTACTTCTCATCAATCTTAGGTTTTCTCTATTTTGCTATATTTTATTAAAAATATATGTTGAATTTTACTTTCTGTTGCTATAGTCTTAGTTCAGGACATAATTTAAAAAATATTTTAAAGGATTTATTTGCTTATTTGAAAGAGTTACAAAGAGAGAGCTCTTTCATCTGTTGGTTTATAATCTCTAGGTGGCTGCAATGAAGGCAAGAGCCATGAGCTCCATCCTGGGTCTACTACATGGGTGACACTGGGCCATCTTCTCCTGCTTCTCCTGATCCATTAGCAGGGAACTGCATGGAAAGCAGAGTAACCAGGAGATTAACCAGCCCTCATAAGTGATGCAAGCAGAGCAGACCATGGTTTTACCCACTATGCCACAGTGCCAGCCCCAGAAATCATTATTTTTTTGTCTTGATTATTCTGCTAGAATAATACAAGATCTCTATGTTTTGTCTTGTCTTTACCTACATATTCCAAATTGGCATTTGAACATTTCTGTTCCGTTGTTTCATGTTTGTTTGTTTGAAGTTTCTCAGTGGACTTTGTTTGCAGATTAAAATCCAGACTTTTTAGAGGAGTACATGACCCTTTTATTTTTTGAATTTTTATTTTGAATTTTTTGAATTTTATGGTACAATTCTATAGAGTCTGGGATTCCCCCCTCTCAATTGCCAACCCCCTTCTCCCCATGTTGTTTCAATAGTATATTCCTTCATAACGAGTCATGATTCCATCAGTTGTTAATGACTCGTTTTAGACCTGTTTTTTCTTTTTTTTTTTCTTTGCCTCTCTAGCTATAAGGGAACTCCAGAAAGAATTAAAAGGTACGGTTATTGTGGTACAGACATTGAAAGTTCATACGTTGATATTTTCTAATACCCTTTTTTTTTTTTTTTTTTGCTAATTTTGTGAGACTCTCATATCTTTTTGTTTTAGCATGTGAGATTAGTTGCTCCCATTATCTAGGGTGTCTTCTCCCTACCTCTCATGTCTTGTCCCACTCTCTAGTCTAGTAGGCTCGCTCGCTCTTTCTTTCTTTCTTTCTTTCTTTCTTTCTTTCTTTCTTTCTTTCTTTCTTTCTTTCTTTCTTTCTTTCTTTCTTTCTTTCTTTCTTTCTTTCTTTCTTCCTTCCTTCCTTCCTTCCTTCCTTCCTTCCTTCCTTCCTTCCTTCCTTCCTTTCCTTTCCTTTCCTTTCCTTTCCTTTCCTTTCCTTTCCTTTCTTTCCTTTCTTTCCTTTCTTTCCTTTCTTTCCTTTCTCCTTCCTGAATTCTCTGTGCAGACATCTCTTCTACAAAGTTTTCCTGGTTTATCTGCCTTCCCACTGTTTAAGGCTTGCCTTTGCTCGTCTGTTTCTTTGACCAGACAGTGGCTTACAGGATGGAGATCTTGTCTTTTTTTTTTTTTTCCCTAACATTTATTTATTTTCATTTGAAAGGCCAATTTTATAGAGAAGGAAGGAGATACAATAGAAAAAAGTCTTCCATCTGCTGATTCATTCCCCAAAAGGCCACAGTGGCCAGAACTGAGCTGATATGATGCTAACAGCCAGAACTTCTTCCAGGTCTGCCACATTGGTGCAGGGGCTCAAGGACTTGGGCCGTCCTCCACAGCTTTCCCAGGGCATAAGCAGAGAGCTGGATCAGATATGGAGCAGCCCACGTGGGATGTTGGCACTACTAGATGAAGGATTAGCCGGATATACCACCACACTGGCCCGAGATCTTCTTAGTTGTATATCTCTTACACCTATCGTGGCATCTTGTGTAAGACTGACAGCCCATGTGGGCTGTTGGGCACTACTAGGTGAAGGATAAGCCAGATATACCACCTCACTGGCCTGAGATCTTGTCTTTTTAGTTGTATATCTCTTACACTATCATGGCATCTTGTGTAAGACTGACAGTAAAATTAAAAGTGAAGTTTGAGAAATACCTGTAGTGACTAATAGCAGGTAGAAGTACAAAAACCTTAAGAAACGGAATTAAGCTAGAAAAACATTAGTTGGCTATTTTCATCTTTATTTATGTAAGCAGTTATTTCTCAATAATGATATAAATTGAGCTTTGAATTGCCATTGTACTCTCAATTTTCTAGTAGCCAATTGTGTGGATTTTTTATTTGGTCTAATAGCAAAGACATGCTTTTTTGTTTTTAGAAGTTTGGGGAGATAATGCATTGAGAACTTTTAAGGAGATGAATTTAAACCCATCATGAAATATATATATGCACATATATATATATATTTTTTTTTCCCCCTGGAAAGTCTTAAAAAACTTTAAATAAGTTTGTTAGTGAAACTTGAAAGTGATGTAAGATGTAGTTTTGGATTGTCTGTTAGTTTTATGGTCATGTTTCCTTACTGTTAGAATGACAGAAGGGATAGATATGGAGAGTGGATTAGGGTGAGAAGGTGACATTGAAATATCTATTGATGAGAGTGAGACAAGGTAGAAGCAGGAGTCACAAAATAGAGAGCCTTGTTGACCTCTTTAAGAACCTGTCTCCCACCCTAAGTCCATCTCTGACTATAGCTCACTTCAAGCAGCTTCAGAGGAGTCAGGAGCAAGGAGTGTACACACTGTGACCACAAAGGACCCCCTACTCCCTGTGCACATGCAAGGAGCCTAGTGCAGTTGATGTGTGACCTCCCTGTGGTGGCAGTAGTGAGCAACACCTTGATTTTGAGCATGTCCTGTATAACAAGGGTGAGTTGGAGTCCTCTGCCGAGAGGGTGAGCCAGAACACTGGGCTAGGGACAGATGGGAGTTGAGTGTGCCAAGTGTGTCCTGCTAACAGTTGTGTTCACCTCTTCTCTTTGAGCCAGTTCGTGGAACCTCTGCTAGCCATGCTGTGTCTCATGTTTGGGTATTAGCCTGTAATAAACCTTGTTGTGTTATACTTTCTTTATTAGCCTGTAATAAACCTTGTTCTGTTATACTTTCTTTATTAGCCTCTAATAAACCTTGTTGTGTTGTACTTTCTTTAGTTTCCATTGCAAGAGAGTCAAAGAACCTAGAAAGGATTTAAACTCCTTTGATACCAGTTAATTTTGTTTGTATTTAAAAGAAATGGATAAACTTGTATTTGTCATCCCAAGTGGCATCCAAACTGTATGTACTCTGTCCCCTCACCATCCCATTCCAGATTCACACACTCACTGTTATAGCTGTGGCTTTTGTGCATGATGCAGAGCTGATAAAACAGGAATGTAGGTGTGACAAGGTCATATGGTTTGTGTCACAGTTGTGTGTGATGTGGTATATTACTGGGATTAGTAAAAAGTAGACTCAATATAATTTCATTGTATGATGTTTTTCCTTGAATGTCATTTTGTTACAATGAATGCTCCGGTGAGGAATAACTATACAAAATAGTTTCTCCCCTTTTTGAGGGATAAAGAAAAGAACTCCCTCAAGTGAAAAACTCAGTACTTCTTTTCTTTATGTATTTCTAAAGAGCCAAATTAACATCAGATGCAGAGAAGGAATCAGTATTGATGTTTGGACGGAACCTTCGCCAGCTCCTTCTAACAAGCCCTGTCCCAGGTCGTACTCTGATGGGAGTGGATCCTGGTTACAAGCATGGTTGCAAATTAGCTATAATTTCTCCTACCAGTAAGTTGTCTTTCAGGTTGTATTCTGCATGGTTCTGATGCACACAGCTAGTGGTGCTTTGTACACATCTGCTCCATTCTGCCTTGGGTTCTGTGGGGACGTCTTGCTACATGTATGTACACTATAGATAAAATTCTGGGTTTTTGGTTTGGTTATCTTTTTATGGTGCTCATTTTTGTAATAAGTGAATAGCATCTTTAATTTTTTCTTTTTATCAGAAGAGCATCTGGCATTTATCCTTTACTGTGTTATTGTGATTAAGTTATATTATTAGATTTTTAAAAAATAATGTCCAGTCACTTACTTTTCTTAGATAACCCAACTGAATATATTGCTAGATCAGTTTTAATCATTATATTGCTTTTAGGATAAATAATTTTAAATTTTATATATACATGTATTTTCAGTCAGTTTTGATAAGATTATTCTAGATATTTATCCATTTCACTATTCAATCTCAATTACTAGGAAGATGCTTATTTTAATCTTTGTGTCTTTTTAAGTTATACTCAATCTCTAGTTATGGCTCCTGTTTATTTCCAATATAATTGTACCTCATTTTTATTGAAAGTATGCTTCTCTTTAAAAAAATTTTTTCTGTTTCTTGATTTTAAAATGTATTTGAATAGTAGAGAAACAGACTGATAGGACTCTTCCATTTGCTGCCCTCCATAGGCCCAGAATAGCCAAAACTGGGTCAGGTTGAAGCCAGGGGTATACAATATTCGGAGTAGAGCTGGGACTAGGACCTTTTATCTCCATTATGGAATGTGGGTATCCAAACAGTGTCTAAATCACTGTTCCAAATTGCCACTCTGATTTTTCTTATAAGTAATTTTAACTTTAAGCTGTGTTGTTATTGCTTTTATATATATGTTTAGCTGCTTAAAATTTTTTTCCTTTTTAACTTCATCATTTTCTACCTCTGCTTTTTCTTTATTCTTTTGCTATTTTCCAAATGTCCTAAGTCAGTCCCTCAGTTCATTTTTTCTATTTAGATGGTTACCATCAAATATAAAAACAAAAATCTGTTAAAATAGTTTTAAAGAAAACAGATATTTAACTAAAATAAGCATGTTTTACATAATGTAATACAGAAAACCTAAATCATGAATGTATAGCTCAAAAACTTGAGAAGAATAGAGTATCACAACAGTGTCTGCTGAGCAGTAAGTGTTTAGTAAATGGTGTAGAAAACCACTTTTGTTTTAGATACTATGTGGCAAATAGTGGTTTTCTGTGACAAAGTTGAATCTTGGACTTGGCAAGTAACAGCATTTCAGAGTGCTTAGGGAGGATCTGATTCAGGGAATAGGAACATTTTAAACTGTTTTAGAAGACAAACCAGTCTCCCTTTCTGTTGTAACTTGTTTAATCAGATCATTCATGTGTCATTTTTTTAAATTTCTTGCAAAATGGCTTATTTTCATTTTTATTGTTGTGTTTGTTTTTAAGGTCAGATACTTCATACTGATGTGGTCTACTTGCATTGTGGACAAGGCTTTCGAGAGGCAGCGAAAATAAAGCAGCTTTTGCTGAATTTCAAGTATGAAAATAAGTAATCTTTTGAGTACTACAGTGGCTCGGTCAATCAGAGATACCTATGACGCCTGTAATTTGGAGGGGGGGATTAAGGGAAGTCAAAGAGAAGGAACCATGTAAAATAATGCTGGGGAAATTGCTGGAGAGCTTTACATAGGGAGACTCCAGAAGAATGATGCTCCTTCCTCTGCCACCTTGACATTAAAGGTGGTCCTAGTGGCACATGTGAGCATTTCATTTTTCTGTGTAGACTTCCTTGCTGTGTTTTTTCTGCCTTCCTCCCTCCATCCTGTATTCTAGTTTCCCTTTCTGCCTGCCTGCCTTCCTGCTGTCCACTTCCTTGCATGGTTCTCCGTGTGCCTTTTACCCTCTCTGCTTCCCTCCTTCCTTATGTGATCTAAAGCATGGCTCTGGTGATAGTTAGAAGCTTTAGAAATTGGTAGCATATCATATAATTCCATTTTAAATGCCTTTGATCATGGCCTAGAATGCTCTAGATTTTACTGACTCATATCTAATTTTATTTCCTTCCTAGCTAGGAAGGAAATTGATGTTCTTGATTGTGTGATGTGAAATGTTTCTGAATAGCCTCCTATACCAAGTATAGGGGCAGTGCTTTATTCTGCATAAATTGGTGTTTCTCTCATGAAAGAATGGAAAGATTGCTTGGATATATAAAAGGATCAGAGCATGATTTAATAGTATTTGTGCATGCTGGACGTTTTCACCAGGTGATTTCAAAGCATGTCCTGAGCTCATTCAGTTTCTCATTCTGTTTCTCCCTTGAAGCTGCAGCACAGTGGTGATTGGAAATGGAACTGCCTGCCGGGAAACAGAAGCTTACTTTGCTGACCTGATAATGAAAAATTACTTTGCACCACTGGATGTTGTTTACTGGTAAGGATGCTAGGAATGTTTGTTTTGTTGAAGAGGAATGGAAACTTCTGAAGTTCTTTTTTATGATGAATTCAGTCTTCTCTTTGTAAGACATATATCTTGTTTGTCCTCCAAACCACCTCTTGCTGTTTCTAAGAGCTTTACAGGAAATAGTGTCTGTCTCTTGGAGAAATTTGAGACAGGAATGATTAGAGCCAGACACTGAAGCAGCATGTTAAGGCTCACTCAGTTTCCTGGGCTTTTTCAGTTTGTGCATCATGTGAGGGCTCTCATTAACTCATAAGTAGGACAGTATACCTAGCACCTACAAGCTGTAGGTAGTTTAGACTATTTCTCCCAAAGTTTTTAGCCAATTAATTGTCTCCTTTCAGAAATGAGAATCAAGGTAAGTCTTAAGAATTTAAGAATTCTGATGTTCCTTTTGTTATCAGAAATGTCTGGTGGGTTCTTTCCTCAGCTCAGCATAGAAATAAAAATCCGGGAATCTATTGCAGACAGAAAAGTCCACCTGCGAAGGGACCAGGTGAGCAGGGAAGGGAGAGGAAAGGGAAGAAAGCCGGGAGATGGGGAGCCTCTGGAAAGAGGAGGGAGATAGAGACACCAAAGGTCTGAGGAAGGGTGTTGGGATTTTAAGCATTTCCAGACCCTTCCTTGTTGGGCGGGGAACCTACAGGTAAGATGTTCCCCATTGGTGGCCTCTTATTCAGTTAGGAAATGGGTGGGTAATGCTGGTGCCGCCCATCTGAAGGTGTGGCCAAGACCTCAGCAGGCCTGGATGTTCTTACCTTTCTTGTCTCTTAATTTTAAATAAATTTTCATTTTATATAAGCAGACAGATTATTTCTGAATAACTTTGGACTAGTGCAACTCAATTTTCTAGTCCCATCTCTGCATCTTTAGTAATTGCTCTCATTCTGCATTGTTATTCCAGAAGGCCTCCGTTCTCTAAATCTAAAATACCTTTGCCTGCCTTTTCCATACTGCAGTAGAATATTTAAATCCAATAGAGTTTAAACCTGAGAAGAGGGACAATTACAATGAATGATGCTTAGGGCTAAGTGCTCAAAAGTCACTTGATGGTTTAAGATGTTTAGTGAGAAATCTGCTAAGTAAGAATTGTCAACTGATGAATAGCCAGCTAGTGAGAACAACAATACAGAAGGAAAAACCTTGGTTTGGAAGACTTCTAGGATTCCTTTATGTATCCCAAAAAGGAGTGTAGTAGTGTATGTGCTGCGAACAATCAGAATGAATGAGGAAAGTATACTCATGGTAACCAAAAGGTATGAGAAAATCAGGATTAAACAATAGGTGTCTTGGAATGAAAATTCAGGGAAGTACACGTTTGAGAATTTGTGTCAGCTTTTTCTCTCTCCTTGTTATTCCAGTTGGCCTGGGGAGTGTTCATTGCAGAGCTTCCCCATTCTCAGGCTTGCAGATGTGTCCCCAGTCCTTTGAGAGAAACTCATAAAATATCTAACAGATTTGATTCAATTTAAGGCAATTTTTCTGATTTCCTTTTAACCATTCATATTGATTTGACATAAATATGTTGGATATATATGTAGTGATTTTAAACACAACTTGCGAATCTTAAAGGAAATATTTAGTTGTGAAGATGCATAGAATTTCACCTACGTTTGTTTATAGAGTAGCCCTATTTTGAACTTGAGACAATGTATGCTAGTAGACAGAATGTATATTACTAGACAAACACATTTTAGTTCTTTGATTTTCAACATTTACTTGTTAGGCAATTTTGTAACAGTCAGTTATGAAGTTATAAAGAGTCAGTTTTTTCCACTCTACTTCATCCTTAAAATCATTAGATTTTTTAGGAATATTAAAAGATAGTGTATGAGATAATCAGTGTTAAGAGAAAACATCCAACTTTGATATTTTGCCTAGGTTTATGAATGTTTTGTATTCACCTACATATTTGTGTTAGCATAAATACCATTTCTATGTATTTAAAATTATTGCTGTGAAGTTTGAGGCAGTGTCTTGATAATTGTTATACACGCACAAGTACTTACATATAATACACATTTGTGGTGGATTTTTTTCAGCTCACCATCCAGCTTTTCTTATGCTCAGAATGCTGTAAACAAACCTACAAAAAGAAAACTATGTGCGAATGTGATAGATTCTTTTTCCCAATATATAATGAGTTCCTAGAAATTAATAGTAAAAAAAAGAATGCTTGTTAGAAAAATGGCCAGATCAAGTTGTTAAAAATGAACCAAATCTGACTTCACAATATATGAAAAGAAGTTTTTGTCTTTTTACAGTAAAAGAGATACAAATCAAATACTTAATAAAATACTGTTTTATCTACCTAATTGGTAGAAATAAAATGTTTGGTCACATATCATGATAGTGTTGTGGTATAGATTGTTTATTATAATGGAACTGAAAACTGTTACACACTTCGTTAGAACTACACGTGCACACGCCGTTTTACTTCCACTAAACTAAATATATAAACCATTGCATGCACAAAATGTATACAGGAGTATTCCTTGTTTGAATGTTTTAAAAATGTTGATACTAATATGGGCATTATGGAGCAATTAGTCAAGTGCTGGATGTGACACTCAAACCCTCGGTCACTGTGTCACTTTTATCCCTGGCTACTCTGCTTCCAATCTTTCTGTCACTCTGCCTTTCAAATAGATTAAAACAAATTGTAAAACACCGTTCCTATTTTATTAAGTTAAAAAGAATCAGTGTGAAGTTGTGCTTTTTTAGAATTTTGCAATGATCACGTGGATTTGTTTATTTTTTGGGGACTGAATGTATTTATTCTGAAATATTTATAGTGGGAGAGGCAGACAGGCAGACAGAGATCTTCATGCACTGGTTTATTCCCCCAGGTGCCTGTAATAGCAGTGTCAGTAGTTTGATTCAGGTCTCCCACATGGGTCATAGGAGCCTAAATACTTGGGCTGTTTCCTGTTGCTTTTCTCCAGTTGTCCAATTGCTGAATTGGAAGCAGAACTGGTGCCCGTATTCAATGCCTGCATCACAGAGCATGACCTACCCGATAGGCCACAATGCCAGTTCAATCACATGGAGTTTTTCACGTGTGGTGAATTATAAGTGATTTCTAATAGTTGCGCCATCTTTGCAGTTCTGACTCATATGCCATTTTGTCCTAGTGAATTACTCTTTTAGTGTGCTCCTTGCTGATATTTTATCATGTGCTATCAAAATCCTTAAGTGATGCAAATGGCTGATTGGAATTTATACTGATGGTTTCAGGAAAATTAGCTGTTTGATTTAATTTTGTTATCTTTGCTGGTTTAAAGTGCCTGTTTTAAGAAACCATGCATACTCTAACACTTTGAAGTTGCATTGACTTTGGAATCACTTATGCTATCTTGGGCCATTATCTTAACACCTTCTGAACAGATAATCCGGTGAGCATTTCCATAATCCTGTCAACCATTCATCTTGAAAAATCTTTCTCGGGCACATAACCTCTTCTATGACTTTCTAACACTACTATATGATAACATATATGACTTGTATCCTACTTGTAAATGCTTATGTACAGTGATGCATCTTTTTTACATTTTTTCTCATTCATTTTCTCTCCATATCCTTAGACTGCTTTACATCTGTACTTGTGTATATCATGAGGAAAATCATTTGGACCTGAAGTATTACTAACAAGCAGAAAAAAAAATTCAGCTGGAATCAAGTTGTAGAATGTAACTATCCTAATGTTCAGTTAGCCACGTGTTTATAGTTGGAAATGTCCGTGAAAAATTGTGTAGTGTTCAGTGTCATTTGTTTTAAGTGTGTGCTAGAATGATTTGCTATTTCCAGTCTTTCATATGCATTTTTTAAATATCTGAATATTTGTTCATATATATGATCATTTTCTCTGCTTGATTATTTTCTAATCTTCCTTCTCTTTTTTTCTTTTATAAAACTGCATTCTTTTCTTGAGCAATGATGAGTTTTATTGAAATGAAAATAGCTTGGGCTCTTTCAGTTGCATTTTTGTTTATATTTAATGTATCCAATTTCTTTTTTATTGCTATTTTCTTGAAGCATGCTATGTTTTACTTATCTCTGCCTGCTTGGCATTAAGCACATTGCTTATTGGTGTGCCTCTACAAATACATATTAATTTGAAGTCTATGTTAAGTGAAGCTTTTTATTCAGGCATGTATTTTCAAGACCAGAATTATCTGAAATGCTTGGGTCTAGAAGTGTTGTAGATTTCATTTTTTTACTTTTTTTTTTTAAATTATTTGCATGCATCAGGATACTTCTTAAGTTTGTAGAAAGTTGAAATCAAAGATTTATTTTGATGTAATTTTTTCAAATCAACGCACATTAAGGGATCTTTTAAATGTTTATGGAAAATTTGTATACAAAAAAACTGCATGACTTTCTGTATCAATATTATTGCGAAATACCTATTGCAAACTGCATTTGGAAGAAGGGGGTTTATGGCTCCTTTTTGGGATTCCTAGTTCTAGACTGTGTGGCTGTAGTTGTTTGGCTTGTTGTGATAATGTTTTTGCCAGCAGCTTCTCAAAATTTTGTAAGAGGTAGTGAGGGTACGTCTCTCCTTATAAAGCTGCCATCATTTAAAATTCGGTTCCACCCCTAACCTAATCCAATCAGATCACTTTCCAAGGTCCCACTGCTAAAAGCGGCCAGTAGGTTAGATTTCCACATGGTCGGGCTGACTGGGCTGGCTGAAGCTGGGGGCCAGGAAAGCAACCCATGTTTCCCATGTGGATTCTAACTCCCTGAGCTATTATTAGTGCTGCCTAGCAGGAACTTGTGATGGGGAGCTGGAGGCTGGAATTGAACCCCGGGCACCCTAAAGTGATACCTGAGTTACTAAACTGGTGTCTTAACCACTAAGCTAAGCATCCTTCCTGAACAGAATATTTTGAGTAACATAAATTTTTAATTTAGATAAAATACGTGTGTGTGTGTGTGTGTGTGTGTGTGTGTGTGTGTGTGTGTGTAGTTCTTGGTTTTTGTCTCCTGTTAAAACCAAAGGCACTAGCTTTTTCTTCTTATATTCTAGAAGTTTTGTACTTTCACCTCTTAGGTCTGAAATTTTTGGAGAATGCTCACCACCCATTCAAATTTTAGTTTGTTATATTTCTATTTTTGCAAATTCGATTTTTTGCATATCATTTAAAAGTTTGTTAACTAAGTTGATTGTCGTATGTGACTGTCGCTGTGGTAATATTAGGGTCTAAAATCTGTATATGTCTCTGCCAACTCTTGTAGCTACTTGATCTGTTTTGGCAGTTCTTTGTTTTCTTTTCTGTTCAGTTTTTATTGTAAGCTCCTTGTCTTTCATGAGAATTCATTGAGGCCTGGATTGATTATGGCTTGCTTCAAAGAGGATTTGATTGGCTTCTGTCCGGCTCCCATAGACCCTATCCATCAGTTTGGGATCACTTAAATTCTCAGCTTGAGTTTTTCCTTGATTACCACGTAGAGTGAATTTAGGCTTACAAACCAGAGAGAAAGTTTCTAGTTCCATATTCTCATCAATAATTCTCCCCACATCAACCTTTGACAATGTTTTAGATAGTCCATTTTCATTGTGATGTCCTGGGGAGACGGTATATTGACTTTATTTCTGTTTCATCCTTACCAGAGGGTTTAACTCTCTTGAGTCCCAGCTTTGCCTAGCTGAGGAAAGATTGGGAGAATCTCTGATACATATCCATCTTAGCTGGAACCTCTATTTCACACTCTTCCTTTGGTTTTGTAAATTCCCTAATCCAACAAGCTAAAAGATAAAATCTTCCTTGATCCAGTAAATGCTCAGGACATACACTTGAGTTTTCAGCGACCAGAGGTCCTACAGTCATTGCCTTTTTTTGTTGTTGTTTGCATATTTGTTTCTTGTAAAAGTGATATACTTAAAAAGATATATTTAAGATATATCAGGATATTATATGTGATATCTAGTGCTTTTCAGTAAAAGATCAATCCATGCAGCCAATCTGTCATTTTACTGGGAGAAAGAAGTCACTACTTGGTTTTCTATTTTAAATTTCCTTTAAATTTAAAATTTAATATTTTCAGATATGAAAGACATAGACCATAAGAAAAAATTAGAAACTGAGCATTCAAAAGCATCTCAATGTATATTTTCAAGTTAAATATTATTTCTTTCTCTTTTCTCATCAGGAGAAACGTGCTCATGATATAGCCTTTAATCTCTGGCAGCTAGTTACTCTCTTTTATTTTTCTGTTTTTAAGGTTTGCTTACAAGAGGGATTTTTCAAATAAAGATTTTTATTGGAAAGTCAGGTATACAGAGAAGAGTACAGAGAGGAAAATCTGCCATCTGCTGATTCACTCCCCAAGCAGCCGCAACAGCTGGAGTTGAGCCAATCCAAAGCCAGCAGCCAGGAGCAACCTACAAGTCTCCCACATGGGTGCAGGGTCCCAAGGCTTGGGGCCGTCCCCAGCTGCTTTTCCCAGGCCACAAGCAGGGAGCTGGATGGGAAGTGAGGCCTCTGGGATGTGAACTAGCGCCCATTTGGGATCCTGGCACAAATAAGGTGACAACCTTAGTCGCTAGGCTACTGTGCCAGGCCTGCGAAAGACATTTGAAACATCAAGGAAAATACCTTGGATGCAGTCTCTAATGCCTGCCATACATTTCCTCATTCAATCCTTGTTACCTTGTCTAATCTGCCCATCTCAAAAATCCTTTTCTTATCATGCCTAGATATTTGAGAGGCTTCAGAGATAGCCCCTTCTCTTCATTTTTTAAAGCACGTGTGGCCGCTCATATTCAGGTAGCATATTTGGAGCTCACTGTGGCCTCATTGAAGTCTGACTCACTTGGTCAACAATGAATGATATTCCCTTCCCCATCAAGTGTTGAGGCAGTAGGAGAAGTATCATCATATTCCAACCATCTTCCTAAAGAAATTTTCTCTCCACTTTTAACTCTGTCCTGTCCATCTTCTCTGATACATACCAAAGGTTGATGATTGTTACTGTTGCCTAGACAAGTGTTTTGGGCTTTATCTGTAGCACAACCATCCCATTCCCTGTGTTTTCATGTAATCAGCAGTGTCACTGAGCACTCAGACTGTGTGTCAGGTGTTATACTACGCACTGGGATTAAGAGCAGTGACAGGCAAATTCATTGTTCTCCAAGCGCTTTCATTTTGGCAGGGTAGTAATTGTAAATAAATATGTATGTGTATGTAACCTCTGTGTCAGTTAGTGATAGGGATACCTGGAAGACAATCCAAGAGAGACATAAAGCAGAAGACAGCCTGTGTACATGCATGCAAAGAGCTGACCCCAGACAGATTCTGATATTTTGTTGTCACTTGGAGTGTTGCCTGATTCCTTCTTCCCACAGTAGAGCTACTTACTTACCCTTTGATTGGAACTGTTATAGGCTGCTCTGACCTTGTGGAAATTCAGCTAATCTGTGCTCCATTCATCTGCTTTCCCATTTGCAATATGTTTTTGTGAAAGTATAAAAATTCTCCCTTTGTTTGTTTCGGTGCATCATCCTGTGAGAGGATGGCCGCCCTGCCACAGTTCTACATGACCTTTTACGCTCTCTATCAATTCGTCTCTGACAGTTAGTAAAAACTTCTGTGTAGAGAATTAAAAGTAGCGTCAGTAGTGACAAAGTTATGATGTTTACACAGATACAGGTGTTGTAAGTGTTCTTATATTTCATGATAGTATTTCTTTTTGTGTGTTATGTATTATGTGAGATACATTTGAAGAAAATCTCCCAGAAGGATATCACGTGCGATGAACTAATGTCCTGGCTTATCGATGCACACATCCCCAATCTGTGTCCTCATTGTGCTAATTTCTTTATTGTGTGAGGTCTCTAGAGCTGGGGTTTTCATATTTTTAAAATTGTAGATCTTAACACATTGGTCAAAGGTGAAATCAGTTTAGTAGATTCCAGTCAACCAGAAATAGAGAGTTGAAACTAGCGAGTATCCCAGATAGTAGGCAAGAGTTGTCACGTACTTCACATGCATGTATTGTGTACTGAGTTATGTAAAGTTTATTTCTTGTTGATAAGAAAAGTTTGAGAAACATTGCTTTCTCAAATTCCATTTTTTAACTTTTAAAATTGTAATTCAAAGAGAAAATTTGCCTGTGAGAGTCTCTTATGAGACTTGAGGAAGCTGTCAGAAATATAATACAGAGTACCTCAGTAAAATTGTAAAAGATATTCTTACAGGAAGAAAATAGGGCAACAGTTCTCAAAGCGCATTTGGGTGTGCAAGCAGAGCTAATGTGTTTTATCAGTAAAATCATGATCCTTGATCTTTTCCAAATTCTCCGGAAAAGGTTAAATTAGTGGTTAGAATTTTCTCAATTAAAATTCCTCATGTCAAAGAAAGTTTTCTGAACACTTAAGTTATTAACATAAATCAAAGTTTTCTTATAGTCTTATTGGATGTAAAAGGCCGAAGCCAAATGAAAAAACCATATTTGATTCTATGGAAAATTGGGTTTAAAACAGTTGCAGTAGAAAAAAAAAACCCAAATGTTCAGGTTATTGGTTTGCAGTATAAGTGTTATATCAAATAAAATATGTAATAAAATTGCTTAGGCAGTTTTCATATTTTTAGAAGATTATAAAATATGTTAACAACCAATTTTCTTACAATTTCTGTTTTACATTTTCATTAATTTTGATGTCACTCTTATCTGATTTAGCACGTGCATATTGAGCCATATTGTTTAAAACACAAATGCTTCATTGTGCTCTGAATAGAGCACTTTGACTTGTAGGGACTGTGCCACCAGAAAAAGATGGGCAGTTAAAAGTAAATCAGTTTGTGTGTACTGCCTACAGATTCCCTGCCAAGTGGGGATGTCCTGAGGACGTATGCAAAGCTGGGAGAAGTGCGGAGAACTAAGGCAGTGTCTAAAAGGGGAGTCATTGATCTGTCACACATGGTATGGGAAGACTGAATCTGAGAGTCTGGAACCTTCCATTACCTGCTTCTCCCCAAGTGCTAAGTAGCATAACAGGCTTTTAATGATACTATTTAAGAAAAGAGAGTGAGAAAAGGTATCCCATTGCTTGTAGATAATCCCATTTTCTTGTCATAATCCTCATTACTGGCAATGAGAAAATGGGGTTGCTCAAGTCCTCTTCTGATTTGTGAATTGAAAAGAGTATTTGTCACTGAAAGAAAGCTAGGTTGTAATTAACATAAGATGATATTATGTGAGATTTGTTTATTTTATGTTCTGATCCAGATGAAATAATTTCTGAAACTCTGGATGCATTTATGAATCAAATTTTAATGCCACTGTGATTGTTAAGAAACAGTGGAAGCTTAGAGAGGAAAAGGTGTTCTTTTGATGTTCCCAAGGGGGAAATTGAATAGATTTACAAGGAGCTGTTGAGGATGATCTTGATCAGACAAGAAAATTATTATAAAAAATTGACTTGGAAGAGTACCAATAGCCACTGAAAATTAGCTTGTCTTATAACCATTTTGGTCATTTCCTATTAGGAACACTGGGTTATTGAATGCATCTGGTTGTCAGCACAGTGTTTGCTTATCTCTTACTACTCTTTTTTTTTCTTATTTAAAAAAATATTTATTTGAAAGTTTGAATGAAAGAGAGGAGTGATAATCAGTTCTTCCATCCACTGGTTTCCTCCCCAGATACCTGCAATGGTAAGAGCTAAGCCATGTTGAATCCAGCAGCCATAAGTTTGATCTGAGCCTTCCACATGGGTGTCAGGAGCCCAAGTTCTTGGGCTATGTTCTGCTTTTCTCAGGCTAGTAGCAGAACTGGATCTGAAGTTGAGCTGCAGGAAGGTGAACTAGTGTCACATGCAATGCTTATGTCATATATGAAGACTTTACCTGCATGTCATAATGCTAGTCCCTAATCCCTTTTCTTTCTTTCTTTTTTAAAAATTTAATTGCTTATTTTATTATTCCATATACAGTTTGCATAGGCTCTGGGATTTCTCCCCCCTCCCCCCCTCAGATCCCTGTAATAACTTTTCCCATGTCATTACAGTAGTTATTCACAGTCATAAGTCCCATCATTCTGCTATTTAAGTGTATCCTGACATTGTAGGCATGGACCATGGCAGTGAGTCCATTATGCTATTGTCAGGATACATTCAACAGTTTCATTGGGAGTCCATTTTTGATTTGTAAGTAGAGATGCACATGACATTATATCTTCACATCTGTATGTAATAGTCTCTACTACACAGTTACTATACATCCCCTTAAATGAAAAGCCATAAAACAAAATCAAAAACAGAAAAAAAAAATAGAAAATTCACAGCAATATGAAATTAAAAAATATGCTATTGAATGATCGATGTGTTGCTGAAGAAATGAAAAAGAAGGGCCCGGCACGGTGGCGCAAGTGGTTAAAGGTCCTCACCTTGCACGCCCGGGATCCCATATGGGCGCCGGTTCTATCCCGGCAGCCCTGCTTTCCTTCCAGCTCCCTGCCTGTGGCCTGGGAAAGCAGTCGAGGATGGCCCAAAGCTTTGGGAACCTGCACCCGCGTGGGAGACCCAGAAGAGGCTCCTGGCTTTGGATCAGCATAGCATCGGCCGTTGCGCTCACTTGGGGAGTGAATCATCAGACGGAAGATCTTCCTCTCTGTCTCTCCTCTCTGTATATCTGCCTTTCCAATAAAAAAAATAGTAAAAATAAATCTTTAAAAAAAAAAAGAAATGAAAAAGAAAATCAAAGACCTTGAAGCAAACAATGCTATTGTGTGACCTCTGAGTCGGTGAGGAAATTAATAAGCAAAACAAAAAAAATTATTTTGAATTAATGAAAATAAAACAAAAATATCAATCTCCCAGTGATGTGGCAAAAACAATACTGAAAGGGCTATTAATCTTGTATTTTGCATGAAAGTTGCCTTATATCAGAGAGAACATGATGTTTGTCCTTTTGAGATTGACTTCTTTCACTGAGCATTGTGGTCTGTGGTTGGGATCAGCTGGTTGCAAATGGTAGAATTTAGTACTTTTCAATGGCTAAGTAGTATTCCATCGAGTAGATGTAGCACAGTTTTTTTATCTGCTCCTCTTTTATGGGTATCTGGGTTGTTTCCATTTCTTCGCTATTGTGAATTGTGCTGCTGTAAATGTAGGAGTAGATTCCTTCCTCATATGCAGATTTCAGGTCAATTTTAAGTTCACTGTCCATACTGACTTCCATAATGGTTGACTAGCTGACACTCCCACCAACAGTGAAGGAGGGTACTTTTCTCCCCACATCCACGCCAGCCAAGTATTGTTAATAGAGTTCTGAATGTAGGCCAATTTCACTAGAGTTAGGTGGAACCTCAGTATCGTTTTCATTTGTATTTCCCTGATGGCTAGGGAGCCTGTGCTTTTTTTCATATGTCTATTAAGCCATTTGAAGTTGCTCTTTTGAAAAATGTTCATTTCCTTTGCCCACTTCTTTCAGGTTCCCACCCTCCCCCCCCATCCCCATGGCTGAGCTTCTACAACTCTTTGTAAATCCTGGATATTAGTCCTGAATTGATTGTACAGTGTACAAAGATTTTCTCCCATTCCATTGGTTGCTTCTTCATTTGTTGATCATCTCCTTTGCTGTACAGAAGCTCTCAGCTTGATGTATCCCCATTTGTTTATCTTGTCTTTGTGCTTTTGTTGACTTTTCTAAGAAGTCTTTCCCATTTCCTGTGTCTTAGAAGTGCTTCTCTATGGTTTCCTCTAATAATTTGATGGTTTGTAGGTGCAGTTCAGGTCCTTGATACATTTAAAATTGCTTTTTGTATAAGGTGGCAGGTGGGGGTCTTGCTTCTCAATTTTTTTTAAGATTTATTTATTTTTATTGGAAAGATATAAAGAGAGGAGGAAAAACAGGAATATCTTCCATCTGCTTTTGCGCTCCCTACATGGCTGCAATAGTCAGGGCTGGGCTAAGGTCAAGACAGGAGCCAGGAAGGCATACAGGTTTCCTGCATGACTGACTCAGGCCCATGTACTTGGGATGTGTTCTGCTCTTTTTCCAAAAGCCTGAGCAGGAAGCTGGGTGAAAGTGGTGTGGCAAGGACTCAAACCAGTGCTCTTACAGAATTCCAGCATCACAAATGGTGTTTAACTTGCTTGGCCACGATGTTAGCCCCAGGAAATTTCTTCAAAGACTTGAATCTTGACTTAATGTAACAAAATGAACTGTCATAAATATGTAGAATAACTTGAGTTGTTAAAGGGAATCTTTGTTAAAAAGTTTGAGATGATTTCTAAGGTTATTTTTTACATCACCTTCCCAATTCTGATCTATATGGGCTGTTTTCTTTTCCTTTGGTTTGAAGAAATTTACATTCCAGCAAATCAGTTAGCTTAGCCTTGCAGCTTAGGCTATATATAACGTTGTAAAACTCCTTTTCACTACATGAATAATGTTTTATATAGAGAATGTTGTGATTATTTATTTCTTGTGTGTATAAAAACCTGTTTTTTATATTTGAGTATTCTTTTCTACCACTTAAAATTTTCTAGTGAGGATAAAATACATGAATTAGCCTGTGGGAGAGCCTAACTTGTTTTCTGAATAGTAGTTTGATTTTTATACTTAAAACAGATTAAAGTGATATGGTCTTTAGATTTCTCACTATTGTCTATAGAAACAGAAGATGCCCTGTGATGTCTTAAAATTTTTTTGCCTGTCAACCATCGGTATTCCTCTGTTTTAGTAAATAGTGAATTCTCTAAGATTTTCTTTCTGGGATGTTACCGATATTAAGTAAATTTTAATTAAAACTGATTTATAACCTGTGTAATTTGTGTGTGTTGTTTGAAAGTTTGGAATGTTTTTAAGACTGCGTATTTAAATAGATTTTTCAATGAAGTCTGTTGCAAATGGAGGCATAAAGAATGAATAATTGGAGTGTGAGAGAGATTGGTTTTAAAATACTTTTTGGATTTGAATCCAGTTTGACAGTTTTTGATCAAAATAAAACATGTTTTGCCAGTTTTGTAACCCATGTGTTTTTGTGTCCCTAAGTCCAATTTAAATATCTGCAGGAGTTACTTCAATCCACTCTTAGCTGTAGCCCTTCTTATAGATCTTTGTTTATTGACTTAGATTAGAACTGGCCTAGAGCCCAGTGATGGTCATTTCTCCTCCTTAGGTTTTTGGTTACAAATCTGCTTTTGTTGCCAGATCCAATACAGACTCTTGATTGTTTTTGTTAACTTCTTGCCAAAGATACATTGTATTATAACCAAAACAGATGTTCTGTTTAGATAAGTATAAGATATAACAGAACCTAAAATGTAAATTAAGCAACAGCATGTTCAGCATTGATAAAGCAGTTGGTGAACTTGGGGCTTTTATGGGTATTGTTGTTAACCATTAGTAATGGAATAAGTAAGTCTGTATTTTGAGCAAGTGTTTTATGTTTTTTCTCTGTCTGTTCATATTTTGTGAATGTACAGATTTACATTCTTGGGTGATCCTCCAAATTGATACTTTATTGTGGTTTATAAAATCGAATAGAGTTTGGTAATTTCATACATCCACAGTTCTGTTGGTTCTTAAAGGACATACGTTAGATAAACAATATTTTAGGGACATCAGTGGAGTAGAAAAAGAACAGTTTTTAGGAGTTATGTTAGTAAGTAAGCAAGTGAAATACTTACATAAAGAGCTCTATATTAGTAGTGTTTTGGGTGAAGTTCGGAACTGTACTGATGTAGTGTTCTATTTTGGGGGATTTTTAGTAACTTTGTCTGTTAATGAAGTCTGGAACAGTTGTGATTTGTGCTGAATTCTATATTGTAGTTAGCACAGACATTCATTAAAGAAAAGATGAATGTATTGATATTAAAATAATCTTAGTCACTTTTTTGTTCAGAGTTCCTGAAGTAAATTATATGTGTACAAGTAAGACTGCATCATTAGTGATTACCAATAGAACAATTTTTACTTTGATATTGTAAATTTTTGGTCTATTCTCATTCATATTTTGTTCATCTCTTTGGTGTTAAACAGCTTGCTGTTTACCCTAATCTTTGACCAATACCTTTTTTGTTGTTAAAAGAGTTATTTATTTTTATTTAAAAGGCAGGTTTTATTAGAGAGAGAAGGAGAGACAGAGAGATCTTTCAGCTGCTGGATCACTCCCCAAATTGCTGCAATGGTTAGTTTCGCTGATCTGGAGCCAGGAGTTTGTTTCTGAATTTCCCTTGTGTGTGCAGGGGCCCAAGGACTTGAGACATCCTTGCTGTTTTCACAAGTCATAAGCAGGGAGCTGGATCGGAATTAAAATTGCTGGGACATGAACCAGCACCTGTATGCGATGCCAGTACTGCAGTTGCTGCTAGAGTACTGTGTTGGCCCATGGCCATTACTTTTTTTAAAATGCACTCAAGTTAATTATTGAGCATTTGAAGTTTTTTCTCACTAGTCCTGTTTGGGTTGTGCAGAATCACTGTCATTTTTCCTGTCATTTCAGTTGTATTAGAAGAATTCAAAGTTGCTAGAATCCTTTGTTGATATCTTTTTCACATGGGTATTTAGGCATCGGAGATTTGGGAGTTAGAAATCGATATTTGAAAATAGCATTCCTTGAATCTAACGCATTTGTGTTTTATATGCTTTTTTGTTTTGTTTTGTTTTGCGGGGGGACAGCCCTTTGATTTTAATGTATTTTGTAAGGCTAAATCTATGTATTTTGCTGTTCTAACTTATTGAAATAGCACTTTTAAGTTCCCCACATTAATACATTTCTAAGGTTTCACCAGCTTAATTTGCACTACTTTTCCACTTCATAGCACTTGCATTTTGAAGGAACCCTAACATTTGCGTTCACATTATGATAATTAGGTTTTAGGGGTATAGAGGATTAAAGATGTCTCAGGTCTCTCTGCAGAATAAAGTTCACAGGCACTTGTAAAACCTGCTTGATTGGTGGGTAGAGGTGCTTTTATTTATTCACTACCCATGCAGCATTAATCCGTGTTTCATCAGGTACCTACAGTGCTGTAATTCTAGACATGACCTTGGGTCTTGATTTACCTCAGCCCCGCTTTCTTTATTAATGTGCCATGAAAGAGGTACATGAAAGATAGCCAACATCAAAGCAGCTTTTAAAGTAAAACGGTTGATAGGAATTCCCTGGTATTTAACACTGTCTGTCAAATGTTTCAGCTGTTTTGCATCCTTTTACAAGCTTTTGCTTGCTATGCTAAAAGAAATCTAAAGCAGTTGTTTTAAGGTGGGGTTGCTGGGAGGAGTCACATTGATGTAGTGGCTATGGGGATGAGGGGGGTGGTGGTGATGGGGTGGCAATAGCTAGCCAGAAAGACTAGAATGAGACTTAGAGCTTCACTATTTTGCATCCATGCATCTTCTAGGATTGTTTGGTACTCTTTTCCTTTGAGCTGGGCAGTGTTGAATCCAGTGCTGTGCATATAATGGGAAGAAGGCGCGCCTTTGGATTGTCACAGCACTGAAGGGTGTGGCCAAAGGAAAGCATTAGTCTCTGTGGAAGAAAGAATACAAGATACAGCCAGTATCTTAGAGATTGCTTGACTAGTTTAACTTCACAGCCTGTTTGCTCAGAACTGGAGCCAAATGAGCCAAAGCTGCTAGATGTAGTAATGTAGGCAGCACTCTGAAGAAAGAACAAAGGAGACAAGTCTCAAGAACTCCTGCCCTGGTGCTGAAGAACATTTGCTTTCCTGTGAGCACATGTTCAGAGGCTGTTGTCTCTTCTGGGCTGAAGAGATGGGGGTAGAACTTCCTGTAGCTGATTTTTGGAATTCGCATTTCCTTTTTCTCCCCCATAAACAGAGGCTGGTTGTTTCTTCTACTTAAAAACTGTTTAAAAGTATTTTACTGTTTAGCTAGTCACCAGGATTATCTTTGGGTTTATTCTCATCATCTGTACCATTGAACATTCTTAAACAGTAAAAAAATAAAGTGTATTTGCCTTCAAATTGGTACTTTCAGTTTATAAACATAACCTAGACTTGTAGAGATCTTTCAAGAGATATTGTAATAAAAACTTTTGTTACTGTGTATTTGAACGGCAGTAAAATGGTTGAAAAACAGCATATTTTGTTGATAGTCTGTAATTTTGTATTTCATTTCTTGCTTCTCTTATTTTTTATTCATAAATCTTGGGAGAATAGACTTCAGCTCAGATCTGGATGTCTTAATGTATCGAGCCAAATATTTTGGTCTGTGAAGTGTAAGGAACCAGCAGTACAGTGGATGGAGAGTTCAGTAGTGGCCTTGTTAAGGAAAGCGGATATTTGAGACATTCTAAATAGCAGTAAGAATATGCTACAGCTTGATTGACAAGGGTCACACAACCAAGGATAGAAAATGGTATTTATTAGCTACTTAGTGATAAGCAACTTGTAGGTGATTCACCAGTTTAGCAGTTAGGGAATATAACTTTTACTGAGTCTTTATGCTTTCTCAGTTGCCTCATTTACTTAAAATTCCGGTTATTCCTCAAAGCTTTTTCATTTTTCTTTTAAACATAATGATTTTATAAATATTATACTAAAAGGACCATAAGATTTTTGCTAAATGGCCCTCTTAACTGTAGATTGGAATTCAGATAATTACATTTTTTAAACCATGCCTCTGACATCATTGAAGTTATCATGTTTTGTTTCTATAAATTATACTCTTCATACTGTTCTGGCCCAGAATTAAATCATTGATGTTGCCAGATTTCATGGGCTATAGATACAAAGAAGTCTCTGTAGTGATTTTGGTAATGACAAAAGACCTTGGGATGTCCTTTTTTATTCACACCATCTGCTCTATTTTCTAAGATTTAGTGGCTTCCCATAAGGTCCCAAGCTTATTTTGAGTTACAATTCATGATGTTGGGTTGCTGCTCGTACCTGTTTGCTTGATCTCCTTGCCTGTTGTGGGGCACCTCTCCCTCTCACGACCCTTTAAGTTCCGATTGTAAATAGGAAATACCACTGTTAGATGGTTTAGACTTTGGAGGGAGAAGTAGCAGTCTTCTTTTCAGTGGATTTTTGTTGGTTATAGAAAGTCAGGCAGGGTAAGTGCTTAAATTTCCAGATCTGAATCAGGACATTTTTCTCATTCATGATTCTTGAAGAGGAGCTATGGGAAGTGGATAAACAAAGCTGAGGATACCTCATGAGCGATTGGGCTTTTGAAGTGTCTTAGGTCTTTCTGGTCTGATTTGACTACTCATCTTCATTGGTTTGTTAAATTTAATTTATTTTTAAATCAGTTTTTCCCTTTTTTTTTTTTCTGATTACCTTTCCTTAGTGAGAAGAGACAGGTTTGAGCTTAGTGGAAGATGTATTTGTCTTATTGAATTTAATATCTTAGGAGAAAATTTGAAAAATTTGAAAAATTAGTATATATCCTTTCCTGACATTACAAAGGAGTGACGTTTCATTTAAGCTTTCCTTCATAGATAGAAGCCTTAGATCTTACTATAATAACATAATTATTGTCATTTTCACTACCATGTCCCATAATCTGTTTATGTTGGATGATTCTCTTCCCTTTGACTATACATTTTTTTTTAGGTTTTTGAAAAATTATTGGAGACTCAGATTTATAGGAGAAGGAAAGACAGAGAAAGATTTTCTGTCTGTTGGTTCATTCTCTAAATGACTAAACTGAGCTGATCTGAAACTGGGAGCCATGAGTTTCTTCTGGGTCTCCCATGCAGGTGCAGGATTCCAAGGCTTTTTGGACCATCCCCCAGTGGTTTCTCAGGCCATAAGCAAGGAAGTGGATAGAAAGTGAAGCAGCCAGCACCCAAACTTGTGCCCATATGGGATGCTGGCACTTGGAGGTGGTTTAGCTAGATGAGCTATTTCACTGGCCCCTATAAATTTTATTCATCATGCATTGATTTTAATCTGTGCTATTCTCCCAGATATTCTCCCACCTGCTTGTGATGATTTTTCTTGTTATTTTATGTATTTTTTCTATTTATCCTATTACCAGTTCCTTGCTCTTAGACTACCAGATTAGTTCCTCAGTACCTTTTGTTTTTCATTATTTTTCATTTCCTTGATAATTTCTTCATCTGCTTTTGGAGCTTTATCTTTTGCATTTGTGATGGTTCCATGTGTGTATTTTTAATTTGTTCTCTCCAGACTCTCAGGCTCAAATTCAGTGCCTGTGCTGGCTCTTTTTCTCACCTAGATGTTTCAGGTTCAGCCATGTTTATCTGCTGGGTTGACTCTCAGACTTGCTCTTTTTGTTTGTTTTAATATGTGTGTTTTAAATATTTATTGATCGATTTGCATATTTATTTTAAAGCCAGAATTACAGAGGGCGGTTGGATTGCAGTCGCCCCTGTGGGAATGCTAGAAGCAGCTCTGGCTCCTGGCATTTGCTTGGCCCAGTCTTCCCTTCATCTGGGCCTCCTACACTGTGTTTTTTGTTGTTTTTGTTTTTGTTATTTTTTTATAAGTCATATTTTGTTGATGACTTTTCTTGGGTGCAAAGTTTGTAATTTTGAATTTTTTTATTCTGTCATATACTTCATTGAAACTGCCTTTTGTCCTGTTGATTCTCTGGATTGTTTATCCCACATCTTTTATATATAAAAAAGACCTTCAGATTTGTTTAAGGTTAATCAATGGGAGTTTTCACTCACCCATAGGCCCATCAAAAATAGAATTACTAATATTTTATCGTGTGGGTATAATAGGTAACAATACACATATAGCAGTTCACACTTCACAACATGTACAACACAGACTTTAGGAGACACTTGACAAAAAATGCCCGAGTACGCTTAGCCTGGATTCCAGCCTTACTTAGTGGTTGATTAGGAGCACCTCTGCAAGTCCAGCTCAGTTCTCCCTCTGGGCAAAGTTTTCCCTCCTATGGTCCAAAGAGCCAGTGCATCGAACCAATAAGGTACTGATCCAAACCTGAGAGGGAGTAACTGAGACCTATGAAAACGCCAACCATGAAGGCAAGGAAGGAGATAATTTCCATGAGGTGGGTCACTCAAACCAGGTTTAAAAACCAGTTTGACAAGTCACATAGCAGTCTCTGGCAGTTCTCTAAACTGCCCAGACTAGCTCAGGAGATAATGTCCTCACACCATCAGTACTGCTACTCACCAAGGATATTTCTCCAACTTTCAAACTAAGTAAAAAGTTAGTTAGCTTAGTTTCTTACACCCAGCAGGTATATCAAACCAACTATACCTTGTCCTCAGTCAACTACTTGAAGGAATCTAGCCCCTTTTGTTGTAGAACAACTCCCTCTGCTCGTTGGAAATATTGCTGAATAACTCCAAACCTGAATCTTCTCACCTGATGTATAGAAAGGTAATCACTTGTGTCAGGTTGATAGAAGAAAGTAAGTATTTATTTGCAATATGCAAAGAATTGGGGCAGTTGTTGCTTCTTTCCCAGGCCCCAACATTAATTTATTGATGTATTTGAAAGAAAAAGGGAGAGAGCTAGAGACTGATCTTCCATTTGACAGTGACTCCACAAAGCGCCCCCAATGGCCTGGTGTGGGCAAGGCTGTGTGCTGGCACACCCCAAAACGGTTGCATTGGCTGATGCTGTGCTAAGCTGGAGCCAAGAGCTTCTTCCAGGTCTCCCAGGTGCGTGCATGGTCATAAACACTTTAGCCATCTTTTGATTTCCCAGACACATTAGCCGGGAGCTGAGTCAGAAATAGAGCAGCTGGGACTTGAACTGACACCGTATGGGATGCCAACACCACAGGCAGGGGCTTAATGTGCTGCAACACTGCAGGAGTCCCCCAAATTAGTTTCTAATCCTAGTTGTAGAGTGATTATAACATTTTTTTTTTTAAATTGGCCTTTGTTAAGTGACTTAGTCTGTGGAGGTTATCATACATCTGTGTTACTCTGTGTGTTGGTTGATCTCTCTTTGATATGGTCTAGGCAGGCAGCCAGTTCAGGGTCACAAGTCTGGAAGCTACACCTCCCCCATCTGTGTAATAGTTTTTGCCCACCCATGCATCAGAGAATGTGTATCCATCGCTACCTAGAACCTGGGTGGGGGGTGATGTTGCATTGTTACAAGCCATTCCTCTCTCAAGCCCTATAAAAGCTGGTACACGAAGGGTTCACTCTTTTGGTCATGAACTTCATTTTATTTTGATGTAATAAGTTTGAAATTCATCCAAATGAGAGGTCTTAAAAATATATGTTATGGATTTCAAATTTTTTATACTTAAATAAAATGACCTTTTATTTTCGTTTTCCATTAATTTTATGAAGTACTAACATAAGTGTGTTGAGTGAATTTAATGGAATAGAAAGAGCTTGAATCACTTAATCTTGCACAATGAAAATAGTACTCAAAGATACCCTTCCCTCGCAGACTCCTTTTAGTTGGACCCTGGCAGGCATAATAGGTCACAGGAACATTTTGTTTCTTTTTTATATTTTGGTAAAGGCCCATGTGTCCCTGGATTAGTGGAGGTCAGAGTTTCAAAGGTGCAGGGTATCAGGTGAGTTGTGGTTGAGGGTTAAGGAGAACATGTATTCACAGTTGAGGACCTCTTGGCTGGGAATGTACAGCTAGTGCTGTAAAGTGGTTTCCTTTTCCTTCCTGGGAATAATTGATATGTTTACTTATCTGTATTTGAGGAGGCCAAACATTATGTTTCCTTTTTCAGTGTTCTTAAAGTAATATCTGTCTAGTTGAGCCTTTTTAGAGCTATAAATATGACTTGATTAAAAAAATCACAACTTTGTGTCATTCTCAGGATAGCTTTAATTTTTTTTTTTTACAGCTTTTTGTATTATCAATTTTCCAGACTTTCTAAGGATTTGCTAGAAATTCTGTGAGACACAATTGGAGCAATTTCTGTCTTTCTTCTTTCCCTTTCCATCCTCCATCTTTCCCCTTCATTCTTCCCTCTTTGTTCTCCTCCATCTTTATTCCTTTTTAGTAATTCATCCTAAGAAGTCACATAAAATACTTGTGTTTGAAGTAATTTGGTTATTCCAATATCCCTATTACCTTTATATCTAAGAATTTCAGGTCACGGTTCTGTTTTCTGATCTTTTCCAAACGTCCAAATCATAAAGATGTTCCTTAGCATGTTCACATGGAACTTTGTCCTTAGCTGAGGTTTCCCAGTGCCGAAGGAAAGGAGAGGTCTGTGCTGGGGCTCTGAGGCAGCACCAGTCGTTCAGTTCTTTCCTTCTTCTCCGTTCCCTACTTAGCAAATGATTGGATTGATAAGCGCTGCCAGCCAGTTTGGGAATTATTGTTCAGTACCATCCTGTCATTCGTTCTGCTTGCAGTAATCCCATAAAACAGTGCTGAGTAAGTTTGGAGGTGCTTATGGCAAATAATTATGTAAATATTCAGCACACTCTTTGGGTGGGCAGTATTGTATGGCAGAGCAAGATGTCTGATTCCAAGTTGACTGTGATATTTTGCTGGTTTGATACTCTTGGGTGTTCTAGTTAATTTTTCAGTTTTCTTATCTGTAACAATGATGATTATCATAGTGCAGGATTGTTATGATGACAAAAAGTATTATTGTGTTTGACTGCATCTAAAATGTTAACAAGTTTAAGACATGACATTTCAAAGTGCTTGAAAAAACCCTGCAAAATTATGACATTTTCTTATCACACAGAAAGAACTTTTTGATTTATTTAGACATAAATGTTAACTGCCAGTTATTCTTGCGTATATATAATAAATTAAATGTAAACTAAATAAAATTGAGTAAGTTCTTTTTTTCTTTTTTTTCTTTTTTGAGTAAGTTATTTTTGAACCCCCTCTATTCAGTGGCTGAGTTGAGAGTTAACTTTTACTTAAAGTCAGCAGGATATTTCTGACAAATTAACACTGTGATTTAGTGTGACTTGCTCAGAGTTTACTGCTCTGAAATAGTTTTCATGTATTCTGAGGGATTTATCACTTTTTCCTGCACTAGTTGTCTTGTCTTATAGGTTTAATTTGGTATCAAAACATAGTATCATGAAAATTCTCATAAAATAGAAATTGAATTTTAATTTTTAATTAAACATTATAAAGCAGTGTCACACAAAAATAGGAATAGAGATCAGTAAATACAGAGAATGTAAAAACAGAACTGGCAATTTAAAGCATCTAATAATAAACTAAAAGGAAGACACTATGGTTTAGTAATATCTGAGTCAATTTTTAAAATGTGTGAGTAATTTTTAATGATGATAGATGGGCAATGAAATACCAAGCCCTATACACTGCAGATAGATTAGTGCCATGTTTCTTTTTCAAAGATTTATTTTATTTATTTGAAAGGTAGAATTAGAACACAAAGAGAGATATTCCATCCTTGTTTCCTCCTTAAATGGCAGCAGTGCTTGGGGCAGGGCCATACTGAAGCCAAGAGCCAGGACTTTCTTCCAGGCCATCTCCTACGTGACTATAGTGGTTCAAGCACTTAGGCCATCTTGTGCTGCTTTCTCAGGTATTTATTTTACTGGAAAGCTATTATTATTTGAAATTTTGAATTACCTTTTCATAAGATAATGTGTAAATTAGTATGTGGGTAAGATTATCCTTAATGGGTTAAGGGTTTTCTTTTCATTAAGTGAGGAGTATTCCCGAACTAACCTGAATCGAAAGTGTCTGAGTCCAGTATTGTGATTAGCATCAGGGATCTGAAATCAGGTATATTGAGTCATACAAGTATGGAACCTAAGGAAGTACGATCTATAGGCAGAAAACATGGAGATGTGAATGTCAATGTTAGGAAGTTCTTTTTCTCTCTTGTTTTAAATAGCCTTCAGGTTTGGAAGCGCACTTGGGATAATAGTGTTTTAACCGTGAAAATCCCCTTGTCAAAATTCTTATCTTGACAAAACTCTGCCAGTCTGCATGCTGATTTGCATAAGAGATGGATTTGGCTATAAAGATGGGAGAGGAGAGAGAATTCCAACATCCTTGAGCCTCTTTGCTGAGTAAGGTAAAGCAAAGAAAATAGCCATGCTGTGTGCCTCAAAGGGCCTTGTGTGGGTATTTCAGTGTGAAAGGAGATTAGCATGGGAAGCCTGTGATAATATCAAGCATTTGTAATTGAAGGTGGCTGTTGAAAATAATTCTTTATATAACTGAGTTTTAACAGTCGTAGTGATGAGGAGGTCAGTCGAATGGGTGAGAAATTATCCATTTGTAATCACAAAGGCAGCAGGCTTGTTATCTGGCAATGGAGACTTCAGAAACCATCAACATTAGATAGTGTTTGAGAATTCAGTTTTAAAAGGGTTTTAAAAAATAAAAGTGCAGAACATAGGCATGCGAATATACACCATTAAAGCTTTGCTGTTGACACTTTCCTTCACTACGATTAAAATCTAACCTGTTCATTAGTAGTCAGAGGCCAGCTGTAAGTGTAGGCATCTCAAATGCACAGCTTGTGTAGACAATCTTACTCTTCAGGCTGATATGTCCTGTTGTGGCTTTGTAACCTTCATAACAGGGTTTTAGAATTTAGAGGGGAGGGGAGTTCATGGGCAATCACAGCTCTTTTTTGTAGATGTGCATGACTCTGCATTTGACGGCAAGTTATACAGTGACTGGAAGGAGAAAAAGATGTATGATTCACTGCCATTTCTTTTGTCTGCCACTTATATATAGTACCAAATGGATAAATATTTCTTCAGGGTAGCTGCTTAGGAATAATTGTGCATTTGGAAAAAAACACAATGGAACAGGAAATTTTTTCTTATAAGATTATATTTGCTCATCCGAAACAATAAGGAAACATTAAAGACTTGGTGGAGGATTTCAGTCACTTGATTTCAGTTGGTCATTGTGCTAAGGACATGGATGCACTAACCTTGTCAGAAGAGTGCGAGAGGGTTTCGCTTGACTTTGGTGTGTTGCTTCACAGTGCTCATAACCAGCTAGATCTGTAACCTTGGCTCTTTATAACACTAATCTGAGGCAGTCATTCACTATGAAAACACTGCTGTTTCTCTTTTTCCTTTGTATTTGTTCATTTGAAAAGCCTTTCAAAAGGAATTGCAGTCTGCATGTGATTATAGCTATCAGTAGCACTTAAACTAACTGCTGAGATGAAACTTTCTCTTTTGGACCCCACTAATTTCGCATATCAATAGAAAAAGAAAAAAAATTTCCCCCTCTTAAAAGGCCCGACTTTACTAATTGGTAGCTGCTCTTTGGATTGAGCTAGATTCCTTAGGGACAGCATTTGATAGAATAATTTTTGACATTTTAATTTGATGAGAAACAGTTCAGGGAAGTGAGTTAGATGTGTGCCTGCAGTGGAGTCTTCTCTTGCTCTGAAGAGAGCCGCTGCTCAGGGAGTGCCTCTGACAGCCTGCAGCGCCCAGGGAGCCCTGGGACTCCCTTCGCATGGATGCTTGGCAGGTGTTTTCTAGGAGCCTCACCTTTGTTCCCTATAGATATGGTATTTGGAGGGTGATGCTATAAATTATAATCTTTGTGACAAAACCCCAGCTCTGTGAAAGGGCAATAAATTAAAAATTTAAAATGGATAAGCCCCTTTATTCTTTGATCATGTTGTAGTCTCTGTCTTTCTAACTTTTAAAAGTTGTCTTCTAGCAATTGAAAACAGTAGAATAGACTAACTTAAATTGTGATTTTTTTGAATATGTTTGCTTCATATTTGCATATAGTGGAAAATGTATGTTTTGAAACAGTGAAGCTGAAGCTTAAAGCAAATATAGTATGTTCACACATACAAACTTGCCTACTGATTCACTTCTGAAAATTATCTTGGAAAGCTGTTTCTTTCCTGGAACACTTAAATAGCCAGATTGAAAATGAAATAGGCATTTGAGAAATAGCTGATCACAGAAGTCTGATTTCTCACCTTGGGAGTTTTTAGTTTTTAGTTTCTTTGTGGGGAGTGTATCTTTTCTTAGTTTTAAAGATTTATTTACTTATGTATTTGGAAGGCTGAGTTGCAGGGTGGGGAGAGACAGACAGGTAGTGAATGGGAATCTGTCTTTCCAAATGGCTACAACAGCTGGTTTTGAGCCAAACTGAAGAAAGAAACCAGACACCTTCGAGGTCTTCCATGTGGGTGACAGACCCAGGATGTTGAGCTGTCATCCTTCATGTTCACATTAACAGGGAGCTGGATGGGAAATGGTGTGGCAGGCACTTGAATTAGTGTTCTGTTATGGAGTGGCATTGTCACAAGGGGTGGCTTAGTGTGCTGTGCCGTAACAAGTCCCTCAAGTTTTCCTCTCCAGCCGCTATATAAGGTTGAAAGTTGATACTCTCGGATATCAAAAAATCTTTCATTATCATTGTGTAAAGGGTATATTAATGAAGACAATCTTATGAATCACTCATTCATTCATTTTTAATAAAATTATCTACTACATATACTTGGTTAAAAATAAACAGCATTAATTTTCTTCTAAGGAAAGAAAAGGGTCTTTTTAAACTTTCAAATCAAAGTGATGTTAGATTATCACTGCCTATTTTGTGGTTTCCAACATGTAGATTGTGATAATGCTACATGAATTGTACTTTGTAGATTATAATGTTGCTTACACTCTTAGCTGTCCTAAAATTTGAGTACAATACCTTGAAATTAATCAGAGACACTCATTGGAGCCTTTTGATTATAGAATGTCATATTTTCAGGACAGCATTTAAAGACAATGTTAATTTGGAATATGGACCCTTTGCTTCATACAGACTTAGGGGAGACAAGATAATTTTAAGAGTTCTTTTAGTGGTTGTGCAGTTACTGTCGGAGTTGATTTCCAGCCCAGGGGAATCAGGAAGTCTGCAGTTTAAATTCTTCAGGATCAGATTATATTGCAGATTTTAAAAAATTTTTTTCAGATGGTGTTAAGTGCCCATTCACTAAGTAAGGGCTCTAACTTTGCGTTTCCTTTCTTACCTTTTGGAATTTCAAGAACCTGGCTTTAACCTCTAGTTTGTGTTATTTTTATATTTGTTTTTGGCTTTCAAGAATAGATGCCTTAAAAATTACAGCAAGACTAAATAATCTGAACTCCAACATTTTTCAGCATATTGTGCTTTGTGAACAACTGTTGACTAGATTTTATGAATTAGGGGTAGGAAGCTAAGAAGGAATGAAGGAGGTATACTCTGGGTCAGATGATCCCCACAAGGTTATCTTTACTTATTTGTTGGCTCTTTTTTCCTTTGCCATGTGTGATTTCATTTTAGCAGTGAGATTTGATAAGGTAATATATACTGACCAAAAATTAGGCCTAACAGTGATGCTTAAAAACCACCAAGGATATCAAAGGAAATTTTTGAAGATCTTGGTGGCTTGAAAGGAAATGTAACTGAATATGAATTTACTTTTAACTTCCCGGGAAGATTTCAGTGACTAATAAGCCTAGTCTTTTGTGCTTTAGTTTAATTAAGGAAATTGCAGTGAGTGTGTTTAGCCAAATGGCATGTAAGAGTCCTAGTTTGCTTACGCATTGAAGGACTGAGGGAAACTGATGAATGTTGGTGTGATTCAGCATTGGAGATTATGAGATATTTGTGCCTGACTTGGCCTCATCCTTCTTGTATTTTGGGTGGAATATGTATTAGTTCTTTCCTATACAGAACTGTCAGTTTCCTGTATCTCTATCATGTGCATGATTTCGATCAATAAACATTTCTTGTTGGCAGCACCACTGCTACTAGCAGTCATTGAACATGAACACATACTGGTTTGCATCCATAATGATGAAAAAACAGATTTCTATGTTTTAATATGTGAAACAGAAAAGCAGGAAAATCTGGGACGTTGGGAATCACTGAAAAGTCAGATATATATGTATATCAAAAAAGAGCAGACCTGGAAATTCTATCAAAGTTGCATATTTTACAGAAGTGGAAACCAGCAAACTCAATGGTTTATTTTATTAAACTTTAAAAAAAATTTAATTAGGTTTTATTTTATTCAGCATGCTTGGTTTTCAAACCATAGAGTAGGTATGAGAATACTTAGTCTTTATATGAATGTGGGTCTGTATTAATTGGTGTTTTTGTCCTTTTCATACTGTGTATTTTAATCAGCCTTAGAAGATGTAAGAAGTATGAAGATGGGAAATTACTTGAGCTACTGCACAAGAGTAGAAGAGCAGTACTGGCCCGTGGATTAGAAGGCAAAGCAAGATCATTCAGGCTTATTACATTGTTTAGTGTGAAGATAGGCACAGATAAATAAAGGTCAGCATGTAGTCATACTTAGTAGAGTAAAAGATGGAGAGGGAAAATACTTTTGTGCAAGAATTAGGATTATGCTTGTTCTAGCTGCTTTCACACTTTGATACTAAAAGATTACAAACTTGAATCCCAGTGAAGTTCTGGCTATTGCATATGCTTCCTCTGAGCAGGTAGGAAAGGAAATCAAATAGTTCTGGATAACATTGGCCCAGTGATCCCTTTGTATATTCCAGTAGAGCCTTAGGCTTAAGTGATGGTAAATTTGCTTTTTCTACGGATGGCTTGTATCATTAACCATGTACTCTTGGGATAGTCCTAGATTGTTCAGATGCTGTTTGAAGTTGACCAAATGGCTTGATAGTGACTGTTCCTCCCTAAGAACATAACTTATTTGTATACTGTATCATCTTCTGCTTGGAGTATCCTTTAGACATCATTATGTTTCTTAGACTTGGGTCTGAGGGAAGTCAAAGTAGTCGTCCTGCCAGTTATGTTAACACATGGAAACAAAAATGCTGCTTGATTCACCTACACATAAAACCATCAAAAGTCCACGAAACTACATTCTTGTGAAAAAAAACTATATACAGATGATAAGGAGAAGTATGGGGAGAGGAAAGGTATCGTAATAGAAAGAAGTCTGGCATAATAATCCAGAGAATAGGTTTTGTTTTTGTGTCTTGGTTTTACTGCTTGGTTTTGGAAAATCTTGGCGTGGTTGTTTAGTGTTTCTGATTCCATAAGTAAGATTATTTACTGTCATGACTTCCACATAAGTCTATATGTGTTAAAATCGGTTAGTTTGAGTCAGTAGAGCTGAGAGATCTGTAAGTAATTATGCCCTAAAGAATGACATCTTTAGTCATTCATGGACTGAGTAAACAATTGTCCATTAAGATTGCATCACACTGACCTCACAACTATAATAGTTATGTAAATGGAATCTATATGCTCGCAAAATGATGAAATCATCTAATGATACATTTCTTAGAGTGTTTACCTTTTGTCAAGTGACACATGGCTGCATTATGTAAATGCATGTGGTTGACTTTAGCTAAAACTGACTTTAATAAAAATAATTCTTATAGACTGGGAGAATGAGATGGTCATTTTCTTGTCCTTTTTATGCAGAGAGGAGAGGGACAGGTGCCACTGAGCTCTGCCATTTCACCTATTGCGAGAGTCTTGACTGGAATGTTCCACCAGAGAATCCCTGGCAGCACAGTTTTGTTCTGATAGTGACGTCTGCCACTGGACTGGTTGAACTGAGTCTGAGGTTTGCTCTTTTCAGAATGTGCTCTCTAGGCAGGCGCTGTGTGGCTCTGATGTGACCACTTGCTACTGCTTCTGCCTTCTAGCACCATGTGAGGCTAAGACCTTCTGACACCTGCCATTTGGAACCCTTACTTGGTGAAAAATGGCAGGATTTTCAGACAAGTGGGAGACATAAAACTGCTCACTTTCCCCTTTTTCAGAAGGAGGCTGCAAGCATTCATTCATAGATGGCTGTATTGCTCAAGCAATGCAGGGATTTTTTGCAGAAGATTCAAATGCTTATTTGGCATGATAGTAATTTGCTTTTTGTAGCAGCAAAGATTTTAATGATTATTTCCTTGGTATTTCTAACTGATAAGGGTTGTGGGAGTTTTCAGTGCTACTTATCATTTTTAGCATAAAATTCGCTAGGGAATTGTGGAGTTTCTGCTATATTGATCTTGCCATATGGAAGCATGCACTGAGAATTTCAGTCTTAAATTGCCAGGATCTTATTGAGCAGCATCTTATTGAGATGCTTGCTACTTCATCTTCTCTTTTTGCCCTTCAGCCATTTAGGTGTTCTGTGACCAGAAGATTAATGGGTAAATAAAGGACTGGAAGAACTAACTAGAAAAATTTATTCTTTCTAAATTATTGGTATCTAACAGATTGAAGAAGATTTGAACTTTGGCATAAAATGAATCCTTAAAAATTAGTTTTTTTTTTTTTTGCTTAGTTTTATTATTTGAACTCATGGATGTTCAAATTGACTGTTGTTTTTGAGTAAGTAATTTCATTTTTCACATGCTAGTGGTCACTTGGACTCATGGGTTCAATAACATCAGAGATGGTACTAGAGTTATCTGGTCTACCTTGGAAAAGAGTTCCAATGACTCCATTCTTTTGAATTGCAAAGAAAGTAAAGAGATTGGATGAGAAGATCCTACAAAAGGTTTCTGTTGGAAGCCAGAACGTGATAGGACTCGTTCATATGTGAAATTGTTTCTTCCAGCTGCTTAGAAAGATGCTTGTCAAGTGATAGTAGGCGATACAGTGGAAAGTGGAGAATAAATATTGGCCAATAGAATTGTTCCCTGTAGTCTAATTGACTAGTCTGAAGACTATTAGGATAATGTAAAGACTAACAGAAAATGGGAGAAACAATTCCAAATCACGTGTCTGATAGAGGACTTGACTGTATGTAAAGTGGCTCAAGTACTTGAGTTCCTGTCTCCCTATGGGAGGTGTAGGGATCCTGGCTCTTGGCTTTGTCTTGACTGTTGGAGATATTCGGGGATCACTCCCTTTCCCTCTACCTTTCAAATCAAGAAATAAAAGCATGCCCAAGAACACCTCTTGCTCATGAATTGGGAGACAGGCCAACTAAAAGTGGGCCAAAGGGGTGACTGTTTCACTAAAGAAGATTAGGGAAGGCCAACAGAAGTATATTGGATAAATGCCCAGGCATCATTAATGATTAAGGAAATATAAATTAACTCTAAGTAGTACCCCTTCATAATCACTAGTTATAGTGAAAAAGCCAAAGTAACAAAGAAAGGAACTATGAACCCCCATTAATTGCAACTAGACAGTTGCTATAAATGGTAAACTTAAACTTACCGCTCAGCATTTCTGCTCTTAGGAGTCCATCCACAAGAAATGAAACCTAATTTACAGAGTTTTCCAGGAGTATTTGAACATTATTCATGATACCAAAAACGAAAAACCAACCCCAAAGTCCATTAGCAACTAAATGAATAAGAAGGATATGATGGGCATGTCCATATCATTAGAATACTAGTCAATAATAAAATAGAAATGTCGATGCTGTGGTTTGGATGGATTTCAAAAATATTATGTCAGTTGAAGAATTATAGAAGATTATACATTGTATGATTCCATATGTAGGAAATGCCCAGATGTGTACGGAGGATCTTTTAGAAATTAGAATATTCTGAAACTCAGTGTTGATGATGACTGTCCATTTACTTACAAGTCATTAAATTTTACATCTAAGTCAGGTGAATTGTGCAAAATGTAAATTGCCCCTCAGTAAAACCACCAAAACACAGAGTGCAATCCCAAGACAGATAGTGTCCACATTGTGAGTGAATTGGTTAGAAATACAAATTCTCTGTTTTCAGGGAAACAGAAACTCCAAGGGTGGGGCCCAGCAGTGTGTTCTGACAGTGCCCCCCCACCCTCCTGTCCCCCCCAGCTGATCCTCTTGCGGAGTCTATCTTGTGCAGATTCACTGCTCTAGAGTCACGGGAAGCCAAGTGGAGATGTGGCTAGTTTTTGGTAGAGTATGTGTATGTCTGTTCACTCTGTACTGTTGCTACAACTTCAGGGAAGGTTTGAATTAAGTGCTATTCTAGGAGAGTTAACGGGAATTACAGGGCAACGGGAGTGAAAACAAACTGTTCTTTCATGTTCTTGCTGTGTCCCTGTGAGAAGCTTTATGATTGTGATGTTTGTGTACCACATATGTTAGTAAATTCCTGTGTTCTTTTAGGCTTGCTGTTAACGAACGTAGCATAAACAGGTTCATTTGCCATAACGACAGTGGAAGTTTAGATCCTTGAAAGGAATTATTTCTCCTAAATATTTACACAGTGTAATATAGCAGAGCCAAAAATGTGCAGTGATCCCAAAAAAGTGAAGATCTGACTAGTGATAAAACAGCGCAGCGCCAGCTGAACGGAGCAGCTCACTCTCTATCCATCTGTTCCATCACTTTAAAACCAGAAGTAGAGAAGGGGTTTGGCTGGAGAAATCCTAGGCATAGCATGTCCCTTCAGGACTTTTTTGGCATTAGCTGGAAGGGCAAAAGTGATTCTACAGTTGAGGATGCTGCAGAATAGAGCTTGGAGACCCAAACTGGATGGTGTCGATTAGTGAGTGTGTTCGTGTGGTTTGCAGATAGGGATTGCCTTGACTTTGGGACTAATGACTTCTGCCTTGGGTAAATGCACCTATTAAGGAAGCAGAGATTGTTGGTGGAAGGGGAAATAAACAAGGGGAGAAGAATGAGAGCAACTCAGAGGGTGCAAACTGGTAAAAAGTTGTCACCGTTTATTGGTGGAATTCTTTGATACTGATGGGGCAGTTAAAAAAAAACCTTTGGGATTGTATCACAAACAGTTGTTTCCAAAGCTTGGTTTAGCTGCTGGTAAAGAGAACTAGGCTGTTTGTTGCTAGCTCTGTCTTTCAGCTCTTTAATTTTCTGAATTATTTACTCGGAAAGCAGAGTGACAGAGTGAGATCCGCTATCTACAGACTCACTTCTCAAATAGCTGCAGTAGCCTGGGTTAGGCCCGACAAAAGCCAGTAGCCAGGAACTCCATTCTGAGCTCCCACCTGAATGACGGCGGCCCAGACAGCTGGCATTCTTCTGCTGTCTTCCTAGACACATTAGCAGGAAGCAAAGTGGAGCAGCCAGGACTTGAACTGATACTTGAATATTGTATGCCAACATCACAAGCAGTGCTATAACCTGCTGTGCTGTACGGTGGCCCTCTAATTCCTTTAAAATTAGTAACTTCATCCTTTAATCTCTTTTTGTATTCTTTAAGGCTCCCTTTTTGCTGTGTTTTTCTTGTAGTTTTAAATCCTTCTAGTATTTGATATTATAGTGATACATGCTGAGTAGCCAAATACTAGCTATGGTGTCTTGTGAGTTGGTTGGTCGGATTCTGCCTTATGTTATTGAGTAGATAATAATGCAAGTAGAATTATTTGCAGTAAATTTCTTTCTGAAAGATCTTTGCCATAGCAATCTGAAGTCCTCATATTTCTGGCAGGAAAACTGCCATATTTGTATTTAAACTTTAAAAAGTAATGTGGGGGGGCAAAATGAATAGTAAATAAAGTTGACTTTTCACTTTGAAAGAAAAGTTTGTTTATAGTTTCTATGCCAATTTCAGATTTACATCTGAGTACAACTGCAACTGAACAAGGATAAATAAATACAGATAATCTGTTACTATGTGAGTAAATACAAATTGAGTACATTAAAAATTGGATCGTTTTGGAGTTGACTGCCAGAATCAGGACAACCATAGTTTTCCTTGGGGCTGAAAGGATGGAGTTTTCAATGGGTTGAGACTTTTTCAACAGCTGACCAGAGAACATTTGATGTGTAACGTTAAACCAGCGTTTTCCCTGGCTTCTCAGTTACTGTACCTTGCCTGCTGGGGGCATGGAGTGTTTATGGTCCAGCTGCAAACAGCTCTTCTTGCCTTAGTGCTCTTCTTTTCCATCTGGCTCTTCCTGTCCAGAATCATCCGGGCTCTTGTCCTTGGCCTTATTCAGGGATAGGGAACTTTTTTTTTTTCCTACCAAGGATATTTTTCTGCTGTTTGGGTATTCATAACATAGTTCTCAGGCCATACAAAAACTGTCAATTTAAAAATGAGCCTGCTGTAGGTTTATTGAATTTCAAGTTCTGCCTGTTGTTGCTTTGGCAGGGCCCATTCATATGATTTTTCAGGCCTGTTATGTCCCGTGGACCTGACATTCCCCACCCATGGGGCTACCATTACACCACTTGGGCACCAGGTCTTATGCTTAGTCCTCTGGCTGTTTTTCTCCCAAGGTCGCTTAGTGCTGCCTTGTTTCCTTTTGGTCTCAGATATAGGTGGGGAAAAAAAGAAAGAAATGAGTGATTTTAAGAAAGGAAAGTAGATATGAAGAGAAGGAGGAGAGAATAAAAGATACGATTGCTGTGAATGTTGATAGAGAATGATCATTTCTGCCCATGCTTTTATGTGTGAGAAATTGCTTCCACTTTAGTGGAGACTTCACCTACAGATAGGAGTGAGCCTACCAGACGGGCTCTTTGTCCTTCAGTTTGTCGGATTTAACTTACTATAACATTTGAAGATTCCACCGTTTCTCATCTGTCCTTGAATGGTCCACTGACAGCTGTAAAAGGGATTTCAGTGTAGTGCTTGAGCCTATTATGCGACATTGTTGACGCTCAGCATCACTGTGGATATAAAACTACATTGCTAAGCAAGAGTCATTCCTGGGATGAATGCCCTTGTTTGGTTTAGGATAGGATAGGTAGCTGATGCTTTTCAACCCCAAACTCTAATTACAATTCTGCTTGGTAGTTGCTAATTTGAATCTGTCTTTGCATGTGTTTTTTGTGACCAAAAAGTGTTTTATTCCTGTTGTGTGATATGGGAGATTCCATGTGGTCCAGTACTCTAAAGGAAAAGAGAATGTTGAAAACCTGTTGTGTAGCCAGTGTGGTAGGGTGCCTTCCTGGGATTACATGCACATGCTCCAGTTGGCAGGCTGTTTACATCCATCAGGATTGTTGTGAACACTCTGTGATACTCTCTAAATAATGTTAATCTTTTTTGAAAGGTGGCTTATTCTTAAACACAGTGATACTTGAAGAATTGCTGTCAGCTAGTATTCCACCAGATGGCGCAAGTACCTTTGGAATACTGTGGTATTTCGTTTTTCTCTGCTTTGCCATATTTGGCCCTCAGAGAGAGGAGAGTAAGAGAGAGAGTGTGTGAGTATGTTAATATTAACCACTTCACTGATATACTACTGCATCACCTAACTTTTTTTTTTATATCGTGGACAGTCAGTTGATGGTGCAGATCATTCAGGACGCCAAAATAAATTTTACAGATATGTAATTTGTGCTTAAGTTTTATCATGCATTTGTTTCTCATCCACCCCACATGTACAAATTGGGGTATTTTGGCTGACTTTTCTACCTATCTTTTAAAACGTTTTATCATAACAATATCACAGTGTTACTATGGAAAGGTCTTCTAGAAGCCATGTTCAGAAGTCATCATTAGCAAAAGATATGTTAACTACTCAGCTTTAAAGTCAAAATAACTTTAACAGAAAGTTTGGTAAGACTTAAGAATATATTTATTATTGTATTAGATTTCCAGATGCTTAAATTTTAAACTTATTACGATTAAAAATAAATATTACAATAAATATTACATGGCTTTTAGTGGAAAATCTGAAGAAACAAAAATATAATTAAGGAAATAAGTAACATTCGGGTTTTATTAACATATTGCATGGAATCCATTTCTTTTGTCTAAACATGTATTTTAAAATACCAAAGTTGATGTCATAGTTTTATTACCGCTTCTTGACTTAATATTTTACCATGAATATTCTACATGAGATCGAAATGTCTTACAGTAATAATTTTTAGTTACATTTAATGAACACTTTTATGATAGCTTCTTCTGGACACAACTGTACTATTGTGGTATATGCTCATTAAGATTTTTGTATTTTGGTAGTTATTTCATATACATTTGTAGCATAACTGGTCCAGAGAGAATGTACATTATTGTGACTTTGAATCTTACTTTTTAAAGTGACCATCCAAGATTTCTGCAACTTAGAAATCTTCAGTGGTGTGCACTCTTGCTTGTTTCCCTGTGTCCTCTTTGCCACTAGATTTAGTTTTAAGAACGGCTTGATACTGCTCAGTGCAGACTGCCTGAAATGCTGTTCCTCATTGAAGCAATTAAGAACAAGAACTTAGGGCAGCTTTGTGCTGTCTTAGCACTAAGCTGTGTATTTCAGGCATTCATGTTTTCATGCCCTTCTGATGCTGGTGGTTTGGATTTTGACTTTGCCTCTTCTGCTTCAGGAAAGATCATCCTTGCAAAGCACAGAGTTAGGATTTGTACTGGTTTGTATTTTTAGCCCTTTTTGTTGTTTAGAAAAATAGCCTGAATCATTTACCATCTCTTGATTGGAGCGTCTTGCAGTTTGAAAAGCAGGAAGACTGGATTTTCGATAAAGTGGTTTTTCAAAGTAAGTGCAGTGGCTAAGCATTTAGCATAGTAGCTGTTTTTAGTATATGCTTTTTGGTAGGCAGAAGGAAGATAGAAAGTTCAGAATGATAGGTCTTGAAGAATTCTAGTAAAATTTGCTAAGAAATTAAAAAAAAACAAAACAAAAACAAATAAAAAAAAAAACAACTCTTCAAGGCCAGGCACTTGGGACATGGGCACATTGTGCCCAAGTGTCTTGTGTCTGGTCGCAGCGTCCTGGGTAGAGTCAGTGAGGCGCTGCCGCCAGCTTGGGAGACCTGCTGTGGGTTGTGGGCTCCTGGCATCAGCCTGGACCCAGTCCTTACCATTGCAGGTAGTTGGGAAGTGAACCAGCAAATGGGTGCATGTTGTTTCTCTCTGCCTTGCAAATAAATAAGTCAATACCTAAAATTTAAAGTTACGGTTCAAAATTTTTTTTGCTGAGCAAGAATGTACTAGTCTGTATTTAAACTGTCTAGTTTAGGAAATATATCCTCATTTTTGGTATCTTATTAGCTGTGTTTTGAGTAAATTCCTCAGTCATGCGTGTAGTTTGTTTTAAAATCAGAACAACAACAAGACAAAGCAAAACCAGGTAAAGCTCTTGTCATGTTTGAGAGCTGGGGAGATGGAAGGAGATGGCTGCAGTCTTGCAAATGAAAAGTTTTAATAGCCCATTCCCAGCTCTGTAGCAAACAGCCACATGGAAAAGCTGGTTTCCTTGTGAAGAGAAGCTCACCCTCTCGTCTTGATTTGGTGAAAAAATAAAGCATTCCCTTACCGATAGAATGAATAGTCACTGTAAGAAAAATGCTCGCAAACTAGGTTTGAAAAGGTTCATTGACATACAACCTGTCATGGTAGAAGAAACTCAGAACCTGTGGAGATAGCTTCTGTAAAGTGAGCACATACCATTTTAAAAGAAGATAAATTGCATTGTATTGATTATTGATCAATTTTATTCAACATCGTTATATTTTACTAGAGATAATAAAATTTAACACCTTTAACTGACGGAATTCTTGTCTGTTTTAAATGACTAGGAAAGTGAATACATCTGTTCTGTAGACACTGTGCCTGTGATTTGGATTCTGATGTGTGATTTGTTTTTGCTTAGCCAAAATACTTCAGATACATCGTAATTAAGTGAAATCTTAAATAACCCTGATTTAATTCTAGTAAGTCCAAGGAGAGCGTGTAAGATCTTCTTTCTTACATTTAAACCTGAAGATGCCGTATGTGTCTACTTGGGCATTCGTCTAAGCCGTACCACTTTGAAGGGCATCTGGGATATGGCAACAAGCTTAAAAGAGTAGTCTCCTTATGACTGTGCCCCTTAAATTCCTCGCAAGTAAATTCTGCCCAGAGTCATGTCTACCTTATGACAAAATGCAAAAAATAATCCAGTTGCTAAGATTTTGAGCCTGATTTGTTTTTGCTGAAGAGAAATCACTTTCTGAAATATAATACGTACTCAATCATTAAGGTATATAAATTCTGTATGAAGTTTATTTTTACTTTCTTCAAACTATATCAGAGATAATTAGAATAATTTCCTAATCATTTTTCGGAAACTTCCCATTAAATAGAAATTGATTTATAAAGCCAGCATGTTTTCTGTTAAACATCTATCCTCGAACTCTAAACAGAAATTAAAAAAAAAAAAAAGGCAAGGAAAGAGGAGGGGGCATACCAGCTTTTCTTTTTAGCAATTCCTCCTGGAAAAAATCATCACCACTTTCAGTTTGATTTGTTTCATTTAATTCTTGCCACATATACTTCTTATGTCCCTATATGTTTTATATTGAAGTAATCAGCATTGAGGGTTTTTCTGTTCATTTAGATTATTTAAGCTTTCTGATCTATGCTTAGTCCTGAACTGTTTATTGGACCCATACTATTCAATAAGTAAAGCATATAAAATTTACTACATTTTGTATTGATTTAACATTAAGGTTAATCTAAAATCTTTGGGTGCAATGTGTCACATCTGTTTTGTATTCTTCTGTTTAAAAGAAGTGGCAGTGTGGTATTTGGAGGAATATTTATTATCTGACTGTTTTTCTTTGCAACAGTTTCCCTCAATCTAGTGAGAATTATAACCTCCAAGAGACAGTGAATCACCCAGCAGATTCTCAGGTACCCAACAGCTAAAGGGCACAGTTAATTAGAATTTCTATTTGTCCTTTCGGTTCCCTTTCCTTAAATAGTAACTTTGGAGCCTTTGGAAATGATAGAAAATAAATTTACAGTGAGATTAAAAAAAAAAAAAAAGAAAAATGTAACTTTTCTGTTAATAGTTCCAGCTTCTGTACTATACAGATTTTTTGACTTATTTTTTCAGAAAAGACTTTTTTAGATTGTGACTTAACTGTTGTGTTTGAAATGGAATTTTCCATGGCTGGTGATTGAATATTCATATCCTGTGGTGGTGTTTCTTAACCTTTTTTGGGGTCATGGATTTCTTTAAGTAATCAATGAAAGTTATAGCTTTCTTTTCCCAGGGGGGAAAGATGCATACACCAACCATTTTGCATGTAGTTTTAATTAATCGTGCCTTTCTCTACTCAGGAGTCTGAGGGCCCCGGGTTAGGAAGCACTGCGATTATGGAACTAAAAAATCTTCCAGTGTGGGGGCTTTAGCATCAGGTTACGCCTTATTGAATGTCTTCACTTCAAGCATTACTTAATGTTACATTTCCTCCTTGATTATTATATAGTGAAAGATACCTGTAATCTAAGTCTTACTTTGTAGAAACACAATTATCTTTTGATTTTAAAATTAGTCTCTGAAACTATAAACCATATTTGACCTTGCATATGTATATACTTTAGGTCCTACTGTACGTGCTTAAGGAAACAAAACTTACTTCAAGTTTGATTGAGAGGTCAGGGCAATGGAGAGATAAGTTCTTACAAATGTATTGTTTAAGAAAATAGTTCTTTAGAAAACAAATGTTAAATTTGTTACTTGGCAGAAAAAAAAATAGAGGTTCTCATTTTAATGATAGGTTGTGAAGATTTCAGAATTACCTGGTTGTTTATGGGTTGAGAGAAATCTAAATCTGTAAGGGTTACAATCAAATCTAGTTCAGTAGCTTAACCAGCTCTGTGACGTGGGGCCTGATGCTTAAGTATGAAATGGAACCTACTCTTTTAAATGAGAGAATATCCATAAAGTACTTGGTTTTGTGTTTTGAATATAATTTATACTTAATGACCTCTTACACTATTATGACGATAGTTCTGATGAAAATCAAGATGTGTAGCTTTGCTTTTCAAATCTGATGTCCATTTTTTTTTAAAATTGCAAAATTTAGAATAGATCTTGGTTGCAAACAGGTGAGTCTTCACATTTCCTAGAATGTTTTTCTCTAGATTTAGTGGCTTATACTTGTTGTCAGATTCCAATGTGGAGTTCTCTAAATTAGATGGGGGTGGTAAATAACTTTTCTGCTATTTACTTTTCAGGTTCAGTTGTCACAGTAGTACAAAATATTACAGTTGTTCACTGAATTTGTTTCATGTAATTGAAATATTGCAGCAGAGGAAAGGAGGCACTGTTTAAAAGTAAATTATAAATTGAATTTGTTTTTTATTTCTGACACCCAAATGGTGCTATTAGTAGTTTGTTTAGGTAGGATGGATGATGCTTTTTTGCCTGTTGTAAAGAAGAACTATAAATTTTAGTTGTTTGATAAATTGTGCAAATGTCCACCAACATACAAATGTCAGCTGTAGTAGCATGTACCCATTGTTGATTGTTGAGTATTTGGAACCAGAAAGAGAAGGAAAGAGAGTGAATTGAATAATATTTTGATTATATTACGGTTATAGTGAAATGGTTTAGCACCTGTCTGAAGTGAAAGGCTCAAATTCACTAAAAAATGATTTCAGACAACCCCGCCTCCAAAAAAAAAAAAAAAGAGGTGGGGTAATGTCTTACCTGATGCTTCTCTTTGCGTGTTGTGATTGTTAGTTACAACAGTAGTTGTGACCATGGTTTATGTGTTTTATGTTTGTTTTTACAAGCATATAGTATCCATACTTATGCCTGTATGCTTTCCAAGATACCTCAGAATGATTAATTCAGAAAAGAATCATGGGTCCAGTGTGGTGGCCTAGCAAAGACATCGCCTTGAATACGCTGGGATCCCATATGGGCGCTGGTTCTAATCCTGGCAGCACTGCTTCCCATCCAGCTCCCTGCTTGTAGCCTGGGAAAGCAACTGAGGATGGCTCAAAGCCTTGGGACCCTGCACTGCATGGGAGACCCAGATGAGGCTCTTGCCTCCTGGTTTTGGGTCGGGTCAGCTCTGGCTATTGCGGATTGTTGTGGAGTAAATCAGTGGATGGAGGATCTTTCTCTTTGTCTCTCCTCCTCCCTGTATATCTGACTTGCAATAAAAATAAGTTGTTACAAACAAAGATAAGAATCATAAATGTCACTCAATATTGGATTGTAAACAGGAGAAGCTAAGTATAAAATAGCCTCAAAATTGTCATGTTCTTCCAGCTTATAGTGTTCATATGCAAACCATCTTTTGTTACCAGTATTAGACACATTTCTTGTTACCATTCAGAGAAAAGAAAGAGGTGAATTCACCATAGGCGTAAATTTTGTGTATTTCCTCGAAGGAAGACAAATGTTATTTAATCACTTTATGTTAATGAACTGTTACAGGTGAAGAGGACACGCCACTGTGATTAGATAACACATTCATTATTTAATGAATGAAGAGGACCCTGTTTGTTTTTTTCTTGTGACATTCGTTTCATTCATGCTTTTTCTTTGACCTGGCAAAAACTTGTGAAGTGATACTTCCTGTTCTTTCTCTTTTTCAGCATTGTGAGTGAGGCAGGAGCCTCCATCTACAGTGTCAGCCCTGAAGCCAACAAAGAGATGCCAGGGCTGGACCCTAACTTGAGAAGTGCAGGTAAGAAAGCATGGATCATCACACAGCATGTGATTTTGTATTTTGGACTTACACATGTGGTGAGCTAAGTATTTTAAACATTCAAGGACATTTAAAAGTTATACCACATTCATAAAAACATGAAGTCATTTGGTGATTGGCAGGGTTCTGGGGGAAAAACATGCCTGAAGAAGGCTTAGTGGAATGTGCTTACAGCTTTTAATCTGGCACACTGTCAATGTGTTGAACTTGAGAGAGATGGTGATGACCTAATATTGTAAAGTATACTAGGCAACACTCATTTCTACACTTCCAAATGGTTAATTATGTAAATTTCCCCTTAATAAAAAAAATGAACAATAGTTAGACCTCCTCTTCCACCTGATATAATTGTCCTTATGCTCCGTGTGCAGAATTCTGGGAATTTATTTTCTGGAGAGGATTAAATAGTGGAATAGGCAGCGTACAAATGCCAGGAGGGAATACCTGCTGACAAAGGGGTGGGATTCATGAAATGCTTCCTGTTGTAGAAAAGACCTTGGAGGAGAATCATCCTGTGCAGATTAGAAGAGCCAACACCTAAGCAAGCTGAACTCTGCTCCCACAAAGAAACTCGCAGAGCACCTTTCAGTGAAGCCAACAGTTCCCAGCCTTCCCCGTGAGCTAAACAAAGTAACTGAAGAGTCTTGTCCCTAGGACAGTCAGGAGTCATCTAGCATGCAAGGGAAACCTAGACTGTTAAAGACAGAAGCCAGACTTGCCCTGGAATGGGGTGGGTGTAGGAAGAGTCAGAAGGCAAACAGGAAAAATTAAAAGCTTAATATTCATGGATAAACAAAAGATGTTGTACTCATTTAGAAATACATTTCTATAAAGCAACAATCACATTTTTAGATAGACACGCTATTTGAGTTTTGCAAAGTTTTTACTGGTTTTGTCACCTTAATTATCTTTATCACAGTCAAGATGAAGAGTCTTTTATTGTCATCGTATTTGTCAGACTCTTGTTCAGAAATTTATTCACTGGTTAGTGGGTCAATACTTTTATAGGTTTACTTCAAGTACTAAAATTACATTTTAGTAAGCTTTATAGTAAATGAAATTCTACTTTGGAGTTTTTGAATGAAAAAGATGGCATAGGAAAGTTGTGCTTCCTTTCCTGTGTGCTGTTTTGTGGCATGAAGAATAATATTGGTCTTTAAAAATACACACCTCCGCTCTGAGATTGTTAGCAGCAGTGTAGGGCAGATATAGCAAGGTACTGTCTTTGGGCAGTAAATTGGCTTGCTACACAAGTTTTGGGATACAGACTTTCCGTAGAACTAAAAGGCCAAACTCAAGGGAAATGAAATTATATTATTTAGATGCAAAATTTTTTTAATCCCTGCAACTTTTTTTCATAATACACATTTTTATGAACTAATTTTAAGCCTTGGAATACATGGATTTCAAAATTTGTATTCCAAAATAAGCTTACCTTTTAATTCCATTTTCCGTAAACTTTCCAAAACATCCTTGTATGTCCAAACTGTACCCTTCATTTAACATCTCCCCATTTCTTTTTCCACTCTCTGACTTGTCTTACTGATTTTTGATGACATATGATAGACTATCAGTTTTTGTTTACATATCATTTTAAAATCACTCAACTAATAGAATCTTACTCATTTCGGTACTTTTCAGTTGCTTAAGTTTTCTAGGTAGACAGTCATCATCTACAAATAATAACAGTAATTGTCTAGTCTGCCATTTCAGATTTTGAGGATAGGATCTTCAAAAACTTCTGTGAAAAAGAGTATCATGAAAAGACTCCGCATGGATTATAATAAGTGTCTTTGGTACATCAAAAGAAATTTGTGCTAACTTGCAACATTTGGTTTGAGGCACTGAGAAAGGTAAGACACATCGCTTCTCAGCCTTTTGGCTAAGATCAAGTGCAGAAAGTTAAGACACAATTTGAAAAGAACTCCTGTCAGAGCAACATGGATTCTGCTAAAATGTAAGGAAGAACAACCATCAAATCTGGTGAAACCTGAATGGTAGACTGGTCAGATTGTTCATGAGGATAACACTCCCCAAAAAATCAGCTTTTTGCCAATGATGGGACAAAGTAGGACCAGAATTGTGGCACAAGGAGTTAAACTGCCACTTAAAATGCTGGCATCCCATCATGGAGTGACAATTTGAGTATCAGCTGCTTTCCTTATGATTCAACACCCTGCTAATGCGCCTAGACATGCAGCAGAAATTGGCCAGGTACTTGGATTCCTACCATCTATTGTGGGAGAGCAAAATGGAGCTCCTGGCTCCTGGCTTTGGTCTGGCTTAACCCAAATCTGGTGTTTAAGACCATCTGAGAAATGACTCACCAGAGAGAACCTCTTCCTCTCCATATCTCTGCCTTTTAAATATATAAATTTTTTAAAAGGGATAGGGGATAGAGCAGCATTGAAAAAAAAAAAAAGCCTGCAGTATCAAACTATTCATTAATTTGCAAAAAAAAAAAAAAAAAGTTGATCTTGTTCGTGTCCTGATTGAAGAGGACCAGTAATTCATAGTGCAGAGAGCAATCAACATGATACTGATTTAGCTTATGCAGTTATGACTGAAAATGAGAAAAACTTCCTGCTCTGTGGGTACGCAAACTGTTGTGCTTCAGTGAGATAAAAGCAGAGCCGAAACAGAAATTTTAAGCAAATGAGATGGAGATTCTGAAGCATTTCTTCAAGGAACTGCAAAGTAGAGGGAACGTGGGGTTACCAGTGGAATCCTAAAGACAAAGCGGTGGCTGGCCATAGGTAGACGTGGTACCGTCAGAGTGGATGTAGACTAGCCAGAGGTTTTGAGGGATACTCACCATCACTGTTAGCTTTCTGGAAGGCTCAAGAATGATAGCATCTGAGAAGAGAGTGCAAGCTTTACCAGAAGGCCACTGAAGGAAGAAACTTCTCCACAGATTCCTTGTCTACCACAATAATGTTCCCACACATCCCCCTCACCTAGCCAGGATAATTTGTCAATAGTTACGGTGTAAAGTCATTAAGCATCTACCCTTCAGCTGATTTAGTTCTGATTTCTTTTTCTTTCTTGTTCTGAGGGTGCTTGCTTTCCTTCAGTTAATAATGTAGAAATGAAAGGAGTACAAGAAAGGTATCATCATTTCCAAAATGGTTTTGAACTTGATGGAGCTTATATTTACAAATAAAGTTTATGATTTTGTTTTCATCTTGTAACTCCATTTTCTACAAGCTTTTAAAAGTCTCCATTTTTTCCTTTTTTGACTGAATTGTGTTCACTAAATTACTGTGTCAAATACTAGCTTTGACACAGGAAATTATTGGTGTCATGTGTAAATAATAGTATTTAGCATACATTTGGGCAACCTACATTTTAAAAATATATGACTTCTATATTCAAATACAATTTGTGTGGCATATAATTTACCCTTTTAACGTGAAGAAGTTCTCATTTTTTATTCTATTCTGAGTTGTACAACCATCACCATAATCCAATTTTAGTACCCAGTCATCACCTCAAAAAGAAAATCAGAAATCACCTCCATTCTGAATCCTGTTCTGTATATTTCAAATGAATGGATTTGTATCACATATAATCTTTGGTGACAGGCTTCTTTTACTAAGCGTGATGTTTTCAAGGTTAACTTATGCTGTATGGTTTGTTTTTTTCTTTTTTGCCAAATAGCATTATATGGATATGCAATAGCTTGCTTATTCATTGGCCGATGGATGTTAGGGCTGCTTTTACTGTGCCGTTATACACAGTGGAGTAGAGATTTATGTATAATGTTTTATGTGAGCCTGTTTTTATTTCTCTTGAGTTTATCTCAAAATTAAAATTTGGGTGCGTTTTTAAACTCTGTTTACATTTTCCAGAGATTTTTTTCATCATTCTCTTCCTCTTTCATTGTTTCCTCCTTTTTTCTTCTGTCTCCAGACTTCAGCTCTTGACTCTCAATTCCCTGTGTTAGTAATGTACTAAACTGTCTTGTCCTAAGCCACCTCTCTTATTTGCAAGAAACTGCTGTCTGCCTGATCATGCTTGACTTAGAGCTCATCACCATTACTCCCAACACCCTCATTCTTGGTTATCCTGCATTTGGAAAACAGCACCATCTTTCTAAAGGCTGGACACATGACTTTAGAATTCTTCCATGCTAGGATTTTTATGCTGTGAACATCTGACAGAAGAACACTTTTATTAGAAATTCTCTCAAGGCTGTTTTCTGGGGGACACTGTTATTCGAGAGATTCTCAGAACTTATTTGAATTAAAACTGTTATTGTAACTTAGAATTAATACATATGCCACTTAGAAATCTTCATTTCTAGTCTGTTGTTTGCATATAATGATAGTACGGTCAAAAGAGAACACTAGCAGAGAAGCGATTAGAAGGGTGCCAGGTAGAAAAGAATTTAAAATTCTTCTGTGTGTATTAAAAATGTTAAAATAATTGCTTACCCAAACTTACCAGATTATACAAGTGTTCTAAACTATGTCTAAATTCAGATTTTCAAAAATGTGTGTTTTCTGTGGGGCTAGATTTGAGGACTTTCCCACTGTTGATCTTTTTATTGGTTTTCTAATATTGCCTTCCATATACAGTACATATTCTGATTGTTTTTTATGTTTGTTTGTTTGTTTTTGGGTGGTGGTGGGTGGAAATAGGAGGAGGAAGAGAGGTATCATCTGGTAACTGGTTCACACCCTGGATGCTGCCTTCAGCCAGGGCTGGACCAGTTCACCACAAGCATTTTGAAATTCCATCTGGGTCTCCATGTGGTGACAGAGACCCAAGTACTTAGACTACCACCTACTTTCTCCCAGGAGGTGTGTTAACAGGTAGTTGGAATTAGAAGTGGAGTTAAAACCTGAAACCAGTCATATTGATATGGGATACAAGCATCCTAAACAGTTTCTTAACTGCTGTGCAGACACCCATTGCAGTATGCCTCTGTTGATAGTTTATATCAAGAGCTTTGCCTCGGAAAATATTTTGAGTGAAATGTGTTTGAAAATCATTTTTACTGCATAAGCTTAAAGGCTAGGGCAAAGAAGTAATGTTTATATTAGAGAATTTCAAGCAAATCTCTGACAATCTGTGATTACAAATTATTAGTGCTTATTGGAGGAAAACATTTGACCTGTTACCAGTTTTTGGTAAGGAGTATCCAAAGACCTCAAAATTGTCAGTCTCACCTGTATGAGAACTAAGTAGATCATTTGGTAATGACACAAAATTGTTTTTTAAGCTTGTTTGTCAGGCTGCCACTGTTAGTGTAGGTTAGACATAATAATAAATTGTGTGAGAAAGATCTGAATAATGGGCAGTTAACATATTCACAATAGCTCCTCACTTTGGTGAGAGAAGTGGTGTAGATCAGTGACTGGATCATGCCTTCCAAGAGGTAGCTTCCAATGAACTTAATGTTTCCACTTAATGAAGTTACATTCCATCAGGCAATGTGAAAGGATGAAATTGATTAGCTTTCTCATGCTTGGAAAGTGGAAGCTGTCCATATGTAAGGATTCAATGTAACTGTGCTATTTGAATGTGGAGAGAAACATCATTAAAAATTTTTGTTGGTTACATAAATGTTTTTCTCACTGGATGTTTCTTAAAAACTAACTTAGGAGGTTATATTAATATTTGGTTAAAAGTTGATGACAGTAAATTGTAATCTGTTAAATAATGGCATAGATAAGAAGTAATTGGAGTAAAGTCTAAACTTTCTTTATCATGGATTGTGCTGATCAAGAAAGGAGCGTGACTGGAGATACATGAGTGTTAAGAGACAAGCAATTAAGACTCAACATTATTCTCATTGTCATCATGCAATCATATTCAAGGCCATAGATGTGTGTTCACTGACCAGCTTAACTTGGTCTCTGGTCATGTTAGATTCCATCAGTTATTACTGAAAAATTGCAATTAGGGGATGTAGTCCTAATAAACATTTGATTATAAATTTAAATCATAAGGGCCCAGCTAGGTATCTCAGTGGCTAAAGTCTTCACCTTGCACACTCGGGATCCCATATGGCAGCCAGTTCATATCCTGGCAGTTCTGCTTTCCTTCCAGTTAGCTGCTTCTGGCCTTATTTAAATAGTTTAAATTATTCAAATATTTATAATTAATTTAAATAAGTCAAATTATTGTTGTGGCTATTATTTAAATAATGAATAGAGAAGTATATTTAACTATAGAGTCTGGTTATTCCATTCATTTTCCTAAATCTAAAATCTGTTTTGTTCAAGAATCCTAATTCTGATCATGTGAATTTTTTACATTCACTTTTTGTGGGGGGGTAGGATATACATAACTTTGAAACTTAGTTAAATTGTCTTTTGAAGGAGTTAGGTAGCAGGAAGGGCAGGATTAGGTACTTAGATTTTAAGAAACCAATGTAAGTAATTATCTGAATCCTGCTTTTCACATTATGTCATACTTGTTTTCTGATTTTGTTTTTCAGTTTCCATAGCAAGGCGTGTACAGGATCCATTAGCCGAGCTAGTGAAAATTGAACCGAAGCACATTGGAGTTGGAATGTACCAGGTAAAGCATTGTGGGTCATTTAATTTATCATTAATACAAATCCATCAATACAAAGAGCAGTACTCAAAGCTGGCCGAGTAATGAAGTGCCACTGGGAATAGATTCCCATTTTCAAAGGTTATACATACAGCCTGTGGGAAGGTAGTTTAGAAAATTGTTTAGGAGAGTATCACATCAGTCCAAGTAAGAGATGATGGTTGCTTGGGCAAAGTTAATGCCAGTAAAGACAGAAGAAAATTAAGTCTACTTTGTAGGAATTACTTGGTATTCAGTGAGGAAAAAATTGTCAAGAATTTGCCCCATGGATTCTAGTAGATGGATATTGGCTAAATAGGGCAGATTTGTTGGAGGAAGATCAGTAACTCAGTTTGGGGAATGTTAAGTTTAAGTTACTTTCAGCAGTTCAGGGGAAGGTGTCAAATAGGAGTTGGCCCTACAAGTCTGAGATGATGGGAAACAACTGTATTAACACTGGAAAGCACAGCACATTGCTTAGCAGAGAGTGAAACAGAAAATATTAAAATAGTACTGAGCTCATGATAATTGTATCTATATTACCACAATGGTAGCATATTCAGAACCCTGAATTCCATGAGATAACAGAAAAGGTTTTTATTAATGTGTGGAAAATATGCTTGGAAAATGGTTCCCATCAGTGAATAGAAATCTCGGGAATTTCTAAAGAGCAATAAATATGAGAACCACAACCACAGAGAAATAAAAATTTGGTACAACTAAAACTTGCAACATTTACAGACCAATAATGTTCATGAAGCAGATGCAGTTTCAGGTAAGTCAAACCAGAATCAGGTTGAAGTAATGCCAAAGGAGATGTGTATAAACTAGCCAGGTCCTTTGTAACCCCTTCCTTAGCATAGCGTGAATCCTAGCTGCAACACTAGTTTATCTGCCTAGCAATACTGGGAGAAGCCTCAAGAGGCTTTGGATTGTCAAGAATATCAAGGAGCCCCATCCTGAGCAGATAAATTCCTGACATGCACTTGACACCTAACAGGCATGCCTGCATTTTCGCTGAAGGCCAGAGCAGAAACAGCATAGACAGATGCATGGCAATTCTGAAATGATCTTACTGTCAAAAACCATTTCACATTTAAAGAAAACCTACACTCTCCCCAAGATGAGGCACCAAACTTAACAGAAGTAGTGAAATAATGAATTGGAAGTAGATTTTTATTAGAGAAATTAATAGTCACAGAAAAGAGATTTTGTATTTATAAAAGTTAACATGGCAGAAGGAAGTTAATCTGTTTAATTATCTTAGAATTTTAAAGAATGATGGTAAAAAACATTGAAGGTATAAGATATGAATTCAAATTAAGAAAATGGAGGGAAGGTACAGTTACTGATAATAAAAGAAAAATTCCCCAAACTGGAGACAGGTCTCTTGAAAACTTCTAATGAATGATGAATAAAAGAATAACCTAAAAGACCTGCACTGAAAAATCTTATGAAATTTTAAAATACCAGTAATAAGGAAGAATTGACTAAAAATAAACATTAAGCAAACATAGTTCATCTACAAAGGAAAGCATCAGATTGACCCCAGTGATATTATTGAAAAAATAAGTAATAGGCAGTATTAATGCAGTAGTTTTAAAGTTGTAGGATAATTGTTTTTGAACTTGTAATTTTGAAATCATAATTTTGTAATCAAGCCAACCATCAATTCAGTGTGAAAGGAAAGCAAAAAATGTTTTTAAACATGCTGTAACTCACCCTATGTGAATGTTAGGCTTTCTTTGAAAGAGCTTATGGAAGTATTCCAGCCAGAAAAGGGAGGGGTGCATCCAAACATGGGAAAGACACGTGAGACAGCGACAACCATTGAAACAGACATATGTGTGGACATAGCCAAATGTCACGCTCAATTCTCACATTTTTAACTGTATACTGTTAATATTTAAATCATTAAATATCTGTTTAAAGATATTTGTTTGGAAGTAAAACACACGTAGAGATCTCCCCTTAGCGGGTTCATTCCCCAAAACTCATAATAACTGGCTGGGCTGATGCCAGAAGCTAGGAACTCAGTTTGTAACTCCTATGTGGAGGACAGGAACCACCTGCCGCCGCTTGGCATGTGCATTACCAGGAAGCTGAGATTTGGGCCTTGAACACAGACTCTTTGGTGTGGGGTGCAGAAGTTGCAAAAAATGTAGTACTTGCTGTGCCAATGCCTATTGGTCTTTGAACAAATACCCCTTATCTGAAATACTGTGATCAGAATTGCTTTGGAATTTCCCAAATTTTGGAATATTTGCTTGTGCATACTGATATATCTTAGGACTGAGACCTAAATGTAAACACAAAATTCATTTTTTATACACCTTGGGCAAATAGCCTGTAGGTAATTTTATACAGTATTGCAGTAGTACTGTACATGAAACAAAGTTTTAGAATGTGAAACTTTTCCTCTTATGGGAGATTTCCCTCCTCAAAAAGCTTCCAATTCTGAATTATTTCAGATTTCTAGTTTTCAAATTAGCGTTGTTCTCTACCTATGATTGTCCAGATCAGATCATATCAGCATGGGACAGTAAAAGAGGAGGAGGAGGTAAAATACTAAGATTTTTTTTTTCAGGAAAAGGATTTAGATATAAATTTATTCTAGAATTTGTGAAGAACAACTGGAATACATTGAGGAACCACCACAGTGATTTAATATAAAGCATTATTATCCTTCCAAACAAAAGCTGAGTAAAGACAGTGAGAAAATATAGTACAGAAAAAAAGCATAGTATAGCTAAACAGCAAGTAGTATAAAGAATAGTGGATGAGTTAACTTCCTATAGTAATAGAGCTTTGGACATCATAAAGTAAAATAGAGTTCTAAGCTATATATGTATGAAATGGTTATTTCATAGTAATAAAAATTGTTTCCCCAAAAATATATATGCTTAAGTACCTTGTATTATCAAATAATCTAGCATCAAGAAATATACTGTATAACCATCTTTTCTGGACATTTGAGAATTAGGACAAGTAATTTTTTTTTTGCATCAATAGAGCATTATGCATTAGTGCATAACAGTTTTATTGAGATGTAATCACATGTTCTAGAGTTCACTCATAATTGTTCAAATCTTTGTCATCCTGTTAGCAGTCACTTCCTCCTTTCCCTCCGCGTCTCAAGGCAACCTCTAATCTACTCTCCTCTTAACATTTCATACACCCAAAATGATACAGTATGTGGTCTTGTGTGATTCACTTCTTTGCCTTCTTTCAAGGTTGGTCCATATTGTAGCATGTATCACTAGTTTATTTTTAAAAAATGATCACATAGTATTCCATTTTTATATGTGGAGCTTTCATGCACACAGATATATCCTATACATGTGTGTATACACACACGTATCACATTGTGTTTATCCACTCACCAATTTAATACATGTAGGTTAGTTCTATTTTGTAGCTGTTATAAATAAATAATACTACTTTGAATAATCGTGTGCAGGTTTTTATGTTGCATGTGTCCATTCCCCTTAGATTTGTACTCGGAATGAATTTTTTGTATCATTTTTTTTAGCAGGTATATTTAAGACCAGATGATGGATTGGGAAAATTATTGGCCACAATTGTATATGAATATGAACTATTAACCTTTTTCTTGTTGATCTGTATGAATTTATATGTTGGTTTATATAAAACCTTTACATGTAATTTTTAAAGAACCTAAACTGTTTATCAAATATAAGTTTCTCTTAAACTCCAACCAATTGTTAGTTCAGTCTAACATTTCAGTAAAATTATGATGAAAAATGAAAAATCTGTGCAGATGAGGAAAGAATAAAATGAGCATTCATATGTGTTGCAGGTAAAGTATAAATCTGGTAAGCTTTATACACAAGTAAGCTGCAATAACAGAATTATAAAAGTATCTTTGATAGAAAGTTATAGACTACCCATCAGTTGAAATATTAACCATTATAAACTCAGGCGTCCAAGATTTTAGCAACATGAGAAATTATTTTAGTATTTTTAAATTGCCATAAACTTTTTGATGCAGGGTAAAACTAATTTTGCTTTTATGTATGAGTATAAAGAAAATGTGAAGAAAAGAAAACGTGGCCAGTGCCTCATCTGTATATCTTTACTTGATGTAATTGGGGGAATGTTATGGTCTTTTTTACTACCCTCTCAAACTTTCTATAGTGAATATGCACTAAGAAAAATTCCTGTAAAATGTGTACCCATTTTATGTCTCAAACAGTTGATACTTTGAAATTCCAGTGCAACCACAGTGGAACTGAATTTCCTTTTTAACAGGATCTTCTAGGTGCTTTTGGTATAAATTTGATACTTTCATTGTGAGTTAAGATAAGAGTAATGGATAAATATTGCTGATTTAAAGAATAAAAGCTATTCAAAGAAGGAATGCTTAATAGATGAAATAATAGAAGCTACAACAGTGTCATTTCAATAGAAACTAAGATACTTTCAGTTTAATAACAGCTAAAATGCTAAAGGCAGCACTCTAGTCCTTGTCTTAGAGAAAGGGGAGAGTTGATTTTAAAAACACATGTCTGTCATTATTTCTGGAGAGAGAAGCAGCCAGTGTGGTCGAAGGACAACATATCCCTAACTGAACCCTAAAGACTTTGCTGGAAAAGTGGCTTGGTATTACTCCCAAAAAAAACACTCTAGGGTGAGGGCAGGATGAGGCAGGGGTTGGCTGGTTTGAGTTCTGTGGGACATGGGAATGGTGGTTTCACTTGGCCCTGTCATACCTTAAAAGCACAACTTAACTCAGTTGGATTTACTTATATTTATTTCTTTTTTGGGCTATGTTTTAGACACTTTTATGCTCATTAACACCTCCATTCGGTAATGAGCATAAGCAGTAACGTGGGAAAGATTCAGAACAACTTCTTCGTTCCTTTCGTGTCTCTCTGTTAGATCATTTGACAAAGCAAAGAATAAAATGGTTATCCAAAATAAGTTTTTGGAATGTGTAGTGGCTTCTATATCCAGGCCATCTTTATTCCTCATTATCGTGGGGAGTGAGGAGTTACTGGGCAAGGAGAATCATCTTTCTAGCTGAAAAGGTTCATGGTAAAACCTCAGAGATGAGAATTTGCATTTTATTTCACCACCCCCTGTGTGAGATCAGTTGTGGCTCAAAAGCATAAGAACAACTCTTCAGCTTAGAGATAAACGTCTGAAAGATGGTTTTATTTAAAATTCAGGGATTATTAATTTTAGTATCAGTTTAGGCTTGTAAAATATAACATACTTCATCTTTTATATTGTTTGCTAAAATCTTTTAGTGAATAATGCAAAGGATTAAAATCTTCTCATCTCTAAGATTGTCACTGTAAAGGGACACAGGGATGGTCTGTCTTATGGCTAGTCTCTTACCTAACTTTTTTTTTTTAAAAGATTTATTTTTATTACTTTTTTTTATTGGAAAGGCGGATATACAGAGAGGAGAGACAGAGAGGAAGATCTTCCATCCGATGATTCACTCCCCAAGTGAGCACAACGGGCCGATACTATGCCAATCCGAAGCCAGGAGCCTCTTCTGGGTCTCCCACGCGGGTGCAGGGTCCCAAAGCTTTGGGCTGTCCTGGACTGCTTTCCCAGGCCACAGGCAGGGAGCTGGAAGGGAAGCGGGGCTGCCAGGATAGAACCGGCGCCCACATTGGCTCCCAGGCGTGCAAGGCGAGGACCTTAACCACTTGCGCCACCGCGCCGGGCCCTCTTACCTAACTTTTGTTTACATTTTTGTCCCGATCCTAAAGTAATATTTTCAAACACAAAGGTGAAACAGGAAACTATTCTAAACTGACGCATTATTCACATAGGGGAATTCTCTGCCAAAATCATTTTGTAACCTTACTCCTCAGGATAACAGGCTGCGCCTGAGTCTCTGGTTTGCAGAGTATTAAGAGTGAAATTCAAACTTAACCTTGCATTTCATGCATCTCTGACGATGCAGAGATCAGACTGAGTGGAAACAAGTAATTAACTGTGGCGGGGAATGTGAACCAAACTCATTAATAGAATTTGCTAATTATCCTTTTAATTTCAAGTTTTAAGTTTCCTATCCTGGATATTTTTTGCCTTCACATTGAAATGTTAGTTTGCCTCCATTGAAATGTTAGTGTTCAGATTCTTAGAAGTCACCAACAGTGAAGTAAGTCATATGCATGGATATATGTACCCTATTGCAGCCTCAATACTCATCTTTGAAAGAAGTGTGGTATGTTAGTATGATTTCAAGGACCTTTTACCAATAATACTTTAAATTATTAATAATGGCATATTTAATTCCCTTTATCTTTTGTTTGCTTACTCTTTGCACATCATTGACCTTGGCAGTGAAACTAGATCCACTTCAGTTTTTATTCAGGTTCACCTTCCAGTTCGCATACATCAGCACAAAAGTCCTTGTTACTATAACCTTAAGGAATTTTCTCTCTAAATTATCATGATGATTGGAAAAATCTACATATGGTGTTAAACTGTGACCGTTGAAGCTGGTATTCAGCCTAGTAGTTAGAATTCTGGTTAAGATGCCTGAGTCCCACATTGGAGTACCTGGATTTGATATCCAAGTCTTGCTCCTGATGGTAACCCCTGGTGATCCCCATGTTGGTAGTTCACTACTAAGCCCTCTTGCAGTTATAGCTCAAGTAGTTGGGTTCCTGCCACCCACATGCAGACCTGTGTTGAGTTCTCAGCTCCTAGATTTGGCCTGACCCATTTCCAACTATTGCAGACATTTAGGGAATGAAAAATAAAGGAAGAGAAAGGATTACTTCTGTTACTCTAGAATCAGAAATAATTCACACAATGCACAGACAGGAAGAAGGGATTTACAACATATAACGTGTAAGTAATCCAAAATATATAACTATCCCCTACAAATAGAGAAAACTCAACAGAAAGAAAAAGTAGACAGAGGATATGAGTAAGTAATTCACAGCAGAGAAGACACAAAATACCACTAAATTAAGAGGGAAAATAACACTTCCACCAATAATAGGAAAAATACAAACTAAAATCATAATGAAAACCCCTTCGGATTGTGGTTTAATGCACTGAGCCACAACAGTCCCTAAAAATGTAAATCCTTGCACCCTTTCCTCAGACTTGCATGATTAGATATTCTGGAAACATTGCTTCCTAATCTGCATTGTGTTGGTTTGAGAACCGCTATCAAAACCCCTTCTTGGTCTTGTTAAAATACAGATTCTGTTCCAATTGATCTTGAGTTGGAAATCAGCAGGACATGCTAGTGTCTAAGACAGTTTGAACAAGCAAAAATCAACATGTGTGGAACCTGTGCTGTGATATATCATGTTAAACCGCTTCCTATGGCTGCAGCAGTCCATGTGGACACAGGTTCGAATCCTGACTCCTCCACCTCTGATCTAGCTCTCTGCTAAATGTGCTTGGGAACACAGCAGAGGATGGCCCAAGTGCTTTGGCCCCTGCATGCACTTGGGAGACCTGGAAGAAGCTCCTGGCTCCTGGCTTCTGTCTTCAGGCCAACACAGCTCTGGCCTTTGTGGCCAAATGCGAGTAAATCATTGGATAGAAAATCTCTCTCTCTCAATCTCCCCTGTCCTTCCCACAATTTTACCTTTCAAATAAATACAATAAGCCCTTTTTAAAAAATCAACGTTGTGGAATACTACAAAAACAAAGGAAATACATAAAATTATATAAAATATGCCCACTGAAATGGTAGAAGTAGAAATGGAATAAAAAAATATATAAGAATAAAAGAAAGGTGAGCACTTAAAAAAGACACATATGTACAGATTGTTCCAGAAGGGAGCCTTTTTAATTTTTTTTTACAAGGAGACCAGGATTTAAATGGCTTTGTATCCACATCTGTTGGAGGAGGTAGAAATACAGAAGGAGAAATGTGACAGTCTGGAAATGGCATAAGCTTGGTACTTGGAGGAGAGATGGCATCTCCAGAAGGTCTGCAGAAGACCTCAAAACAAAGACTATGCAGTGGTGGAGGGTGGCAGGGCTGTGAGGGATGGTCCTCTACTTGTTAATGTTCATTCTTCTGTAAGAAATAGCAGTCTACTGTATATGCTGTATCCCTCCCACCCCCCAAAAATAACAGCTAGTATATACATTTCTGGAATCACAGTATTTGTTCATTGTCTCTTTCCTCTAATACAATATAAACCCTTGTAAGAAAGCAGGCTGTTTGCTTTGTGCACTCCCAGGAACTGACACGTGGTATACGTTCCAATTTTGCTGATTGAATGAATGTTAGAGTATCAATATGGTTGATCTTTATTGTATTTGTTCTGTTATGAACACATCATTAAATTTTCTAGCTTGTTGCTTCAAATAGTTTGTTGGGTAAACCCATATTTTTGACAATAGTATTGCTTTTTTTAAAAAAAAATATTTATTTTTATTACAAAGTCAGATATACAGAGAGGAGGAGAGATAGAGAGGAAGATCTTCCATCCAATCGTTCACTCCCCAAGTGAGCGCAATGGTCGATGCTATGCCGATCCGAAGCCGGGATCCAGAAAATTCTTCTGGATCTCCCACATGGGTGCAGGGTCCCAAAGCTTTGGGCTGTCCTCGACTGCTTTCCCAGGCCACAAGCAGGGAGCTGGATGGGAAGTGGAGCTGCCAGGATTAGAGCCAGCGACCATATGGAATCCCAGTGCATTCAAGGCGAGGACTTTAGCCGCTAGGCCACAGTGCTGGGCCCAATAGTATTGCTTTTTAATTAAACTAATTTAAGGAAAAATACCTTAAATGCCTTGTCTTCCTTTCCAGTCTTCCCTTACTCTTACACTTGGGTCCTTAAAGTTTTAAGTTCTTTATGTTCAAATAAAAAGAAATTTGTTCAGTTCTTTGGCCAGATAGGGGTCTCTTCCTGCAGTTTGGAAAATTTCTAATCAAAATTTTGGCTTGTGTATATGTACATACATGTGCACATAAATGCGAACATATATAATGTAATCATTCTTATATGCACAAGGACGCTTCGAAAAGTGTGGAAAATGAAATTTAAATATCTATTTTGATGCAAGAAATTTGAAATCATGCAATCATGCATACTCTTCTCATCATATATATTTTTAATATATTTTTCCATGCACTTTTGAAGACCTTTTGTGTATAACTTTAAACATACCATTTTCTTATTAACATATAGCATTGATACTTGAAAACAGTTCTATTAAAGGTTTAAAGATGCTGGTAAAATGACTTTACTGTTTCATAAATAGCCTATTTTCTTGTTTTATTTTCTTATTGTATTTGGCATATTCTTTTTCAGAATCATATGTTAAGACCTAAGTAATTTGAAAACATTTTGTCTCATTTACAAATGCTTGAATCAGTCTCTAATTTTGTGTCTCAGTATTTTGTCCCAGTAGGAGCTTCCTATTTGGAGATGACCTTATTGTGAATTACTGGCCTGGTGGAGGATTTGATACATTGTTCAAATGCAATCTTTCTGATCAGAATAACCAATGCCATACATAATTTTTACTGTTCTTTATGACAGAATGCCTTGTGTAGTCTTGATGGGCTCTTTCCTGATCGACCTTTTAGAAGACTGTTACTTTTTTACTGTACTTCTGTGCCAGTCAGCCAGTCATCTCAGAGCATGGAATGTGTTTTCAGAAGATTCCTTAGCACACTATTTTCCTGTGCTGAATTTTAATTGAAGTTAGGCATTGAAAAGTAAACAGTGCTTGCTGATTATCTGTGTGGTGAAACATCAAATGAAAAACCTAATGAGAAGCGAGAGCTGTGAGATTGTTATTTACGAAGCAACTAGAGTTCCTTAATCCGCACACTTCTCTTCATTTCTTATCTGTATGGTGTCTAATCTGTTCTCTGTAGAAATAGTTGTTATCTGGACAGGTGAGAGGGATTAGTTATCTAAATAAAAAGTAAAGTTATCTGTCAGAATGAGTTTATGAGTGCTCCTGCTAATCTAATCTTTGTTACTGAACAGTAAGGTTATTGTTTGTATACTGGTTAGATTTCAGATTCTGCATAGAAAGTCTGCCAACTACCAAGGATGGAGTAAAATTACTCAAAGTTTTTAATTCTGGTACTCTTTCTGTTTTGGTGTTTTTTTTTTTTTTTGCTGTAATTAAATGTGGATTATAGTTTAGCATATTGATAGAGTCTTGTGATTTTTTTTTTACTACCATTTAATAATATTCACTATTGGGAAAAAAAAAATTGTTGAAAACCCAAGTACTACAAGACTACTAAAATGTAAAAATACTAGGAGGACTGAGTCTCTGTAGTTGTTCCAGAGTGTTGATTGACTCGCTCCCTTATATGCATGTGTGTGCTCATGGACTTCTGAAAAGGCACAGGTACATTTAATTACTTCTAAGATTGCGTTACACTCTCAAGAGTAAGGTATCGCCATCATAGTGACGGCATGACCCTGCAGAAAGGTTAGAGGGTTGAGGTGAGCAATGAGCCCTGCCTGCAAAGTGACTGTAACATGGTACAGCAACAGGAAAACCAGCCTGCTCAAGTCACAGTGCCAGTTCACACATGGCGCGTTTCCTCACCTAGTCTGTCTTGTGCTATAGACGGTTGTATTGCAGTGTCCTTTTTTCTGGTGATCATGGAAAAGAATTTGGGGGCCAGAGAGGGGAGAGTCCGTGCTGAGGAAAAATTATATTGACAATAGAGTCTCTCCCCCCTCCCCGCTTTGGTTATTCTCAATAGTTTAATATCATTACCAGATTATGAAAGTTAATTTTCTGGATTTGTATACAGCGAAGATTATTTCTAAGAAAAAAAAAAGGCATGTTATGGTTGGTGGTTTTGAACAGCTGATTTTAGAAAGTATCTGTTTGGGGATGTAACTCAACTAGTACCCTGTTCACTCTGGCATTGTATTTTTTTTTTTAATAGTCTAGATCAGAGTGCCCAAACATCTTGTTGTACTGTTACTAAAAACTGTGTGTTTTTCTCAAGTATATAATTGAATGGCATTTTTTTCCTGATATATACAAAGCTTTTGTTTCATTATTTATTTGAAATAAATGGGGCCAGAAGGTATGAGTACAGTTAGGTTTTGTTGGAGGGGGGCTTGCAAAACCTTTTTGAGGCATGATGTGCAAGTGAGTGTTTTTAAGTCTCAGAGGTGTGATTATGTCATAACAGCCATAACCTCTGGGCTTGCTTTATTACTTTTATTAAAACAAATCTGTATGGGGGTGCTATGTATATTTTGGTGATGAAGGAAATGAGGTGGTTAATTTATTATGTGAACAAGCACTTTCAACTAACCACAGCGTGATTCACTGAGAGTGCAGTGGAAAGGCCTTGCTCTTTAGAAATGACTGCGTTTTGATTTGTAGACTTTAACTTTCAACACCAGAACACGAGTTCTGTCTCTAAAATGATTCTTTTTCTTTTTCTGTAATGTTTTTGTCTAACTTCAAACTTGAAATTAAAAATTTTTGTTTTTAAGTTTTGTTATTTGAGGAACAGAGACAGGTGGGGAGAGAGAGACAGAGAGACATAGAAACAGACAGCTCTGATCCACAGACTCACTCTGTCAAATACCTGCAATGTCTGGTACTGGGCCAGGCCGACCTGGAAGCCAGAATCCCCAGCTAAGTCTCCCGTGGGTGGCAGGTACTCAAATCACTTAAGCTATCACTACTGTATCATATAGTATGCATTAGTAGAAGGCTGAAATGAGAAACAGAGCTGGGAATTGGATACAGTGATGTGTTATGAGACATCTTTACCAATGTCTCACCTCTAAACTTGAAATTTTTCCCTTCTTAAGGTGGTTGATTTACTGGGTGTCAGTGATATAAACAGTCTTTGGCAGCAAGATCAGTGGAAAAAGAAGTTGAAGATCCGTGTGTTTGGGCATCAGAGTAGTGAGTAACATCCTTAACTGTCTAAGTAGCATCCACATACACCTCAGAATATAACTCAATAATCTAAATTAACATTCTTAACCCTCAATGAAACGGGTGAATGGAGTCAGAGAGCAGTTAAGGAAAAATGAGGTACCAGTTGTTCCTCCTATTTTAGGATGTCTGAACAGATCCTAGAGTGGAAAAGAAGGTCATTCTGCAGGAGAATCTCTGTCATGCATTCGTTTAGTGGTAGGGGTCGGTTATGGGCAGGATGAACATGTACTACCACACGAAACTGCACACTCTGTAGAGTGGGATTGTAAGAGGACTTGACCATCTTAACAGGCTTGTAGTCTGTGTAAAGCAATTGTTGTATACTCATAAACAGCCCTTGCAAAAACCAGGAGGTTATTTTCCTTGGAGCTGAGCCATGGAGCATCCTCTGAAATGTGAACTTGCCTAGAGAAAGTAAAAATTGGTCATCTTCCCAGAACTACTGAAAAGCCCTCCTTCCAGATGTGCCCGGTACCAACCATGATAAACTGAAAGACTTAGCAATGAGTGTAACTGTAAGTGGCAACAATTAATTAAGACATTTTTTGTGTCTGGAACATCATGGCTTTATGGAAGTCAAGATAACAATCAATTTTATGTGTTATCTGTGCTGCTTTGGAAAAGAGCACTAAGTTTACTCTGAAATTTGTGCCATTCCTTCATAGCACCTCCCAGGGTGAACTGGCAAAGGCCACGACAAACATTATTTGTGTAGTTCAAAGGCAGTGTGCAGAGGGGAGGTCCAGACCTGTGGTTTCTGCGTGCAGAGTGAGTTGGGAGGGAGCAACGGCCTGCCCTGGTTCACAGTCACCATGGTGACAGCATGGCCACTTGGAGACTGCCTTGGCCATGGTGACTGGAAACGGTCATCCACAGTCCCAGATGTGGTAGAAATTTAATTCTAAACGGAAATGGGCATGTAGGCGAAGCTTCATGTTAGTGATCTTGGTGGATTTCTCACACTTACCGGTATGCTCACTGGTGGAGTAACACTGTGTTTTAGGTATTCCAAGAGAAATCCTTGCCACTGTACTATGTGAGGTAGCACTTAATTTGCCAAAACTGGTTTTGTCTTTATAACAGTATAAGATTGAAAATTAAAAATTATTCTTGAGAGTTGGATTTGAATAGTCTGGTCCTCTTCCTCTCTGAAATTCGCACGCAAACCAATGGACAATTCCACAGCAGTTACTTTTTAACGTGTGGCCAAGAGAAGTGTCTAAGTTCCAGATACGCTCGTCATCCTGCTTGGCTTTGTTGTCTTTCCTCCTGCTTTGCATGCTTCTGTGTCTCTCGCCTTGTCTCCTTCAGTCTCCTATAACCTGCTGTTAGAGGAGATCGTTTGTTCACAAGCTCCTCGTGTAGGGCCCCTTCCTGGGGTGTGAAGTACAACCAGGCTTCTAAAAAATGATTCAACCCTCGTTTACCTCTTGAAGCCTGCTCACATATGCATTGACAAACAAAAGCAATTTTTTGAATGTTCAAAAATACAAGATTATGGGCATGCTACCAAAGTTAACATTAAGTGAACATAGACCCAGTACTGGTAGCAAAACACAGAAGTCATTCAGCCCGCTCTGTCGGATGATAAGGACATGATTTTAAATAATGAGAAGATTGTAGTTGACAGTGATGTGGAGGGTAGCTTGTTATGAAGAGATGTTATGCTTAAAATTATTGGCAAAAGGAAATTCGGATTCCAGAGCCAAATATTTGATGAATCACATGTAGGGCACCTGCTGCTCATTGACCTCACCTGTGCCCATCATTGCAGTTGAGTAGTTGCAATTCAGGATGTGTTTAATCAGAATTTTCCTGACAAGTAAAGCTCAGTGAACAGCAAGGCTGCATGAAACTCGACTTAGATCAACTCTGTGACTGGCATCCTCACCTTGGTGTGCTTCAGTAGGAAGAGCACACCCCCTAGAGGCCCAAAGGAGATCCTCCTGCCTTGGTGTCTCTGTTGTTTACTGTGTCATCTTGGGAGAATCATTTTATTTCCTCATGTTTATTGGCAAGTAAAATGAGACTATGTATATTCTTGCTGGGGAAATGTTAAAGGGGGAAAAAAGACATGAAAATGCTTGTAGATACAGGGGTGAAAGTGATCTGATTTCACCTGATGAGACCGTCTTGCAAATGATTGCTGTTTGCTTTAATGGCTGGTTTTTAAGTTTCAGTGGTAACGACGTGTTTACTCCTGTTGTTTAGTCATCATGGTAAGCTTATCGAGTATTCATAGAATCACATAATTTCAGTTACAGGGGATCTTCAGGGTCATTTGGTTTGCACTGGTAGCTATAAGCAATTTCATTTCCTTCTGCTAAACCGGAGGACCCAGGGAGCTGTTGGGAAAACTTCCAAAACAAAAGACAGGAGTGACAGCGCCGCTGTGGTCATAATTCTGGAATGAGGAAGTGGAGGTCCAGTGCCTGAGCTCCCTCTCAGAAATAGTCATGACAGAACGTGTTGCACAGGGGAAGATGGGCATTTGAAGTTGAATTGGAAAGTACACTTTAAACCTGTTAGTTATTAACTGCAGAACTTTTTCTGTAAGTCAGTAGTGTTTTAACTTGATTTCCCTGCGTATCTGATTCCTGTGTTGTGGTTTGCATCTAGTGTTTAAATGGACCCAGCATTTTGGGGGTGGGAGTGGGAAAGAGTAAAGCAGTTAAAAACAAACATGGCAGCAACAACAGAAGCAAAGTCCTTAGTTTGTTGGGACGCTAGATCTGCTTATGAGCTGGAACAAGAAGCAGCTGCTTGTTTGCTGACAGCCTGCCCTGCCGCTTCCGTAATCAAGCTGTTTCTCATCATGTAATTACTAACTCTTTAGTATTTGAGACTTGTTGTAGATTTATATTTGGTTATCTAATGTTTGCCAAACGTCATAGTTTAGATAAAAAATTAGTGATTCCCCTGCAGTTATTCTACTGAAATATGAATGCGATTATAATAAAAGAAAGATGCCTAAAGAAACTCCTGAAATTCATTTCAAGTGGAAGGGGATGCCGAGGGTGTTTCGTGTGAGCTGCAAAGGGAGGAACAGCGCAACTGGCCTTAGAGATGCGATTGCCAGTCTGTTTTCTGTTGTCGCGACTGTAGTCAGACGAGATTTACTTTGTGCTCAGCCAGGAGGACAGGATGGCTTGCTAGTCTTTTGTCTTTTTTTCTTGAAATACAATTTTAATGTTGAAGCCAAAATGAAAGGAAGTCTAGTTGAGTTCTGAAGACTCCCCAGTGACGGCTCAGCCTTCTGGGTTGCTTTACTAGCTGGGGGGAAAAGGCTGAGTAGGTCCTTACTCTGAAGAGACTTATCTGAACCGTTTATAAACAGACCCTTTGAACCTGGAACAAGCTGAGTGAGGCCCTTGTTGAAATAAGAGTAACCCTGTGTTTTAGGCATACACGCTACAAAGGTAGGGCTTGTCTGTTGCTTCATTTAACGTTAACTCTTCAAAACACAGCAGAAATGTCTCTTAATTATCTTGAGTCATGGGTTCTGCAGGACTGGAGAAGTTTCTGCCCTTAATTTTCCTTTTCACAGTGCCAAGTTACTTCTGAAAAATCGTTAAAAGACAACAATGCCAGGAATTCTTACTTTCACAAACTCCAAAGTAACATCACAGTTTGTTCTTGGCTTTATAGGTATAAAATGACAAAGGACTCTAGAGTATTCTTAATAATTTTCTTTCTTTGATCTTAGAGGCAGCCTACAAACAGTTTTTCTCTATATAAATATTTTAAGAGAGAGCAGTATATGTCTAGTAAGTGCCTTTTTGTGATAGGTATGACTAAAGGGAATATTTCACTTTAAAATTTGTAAGAAGTCACATTCTAATAAAAAACCTTTGTAAGTATAAATTTTCCATGTATGTTGTGTTCACACAGTCTCTTCCATCTGAATTGTCTCAGAAATATTTTTCTTTTAAACTATTTGTCAGTATTCTTCCTCTCTCCTAGCCAAGTGATCCCCAATGTTAGCAAGAGGCAGACTATCAGATTTCAGCAGGTGACCGGTGACAGTGAATACTTGAGGTTATTATGAGAATATGACATATTCTTCTTTTGTGAGGATTTTTCTTTTTTTTCTTTTAAGCTATGCTGTTAGAATGACATTTCATAGCTATTTTAAACTATTTAATTGCTCTTAATATCAGGGCAAGATTTCACTCTTTATTTTTAAACATTAGCCATACCATGAAATTGCAATCCAAAATTAAAAGATTATGTCTGGTTTAATTGGAGCAGTTGGGAGGTAATGGCGTGTGAAGGTGAATATTTTCATATGTGCAGCTGTGTGTTTATTCGTAGACGTCTGTTAGCCGAGTTCTGTCGCGTCAGTAGTGCTCAGGTGCATCGTTCAGGCAGATGAATCACAGATGATCTGTTCTAAAAGTGCTTCACTGTCTGGGTGTTGGAAAGAAAATGCAGTTTAATATGAAGAACTTCAGCCCCAAATCATTTAATGGTTATGTTTAACTTTAGCTTCTCAATCTATATGTATAAAAAGTAGTCATTTGTACTTTGCAAATGTACAAATCTGTACTCTACTGGAATTTTGATGGGGGAAGGATATTAGTTAATGTTGCCTGCTGTTATTACAGCCTTCTATTTTGGTCTTCTGTTAGACGTTTTCATTCAGTAATGCTTTCTCAAACTATGCTAAAATCTAGTTTTACAGAAAAATTTTAAACACTGGTTTATTATCGGGTGATTAATATCCATGACCTTTATTTTTGGATCAGCTTGATCGCCATGTACATTTTTCTTTGTCAGTCATTGTCTAGAATTTCATTTTTGTTCTGCTTTCCATTACATACCATGAATTATATGAAATTAATTTAATCGCTACTACAAACAGAAATTAAATGTGCCCTAATCCAGAGTTACGTTGTTTGCTTTTACAACTGTAAGTCATAAGTAATTAATTTTCCTTGGAAAATTAATTCACTTACCATTCCCAGTAGCATCATATGTTGACACAAGGTTATAGATAGTTTAATATTTTTCTTCAGCACACTGGCCTCAACTTTAAAAGACCTTAAATGAAAACAAATTAAAATTTACTTGACTGTACATAATTTGGGGTTATTTAAAATAAGTGTTGTTGTTATTGATGTCATCCAGGTGATGACTCGAAAATTATATTCCAACTTCACAAGATCTGCATTAGGATGTTAACAGGTCTGGAGCCGCATGTTCTCAGAAAGTTGTTCACCTGACACTAGCCATTAATATTTCCATCTTTCAATTCTGAATAAACATTTTCTATGACAGCCATCTGATAGCAGTAGCTCGGAGAGTTTTAACATTACGCGACTGATAGGAAATTAAAGTGCCTAACTTCCTTGCTGGACCCTTTGACCTTCTGGGACAGGAAAGAGATCGCCTTGTCTGATTCTTATAGAGCTTACTTCTAATCTCCAACCTCAGTCAGTAGAAGGATTTTCATCAAGATCATTGTAAAATCTGGACTACGAAAGATGTCTCTTCAATGCCAAAATATTTTTATTGTATTAATTACTTTTCTCTCATTCTTTCAATCTTTTCTGCTTGATGCTCTCCCCCCCCCAACCCCCCATTACTTTACAGAAAGGTCAGTGTGGAAGAAATAAGCACAAATCTTTCAGTTAAAGAAATTAGGTCTCCCCCACTGCTTCTTATATTCTGGGCACTCAGAAAATATGAGCATACCAAATTTAGCTTTTGCCTTTGCCAAGAGGTTATTTAGGAAGGTGATTTTGTTTCTTGGTTCATAGAACTCTATAAAACATATAGTGTTTATTACTTTGTTTATATTTATTTAAGTCACGAAGGCGAAACTCTAGTGATGGTGGCAATGTTACAGCTTTAACAAGTGAGGGCTTATTTTATAAATGTGCCTTTGTGGCCTTAGTGTTCAGCAATGCACAAGGCTGGCAGTGACATACTCTATGTCTTTTGGAAAGAAAATTGGCTGTCTAATTCCTGTGTAAAAGCACTAGCAGAACACAAGATCACCTCTGTTATTTGTTTGTTACTCTTCATTGTTACATGCAGTTGGCTTGATGTGTGCTCACAGGGTTTAAGCATGTCCGTTCTACATGTGTGTTAGGCAGACACTGATGCTGTTCTTGCCAAAGGAGGATGTCGAGCATGTGCCTGAGGGGGTTTCCCCGCCATTGCGGCCTTCAGAATTAGGATAACAGCCCTTTTCTGTATCCTCATCTAACAAAATGAAAAAACTGCATAAATCAAGTCAATGTACACTTAGGTTTATGTATTCACTCCAATATGGATTATTATACAGATTTAGAAAAATAACTTACCTAGGCATCACAGGCAATGATACATTCTAAAAATTTTATCCCTAAATCTACCACCATGTATGTGCTGCACGATTCCACAAAAATATGCATATGCTAATGCTGCATGCATCCTTATACAGCTTTAAAAAATTTCTCAATGTTGTTTTTAAAATGACCCCAAACAGGATTCTTATTTTAAAGTGGAAAATGTAAATGAGACTTTACAGAAACTTACTTTTATTAACCTCCATTTAATTTCATAAGCTAGTCTTTCAAAAAATTCAAAGGAAAGGAACTTGTATTAATTCTTATTTTATGTCAAAATAAATACTTTTTAGAAAAATATTTAATTTTTTGTTGAGCTTTGAAGTGTGGAGTGGTTCTGTGTGTTCTATGTATACAAAATGAAGTTTCAAGAGTGTGGAGAAAAGAGGTGCTGAATGATATTTACTCTAAACTGCCAAATGAGAACTCTGTTCCAATGTGGAAGAATTAGAAATTCAAGACACAAAGTTTGGAGAAGTAAAAAATTTTCCATGATTCACGTTCCTTGATTTTAGAAACAGCAAGACTTTGTGGTAGAAACGTAAATATTCATTATGAGAAATGTATGCTGTTAAGATGGTGCCACAATTGTATTTTGCTAAGTCATGGTTGTGGCCAACATTAGAAATACTTGTGCTAAGTAGGTAAGCAAGCACATGTACATTGTGAGAACTTTGAGGAACTTCAGGCAGAGCTTGGCTTGAGTTTGATTTCTAAGATTTTCTTTTAATCTGCAAGCAGAGTGTGAGAAGTTATAATTATTCCTCACTTGCTCCCTAAAGAACAATAAAAATGGAATTTGCAGACTGCTGAGACCTATTGGAGAACAAGGTTGAGATTTTATCACATCTTACTCTTCATTGGAGTACTCCCAGTAGCATTGTAGAACGTACCTTTACATCTAAGGAAATGTACAGCTATTAATTTGCACTCTATTCCACATGATTCTTTCAGAAGACTACATTTTAATGTGTTCTTACTTGTACTCACAAAGGTACTGATTTGATGAAGGTGCTATTTGGACAGAAATAACGGCAGTTTCTCCCTACCTGAGGCTGACAAAACTGCCGTGTCCTTCAGAGTGACTGGTGCTCTAGATCATTCCCCTGCACAGTCTGGATCTTGCACATTGATCATAATCAGTTGGATTACATTTTTGCTTGAGCTCAAAACTCCGTCAAATGACAGTCAAGGTAGTGAGCACCACATCAGACTATCCTGATGCTGTTCATCTGTTAGGGCCCCAGAGCAACCCTTGGCTTTCGAGGCCATCCATTCTGCCTAAATAGGGACCTTTGCTTTTGTAGCTCCATTTGCTAATTTTGGGCCATCTTCATCCAGATGAGAATCCTGGTTGTATGTGTGTGTGTGAAAGAATAAGAAGTTAATTTCATAGTCACCTTTTGATAGCTTCAAAATGCAGTAGTTTAGTTAATTGCAGTGAATGGATTGCCAAAGTTGTGTTAAGGCTGCTTATCCAAAGTTGAAATGAAGCAGAACCTTTAACTAGCATCTTGTCTCCAAATTGTTTTTTGTTTGCTTTTTAATGTGGAGCATTTTCTCATGTATGTATGGGTAAATAATTTTTAAATTGTAATTTTTATTGAATTTGCAATGAAAGGTTAAAAAAAAAATCTGACTCTATTCCTGCTAAACACTGTGTGTAATTTTTAAGAAGCTTGTAATTTTTTAGAAGAAAAGAATTTTACCTAGGAACTGGTGTTTTTTTCTTTTGTTTTGTTTTGCTCTTTGCCGAATTTATTGACATGCTTAACACGTTATTTTTTAATTTTCCCCTCCATATATATAAACAGAATAAAGTTAAATTTAACATGTAATCCCTACTCTAGAATTATGAAAAGTAATATGCTTATTAGTAACAAACAAGTTTATTTTGACATTGTGCATTATGAATGCTATAACATGGAAACAATAAGGAATATTGAAATAGACTGTTCTAGCTAATAAGGGTGCTTAACTCTGTAGGGGCCACCAAGGAGTCGGTCATGATTGACAAGCATTCTAGCAGAGTCTTTCTTTTTCCTTTTTTCTATAGCAGTGTTGAAGTCAGTTAAAGTATATATACAAAGCTGGGTGAATACCAGTTTCCCCAGTACAGGGGCTATTTTTTCAGGAAGTCTAACTCAAACCAGATGTTTTGCCTAGACCTAGAGTTTGTTGCTGCCAAGCATCTCATCAGAGGTCAGAGTTCTGGGCTCGGGGCCCTGCTAGAATTCTTTCACAAATTGCTATTCGGTGAGGTTTTAATCCTAATGGAAAGAATAATGTGCTTGTAAAATCTGCAGTTATTACAAACACAGTATACATATTGTGGACTTCAAATGACTACATATTTCATTCTCATAAACAGGGAATGCAGAAGAACGTCTTGTGTGATCGCTTTAGACATTCTAACTAAAACCTGGTATACAGTTTATACCACACAAACTATTTGCATTTGTAATTCCTCAATAAAAGCAACTATTAGCTTTGGGTGACAACTGGTAACCAGTTCATGCTGTCTACCACAGCCTTTTTTTGTCTTCCTTCCTTCCTTCCTTTCTTCCTTCCTTCCTTCCTTTCTTTCTTTCTTTCTTTCCTTCCTTCCTTTCTTTCTTCCTTCCTTCCTTCCTTCCTTCCTTCCTTCCTTCCTTCCTTCCTTCCTTCCTTCCTTCCTTCCTTCCTTCCTTCCTTCCTTCCTTATTTGTAACAAGTTCTACAATCTTAAAAAGCTGTTTAAACACAGAAATTAAAAGCATTCAGAACTGAATATTGGATATTATCACAGGAAGCTCAGTCCACAAATGCTACAGGATTGGACCAAAGGTTCTTGAGGTAAAGCAAAAGACACCATTGTGTTAAGACTTAACTATGCCTTATTTAGAAATAAATATATTTAAGACTAATTTATTGGCTCAAATTAAGATGAAATATGTTTTCCCTTGTAGCGGAAAATGCAATTCATATGTAAGTAAACATGATTGTGGCTGTTAGGGAAAGGTTGAGGAAGATTACTGAGGTTTCTTAAATCCTTGCTTAATCATGTTATATATAAATATTATAGATACTAATAGATACTTATAAAGGGGTTCTGCTCTTGTTGATTGTTAACCCCACAGAAATCCCCAAGTCAATAAATGTGTATAAAACCAATGACTACTTATCCAAGAGATAATTATGTCTAATTAACAATATGCCTATACCTATAAAATTAAATAAATCTGTATTTGGGTTAAATTTGGCACATTTTTGAGTTAACAAAGAAATGAAAATCCAGATTTAAAAAAAAAAACTTGTTTTAAAAATTTAAAAGGACAAATTCTAATATCCTTGACTTGTCAAATTGTGTAATACCAAAGAATAAAAAAAAATGCCTTTTGGTTTGAACAGATGTGAGCATTTTAGGGTAGGAATCTAATTTCTAAAAAACAGCCGTTTCCTCATATTCTATGCTAATATAGGCTATAATAAATATGTAAGGGACATTCAGAAAGTTCATGGGAAAAGGCATCAAACTTTATGAAGTACCTTTGTAAGAGCAGAGGTCAACGGGTTCTCTTAAGTTTTTCAAATAATTAAAAGCTGGTTAAACTTTGGGAGCTCCCAAAATTCTGATAAAATCTCACAATGCAGATAGTGTTTTTCACACTGCAGTTTTGATTTTTATCTTTCATATCTGTAAAGAACACCTTGAAATCAGCTCTGCTATACAGTTGCATTGGTATTGAGGAGTTATTTCCGTGAACCTAAATTCTCTTAATTGCTGCTAGATGACAAGGCAATTTGTCTAAGTGTGTTGTTAACAAAGAAAGAAAAAAAATGGAGGATGTATGAGCTACACTACTTTCTTATCATTAATGGATAGTGTCAAGACTTATTTTCTGATGACTCTTGTTGCTGCTGTGTGCTTCTAGAGTTAAAGCATGGCGGCAGATGGCGTGAAGTCTTTTTTTCAGATGTTCATCTCCCGAAGTGACGCCCTAGAACTTTCCCAGTACATCAAATTTAGTACTCTATCATTTAGTTTCACTTTATTGTATAATTGCTTACAAGGGACTTTTTCTTGGAGGAAAGTTACAGTATAGAATGTATGTTGTTTTTATTATTGGTTTTCTGTTAAGTCCAACAATACATCTTTTTTATATGCTCATAAAGCATAATTAGTGGATTCCTCTATGTACAGTTGTGGTGTACCATCATCAGTTTCTATAAAGAAGTTAAAAATAAATGTCAAGATTTTGGACTGCATTTTGTCCTATATAGCGTAATGATTCAAGCTCAATTTTAAAAATAGTCTGAGACTATGATCACTTAATGAGAAACAAACAATTTCATATTAATAAGTTCCAATTTGTCAATAATTCTGTCATTTGTAACTTGAATCAGTCATCACCACCGCAAATAGCCCTTTCAAGACATTATTTGCAATTTTGTCCTCTGTTTTCTGTCCTTGATGTTGTGAAAATGGCCGTCTACTGTTACAGGAATGAAAAGAGATCCCATTCAAACATCTTTTGTGTTTCCACTTTCAGTGAAAAATGTTTTTCAAACCTGCAGCTGGTTATTTCTGCAGGAGTTCCCACTTATGCTCAGATTTGATTGACATTTTGAAATGGCAGCTTTTCATGAAAAGCTGTTAACTTGTAGAATTCAGTTATGGTACTAAGACAGACTGACTTTGTTCTGTGGCTGGGACCTGTCCAAACTAAATAGAACCCTGCATCTGAATTTAATAGTGCTGCTCAGTCAAGATAGGGCACTTTTGCCCCTTTTTCTCCTCCAGAACTCCGATGCTGCTTATGTGTTCTAAAACTAACTTGATAGATATTCATTCCAGCATCTTTCTGTTCTGTAATTGCTTTAATTGACATATATAGTCATTTGCTTGTTCCCTTCCTTGAATACCTAATAGAGTTGGACAGTGTTTCATTTTAAGCTATAATGCTAATTGAGAAGAACTTCTTAATTTGCAGCTAATGTTACAGAACACAAAAAAATTAAAAATATTGTTTCTATTTTTTTCTCATGTAATGGATTGACATTTTGGGGTGAAGTTGTAGATTACCCCTAGGGTTATGAGTTTATTATGTGAAAAATACTTTGTTGTATGGTGTTTTATACAAACATTTTGTATATTATACAGATTTCTCATATTATTCTCATATTATTAATTTCTCATTATTTCTCATATTATTTATTCTCATATTGTTAATTCTCATATTATTAATTCTTATACTCTGGAACTAATTATACCCACAGGTTTCAAGGGCAATGTGCTATAAAGTAAAGAACTCACCAAATTTCTGACCCCTGCCCTTAAGGAAGCTTGAATTCAGTATATTTGATGTACTCAACTGATAATTAATGCTTTTAGTACTGTAGATCTTTTATACTTTTTGATGATTCTATGTTGTGTGCTGGGAATGGTAAAGCCTAGTTTCACTTCAGGTGTTTCAATTCTCCTTATGGAGTTTCATGGGCTATTAGTCCTGAGTGTGTATTTGTAATGCCTAGCTTGTTCTGTATGCAGGCAACTGGGACTGACAGTGTAGAACCTGATCGTCTCTATGAAGTTCCGATCCTTGCCTTCCCTGTTTACACACCTGACGTTTCATTGAAATAGCTGATTCAGAATGATTATCTAATTTGTGTTAACTAGCTGTTGGAGGTTTGAAGCAAGGACCACTTGAATTCTAAACTGATACTTTTAATATTTAAGGTTATGTATAATGATCTCACACTAGCAGTACTAGCAGTACTAGCAGTCTTAAAGTATGATGTTTAGATTCTTGAAGAATGCTCCATGTAACAATCGCCTTTCTTGTTTATGGTAAGGCATCTGATATCCTTTATACTTGAATCAAAAAGCTGTAACTTTTGTTTTTAATTTATAATTCTACATTGTATCATAAGACATAGGGAGGAAATACTGGAGCTTATTAACAGAATTGGTATAAATACTGTTTTCATGCTAAAACAATATCCCTATTCTATAAAATGTTAGATTCAAATAAGCAATTCTAATATTCAGCTCCTGTTACCTAACATATTCAGAGACGTACCCCTACCCTCTGCAACAACTCTGTCATAATAGGTGTATTAAAAACAAAGCTTTTGGGTAAATGCTTTAATATACAACTTTCACATTTATATGCATAATGCTTCTTCTTTTTTTTTTTTTTAAAGATTTATTTTTATTATTTTTCATTGGAAAGGCGGATATACAGAGAGGAGAGACAGAGAGGAAGATCTTCCATCCGATGATTCACTCCCCAAGTGAGCGCAACAGCCGATACTATGCCGATCCGAAGCCAGGAGCCTCTTCCGGGTCTCCCACGCGGGTGCAGGTTCCCAAAGCTTTGGGCCGTCCTCGACTGCTTTCCCAGGCCACAGGCAGGGAGCTGGAAGGGAAGCGGGGCTGCCGGGATTAGAACCGGTGCCCATATGGGATCCCGGGCGTGCAAGGCGAGGACCTTTAACCACTTGCGCCACCGTGCCGGGCCCGCATAATGCTTCTTACACATTTTTCTTTTGTTTATCTTGGCAAAGAAACCAATATTGAGGATTCTAATTAAGGGAAGATAATTGACTTCCAGATGGAATGAAAGTGTGTATTCCACAGTTTTTAATAGCCTCATGAGGATTAAGTCATTTATCCCTTGATGGAAAAAGAAAGTCACTGAAATAATCTGTTTTAGTATCTTTAGGGATAGGGCGTTTAGTAAGCAAACCCAAACCACTTATTATACAAGTAGTTTGATGAAAATGATATGAGGAATAAGCAAGTAAAATCCACCACTAGTGGGGAACTGTTTGGAGGTGTGAGAATGTGCTGAGTCCATGCAGCTCAGTTTTCTACTCTCATGCTGGAGTAATAGTTTCATAAGATGTGGACTGTTAAGTTGGAAATCATTTTTTATTGGAGCATTTATTGCATACATTTAATTGTCTTCTACCATCCAGTGATAATGATTCAGGCCTCCTTATTTTGAGTGCAACCTGTTTTTTGTTCCTTCCTTTATAACCTAGGTGCTTGGTTTTGTCCATTTGTTGAGCTAGATATCTATGTATTTTTGTAATCTGGAGATGTCCTTCTCTTTGCAGAAGGTATACTTTGCTGTATATTTGATTTCTTAACCCTATCCTTTTATCACCACTAATTTGGATGTTGGCCTTTGTCTCATCTTTTTTCTAGAATTTTCAGCTCTTGATTTGTGTTGTTATTCAGAAGGAATTCCACAACTATGGCTTATAACAATTTCATTTTGGATATTTCACTTTCAGATGCTTTTAAAAACACTCTCTTGACTTCTAATACTCCTTTCATGGTATTATGTTTTCATTTGTTGTTTTTAACTAAAACATATCTTTAATTTTTATAAACATATTTTAATTTTTCTGAACATGTAAATCTGATGAATTTCTCCTTTTTAGAGACTATGCCACATGAAGCTGAATGGAGCTTTGCTGTGTGTTGGTAGGGGTTGTTTCACTAGTGGGTTTTGCTCTATCAGCATCTCTAAGGGAAGTGGCTGTTTCTGAGACTAGGGAGTGACTAAGGCCAGACTTCAGAGAATATTTTTTCCCTGGACGCTTCCCAGTTGCCTTACTAAAGAATCCTGTGATTTTTTTTTTCTTCCTTTGGTGCAGGAAAGTGAAATAAGTATTTGACTGTATTTTTGACTGTATGTCAATAAATGCAAATTATTTGAATAAATAACATTCAAATAAATAATTTCAATAAATATTTTGATTCTGTCTGTGGTGAGTTTGGGAGTGTGCTGGCAGAACATCCTGCCAAAATTCAGGCCTTCTCCTAACTGTGGAATGCAACCTTATTTACAGATAGCTGCAGTGAGGCTAAGGTGAACTGGAATGGTCCTTAATCCAGTACTTGACACCTTCAGAAGAAGACAAAACAGCAGATATGCAGTGAGGGGACATGTGAAGACAGAGGCACTGGAATGATGCAGCTTCAAGCCAAGGAATGCCAGGAATTGTCAGCAACACTGAAAGCTAGGAGGGTATGGGATCCTTAAGACTTGCTGTTCCACTACTGGGGACATGATGGAGCAGAGATCTGGTTAGTGTTAGCATTTGTCTGCTGTTCCATGGCATACTGTGAAAGGCTGACTCCTACTTGTGTGAAGCCAGCTTGCCTGGAAACAGTCCTGGATATGCTAACCTTTTTCTAGATAACAATAATAATTTATTTGAAAGGTGGACTTACAGAGAGAGGAGAGTAGACAAAGACACACACACACACACACACACACACACACACACACACACACACACACACACACAGAATGAGAATGGAAGGGTCTTCTATCTTAATTACCCCAAATAGCAGAAATGGACCAGGGCTGGACTAGGCCAGAGCCAGGAACAGGGAGCTTCAACTGGGTTGTCTGGTATTGCAGGAGCCAACAGTGTACCATAATGAAGACCCCATGGTAACTCTTAATCTTTCATAGTAAACAACTGTTTTACAGTCTGGTTTTGGATTAATATCCTAGGTTTTATCCAGTATAATCTCTGACATATCCCAAGCCAAAGCACTAAATAGGTTCTGCCTCACTTAGGAGTTTCCTCTTCAACTGTGTCCCCTGTATGTATGTACATGTCAGCCTGTCATACAACTTGACTCTGGACTTCTCTTCTTCAAGACACCTGACATTAAGGCTTTGACTCAGATGTCTTCTTCAGGTAGGAGCAGATGCCTCAGAGGATTTGACAAGAAAAAATACTAGCCTTTTTATTATTTTCTTAAACTTCACTAATAAAAAGCTGGAAAACTCAGGCCTGTGACTTCAGCTCCTGTTGAGATGCAGATGTTTCAGAAAAATGTCATTGGTATTTGGGAAGTGTGCCTGACTCTTAGTGATAGCTGTTATTAAAGCTGCGAGCCCAGGCCTGGTTGAAGTCACTGACATCACATGGTTTTCTGTGTTGTCTGTACATAGGTTTCTTTTTAATGTGTTACTAACTTTGTTCTGTGGCTTTACAAGCACTAAGTCTTTTCTCTACCTTTTCTTTCCCTCTAGGAAGGTATTGCTTCTGTAGATTTCACATTGGAAAGAGAAACTTGCCTCACTGTGACCCTTAACCTATGTAGTAAATCCTCTGAAATTAATTTTGGTTCTTTCTGATCTGTGCCCCACATGACTCTCCTCAAGATTTCATTATTAGATTTTGACAGCCTTTTAAATTTGTAAGTGCCACAAATTTGTCACTAGAGATGAATGGATAGAAAGAAAATTCCTTGCAGTAGAGGATATGGGTAAAATATTTCAAGTGACAGATCTGCATCAATAATGCTAATGTTTATGGGGTGATGAAAACCATCTAAGTCTTAAGCCAGAATCTTGTTTCAGCTGAGTCCCAGAAATTTTGACCACAGAAGCCAAAGCACATTCCATTTATTCCAACAAATTTTTTTCAAGTCCTTCCTTTCCAACTGTCTAAAAGGCAGTTGTTGTTTTTTTTTCTAAACTTTTTAAAATTTTATTTTTGATAATTTTTACATATTTGATTAGGTTGTGAAGGGTCCAGGGCTAGAGGAAAATGGGTGAGACCATTATTTTCCCAATTTATTTTCCTTCCTGTATCTTGGGGGGGGGGGGCGGGTGGAGATAAGGGAGAAGTCATACCCAGCCTCCCAACCATCCCAGGTTCCCTGATGTGGGGCATGCTCTGAGGGTCCTGTTCAAGTGGTTTTGATAGTTCAACAGTTCTGTATTGCTGCTGATCTCGCCACTCCAATCACAATGAAATCTCTCCAGAATCCACTGGCTAGAGAGTCTTCATTTACCGAGGTATTCACTGCCAACGCATGGTTGGGGTAATTGATGAGTTTGTTCTGTTCTCTGAATCTTATTCTTGTACCAAGTGTCCTCGGCAGGCTCCAATGTACTGCCGTATCCTCCATGTGCACCTGGATGTGCTAGCCACTGCTCTATCTGAGCAACTGAGGAGCCCAGCTCTGCAACATGCATTCCACGGTCAGACCATGGAATCTGCAATTCTCTCCATGGTTGAGATTCTGAATCCTGTAATTCATTTGGGGGAAATTGCCAAAGAATCTTCATCTGAGGTAATCCCAGACCTGATTCTTGTATGTGCATGCCAATACAGGATCTGGCACAGTCTGTCACCCAAATCAGCACCCCCACACACTGGTAGTTGCAATTGCTGCGTCAGTTTTGTCTCCAGCACTGTCTTCTTTGCAAACTAATGAGTGTTGCAGTCCAGCCCATTCCTGCCTACTGCACACTTGGCCCTCATGCAAACCAGTGGGAGCTGTAACCTAGTTGGAGCAACCTACAATAACTCCCACCAGGCCTGCCCCCTGCTCTGGTTTGTGTGCTTGCCAGTGTGAACAGCAGACTGGTCATGTCTGTCCCACATCCCATTCAGCTCTCATACATGTCAATGGGCATTGAACCCTAATTCAGCCCAACCAGGATAATTATCCCGTCCGTACTGGTGCCGTCAGGTGCCACACTCTGTTTAGCCATGCCTACTGCTAGTCCTGGTTTCCATGCTCACTAGTGGGAGTTGCAGCCCATCACAGAGGTACCCACTATTTCTCTAATGGACTTACTTCCACTCCCATACCTTGCATTTTCCAAGTGGTACTGCAGTTTAGCTTGACGGAGTTTGTCTCCTGTGCCAGCATCTGTGGCATAGCCCAACCAACCCACACCCACTCTGACTTATGCATGTAACAGTAGGAACAGTCAACCCAGCCTGGCTTTCCCCCAGTCTAGCTTACATGCAGACCAACAGGTGTTGTAGCTCTCCCTGTCTTCGTCTGCCCCCAATCCCAGCTCCCAAGCTCACTGGTGGGAATAGTGGTCCAGTAAGAGAGCCCCCACACAGTCCCCCTACTGGGTTTGCCCACCCTCCCCAGTTTTCACATGTGCTGATTGGATGCTGTGGCCTAGTCTGGCATGGCCTGCTTCACTTTGGCATTTGCCAGTGGGTGCTGTAGTCTTGCGCGGACCAGCCCGCCCCCAATTCTAACTCAAGCTGGTGGGAGCTACGACGCAGCCCAGCCAGCCCCCAGTCTCGGCCCAGATGTGAACTGGCTGGTATTATGGCCCAATCTGGCATGACCCATACACCATTCTGGTTCTCAGATTTGTCAGTGGGTGATATGAACTGGCGTGGTCTGGGCTGCTCCCTACCATAGTTCTTACGCTAACCTGTAGGGATTGTGTCCCGACAGAGGAGTTGCCTAAGCTCCTCCATCAGAATTTCTCAATGCCAGATCTTGCACATACCGGTGGGTCTATGGGCCAGCCCTACTTAGTCCACCTCTGTCCTAGCAGGAACAGTAGCTTCCCCTAATGTGTTGACATTTTATGTTAATATGTTTGTCAGAGTCCATAAACAACATCCACCTTGCCCCTCCTTTTTTTATTTTTTTATTCCAAAATCCCCCTGTTCCTCCATCTCTTCCAGCCACTAGTAAACAATATTCTGTATTCATATTGAGTTGTCTTTCTTTTTGGCTCCCACATATGCTGTATAGGAAATATGGTAATTATCTTTGTGTCTCTGACTCATTTCACTTAGCATGATGTCCTCCAGCTCTTTCCATTTTGTTGAAAATCACATTTTATCCTTTTTGTGGCTCAATCATATTATTCTGTATCTGTGGGAGTGTGCACACCCATGCATGCACACCCACTGTGTTTTTTTTATTCATCTGATGATTGACACCTCGATTAATTCCATTATTATAATGGAGCAGGTATCTCTTTGATATCATGATTTCATTTGTTTTGGGATTGCTGAATCATGTGACAATTCTATTTCTGTTTTTTTTTAAGAACTCTGTTTACCATAGTGACTGTACTAATTTAAACTCCCACCAGCAGCATGTACGTATTCCCCCTTTCTCTATACCCACACCAGCATTTGCTGGAGATTGTTACCATTTTTTAGTTTCCATCTTTTTGGTAATAGCCATTCTAACAGACATGAGAAAGTATCTCATTGTTTTGATTTGGATTTTCCTGATGGCTGGTAACACTGAATATTTTTTTGTTTTCTTTTCTTTAAAAATTTATTTTACTGGGCTCGGCGCGGTGGCGTAAGTGGTTAAAGGCCCTCGCCTTGCACGCCCGGGATCCCATATGGGTGCCGGTTCTAATCCTGGCAGCCCCGCTTCCCTTCCAGCTCCCTGCCTGTGGCCTGGGAAGGCAGTCGAGGACGGCCCAAAGCTTTGGGACCCTGCACCCGCGTGGGAGACCCGGAAGAGGCTCCTGGCTTCGGATCGGCATAGTATCGGCTGTTGCGCTCACTTGGGGAGTGAATCATGGGACGGAAGATCTTCCTCTCTGTCTCTCCTCTCTGTATATCCGCCTTTCCAATAAAAAAAAATAATAAAAAATAAATCTTTAAAAAAAATTATTTTACTTGAAAGAGTTTCAGAGAGGGAAGAGGGGGAGAGAGAGAGATCAATCGATCTTCCATTCACTGGGTCACTCCAAATGGACTTTCAGGGAGGGAAAGACAGAGAGATCATCCATCTACTGGCTTTTTCCCAAAGTAGCTGCAACAGCCAGAGATGGCCTGATCTGAAGCTTGGAACCAGGAGCTTCTGCTAGGTACAGCTTCTGCCATGTGGGTATAGGGGCCTAAAACCTGAGTCATCCTCTGCTGCTTTTCCAGACCATTAACAGTGAACAAGATTGAAAGTGGAGCTGGCAGAACTAGAACCAGTATCCGTATGGGATGCCAGCTGCTTGAACCTTTTTCATACATCTGTTCCATTTATATTTCTTTCTTTGGAAACTATCTATTAAGACCTTTGGGGCCCAGCACCATGGCCTAGTGGTTGAAGTCCTCGCCTTGAATGTGCTGGAGTCCCATATGGGCACCGGTTCCAATCCCGGCAGTTCCACTTCTCATCCAGCTCCCAGCTTGTGGCCTGGGAAAGCAGTCAAGGATGGCCCAAAGCCTTGGGACCCTGTACGTGTGTGGGAGACCTGGAGGAGGATCCTGGCTCCTGGCTTCAGATTGGCGCAGCTCCGGCCGTTGCAGTTACTGGGAGAGTGAATCATACGACAAAAGATCTTCTTTGTCCCTCCTCCTCTATGTATATGTGACTTTTCAGTAAAAATAAATAAAGTCTTTAAATGAAAAAGACCTTTGTTCGTGTCTTCATTTCAGTTGGTTATTGAGGGTTCTTTGGGTTTTGTTTTGTTTGTTTTTGCTAGATGCCTCTTTACCATATTGGTTGTTTCCTTTGTTGTATGGAAACTTGTAAGCTTAATATAATCCCAATTGTCTGCTTTTGCTTGTTTCCCCTGTGCTTTTGGGGTCTTATCCTAAAAGGCATTGCCTAACCAGTGTTTTGGTGTTTGCTTGTTATTTCTTAGCAGTTTCACATTTGTTTAGGCCTTTGATCCATCTTGAATTGAGTTCTCATATGGTAAGACGCAGGAATCTCTGTGCATTCAGTTTTGCTAATACCATTTATTAAAGATGCTCATCTCCCCAAGTTGTATTCTTGGCACTGTTGGCAAAAATCATTTGTCTTTGTGTGTATAGATATATTTCTGGGTTCTGTTCTGTTTTACTGATCTGTGTATCGGTTTTTATGCCATTACCCTGCTGTTTTGACTAATCTAACTTTTTTGTGTGCTTTGAAATAAGGGCTTGTGATACGCTTATTTTTGCTTTAGGATTGCTTTGGTTATTCTGAGTCTTTGTGGTTCCATATGAAATTTACTATTTTTTCCTAATTCTGTAAAAATTTGTTTTTTGGTAAGGAATGTATTAAATCTGTAGATTTAGTATTATTGTTAAGCTGTATTTACCAGTTTTGTTTGGGGCCTTCTTCTTTTTGGGAGTAGAAATGCATACTGCAGTTCTTTGTTTTCCAGTGCTTTATTGTCCATTACACCATTTATTTATGAGATTACAAGTATGTATTTGTTTACCTGTGTATCTTTTTGTTTTGAATTTTGGATGACAGTTATATCAGAGAGAACATATGATATTTGTCCTTCTGGGATTCGTTTGTTTGATTGAGCATAATGGTTTCCAGTTGGGAACACTTTGATGCAAACAGTAAGACTTCATTCTTTTTAGTGGTTGAGTAGTATTCTACGGAGTATATGTACCACAGTTTCTTTATGCAGTGTATGGTCATCTGTGTTGTTTCCATGTCTGCTATTGTGCATTGTGCTGTTATGAAGATAGGGATACTGGTTGCTTTCTCGTGTGTGTGTGTCACTTCTTTTGGATATATTCCGAGGAGTGGGATTGCTGAGTCATATGACAGATGGATTTTCAGTTGTCTGAGCACTCGCTGTACTGACTTCCATAGTGGATGCACAAGTCTACAGTTCCCACCAGCAGTGGAATATAGTACCTTTTTTCCCCACATCATCGCCAGCAGGTGTTATTAGATTTCTGTATGTAGGCAGTTCTCACTGGAGTTAAGTGAAACCTCACTGTGGTTTTTATGTGTATTTCCCGTATTGCTAGAGAGCCTGAACATTTTTTCTTATGTCTGTTAGCCATTTGAATTTGTTCCTTTGAAAAATGCTAGGCTTTTCTTTGATAGGAAAGTTTAAATGTGGTTTCCATCTCATTACTTGTTATGGGTCTATTTAGATTTTCTGTATCTTGTTGTTTTAATTTTAATAGATTTACTATATCTAGAAGTATATTTATTTCCTGCAGTTTTCTAATTTATTAACATTTAATTGTTCATAGTAGTTTCTTACAGTGCTTTGTAGTTCTGTGGTGTCTGGTAATGTCTCCTTTTTCATCTAAACTTCTATTTGAGGTTTTTCTTTTTTTCTATGTTAGTTTGGTTGTCAGTCTATTTATCCTGTGAGAAAAACAGCTTTTTTGTTGATCTTTTGTTATTGTTTGCTTTTTGTTTTTTTATTCCGATTTATTTATTTCTGCTGATTTTTGCTACTTCTCATCTTCTGCTAATTTGGGGTTTGATTTGCATTTTTTCCCTAAGTCTTTGAGATTCATCACTAGGTTATTTGAATTTTTTTCAAAAGATAATTATTTTGTTTTTCTGGAAGGAGTTAGAGAGAGAGAGAGTATCTTCTGTCCATTAGGTCATTTTCCAGATGGCCACAATGGCCAGAGCTTGGTGGATCCAAAAATAGGAGTGAGGAATTTCTAGGTCTCCTATTTGGATATAGGGCCCCAAAACTTGGGGTCATCCTCCTTTCCTTTCCCAGGCCATTTGCAGGCAACTGGATCAGAAGTGGAGCAACCAGGACTCAAACCAGTACCCATATGGGATGGCTTCATTGCAGGTAAAGGATTAGCCTACATACCTGCCCTTTCTGTTTTTATGTGAGCACTTGCATAAGCTTTTCTCTGAACACTACTTTTGCATCTTTTGCATTAGTCCACAGGCTTTTTTTTTTCTTTCTTTCTTGAAAATCAGAGCAAGGAGGAGGGAGAAAGTGAGGAGAGAGTGAGAGACAGACAGAGATTTTGCATCCACTGCTTCACTCCCCAGGTGGTTGTCATGGCCAGCAGAGGGCCTGGAGAAGCCAAGAACCAGGAACTTTTTCTGTGTCCCCTTGTGAGTGGCAGAGGCTTAAGCAGTTGGACCATCCTCTGCCATTTTCTCAGGCACATTAACAGGGAGCTGGATTGGAAGTGGAACAGCCAGGACTCAAACCAGTGCCCATATGAAAAGCCTGTATTACAGGTGGCAGTTTTACCTTCTAAGCCACTCACAACTCCAGCACCTTTTCCCTCAGGTTTTGATATGTTGTGCTTTAGTTTGTACTTGTTTGAAGAAATTTTCAAATCTCTCAATTTGATTCAATTTTTTTTTCAGGAGTATATTGTTTAGTTTCCATGTATTTTTAAAGTTTGTGTTGTTCTTGATATCTGATTTTATTCATTTGTGATTTGAGAAGATACATGATATGGTTTCTACTTTGCAAAATCTATTGAGGCTTGGAGCTGGTACCATGGCTCAATAGGCTATTCCTCCACCTGCAGGCACCATTGTTCCATATGGTTACCAGTTAGAGTCCCGGCTTCTCCACTTCCCAGCCAGCCCCCTGCTTGTGATCTAGGAAAGCAATGGAGGATGGCCCAGATCCTTGGGCCTCTGCACCCATATGGGAGACCTGGGTGAGTCTTCTAGCTCAGTCTGGGCATTGTAGTTATTTGGGGAATTAACCAGTGGATGGAAGGTCTTTCTGTAAATCTGTGTTCCAAATGAAAATAAATATTTAAAAAATTTATTGAGACCTTTTTTGGTCTAATATACGTCCTCTCCTATGAGGATGTGTTCTCTGTAGCTGCTGGTGAAATGCTCTTTCAGTGTCTGTTTAGTTCCTTTGCCCTGCAGAATGGTTTAACTCGGCTAGATCTTCCATAAATTTCTTTCTGGATTATCTGGCCATTGATGTCAGTGGAGTATAAAAATTCCCCACTATTATTGTATTGGAGTCTGTTTCTCCTTTCTCCCTTCATATCTAAAAATATTTGCTTTAAGTAGTATCTTTAATTGTTTTTTATTTAAAGTCTTTTATCTGTTATGAGTATAGCTTACTCTACCGCATTTTTTTTTTTTTGGTTTCCATTTGCATGTTTCTTGGCAGTATTTAGTTGAAACTATGCATTAGAAGGAGAGGGAGTGGACAAAAAGCGATTTCTTCCATCCATTAATTGTCCAGGGGGCTGCAAAACAGCCAAAGTTGGCCAAACCAAAAACCATGAGTCAGAATCCATCCTGGTTCCGCACATGGGTGACAGAGGTCAACAAATGAAAGTTATCCCACTTCCCACAGGGCATGTAAGGGTGATGCTTGGGCTTGTGCCCTGCACCACATGCTGGGAGACACAAAGCCTTCCTCAGGTCTAATTCTCTTGGATTTGTAATGGACCACTGCGGAACCCCAGGAAGCTGATGATATGTCTTTGGACATACCGGTTGAATGAGCAGGGACCTGATGCTGATGACCAGAATTCCCACAGCTGCTGGGTGCAGGAGGTCTGCTGTCTGTCCAGGAAGGTGCCCTGTCTGTTCTGGCAGATGCTGGTAGAAGTGAGGCTGCTTCTCTCAGATTAGAGTCTGGCAGATGCTCTATTGCAGCAGCTTAGAGCCTGTGCTTTGGGGGACAGAGGAAAGCAGTATAGGTTTCTCTTCTGGAGAGAAATGGTCACTCAGCCCTTAGTCAACTCTCCAGGCAGGATTTAAAGTTGACAAGGGCTGTGAAATTCTCCACTGTTAGGGCCTATCAGTCTGTGATAGGGGCAGTAGGGAGTGTTGGTGACTATGGCCTTAAAATGTTAACAGGATGCCATCCACTGGCCAGGGACCCAGCAGAAAAGCTGTCGGGGCCTGCGCTGTGCTTCCTTGCTTTCTTTCTCTCCCACATAGTTTCTCCCTCTGCTGGCTTCAGTGTTCTGCCCCTTCTTTATTGAAATTATCTCTTACTCAGCCCCTTGCAAGAGAGGTCTTTTCTTTGTTGTTTTGCTGTTCATTGCTGACCAAGATGAGTAAGGTTTTTCTTTATTCAGCCATCTTAGTCTCCATTCCAGTTGCCTGAAACTTGAAATCCTTTTTCTACCATGTCAGTTAAGAACGTTGGAAACATCATCTCCTTTGTCCAGGCTTACTGTTGTCTTGCCCTGAGCTCCTCTAATGGAGGGCAACTTTGACTGTGTTGTTATGGCTTCTGTGCTTAATGGGTCCCCTCTGGCAAGGTTTTCTTCTGAACGACTTATGGCCTTGTTTTCATGCCAGTTACCTTTACCAAATCTATACTGAGCCATCATGTGACCGTTTAGGCCTTCCTCTAAATGTCAGAGTTAAAGAGAGAGAAAACAGGGTATATGCCTGAGAAAGAATCTTCCATACACTGCTTTAGTCCTGGGATGTCCACAGTGCCTCTCACGCAGCCAGGCTGATGCCAGGAGCTTCATGCAGATCTCCCATGCAGGTGACAGGGGCCCAGGCCCTTGGGCCATCTTCACTGCTTTTTCCAGGCTGGATAGCAGGGAGTTGGATTGTAAGTGCAGCTGCCAGGATTTACATTGATGCCCATGTTGGATGTCACCATCACAGGTGGTGGCTTTGCCTTCTGTGCCACAATGCTAGAAAACAATGTTTTTAAAAACACTTATGGTGTTAGAGCCAAAAGTACCTAAGATACTGTCAAGCTCAGCACCCTTATTTCCTTTTTTTGTCTGCCTCCCCACTTTCCCTCTCTTTTGGTAATAGCCTTAATGGGAAATAATGTCCATACCAAGTAATTCACCATTTTACATTCTATGATTAAATGGTTTTTAATACAGCCAAGGTTCTACAAACCTCATCCTGTATCAATTTTAGAACATTTCATTAGCCTAAAAAGGAACCATAGCTCTAGCTATCTCTTCCCAATGCCTTCAGCATTGAAAATCACTAATCTGCTTTCTATTGCTGTGACTTTACCAATTCAAAGCATTTCACATACATAGAACTATGCAGTTTAACTAGCCCTGTGATTGTCTAAAGAAAATGTGAAGCCTGAAAAATTAACTTTTAGTTTCTGTGTCATCTTTACCACAATAATAGTTTCCAGATTCTTGATTTTATGGACTAGTGAAATAATTTTGTTTGTTGTAGCCAGCATCTAAGACAATTCTCACTTATCCTTGCCTCCTGATCTTCACACCATGGTCTGGTTAGCTTCTGTGTCGCACTTGCTGACCAGTGGCAGGGAAAGAAACATCACTTTTGAAGTTAAGTTCTGAATGGTGCTGTGACTTCTGTCACAGTTGCTTCAGTTCTCTTGATCACAAGTTGTGGGGCAAGCCATGTCGTGATTATCCTTGAGGTGAACTCCATGTAGAGAGAAACTGAGGCCTTGGTCAGTAGCATCTGAAGGGTCTGGGCTTTGTACCTGCAGGTATGTGAGTGAACCATCTTGAAAACAGCTTCTTGAATTTGCTCAAACTGCAGCTGGCACCTTGCCAGCTCTTAGGAGACACTCTCCTGAGAGCCAGAACCACCTAGCTAAACTGCTTCTGGATTCTTGCTCCTCAAAAGCTGTGTGAAGTAATAAATACGTATGTTGTAAGTAATCATTTGTTTCAAAGGCAGATCTATAGAGAGAGAAAGAGGAAGGGAGAGACAGAGATCTTCCATCTGATGACTTACTCCCCAAATGGTTGCAGTGGCCACAGCGGGGTGCTTCCGAAGCCAGAATCCAGAAGCTTCTTCCAGGTCTCCCAGGTAGGTGCAACAATCCAAGCACCTGAAACATCTTCCGTTTCTTTTCTGGGGACATTAGCAGAAAGCTGTATGAGAAATGAAACAGCTAGGACTCAAACTGGCATCTATCTTGAATGTGGGTGTCACGGGCAGAGATTTTACCAGTCAAACCACAGCACCGAGTGTGTGTGTTTTAAATGATTATGCTTTGCAGTAGTTTTATTACACAGTAGTGGATAACCAATATAGGAGGGTTATGGAGGAATAACATATAGTCATATGCTACATAATAATAGATCACATTAACATGGGATCTGGAAGCAAGCCTGATGTGTCTCTTGCTCACTGTGTCTCGTTACAACCCATTTCTCCTGGTGCTTGATTTAATCTTGTGCTATTTTGTTTATCATGTGTCCAGTTGTCTTCTATGAAATGGAAAGGTTATAACCGTAAGCCATTCCAGTCTGAAAATTTTGAGATTCATAATGAGCTTTGGATATTATTCTGTTCTCCTATACTGCTTGCCCACAAAAAAGAGAGATAATAGCCAAGAAATATTTTAAAAGGGCAAATCTTATCACAACAAGGATAGCTGATTAGCCAGGAAGGGAAAGAGACCAAACGACCAGGTGGAGGAACATGTTCCTTGTCTTCTGACTCTGATGACCCATGTCTAACCTCCACGCTTCCTGTCAGGGAATCAGCCGGTAATGGAAATGTCCCAAAGCAGTGAAGTCTCCTTTGAGAGACAAATGCATCTGTCACTCATGGCTGAGCTGGTTAGGTGACAAATCATAATTATTTTCAGTGTTCATATAAAACGGTGCAGTTTGATCCTTCTCAGTGACAGGAGGATTGAAAAATTAGAGGGGAGGGGAACAGGAGAAAGTAAATTACGGTTTTATAATGGGAAAAATTCCAGCCCTGTCAAAGCAAGTTGCCAGGTGTTTTCTTAGAATTCTCTTGCCTTTGTGTTCTGAGATTGCACAGACACCAAACTCCTTCCATAAGGTCGGTAATAAGAACAATACATTATAGAATTTTAAAAGTGTATTTATTTTGTCAGAGCATTTTTAGTCATGAGAAGCCACATGAATAAGTAGAAAATATTGTAAGAAAAAAAAAAAAAAGAAACATGTTCGTGATTGTTACAAAAATTTTCCTTAGAAAATAAAATAGGTAAAGTCAATGAATTTCTTTGTAACCCAAACAAGGGAGATGAATTGCATTGTTCAGGCAACACTACTTTCCTATTAGAATCAAAACAGTGTAAACGTATTTTTAAAAAGGCTCAAGAGTTAGGTCCTCTGTGTTCACTTCGGCAGTATGTCCCTCAGCAACTTCTTTTACCTCAGTTTCCACTTCTGTATAAAATGGACTTAATAGTAGTTGCTGTTCCAGCAAGTTATAAGGACAAATTAGCTTGTCTTTGTAAAATTCCTGACCCATTCTAGCAACAAATATAAATATCTTTGGGAATTACTGTAAAATTCATTTTCTTCTACAGGGATTTTGAGAAACTTCAACAACTTAGTATAAATTCTGAAAAGCATTTTGAATTTTGGCCACTTGGGTTCAAAACAATTGCATCAAATTGTGAATTGTTAACTAAAAAATTCAGGCTAGTCACATTTACTTATGAATTACCTGTCATTGGAGATGAAGCACTTTGATGAGATTGTTAGGCATCCAGGGAAAGGATTCTGAAGGCAACCCATCTCACGGATTAGGAAGGTGGGAATCTCTTCCCTTTGCTAGATGAATTTCAGTTATTTGTGTATGGCAACTGCAAGAGAGTTGTGTTCAGCCTTTGCTTACATAACTGCCTACAACATTCACCCTCCTGCTTGTTGGTTTTTCCGCCTCCTCTACCGACTGTGCTGTGTTTCCCTTCTGAGATTTTAGATATTTGTTCCCCGCCAAAACTTCATCCTTTCCCAAGCCACAGACTCCATAAGCATTCACTGGCCAACTTGGCCTTTCAGTTTTGAAGTCTGGTAGACTCCCAAACTTGAAATGCCTAGAAACGAACTCTTGACCTCCCTCCACTAACCATCTCCCCACATTAAAGTAAAAACCACTGAACACTTTCTCTCCATCCTTCCCCACATCTTTCTATCTTTCTATCTTTTAAGATTTATTTTATTTTTATTGGAACAGCAAATATACAGAGAGTAGGAGATACAGAGAGAAAGCTCTTCCATCTGCTGGTTCACTCCCCACGGACCTGAGCCAATCTGAAACCAGGAGCCAGGAACTTCTTCAAGGGTGCAGGGCCCCAAGGCTTTGGGCGGTCCTCAACTGCTTTCCCAGGCCACAAGCAGGGAGCTGATAGGAAGTGGAGCAGCAGGGACACAAACTGGCACCCATATGAAATCCTGGCAAATGCAAGACGAGGACTTAAGCCACTAAGCTGCTGCACCGGGTGCCATCTTTCCATCTTTTCATTTTGGCCACCTGACTAGAGAGCCAGCATGTCACTGTTGATACAGTGAAAAACTCTCTTGTTGGGACTTTATTTCCACTTTTTACTTTTTTCAAGCCATTTTCTCCAATATGATTATTAAAATAATAATAATATAACAGCAACAACAATAATAATAAACGTATACCATTTGTATTTTTGTTGTAGTTGGAGTAAAATTCAAGCACCCTGCATAGGCACCTATAACAACCTTGTCCACTTCTCCAGACTTATTCTGACCCCTTTTCTGCCTTGCCTGTTCTGTCCACAGCACGCTGACCACCTTTCAGTGTCATGAATAGTGTGGTTTGTTCCTACCTGCAAACCTTTGCACATTCTCTTCCCCTTCCCCCAAACTGGAAATGTTATTATGGCTGGGTGTATCTTTTACATGTTAGTTTTAATTTAAAGCTTCAAAGAATCAATTCCGAATCACCCAAAAGACTTCGCACTCCTTTGATTTTCCTAGTGTTGTTTATATTCCCATTATAGCATTTATTTGAAGTGGTAATTTTTGTATACCTAATTGTATGAAGGCATATCGTATATTTCATGGAAATGGAATTAAAGGTTGCTTATTTTGATGCAAAAAAATTGAAATCTTTACATAGTGTTTCCATGATATGCTTTATTATTATTATTATTATTATTATTATTATTTTGATACAGTTTCATAGGCTCTGAGCTTCCCCAAACCCTCCCCCCATATTGAATTCCTCCATATTGTTACCGTAGTACAGATCATAACCAGTCATGATTCCTTCATTGCGGGCATGGACCATGTGAAGAGTCCAGAATCTTATTGTCCAGACAAATTCAACAGTTTCATTGGGAGATCATCCTTGGTCTGAAAGTAGGGCTGGCAGGATCTCATCTCCTCCAATGAGATACCACTACACAACTTCAACAACAGGAAGAAACAAGGAAATTAATGAATTTTTAACACCCCTTGTATATTTTTTTTCTGTTTGCTGCTGCACTCACAGTACTATGAAAAGGGGCAGGTACAAAGCATGCACTAAGCAAATATTTGCAATGTTTATTGAATGAATAATAAATCGTATAAGTTTGCAGGATTCTTTATTAGCTTGCCTTCGGATCTATCCACGACACACAGGGATTGTTTTAGAAAGGTAGCAGGAGGGCCCGGCGCGGTGGCGCAAGTGGTTAAGGTCCTCGCCTTGCACGCCCGGGAGCCAATGTGGGCGCCGGTTCTAATCCCGGCAGCCCCACTTCCCTTCCAGCTCCCTGCTTGTGGCATGGGAAAGCAGTCGAGGACGGCCCAAGGCTTTGGGACCCTGCACCCGCTTGGGAGACCCAGAAGAGGCTCCTGGCTTCTGATCGGCATAGCACCGGCCGTTGCGCTCACTTGGGGAGTGAATCATTGGACGGAAGATCTTCCTCTCTGTCTCTCCTCTCTGTATATCTGCCTTCCCAATAAAAAAAAATAATAAAAACAAATCTTTTTAAAAAAAAAAAAAAAGAAAGAAATGTAACAGGAATTAATGTAACAGCACTGAATTCTAGTGTTAAGCCAGCAGCATCAGCAGCATCCAGTAAAGGCGCCAGTTCAAGTCCTGGCTGCTCTACTTCTGAACCCTGCTAATGCACCTGGGAAAGCAACAGAAGATGGTCCAACTTCTTGGACTCCCCCACCCATGTGGGAGACCCAGAATAAGCTTCTGGCTACTGGCTTCGGACTGGCCCAGTCTCAGCCATTGTGCCCATTTGGAGTGTGAATTAGTGGATGAAAGATTTCTCTCTGTGTCTGTGTTTTTCTCTTTGTAACTCCACATTTCAAGTAATTTTTTTTAAAAGAAAATTATCTTAATAGAATGTAAAGTGACAAACTTTCAAAAAAGCTAGACTCAAAAGAGTTGCTGGTATTAACTGGTAAATTGAAAGTGAGCTTTACATCTCCAAAGGACATTGAATAACTAGACACTGGATGTTGAGCAAGCGTAGATACTTGTACTGTTGTCCTGTTGCCGCAATAACAAATGACCACAAATGGAGCAGCTTAAAACATGACATTTGTTACTTCAGTTTCATTGTTTCAGGAATATAGACCTTAATTAGATGGATCCTTAGCCCAGGGTCTTACCAAGCTGCAGTCGAGGGGTTGGCCAGGCTGCATTGGCATCTAGAGAAACTGGAAAAGATTTCACTTCTGAGCTCATTTTGGTTGTTGACTGGATCCTTTTCCTAGTGGCTATCTGTCTGAGAGTCCCAACATTTTGGTAACTATTAGCCAGAGACCACTCTTGGGTTTTCTCATAGCCATCCAGAGTTCCTTGACACGTGGGCTTCTTCAACATGACTGCTTACATTAAGACAGGAGCATTACCCCTATTTACGCTGCCATGTGATCAAATCACAGGAATGACATTCTGTCCTCTTTGCCCTAGTCTGTTTATAAGGAAATCACAGGTATTGCTTACTCCAAAGGGGAAAGGATGACATGAGAAAGAATGCTAGGGACTAAGTGTCACTGAGGCTCGCCAAGGATCTCACTGCTCTAGTAATTTGTGAGAAGTGTCAGTTTCCCAAGAGAAACACATAAAGAAGACAGACTGCTTGTTCCTCCTATTTCTTCTCAAAGTGTGAGGGCAGAGAAAAGTTTTTCAACTAAAATATAAGAAAAAAGTTATTTCTTTGGGTCCAGCACAATGGACCAGTGGCTAAATCCTTGCCTTACCTTGCATGCACTGGGATCCCATATGGGTGCCAGTTCTTGTCTCAGCTGCTCCACTTCCCATCTAACTCCCTGCTTGTGGCTTGGGAAAGCGGTGGAAGATGACCCAAAACCTTAGGACCCTGCACCCACATGGGAGATCCAGAAGAAGTTCCTGGCTTCTGGCTTTGGATCAACTTAGCTCTGGCCATTGCAACTCCTTGGGGAGTGAACCAGCTGACAGAACATCTTTGTCTCTGTTTCTCCTTCTCTGTAAACCTGCCTTTCCAATAAAATAAATAAATCTTTTTTAAAAATTATTTCTTCATTTTGAAACACAAACTTATTTAAAATAAACTACTGCTTCTAAACTAAGACTTACTCTATCAAACTGTTCCCCTTGTTGGTTGGAAGGGCAAGCAAGTCCCCAGTATCTCGTTTTATTTTTGGGACAACTGTTAAACCTAATTCTCAGCATTAATAGAAGAATCCAAAAAATTGGAACTGCTAGAAATTTGCCAATAGTTGTTCCTCCCTTTATCCAGTTTTGTTGGTACCTACCATTTACTAAAAAGCACGCTGTTGGAGCATCAAATGTTAAACAAAATCTAAGCCGGTAAACACACAGAGATCCTCACAGAAACGAGGACTCAAACAGAGGCGGATTAAAACAATATTCTGATTGAGAGCTTGCTGTGGTCCAGGGTACAGCAAGCAACCAAATGTACTTATTTATTTACCGCTGAACACATTGTGTGCACCAGATGATACTGAGTACAGAACATAAGGACAGGACTGGCATGAGGGAAGAGTTTTGAAGTCCGGTCTCATTCCCATCAATGCCATAGGGTAGGTGAGGAGTAACTATTGCAGGTCATGTGGAGCACCTGGGCTCTCTGATGCATTGATCGTGGAGACACTTCACACAGAGAAAAGGAAACCTTACCTTTGTGAGTCCTTGAAAACACACTGATGTGGAGCCCATGGAGCCAGTACCAGCCTCAGCTCTAATTGAGAAAAGTTCATTGTCTATGGTGATACTGGGCTGGAAGCCCATTCATGTCTGACTGCATGTGTGGCCACAAATGTGTATATGTATGTGAGGATGGAAAATATGTTCTTAAAACATACTTGGAAGAATTGACTGGGAGCTTATTTCTACATTTTGTGAAGAAAAGGCTTTTATGTTACTTTGCATTAATATCCCTTTTATCAGTAACCTCTGCCCCTCAAACAGTTCCAGCGCTGGGCTGCCTGTGCATTAGAAGGGGATGTGTGTCTCCTCTCCCTGCCTAAGACAACCACAGTTACAGACTAGATTTTTTGCACACTGTTTTAATTTTATTAGAAGGAAAATTCTCTCTTGTGGCTAAATCTTTACACTCTAAATTTTTCTAAAATCCACTTTTATGCTTAAGCTATAAATCTAAAAATAGGTTTACAGTGGAAATGTTGACTTTTTTGTATTATGTGTGGTCAAAATGTGTAGCTAATTGATGTGCATCTGTTCACGCATGTGTCATGAGCCGAGATTATGTTTTTAACGCAGTGACCACACATTGGATGGGAAGGTGTGGTCTAGTTCAGATGTATTAATGTTTTCTCTGTTTATGGTAAGTTAGATAGTTCAAGGCATTGGTTTGCAAAAGTATATGGCAAGGCAATTGTTTAAAATTTATGTGTTTTCCCTTAGCCAATCCTGCTGCTGTCTTTCCTCTTCCATATCAACCTGTATCCACTAGAGGACATGAGAGTACCTGCTAGAAGACAGGATGAAAATTGCACTAGATTTACTAAATTTAAACACTGGACTGGTACAGTAACAGATGGAAAAGACTCATTTTTTTAAGCTTTGTAATTCACAAAAAAGTCACATGTTTTGTTTAAATTTCAGTCATTACAGGAAACTCTAAAGACAGGATCAGGATGTTATATTGGTAAATAGGATTGAAACCCAAACAAACAGCTAACTAACAAGTGTGTATCTAGCTGCATGCTCTTTTCATTAACTGCTGTCCCCCCACATGATTTAGTGAAGTTATGCTGAAAATGATTCTGAATTTGAAAATTACTTTCCATATGAAAGAACTTTGAGCATCAGAAGGTGAAATAGCTGGAGAGGACAGCTAGCGCATTTCCGTTCCAGTGTGCAAAGCTCAGGAGCATTTTGAATTGTGTACCCCAGCTCCAGAAGTATGAAACCAGAGGAGCAGAAGCAGTGCTGGGCATCACCCCCTTGAAAATGATTATCTGGCCCAATCATTTAGACAGGTTGAGCCCTCCTATCCTTTCAGTTCTTTTTAAAAAGTCTGCTCTACACACACACACACACACACACACACACACATACACACACACACAGAGGCTTAGGTTATATAGTGTTTACTGATAATCTTTGCCTTTTATGGAATACTGACATGTCAGCTATACCTTTTGCAGCATTTTTTTTAAGATTTATTCATTTTTATTGGTAAGTCAGATTTACAGAGAGAAGAAGAGACAGAGAGAGAAAGCTCTTCCATCCTCTGGCTCACTCCCCTAGTGGCTGCAATGGCCAGAGCTGAGCCAGTCCCAACCCAGGAACCAGGAGATTCTTCTGAGTCTCCCACGTGGGCACAGGATCCCAAAGCTTTGAGCCATCCTCTACTACTTTTCCAGGCTACAAGCAGGGAGCTTGATTGGAAATGGGTCAGCTGGAGTACGAACTGGCACCCATATGGGTTCCTGGCACATGCAAAGTGAGAATTTTTGCTGCTAGGCTACCTTGCCGGGCCCCTGCAGTATTTTTTTAATGGTTACTCTAGGGGTTTTTTGACCTTTTCACAGACAACAGTCATTAGCATTGTGTCATGTCACCATGTTCCTTGGGCGTGAGCGCCTTTATTCTACAATACTATGTTGTCATTTTTACTTTAATAATCATGTCATTTACATAAAGTTAGGATACATACACATGATTTTATATTCATCCACATGTTTTCCACCTGTTGCCGGTTTTCTTTCATCTGAAAAATTCCATTGAGCATTTTTTAGTGCATGTCTGTTTGCCAGTGAGTTCTCTTTTATATAAAAATGCCTGTAGTGTTGTTCCTCTGTGTAGAATGTGTCTGTTCTCTATTTCTCTGGTTTTCTCTTGATCCAGCAGTGTGACTGGAATGCTCCAAAGTGAGGTTTTCTTTTCCCCTGTATGTTCTAGTGGGTCCTTCCTGGGATTTACTGGGCTTCTTTTGTCAGCACATTTTGTTTGAAAAAAGAAAAGAAAAAGTGGGGGTTGGGAGAGGAGCCAGTGTTATGGAGCAGTAGGTTAAGCCTTCCTGCCTGCTCCACTTTCTATCCAGTGTCCTACTTAGTGTGCCTGAGAAGGCCATCCACATGGGAGACCGGATGGAGTTCCGGGCTCAGAGCTTCAACCCAGAACAGTCATAGATGTTGCGGCCATTTGAAATGTCAAATAGCTGATGGAAGAGAACTCGCTGTCTTTTTCAGTTATTCTCTTTCAAATGAATGTGAGTTTTCTTTAATGAGATTCGATTGTTGTTTCTGCCCTGACCTATTTTTTCTCAGGATTCTATTTGCACAGATACGTATTTTGATCTTATTCTTCACGTCACTTGAATCTCTCTGACTTACGCCCCCGCTCACCCTTTTTTGTTGTCTGTTCTGATAGGATCATTTCTGCTGATCCCTCTTGTTTTCATTTGTTATTTTTTTCCCTTCACCAGTTCACTGTTACTTATGTTTCGTGAATTTTCTCATTTCAGATACTGTATTTCTTGATTTATTTTTTGTTATTTATGATAGCTTCCATTTCTTGGCTGCTGTATATTTTCTTCGTTCATTTCTGGCACTATTTTAGAGTCGTCCTGGAGCTGTTTTATAGTTCTTGTTCTAGTTCTATACTCTAGTTCTACCAATGTAGCCGTCCTGGGTTGGATTTGGTTGAATGACTGATCCCTGCTCCCATTAGTCTGCTGTGGGTCACATTTCCCTGTGTGGCTGTTCGTCTACTTGAGTTTCATTGTCTGGTGAACTGAGTTATATTGTTGAGAATGTAAATTTTGTGGTCTTCCTCCAAAGAATGGCTGTCAAATAATTTACTATGAGAACAGATTGATTCTTACAGGCTTTTAAAAATACTTAAGAGCAGATTAATTAATATTAACAACAAAATTAAACAAATGTGGCCTATTCTCCCCGTATAAGCATGGCCTCTCATGTTATCAACATACCAAACCAAAGTGGCACATTGGTCACAATCTGTGAATCTGTACACATCATTATCATCCATACCCATAGTTTACATTAGGGTTCAATGACATTCACCATACTTTGAAACTGCAGGTCACACCAATATTTCTTTCCCTCCCATTTTTGCTGTCTTCTGTGCTCTGTTCCTGAAAACTTTACTGTCTGCATAGTTTTACCTTTTCCAGAATGTGATAGAATTGAAATCACATATTATGTAGCCCTTTCACTTTTGCTTCTTTTGATTAGTATCATGTATGAAATGTTCTTCCCTGTCTTCGTGAATTAATAGCTTTTTTTGTTTGTGCTAAATTATATTCTATTGTTTAGATGTGCCAAACTTTTTCGATCCGTTTGCCTGCTGATGGGCATCTTGCTTGCTTCTGTGATTTGGAAATTATAAATGAAACTGCATGAATTACATTTGAAATTCAGTTGTATAAATACCAAGGAGCACAGTTCCAGGGCATTACCAAGTGTATACTTATAGGAATTCCTTTTGCTTTTCATACTTGCCAGTGTTTCATGTTGACAGTGCTTTGGATTTTCCAGTTTATTCTCATATCTCTCTATATATATATATTAAGATTTTTTTTATTTGAAAGAAATTTTAATGGAGAGATAGAGACAAAGAGTGAGATCTTTTATCCACTGGTTCACTTCCCAAATGGCCACAACAGCCAGATCTGAGCCAGTATGAAGCCAGGAGTCAGAAGCTTCTTCCAGGTCTCCTGTATGGGTGCAAGGAGCTGGATAAGAAGTGAAGCAGCTGGGACACAAACCAGTGCCCATATGGGATGCCAGTGCTTGCAGATGGAAGATTAATGTGCAATACCACTGCACTACCTTCGTGGTAGTCAAGTCCTGAAAGATTAATTTTTATTATTTAGTCTTCCCCAGCTGTAGGCACCTGCCTAAGTTGCTTTGTACTTATGCAAGTGTTACACTGCTAAAAGAAAAGCAGCTAAGGCTGAGGGGCATTCTGGGCCTGGTTAATGTCAAATTTGTATTAACTAAACCAGTGTGCCAGCATAGTTGTTTCTTCTTTTTTAGATAAGTGGAGAAGACAGGGAACACCAGGCTGGGATATGCCACCCCAGCCCCCAAGTAGGGGGCGCTGAAGATTGCTGAGGGAAAAGGGCTTGGAACATATTCACATAAGAACTGCCAAGGGTATTTTTGACAGGGGAGGAATAACTTCCATAGAGCTAGCCATTCCATTCACAGGTAGGTGAGAGGGCTGAGATGGAGTGTTTAGAGAAGGGAAGCTGGAAGGTATGTCTGGGCCAGGCCATGGCACCTGCCTATCTGGAAAATCTGGACTGGGCTAAATAGCATCACCCAAGGCCCACTGACTCATGGATAAGTAGGGGCTAAGGAACATGCCTGGCTGTATTAGGCCACTGTACTTGCCCATGTGTGTCTGAGCAGGAGGTGTGCCACATCAGGCTCAGCTGTAGCACCCAGTAGAATATGAGAACCAGATCAAAGGGTAGATTCTGTAGGGGACTGATGGGCTTGAATCTGTGGGACTGCACTGGTTGGTGTGGTGAGCTGAGGTGGTCACTCTCTGAGCCAGGCTGATCCACTGAACTCACCTGACACATTAGCCAGGGCTGAGAGGAAGCTGGGCAGGGCCAGGCTGTACCTCCTGCTGTAGAGAACAGTAGCTGGGGTAGGCGGGGAGGGCAGAAAGAAGCCCAGGCCAGTCATTTGTTTGGGCCAGATACAGAGACAGGTAGGATTGGACTATTCGCATGCATGAAATCAAAATAGGGTGTGAGCCATCCCCAGTTGGACTAGGCTGCAACACTGGCTAGTGAGAGCTGAGACTGCAAATGGGCCATGCTGGGCTGGGTTGAATCATATGCCGGCACACAAAAGATTCAGTAATGCAAGTGGCCCTGGTAGGAGAATTTAGGGGACTCCCCTACTAGGTTAAAGCTTCCATTGTAAGTGTAAGAGCCAGGGCTGGGGCAGACCAGCTGGACAAGGCTGTAGCATATGTTGGCATATGGTTAGGCTAATTTTGATAACTGACCAGATTTGGCTAAGATTCAGCACCTGCTGACACTCACAAGAGCCAGAATGAGTATGGGACAGGCCAGGTATTACTGCAGCTACCACCAGTTCATGTGAGAGCCAGGTCTGGGGTATATCAGGTTGGACTAGACTGTAGAGAGTCGGAATGGGTACAGGCCAATCAGGCTGGGCTGCAACACCCACCAGCACATGTGGAAATCCAGAACTGGGAGCTGCCTTGTTCAGGGAACTTGGAGAACTCCCCTGCCAGGCTGTAGCTCCCACTAGTGAGTGAAAGAGCCGGAGCTGGGACCAGGCTAGGCTAGGCTGTAGCACCCATTGGCGTATGTGAACTCAGTGAACCAGGACTGGGGTTGGACCATCCTCAATTGCTGATGCTTGTGCAGTGGTCGTCATGTGCAGAGGCACACAGGGGACGTGACAACCAGCTCATCTAAACTGACAGAGATCATTGAGTGCCTTGTCAGAGAATGGAAAGCAGAACAGGTGGGACCACTCTCCTGGCCAAGCTTTGCAACATGTTTCTGGGCCTCTGGATACACTAAGGTGGACTTGGTTAGCCAATAACCTTAGAAAGGTTTTTCTAAACTCTGGTGCAAGAAAGCCAGACTAACAAGTCAGAACTATCAAAACCACTCAAGTAAAAACTTCAGAACATTCTTCCCCCGACATCACGGTCTGTAAGGGGTCATCGGAGTACCATCCTCCTATCCCCAGGTGTTGATGTAATGTAGAAGCAAGGAATAACCCCCTCCTCTGCCATCCCTGCAGACACAGGAGAAAAAATGGAATCATTTGTCCCATCCATCTTTATTCATACCTTAACCCTCCCTACTCTGATTGGTGACTTACATGGGGGGAGGGGCATACTCTTCTCAACTAGGTAAAGAATGTTAAATATCAATCAAATCTGAAAAAGGGATTCAGTTTTTTACAGGGCTTATTGAGTGATTGTCCAGGACCTTTCTGTCTGGTTCGCTCACACAACCAGTTTACATGGAACAGTGCTTTAAGTTCTTGCAATTTGAGTATGCAGTAAGTGTACCTTCCCTCAAAGGGAGGGAAATTGGCAGTGAGAATCTCCCTGCGTTGTTTTTCCCCTGTGAATTGATCGCTGGATATACTGCAAGTCTATTGCCAGGGTTGGAAAAAAATTCCCTCTCCTGCTTAAGGCCTAATGGCCTTTGCCATTTTAATTCCAGCATCCCATGAGCACAGTGAGTTATTGATTATGTGGTTTCTTCACTTAAAAAGTAAGTGTTCTGCTGGTTTTTGAAGAGTGTGCTTTTAAAGGATTGTGCTTATGAAAAACTCCATTTCAAGATTATTTGTTCCATTTTAGCTAATGATCTGTGCTGAGTTAAAACTAAAACAGGTTGTAAATTCTTACACGAAGTATTTCTCCAGTTCTTAATATTGTTCTGGTCTTTAAAAGGGGAAGTATATAAAGAGTTCCTGTGTACTGTAGTTGAAGAATGGAGGAGGAGCTTTTCTTAAGTACAACTGTCTTCCCTTTCTTCCATCAGTTCTATCTTTCCTGGGTCATTCAGTATACCATCTCTTGAATGACTCTTAAACTGTCACGTATCATTCAAGGAAAAGGACATACAAGAGATCAAACTGGTTTTCCTTAAAATCAAGCAGACTTTCCCTGTAAAGCTTTTTTACATCTTTAATTTCTGACTTCATTGTGTATTTAGGTAATAGGAAGGGGCAGGAAGGGATATGCGAGAAATGCAGAATACAAGACTCAAGTTGGAATCAGGGAATAAATATGTTTAGCGTGGAATATGTATAGTAAAATTGTGTTGCCATAGAAGCTGTAGTCCACAGCATTGTTTCATCTGAAAAGACATATTTGTTTTTAATAATTGTGAGGCAACATTACTGCTTCAGAACAAAATAATTAACACAGTATTTTAATGTGCAGTTGTTTGGAGATTTGTATTAGTAATAATAAAAACATGTATTCTGACCTCAAAAAGCTGACCAGTATAAATGACTGCTTATATTTCTTAAAAAAAAAAAAAACTCAAAAAATAAGGAAATATAGAATAACCTAATATGTTTCCTTAATTTGAAAGTCTGCTCATACAGTTCCAAAAACTTGCTTTAAAAAAAAAAAACAGTTGGGTAACTTCTTTTTAAAAATGGAATAGTTCATTTTTCCTGGTGTTTAGTCCTTGAGAATCATTAGCATAGTCGTCTTGTAACAATGACTGCCAACAGTTGGTGTGTCACATCTGAGCTTTCAGCAGATCATGAAGACATGGACCCATCTGATTTATCCTATACGTTCAACACCTAGCACAACTAGCACAGTGTCTGGCTCGTAGTAGTTGCTTAGAAAATGTCTGTAGAAAGGTGAAATGAATGCTTCTAATGTCAGACATGCTTATGGGGACAATACAGAACTTTGCTTAATATTCCCTCTCAAATGTATGTATGATATTTGCTTTTAGAAAATAGTGTTCATCCTTTAGTACTTTCCTAAGCAAGAATTTGGGGAAGAATATAGGCAAAATCCATGATTACAGCCCACAGCAGCGATTTTTAAATTTTTTCTAGTAAAGTAGGTGTTAAAAGAATAGCTAGTATAATTTTAGAGGAATTAAATATTTAACTAGTGTGTTATCTTAGGTGTGTGGTTTTTTGGGGGTGGGGAAGATGTTTTGATGAAATGGTGTGTCTACCACTTGTTTGTGGTAGTTCACAGTTCATGGCATGGCTACACCGTAATTTATGAATGAGTCTTCTCTGGGTATAGGTTTAGAATGTGTATATGTGCACATGCACACACACCTACCTTTCCGTACATGTCTTGCTGTTTCCTCAGAGTAAATTATAAATACACATACTGTATACAATCACATATGCGTTTCGTTGTGCATACCCAGTTGAGTGCTGTTTTAGAGGCAGCTTATGACCATGCCTGGCAATAAAAGCTCAAGGATTTACATATTGTTGTCTTCATTGCCTACACTTCATTGCCCAAAGTAAAGTGACTGCTTTGGTTAAAATAAATACGTTAGTGAACACAAAGTGGCTTGAACAATAAAGGAATTTATTATTCCTTATCAAACAGCTGGTAAATTTCATTGAAGGAGGAAAGGAAGAGTGAGTCCATAATTATTAATTCAAGAGCTTCATGAAGAACTGCTTTCTCACATCTATCACTTGCCATGCTTAGTGAGCCCGCTGTTCCCTGAACTAGTCACACTGCACGATACAGTGCTTACCCTGGTTTCGGGAGTCATATTCGAATCAAAGGAAGAAAGGGCCAACTCTTTATTAAGGTTCCTGTTTAAGAGAAGTGAAGTGTTTTTGTGAAGTACTCAGGAAATTTGCACTCACATTTTATTTTCCATAATTGAAGAAATAGAATGGGACCACCATAACTAGCTTAAGCCATTGCTTTTCATTAGTTTTGAAGATGAAACACACTAGGAAATGCATGTTACATTATGACCACAGCACTCATCACACATGTATGTATTTGAGCACATATATGTCTGTCTTTACAACTAAATATAATTAAAACCAGGCGTTTCTTAGAATAATACTTAACTTTTGCATAATAATTAAGTCAAATTTATTCCATTTATATTTAAATGTCTTTAATACCACAAAATAAAAATTAGAAAGGTGTTAATATATAGGCATAGACTATTTTTTAGGGTGTTTTTATTTTTTGGTCCAGAGCATGAGGACAGTACTATGTCCATAAGTGAAAGTGTCCAGAAAGTTTCTGGAAAATCTTTTACTGAAAATAGCATATATAGATTTCAAATAGTTTTTACCAAAATAAATGTGTCTCTGTTTTTTTAACTTGGATTAACTTTTTGAAGTCATCCATATAGGTACCTGATTAACCCTGTCTTTTTACATTTTAATTGAGTGAAGACTTAGAATACTATACAGATCAGTCATTGTGCCTGGTAAAATGAACTTAATAATAATTGATTCAGAAAAATTAATCGATGAATTCTATGTTCAATGGAAGGGAATCACATTAATAGACAAATCTAGAATTGGAGGATCTTTGGGAACCATCTTTGAGAACATGCCTTGCTGAAAGTATGAAAAGATACAACTGAATGCTGTATATGATCCTGGATTGAATTCTAGGTTGTGAAAAAAATTCTGTAAAGAGTATAATTGGGGCAATTGTTAATATATAGGGTGTAGATTTTGATAACATTGTTAGACTTGTGCATTTCTTAATTTAAATAACTATGGATACGTAAGACAATGTTCTTGTTACTTAGAAATAAATGCTGAAGTACCTATTTGCAGGAAGGCTATGTGGGAGTTTTTTGCACTACTCTTAGATTATTTTTTAATTAAATTTGAAATTACTTCAAAATTGTTTTTATTGGAAAGGCAGATTTACAGAGAAGGAAAGAAAGGTCTTCTGTCCACAGGTTCACTCTACAAGTGGCCAGAGTAGCCAGAGCTGAGCCAATTCAAAGCCAAGAGCCAGGAGTTTCTTCCAGGTTTCCCATGTGGCTACAGGGTCCCAATGCTTTGAGCCATCCTCCACTGCTTTCACAGGCCACAGGCAGGGAGCTGGGAGGGAAGTGGAGCAGCAGGACATGAATGAGCACTCATGGATCCCGACACATACAAGGTGAAGATTTAGTCACTGAGTCATCACGCTGGTTCTTGAGTTCACCCAGAATCTGGTTCTTGAGTTCACACATGCTAAATACATCATGTGTGTTTTATGGTATGTGTCCTTTTAGTATGATCTTGGAGTTAGCATGAAAATATTTTGCTGAGAATTTTGTGTCCATTCATAAAGGTACTGTCTGTAGCTTTTTATGATGTTTTTAACTGGCTTTAGTGTGCTGGCCTCATGGAATGAGTTTGGAGGCATTCCTCTTTTATTTTTTGTAAGAGTTTGAGAAGAATTGGTGTTAATTCTTCTTGAAATGTTTGGTAAATTCAGCAAGGAAGCTGTCTGATCTGAACTTTTTTTTTTATTGAGAGACATTCTGATTATGGATTGAATTTCTTGCTAATAGGTCTGTTCAGTTTTTCTGTTTCTTCTCTACTCACTGCACCACAGTAACACTCTCACTTCGTAATTCTTTATTTCCTACAACCAGGGACCAAATTGATCAGCGGGTACAAAAGAGATACCAGTAAGCAAAGCATTCTGCCCCATTCTATATTTTATGCTTTTCACATGATAGTTTCAGTATGCAGTATTATTTATTCTAGTATTAGTTCCATGTTAAGGATATGTTCACCCTGCTCTGGGCAGGGTATTCTATTTCTTTCTTGATTTTTCCTTTCTAATGGAAAGTATTCAAATTAATTTTAATGACTCACTGTTTACCCTTCAACCCTCAGTTTACAAAACCACTGATTTAACTAATGGATATCATCTACAAGAAGTGAGGCCAGCTTCTCCAAAGCATGTGGCCTACATAAATAGAGGCATGAGGAGCTGACATTGTGGCACAGAGGGTGAAGCTGATACCCATATGGTATGCCTATGACACTGGCATCCCTCCTGCTCCATTTCTGATCTGGCTCCCTACTAATATACCTGCAAAAAAAAAAAAAAAAGTGGAGTAATGCCTATGTGCTTGGGCCCTTGCCACCTACATGAGAGAACTAGATAGAGTTCCATTGCTGGCTTCAGCCTGGCCCCAGCCTGGCCCAGCTTAGCCATTGCGGCTATGTGGGTGTGAACCTGTGGATCAGAAATATCGGTATCCATCTGTCTCTGGGTTTTTGCTTCATAACTCTGCCTTTTAAATGAATAAGTCAGGGGAGAGAGAGAGAAGAAAAAAGGGAGGGAGGGAGGGAGGGAGAGAAAGAAAAGCGCTGGTATTGTGTACTGAGCCTCTCCCTGTGGGTACCAGCATCCCATGTGGGCACCTGTTCATGTCCCAGCTGCTCCACTTCTAGTCCAGTTCCCTGTTTTTGCCCTGAAAAAGCAACAGAGGATGGCTCAAGTCCTTTGGCCCCTGCACCCAAGTTTCATCTGGGTCTTCCACATGGCTGACATCTTCCACTGCTGTTCCCAGGTCATAAACAGGGAACTGGGTCAGATGTAGAGCAGCCAGAACACAAATCACTGCCCATAAGAGATGCCAGCATCACAGGTGGTAGGTAGCTTTATCCACTATGCCACAGCATCATCTTTGTTTTTTCAGGCTTTATTTATTGACACACAGTGTGGCACAGACAGAAGGAGGAGGAGACGGAGATTTTTCATCTATTATCTTGCTCCCCAAATGGCCATAACAGTCGAGGCTCAGCAGCCCAGAACTCTATGCTGATCTCCCACTTGAATGACGGGGGTGACTTGTTTGATCCATCTTCCTCTGTACACTCTGATAAAGGATTCCAGCATCACAGATGGCAGTCTAACCTGCTGCTTTACAATGCCAGCTCCTTTGTTTTTTCTCTTAAAAGAAATTAAGGAATCAAATACATGTGCAAGTTAGGATAACACCATGATGCAGGCCATGAATGAAACAGATCTGTATGCCTCAAAGTGACCCTCAGGCCACATTCCCTCGAACTTGCTTCAATGGACAATTCTTAATCAAACAGCTAAATCTAAGGCCAAACAATCTGAATATTAACAAACTGTACAGATGACACTGAGACAACCTCAAGTTGGAGAACCACTGTGTTAGTAGAAATTTGAGCAAAGGGGAAAAAAAATCAGTGTTGTTATATTCAATTCAGATATCTGAATATCTTAGAAAGTAAGAAAACAAAGATTCCTGAAGTTCAGCTCAATGACATCTGCTAACAATGTTTGAGAGGATGAAGAAATTGACCATGGTGTCTGTTAGCCAACTACCAGCATTTATAGACAGAGTAATGGCATAGTCCGTGCACTGCATCTCCTTCAGTGTTGATTGATATTTGATCTTTGTCTTTGCAGCATGATGTATCCCAGACGTTACTCAAGGCAACACTGGACAGTGTTGTAGAAGAATGTGTCAGCTTTGTGGGAGTAGATATTAACATCTGTTCAGAAGTTTTGTTAAGGTGAGACAAGAAGTCTGTGGCTGAAGATCACAGAATCTCAAGTTTAACTGCTCCCCATCCCCCACCAGTCCAACCTCAGCCATAACAGGGAGACACACATGTGCAGAGCTGTCAAGCACAGGAAAAGTCAGGCCTTACACATTGCTTTGGATAATCAGTCAGAGGGGAAGACATCATTTAAGAAAAGAATTGTAACAATTCACATTATCATTTTTAATATTGCAAATCTGAAGTGAAGAGCATATGGTAACCATTGAGTGCATTAGTTTCGCTAATAGAATTTAAATAAGGTTAACATGGAAAAGAGCTGTTTCCCACCACATGAGAATAGAGATTTTTCCTAGTTCAGTCTCTTGCGTGCATCTGTCAAAATTGGCAATATCCAAGAGATAAATTCTGATGGTTTCAAGGTATAGTTGCCATAATTTTGCCCTGATTTCACAAGTCACCTGTCAAAATTTCCATCATACAATTACATCTTACATTTTTCTCGGTTTCTTCTGTGTGGTTACAGGAGAGCTGCTTTTGGTTGTTGTTGTTGTTCCTGGCTTTGCATTTATTACCCAGGTCTGCTGATACAGCAGGAAATTTCCTGATTTGGACCTTTTTCATTGAAACTGATACGGCAGAAGGTACTGCTTCTGCCTTAAGGTATTGCTTTTCTACCACAGTTATACAGACATTTCATAGTTATGCAAATTTAGTTACATAATAAGAATTAAGATTCTTGGAAATAACAATGTTTTTACCCCTTGAGTCCCAGTTTTTCCATTCTATAAATATTTCAATGTTTATTTTAGAGTTAGCACCAAAAGTGTGTTTGTGGCTCCTATGTCCAAGTTCCTATATATAGGATGATGGGACATAGTGGGTTTATTGCTACCAAACAATCTCCCTAATGTCAGTATTTTCATACTAACCATGGCATTCATGGGTAAGTGCCTTTCTGTGTTTTAGCTCTACATTCTTCAGTACAAAATAAGAGTAGTGACACAGTTGTGAACATTATAACTTTAATTGTTAATTGTCTTTACAAAACTAAAGGAAAATATGCAGGATTCTTTCTTGAAGTTAGTTTTATGGTGTAGTGGATAAAGCCACTGCTGGTAACATGGGCATCCCATGTGGTCAAGTTTGATTCCTGGCTGTTCCACTTCCAGACCATGCTCCCTGCTAATTGGCTTGGAAGAGTATCTGAGAATGGCCTAAATCTTTGGGCCACTGAACTCAGGTTGGACAACTGGCTCCTGGCTTTGGCCTTGCCAAGTCCTGGAAGTCGTGTGGGAACTAAAAAAGTGGATGAAAGATCTTTCTCTTTGTCTTTCTACATCTGCTTTTCTCTTTCTGCATCTAGACTTTTTAATAAATAAGTAAATCCTTTTAAAAATTTAAATATTTTTGAGGGGCGGCCCAGCTCGGTGGCCTAGCAGCTGGGGTTCTCACCTTGAATGCACTGGGATCCCATATGGGTTCCGGTTCTGGTCCTGGTGGTCCTGCTTCCCATCCAGCTCCCTGCTTGTGGCCTGGGAGAGCAGTCAAGGACGGCCCACGGCCTTGGGACCCTGCACCTGCATGGGAGACCCAGAGGAAGCTCCTGGCTTCTGATTGGCTGCTGTGGTCTTTTGGGGAGTGGGTCATTGGACAGAGAATCTTCCTCTCTCTCCTCCTCTCTGTATCTCTGACTTTGTAGTAGAGGTGAATAAATCTTATAAAAATATATTTTTTGGTTCAGAAGTACAAGGAATCTGATTAGCTCAGAAATAGTGTAGGTCATGGCTGTTTTTCTTGTGTAGTATTTTACCTGCATCTTTATGACAGATACTGATTTTGTTATTGTTTTGGTTCAGTTGTCCTCTCTTCTTAGACATCTTTTTCCTCTTTGTCCTTTTTATTTAACTCTAATTTGATTAACTTAGAGTGTGGGTGCAGTTGTTTTTGTACTCCCCATGTTCGTGTCACTCTCTCCAGGTGAGGTATGGGTTGTTTTCTCATGTTATTTACTTTATTTTTTTTTTAAGGCATATTGCAGGACTCAATGCCAACAGAACCAAAAACATTATTGAATGGCGAGAACAAAATGGGCCCTTCATCAACCGAGAGCAGCTGAAGGAAGTGAAAGGGCTGGGTCCAAAATCCTTCCAACAGTGTGCTGGGTTCATCAGAATCAACCAGGATTACATTCGAACATTTTGCAGGTGATTATTTAAGTGTATCGTTGTAGCTACTGATTCCAGATGTCCACTGCCCACACCTTCATTTAATATGTCCAGAAACCTTTGCTAGTTACTGATAGCAGTGAACAAGTTCGCAAACAAACTGGATACGTAGTTTTTGTGTAATATATAATACAGAAACTGTAACAGGGAACTCTAACACTGTCTTGGGAAACAGTTTTATTGAAACGCTATTTGAGCATCATTTTTAGTAAATCAGAGAAATTAGCTGCACGGAGATTGGAAACATCACAGGAAGGTCATCATTAAGTGTGCAAAGGCCCAAGACAGGACCAAGAAAGGAGGGAAAGAAATGGGGCCAAGGTCTGCAGGATTGGAGCATAGCAGGTAGGAAGAGTGGGTGAAGCTGAGGTGACAAAGGTGACTTCACAATGATGACTTCACACTGAAAGCTATTCCCTAAGCATGGAAGGGCTCCCCTACTTTTCCAAATTCTTAATTATCAATATGCAAATCAAGAGCTTCTTTTTTTTTTTTTTTTAAGATTTTTATCTATTTTTCTTGGAAAGTCAGATTTACAGAGAAGAGAGATGGAGAGAAAAATCTTCCATCTGCTGATTCACTCCCCAAGTGACCACAATGGATGGAGCTGAGCAATCCAAAAACAAGAGCTTCTTCCAAGTCACCTATGTAGGGGCAGGATCAAAGGCTCTGGACCAATCCTCTACTGCTTTGCCAAGCCACAAGCAGGGAGCTGGAAAGGAAGTGGAGCAGCCAGGATGCGAACTAGTGCCCATGTGGCATCCTGCAACATGCAAGGCAAGAACTTTACCCACTAGGCTATCAGACCAAGCCCGCAGGCTCGTACTTTCTATTCCTGCTGGAACAAAAGCTAAGAAAGTGGGTAAACGTGTTATCTTTAAAAAAACAAAAAAAAAGGAATAACTTTTATGTATCTGTTGATTTGGGACTAATCTGTTTTATTCATATGAGTTATTTTTCTTTTTGACAAGATTATAATAAAGGCCTCATGGAAAAATAAACTTCTTCTAGAAAAGACCGAAGGAAAATCAGTCCCACAAGACAGTAGAATATATTATAAAACAATAATAATCAAACAGTTGGCATAATGTTGAAATAGACCAGACTGAAGTCTGAAATACACGGAAACAGAATTGGCATTTAATTTATGATAAAGGTGACATTTCAAAGTAATAATGAGATATCTCATAAATGATATTATGATAACTGGCTAGAATTTGGTATGTGTGAAGGAGGCTGTAGTATTTACTCATAAGTTTTACCAGGATAAATCCCAAATGCATTATAGACTTAAATCTTAAAGGTGCGACTGTAACAGTACAGGAAGAAAAGCCAGTGCCACAGCAGATCAAACCTGTCACCTGTGGTGCCAACATCCCATTTGGACATTTCTGAAAGACCTGGGTACTCCACTTCTGAGCCAGCTCATTGCTGACAGGCCTGGGAAGGCAGCAGAAGATGGTTCACGTGCTTAGGAGCCTGCCAATATGTGGAGGAAGCTCCAGGTTCTTCCTTTTGGCTTGGTGTATAAGTAAAAAAATGTATCTTTAAAAATTTTTTAAATGCCAGAGGAAAACTTGGACAAAGTTTATGAAACATTGGAGTTGTGGTAGATCTTTGTAAATAGGTCACAAATCCCAGAATGAAAAGTCAAAATATTGAGGATAAAGTAATCCTATAGTTGTTAGTCTGTATGTTCTTTAATACCAAGTGTAAAAATTTAAATAGAATGGAGAACAAAAGTAAAATGTGTGTAAATCTCCCATTTCAAAATAATTTCTTATATGTTGTTCCAGAAAGTAGGTTTATTACTTTGCATATGTGTTCATTTTTAAAATGCACACCAATTCAGAGCCTGGTGTAATGGCCTAGTGGCTAAATCCTTACCTTGCATGCCCCAAGATCCCATATGGGGATCCCATATGGGTACTTCTTTGTGTTCCGGCTGCTCCACTTCCCTTCCAGCTCCCTGATTGTGCCCTAGGAAAGCAGTTGAGGGCAACCCAAAGCCTTGGAACACTGCACCTGTGTGGGAGATGCAGAAGAGGCTCCTGGCTCCTGGCTTTGGATCAGCTTGGTTCAGGCGATGGCAGCCACTTGTAGATCTTTGTCTCTTCTGTCAATCTGACTTTCCAATAAAAATATAAAATCTTTTTAAAAAAAGATCATGCTCTACAGCTATTTGAAACTTACTTTATTTAAGTCTTATATTTTGGACCTCTTTCAAAATTATTACATGTAAGTTTTTTTGTGTGTGTGGCTTGTTTTGTTTTTTTTTTTTGTTTGTTTGTTTTTGTTGTTACTCTGTGTGTCTGCACAATTCAGGTTGTTTTTAGTCTCTTTTTTCTTTTTTTAGAGATTTTATTTATTTGTGTTGGAAAGGCAGATATACAGAGAGGGGGAGAGACAGAGAGGAAGATCTTCCATCCGGTGGTTCACTCCCCAAGCGGCTGCAATGGCTGGAGCTGAGCCAATTTGAAGCCAGGAGCCAGGAGCTCTTTCGGGTCTCCCACATGGGTGCAGAGTCCCAAGGCTTTGGGCTGTCCTTGACTGCTTTCCCAGGCTACAAGCAAATAGCTGGATGTTGAGTGGGGCCACTGGGATTAGAACGAGTGCCCATATGGGATCCCACTGTGTTCAAGGTGAGGACTTTAACCACTGTGCTATCGCACTGGACCCTAGTCTTAAATTTTTCAGCTGATAATTTGACACTGGAAGATTCATTTCTTGATTATTATTATTTTAATTAAGTGTAGACTACTACTGTTTCACTTAATGATTTTTGCTTTGAAATTTATTTTTTTTTTACTAGTAATGCTGCCTTTTCAGAATACACTAAGTGGTTTTTTCTTTGTTTTAATGCTTTCTATAGCATCTGGTATTTGATGCATTTTATGTCAGAGAACTTTTAAGATATTGCCTTACTATGTTCTGACATCTGATGTTTGCTAGTGAGAAATCTGGTGCTTATATGATTCTAATTTCTGTTGAAGCAATTGATTTAATTTCTTTCTGTCTTGACAATATTTTTGAATTTTAAAAAAATTGCAAAGTTTTCATATGGTATACCAACATGAGTCTTTTCAAATTTGTCCTGTTCTGTATTCACTTGGTTTTTTTGAGAACCTATATTTTTCTTCAGCTCTGAGCAGCCTCATTATTTTGTTTTCCTCCAGTTTTCTGTTTGCTGCTAGCATAATTGGCAAATTATACAGATCAAATCAGTTAAAAATGTTTTTGGCTTTAAGTAACAGCCCTGTTAACAGTGGTTGAAGCAAATGAATGATAATTTCTGTAAAATGAATAGTTACTGTTTGTGTATATTTGTATGGCAGAGAAATGAGCACAGTTTAAATTAAAGCACTCCTCTTTATCACCCAGCCTCCCCCCCCCCCAATCTTTTTTGCCTTTTGTACATTCTTCGGTTTCTTTCTGGTTTTAAATTGCTACAGCAGTCAGCAGACTGATTCTTCAGGCCAAATTCAGGGAGCTGCTGTGACATCTTCAGCAGGTGTTGAGATCACAAATGAGAAACAAGGCAAAAAGAAGAGTAAAACTACAGTGAATGTTGTACTGAAGCCAAATGCATTGGACCAAACTTGTATTCATCCGGAATCATATGACATAGCAATGAGGTAAGTCTGGGGCCCGTGGGGGGAGGCCACATGCCCAGAGCGAGTTCTCTGCTGCAAACGGCCTTTGTTTTGGCATAAGGGAACCAGAAAAGTATGACCATGTTTAACATGACAACATTTTTCAGAAGTTCCGCATTGCCGAGTTATGTGGCACATTATTTTGTTTCAGTGAGAAATGAAACCATTATTCCTGGAGCAATGTCAAGCTAATAAACCCTGCTTCTAATGGGGAAGTGTGTGTAATGGAAATTGCATGGCACTCTCTTCTGTTTGTTTTAGAAATTAACAAGACGCAATTGACTAGCACCTGGCATAATGCTTGTGCTTTTGGAAAGATAAAGCCTTTTTAGAAAGTAAACAGCCAACTCGGGTTTCCTGAGAAATATCAGCCTGATGAGTTATAATGGAGTCTAAAGAGTGGTGCAGTCGCAGGGAATTTTTATTTACACAAACTGATATGAAATTTTCAGTCATAAGGGGAGCCGTATGTGTGTGAAGCCTTAAAAGAGAAGAAAATGCTTTTTAATAGCACATTTATTTAGCTTTAAAAAATTTTAATTAGTCCAAACAGAGTGGCATGTTACATAACCAAAAATTCTTACTGAATTATACAATAGGTGATACTAAAATAGTGAATATTTTAATTTTCAGCAAGTCTAAATGAGATCTTTTGTTTTAAAATCATTTGATTATTTTAGTAAATAACTCATTTGCTTTCTTCTGGAAATCTTTAGAATTTTAAAAACTGTAACACGCAGAAAAAAAGAACAGAAGAGTAAAGCATACTAATCAACATCAAAACATTGCTTCATTTTCTCCCCAGGTCATTTCTTATTAGAAATAAATATGCAGGAAAGTTAGAAAACTTACAGTATATTCCTCTGTACCCACACTTCATTTTTTTATCACTAACATTTATCATTAACTGCACCTGTTTTTCCATCTGTTTATGTGTTAGTCTGTATGTGAAAATTTCAGAAATCAACTCACTCCCTACTAAATACCTCAGCCTGCGTATGATTGACTACAGTTAAATAATTTTTGGTAGTTTTTTATATATGTTTTTGAGTTAAAATTCAGATGCCATTGAATTTCATGAATACCAACATCTGTGTGATACAAACCCCCATCTAGGTAAAGAATATTACTGATGTCACTAAATGCTTCCTTGTTCTCCTTTGTTCTCACTCATAGAAGTAACTACTCATTGTGATTTTTTTCTACCAAAGATTATTTTGTTTCTAGACTTCATGTAAAAAAAAAAATCAGTATTTTCTTTTGTCTCAAGCGTCTTTCAATAAATGTGTATAGGTTTATCCATATTATAGTTCCTTTTTTTAAAAAAAATATTTATTATTTATTTGTTTATTGCAAAGTCAGATATACAGAGAGGAGGAGAGACAGAGAGGAAGATCTTCCATCCAATGATTCACTCCCCAAGTGACCACAGCAGCCGGTGCTGAGCCGATCCAAAGCCAGGAGCCAGGAACTTCTTCCAGGTCTCCCACACGGGTGCAGGGTCCCAAAGCTTTGAGCTGTCCTCGACTGCTTTCCCAGGCCACAAGCAGGGAGCTGGATGGGAAACAGGGCCACCGGGATTAGAACTGGCACCCATATGGGATCAAGGCGAGGACTTTAGCTGCTAAGCCACCACACCAGACTCACTTGTTCCTTTTTTATTGCTAAGAATATTTCATTGAATGATTATAACACAGTTCTGCTGATGGAATCTAAGGGATACTGGAAAACCCAGTTTTTCCTGTTCTGTACTCTCAGTACAATGTAGAAAATTTCTCTGATTCATAGTGTTCAAAATATATGGGAAGTTCTCTCTACCAAGACCCAGTCACTTCCTAGCATATCCTCCAGCAGACCCCAGGTAGCTGATCTCCAATTCCGTTTAGCTCTGACACTGTCTACTTGGCAGTAGCATCAATCTCACAATTTGAGGGCATAATATCAAAAGTCAGACCTCTGTGTCTTCAGAACCAGCCACAAGCATAATTGTGACCTATACTTATAAGAGACCTGCAATAATCAAGGTTCCTTGATCCTTTCCCTATATTCCATTAATTTATCAGCTCATAGAACTCGGGAATCACATGTTATGCTTACGAGTTTTTTATAATGAGATATAGAATCAGGAGGTCAGAGCTTCCATACTCTGTCAAGGGTATGCCATCTTCCTAGCACTTTTGTGTTTTCAGCTTTCTGGAAACCTAACAAGACCCTACCCCTTTGGAGCACAGTTGCCTATTTCATTGGCCAGTGAACAGCTCAGCCTCCAGCCAGCCAGCCCCTCTGCCTGCCTCAGAATTTGGGGGCTGGGGTTGAAAATTCCAGTGCTCTGTGACATGATTGGTTTTCCACCTGCAGGCTCTTGAAGCTATCTAGGAACACCAGCCATTCATTATTTTGCAGTTTTAGGTGTTTTTGGTTTTTTTTCCCCCCTAGAAAGGGAAGAACAAATATGTATTTCCCAATATCACATGGAACTTTGACTATTTCCAGTTTTGGAGGGGGTGTTTTAAGTAGAACTGTTGCGAACATTCTTGTATAGTATTGTGTTGCTGTTTATATTTGTGTTCATTTATCTTGGGGAAAAATACCTGAGAGGAGTTGCTGAGTTATAGGCTACATGGTTGTGTAGTTTTCTGATCAACTTCAGTTATACCATTTTGGATTTTTCCTGTGCTATTGTAGTATATGTAGTAGTAGCTATGTAGCTTTAGTGTGCATTTTAAAGATATTCTTATTAACCACCGGAGTATCTTATTTTTAAAAATAGTCTCGTCATGTCACTTGGCTGTTTTCTAATTGGGTTGTTCAGTTTTTATATTAATCTTTTGCAGTTTTTTTAATAATAGTTTTTATACATTAGAAAGCTCCTTGTCAAATATGCTTCACAAATCTTTTTTTCCAGTTTTCATTTTTGTAGTGGTATCTTGTTGAATAGAAATTATTAGTTTTATTGGTGTCTGATTTATCAATTTTTGAATATTATAGTTACTGCATTTCATTTTCTAAGAACCTAAAATCGGACCTTTCTCAAGTTATAAATGCACCTACCATTGATTTCTTTTTTTTTTTTTTAAGATTTATTTATTTATTGGAAAGTCAGACATACAGAGAGGAGAAGAGATAGAGAGGAAGATCTTCCATCCGATGGTTCACTCCCCAAGTGAGCACAACGGCCGGTGCTATGCCGATCTGAAGCCAGGATCCAGGAACTTCTTCCAGGGCTCCCACACGGGTGCAGGGTCCCAAGGCTTTGGGCCGTGCTTGACTGCTTTCCCAGGCCACAAGCAGGGAGCTGGATGGGAAGCGGGGCTGCCAGGATTTGAACCAGTGCCCATATGGGATCCCGGGGTGTTCAAGGTGAGGACTTTAGCCACTAGGCCATGCTGCCGGCCCCTACTATTGATTTCTTATAATAATTTGATGCTTTTAGCCTTTACATTTAGTGTGTAGCACATCTGAAATTCCTTTAGTGTATGATTTGAAGTAGGAAGTCATGGTTCATTGTCTTTTTCCATTATGATTATTCTGTCATCTGAGCACCATATTTGGAAAAACTAATGAGGCAAGCATTTGGCACAGTGGTTAATACCCCACCTGGGATGCCTGTATCCCATATTAGAATGCATTGCTTTGAGTCATGCTTCTACTCCCAATTCATCTTCCTTCCAATGTGTACCCTGGGAGTTGGCCAGTAGTAGCTCAAATACCTGAGTCCCTGACCACGTACCAGGAAGTCCCAGATTGAGTTCTGGATTCCTAGCTTCAGACTGGTCAACCCTAACTGCTGTAGGTACTTGGACAGTGAGCTAGCACATGGAAAATGTAAATTAGAGGGGAAAGCTTTTTTTTACCCATGCTTTGAAACCCTTGTTAAAAATCCAATGACTAGATGGTTGTGGGTCTGTTTGTGGCTATTCTATCTTTTGATCTAATTTTCAATCCTTATATCAACTACATTTTATTGTGATTTTCTCATTGTATTAAGTTTTGAGGTTAGATTTGTTACTGCTTCATTTTTTTTCTTTTTAAAAACTGAATCGAATATTTTAAATGTTTAGTGTTTGACTCAGCTTGTCATTACCGTTTTTTTAGAAGCATGGAATGTTGGCACCACAGGCAGCTTTACCCACTGTGCCACACAGTAACTCCAATATTCTTTATGAGTATAGTACTTTGTATTTATGATGATTCTGTTTCATCACCAATCATAATGTGCATGACACTGTGGCAAGAGTTGAATATAAAAATGGAGGTGGTTTATTCCCTCAAGGAGCCCACCATAATAGGAAGGATACAACTTATACTCACAGATACCAAAATAGAGGACAATAATTACTAAGTGCCCTCTGTGAAGCACGACGGTTATTCAAGGAGAAAGGGTTTCATTTCAAGATAGAGGAATCCTGTAAGATTCTATAGAGAAGGTTACATTTGGTCTAGATCTAAAGACTTAGAATTTCAGTCCATAGAGGAAAAGAAATGTGTTAAAGTAGGGGATAGGAAAATATAGTTCAGGTCCATTGGAGAAGTAGTTGATGGTCCAGTAGAAGTAAACATTTACTATGGACCGTGTTGATGTGAGGTGTATGAGGAGCATCATCTTGTTTAAAGCTCACAGCACCTGTGAGGTCAGTGCTGTTACCATCCCCACTTCCATAGAAGCACAAGGCCTTGGATGGGCTGAGTGAAGTGTTTAAGACAACTTGGCTAGTTGAACCAAGATGTGAGCCGGTATGTGTTATTTCAAAGTCTGGACTGTTGAGGAAGTTACAATTGAAAAGCTAGCTTAGAGCCAGTTTTGAATGTGACCAAACTTGTCTTTCAACTTAAGGGCAATGTACCTTTAAAACAAGTGTATGTTGTTCAAGGTGGAAAACAAAATTGTGTGCTTCTTAAAGAAGAAACCTTAAATCCTGGGACATGCTGGTTTTGAGTGCTACTCTGTATCTTTGCATGACTGGAATTAGATTCTGCCTTTCCTCTCAAGAAAACACGAGTTCCTCCAATAAATATAAATATATTCAAGAGTGAGGAGAGAGAGATCTTAAGCCAAATGCCAAGAATTCCATCCTGGTCCCCCACGTAGATGGCAGGGATCCAAGTACTTGAGTGGCCAGATGTATTAGCAGGAATTTGGATTGGAAGTAGAGCAGCCAGGACTGGAACCCACGCTCTAATGCGGGATGCTACAGTTGCAAGCTGTGGCTTTACTTGCTGTGCCACATCACCAGCTCCCTGAACACATCTGTAAGTCAGGATGGTTGAAATATCAATGATAATAAGACAATAAGATAAGGTAATCTAAATAAAGGTAACATGGGATTAGGAAACCTTCTATAGTTGCTGTTAGATTTTCCTTCATAATGATTTAAAACTGTTTTATTCTGATTCCATCTTACTTGTTTTAAAATCTCTGCTTGCCTGGTAACTTCCTATTCACTAAAAATATTTTAAAACCGGCTTACCCCCACTCCCCTTCCTCAGATTGTCCCCATATCTGTACTCATTTTGTCTCATCATTCCCTAAGATAGATGTCCCTCCATTTCCTTCCTCTGTTTTCCTCCTCACCTTCACTTCTAGCTTGCCACGAGAATTCTTGACCTTAGCCATTTTCTTGATCTTTGTACCTTACCTCTAAATGTAAGAGGGAAAGTGGCAGATAAATGAATAAGGTCTTTCAGCTTTCTTTAATTTTGTGACTGTCTCTGTATCTTTCATATCTTCTGTTCCTGTCATTTTAGTTCTCAGGCCCATTATTGCTGTGACCTTCTCATTCTCTGCTCCCTAAAAGCCTAAAGCAGCAGCCACCTTTGATCTAACTTTCCCTTGTGACATCTAACCCACTGCTCCTTCTCAGCAGCAGACTTGTCAGAGAACCCATCGGTCTCCAATTCTTACTCTCTGCCTTCTTCCAGTTCCTTACAACTTGGCTTTCATTCTTAGCCTTCTTCTGATATAACTGTTTTAAGTAATGACCTCTTAATTGTCAAAACCAATGCTACTTACCATCCTTAAGCCAGTTACTGATGAAGCCACGTTTGACGCCATCCATTTGCTGACTTCTCATGTCTTCATATTCTGTCTTCTGTTAGCCCACCAGAGGAAGCTATGCAAGTGTTTTGCCTTGATCACTTTTTCCTCTGACTCTGTCTGCACTTTTGGATGAATGCATCTGCTCTCCCAATTATCTTCATCCTCCACAGAATTCTAATCCTTAAACCCTGCTCTATTCAAGGTGCTTGTCCTAGGCTCTGGATATATACCTGTGTCAATGAGATTCCTCATGAACATGTTAGCAATTCAAAGCAGTATATCTAAAACAGGCGTGCGTTTCAATAATTTTATAATTCTGACCTCTCTTCTCATCAGTTCACTAATTCTACATAAAAACAAGGTAAACAAGAAGGTTTGACCTCCCTTTATTGTACCTTAATGAATAGATAATGACACTACTGTCTTTAACTGACAGAATCATTCATTCATTAAACAACTGTCTTTTAAGTGCCTGCCTTAATCCAGGCATTACTTGATACAGTTTTGGAATATATCAAGATCTGTGCTTTTAAAGATACAGACATTGTACAATCAGGGGAAAAAAGGATTAAAAAATCTGATAGAAGTGTTGAGTGCTGTCAGGTTCGGGGAAAGACAAATGGGCTCAGAATTACCAGAATAATGAGTAAGAGCTTGAATTTTTAAATATGGCAGTCAGCATAGGCCTCATTGACAAGGTGACATTTAAGGAAAGTTAAAGAGAATCTAAGAAGGAATGTGGAAAACAGATCCAAGGAAGAGGGACCAAAGAATTGAGAGTGGAGAAAGCAAGGAAGTGAAAGACAGATCAGGTCAAAACGGCATGAGAATGTCGTGAAAGGGATTTAGAATCATTTCTGAGTGAAATCAGGAGCCCTCACTGGAGTTTGAGCTAGAATGCCATGTCTGATGTACACATTAAGAGGATATCATTCCCTGCTATGATAATTTAAAAAACCATAAGGGGAGTGGTAGAGACGGGGAGATAGACTAATTCCAGTCATCTCAGTGCGAAATGCTGATGACTGAGACCTAGATGATGAGTGTTGGAGTGTTCAGAGTCTAGTATATTCTCAAAGAGCCAATAGATTGTGCTGACAGACTAGATGGAAAAGAGTAACTGTGGCTGTGAATAGCAAAAATAATATGAATACTCAAGATGCTCTGGAATATGAAGTGGAAACTCACCATGTAGGAGGAGGAGTGGGGAAGGGAGAAATTAAAGCTCCAAGCAGTGATCACTCCCTTGGTGCTTTCTTCTGATCTCTTAGCGCTAGGGATTCTTAAACTCTTACTCCAACCACAGAATCCTCACCTCAAATGATTTCATTTCATTCTTTCAGTTTTTCCATACAAATACTTTGAAGCTATCCTTCCTTATGAGATACCTTCAAGTAGAAATCACCTTCCATGAGCATACTGAATTTTTCACAGGGCATTTAAAGAGAATGACCTTTATTATGGTTTCTGTAAGTTGCACCTTCCCTGTTTTGGTTGGCTCTTTGAGGCTTTAAATCTCCTCCATTTATTTGTTTAATTTTTTTAGATTTTTTAAAAAGATTTATTTATTTTTATTGGAAAGGCAGATGGATATACAGAGAGGAGGAGAGACAGAGAGGAGAGACAGAGAGGAAGATCTTCAGTCCGATGGTTCACTTCCCAAGCGGCTGCAACGGCTGGAGCTGAGCCACTCCGAAGCCAGGAACTGTTCCGGGTCTCCCATGTGGGTGCAGGGTCCCAAAGCTTTGGGCCGTCCTCAACTGCTTTCCCAGGCTACAGATAGGAAGCTGGATGGTAAGTAGAGCTGCCAGGATTAGACCCAGCACCCATATGGGATCCCGGCACGTGCAATGTGAGGACTTTAACCACTACACTATCATGCCGGGGCCAGATTTATTTATTTTTATTGAAAGGCAGATAGACAGAGGGGAGCAGAGACAAAGAGGAAGATCTTCCATCCATTGATTCACTCCCCAAGCGGCCACAACAGCCAGTGCTGAGCTGATCTGAAGCCAGGAACCCAGAGGCTCTTCCAGGGCTCCCATGTGGGTGCAGGGTCCCAAGGCTTTGGGCTGTCCTCAACTGCTTTCCCAGGCCACAAGCAGGGAGCTGGATGGGAAGCAGGGCTGCCTGGATTAGAATCAGCGCCCTTATGGGATCTCAGTGCATGAAAGACGAGGACTTTAGCCACTAGGCTACCGTGGCAGGCCTTAATTGTTTATTCTTTAGGCTGTGCTTCATTGCTCTGTATTTGCTAAGTTATAGATAAATCATCACCAGCAACATTCATAAATATTGAAATCATGAAAATATAAAAAAATAAAGCGACCTTGAACTGATCTTTGAGTCTGAATCTTAAATTAAGACCTACCTTGCATTAAAGCAACGAAAATAACAATACATTGAGAAAAAATTTAATGAAGTAACTCTTTTTTAATATAGCCTTCCATATTTCTCTTTACCCTACTTATTCATAATAGATTTGGATGGTCAAAAAAAAATGTGACAGAGAATATGATGAAGAAAGCTCTGAACCTCTCTGTTTTGTCCTCATCTCTGCCAAGTAAATCATGCATCTAAAAGTTTGACATCCAACTCACTAAGAGTAGTGGAAGCCAAATTTGACATTAATATATTGCTGTAGGCTGCATACGCTAGTAGCACAGGGACCAGAAGATACTGGGTCATTACAGTGCTACCAGCACCCGACAGTGACTAAAATGACATCATTTGAAAAACCAAATGATAGAGAATAAAACATCATTGAGAAAAGAGAGCTGCTCAGGAATACAACCAAGAGAGATATTTAGCTTTCCCTCAGTGCAAACATTTTTCCTGAAGTCTTAAGTTGGCTGAGGTGAATACAGCTGTATAGGCAAAACTGTTGTTAGTACATGTAGGTCAAGCATTCCTGGCATTGCCTTATTCCCATGTTGAATAGGTGCTTGCTTTGGAATCCCAGTGGACTGAAAGGATTTTAGGACCTCTCCAAATTGAGTTCTCATTTGCTTTTGCGAATGATTGTCTCCATTAACTTTACAAACTAGAGTGGCAGAAACAGGCAGACTGTGCAAGAGAATTGCTTCTCATTTTCAGTCCTCTAGAAGTTGTCACAGGGTCTCTACATGTGGATGATTTATTTCATTGTGTAGATACTGTAAGCCATGAGTGAGAATGCTGCCATGGTATCAGTAAAGTAAGGCCCCAAAACAGCATATTTAGGGATTACCCACCCCCATGGGTCCAGTTTTTGTTCTAGCATTTTGGTTGATGGGGGTTAAGGGGAAGAGCCAAGGCAAGTATCAGATATCGGATTTTTCCCTCTTACTTGAGTAAGGTGCCAGGAGGTAGTGCTTTGTGCTTCAGATTATACTGATTTGTACATGTCACAGTGAGACTTGGCACTCTCCCAAGGAGTCTGATGCATTAAGAATTTGATTCACTCCAGATAGTTAAGCTTGAAAGTTGTTGTGCTCTTCATTTAACTTGAAAAATGCCAGGAAATTTAATGTCAAGACTGTCACTCCGCACTCATTTCAGTAAGACCTTAGCTAACATTTGTTATTTCCAGTTTGGCCATTAGGGGGAAATTTTGAAATGCTAGCTTGCAGTAATAGTAACAGGCTGTGTAGCAGCAATATGTGCAGTGCCGTTCTAATGGACAAGGTAAATGTATATCAAGGCCTGATTTGTACTGAACTGTAAGATTAGCACTGTGGTATTTCCTTTATTGCTATTGAGGTGAGTGTTTCTGACCCTTACAATCATGGTTGAAAAGTATATGTTCGGAGGGTAGACAACCATGAATTTAAAATGTAGGCCTGGGACAGAAATAACAACTTGATGAAAAATCTGGAGAGAGGAGCTTCTGTGCAGAAGTCAAACAGTGTTTGCCCTTAAATTACTGAAGACTTATGTCAGATTTTTAATAACAAATGTAGATTTAACTCAACAAAGGTAGAAGATTCTCTGATGAAGTTAATGGCTCCTACCAGGTGCCTCTGGTTTGAAAGTGGTTGGGGGTGCAATGAGCCTCTTCAGGGACCCTGCTGTTTCCCTGCCATGGAGGCAAAACCAAGTTAAGCCTGGTAGACGGGAACACCCAGGACTGAAGACCCAGATTGAGTTGGCACATCTCAATCTGTGTTTCTCCCTTCTTGTTCAACAAATTAGCATCTGTGAACTCCTCTTTCCAGACAGTGTCCAATCATCCAGTCTCCTTCTGTCCAGCTTAGCTTGCTACCCAGCAATGAAAGAAGTCTTCTAGCAAATAAACAACTATAACACAGGAAGCTTAAATCATTTTGGTTTAAATCAACAACAGTAGACCTGAGACAATCACAGATTTGATATTCATAGTTTTAACTGTGAGCTACCAAATGGCCCTGACTTAGGATTTGAAATTTTTCTGAGCAGTAATTTCCTTGGCCTACAAATGATGTTGAATGCACCTCTTCACATCTAAAATCCACCGCAGTTTTGTTCCGTATTGGCGTGCCAGCAAACTCCTCCTGCAATGATAAAAACATGTTTCTTTGTGGGAAACTTGCCTGAAGAGAAATCCAGCTGCAAATATTGTAAAATAAATGGTGATTAGGCAAACAGACCTAAGAGATTATTTGCAAATTTGAAAGATCTCAGACTTTTCTGAACTTGCCTCACAAGAGTTGGGCAGCATTTAGACACAAACATTAAGGCAGAATCGTTTCTGGCATTTGATAAGTGATGACTTAGGAGGTGTACCAGTTAGTTATCCTGCATTAACTTCTAATCCTACATTAACTTCTAATGGAGCTGTGGTGAGACTATATTAAATTGCCTTTTCTAAAGAGATACAGTATCGTAAAAGAGAGAAGGCTGACTTAAAATATGAAGGTACTAAATGGGAAGATTACTGAAAGTGATCTTTGTCTTTTGTTTGTTTGTTCTCTAATATTAGTAGTTAAAACCAAAACATCTTATTATAGCTCCCAGGAATAGACTCACAAAAGAGAATGATTGAAAGAATTTGCCCATTTGGGAGTTAGATGAGGCTATGGGTTCTTAGGAACTGATTGGCATATCTGACATCTTAAACCCTGTTCCAACAAAGCCCACACAAAGTTTCTGGCAAACCCAGTTGAAGAAACTGGAAGTTTAAGAAGCTGAGGCAGTGCATAACTTTGCCCTGGCTCAGCCTACCAGCAGTGTCCTGTCAGACTGCCTGACCTCAAAGCATGGGAATGTTACTTAACCTCCCCTGCACCTCGGTTTTCTCGTCTGTTAAGGGGAGAGGGTGGTGTAAAAACAGTGCAGATCTCATTACATGAGTTAATAAATAGGCTCTTGGAAAAGTTTGTGGAAAGTACCCATTATGAAAATCTGTACATGGGTTTTAAAAGTTTTTGCACCAAAATAAATTTGCCATTTAATTTCATTTTCCATGAATTTTTTAAGTTCCCTGGTATACATATTTATTTTAAAAAAATGAAATATAGGGCCTGGCGGTGTGGCCTAGTGGCTAAAGTCCTCACCTTGAACACGCCGGGATCCCATATGGGCGCCAGTTCTAATCCCGGCAGCTCCACTTCCCATCCAGCTCCCTGCTTGTGGCCTGGGAAAGCAGTCGAGGACAGCCCAAAGCTTTGGGACCCTGCCCCCATGTGGGAGCCCTGGAAGAAGTTCCTGGTTCCCGGCTTCAGATCAGCATAGCACCGGCCGTTGCAGTCACTTGGGGAGTGAATCATCGGATGGAAGATCTTCCTCTCTGTCTTTCCTCCTCTCTGTATATCTGACTTTCCAATAAATAAATAAATCTTTAAAAAGAAATGGTAATAAAGGTAAGTTTATTTTGCTGTAAAATAAAATTTTAAAATCCTTGAAAGGAAATGCATAGGTTTCTCTTAACATGTATTTTCTGAAAGTCCCTCTTTCACAAAAAATACTTAGCACTAGAGACAGTTGGCTGGTCACCATCACTGTGGCCGCCTCCACAATGATTCTTGTCAGCTTTCCTGTGATTCAGACAGGGCTGTCCAGCTGAGCCATCAAAGAACAGCAAGGGCAGGTCACAGTGGTCCATCCCCAAGGAAGGGATATGCAGGGTTTGTTCTTGTGGTCTAGTTATAATTTGGGGCATTTAGCATCATTGGTTAGCTCTGATCCTAGCCCTGGACATTGGAGAAAACATTAGTTTCTCTCCTGCATATCTGGAGCAGCTTATAAGTAACCCACAGAGGAGGGGTGAGAAGGAATTGTCAGCCTACCGTTAAGTTATGCTTGCTTCAGTCTTCTCCGTCTCCAAAGTCTGCCCTTCTCCTTTTTTTATTCAAGTTTAGGCCACTCAGTCTGGAGTCTGAAACTCCAAGGGTATTGATTTAGTTTCTAATTACCTGTCACCTCCTTCCTGCCCCAGTTTCTCTGTGGAATTTAGTCTCAGCCTGTCTTCTGTTCCTCTTGTCATCATCAACAAATCACGGTACTTCCATTGCCTACTCTTTAAATGCAACAACAAAACCTCTGCCCATCCAGAGGCTGCCAAGGATGATCCATAGTGGCAGATATTAAGTGTTTTCAGATTTCAGTAAAGAAAGATTGCTTGTGGGGTCAACATTCATGGTGAAAAGACTACTTCCCCAGGAAAGATTGCTCTACCCGCCTACATGGGTTTTGCCTCTAGTAGCCAAGAGCCATCCAGTTTCAGCCCCTCTGTCGCTAGTCTATGGTTCTAAATACCACTTTTCTATTTGCCCTACTCCTTCAAATATTCACAGGCACTAATCCACGTTATGGCTTTACAGGCAGTAAATTAAATTATATTAATTCTAAACACAGAGTTTTTGAGCTGTAGAGAATCTGCAGCCTTTGAAACCACTAACTTAATTTTGTCCAACTCTTACTCAGTAACTCAAAAAGAGCCAACATTTTTTTCTTTTGAATTTAGTTTAAAAAATAATAATAAATTGCTCCCAGCAGTGGTCCTGGGTGCCACATTTTATCTGAGATCTAAATCTTCTGTCTGCATTGAAAATCCCCTGCAGTTGGGGGTTAGGGGTGCTAGCGAAGAGGTGATATGTTGTAACTGTTAACCTTAGCTGCAGCGTTATGGGCTCAGTTGTGTGAGTTTGGACAGATTGGTCCGTCTCTCTGAGGTGTTTTTCTCTGTCTGCAGAACTATACTCACAATATTTTTGTTGAGAGAATTCAGCGAAATCATCTTTATTGAGTACTTTCAAAGCATTTATGCATCTGCACATGAGATCCTGCCTCTGTAAGAACAGATACAAGTGCAGGACCATGTGTTTCAATTCTAGACACCAGCTCTGTCCAGTTTCAGAGTCTTTCTCCGTACCAGCTCAGCAGCCATGGACTACTAACACACAGTATGCCTTCCTAAATGGTTCTCAGCTAGATTCAGCATATTGTCACATTACTTTGAAGCGCTTTGATTTTAGTAGATTTTTATTGTTTGAGGATGAGGTGGAAGAGTTTTAAGCAACCAGATTCTGGGCCTGGCATGATACCCTCGTAGCTAAATATTCACCTTGCGTACTTCAGGATCCCGTGTGGGCATCAATTCATGTCTCAGCTGCCCGACTTCCCATCCACTGCCTGTGGCCTGGGAAAGCAGTAGAGGATGACCCAAAGCCTTGGGACCCTGTACCCACGTGGAAGACGCAGAAGAAGCTCCTGGCTCCCAGCTTCAGATCAGCTCAGCTCTGGTTGTTGTGGCCACTTGGAGAGTGAACCACCAGATGGAAGATCTTTCCATATTTGCCTTTCCAACTTAAAAAAAGAGAGTGAAAGATTCCCTTGGAAAGGAGATGATCAAATGATTACACTGCCAAATACTGGATTGTAGATTTTTACCTCCCAGATCTCTTTTAATTAAAATGGTCTCAAAAATGAGAAACAACTCATTTTTTAATGTCACTTGCAAAATGGATTTGTAAGACTGTTTCTGAAACAGGAGCCTGGAAATCTTTGCATTTCAATATCTATATACCTATTTTTATATTCTCATTTGGGTACATATGTGTATATGTATTGGTTCCTTAAATTATAGTTTGTCATAGGCTAATTAACTGTATGTATTGTACATACATCAGATAGTTCTGAAATAGGAAAAGCTGCATAAATTTTTATGTGAGAATGTTTTTGACTGGTACTTTCTTATATACAAAATAAATTCCCTATAACAAGTTGGTAAAGATTATAATTTTAAGATGGAACATCTTTCCAAGATTATGTTCTGCTGCATACTGTAATGCAGCATGCAGTGAGTATCTAGGTTCTGTGCATGTATTGCAGATTTTTGAAAAAAAAAATTAAGTTTTTCAGATGTTAGAAATAGTTAACTGATGCTTATAATAAACCAAGTCCTTTGCAAGAAAAAACCTGCATTCCTTAATCAGTGGCTGCTTATCCTTTTTAGTTGTTCTTTTTGGCTATTTCTGCTGCTCTCGTGAATGTAGGAGATGTTCCAGTGATATTCCAGATGGTAGCCAGCAATAACATTGCGCCATGTTCCCTGTCCCCCAGCCCAGAGAGCTGCTTCCCCAATCAGCCTTTAAGAACTTCCAGAGTAATCCCTTCCCTTTTTGAAAGGATTACATGTTTTAACTGTTTATTTGCATTGTGTTGGTTTTCACAAGTCAGTTCATTCTAAATTCTTGTAGAGGATTATTTTACTTTTTCTGAGACTGTATGCTAAGAAACCAGTAGATATGTTCACCAGATATCTACTAGCTTCCGTAATTAGGATTGAGCCAGGGTTCAGTGTCTTGGTTTAACAAGGGGGCTAGACATTTATCAAGATTCTGGCATGCTGAAGGGAGTGAGTTCCCTGGGCTATTTCTATGGGCTGCCTGCAGGCCCAACAGATGAGGAGGAGCTGTCACTCTCCAACATGGACCCAGTGGTCTCGCCTTCTACCCACCTGTATCAAGGCAGCTCCCCTGCAGACAGTGTAGAAGGAGTAGCAGGTTTTGGCCTTCATCACATTTCAATTTACTAGGCTTTACTCTTTAGAGCAGTATATTAGAAAATAGCATATAGTGTCTGTATTTTTTATAGTAACAGATTACTCTTGAACTTTCCGTTTGTGTTCCACCACTTCATCTACAGTCACACTTTTAAAGGCTGGGCTTTCTCTGAGCGCAGAAGCCCTCTTTTTAAATCTATAAGTGTTTGCCTGTATCACAGATTACTCCTTGCTGCATCTTGACATATTCATTTCCAAAAATGACCATGCACTTGCATTTACTTTTTCCCCCTTTCTTATTGAGGAGGTTACTTTAAAACTAGTGGATGAAAATAAGATAGTATGAAAGTCTCTTAAAATGTTCCGAGTAGAGGACTTAGAAGTGCTTTGCCTTCAGAGCACAGTTCTTAGTGGAGTTATAAATCATCTGTGTTTTGCCCACAAAGCACATGCTAATATTAAGTTGTTTTTAAAGTGATTGTGTTGCATCACCATGGCTCTCCTGTGTTCTGTAGGGTATCATGTTGCTTTAATGTAATGAACCAGGTCCTCAGCTCCTAAATCTCCGTGCTGGAAATGATTACAGAAACTGACTGGCTATGTCTGAAGTTTTATGAATCTTGAGAATTTCTTCTTCTTTAAAAAGAGAAAAAAAAAATCTTACAAAGACTTTTCTTATTCTTTGAGGGGAAAGTCCTGTGTTTCTACCATGTTCTGTTGCAAATATCAGTGATTTTAGGTTATATACCATTCTGTTTGAAAAATAAGCATTATCTCTACTGCAAGGTCTGTGTTTTAACTTGGTGCAGATGTGTGCTAAAAGAACATGATGTGCTTATTTGTTGCATTTATGCTACTTTCTTACTTTAAGTAAGATGGATGAAATTACATATTAAATAAAAACAGCAGCTCAAACAGCAGTCCTTAGCAAACTGAAAAAACCTTCCAGAGAGAGTGGAGAAAATGAGAATATGACTGTAATAGCTCATTGGCTTTTGAGAGAATTGTCTGTTTAAAAGCATGTGTGTAATAATTTATCTGTGGCATTTGCTCAGTGTTAACTGTCTGTTGTTTAAAAGCAATCTGCCATTTAATTATATTGGTAAAAATAAAAAATATTATCCCAAATACTGTGTTTTCTATCATAACCAAATGTAGTCCATTATCTTTTACCCTCCTTTAGTTCTACACAGACACACACTAGTGGCATTAAACTCCAGTTAGTGGAAATAGCTGCATGGCCTCGGGCAGGTTATTTAACCTTCTTGAACCTCAGTTTTCCTTCTCTGTATAATATGATGCCTTGCTTTTCAGATTATTGTCATTGGTTCAGTGAGAATATCCACACAGCATCTGTAGTGTCCTGCTGGCACACACTAAGCATTCTGTTCCAAGCTTCCCACATGTGTTTTCATTAGGGACTTCTGAGCTACAAAGTACATTGCACTGAATACAGCTATACTCAGTCCCAAAGTGAGACTTTTGAGTGTACCAAATGAGCTTTACTTGGGATACTTAGCCAGCATATATTTGTTGTGTGGCTGCTAAACATATAATATTGCTTGCTGTCATAAGCAGTCCAGGGGATTTGAAATCCAGGAAGGGAGAGCCCTGTCCAAGTGCTTATAGTCCCTTTCACCTTTTGTTTGCTACTTCTCTTTTTCTGTGACTTTGTAGTTAATTTTAAGAAAGTCCCTACCCCCACACCCACAAAAAGCACTTGACTTTCTTCTGTGGACAGTTAAAAATAGAGTTGATCAATATGAAACAGTAGTAAGAGTACAACTTGGTGCTTTTTGTTAATTGATTTTAGTTTCTAGTGCCCTCAGGCTTGTATGTGTGAGAATGAAAATGATATATGAAATCCATACCCAGGTTAAACAGGCCAATATATTTTTCTTACATCTGGAATCATCCTGTACTAAGACTCCAAGTAGCAAGCCGTACTGATTCTTTTGTCATTGAGCCAGAAATTGTATAGGGCTTGCGTATGTTTCTTCCATTTGGTTGCTTTTATTAATTATCAAATGCTATTGGAAGTTATAGATTTACAGGGATGAATATAGTTTTTGGCATTTAAACAGATGCTTGTAAGCCAGAATCTTGAGGATCTGAAAGACGTTTTGCTAAAGAGCCAGTTGCAGACCAGTAAAGCCAAGAGGAAAAATACCAGGGAAGCCTGCTCAGCAGGGTGGGAATTATTTAGAAAGTTGTCTGAGGAAGTTGGCTCTGGACAGAGGTTGTCATGTGTCGTCTCTTCTGTCAATCAGAGCTCCAACAGCTGTTCCCTGTCACCAGGGCCCTTGTTTGCTACTGCCCATCCATCAGCACTAAGAGCGGCTGCCACTCCCCTGACTGGGGAAGCCTCATACACTCAGACTCACAGTGGGTCTTTTGCTGGCCAGCAGTCTGGAAGTTCATTCCTAAAGAGAGATGCCCCATGGTCTTTTGTAGTTGGATTAGTTGGATGCTGGAGAGATCTGGTTTTGACCCAAAGTAGGTTGTAGAAATGTAAAAGGGTGGCACATTTGGACTTGATAAGGTGCTCTAGTTAAATCAAAGTTACAGGAGCTTTCTCCACCAAAACCAGATTATCAATGCCATAGTGTCACCTAGGAGGCCTCTTCTAGTTGAATATAATGGTGGAAAAAGACATTGAATCACAAGCATTCCTTTTGTGATGATGCAGCAACCTGCCAAATGGGATACGTCCCACTTCTGATTATAGAAAAACCTTCAGCCATTTCCTTTTTGCTTTGTATTCAAGAGACATCCTTAGAGGAAGAGGATTTGAAGGCATTAGTATCACTATCTGTCTGATTACTGTGTTGACATTTTTAAAGTGCCATTAATCATAGGAAATGGAACTTAATGATGTAAAAAAACACCCAGCCAAGCGATGTCAAGAAAGTAAGCTACAGCCCAATATTCACATTAAATAGAAGGGAAATGCATCTTAACCCTTTATTTGTTTTTATTCCTTATTCCTAAACTCCAAAGTTCAATAATTGAGAGCAGCTGAGCGAACCAGGAAAATAGTAAACAGCAAAAGGACATTTTTAAAGACCAATGTTTTATTTCATAAATATTGCAGCTTTATAATATGTAAGGTATATGAAGATAATATTCATCTTTAGATTATGATTGAAATCTTGCTGGGTTCACTTAGAAATAAAATTACCCTTTGTTTAAAAAAATATCTTCTCCCATATTTTCTCTGTTGGCAAGATTTTCAGTGTACTTGATGTAAGGTAGTCAATAGAGTAACTGTTGAAGAAATTTCAGTTATTGGAATAATAGTGTACTACACAGGCAATACTCCTCAATAAGGTGATTAGAAACTAATATGGGCCCAGCATGGTAGCCTAGTGGCTAGGGTCCTTGCCTTGCGCATGCCGGAATCCCTTATGGGTGCTGGTTCTGATCCCAGTGGTCCTACTTCCCATCCAGCTCCTTGCTTCTGGCCTGGGGTTGAGGGGCAGTTGAGGATGGCCCTGGGCCTTGGGACCCTGCCACCCCTATGGGAGACCCGGAGGAGGCTCCTGGCTTCAGATCGGTTCAGCTCCAGCTGTTGCAGTTGCTTGAGGAATGGATTAGCGGATGGAGGGTCTTCCTCTCTGTCTCTCCTCCCTCTGTATATCTGGCTTTCCAATAAATAAATAAATAATAATAATAAAAGTAATATTGTTCATGTGTTGCACATTTTTTTTTCTGCTGCAGGTTTTTATCATCCTTTGGTGGTACACTGTGTGAGATTGGAAAGCCTGAAATGAAACAAAAAATAAATTCATTCCTTGAAAAGGAAGGAATAGAGAAAATCGCACAAAGGCTGCAAACAACAGTTCCTACCTTACAAGTCATTGTGGATGGTCTCAGTCAGCCTGAAAGCTTTGACTTTCGAACAGGTAAGCAGTTGAAAACCAGCACCTGGCATTTCTATAGCTCACATTATCTCTTCTGGTCCCCGCAAAAACCCTATGCCATCAGCAAAAGAGATTTTATCCTCCCATTCCATACTGAGAAAATTGAAGCTTAGTGGCCTACCTTAGAGGTCATTAACATTAATATCCAGAAACAAAGCTAGAAGCCTGGTCATGGAACTCTTTGTCCACTGTTTATTCCCTGGAATGAATGTGCCATGCACATTCGGCTGTGTGCATAGAGGCACGCACTTTTCGTCCTTTATAAGCTGTTTCATCTAGGAGCCAGAAACCCAAGGGAAGGCATTCCATTCACAGGTTGAAAGTGAATCTTCCCCCTGTATTCCAGCCTTCGAATTTTGTGGATTCTGTGTCAATGAAGACATTCAACAAATTAGATAATATCTCTTTGGTGATTAAAAGTGTTCTAATTAAAAGTGTTCTCAGTTTTCGAGCACAGGTAGTAGATGAGGGAAGTATAACAGCCATAGTTGTTGAGAGCAATGACCCGGTGAAAAAAGAATTAAGGTATCAAATGACCTGCTTCCCAAGGAAGTTTGAATAGGAACCCCTGAGATTTCAATGAATCTGCATACTTGTCTTATAACCAGTTCTGGATGAGACCGTATTTAGGTTTGGCTGTTTTCTCTCCCAGTTGGTCTTTGTTGCAGTGGTTAGACATGCTTCTTTGGGAAAGCTAAGGAAATTTAAAAGCACTGCCAGCAAGTACCTTGTCCCATTCTCTCAGCTCTTCTGTATGTTTTAAATTAAACAAAGAAAAATATCAAGACAACACCTCAGTAGAGCAACACCAAAGGTGTGGAAGCAGAAGCTTTCCCCACCCCTAGCAGCCTGTGCGGTGAGCACATCCGTCTCCACCTAGAGGCCGGCTGCCTTTTATGTGAACTCCATGGGCCTTGTCCAGCTCTAGCTTATACACTAAGTCTTTGAACAGTATGGTATTTAGTGGTGATAGGCCTATACCACCTGCATTCAAGGGCTCACAAATGTGAGTGTACCTCAGAAGGTCTTGGAAAATGAAATTAAAAAGTGAACTTACATTGCTGCAAGAGCAAATTTTTTTAAATCTATGTATAGTTTCTTCATAACAGGTATTTTTTCTTGAATCGTTTGAAGTACCCTTGTGTACAATGGTTTCAGATATCCTGTAATAGATATTCTTGTTTACCTTTGTTTTTTGTCATGGTGTTGATTGTTGCATTATTTTATTTATGCTGTAAACTAAGAACAAAAATCAGTACTTAAATTACAGGTCCAATTAAGCAGGCTAAATAGTGTGACAGTTCTTTTCTGGGTTGCCTTTAGTTGGACAGAAGCACAGGTTTATCCATGCTCTGGTCTGAACTCTCCAAAGCTATTACAGTATTTTAGTCTTTAATGAAGGATGTGTTTATTTATTTATTTGGAAAGCATAACATTAGAGTATGAGACAGAACTTTTTCCTCTGGTTCACTCCTCAAATGCCTACAACAGCCAAGTTAAAACCAGAAACTCAGTCCTGATCAACCATATGGATGTTGGGGACTCAAGCACTTGGGCCATCTTCCACTGCCTTCCTCGGCACGTAAGCGGGAAGCTGGATCAGAAGTGGAGCAGCTGAGACTTTAGCTCCTTTATGGGGTGTTGGTGTTGTGAGCAACTTACTTTGCTGTGCCATAACACTGACTGTAACTACTAGAGTGTTTTTCAATATGACATATGAAATTCCAATTAGACTCCACCAAAAATTATTTATTTTCAAGGCAGAATGACAGAGAGGGAGAGACAGATCTTCTGTCTACTAGTTCTTTCCTAGAAGTCTGCAATACGCAGGGTTAGAGCCAAGGGCAAAGTCAGGAACCAGGAACTCCATCCTGGTCTCTGAAGTAAGTGGTCTATACCAAGAATTTGGACTATATTCCACTGCATTTCTAGGCACATTAACAGGAAGCTGAATTGGAAGCAGAACAGCCAGGACTTGAATGGCCCCCTGATGTGGAAAAACCAGCACAGCAAGTAGCAAGTTAGCTTCCTGTGGCACAGTGCCAGCCCCTCATACACATCTCTTTAAGTAAACTTAGGAACTAACTTTTGCCCTTCTGTAAGTCACAATTTTTCAAGATAATTTGAGAATTTTGTTTTATTGCTAACCTCAACCCCAAAAGGGAAGCAGCCAAGAGCCAGCCTTTTGAGAGGGTGCATAGTATTTTGGGAATCTCCACAATATAGTAGTATTTCTGTTAAATATTTTGTCTCAATTTACTCAAAAATATTTCCTTTGCTAATGCCTCTTCCTTTCTTTTCTCACCTTCATCCTGTATTCCATTCTCCCCATTATGTAAGCAATTCCATTTTTATTAGCACTGTGGGTGCTAGTTAGTTTCCATAATTGGGTTCCACAGAAGGAGCCTAGTCACCATGTGGATTGCTGCCTTGGTTATGAAAGTGTTAAAGTTTGCATGGTATGAGGAGGATTTTCTGATTTCTCAGTGGCCCAGACTGTCTTCAGGAACATGTTAAGTAGTTCCTGACTCTGATTTTCCATGCAAACTTAAACTAAGCAGCTGATCAGGAACCCTTGGGAAATCTGCAGCAGCTGGGCCTCTGCAAGAAAATAGAAGGAAAAAAAAAAAAAAACCGTTTCCAAGCATAAAAACCAAGACTTTCTGGGCCCTCAGAGTCCATCTTGCCTCTGGCCCTGGGCAGCGACTTAGTTTCACTTTGCTTTGACACAGCCCTCACCAAGTATAATATTACATTACAGTAGGTTGCTTGCCTTTTTGAATTCACTACTTCAGCATCATGTGAAATTCTGCAAAACCAGTTCCAGTTTTCGCCTTTTTTTTTAATGACGAAAAATGAGATTCAGAATTTAAGCATGGTTTTTGGTTTGTTTTACAGGGGGAAAAAAGGCTTAATTTTTAAGAAACCCTGCTTTCAGTATAGTTGGACTGGGGGAGGGGAAGGAAGAGGTGACCAGTTGTTAATACAAATGTAAAGGATAGCTTTAACAAGTAATCAGGATAAAGCCAACAGCTGTGGAGGAAAAGGAAATGGACTGGGTGGAGGGGAAAATGAGGTCTGAGTAAAAAGAGATCCAAGCAGAGAATGTGTTCTTTGTTACTAGAGTCAACACTCAGTAATCCTAGGAAAGGGGCCAAGAAGAGCATGGAGTCCGCAGAGAATTCACCAGCCCCGTTGGCACTGTCAGTTCTAACCATCTTCCTCATAAAACCTGTGTTGTTGTTTTAACAAAAGCCGTAGCGATTCCTTGGTGTACTTTATGCCCACCTTTTGGAGGTTAGTGTTAATGAATGGAGAAATGTACACTTTGGTAAGCAAAAAAAGAGGGCGGGGAAGGAACTTGAGAGAAGAGATGCAAGTGTCTTCATCTTTGAATCTCTAGCACCAGCAGAGTGTCTGGCTGGGAGATAAGAACAGGAGTTCATCAATGTTTGATGAATTGAAAGAAGAGAAAGAAGATTAAGCTCTAGCTGGGCTCAATTCCTGAACCATAGATAATCAAGAAACCATAGATAATCAAGAAATTTATATTGGATATATATATTTGAAATTGATTAAAAAAAATTTTTTTTTGATTCCTGAGTTCCAAATGTTGTTGGAAGAAGTCAGAATGAAAACATTTAAATTTCACCCACATTTCACCAAAAGTTGATACACTTTTTATGGCCTTGAAACAGTGTCAGCATCCAGAAGACTCCCTCCCGGTTATCTGCCTCCAGAGTCATACATTCTTGATTTGTGTGATTTAGCCTGTGTGTATTGAGATTGATGTCTTCTCATCACCTAAAATGGAACTCGTCTCCTCAGTCTCCATGTATTGCCCTAATGTTCATGTGTTACTGGAGTAGAATTGGGGGAGAAGGAAGTGTTTAAATAAATTTCCCAGAATTATTTCTATACTGGGAAAGCTGTTTTTCCTACATCATGCCTTTTTATAAGCAGGCCTGTGTCTTCAAATCCTATTCTGTCTCTTTTCAACACTTAATTTTGGTCTGAGCATATAATCAAGATATTGTAAATCCTTCTCACTATGCTGTGTTGTGTCTAGGACATACAGTGTCTTGTTTATTACACTAACTTGTTTCCCTTTCCATGCAGATTTCAATAAACCTGACTTCAAGAGAAGCATAGTTTGCCTGGAAGATCTGCAGGTTGGGACAATTCTTACGGGCAAAGTTGAGAACGCCACTCTGTTTGGAATTTTTGTGGATATAGGAGTAGGAAAAACAGGGCTGATTCCAATTCGAAATGTAACAGAAGCAAAACTTTCCAAAACGAAGAAGAGAAGGAGTCTTGGTTTGGGCCCTGGAGAAAAAGTGGAAGTCCAAGTGCTCAACATTGACATCCCCCGATCGAGGATCACTCTGGACCTCATCCGGGTGTTGTGAGTGCCCTGCTGCCAACCAAACACTGACTTGACTTCTTTATTTGTACAGATTGACAAAGGTAGCTGCGTGTTTATGAATTCTAGATAGTAGATGAGAAAGAATTCACTTAATATTAGGAGCCTTTTCCACGCACTTATTTTTCCTTTTGTGTAAACAGAAAACTAATAGCTTCATTTCCTTTTCCCTCAAAGAAAGCAACTAGTAGAAACCCTTATGGTTTCATGAGCTACTGGTTTTCTGACTCAAATTTTATTTTTTATAAATTTATCTTCAACTCTTTTTGAATTTTGCACAGCAGATTTTTGAGTTCTATTTACCAGCTTCTCCTCCCATGGTTTTCTTGATTTGAACTGTACAATGTTTGTTGACACAGGAGGGCTGGCATTGTTTAATTTTCCCATTTTATATATTTTCTATCAGGCCATTTGATTCAATTCATGATTTTGCAGTAATCTTGATTTTTTTTTCCCTTACTAAGCAACAAATTATGCCAGTAAAATCAAGTCTGATGTGTTTGCAACCATCAAGTGAGTGGCTGAAGACATACAATGCCTTAGTATGATATTTGTATTGATTCCAACAATAAAGCTTTGTGGCTAATGATCTGTTTTTGCATTTTGTTCAGTGAATGACCTAGAAGTCAGTCTTGATTAAAGAAGATGTGATTCATACAGCTGTACCTTTGGGGAAGAAGAAAGTTCTGAAATTTTGAAGAATGGCTTTCTTTGACTTAGCATTTCTTTTTTTTTTTTTTTAAGATATATTTATTTATTTATTGGAAAGTCAGATGTACAGAGAGGAGGAGAGACAGAGAGGAAGATCTTCCGTCCAATGATTCACTCCCCAACTGAGCACAACAGCTGGTGCTATGCCGATCCAAAGCCAGGATCCAGGAACTTCTTCTGGGTATCCCACTCGGGTGCAGGGTCCCAAAGCTTTGGGCCATCCTCGACTGCTTTCCCAGACCACAAGCAGGGAGCTAGGTGGGAAGTGGAGCTGCCAGGATTAGAACTGGCACCCACATGGGATCCCGGGGTGTTCAAGGCGAGGACTTTAGCTGCTAGGCCACGCCACCAGGCCAACTTAGCATTTCTTAACCATGGTGATTAAACATACAGGGATAAAGATGGCTTTCTTACAGATTGACTACCGATGAGATGTGAGAGGATAAGAAAACAGTTGATAAAGGAGTGATTCCTACTCTAGTTTTGTTCCGTGGAAATGATATTAGCCTGGCCAATCGAGGTTAGAGTGATTTAAATAGAGCCCACATAGGACTATATCCTGTCCAGTTTGACTATTCCTAATTTTTAATGGAATACCTGATTTTCTCCTTGTGTAAATGAGTGGGAGATGATTACTGAAGAAGGTGACCAATTCTGTTAGTTTACCTGAGACAGTCCTAATAAGCACCTGTTGAAGTGCCTCTTTTTCTTCTCAGAGGTCCTCTACTTTGGATACTAAATCAAGACTCACCTAATAGTTGTGGTCACTTACAAGTAACAACTGTGTTGGGCCCGGCGCGGTGGCGCAGTGGTTAAAGTCCTTGCCTTGCACGCCCCGGGATCCCATATGGGCGCCAGTTCTAATCCCGGCGGCCCCTCTTCCCATCCTGCTCCCTGCCTGTGGCCTGGGAAAGCAGTCGAGGATGGCCCAAAGCTTTGGGACCCTGTACCCGCACGGGAGACCCGGAAGAGGCTCCTGGCTTCAGATCGGCATAGTATCGGCTGTTGTGCTCACTTGGGGAGTGAATCATTGGTCGGAAGATCTTCCTCTCTGTCTCTCCTCTCTGTATATCCGCCTTTCCAATAAAAATAAATAAATCTTTTTAAAAAAAAGAAACAAGTAATAACTGTGACTGATTCATTATAGTTCTGCTTGGTTGTCTGCTCTCCCAAAATATGCAACTTAAAAAAAAAAGATGTATTAATCTGAAAGGCAAAATTCACAGAGAGGAGAAACGGAGAGAGAGAGAGAGAAAGAAATGCTCCATCTCTTGGTTCATTCCCCACATGACCACAGTGACCTATCTGAAGCCATGAACCTAGAACCCCATCTAGCTCTCCCACATGAATAGCAAGGACCCAAGCACTTGGGCCATTTCTTTCTGCCTTCTGTAGCATATTCGCAGGGAGATGGATGGGAAGTGAGTCAAACAGCACTCAAACTCACAGATGGCAGCTTAACTTGCAGTGCCATGATTCCAGCCTGCATCCCATGTGAGCACCAGTTCAAGTCCTGATTGGTCATTTCTTATCTAATATTCTGCTAATCTGCTTGGAAAAACCTACAAAAGATGGTCCAAATGACTGTACCCAGTCACCCACATGGGAGACTCTCTCCAGGTTTCATCCTGGCCCTTCCCTGGCCATTGTGACCATTTGGGAAGTGGACCAGAAGATGGAAAATCTCTCTAACTCATTGTTGGTAGATGTTGTTGTTGTTATTATTATTACAGTAAGTTCCTTAAAAGTTTTCTGACACCCATGGAGGATCTGTGAGGTCTAAGCTGGGAAAAGAGGTTATGTTTCATCTGTGATTGTAGCATGCAGTCAGTATGTATACTACTCCATTCTTTATTCTACTATACTCTGTGAGCCCCCTTTAAATGGGGATGATGATGATAAAGCATTGTGTCCCCTTGGAAACAGTTATTTCTGCCCTGCAGTGTGCTGAAATTGTACTAAACTGTGGCGATAAAACTGGGATAGAAAAAGAGACAGCAGCATCCTTGCTCTTACAGAGTGTTGTCTACTGAAAGAGTCATTGAAGAAGCACATGAGAACAGAAAGCTACAGCTGTGATAAGTGATACTCTGGCGATAGCATAGAATAAATGAGCTGTCTCTGGAAATATCCCAGTGGCATTTTCCTGAAATATGGAAGATTATCAGAATTAACTAGGACAGATGTTCTGTTGACCTTAATAAAAATTGCTTCTGATAAATGGGCTGAGGCTCAGTGGAGAGAATGTAGGAGAGGACAGGAAGCTGGGGTTTGGAAAAAGCAAGCAAAGACAGTTCTTTGGGAGTTTGGCTAGAAAAGAAGAAGAAAAATAACAGTGTCTGGAAGGGGACAATATAGTCAGGTGAGTTTGTCAAATCTTTGAAGACAAATAATTTATACCAATGGAAGCAGTCCCATGAAAGAGGAAAACTTTTATGTAAGAATTAGAATTACTGAAATAATCTTTTTATGAGGTCAATAGAATCTAGTGTACAAATGGCTGGGAATACAAAGAGTTCATACATTTAATGGGCAAAAATGTTTGACTATATGGGCACCATTACAGATAGGTAAATATGGGAGCTTGCGAAAGGTGTCTCTGGGTTTCCCCTCTTATTTTTTTTTATTGAAATATTAAGGAAGGTCATCATCATCATCATCATCTTGTGAGACTAAAGGGAATTGGAGGTTGGAAGTAAAAAGGGAAAGTAGAAAAATGAAAATGAGAGAAGAAAAAACAGTTTTAATGAAAGAATTCATCTTGGACAGGTAGAATTTGGGATAGTCATTGAATGTCCATGTGGGGATGCCAGTGTTTTTCTGAGTTTCAAGTTCAGGGCAGAGCACCAGATTGAAAAAGTCAGTCTGTAGGTCACTTCTAGCCATGAAATTGAATATGAAACTAATGGAGTAAGTTACAACAAGCAGGTCCACAAGCGGAGATGTTGAAAATCCAAGCCACTCTGCCATGAATTCCTTTAACCCTTCCATCAGTACAGGAATTTTGTCTTATGGCAATGCCTGCTATACATCTACTAAGATTTCTCCTTTTTGCTTACTAAGAGAACTCTGATTTGAAGCGAGCAGTAAAGTGGCTGACTAAAAAGGTAGGCACAACCATCTGATGCAATTCTGGCCAGTTGAGTACCGGCAACAGTCATGGGAAGGGATTCTAGGGAAGTTAGAATGGCAAGGAAGTTGAACTTAGCCATCATGTGTTTATTAATGTTTGCCATTGTCCTTCCAGATTGGTATTGCCAAAAGTGCTGCAGGTCAATAGAGATGGCAAAAAGGCACGATAGACAGTTCCTTAGTCCATCTTGGCATTAAGGACTAACCAGTGGAGCTGTGAAACACTTGCTTTTGATTTCATGGTTTATAAGAACGTGTGTAGGAGAACAAGGATTTATAGCAGAGTGTGTTTCATAATGTATGCATAAATTTAAAAAATAATAAGCAAATATGGAAAGACTTTTGAGAAGCGATTGAATAGCCATGGTTGCAGACATAAGGAAAGTAGGGGAAATTGGGCCATAGACCTGAAAGTTCCATCCAGAAGGCATTTCCTAAACACCTACAGTGAGACTGTGCCAAGTGCTGAGGACGAAAGATGAATAAGACGTCTTTTGAGGCTACGTTCAGCCTGGAGGACTTAGCTTTTAAGCTGCTACAAAAGAGATTTTTAACTGAATGGCCTGGGCACTTTGGGGTACAGCCAGGCTGCTGCTAACTTCAAAACATGGTCGCATCCTAACTCATCAGAAACCACCAGGACCCTTGGAGAGCTTAGCTCTTGATTGATGGGATGCTTGCTCATGTTGGGGTGTCTATGTATCTAACCCTGACCTAAGAATTAACACTTTTGTTAAAATTGGGAGTTGGTAAGAAGGCACAGAGATGGAAAAACCAAAAATATATTTAGTCCATCTTTTTATTTTGGCTTCTTGCCTAAAATCAGTCATTATGAGTTGGATTTAAATAACAGATCCTGGAGAACTCCTGAATGACTGGGCTCTTTGCCAAAACAGTCTGGTCTACAGGAAGAAAGATTAGATTTCTTCTCGCTCACTCATTTTATATGGTGAGGATGACTTTCTGTATGAAGGCTCAGTTTCTTAGGGAGCAAGTGGGATAAGGAGATTGTGCTCCTGTCAGCACTAAAAATTACCTTTTTTGAAGTTAATTTGAAAGTCACCCCCAGAAAATACTGGTTGTTCCCCTTGCCACCTACCAAAAATAAGGATTGTCATATACTTCCCGCAAATATTTTAAAGGAAAGAAGTCCCATCTTGAAGAAAGGAAATAAAGGATTAATCTAAGTATTACAGAGCAACCTCTCAGATGCCTGAGCGTGTGTCACAACTGATGCATTAAACTCATGCAGCCCTGCTCTGGAAGAACAATCTGAAGTAAAAGACAAAATGGTGAAGCCCAAGATGGGGGAGGGAGGGAAAGCAATCTACCAATTCCATGTTGTTGGATTACCCCAAGTTTTACTCCAGCGGTTGGGCCAAAAAGAAGTTCAGATTTATTGCAGTATTTTGCAAAAGCAATCAAGTAACAGATAGGTGAAAACCTGCTACTGAAAGCTCCACTTCTGACAGACTTCCCACCTCCATGTAGCCAGCCAGGCTCACTGTCACTGGGAAATTTCTCTCAAGGCAGCATGCCTGTTAGCTGTCCTCCCATCTCAGCAGTTGGTCCTGCAACATTTGCCCACTTCTTCCCAGGTTTCAGTCTCTTGGCAATGAAGGAGGTGGTAGCTCCAAGGAACATCAAACCTATGATCTGCTCAAGTTCTTGGCTCTGCAGAGTTAAAGCAGTTCCATGAAGCTAAAATTCCAAATGCTTGTTGAGTCCAGTTTGGTTTAATTTACTACTTCAGTAACAACAATAAAAACTAGATTTCTAATAACGTATTCTGTCATGTTACCTATAGCAGCAACCATTTTGCTGTTTGGCCATTTTGTCATAACTTTAACTCTACAACAAATAAAACTAATGAATGTTATATAAAGTATAGGTAATGAAATATAAAAGTTAAAATACAAAACTCTGTTATTTGAGAAATAGCCACTTCCATGGTTTATATGTGTTCAGCCTTTTTTCTGTACCTCTGCTTGTATGTAGCAATTTTTAACAAATTGGAGTCATATATTCTTTTGTTCTCTTTGCAATAGAGCAAGTCCATCTTTCCTTATCAGTGCCTACGTGTTGACTTGCTGTGTTTTGCTGCATGTGATTAGGGACCCTGGACACCTGCTGCTTCAGAGCTTGTGTATGTCAGCATCCATAGCTATTACTAGCATTGATTCCTGAGCTTCTGTTTTAGTCGTGTGTGTCCATGTTTGTGCTGGTACTGAGTTAAAATGTAAAATATATTTTTTATTGTGAGTTGAGATTTAATTAAAAAAAAAAAGTCCTGGCAAAGAGACCCCTTTCCTTGTGGACAGGATTCTCTCCCCATAACTCAATGTGTTGCTCTCACTGCAGCACCCTTATAAGCATCCTTTTCCTGGAACAACCACCCTCTAATTCCACCCTTTTATGGAGTCCCAGGGTTGGATCTCAGCTCAGATGACATTTCCTCAAAAATGTCTTATTGACCTCCCAGACTAAATCAAGTTTACTTTTAAGGATTCTTCTTGTCCAACATACCTGTCCACACCTCCTGTACATGATAACAGAATTTCATTATTGTCTTCCTCGGTGTACTTCATCAGGATGGCAAACCTTAATATCCACTGCTATTTCAGGTTCTTCCTGCAACTCACCCCCAAGATCCTGCCTTCTTTATTTCTTACTTCTTCTGATTTGGACCTTGTCTCCAAAGCCTTCTCCCATATTCACTTTGATTCTTCCACACAAGTTTGGTCTTGCTCTCTGTCTTGGCACTCTTTGTCTAGAACAAGGCTTGGGTACTCCTGCTTTATTTCGAGGTTGCAAATTCCAGCACAAGAAGAGGAAGGGGAAAAAAATAGATGGGCCTGGGAAGCAGAAGAGCCAGTGCGACAGGCTGCATCACCAGCTTCTTAGGTGCAGGTTGTCTTGGAAGAAGCTATACGTGATGCTGTTCACTCAGAACAGTGGAAGGAGAGGAGGATCGGAGGTAGGATAAAATTCTTTGCTGTCTCTTTTCTGTCTCCTAATTTTTTTCTTACTGAGCAACATCGACCTTACCAGGCACCCTTCCAGATTTTTCTGTGGATATTGTCAAAGAAGTGAACCCTGTTGTATTGGATCCTTATGCTGGAGAGTTTTCAGAGATCTCACTGCAACAGGCATGAGGAAGGCCATACTGAAGCCTGCTCCCTGCCCTCAGCCTGGGTGAGAAAGCAAAGAGCAAGACAGCAGTAATAGCCAGACTGCTTGGTGGTGGACCTGGCTGGGCTTAGGGTGGAGGTGATGAGGGTGATGCTGAGAGAGTCTGGGGAGCCTCAAAAACAGGTCCAGGGCAGACTCGAGCATCATAATTGAGGCACTTCCAAACTTACTTGTTTTTCTGAGCTGTTTACTCCACTACGCCCAAGCCCCTTGCTTTCATTCTGCACTTGTGGAACTCAACTCTAACCCAGCTACCCAACCAGCTCCCTGACAGCCCCCAGGCTACGCATCTCTGGCCTCACAATTTACATTAGCACCGAGTAGCTGAGGTACCAAAAAAAAAAAAAAAAGACAACCTCTGTTTGCTAGATTCCTTGTATTCCTTCCCTTCCATCCAGACCTTTAAGAACACCAAGTAGTGGCTGCACAGCCATTATCAGACAAAGAAAATTAGAAATTCAGCGCAGTGGGGAGATCTCTGGCTCACGGAAAGTTTGGCTCCTTTGTGATTGATACTGGAAGCTGTTGCAGTTGAAAATGGATGTGATTCAGGGGCCAAGGAAACAAAAACTGACAATTGGCCCTTAACCCACCACATCTTTCAAAGGCAAAAACATGCCCCACGCCATCCCCAAGATAAAAACATCAAAAACCCTAGGAGAGGATATGCAAAACTGGACTGTGTATGTCTAATTTGACAAAGGGTTATTGAAAAATAAATTGCTCAAGGCAAAGCACAGAGCCAGAGAGTTCCTTTGGGCTTTGGCCAACTCTTCACTTAATACAGTCCCAGTGAATAGGGCCAAGACCAAAAAAAATAGTCTGCAATCAAAAATCTTGCCTCCAGAAACTTCACCTTGCCCTTTTTTTCCTGGTAACAGCTTTATTGACATATAATTCACATACCATACAATTCACCCATTGAAAGGGTACAAATCAATGGTTTTTAGTATTTTCACAGAGTGCTGCAGCCATTACCACAGTAAATTTCAGAGTATTTTTATTACCCCAACAAGAAACCCCTTACCCATTAGCAGTAGCTCCACATTCCAACCCCAACCCCAGTCCTAGGCCATAGAGTCTAACCTACTCTCTGTCTCTATGGATTTGCTTAAAGGGAATTCAGTACAATGTTTTGCAATTGGTTTCTTTCACTTGGTACAATGCTTTCAGAGTTCATTCATGTTGAAACACATGTCAGAACTTCATTTCTTTTTTTTTGCCAAAAAGCATTTTGCCATGTGAATATACATCTTTATTTATCCAGCCATCAGTTGATAGACATTGGATCCCTTCCATCCCTTGGCTATTATGAATTATCCTTCCGTGAACACTCATATACAAGTTTTTGTGTAGACATGTTTTTATTTCTCTTGAGTATACACATAGGAGTGTGATTACTGGGTCAAATGGTGTGTAAGCTTGACCTTTTTGATGAATTACCAAATTGTTTTCCAAATTGCTGTGGTATTTTCCATTTCACCAGCAATGCTTGAGGATTACAGTTGTTCCATGTCTTTGCTGGCCTTTTTTCTTGTCTGTTTTTATTACAGCCATCCAAGTAGATATGAAAGTTTTCTATTGTGATTTTAACTTGCAGTTCCCTCGTCTGTGACAACATTACCAATCTTTTTATGTGCTTATTGGTGTGTTTTTTTTTTCATATCTTCAAAGAAATAGCAGTTCAGAGGGACCAATTTTTATTCATTTATTTTCCTATGTTGTAGGAATTCTTTATACATTCTAGGTAAACATTTCTTAATAAGGTAGGTGATTTATGAAAGCATTTATTCCATTCTGTAGAGTTTCCTTTCACTTTTTCTTTTTTTTTTCTTAAAGATTTATTTATTTTTATTGCAAAGTCAGATACACAGAGAGGAGGAGAGACAGAGAGGAAGATCTTCCATCCGATGAGTCACTCCCCAAGTGAGCACAACGGCCGATGCTATGCTGATCCGAAGCTGGGAACCAGGAACTTCTTCCAGGTCTCCCACACGGGTGCAGGGTCCTCTTCTGCTTTCCCAGGCCACAAGCAGGGAGCTAGATGGGAAGTGGGGCTGCCAGGATTAGAGCCGGCGCCCATATGGGATCCCGGCGCATTCAAGGCAAGGACTTTAGCCACTAGGCCACATTGCTGCCAGGCCCCTCACTTTTTCTTTCAGAGAGAGAGAGAGACCAACAGCATTTACGCATCCCCTGGTTCATTCCCCAAATGCCACCCAACAGCTGGGACTGGGCAAGGCCAAAGCCAGAAGCCGTGAATTCAAATCAGGTCTCCCCACGGGTGGCAGGGACGTAACTCCTGCTGCGTCTCAAGGCCATACTTACTGAGCAGGTGGCTTAAGTTGAAAGAGAAACTAGTGTTCAGGTCCTGATACTCCAATATACAACCCAGGCGTCTTCACTTCTTGGTCAGATGCCCACCTTTTTCACTTCCTGGACAATATCTTTTCGAACACAAAGTGTTTAGTTGAAAGGATGTCCAGTTTACCTGTTTTTCTTTGTTTTTTGTTTTTCCTTTTGCTGCTTTGGATTTGATGTCAAGTTTCTTTTGCTGATTGGGACTTGATGTCAAATTTAAGAAATGTTTCAGGATCTAAAGTCATGAAAATGTAGGTATTATCTTCATTTTTTTAAAAAGATGTATTTATTTTTATTGGAAAGGCAGATTTGCAGAGAAAAGGAGAGACAGAGAGAAAGATTTTCCATCCAATTTTACTCCCCAAGTGGCCGTAATGGGCAAAACTAAGCTGATCCGAAACCAGGAGCCAGGAGCATCTCCCAGGTCTCCCATGTGGATGCAGGGTCCTAAGGCTTTGGGCTGTCCTCTTCTGCTTTCCCAGGCCACAAGCAGGGAGCTAGATGGGAAGTGGAGCTGCTGGGATTAGAACCGGCACCCATATGGGTTCCTGGGGCGTTCAAGGCGAGGACTTTAGCTGCTAGGCGACAGTGCCAGACCCTGTAATACTGGTTTTAAAGCACTTATATTTTCATTCCTTTCTGAAACTGTAATTGTCAGTGCACTTTGGAAAATGTAGCCCATCATAGTATGTTAAGCCTCTGCCTGTGGTGCTAGTGGCCCACATGATGCTGGTTTGGGACATGATTGATCCACTTTAGATCCAGCTCCCTGCTGATACTCTTTGGAAAGCAGAGGATGGCCTGAGTCGTTGGGCCCCTCTATCCTCATGGGAGACCTGGGAGAAGTTCCTTGCACCTGGCGCCAGACTGGCCCAGCTGTAGTTATTACAGCTATTTGGGCAATGAAACAGCTAATGGAAGATCTCTCTCTGTCTCTTTTTCTGTAAATCTGCCTTTCAAATAAAAAATACATAAATCTTTTAAAAATATATAGTCTATCAGTTAATAGTAAGGAAAAAAGCATTTCATTAAGGATTCATGAGCTTTGCTGAAATGATGAACGGTGACTTTAAACAGTGCTAATGGAAGTGAAGAACATACACCTCATGTCACTGACTCTTCAGGGAAATGTTCCCAGTGCCATTTGAGTGATTTATCCTTTTTATAGTCTGAGACAATTGTACTATATTTAGTGTCTACCTATTTCTTGTGTGGCACCCCGAGTCTGTGTTTCCTTACACACAGGCAGGTGTCACTGTTCCTTAAAGCTGATGTCATCTTGTGCTTCTGTTTTGCTTCAATTGGGATTCATTCTTGAGATTTGGGAGGGAAATATGAATAGAATGTAAACATTTTGAAATGTGTGTGTTTCATAATATTAGTCATTTTCTCTCTATTGCTAGTGTAGGTAAGCATAGAAATTATGATAAAACTAATATTTTTATGGAAACTTTCAAACTAATGCTCTGTTGTGCCCTAAAAAATTACTGAATTGAAAATAAATCTGATTCAACTTTGGTCTTTGTTCCATTATGATTAACACTCCTGTATTGAAGAACAATTGATGTATAGTAAGTTGTACATCCTTCAGATGTACAATTTGGTAAGTCTTAAGATTGGTATAGGCCTGTGAAACCCCACATTTTTCCTCTCTGTTTTACTTTGAATATCTAAACATGACTAGTCTTTTAGCTAATCTTTTCTTCTGTGTCTATATAGTTTTAATTTCTAATGTTTATGATCAGTAATTTATACTTTTGTTTGAAGACTTGACCTTTATTTCATTTTTCTTCGTGATTGATTCTAGCTCTCCGGGGGGAAATATCTTTTCCTCATGACCAGAGGTGGAGATAAAATCCAAAAACTACAGTAAAGCTGTTTGCAAACTTTTATCCATTCAGATGAATGAGCTTATTTTAATAAATACTGTATATCATTTCTCTTGATCTTTTTTCTTTTCTACATTTCATCACAAGATGTTTACTCACCTTGTGGTATTCTCTGCAACAATGTTTAAAATGAAATTAAATTTGTTTTAATTTCCTGTGCCAAAAAGTCTCCTAAGTATTCATTTTTTCTTCTACTTCAATTATTGTGATTATTAACAGTTATATAATTAAGAAAATGAATGTCATAAATTCTGACACATATTGATTAAATTTCAAAAGTAGACGCTTATTAGAAAGTAATCACTTAATGAGATTGGATAAAGCATTTTCTAATTAGTTCATGTATCCATGGGTAAATATATAAATATGACATATTCAGAATGAGACAAGCATAACATCAAGTTTGTTTGTCATTTTAGTTTTTGTAAATTTAAGACTTGAAAACCCTCACTTACATAAATAACCAAGTGGAGGTTAAAGGAATTTTAATTTAGTTTGAGATTTATTTATTTTTTATTGTAAAGGCAGAGGTACAAAAAGAAGGAGACACAGAGACAAAGATCTTCCATCTGCTGGTTCTATCCCCAAATGGCCACAACAGCCATAGCTGAGCAATACGAAGCCAGGAGTCTGAGGCTTCCTCTGAGTCTCCCACATGGGTGTAGGGTCTTAAGGCCTTGAGCCATCCTATACTGCTTTCCCAGGCCACCAGCTGAGAGCTGGAAGGAAAGTGGAGCAGCCAGGACAGGGAATGGCCTTATGGGATCCCAGAAGGTTGCAAGGCAAGGATTTAGCCTTTAGGCTATCACCCCGGGTCTGGAATTTTAGTTTTTATAATGTCACTAAAGGCTTGGAAAATATGCCAAGTGATAACAAAAATTATTTTTATATTGTTGATAGACTGATTGCATTCTCCCTCAGTTTTATTGAAATCTAGGAATTAGAAGGCACCCCATATGCAAGAAAAAATACTTTTTGTGGTTTTTATTCAATTTCTGGTAATTTTTCTAGATAATCTTTTCAAGCATTATTAAATGATTATTAATTATTCTTGTAATTTTTAAAGTAAACTTCATTTTTGCAGTTTAATTGTTAAAAGATCATTTTTAAGTAATACAATTATTAAAATTATGATCTTGTTATTAAACTGCAATTTACATTTTTGAAAACATCTTGAAATGTCTTAAAAACGTAAGACAGGTAGATAGAGTTGGATTACCTGATTCTTATTAAGGATAAGTTAGTAATTTACTTAATGGTTCAGAAGCAGTGTGTTTACAATTATGTATTTGAGATTATTTAAAAAGCACATCAACATCTGAGAGAGAAGAATTATTGTTAATTAAATAAAGTTAGCTCAGTAGAATTATGATGTTATGTTTTAGTGTATGTTTGGGGAACATTTTATCCTACACCTGTTCAAAAGTAGATGTTTTGTTTTTAAAATGCAATTTAAACTACCTTGTGGAAATGAAAAAATTGAGTCATCAGCAAGTAAAGAAATTACAAAAACTTTATTAACAATTGAAGTTACATATATTATATTATATATATATTATATTATGTCTATAACATATTCTTCCTATGATGATAGAAATCTAATATTGTATGATGGAAAAATAATTGAGTACAAATGGTTTACTATCGGCCATGAGAAAGGTGTGTCCAAAATAAAAGACAAATTGAATCTACAACATCCTCTACTCTGTTGGCAAAAGTCAATGAAGATGCCTTCCCTTCTGCTCTGAGAAAGCATGAAACCCAACTTCAGCTCTTTGCTCTGTTTCCAGATGTAACACTCATCTCCTGGAAGCATTAGAAATCAGCATGGGACAGTTCATTGCCTCCTCCTCATGATCATACAGATATGTACCAAAGCAGAGATAAGGGTTTTCTCCAGGCTCCATCACCAAGAATGGTGGAAATTCAGAAAGAACAATTTATGGGCATTGATAAATCCTTTAAAGTTAGATATTAATACCCAAATGCTTAGATGAATAGGTGTGGATGGCAGATGGAGTCAGGGCTCATCGTGTATTCATCCCCAGCTCATCCTTTCAAGACTCTCCCTTAGGAGCAATTAGTTCTTGAAGAGCAGTTGTGAATTGGAAGAAGTGAGATTAGTAAACAAAATTTGTCATCTGTCTAGTTGCTCACTCTACAATAAATTCAGAACATGCTGACACAGGAAAAATTTTCCACTTCTAAAGCCTTGCTTCAACCCTAACATAAATGTGTGTAAGAGAAGGAAAGACATAAAGCCCTACTGAGAGCTCATGGTGACTTGGTTAAAGAGAACTCACCCATACCAGTGCTGTTAAGTAATTGTTAAAGGGGAAAACTGGAAAAAAAAAACCCCTCAAAAGTCTTATTTTTTGGTAGATGAGTGTTTGAAAAGAACAATTACAAAGATGAAGGATGTGAACATTGGTGCTTTTTAACATTCTAGGTTTGCGTGTTCCCTGGAAAGTCTTTATCCAGGGCAATGCCTTCCTCTTTGAACTATTAGAGAATAGGAAAAAAAAAAAAAAGGAAAAGGAAAGTAAATGAATGGTAAAAAGGCGTAGAGGGGAAATGATAATATAGAAGACAAGCCAAGAATCTTAATACATAGTCTTTAAAGAAGACTACAGAAATTATGACAAAACAAAAAAATTAAAGAGATAATCCAAGAAAATTCTTCCACCAAAGAAGAAAGATGTGAATCTGTATATGGGAAGCACACGTGCACACACACACACACACACACACACACACACACACACACACGATCTGAAACAGTCAACCTAGAATTGTATCCCCATTATGTTACAGAGCATAAAAGAATTATTTGGGAAAGCTGGGAACCAGGAGTTTCTTTCAGGTCTCCCACATGGGTGTAGGAGCCCAAGGCTGTGGGCCATCCTCCCCTGCTTTCCCAAGACATTAGCAGGGAGCTGGATTGGAAAAGAAGTGCAGCAACTGGGACACAAATGGGTATCCACATGGGATGTTATTGCCATATGCTATGCTATTACCATATGCTATGCCACCATCCAGGCCATGAGGGTATAGCAATGGTTGTTTGCTTAAGACCCTCAAAGCTCAGGATATCAGAAATTTTCAAAAATATATTTGCAAGTTACTTATTCAACAAAGGGGGGTAAGCAGAACAACAGGTCCAAATTTAAGCTCAGCTCTGTAATTAGGGAAGTGTGGGTGTGGAGCACCTTTTTTGGTCTCCCTGGGCCTCATCTTATTTGTGATGTTGTGATCATAAACCCTCACAGCATGGGGATGGGATGGTAGGAATATGACATCATCTTCCTGAACTGACCAGCTAGCTTCAGAGTCATTAGCAAAACTGTTCTGGATTCTGTATCCAATAATTCTCGTATCTGTGATACAATTTGAGTTTAGAAACTTTCTGATTACTCGTGGGGTCTTTGCTTGAGTGACTTTGAATCCAGATCACTTTAAGGAGAAAAATAGAAAATTCCAAATTATAGCATTTTTTTTTAGAAGTTTTTATTTGTTTTTTTACTAACATCTTAACTCAGTTTACTAGGAAGGACACTGTGTTCTCACATCACACTCATCTGTGGTGTTCAAGATACTTTCCACAAATTCCAGGGATTGGACCAAATTCTGACCAGAATCTTTTTCTTTTTCTCCAGTTTGTTCACTCCAGAAGGAACCTGTCCATAGTTGGTCTCTTGGATCAAGATGTTTGTTAACAATGCAATATAAAATTCAGATGTAGGAAAAGGGATAAAAAATCAAAGATGCAACAGCCTCCATTTGGAATTCCTGTAGAAGTTTTACAAGGTTGCCATTTTAACACTTCATTCTAAACCATTTTGTTCTGTTGTGTATTGTGCTTATCACTCTATCATTTCAGGATAAGGCCTGTATTTTTCCATTAATTCATGTCAGCAAGGATTGGATGACTACCTTACATATTGACTATGCAAAGGAAGATTGCAAAAAGAAAATGTGTAAACATTCATTCCATCATGAAGGAGTTTAGTTCAGCACATGTCCTGGATGAGGAGTTTACCCTGCAGATGTATGAAAGTGCACTTAGATATGTTGCAGAGACAGTCAAAGAAACCTTGTTGGCAACAAAGAAGGAGCCTGGGAAGTGGGGACCTAAATGGCCATCAGTGCAGGACTGATTCAATTCTAGTGGCCCATGCAGTGTCACTCTCCATCAGCCTTTTTTAATCTGGCTCTTCTCCGAAATCCGGAAAACACATGGTGATTGGAAGGACTCTTCCTGTTTCTGACAAGGACAGTGCATGGCTTCTGCCTTCTGAATGCTCAACCTGGAAGTCAGTTCAGGACCCTGGTCACTTCTGGAGATCACTCAGCCAGCGTTCTTTCAAAGCATCCTTTCAAAGTTGGTATGAAGATATTTGCAAGATACCGTAGGAAGTGAAAACAGGTACTAAGTGAGAAAACCGCAACGGACAATTAAGGTTATAATTAGTCCCTCTGTGTATTATGCTACCAATGTAGTTGCTTGTAAATGCAGAGCTAGGCGAGCTGAGGCCGCCTGACTGCTGGGCCCACAGCTTTGAGCGCGGAAGTAGGGGACAGGAATGACCTCTGGGACTGGGGAACCGAGTTGGAGCAGATGTAGGCCAAAGAGGCAGGTCATCTGTCCTTGACACAAGCCAGCTCTGGCTTTCTTTCCTGCCTCAAGCCCTTTTCCATCTCTTAGAATTAGTCACTTTGAGGGTGGATTTAGTGTGTGTTCTGCAGGAATGAAATTAGTAGGAAAATAAATCCAAGGGGATGCCCATTTGGTCCTGACTCCTACTCCCCACACCCCGTGTCCCATCTGCCTGACTTTGAGATTGTTTCAGGCCTTCCCTGGACATTCAAAAATAAAAGCAGGCTGCTCTGGGTATGCTTATGAGGAGACTCCTGGAGCCTCACACCGTTGCACCAGAGATTGATACAGTGTGTGCATGCCTGGCCCCATACAACCCCCTTTGATCTATTTCCGAAGGCAGCTTTTGGCCTCCTGCCACAAGTGATTGATTGAGTTAGGGTCTCTTTTAGGAATTCCCTCCACTCTTGCCTCCTCCCAGGCTCCCAGTGAGCCCTGCCAAATGCTACCCTCCTTTTATGCTCCAGATTGTTCTGCTCCAAGTGGGTAAGTGAAAACTGTGTTCCTAATATGCCATCAGTTCCCTAGTTTTCTGTATGCAAGCTGTTACCTTGGAATTCCTGTTTTGCATTCTGTGTAGCATAGACATCCTCTTATCACATCATCAGTCATGTTGCTGAAGTAGCTCTGCTCCAGAGCTTTCCTTCCCTGCCCCCTCCAGCTTCCATTCTGGTGTGAGAATCTTGGGAATCAAGGAGGACACCTTTGACTTGACAATAGGCTACAGCGTGTGTTGTTTGACTTTTAAAAGACCATGGGAAATGAGTAGTCACATGTGGTGTTCTTTTTGGCTCCAGCTATGGGAAAAGATTTTGGTTTAGCCATCCCTGGTGGAATGGGGGTTCAAGGTGTTTGAGAATACCCCAGATTTGCAGCCACACAGTCCTGGTTGCAACTCCCACCTCCATGCATAGTGTTGACTTGTTACACTTGGGTTTAGGATTTCCATCTTGCAGGTGTCATGAGGAAACTAGACATGAGTGAATGAAAATTGAAGCAGTTGCTCTCTGCCATTCTCAGATCCCTTGTATCTCCCACACCTTATCCAAAGTGACCATTGTGTACTGTTGGAGAGTGTGGCTGGCGCTCAACGAAGGAAGAACCAGAATCTCTTTCCTCCTCCTTTTCTGTGCCTGTTGCACAACGCCCAGGACCTCATACATCCTGTAAGTGTGCTGAGCCCTTGCCTCTGCTTCCCCTGGACTTGTGGTGGAGTTTGTGGAGATGTTTAAGTCTTATCTCTGCTCTGTTGTTAGAAATTGGAGCTGGGGTGAAAGTGGTAAATGTTTTGGAGCTCTTAAGAAGAGAGAGAACTTCCCGGATTAAAGTCTGGTGAAGAGGCCTAGCCACACTCCCTATAACACACTTTTCCAACATGGAAGACCTGAGTATGGCTTCATTAAGCAAGCCAATAGTCTCTCTAATATCTACTGTCTGAGCTTCAACCCTTTGGACCCCCTTGGGAACCAATCTTTCTTCCACAATGCAATTAAGGGCTTTTTAGAATTGTTCCATGAGTTACTGTGTACACAATCATAAGGCTAATTTAGCATTTATTTGTTGATGCACTCACTAATTCACTCCATCACCAAGTATTTGTCAAGTGCCTCTTAGTAGCAAACACAATCCAGCCACTGGGAATAAAAGTGAAAGAGACAGATAATTCCTGTTGTCAGGGGTCTTACATGGGGGAAATACCAAAAACAGCAAGAAAATACAGTTTCTGCCACTGACTAAAAGAAATGAGCAGGAAGAAGGGATAAAGAGTAATGAGTAATGAGGGAGGCTGGTATGGCTGCCACCTGTGATGCTAGCATCCCTTATGGGTGTCGGTTCAAGTCCCAGCAGCTCTACTTCCAATCCAGCTCCCTACTAATGGCTTGGGAAAGCAGTAGAAAATGTCCCAAGTGCTTGGGCGCCTGCCTCAAATGGGAGAGACTCAGGTGAAGCTCTTGGCCTCTGGCTTTGGCTGGCCCAGCCCTGGCTATTGCAATCATTTCAGGAATGAACCAGCAGATAAATTGATCTCTCTCTCTTGCTCATTCTCTGTAACTCTGCTTTTCAAATTAATAAATCTGCTAAAAAAAAATCGGGTCTGGCATGATGCCTCAATTGCCTAATTTTCCCCTTGCAAAGTGCTGGGATACCATATGGATGCTGCTTTGTGCCATGGCTGCTCCATTTCCTATCCAGCTCCCTGTCTATAGCCTGGGAAAGCAATGGAGGATGACTCAAAGCCTTGGGACCCTGTACCCATGTGGGTATCTCTGAAAAGACTCCTAGCTTCTGGCTTCGGATCAGCTCGGCTCTAGCAATTGTAGTCACCTAGAAAGTGAACTAGCAGATGGAAGATCTTTCTTTCTGTCTCTCCTTCTCTCTGTGAATCTGCTTTTCCAATAAAAATAAATCAATCTTAAAAAGAAATCATACAGCTGTTGGGGGTCCTGCCTCTTCACAGGCAAACCCTGACTTGACAAAACACAGCAGGAAACAGGCAAACAAGGCAAAGCAAGCATGAGCTCACAGCCATGTTAGCCCTGCATAGCAGTCGGCCTCCCAAGTGAGTGTCTTTACAGGCAAATCCGAATTGTGCATTGTAACTGTTTGTTGCCAGAATCCGCATAAGTAGTTCTGAAACTGGACATGCCACAAGCATATCATTTGCCTCACAGCAACTTGTGTGTGTGTGTGTGTGTGTGTGTGTGTGTGTGTGTGTGTGTGCGCGCGTGCGCACGCCCGTGCTTATGCAGATGCACCCACATCTTTGAAAAGCTGTTTACTGTGGCCTTCATCAGGAGACCTTACCCCCTCTGCCTACCTGGACTCCTATGGATTACAGAACATCAAGCCCAGAGAGGGCAGATGAACACCTTCTTGGACCTTCAGGAACATTCCAGATTGTTCACATTAGTTCAGTTAGATACCCGCCATTTGCACTTGCTGTAACCCTGCTGATCATCTTTGTTTGTTTTTGATGTATGAACTGTGTTTACGCATCTGCCTCCCATGATGCTATTGTGGGGCTTTCAAAGTTCCAGCCATTGCCCAGTCTTCTTATACCATCATTGTGCGGCTTTACCACTGTTGAGGGGGAAGGTGTTTCTGACCTCCAACTCCGGCAGAGCCTGGGCCTCTGGAAGGCAGGGCAATTGTGACCATTTCCTCCCCAGACCTGGTCCCTTGGAGGGCCCTGCTCAGAGGCAGGAAGATTGAGTGTCAAGACGTTAGCAGGCGAGCTGCACTTGGGAGCATGCCTTCACGTCTGGGATATATTGCTTTGTCTAACAAGGCGCCCCAGCAGGCTTCCAATTGTGGTCTCTCCACACCCTCCCAGCTGCAGCAGCTGATTGACAGGCCGTAGGCAGATGCGGTGCCAGACTCCAATAAAGACAGGGCCTTGGGAAAATATAAGGCAATTATTGATGGGCAGCAATCCACTAATCAGACAATTTCAAAATTAATCCCATATTCCCTTACTGTATTAGCTTTCTTTCTTGTTTGTATTTATATAGCAAATTCATGACTTCAGTGAAAATTCTTCCCTCCAGCCCAATTATATCTCTCCAAGGGCATTAAATTAAAAAACAAGAGATATTGAAAGTGGCTTGCAATTAGTTTCTTTAGTTAAAGGTGCTGGATGCACTTAGCGACAGCGGGGCTGATGCAGGATGCATGATAATCAAAGTAAACATCCATACTTTTTGTTCATCTCCACTGGTGGTGGTGGGGGTGGAGGCTGGTGAGGATAAAACCTATGCCTGGCATTAGCCTGGGCTGCTGATAATGGTTTAAATAATTGTGATTTGATTTGGGAGCTGATTAAATTTGCATAAAATCCCACTCAGATGTCTTGACTCAAAAGACTCGAGATCTCTTGCCATTCTTGCAGCAGTCTGTCCTGGTGGCCCCCTGGACTCACCCAGGCCTTATTAAGATTGTGGGTTTGTTTTTTGTTTTAATAATAGAGTCACTCAGAGAAGACCTGGCCAGTTTCTATTGCAGGTTTCACAGGCAGGAGAGCCTTCCAAGCAGTGATATGAGGCTTTTCAATATATTAGAGAAATTTCAAATCGTTTGCCAATTACTTACCATAGAACTCAATCTATTACTGTTTCCATTTTCATTTCGTCTGCCTTACCCAACGCCCTGGCTTTTATTGGGTTTTTTTGGACCCGAAACAAATGGAATTCTCTCTTTGGTTCACTTTGAAAATCGGTTCTGCAGAATGTTTCCTGAATGCATAACTTTACCACCTAGACGGAGAAAAGTCAAGCGTCAGCGCAATCTGGAGGTGATCTGAAGAATCGGCACCTCGTGCTGGCCTGCAGATTGTGGCGGTTGAGTCCAGCCTTGGCTTCCAGCCTTGGCAGCCTCTCACTCCCCTGGAGCTCCCAGGGCTCCACTATGTTGCACACAGTGCTGTCAGTCCTGGCCTTCAGCAGGGGGGCTGAAGCCACTCTGGCCCAACGTCAAGGCCCAGCAACTTCAAGCACTGTTTGAGGCTCTTTCTGGCCTGATTCTGGACCCAGCTTCAATGATAAACCTTGTTCCCAGTTTAGAAATAGTCAACATCCATGCCACTTCTCTTCCTTTCTATACCTGGAATAACATTGACAACCCATCAGGCTAATTCTTTTCCCCAGGGCGTCAGAGAATCTTGTCTTACAGGATGGTTTAGGTATAGGAGCATCCAGTTAGCTAGCTCAGGAAAGAAAGGGTCAGATTATTGGGATGGGGAGTGAGAAAAGGGGGAGAAAGGAGGAACCTAGGGAGAGAGTGAAGAATAGGCCGGGTATGTGGAGGAGCTGAGGCTGCCTGGAGCAAGAGGGGCAGAGGTGAAGCTTCATGAGCAGATGGGAACCAGACTCATGTTCACCTGCTGACTGACAGTCAGGGTCCGTACATAACCCAGCCTGGAGCAAGCCTCTCATTCAGGGTTTGTACTCAGTTGTTGCACCCTTGTTACCGATGGCCTTTGCAAAATCTCAGTATTTTTATAAAGATGAGAATCCTGGACCTGATGCTTGGCCACTTGCTGCAAGTGCTGGGTCCTCTGAAATGTCTTATCCCTTAACCTGTGGGGACAGACTTCTTGATGCATTGCTCCTCAGTGGCAACTGAAGTGTGTGTCAATGCCAATCAGATGTCCTACTCTGCTGTTGTACTTGACTTCTCTGGGAACTAGCTATGCCCCAGCTGGTATGTATAGCTGCAGGTCCCTACCCATAATGCTATCCATGTATGATCATGGAGAAAGAGGAGGAGATATGACCATGCCTTTACTAAATCCTCCTATGCAATGTTACCTCATTGAGAGATATCAGAAATATCACAGAGAAGATGCAGAATACGAAAGCTTCCTTCTATAAAAATTAAATTGTAAGAAAATGGAAAAACCACTAGAATATTTTGGAGCTTGAAATCAGTATATTTGTGTATACGTTTAGATAGATGTGAAATAGGAGACTCATTGAGTAGATGTTGAGAATATAATGGAAGATTTAAAATATTCAACAATATTCAATAGTCAACATGTAAAAGAATAAACAAATATATTCTAAAATTGAAACTATTTGCATGAGTGGTAGAGAAAGGGAGGGAAGAAAACTTTGCATTCATTGGTTTACTCCTCAAATACTTGCAACAGCCCGGGCTGGGCCAAGCCAAATTCAAGAGCCAGGAACTCAATCTGGGTTTCCCATATGGGTAGCAGGGATCAAGGGGTTGAACTATCACCTTCTGCCTCCAAGAAGAACTATTAGCAGGAAACTAGAATTGAAAGCAGAGCTGGAGCTTGAACCCGGGGACTTCAGAATGGGAGGCAGGCATCCCACGTAGCATTTGAACCACTCTGCCTCAGTCCTGACCCAAGCAAATGTATTTTGGAACAACCCTAGGAGGTGGAAGAAGGCCAATGAGTGGAAGCCACAGGAAATCAGGCTAAGGCCATGGAGGCAGCTAGCAGGAAAGAGCTGAGCTTCGGCCCCCTCCCTGCAGCCCCACCTGTGTTGCAGGTCTGCCTGCCCTTTCCATGAATTGGAGACCTGCACCTTCTGCAAGACCACCTTGTAGCACTGAGGCCAGCCAAAAATATCCAACATGCTTGCTGGCTGCATCTTTGATACAACTTATACTTCATGATAAAGTGATTATAATAACATTTCCATAGTGATATTCCCACTTCTACCATGAACCTGACACCATGACACTTTCAAGATTTCTGAAAAAGGGCAAGGAAATGTGTGGTGTTACATCACCGCCCCAAACTTTTCCCCTCATCATTCAACTAAACCCCTTTGCAGAGACCAACCCGACAAACCTCATGGAGTGCCGCTCTGTCTAGAGCAAGCCTGCCCTCTGGGTGTATGCTTTTGCTTTGCGTGCAAGTACATCTTCGTTTTCTGCTGACCTGTACCTACCTCTGGTCCTCAAACTCTTGATTGTGTCGGAGACAGAACCTGGTCTCAGACACCCTGCAATGCAGAATTCTCACTTTCACCCAAGGAAATGGTTCAGATAGGGGGTTTTCCAGGGAGATAAATGACAACTTTGTCACTGTGGGTGTTTCAACAGAGGCTGGACGACAGTTTGCCAAGGATGTCACTTCTGAACTTGGGATTCACATGGAGGCATCAATAACTCTAACAATATTTCCACCTCCCTTTTTAGTCGGGTTCCAGAGCCTTATCGGATCTGTTGCCTGCCTGCTTAGCTATACCTGTTGTGCTCCAGACAGACGGCCTCCTGTGGTTCTCTCCATGCACACTCGGCACATTCTCTACTCTCTGCCTTGGTTTCCCTGGCTCCTTCTACCAGTGTCTAGCGTGGGAAGTCTCTTTGTTCTCAGCTTCTCTTTGATTTCTTTTTAACCTAGTTGATTGGCTGCTCACTTGCACTTGACCTCCAACCTTTTTGGAAAGCTGACATTCACATGGACTTCTAGGGGGCAGGAAAAAGACAGAAACCATGAACACAGGGTCTTCCTTCCTTCCTCTTGTTTGTTGGAGATTTCAGTCAGTGTCAAAATCAGCAGGAGCATTGGGGAGCTGCCAACAGCTGAATAGTCAAACGTGCTTCAGGTAAGCCCCTTGCCTGGGTGCAGGGAAGATTGTATGGTTTATTTCTGACAGTGCATGACGGTCAGTGCTTCTGACCTGCAGGCTACACTTGCTGAAGGCCCAGTGCTCACAGAGCTAGTACGGGCTGAGGGCTGACATCAGAGACAAGCCAGGTCTTGGGTTGAAATGTCTTCCAGTTGTGCTGGTGGGAAGCATTGTTGGCCATTTCATCAGAGGGAGACTGGAACGTGCTGAGATAGTTTGAAGCCTTGCAATTGTTTGTTCCCTGATGTTTGGCCTCATTGTTCTGAGTTGCATTTCTGCCTGGGTGGAACAGCGATAACACCTGCCTTCAAGGTTATGGCAGAAATCAAATTGGAAGGGGATTTTTGAGTTGCAACATGTTAGAGAGGGTTTTATGCTGGATAAGATTTTCCCTGAAAATGGTTGTGGGTCCTGGTCACTGACAGCAAGGTGTTGAAGGAGCCTCCTGTGGAGCAGGTACATAAGGGTGGGAGTGAGTGCTGGGTGTGCACCCTTGGAACCTAATACATTCTTTTTTAAAGTTGAGATATAATCCACAGACATGCAATGCTGCTATTTTTAAAAAGTCATTCTGGTGTGTAGTCATAATCATTAAACCAGAACATAACCATTACCCCCTGAGAAGAAACTCCGTACTCACTAACAGTGACACCCTCTGTCTCCACCTTTAAAGGAAGTGAGCAACTGTAGCAGTCATTACTCCCCTCCTGTATCTATGGATTTGTTGGTTCTAGACATTTCATATCAATGGAATTATGTGGCCTTTGTGTTTAGCATCTTATCGTAATGCTTTAAATTCTAATACATGATGTTGTGAGCTTTAGAATCTCATTCCATTTTTTAATGATTTACTTTATTTTTATTGGAAAGTCAGATATACAGAGAGGAGACAGAGAGAAAGATCTTCCATCCATTGATTCACTCCCCAAGCAGCCACAATGGCTGGAGCAGCACCAATCTGAAGCCAGGAGCTGGCAGCCTCCTCCTGGTCTCCCAGGCGGGTGCAGGGTCCCAAGGCGGCTTTGGGCCATTCTCGACTACTTTCCCAGAACACAAGCAGGGAGCTGGATAGGAAGCAGGGACTGGGATTAGAACTGTGCCCACATGGGATCCCAGTGTGTTCAAAATGAGGACTTTAATTGCTAGGCTACCATGCCAAGTCCCAGAATCTCATTTCTTTTTATGACTAAAAACTTTTATTCCAGTGCTTTCTACATTTATCCTCTAATTAACCAATTGACATTTGTGTTGCTTTCGCTTTAAGAAAGAGTTATTTATTTGAAAGGCAGAGTTCTAGAGAGAGATGGAGACAGAAGAGAGATATTGCATCTTCAGATTCATTCCCCAAATGGCTATAGTGGTTGGAGTTAGGCAGTTCTGAAGCCAGGAGACAGTAGTACTTTCCAGGTCTCCCACATGGCTGCAGAGGCCCAAGGATTTGAACCATCCTCCACTGCTTTCTCAGGCACATTTGCAAGGATATGGATCAAAACTAGAGCAGCCAGAGCATGAACTGGTGCCCATCAGGAATGCCAACACCACAGGCAACAGCTTTATACACAGTGTCACAGCATGGGCCTGTGAAGAATGCTGAGAATCTTGGTGCCACACTGGCTGTCAGAGCCCCTGTTGACCATTCTTTTGGTTGTCTAATGCCAGGCTTGAAGATTTGTACTTCTCCAAAATTCCTGTGGAAGCCTGGTCCACATCATGGTGGAAGGAAGAGGGGTTGGGTCTGTGGAGTGTGATTGGGAGAGGGATTCTGGCTGCCTCCTGGGGTTAGCATCTTTAGGAAAGAGGCCCGAGGGAGGAACCTCTGCTACTTCCACCCTGTGAGGACATGTAGAAGGTGTTGCCTGTGAGCAGTGGGTTTGCCCCAGACACAAAATCTTCTGGTTCCTTAGACATAGAATCTTCTGTTGCTGGTAATGGATTTTAGCCATTTATAAGTTTCCCGGTCCAAAGTATGTTTAGTGGCCCAAACAGCCTGACACATATGCCCAGGAGTGGATTTGCTGGTGATAACTGCTGTGAACTGTATAGCAGTATTGGTTTTGGAAACTGCCAAACTGTCTCCAGTGATGGCCACACCCCTGAAGACCCGCCCGCAACGCCTGAATGTTATAATTTTTTGCTGCCCTCTCCAACATTGTCATTTTCTGCCTTATGGCTGGCTTTGAAGTGGTATCTTGCTGTGATCTTGATTTTCATTTCCCCAATGAGGGACCCTGATACATTCTCAGCTGTCTCTGCAACGAGATTGCTTAAAAACCACCCAGAAGATCTGCAGTAGAGGCCCTAATGTTTACCTGTCACCTTTACTGTTGTTTGCCAAATGCCAAATGCACCTCTGTGTACCAACGACTGAGCAGCAGGTCCTAGGGGTGGCAGCCCTATAACCTAATGATATAACATCATCCCATTCTACAGCTATGGAAACTGAGTCTTGGTGATGTTCAACAACTTAGCATAAGGTCACATTACTGAATGGTAAGACTGCCAAGACTTAATTGTGATTTGCAAGCCAAACTCTTAACAACAACACCGTGGTGATTCCAGCTAGGGAAGAAAACCAGAAGTAAACCACTCTTTTTTAAGATTCAGCAAATCATTCCCAACTATGTCAGGTGTGTACCGGAAACCTGCGTGGGGCTCCAGGGCTATGCATGAAGCTGCTGTAGGGAGCAGCTCATGATCTGCAGGGTTCAGTGTTGGCCAGTGAGTTCTGTGGAGTGAATAAACGAGTTTTATAATTTTTGATTTAGCCCTCAAGTTGTTAACACCTCTGGTGCAGGGCCTGGGGAGAGGCCTGTCTAGAAATATTAGCTCCCCAAGTAAAAATGCCTCTTTCATCTCAGCAGCCCTAATGACGCTGTTGATTAGAGACGGATCAACACCTCTCCGTGCAGCAAAAGACATTGTCAGCCGGAGCCTCTGACAGGTCAATTTCTTCCCCTGTGGAGATCACTGGGGGGAACAGGACACTGGCCACCTGGAGTGTCCCAAGGGACAGGCCTCACTTCACACAGCTCCATCATGGCCCACACCCACGCACATATGGGCAGACTGGAACCCTTGAAGCACTGTCACCTGGGAGGCAAGTAGAGTCTGGCAGCTGGTGAACGTCCACCCCTGTGCAGAGGCCAGGCCTGCCTTCTTTCCAGGGCCATGCAGATGGCGCAGCAGTGTCATGAGAACAGCTGTGAGAAACAACTGCTTTCCCGGGGTGAGCCCGGGAGCCTGCTTTGCCCAGTGGGAAAACCCAGGGTGGGTTCCTTCCTTGCAGCTTCTTGCTGCAAGGAAGCATGTGTGCACCGTTGTGGGGAGCATATCATGAAGTGGGCTGGCAGCAGGGTCTCACCGGCTCCACCCCACCCCCTGGGAGGCCAGTCACAGTGCCTGGGAGTGGTGCCTCTCCTGGGCCCACCCCCTGCAGCCCTGCTGTGGGTTTAAGCAGGAAGTGAAAGTCTCTCAAGTCTGTACTCTGTGCTGGACATGGAGGGGGAGGAACTCATTCCATCGTCTAGAAAGGGCATAGGGCCAGGGCTGTTTAGGTGAACCAGCCTGGGGCACAGAGAGATGGGGGATTTGTCTGAGAACACCCTGCTGACAAGTAAGCTTAGTTTCCCCTCACAGCGTGGGCCCTAATCATGGAGCTTCACCTGCTGCAGGCCACGGGGCTTTGTGTGGCCCTAATCACTGTGCTACGCTCTCCGTGGGTTGTGGATGAGCTAAGGTGGCTATCCTGGGCTGGGGGAGCGGTTTCTGCTAAGGAAGAGCAAGAAGGGAACGGATGGGTGGTATCATTCAGTCACCGCTAGGCACCAGAGACACTTTCTAAGTTCTCAGAGTAGAACAAAGCCAAAGACAAATTTAAAAATTGCAAATTGTGAGATAGGCGTGGTGGCGTAGTGAGCTAATCCTCTTCCAGCATTGCTGGCATTCCATAGGGATGAGGGATTAGTTCCCTGCTGCTCCACTTCCAGTCCAGCTCCCTGTAGGTGGCTTGGAAAAGCAGCAGAGGTTGGCTCAAGTCCTTGGGCCCCAGGACCCGTATGGGAGACCCAGAAGAAGCTGTTGACTCCAAGCTTTGGACAGGCCCAGCTTGGGGAGTGATCCAGTGGATAGAAGCCTCTCTGTCTCTCTCTCCATAACTCCGACTTTCAAATACAATAAATAAATCGTTACAAAAAAAATGCAAGTTGTGATGAGTCCCGTGGAGGGAGCGAAGGGGACCAACTTCTACCAGGAGAAGCCACTGTTGGAGAGGGTGCTGGCAAGGTCTCTCAGCCATGGTGGAGCCTCTGGGAGTTGAGACGCCGCCAAAGGCCCTGAAAGCTCCGGATGGCCAGAACTAGAAGTGGGGAAGGGCAGTGGTTGAGGCTGAGGGAAGCACAGAACAGGGGCTGCAGACTTGAGCTTGGGCTCTAGGAGCAGTAAAATCCAGTAAAGTGCTGCTGTGACATGCAAAGACCATGGCCTTGTGAGGAGGATGGGCTGGTGGGACTGGGAGCAGGTGACCCCTTCCTGGATAGGAGGCCCAGATGCAGCAGGATTCATAATGGGTGCGAGGGGTTCCTGGTGCAGAGGCTGCTGCCTTGGAAGGGTGGGTTCCTTTGAAGCAGCAGCATAGAATGGGGGGCGGGCTGTAGCCAAGCCCAACAGAGTGGTCTGACACCTTCCAGACTGGAAGCATAGTGCATGTTTTATGGATTGATAGCAAGGCATTGGGGGAAGGTCAGAGGGGCTAAGCTGTGCTCCTGAGGGAGGGCAGGGGCAGGAGGGGTGGGCTTCCTGGAGGTGGTGCCCTCAGAGCTAAGTCTGGAAGCCTAAAGGGAGAAGCTGCAGGTGGAGCAAGGGGAGGGATGGATCACTGTGGTTGCCACTCAGACCTGGGGCAGGTCGGATTGGCAGGGTGTAGGCTGTCAGGGGCTGCAGGCAGGAGTTTGTCCTGTGAAGAAGCCAGGCACCTGCGGTGGGGTGAAGGATGTGGGGAGGTCTGGCCTGAGGTGGGTCAGCCCCCAACCTGGCGCCTCCCCTGCCAGGAGACCAGGGCTGACAGGCCAGCTCCCCGCAGCCTGCCCTGGGAGCGGCCACCTCCCGCACCCGTGCCCCTCCGGGGGGAAGCAAATCCGTCACGGCAAATCTAAACGTTAATAAAAACGAAATCCCTGAGCAGTCGCCGAAATTAGCCTGGGTATGATTGAAATGCCAAGGCAGGTCTTGTTATTTTTATGAAGCCGTGAATAATATAAGTATCCAATTGATAAAACGTTATTAAACCTGACAGCCCTTAAGTGATCTAAGTGGTAAATATTGAAATGAGGGCCGGGCAACACGGCGCCCCGGGGCCTGCGGCGGTAATAAGCGCTGAAACGACTAAGAACGACAATTCAGCCGCAGCCACCAACGGAGCTGCCAGAGGCTCCGGGGGCCGCGCTGAGCTCCCCGCCCCAACCCCATGTAATTAAACCGGGATTCCGGGGAGACCTCGAGGGACCTTGTAGGGCTTTGGCAGCGTCCAGAGGCGCCGGCTTGCAGGTAAGGCCGGGCTCGGGCGGCATGGCGGCGGCGGCGGCGCGGGGAAAGGCAGGGAAGCTGCGCGTTCCCGCCCTTATTTCTCTCAGGAACAGACTGGCGCGGCCTGAGGGCAGAACCACTGAGGAGAGATTTTAAAACGCGCTGTGTTCCTGACGGTGGGCTGCCACCACTCCACGCGCGGCCTATTTTCCAAAGCACCTGGCTCTGGGCTTTCTCCTCAGCCAGGCTGGGCCGCCCTATGCGGCCAGGTGAGGGAGGGACGTGACTCGCAGCCCCTTCCAGGAGTTAGGGAGCTGAGCGCTTCTTTGGTGGCCAGAGGAGGTGCACGTGGCGCTAATCTGTGACCTGGTTGCCTAGAGAGGACCCTGTCCCCTGGGCCTGGCACCCTAGGGTGTTAATCTTTGTCAGGGAGTGGTATGGACGAAGGGGCACCCTGCTGGGGAGGTCAAGTTTGGAGACAGACCTTGCTTTATTATGTCCTCTACAAGTGCAGGACCTGTGCTCTGACGCGTTTGAGTTAAAAACGTGTGAACGTGGCCCTAGGCTGGAGAAGGTTGACCTAGGTTTACGCCACCTCTGGGGCGGGCCCCCTTCTGCCTCCTTCTGAAAGGTCTTAGGGCTGGCAAGGTTAGACAAGCCCATTTGTTTACTCGCGTTCTGGAACGTGGCGGGTACCATGAGTCGTTTCCATCATGGTTGTTACTTCAAAAGGTTTATGTTTTCAGAATCCGTAAACTCAGAAATGGAAGCTCAAAGTTGAGTCACAAGTCCAACACGGCATCCCTGCTCTAAAAGCGGGTGCCGCTGACTCAGGGAAGAGAAGGTTTTGAGAGGCTCAAAGTCTGTCTCCAGTTCTGATTTAGCTCTTTGTATTCAACAAGCATCTGCTATGGTCATCTCTTGAGGGTCTCCCCTGAGACCCTTGGGGACAGGTTCTTTCCAAGTGGCCTGAGGGCTGACTCTACCTTCTGTTAGCCATTAGCCAAAGACCTGGCTGGGCTGGCTATCTCCTGCCCAGCTCCTACCCACCCAGTCAGCACCACGGTCCTGCCATGGCCCTCCTTTCTGTACCCCACACTCTGCTCACTAGGTCACAGGCAGGGAAACTGGTTTGCAGTAATTATAGTCTCCTGGTGACAAACTTTCCTTCCTCTCTCTGAAAAAATAAATAAATAAAATATATATATATAATTTATTTGAAAGGCAGAGTGACATAGAAGGAGAGATAGAGAGATCTTCCATCTTCTTCCATCTGTTGGTCCACTCTCCCAACTGGCCATGGTGGTCAGGGCTGGGCCAGGTGGAAGCCAGGAGCCAGGAACTCCATGTGGAGTGGATGGCAGGGGCCCAAGCACTTGCGTGCTCTTCTGTTGCTCTTCCAAGAGCATTAGTAGGAAGATGGACCAGAAACAGAGCAGCCAGACTTCCAATGTCACTGCGCCAAGAGATGCTGGTGGCACCCCATGGGGCAGCTTCACTTTATGTGCCACCATGGTCCCCCAAACTATTCTGTCAACCGTGAGTTGCTGATAGAAGCCTGGAGGTCCTGACATAATGGCCCTGGAACTTCATAGAACAGGCTTTTCTCTGAGAGACACCAGAATGTTCTGTTGTGGCTAGCTTCGTGGTGGTGGGGGCGGGGGTGCTTCCTTCACCAGCAGTTTTTGACATCTTAAGGGCCAGATTGTGGAACACAGCAAGACCTCTTGGGGCTAGGCAGTGGCTTTGAGTCTGGGTCGGGAGTGGGGAGCTGTTGGCAGATGCAGTGAAGATTATTTAGACTTCCTGAAGCTTCAAGTAGCCAGCATGTGTGTCTCCGCGCCTCTTTGGGCCTCTGTAAACAGCAAATCGATCGAGCGTCAGCCTTGTTTTCATACCCGTCCCTCACACTGGGAGTATTAGATGAAGCAAAGCTTTTATTTAGTTCCTGACAGGTAATTAAATTTGCCCCTACATTGGTTTGCCATCCAGCCAAGGAGCCAGGAGTAGCATGCTGAATGGCTGTAGCTATTTGCTAGAATATTACAACTTAATTCTGCTTCTCAAGTTGCAGGGAGAGATCTTGATTCCATGGAAAATTTGACTCATGCTTGGGGCTGCAGGTTGGAGATTTCATTTTTTCCAACAGGAGTTGGTTGGCTGTCTCTAGCATGTGAAAGTCCCATTTCCATTTTTCTCCCCCCAGATTGACAAACTGTGGGAAAAAACTGCAAGCTGTGAAGAAAAGCAGCCGTTGGCAATAGGGAGAGAGGGAATCCAGCACCTTCTGAAAGACTTGTTTCTTTGGGAAGTGGAGGTCGTGTCAGGAGCAGAAGGTCCACGTTCTGGGCTTGCCGCAGATGCCAGCACGGCCCCCACGGTGCTGAGAGTTCTCCTCAAGAGATCGTGGGGTGGGCATCTATAGGGGTCGCCTGCTGGCCTCAGAGTATCCCCCCGGGAGGCACCTTCTCTGTGTACCAGGCCTGGTCTGCTGAGGCTGGGGGGCAGCAGCTTCTCTGCCCTTGCTTCTTCCCGGTGTGGGGGCTGATTCTACCTCTTGTTCTAGAAATAAGTCCAAGAGAAGCTACAGCTCGGAGGCCTGAGCCCCCGGAGTGTCCTTTTTGGAGTTCCAATGGAGCCAGTTCCAGGAACGTTGCATGATTTCCTCTTCTTTCTGATGGGCTACAGTTGTGCTGCCTGTGCCAAGATGTATTTCTTTATCCTGATCCTACTCAGCGACTACTTCCAATTTGGCAAGCCTTATCTCCTCAATTTTGGAAAATTCTCTCTCATTCTCATTCCTCTGTTACTCATTCTCTCTCTCTCTTTGAAAATTGGAGATTCTATTAAATATATGCTTGAGCCTTCCAATCTTTTCTCCAGACCTCTTAAACTGCATATGAATTTTTTTCTCTATATGCTGCATTCTGTATATAAAATACCTTCCAAGTACTTCTAATTTATTTCTTTTTAAAATGATATCCCAGGTAGAATTTATTCTATTACATTCTTTATTTCATCAACTGTATTTTTATTTCCAAGACTTGAGGCTTTCTTTATTTTTCTCTTTCTTCCCAATATATTACTTCTCTGTTACATAGTTTTACAAATATAAATGTTATTTCTTCCTTAACTTAAACATACTTACTCTGTATTTGCTTCCAGATTTTTCTGCTATCGTCATTTCGAGTAAATTAATTTCCTACTGTTGATTTTGCAGGTTATTTTTCTGAGGGTTGGTTTTCCTTGTGTGTTGTGGAATTTTTGTTTGCAAGCGCCTGTTGAGTGGAGTGTATTCTTTGTGACTCTACCTCTGTCTCTTTTTTCTTTTAAAGATTTATTTTATTTTTATTGGAAAGTCAGATATACAGAGAGGAGGAGAGACAGAGAGGAAGATCTTCCATCCATTGATTCACTCCCCAAGCGGCCACAGTGGTCGGAGCTGCACTGATCCGAAGCCAGGAGCCCAGAGACTCTTTTGGATCCCCCACGCGGGTGCAGAGTCCCAATGTTTTGGGCTGTCCTTGACTAAATTCCCAGGCCGCAAGCAGGGAACTTGATGGGAAGCAGTGCAGCCAGGATTAGAACTGGCGTCTATATGGGATCCTGACGCACGCAAGGCGAGAACTTTAGCTGCTAGGCTATCACGCCGGGCTAGTCTCTCTCTTTCTACCTCTCCATTTCTCTCTCTGTACTCACCCTTGATGCAGCAGTTTTGCAGAGTCTTGGGACTATGCCCAAGAAGTGATACTGAGTCCTAGACATGGTGGTTGGGGTTCAGGTTTCCTGTCCAGTCCCAAGCCAGGGGGAGCTGGGCCCAGACCCTAGCTGGGAGCTTGTGCTACTTCCTGTTACCCTCTGGGTAGACCAGAGCCTACAGTGGTAGTGACACCTAGTTTCTACCTCATTCCAGGGTCAGGAAGTCTCTTTCCAACCCCTTCCCTGTGAGGGTTCAATTTTAGCCCTGTTGCTGACTTATTTTTGGATTTGTTTTCAAATCTTCAGAGTAGTTTGAGCTATTGTGGCTTTCTCAGTTTATATTGTATCTTAGGTGGCTATGGGTAGCATGGCCTCTAAATGTGGATTCACAGCCTCATGTTGGTGGGCATTTCTGGGACACTGGACATGATCTTGACCTCTTGTGGGAAAATACAGGGGAGAGGATTCCTCAGATCTTTATTCCTCTGCGAGTTCCTGCGACGTGACGTTCACTAAGTAGAACCACAAAGTGTCAGCAAGAGCTTTGCTTGAAGGATGCATGAGAGGACGTGCATGACCAAAACACAGAAGCAGGGTCATGGATGCTTCCTTGTTGAGAGGGTTGCTAGAGATCTTAAATCTTGCCCTCTGCCCCATGTTCCACCACCCTATCTGCAGTGTCACAGCCAGGGCTTGTCCGTGCTGTGCCTGAACATCTCCACAGGTGGGAAACCAGTACCTGCAAGGTAGCCTTTCAGATCTGTGCCTAGCTTGATTCGTCCCTTTACAACCTAAAATCCATCTCCCCTTAGCTACTCCATGTGATCCTTCCTTGGAGCTGTATGGAAAAGCTCAGCCTCTCTTCCACCTTGCTAACTACTCTCTACGGTTATTAGTCTGAATGCTGTTAACCCAGCCAAGCTCCCCAGACATGGCTTGTCCCATCCTTTCTCAGCTCATCTCCAGGTGCAATGTGGTTTGGTACCTTGCTGTTGCTGCATGAAGCTATCTGAATCCACAGTCATTTCTCAGGCCAGGACTGGGGCCTGCTGTAACTCTCCCTGCTGCCCCCAATGACATAGGCTCCTTGATCCAAAAGAAAAGACTGCCAGTCCAAGGGCTGAGGCAGTTAGGCCTTTTTCACTCCTTCCCAAACCAGAGCAGGTAGAGGGTCTTGGGACTTCAGAAAGCATCCAACATCCAAATTCCATCCAGCCTTGGGGCTAAACCACAGGGTGGGTCATGGAGAACTCTCCTCCCAGGAGTGAGTGTGGGTTTCTGGCTGGGCCATGTTGGAGCCTTCCTGGTCCAACTTCCTGCTCCAGAAAAGAAATCCTCAGCTCCTGGTCGGTGTCCAAACAGGGGAGTTTATAGGACTTCAGGAACTGCATGCTTAACGTATTTTGAATCACAAAAGTGTAACTGGAAAGTTTTGACACTTTGCAGTCCAAACTCTTAGTTCCTCTGAATACTTATCAAAATGAGCTTGGCGTATTTTGTAACTTCTTTTTTCCCTTTTTAGCCTTAGTTTCTTATCTGTAAGATGGGTCTAATAATGTCTGCACGTGCTACATTCTCTAGAATCACGTGAAAAGGTTTGACATATGCAAAGTGCTCAACATGCTGCCAGGCACATAACTGCTAGACAATAGTGATGCTTCTCTCCTGGTTCCCTTGGGTCATTGCCTCTTTTGGTGATGATGATGTTTGTTTCATGGGATTTTCAGGATTGCATGAGATAATCCATAAACCACAAAGTATGAGATGATGTTCCTCGTACGTGTTATTATTCAGAGAGGTGGTAGGAACCTAGGGTATTGGTTAAACTCTTCCCCATCGTGAAAGGCACAGCCCAGTGACTGGAGCCCAGTGCAGGAGACATCCCAGGCGGTATCAGGGTATCCTGGAGGGACAGAGGCAGTCGTGATGCTTGTCCAAAGCACAGACTTATACATGAGGCCTTTGTTCTCACTTGTATTTGGGACACATTTCCTGAGGGCCTCTGGCACACTGTGACAAGCCAAGTCTTCCATGGATGAGTCTTTGTAACAAACTCTTGGATGCCAAGGAAGTAGATGCATTCAGAAAGTCAGTTCACATGTGGCTTGAGTGTCTGCATCCCTTCAACTTGGTCTTTACCTGAGTGTGATCTAGAGTTCTTTAGCATCTGAACCTTGGGCAGAAGCTGGGGCATGGGGGGGAGGGGGTGAGAAGAAGGAAGCAGGAGAGAAAGACAGGTCTCAGAGGAGTGCTACAAACATGATGGGTTCTCATCACAGTGTTAGACATGCCTGTCGCCAGGGTCAACAACAATCTACAAGGCAGCCCTGAGTGTGCCTGGGAGGAGGACAGCAGAGGCTTTGAGGACCAGTGGGTGTGGAGCTGGAGGTCTTTCTGGCTCCTGCTGTGCGAGTGCTTCATTTGGGAGCTCCAGCCTGTGATTCTTTACAAGCTAGGTGACTGGTGTGGCCATCTCTCCAGGGCTTGAGGTGCTTAGGCTGCTTATTGCATTTGCAGGTTTGCAAGCCAATGTATGTGTTTTATAAATGGAGCAAGTGCCTTATGTTTCTGATTGATGGGCCATCAGTTGCACAGTTGTTGGGCAGTGATTGATTTTCCAACCCAGCTGCTCCAGCTGTGCTGCAGATGCTCCTTGTCTGAAGTCAGTGTTGTAGGCCACGAAGAAGATGCTAATTGGAGCAATCCTTGAGAAGGCAGCCATTGTGATGGCTGACAAGAATTCGTTGCAGCCATTGCTGGGAGTGCCAGACTTCATACTCTCCCTTTGGTGCTTGCTGTTTGCCCCTGGGCTGGTGCCACTGGAAACTCAGGACGATGTGAATGGGGCTGGTTGAACTGATGCTTACTCTAGCTCAGTCTGGTAAAACTCAAGTTCAGTTTGTGAAATATTTTACTTTAAAATTCAAAGGCAAAGCGAATGTTTGGGCTAACAGGATCTTGCCTGGGATGTCCACATTTCCTGTTGTGCCTTGTTTGGCTCCTGATTCCCACTTCCTGCACATGGGCACTCTGGGAAGAAGCAGGTGATGACACTTGGAAAAAGTGCTAAAGTCTCTGCCACCACGTGGGAGACCTGCCTGGAGTGCTTAGTTCCTGACCTCTGCCTGATCCAGTTCTGGCTGTTGGGTAGTGAGCCACTGAAAGGGAGAATGTCTCTCTCTTTCTCTCTCTCTGTCTTTCAAATAAAACATGTTATTAAAAAACAAAAATAATATTTTTAATTCTTATAATGTGAATTAAAAAATTGCCTTCACAAATCATGGCAGATGTTTGGCAGAATGCTATGACACCCGCATCACATAGCAGAATGCCTGGGTTTGAGTCTCTGCTCCGTTTCTGAATCCAGCTTCCTGCTAATGTGCCCTGGGAGGAGGTGATGAGTTAAGTAGCTGGTTCCTTGCCACAAATGTAGAAGACTCAGATGGAGTTCTGGGTTCCAAACTTTGGCATTTGAGGAGTGACATAAATATTTATTTACATCAGTGAAGTGAATAGTTTGTTTAAAGTGGCTGAACAAACCAGTGATGCCAGTTTTCTTGCAGCCTCGAAGAGAAGTGTTTAACAGAAATAAAAGCTAAGGATTAAATCACAGTAGAAACTCAAAGAGACCTGGCTCCCAGAACAGTGCCACCCTGGCACACACTTAGGCTAGGGATTTTCTCTCTAAAACGGTGACATTAACAGCCTCATCACTTGAGGGATTATGATGGATCATCTTGGGCAACCAAAGTGGAACTAAGCAAACAATGAGCACTATGGTAAAAGCTTCAGGAAGGAAAATTCACCACCTGTTGGTCACACCTGTTGGTTGAGACTGGCTGATTAGAAGAAAGAGTCCTGTTTCTGGGGTAGGGGGTGGCACATGGTTGGGCCTTCCTCTGGGAAGGGTACAGAGGAAAGGGCGCCTGGTCTGCCTGCAGGTGGGGCTGGGCGCAGTTTGGGTGAGCAGTTTTATGACTGCAAAACTCATCCCACACTCAGGCAGAGACAGGACTATCTTCTGACCCATGTACGATTAACTCTAGTGCCATCATTTGAAAACTGACCCCAAAGTATATCCCTTTTGAGTTCTTGAGTTCATTCAAGGAGACAAAATTAAATTTAAAGGAGCTGCCACAGGAATCTCTAGATTCTATTCCCTAGCTAAGTCAGTCTCAGGGTCCTGGTGTTTGTCAGAGATGTGGCACAAGCCAATAGACACTCCCTGCCAATGCCCTGATTCACAAAGGAGTACCCCTAGCCTTTAAGTGGAAGAGCTGTTAAGCAACAGGGTGAGGAAGGACCTGCGCCCAGCCTGTGTAAATGGCCTGAGTCGTGCTGGCCAAAGTGTAGTGTGAGAAGGAGGGAAACTCAGAAGCACTGTTGGAAATGCCAGGGAGACATTTCCTGAGCATTGACAGTGATCAGCATTGGGGTGGCTCTGAGCACTGCCAGCACTCCTGGGGCACTCCCAGGTGTGGACACCAGCCACAGGTGGGTTGCGGGCTGCGGGTGCCTGCAGTATTAACAAAGGCCGTGTGCCCTGGCGGCCTTTGAAGCACACAGCCTGGATTATTTAATATAATGGAGCAGTGCAACTCAACCCATCAGAGACATAAATTTCCATGTGTTTTCAATTTGTTTTCCCATCAGAGTGGTAAATGGCGGATAGTAAAATTCGGCACCGGGTCATGGCTGTGGACACAGAGCTGGCCTCAGCCCACACTCTGCCCTCTCTGGGGTGGGCCCTGCTGACCCAGGTAGTCCTGAGGCCACCAGAGAGAGGGTCCCAGTTCTGTGGACACCCCTGGATATGAGAGCTTCTGAAGCCTGGAGGGGCATGCCAGACCCAGGCTGGGTAGGTGGCCTGGACTGTTGGTTTCCCCAGAGGTTTCAGGGCCTGGGCAACCCACGAGGGTTTCTTTCCCCCAGACATCTGTGTGGAGCCATCAGCAGCCCCCCCAGCCCAGGTGAACTGAGGTGCAAGGGCCTGTAACACCCATAACAAGGGTTCTGTTGCTCTGCCACATCCAATTACGGGCGCATCTGCTTTCTGATTTTTCCAAGATGGTTTGATTTTTCTTTTTAAACCCCAACTACAAAGGAACAGGCTGCACAGTAGCTTTCTGCAGAAGGTAAAAGATTTCAGCTGCTTTTTCCAGACTCCTGCCTGGCCAAGGCATGTCAGAGTCCAATCGGGCAGCTGCTGATGTTGCCATGAGGGATTCTGGAGAAACTCGATCCAGGTCCCACTTCCTGCAAGGCCCATTCTCCTTGCCCCCTTCAGTCATAAAGGATGTCTACATTTTCTAGGGCAGGTCCTGCCACCTGCTGCTTGGGAACCTCCTGTGATCTCACCTTGCATGGAGAATCCACTTTGGGTCCCAAGCAGAAAGCGACAGATAGGAGAAGGTAGAGACCCTAGAAACTGGTGCAGTTTGGGAGACCATTGCCCCTTGTCAAGGTCCTTACCATTCCTCCTTGCTTGTGGTCCAGGCTTCCTCGAGGAAGCTTTAGATTGGAGAGTGAGGCAAAACTCTGAACTGAGGAATTATATGTGCACCAAGTCAAGCTCTCTCTTGGTCTAGCACTGCATGGGAGTGTGCACATGCATGAGTAAATTTGGAGGGGATGAATAAGCTTCAAGGAAACTGGAGGAATTGCTGTGGGGCATTCAGAGTTGGCCAGCCTCCCAGCCCTTCTACACTGTTCCCAGCTGCCATATACAGGGCACTGAGCTGAGGGTGGAAGGTGCCAACCTACGATAATGGTAGGGATGGAGGAATTCAGAAGCTAGAGTTGAGGCAGATCCTTTGTGACTCCTGTGGCCAGGGCAAACCCATCTGGAGGAGCTGGAGATTCAGTTTGGGGCTAGGAAAATGCAGAAGGAGGGGACCAGTAGGGACCGCTGAGCAGGAAGGCCATGCATGGATGATATAGGGCAGAGGGAGGTAGGGCCTTAGGTGCCCTCAGAAAGCTGCTAGTCCTCCAGATGGTCCTGCACTTGTATTACCAGCCTGAAGGTCTTCCTGCTGGGATTTCCCCAAACACAGAAGTGTGCTTGGGGCAGAGGGAAGGGTGCCCACTCCCAGGGAAGTAGGACAAGAGTGATCAGTGAATCAATTAAAGTCCAGTAAGCCACAGGCTTATAACAAGGGGCTATTTGTTCACTGGACACCGACCTTGGACCTGTGAGAGCTGTGATTCTGCAGGTGGGTGGACCAGGATGGCCCTACATATGTATGAGATTCCCTTGGCCCCGCTCTGCCGGTGACAGAAATGACTGTAATAAACCCAAGAGGCCACAAGTCAAGCAAATAATCTGGTTGACAAATAGGAGTATAAACAAGGCCTTGATGAATGAATTTCCTAATAGTTCTGTGTTTATTGACATTAGCTCAGCCTGGTCATTAAGTGAGTGTTGCTTGCGTACACTGTGGAGTGTAACATCTCTCCTTCATCCTGAGCCTGCCACGGAGCTTTCCTTCTGGGTGTTTTATGTCTCCACGTGTGTCCCCTGGTTCTTAGAACCAATTACCTGCTTACAGAATGGCAGGCAAGGTCACAGAGCTTCCTGCAAGTGGTGACTAGGAAGATGAGACACACGAAAGCAGCCTTTGAAGGTTAGCAAGTTTAACCATTGGCCCTGAGCATTTGCTGCGACTTTTGTTTCTGGATGTGTCTCTTAACCCTGCTGCGTCTCCATCATGCCATCTTGTTGAGAACAGGAGTGATTCTGGAAAGCTGTCTTTCTCCTGGTGTTGCATTACCCAGGGAGCCCAGAGGGAATCCCTGAGTGGGAACCCACGCATGTGACACAGCCCATAACGTCAAGAGTGTCTCCAGTTCTCATCTTGGCTGCAATGTGACTAAAGTGTTTTGGGAGCCCTAGCCTCTGCCTCTGATGGCCATAACCCAAGACAGACTTGTACGGGGGGGCGGGGGTGCCAGCTCACTCATGGTTTATTGCCAGTCCCCAGCCACTGGACAGCAACAGCCAACTGTGCTTGTCCATGGTTTGGGAATGGAGCCTGTACTCCTGGGCCAAGATTCCTGCCGTGGGCAGCTCTGTCTGCAGTCCTAGCACGGCAGGGAAAGGCCAGGGCCAGAGGAGTGGGAGCTGTAAATGCCAGCTGTATTTTTATTGGTCATCTGCAACTTCAAAGCGTTCCCTGTTTGAAAGGAGGCCCAAGCAGGTATCCAGTCGGCTCTCCAAGCTCCTGCCCTTGATGCCTTATTGATTTTCAATGTGGCTTGACTCCCAGGTGGGCAGACTTCAAAACAGTCTGTATTTTTCTGCTGTCATGTTTCCAGCCATGTTCATTTCCATCAGCAGTGAGATTCTGGGTGCTCTGGAGGGCAGCTTCTTCTACATTGTCTTTCTTTCCATTTTCTTCTGGACAGGGTTTCAAATGGCCTCTGCTGCATGAGTTGTGTCTGGTTGAGACTTGCACGGAAACCTAACAGATGCTGGCAAGTGTGAAGGAGAAGAGGCAGGCTTCTCAAGGGTCCTTGGGCAATCTGAGGTCCATTTCAGTGTGTTCTAAGGATGTCCATGGTGACAGATGTGGCCAGTGGCCAGAGATGAGACCCATAGTCCCGTCAGGGCTGGGATCCTGATGCCACCACACGACTTAACACCTACTCTTCAGGATGATTTAAAGGCACCAAGGCTGCACTGAGCTATGTCCTGGCCCACTCTGAGGAGCCCACGCTCTGCCAAGCTTTGCTGACCTTCCTTGGTAGCTTTCGTTAAGTTTCATGTGAATTCTATACTACCCAGTGAAGCAGGTTATTCTTAGCTCCCGTTTATAAATGAGTAAACTGGGTTGCAGAGTTTCCTAACTTACCCCAGCTCAGTTAACAAGCACAGGTAGAATAGGTACCTGGGCTGCCATTGCTGCCGCCTGCACCTGGAGGGTTTGTGCTGCGTGTGATGTGGTAGAGAAGGGAAGAACTCAGAGCTTTAGTATCTTGTTGGCAGACAAGATCCATTTGCATGGAGGACATGGCAAGATGCAATGAGACAAAGTGGACATTTCCATAGCACTGGCAGGTGCACGGGCTGCTTCAGTAATTCATCAGGGTTAACTAATCCTCTTAGGGACCTGCAGCACGGAGGGGCTGGCTAACTCCCCCAGGGAAACATAGCTGGGAGAGGTGAGTCTAGAGTTAGTCACTGGATGGGTGTTAAACACTGCCTTGGGTTTCATGATTGCCAGAGAGAGGTACTGGCACTGAGGATTGGGCAGCATCTTCCCCTATCCTCCTTCTCCCAACCTCCAAAGAACTGAGAGGCAATGGTCAAGCCTCAGTGTCACCCTCCATGGTAGGTGAGGCTAATTAGATGCCAAGTGGGTTCCAGGGTTACCCAGACCACAGCCTTACCTCCTATCTGGCTGCGGCAGGGACTTTCTATGGAAACAAACAAAACACAACAACAAAGAGGCCAGCATCATGATGCAGCCGGTTAAGTTGCTGTCTGCGATATTAGCTTAGCATCCCCATATGAGAGCTGGTTCAAGTCATGGCTATTTTACTCCTGGTCCATTTTCCTGTAAATGTGCCTGGGAAATCAGCAGAAGATAGTCCAAGTCCTTGGGCCCCTGCAGCCCATATGGGAGGCTCGGATGGAGTTCCTGATTCTGTTTCAGACTGGCCTAGTTCCAGTCATTGTGGCCATTTGAAGAGCAAACCAGCATATGGAAGATCTCTTTTCTCTCTCTGTCTCTCTTTTTTCCTCTCTTTCTCCCTCCTTCTCTCTGCAACTGCGTTTTAAACAAATAAAAGCTAAATCTTCTCCAAACAAATGAAAAAAATAGTGTCTTATTCTGTTGGGATGCTAAACAAATGTTTGGTCAGAAGCATCTTACCCGCATACCTAAGACATTCCTGTCTGTTTCAAGCATAACCATCTTCTAAATAGACAGTCCTTCTTGCCTGCTGTGGCCACACAGTGATCTGGGAAAATGATTTTTGTGGCTAGGAAGGAGACAGGGCAGGTAGGAGGGGAGGCTGGATCCAGGCCCTGGGAGAGCTCCTCGGTGCCCTGGGCATGGGCCTCCCGCCTTGCAGCCTGCCTGGCTGGTGATGCAGGAGGGAGGCCTTTGAAGTCACAGACCTCCAATAAAACTGCAGCTGGCACCAGGAGCACATAGGGCTGCAGGCGTGAGATTTTACACCACTGAGGGCCTCAGCCAGCGCTGACAGGGCTTGGAATGTGCCCCGGACTCCCCTTTCTTCTGCAGGGACCCTTGAGGGTGCCTCAGGCCCTGGCCACCCCGTCACCCTATCAATCAAGGCTGCAGCCAGGGCCCATTAGTTGCCAAGGGGAGGATGGGGGAGGAGCAGCCACAGTGGTAGTGTAGCTCCATGACTGATGCAATGCAGCAGACAGGCTGCCTGGTTAAGGGGAAAACCTAGTGGGCATGACAGGAGTACAGATGTGGCCTTCACCTTAGTTTTCAGCATGGACAGAGGTAGGCAAAGTCTTCTTCCTCATTCCTGTATCATCCCTTCCCCCATCCCTTTAAGCTGCTCTACTAGGGGCTCCCTCATTACTCCTGCAGACATGTAGCACCATTATGAATGTGGACTTTGAATCATGGCCTGAAGGAAGAAGGACAGTCACAGAAAAGCCCACCAAGCCCAGTGGCGGCCTTGAACACTGTGGGGCAGCAGAGAAGAGTGGTGGCACTTTGCCACCACTATTCAGAGTGTGCCCTCGGCTCCTGCCCCGGCCACCTGGGAAGGTGCTGTGGATTGGGCCCTGCTGGGGTGTTCGTTGTTGAATGGGTCACTCTCCCCTGAGGCTGAGCAAGAGGAGGGGCTCAGAGCTTGGGCAGCTGGAGCCAGGCCGAGGAGTTGCACTGGAGAGTGAGCAAATCAGGGAAGAGACAGAAGGCTGGAGAGGGAAGCAGGAAGCAGGAGGATGAGATGCCAAGGATGCAGTCATTGTCCGTGTCCTTCCATCCAGCAGCAGGGAGCTCTTGGACTAGGTAAGCTTGGTGGTATTGCCGGCCCACTCATACCTGTGGCCTCGGAGACCCCTCAAGAAGGCTACCATTAGAGTTAATATATTTATTTTTAAAAGGTGGAGTAACAGAGAAAGAGATGGGGATAGAGAGAGAGAGAGAGAGAGAGAGAGAAAAGAGAGAGAGACACCTTCCACATGCTAATTCATTTCCCAAAAAGCTGCAGTGGCTTGGCTTGGGGCCAGGCTGAAGCCAGGAGCCTGGAATTCCATCTGGGGTCTTCTAAGTGAGTGACAGAAGGCAGAGAACTTGGTCCATCTTCTGTTACTTTCTAGGGTGTGTTAGCAAGGCACTGGATTGGAAGCAGAGCATCTAGGGTTTAAATCTGGATTTTTGAGCTGGAATGCCAGCATCAAAGGCAGCGACTTAAACTGCTGGGCCACAGTGCCAGGCAAATAAACCTTTTTTAAAAAAGAAAAATATTTATATTACATATATATTCCTTTCTAAATATGTGTATAAGATATATAAACATAAATGAGTTTTGTGTTTGGTTTGGATCTCATTTCCTAGGATATCTCATTATGTATATGCAAAGATTCAAAACCTGAAACACCTCCAGTCCTACCCATCTTGGGGAAGGGTTATTCAATGTAATCTCTAGAAGGGAAAAAAAAACCATTGTTGACATTTTGGTGCATGTATGTGCAGAATTTTCTTTGCTGCCTATGTTTTTTTTTAAAATTTTATTTTTATTATTTTTTTTATTGGAAAGGCAGATATACAGAGAGGAGAGACAGAGAGGAAGATCTTCTGTCCCATGATTCACTCCCCAAGTGAGCGCAACGGCCGGTGCTATGCCGGTCCAAAGCCAGGAGCCTCTTCCGGGTCTCCCACGTGGGTGCAGGGTCCCAAAGCTTTGGGCTGTCCTCGACTGGTCTCCCGGGCCACAGGCAGGAAGCTGGAAGGGAAGCGGGGCTGCCGGGATAGAACCGGCACCCATATGGGATCCCGGGTGTGCAAGACGAGGACCTTAACCACTGCGCCACCGCGCTGGGCCCCGCTGCCTATGTTTTGCTCATAATTGACATCGTGCATTTATATAATTCACTTCACAATTATTCCACAGAGATTCCAGAGTTAGAGAAATCTATCCCCAGCATTCATAACAGGTACATGATAGTCACATGGGCACAATAAAGTGCTTTTGCACATTTTCCCTATTGTTGCACATGTAGTTGCTTCTAGTTTTCCTTATAACAACATTAGTAATCCTTCATAAACACCTTTGTACACCAAGCTTGCCTTCACTTGAATTATTTGCTGTCTTCTACTCTGATCATGTGATATGTTCTTCTACAAATGTATGTGTTTCCAAAGGAAAGACATTGTAAGTACTTGGGTCTCTGCCACCCACATGGGACATCCTGGGGAGCTCCTGGCTTTCTGACTTCAGGCTGACCCTGGCTTGGCCATTTTAAGTATTTGGGGGAATGAACCAAAAGATGGAAGCTCTCTCTGCATCTATCTCTGCCTTTCAAATAAGTAACAATGAATAAATACACAAAACAAAACAAACCTAAGCATGGCTGTGGGCAAAACAGAGGCATATTGCATGAGGAAGACCCTGGCTGCTGGCCAAATCTCACCAGCGTGGGATTGAGGATCAGTTGGATAAGTAAATGTGTGGATTGCTGTAGAAGTCTGAATAATGGGTCTTGGAAGATATCCATGACTTAATTCTCCAAAGCTGTTAATGCCCAGCATACTTCAGATTGTTCATGGGAAATGGCATTAGAAGCCTGGGCCCCAATATAGTCACCCAGGTTCTTATAAAGGGATGCAGGAGGGCCAGAGATACAGAGGGAAATGTGAGGACAGAAGTTATCATGCTCTAGGATTTGAAGATGGAGAATGGACACAAGTCAAGGAGTACTTGAAACAGGAAGGAAAATTTTCTCCCTGCAGCCTTCTGGACGAGCCAGTCCTGCCAGCACTTGACGGTAAGCCCATGAGCCCTCCACAGCTGTGAACTAGTGACTTGGGGTTGTTCTAAGCCAGCTAGTTCACAATCATCTGTTACAGCAGCAGTAAGTGTTCAACACAATTGCCCAGCTACTGTAGTAGCGCAGATGTTCCTTAGATAAAACAAGTTACATTTCCATGCATGATCTTTAAATATCTTAATTTTGACACACAAGCTTCACTTCTTGTTTCCAGTAGTCCTAGGGCTCTGTGAAGCTCAGTCCTGCCCGTGGCAACTCAGGGGCCCAGGAGGGCTGTTAGAGGGCTTTATGGAACATCTACCCCTGAATCGACAAGGCAGAGGAGGAGACTGGGAAAGCCACATGTGCACCTTTAACAGCCACAGGCTTGGAGTCACTTGGTCAGAGTCCCTGGAGTAGGGCTGCTTCCTGATCAGGGAGGGCATGAGAAGTAGTGATTAGTGGGTCCTGTGACCCACAAGCTTGAGAAGGAGTCCCTACTGTACTGACTCTGTGTCCATCACAGGCTTTGCAGGTGGCATGGTGTGAACTGACGTCCCCAGTAGTCCTGAGAGCATTAGCTCACAGTTGCCCAAAGCTGGTAGATGCAGTTAGCTGAAGCCGAGCTCAGTCATGCAGGTGATGATGCTGTTCTTGCCAAATAAGTGTGTTCATTTACTATCACAAATGTAAACGTCTTCATTTCCCAAGAAGTTACCTGGTTGAAAAACTGTGGAGGGACCACAGGGTCCTTTCTGACTCTGCAGCAGTGGCCACTTGGTGCCAGGGAGAAAAGCATTCAGAGTTTGAATGCATCTGTGTAGGTTCCCTTGGTGGGTGCAAGGGACAAATGCGATTCATTTATGCATGATGAAAATCCTGGAAAATGAAGGTGTGTATTAAAAGCAGAAATGTGTTAATGGCCCAGTCAGTGTCTGAAATTCTACCTTATATTAATTAGGGGAGTTTTTTTTTTTTTTACTAAGGAAAACATGATGAATGCTTGTTATTATTGGAATATAAGTTTATTTTTGATTTGTCTAAGTGTGAAGTATATATATTTTTAAATACTATTTTTGAAAGCTTGGGATTTTCTCCTCAAGATTACCTTAGGGGATCCACTTGTTTCTCTCAACCTGGGTGTTCTCTGGGTGGCATTCACTTGGCAAAGTCACTGGTGTGGGGTTTAGTAATCAGGGCTGCCAGCTGTGGATGGGCTTTCCTCGTAGGCAGAGCTTGTATAACCCAATTACACACGGAGGCCAACCTGCACTTCTGTAGGTGGAACCCAGACATGAGAAATTAGGATGTGAGTGTGTGCAAGCACATGTTTGTGAGCCACTCTCTTTCAGGGACCTCCATTCTGCAAGTCTGTGGGTTGGTTTCTAATCTCTAAGGAGAGAGATGAGAGACTCCATGTACTTGCCACATCTTTCCTCATGAGAGAGTTTAAAATGGATTTTGCCACAGTCATAGAAATTGTTGTGCCTTGCATACACACAGTAGCCTATATGCACCCCCCCCCCACACACACACCCTGGAATCCCTTCCATTTCACCACATCCAGAGATTTTCCCAGTAGCTGTGTGGCCAGGCGAGAAGTGCTAATCCACATTCTGGTATCAACACCTGCACTTCTCATTGGCAACAAATGCTTCCGCCTGGTGGTTTCACCACTGCTGGCGTGGAGTATGTCAGGGATCTGCTGTTTGATCCTCACCACTTTGCTCACTGTGGTAGTGTTTTCGTGATAGTGTCTTGTTTCTGATGGTCCAGGCTTACAACTTTGACATTCTTTTTGAGACTCACGCCTTCCCTTGGCTTTTACCTCCAATCAGCACCGCAGACCTGCCTCTTCAGTAGGTCCTGGATCTCTGCCTCCTCTTCTCATTGTCCTTGCTGCTGCCATCTGCCTTCTTCCTTCTCTCCTAATTGTAGTTCTCTCCCCATCATCCTTCACTTCAAGTGAACATTCCTCGGTCACTGCCCTGCTCACAGCTTTCTTATAACCCTCTACTGCATTTCAGCAAAAGCTCTCAATGTGAGTTCAATTTACCTTTCTAGCCTCAGCTCCTCCTCTGCATCCTGCATAGCAGCCATACTGGATCCCCTGGGCAACATGTCCCAGGATTCTCCATCTTTGGACCTTAATGTCACTGCATTCCTGAGAGCACCTACTCTCAGTCCCCCACATCTGGGCTTGTTGAAGGCCTACTAGTTTTAAAGTTTGCTCAGGTGTCACTTCCTCCATAAAACCACTGTGGTCTGCCACTTGGATGTGGGTTCAGATCTCTATGTATTCTCTAGTCCTTTCAGGTTATCATAGAGTATTATCATTTCTGCCTTACAGTTAATGATGTCAAAGTATTCTTATCTGGGGCCTGGCATAATGGCTCAATGGCTAAATTCTCACCTTACACACACTGGGATCCCATATGGGCACCAGTTCTTGTCCTGGCTGCTCCACTTTCCGTCCAGCTTCCTGCTTATGGCCCGAGAAAGCAGTAGAGAATGGCTCAGAGCCTTAGGCCCCTGCACCCATGTGGGAGACCCGGAAGAAATTCCTGGCTTCTGGTTCTGGCTTTGGATCGGGTCAGTTCCAGCTGTTGTGGCCCTTTGGGGAGTGAAACTACAGATGGGAGATTTTTTCCCCTATTTTTCCTTCTCTCTATAAATCTGATCTGTCCTTCCAATAAAAATAAATCTATTTTTTTTTAATTTTCTTGGAGGATAAGCCACAGATTCTGTGAGGATATAGACAGTGCTTTAATTTCCATAGGCACAAGAAGAGCCTCACAGAGCCCTGGTTCTTTGTGTCAGTGCTGTAACATGTTCTGAATTGAGCCCTTTCCCTATCTGGCATGCAGCCAGGCTGAGAGTCAGAGAAATTAAACAGCTTGAACTGGGAGAGCAGGCCCCCAGATCACAATGCCATCTTTCTTTCTGCTCCTGCAAGGGCAACTGGGTAGCTGAAAGTCTGCTGGCCATTTGACAAACAATCTTAGGTGCTAACTATGTGTCAGGCATTGGGTGCTGGGACATAGAAGTGAACAAGATGGTGGCAGGCTCTTTCCTCAGCGGAAATTTAGCTCAGTTGGGGGGAGGCAAACCTAAATAAATGGTGATTAAGTGCTACAAGGACAGGAGCCCAGGTACTAACTAGTATGGCAGAAGAGGGGGCTTGTGAACTGGGCTTGGGAGCTGGGGGTTGTCAAGAGAAGCTTCCTTGAGGTGCTGCTGTGCACAACAGCCGGTTGAGAAGGGAGTGGAATAGTCACAATGCTATGGGGATTGCGTACTGCTGTGGGATGGGCCAGAAAGCAATGGGAACCTGAAGGCCAGCGTGACTGCAGTGCAGAGAGAGTAAGACATTGACAAGGAAGAAGGACACCAGAAAGGATATCTGATAGCAGAAACAGGCCATTTGGAAGTCACTTGGTATGTGAGGTGTGGATCAGAGGTGGGGTGCAACAGGAAATTTTGGGATCATTGGATCCATCAGGTGAGAGAACATGGAGCCTGCGGTAGAGAAGGCATGGAAGGCTAAAGCTAAGCAGGTGGGCAGTCATCCCTGGCCACAGGCAACAGGGAGTGAGTGTTTGCAAGGGCAAAAAGGTAGTTAACACATGTACGGAGAGAGGACTGGTAGGCAGGGCCTGAGTAGCACTGGAGATGTGGCTTTACCCCTGATTCCTCCACACATTCCTGTGTGGGTTGCCTTTCTGGACCCAGAGCCTTTTGGCTCTCATTTGCTGAACCCTAGGGTGCCATTGGCAAAGGCTCACAGCCAATGCAAAGAAAGCCCTCAAGATTGTCCAAAGGAAAAGGGTGTTGGGCATCCTCTAAGAACAGCCCCCATTTCCATTCTCCTGGTCAGTGTTTCCCCATGAGAGAGGGCTCCATGTAGAAAGGAAATGCTTAGAAAAAAGAAAAGAGCAGCTGACAGCTCTAGGAACTTGTCAGTGCTCGCTGGCCTTTGCAAGGTGGACGAACCCTTGCGATTAGAAAAAGTACAGCCAGCACTCATTGGATTAAGAGTGTAGAAAAGCAAACGTGTTCGAATCTTAAACACATCATAATTTTAAGCATCCACAAGTGTTTAAAAAGTGTTAGCTGCTGTGAGCACATACATCCATTTACTAGTTAAACATCATAACCTGTTTCTTTTCTAAACACATGGGCAGGAGAACAGAGCACGGTTAACATGTTAAACACACTGACATGTTTACAATGTGTTGCAGGAAGGTGTTTAACTTTTTGTGCTCCAAAGCTAAACACTTTGGAATTAGAGGCTTGGCTAATCCCACCTCCATTTACCATGGCACTTGCCGACTGGTCCCTTTGGCGTTGGCCACGGCACCTTTGGAAATGTAGAGCATGCAGGTGATGGCCTGGATTCCATAAGGAGCAGACTGGATGCAGATGGAACAGGGTTTCTGAAAGCCACTCATGAGAGGAATCAGTCCTGAATCCACTCAGCTCTGGCCCTGGCCCTGGCCCATGCCCTCACTCCAGATCAACATGGCTTTTGTCTCTTCTCCTGGGTGCCCACTTTATCTGGCTGGTGGAGGCTCTGGGGAAACCCTTGTTCTCTCAGACTCAGCTAGGCAATTCACACATCCCTGGAAGCTAAATCCAGAAGAAGGTTGGAGTAAAGAGAAGGGAAGAAGGTAATAAAGATTCTTTTTCTGTATGGCTGCTGTCAAAAAATTAGCGCACCCTTGATACTTAAAACACTATAAATTTTATGCTCTTACAGTTTGAGAAGTCAGAAGTCCCACTTGGTCTCTTGGGCCAAATGAAAGTGTCAGCAGGGCTGGTTCATTCTCGAAGCTTTAGGGAGACTGCAGCTCCTAGGGATTGCCTACATTTTTCTTCTTTTTTATTGATTTTTACATAGTTGATTTGGGTGATAAGGGTCAAGGGCTACAGGAAGGTGGGGGAGATCACCATTTCCACATTCTCTTTTTTTCGTTCTTGTATCTGGGGAAGTGGGGAGACAAGAGGAGAAGCCACACCCAGCCTCTCTAATGCGGCTGCACCCTGAGATGGAGGACAGCCACCAGATGCCACCCCAGGGTCTCTGATGTGGGGCATGCTCTGAGGGTCCTTCTCAAGAAGTTTCAATAATTCCACAGTTCTGAATTACTGCCCATCTCACCACTCCCAGAACGATGATATTTGTCCAGAATCCACTGGTTGACACAGTCTACCTTAGAGTCTGTTTGCCCCGATATTCACTGCCAATACTTGGCTGGGGTAGTAGATCAATTTGTTCTGTCCTCTTTTCTCTGTTGTGATACCAGGTGTCCTCTGTAGACTCAATATACTGCCATATCCTCCATGTGCACCTGGATATGCTGTCCACTGCTCTGTCTGAGCCACTGAGGAGGCCCAGCTCTGACACATGCACTCCATGGTCAGACTATGGGACCTGCAATTCTCTCCATAGTTGGGATTCTGAGTCCAGCAGTTCATTTGGGGGGAATCCCCAAAGAAACCTCATTTGAGGTGATCCCAGACCTGATCTTGTTGTGCCTGCCAATACAGGATCCAGTACAGTCCATCGCCCTAATCAGCTTATGTATAATGCTGGTGATTGAAATTGCTGGGTCAGTTCTGCCTTTAGCCTCTACACAAACCAATGGGTGTTGGAGCCTGGCCCGACCCTGCCCACCACACACTTGGCCCTCAAGTACACCAGTGGGAGTGGCTGTCTAGTCGGAGCAACCCACAATAACCCCCACCAGGCCTGTCTCTTACCCTGGTTCCCGTGCTTGCCAGTATGTACAGCCGACTGGTCCAGACCATCTCACATCCCATTCAACTCTCATACATGTCAATGGACATTGAAGCCTAGTTCTGCCCAACCAGCCCCACTATCCAGCCTACACATGTGCCGGCAGGTGCTACTCTCTGTCTAGCCGTGCCTGCCCCAGTCCTGGTACTCATGCTAACTGTTTGGAGTAGCAACCCAAGAGGGAGCTGCCCACTGATTCCCTACTAGGTGCACTCCCACTCCCAGATCCTATACTCTCCAGGTGGTTCTGCATTTTTACTTGTTAGAATTTACAAGCTAGTAAGCTAGCATCTGCCAGATGATGCTGTGGCAAAGCCCAACCAACCCACACCCACTCTGACTTATGCATGTGCTGGTAGGAACAGTCAACCCAGTCTGGCTTTTCCTTGATCCAGCTCAAATGAGGCCAACAGGTGGTATAGTCCTGCCCAGCTTGGTCAGCCCCCCATCCCAACTCACACTCTCCAGTGGGAGTGGTGGTCAAGCAGGGGAGCCTCACGCAGCGCCCCCTACAGCTTTGCCCTCTCTCACTCTAGGTCTCATATGTGCTGGTGGCCCAGTCTGGCATGGCCCGCCTCATCTCGGCATTTGCCAGTGGGTGCTGTAGTCTGTGCGGGCCCGGCCCATCCCCAATTCCAGTTGGTAGGGGTTACAGCCCAGCCCAGCCTAGCCCAGCCCAGCCCAGCCCAGCCCAGCCTAGCCCAGCCCAGCCTAGCCCAGCCCAGCCAGCCCCCAGTCCTGGCCCTCATGTGAACTGGCATGTGCTGCAACCCAACCTGGTCTGACCTACACTACATTCTGGTGCCTGATTCACCAGTAGGTGATGTGAACTGGCCTGGCCTGGTTTGCCCCTGACCTGAGCCAAATGTATGCTGGGTGGGTACTATTTTCTGGCCTGGTCTGGGCTACTCCCTACCATAGTTCTTGCACTCACCTGCAGGGACTGTGTCCCAACAGAGGAGTTGCCAAGGCTTCTCTATCAGAACCTCTCCAATGCCAGATCTCGCACCCGTCGATGGGTCCTTGAGCCAGCCCTACTTAGTTCACCTCCTGTCCTAGCAGAAACGGTAAACTTTCCTGACTGGCTTTCAACCCATTCTGGTTTTTCCTGTTGGGTGTTACAGCCCAGTCAAGCCTGGTCCACACCCAAATACAGCTCACACATGGCTCAGCAGGGGCAGAGACCTAGCCTAGCCCATCCTACACCTACCCTGGTTCTCATGAGCACCAGTGGGTGCTGGAGTCAAGTCCCAGTCCATACTTGTGGCAAGGGACACTGTAGCTATGTCCAGATCAGATAGTAGCCCCTACTCTGGCCTTCACACTCACCAGTGAGAACCACAACCCAGCCAAGGTGTCCACTTAGCTCCCCAACCAGGCCTGTTCCTAGCCATAGATCTTGCATGTGCCAGTGGTTGCTCTAACTTAGCTTGGCATAGTCCCTCACCTGTCTTGGCTTTTGTTTTTGGATGTTGCAGCCTGGCCTGACCCAGCCTGCCCACAGTACTAATTCTCACTGGCAGGTGCTGGAACCTGGCCCTGCTCAGTCTGCTCCCATCCCTGGCTCATGCAAATTGGTAGGTATGACAGCCTAACCCAGCATGACCTGCACTCCAGCCTGGTTTCTGCACTTGCTGGCAAGGTAAGGTTTGCTTGGCTCTGTCAGGTCCACCCTCTTCCCTAACCAACCCACACATTTGCCAACAGTTGGAGCTGCCTTGCTCAGCCTGCCTGACCCCCAGGCTCTGACCACATGCTCACCATTGGGAGCTATGGCCCACTAGGGGAGTTTCCCACATTACCCCACTCAGCCCACTCCCAGACCCAGATCTCATGCATGCCAGCAGGTGCCAGCAGGCCCTTGCCTGGCATTAGCCTTCTCCTCCATCTTGGCCTTGTGAGCTGGTGAAATGTGGCAGCAGGCCTCACACCCTGTTTTAGGATGCACATGCTAGAACTGCAGCCTGGATCTGCCCAGATTATTCTTGGTTCCTGTACCCATGAGTGATGGCAGGTTCCATCATCACGCCTAGTTCAGGCTATCACCACCCCAACTCTTGAGCTAACTAGGGGGACTTGTATTTCCACAGGGTTTTGACCATATATCCCACCACAAAATCTATTCTGGACCTGGTTCGCTTGCGTGCTGGCTAGTATCATGGCCCTGCCTAATGTGACCTATGCCCTTTTCTGACATTCAGTCAGGTACTGGGATCTAGCCCTGCTAAACAGGTCTCCAGCCCTAGCTTTCATGTGGACTTGCATGTGGTGGTCAGCAATGTTCCATGCTAACAAGCCCTACTCAGGACTCCCATTTGGGCTGGTATATCAGTCTGACCCATAAAGGTCTTCTAGTCTCTTTCCTTCCAAACCACCAGATCTCAGTTCCCTCGTTTATCTGCAAATACAGTGGCCCTGTTACTGGGAGTCCTTCAGGATTCATTCCTTACCTACACATACTGTGGCCTTATCCATGTATGTCCCTAGGCAGTAATTCCACTCCCCCAAGATCCCAGAGCTCACTGCTGAATGACCAGCAGGCAAAGACTGGCACTGTTTGGCAGCGGTGGCTAGGTTAGGGCCCCAAGCATTGATTCTGACCTGGCTCAGATACCCCCAGCAGCTGTGTTCCATCCACACACACTCCAAGGTCAAACTCACCTTGGCCTCTCCTACCTAAATGGTGGCAGTGGGCAGAGCCAGGGACTTGAGCTTCACAGTATAATTAACACAAAAGGAGAAAACTCTCAAACCTAGGCAAACTGAGTATTCACTCACTGCTTGGCACCAATGCTAGGGTTAGGGCTTCAAGCATTGAGCCTGACCTGGCTCAGGTACCCCCAGTAGCCACCATGCTTTTAGGAGATCCATCCACCCACGTCCTGAGGTCAAACTCACCTTGGCCCCTCCCACCAAGATGGGCTGCCTACGTTCTTTGGCACATGGCTCCTGAAATCTCCAAGGCCAGCAGTAGCTGGCCAAGTATTTGCCACACTACGTCCTTTGACTCTGCCTCTCCTGACTCCACAGCTGATGCATAAGGACCTCTGTGATTGCACTGCCCCTTCCTTCCCCACCCCCCACCAGGTACTCTAGGGAAACTGCCTTATTTTGCCATCAGATTGACAAGCCTACTAACAGCTGAAGTCAATCTCCCTTGCTGTGCATCATGGCACAGCTGTATCCCACCCCATATGACAAAGAAAAATGTCTCCACATATTATTAAATGGGAGCAAAAATCATCTCCAGGTAAGAACCACTGATTAGGGCCAGTGTGGTGGTTCACCAGGCTAATTCTCTGCCTGCCAGCACCAGCATCCCATATGGGTGCCAGTTCTAGTCCCTGCTGTACCACTTCTGATCCAGCTCTCTGTATATGAAATAGGAAAGCAGTAGAGGATGGCTCAAGTCCTTGGGCCCCTGCACCCATGTGGAGATCTGGGGAAAAGTTTTTGGCTCCTGGCTTCAGATTGTTGACTCAGCTGCAGCTGTGCAAAGCTTGAGCGTTCCATTATTAAGGACAAAGTTAATCTATGGCAATAACTAGCACACTTTCTTTGCATCTGTTTCAGAAATTTGGGCTGCTAAGTTATAGACATCTCACCTCATATCTTAGGTCCACACCCAGAAAACAGTGGGGCTGGCTGGCTGTGCAAGAAAGATAGTGAAGGTAGTCACCAGCAGGACAAATGTTTCAGGTTCTTAACCAGAGCTCTAAATGTTCATCTGGTACACCCTGTGCAGAGTTGCCTGGGGGAGCTGGACTACCATGTAGCCTGGAGCCTGGTTTCCCAGATTAGGGGAAGATCAAAGACAAGGACCCAGGTGCTTGTTCCTCCTGTGCCACCCACCATAAGGTCACTGAAGCCTCTGGCCTGGAGGCTGTTTTTTGCTATCTCTTATGTCCTCAGTAGCATTAACAGTCCTTAGCAGCTCAGTTTTCTCATCTGTTACATTTCAGGACAGTGTCATCTTTTATAGTGACCTGCTGAGAGGCTTAAGTTAGATGTGAAGATGTTGCTCTTCCTGAAACATCCTAAATACGTGATGTTCTCATTTATTCCTTTCTTCCTTGTGTCTTGACTGACTACCTACTGTGTAGAAGGCTCTGGGTACACGAACACAGCTGTGAGCTAAGTAGACCAGGTTCTTATCTTCTCTGCTGTGATAATCACTACTGCTATTATTATCATGATGCTGGTGGCAGGCCTGGAGATGGACTTGCTGCCAGTGGTGAGGTGAAGGGAGGCCAATGAACCCTGACACTGAAGGTATAGGAATGACACTGTCTACTGAGGGCCAACCTGGATGTTTGAGGGAGCTATTTGGGTAGGAAAGGGAAGAGGGTTAGCTAGGAAAGGACAGCCAACAACTTAGTCACACTCATGTGAACAAGGGGCATAGATTCAGCAATCTCTGGACCTTCAGAGGATGTGAATTGAGGTCGTGCTAATACATTGAGTGGGGAAAGGTCAGCCATAAAGCATGAGGCAGGAGGACAAGGACAGGCAGCTGTATAGTGGAGATGCTTTGGTCCAAACTGGAGTGGAGAAGCTGAGAGACATGCTGAGGTCAAGGGTAATTCCTAGAGCTCCTTCTCAATTAACAGGCTTACTACATGGGCAGGGGGTACTATTCATGTCTGCCTACAGGCAGAACCATAGCAAGTTGAGTGCAATGGGATGGCTCCTTGCCTCTCTGTTCCATTGGCAGCCACTGTACTGCATCACATCTCTTGGTGAGGTGGTTATGAGAACAAGTTCAGGAGGCAGGTCACCTCTATTAAATCATCAGGGATCACCGAGTTAATGAGAGCTTCGGGCAATGAGGCTCAGACTTTTTCCACCCACAGCTCACTATTGGCAAAGCCAAAGACCCCACATGTTCCCACTTACTAAAATGGAAACCCCTCTTTCTAAAATACAACTTAAATTCCATGGTCAATCATCCTAATCACTCCCTTGTGGATCTCTTTGACGCTCTTGTCCCACTCATTTTGTTGCCCTGTCTTGTCAAAACCACAACTATGTTTCAAGCCAACTCTCCATTTACTCCATGCATACTGGGCGCAAGAATACAAGCATACTGACTGATCTCATGCTCAATTCATGCCCACCACTTACAAGGAGGTCTTCGGCTGCTGCCCAGGTCTCATACACCATGTCTCCAGTCCAGCTACTCTCCCACCCCCTGGATGAACACTTCATACCTTCACTTCTCTCTCTAGACCTCCGAGTCCTTCCTCCCAAACTTGCGACATTGCTTTCTTCTCCACCAACAAAACACCCCCCATTTCCTGCCAACATCTGTCTTCCTGCTCAGTTTCCTTGACTTTAGTGGGGGATGACCCTGCCCTGCACCTCTCTAGGGTCAGCTTCTCCACCTAAAAAATTTATTCCATCCCATTCAAGGATGTCATTCTGGTGATAATGGCCACTGTGCCCTATGTCTTTAATTATTCATTCTCTCTGGAGTCATCTCCTTGCCTCATATAAGAGTGAGATTATTTCTTTCATTAAAATTATTTTTCTTCTTCTAAACCCACCTCTCCTATGGAATGTTGTATTTGTTCACTAACACCTTCTTGTTTCCAGCCATTTTCCCTTAAATCCATTCCAAAAATATTTTTGCCCCCTATCACTCAGTATGCTACTCTTAGCAACCCTCATACTGCTAAGTCCAGTTACTAGGCCTTAATCTTCAACCTCTGATAGTGGGGCTTGGGCTTTCATCTTCTGTAAGCAGTTAGGACTCCTGGGGTTCTGGACTGCAGTCCTAGGTTTTGGTTACTTTGACTGCCAGCTTGCAGGGGAAGGTATATTTCTGTCATTCTCTTAGATGCTTCATGCAAAGCTTGAGGCTGTGCAAATGCACACCCCTGGAGCATGTTAGGGGAGACCTACAGTGATTTCAAATGGAGCCAGCATCTAGGTTGATTTGTGTCAGGGGATCCATGATGGGGAACAATCTCAGAAGCACTGTTATTGTCACCAGCACCATAAACATAGAGAGAGGCTGCTTCTTATCTTCTTCCCCCAGAAAACAGCTCAAATATGTCATGAACTTGCAGTTAAGTGAGCATTGAGTCCCCCATATTTTTCCCCTTGAAGAGAGTTCAAAAGATACATGTGTGCCGAGCCTCTAATTGTGGGATCTCTCACTAACTTCAGGTCCGTAGTGGCAGAAGGGAATTGGATTGGAGGACACTCATTTAGTGCTTGCAAAGAAGCAGAAATCACTTGGTGTGGAAATTCCCACTCACAGTTGGCATCAGAAGTATTGCAAGGAGAGAGGAATTATACATCCAACAAAAACTTCTAATAAAGATATTTTTATTAGAAAGTCAGAGTAGCAGAGGGAGAAGGGGAGGGAGAAGGAGGGAGAGAGAGAAAGAGAAAGAATATCTTCCATCACTGGTTAAATTCCCAGATGGCTACAGTAGCTAGGGCTGGCCCAAGCCAAAGGTAGCTGCTACATCCAGGTCTCCCATGTTGGTTCAGGAGCCCAACCACTTTGGCTAACTTCTGCTACTTTTCCCAGGTCGTTAGCAGGGAGTTGGATTGGAGGTGGAACAGCCAGGTCATGAACTGGTCCTCGCATGGATATGTGTGTGTCACAGGTGGTAGCTTAACTTGATATACTACAACACTAGTCCTAGTTTCATATCTTCTAATGTAGGGCAAAACAAAAAATCAGAAAGATATTGGACTATAGCTACTGCATTTAAGAACATAATAAACAAACCTTTTTTAAAAAAAAAATTGGAACCACTCATCCTTGATATACCCCTTGCTCCTTGGACTCCAAGACTCACAACAGTGGACACTGCAGAAGCTCATTCATGGTCCATTCCACAGCTACTTGTCCTCCACCCCACTCTGGGCTTTGCCTCTCAACCCTCTGGTCCTCACTGCTTCTCCATGCCCTGTTCAGCTGGGCTTTGGGCGGGGGGCAGTGGGCACTTGGAGTATATCCTTCTAACCTGGCAGATGATAGCAACCCTTAATATTTGTTCAACCCCATTCCACCCCTTCCCATAGAAATGTCACAGCTCTGGCTCTTGGTGGCCTTGTCTGTGACCCATCAAAAGCTTTTGTGAAAGGGAGATGACAAAGCCATACTGGCTGTAAGTGGCGAAAAAACACCAATTTGTGGAATTGTTCTGCTTTCTGGCCTCTGAGGCCCCACCTCTGACATGGGGCCAAGAGAATGAGACCAGAAGAAATGACCTTCTGAGGTCCCTGAGGGTGGCTCAGGCAATGTCTGTTCTTGCTTCTTGACTGTCCATTTCCTTGCTGCTCTGCAGGCAAACAGCAGAGAGTTAACCAATTAGCAGAGACCATTTGGTCTACCCAACTGTCATGTAGGCAAGCACACCAAGGAAGAGAGAGGAGCAGTCCTATTCCTCTGGTCTCATCAGGAGAGGGACACAGCCAAGTCAGGGACCCTGGTCTTTAGGTCCTCTGATTCTTGATGATTCAGACAGAGCAATGCCATGAATATCAGACAGAGAAATGCCCAGAATATCAGAGTCTGGCTGGAATGCCCTCCTACTCATTCTGCCAGTCCATGCCAACCTCCCAGAAGAGTCACAGAACCTTGTCATGCTGCATCATAGATATGGCTGCATAGAAATTTGCACTTCTATAAATGGCAGATAGGGTGGGCAAGAGGCTTCTGATGCTCAAATATTTGCCAGCACCCAGAGTACTAAATATAAATTTGTTGAGTTACTAAAAGCATTTGTTTGCCAAACTAGATCTTGGAACAACAACAACAACAAAAACTGCCTTGGAGGAATACAAATTGCAATCTAAATAAAATTTGAAATTTAACTCATTGCAGAGCACTAATATGGATTTCAGAGTGTTGACCAATGTACCCAGGATCTGGAAGATGTTACCTGAGGGGAACCTGAGAGTAGGTTTAACAGGAACTCTCTATTTTGGCAACTTCTATATAATGGTTCTGAACTAAGAAGGCTAAAAAATATTGGGTAGAACTTTCTTGGCTGCCTCAAGTGCCAATCTAAATCTGGCCTCCCTTCCGGTCCCACTTTCTTTCCCTAGAAGAGGAGAGATGGCATCATTCTCTCCTGAGGACTTGCTCCAATAGGGACAGTGATAGGGAGAAATGCCAGAGCTCATATTGCAAAAAACCAAACCAAAACAAAAAAAAAACCAAAAAAACCCCTGACATGAATCCAGTCAGTATGCAAAAACTATGGATACAAGTCCACAGGAGCCCAAGGCCCAAGGTCTGGGGTGCATCCTAGAACCCTGCTTCAAGGGAAGCCTGGGACCGCTCCCTCCCATGCTGGATTAGGTGCGGTGGAGGTACAAGATGGGAGCTCTTTCACCTTCCAAGGATCCCCACGACCATTGCCTGGAACAGAGAGAAGCCCTAAGGCTCACTGCTAGCCTTGGGAGGGCACCGAGTCATGGTCAAAGGATTAAAAGGATTACAACATTTTAGTTTTCAAGAAAAAAATCATATTTACATGTACATACATATAGTGTCTAAATTTAAAATGAGTTTGGCAAAATGCTAGAAGAAGTCTTAAAACTAGAACAAGGTAGAAACCAAGAAAAAGGGTTAGAGGAAGAAGAGAGACAGAGAAGAGCAGAAAACAAGAAATAATAAAAGGCTGAAGTGGGTGGGTGGCTTGTGGAAAGGCTGGGCTGAGAACTGTGCTCTCTGCCCGGTCCTTCCCCCCACTCCACCTCTCTTTTCTCTCTCTGGCTCCTTCCTGTCAGAGGCCACTGGTGCAGCTGAAAGTACCCAGGGTTCATTATGAGGTACAGCGGTGCAGAGCCTGTACTAGGCATGGCACCACTGGAAGCCATGCTATTCAGGGGCTGAATAGCCACCCCCGCCCCCCAACAAGTCTAGGGGAGGTGGGGTGAGAATAAGAACCCACAATTCTCAAATTGCATGCAAGCTCCAGGAGAGAGCAAGATGCAAGCACTCTGGGCGTGGCTAGGACAGGTGGAGTGGACTTGTAGGCAGCAGGGGTGCTCTCAGAGAAACTCTAGGGACCTATGCTGAGGTATCCCTACTAGGATGGTGACAGAATGGGGTGGCTCATGGCTGAGAATTTGCTTCTAAATTTGCAACAGAGCACCTTTTTTAGAAGGTAGGGAGGGTAGTTGTAAAGGGAACAGCAGCAGAACTGGTAGGCCCCTACTGGAGCCGGACCTGCCTCATTAACTGAGTCCTCTCAGGTGGATAGCTGAGCAGGAGCTTTGCATGGAGCCAGAGGATACCTCAACCTCCTCCTTAGGGTCGCACAGAGAGGAGGCAGGGTGAGCTCTCGGCTGATGTAGAATGCAGAAAGCAAGGCCATCTCCTGGAGGAAGGGGGCTCAGCAGAGCTTTGCAGGGCTGGCGGGGATTTTGAGAGGGGGAGCTTTCCAGGCCGGGCCATCAACACAGGTAAGAATGGCCAGGGGGACTGAACACCATTCCCAGCCCCTGAGCCACTTCCAGCTAGCAGCAGGCATCCGCAGGGTCATTAGCTGCAGCAGGGAAACACCTGCCCTCGGCCTGTGCCAGGTTTTTTATGTTGTCTTCATTGCTTCATGCTTATCTCATTTACAACTATAGACGGGATTCTTGGCAGCTGTCATCAAGTCCTAACGGTGCCTTTCATGTCCCTCATATATCCTGAACGCGTCAGTCATTCCACCCGACACATTTATGCATTTCTCTCACCTGCAGTTCAGTTTTAGAAAAAAAAAAAGTGACTTCAGGAGGAATGCCTGTGAGGACAATAAAAAGCAAGACTGGCGCCCTCCCCCATGCCTGAAGCATGTGCACACTCAGGAGTACATGCCCGCAGACAGTGTGGCCTGAAGAAAGGTGAGCCCCCAAGAAGTTGAGGATTGGAGAAGGAGCATCTGTGGGCATGATAGATCCCATAGGTGCTTGGGAGCAGGGCATGAGGGAGCCTCTGGCTTGGGCTGCCTCAGGATCACCCAGGAAGGTGCCTCATCGTTTGTGTGTTCACTATTTTACCTCTCAGGGCTGGCCATTGCCCAGTGGCTTCTGCTTGGCTGTTGAAGTGGTCTGTGGAGCTTTTGGTGCCATGTCCCTGTCACCTTCCTCAGGCATGCATGAACAGTTGCTAAAAGACAGGACTGCATGTGCTGACTGCCATGGAGGGCATCTGGGTGAGCATTGCAGCTGCAGCTGTCACCTCTGAGAGCCTGTTCCAGCTGTGGGCCTGGACTGCCTCCTGAGCTGCCACCTTTGTGGGAGGCAAAGTTCTGTGGGAGGGCCTAGTTCTTCTGGAATTGAAGCTTCCCTTGGGCTCCTTAGTTCTCCCTGGGGTCAATGTGTGGTTCTTGGCCAGATTGTACCTGTGTTTGGTCTCAGGGGCCTGTGATGCTGGAGCCCTGCCTACCCGAATTTGACCCTGAACTTGCTGGCCTTCCAGGATGGGCCAGTTGCATGTCTGACCTCCCGGCAGCCCCACTTCTAGATCTCCCAGCATGCACATGATTGAGGGGGAACTTGTTTCCTACTCTATTACTGGCTTGGCCTATTTTTTTTTTTTTTTAGGTCCCTGGGAATCACAGGGACTTGCTTTGGCATGAGTGTGTCAAGCAGGCTTCAGCTGCCATGAAATGGGCCTACTGAGCATTAAATAAATCACATTTATTGGTCCAAACCTTTTGCGTGTGGCAGATGATGTTCATGGCTATGTACATTTTCTAAGAGTTTTATTTTATGTTCAAGAGGAACTAAAGCACAGAACCCTTGGTATGAAATCCTGGAGTTTCATACTGTGGCATACCAGACACAGGCTGAGGACAGGGCTCAGGACATTTTCTGAGACCCAGGGAATGGGGTCCTGGGAAGGAGTGCCCATCCTGCTGGTTCAGTGTGTAGCAGGAGCCAGGGCTTCATTCCAGTGTAGCTGTGAGTGGGTGGAGAGAGTGACGTGATGGGGCTGCAGTCTTCCTGGTTTTTTGTTGTTATTTTGTTTTGTTTTGCCTATGTTAAGGAGCTCCCTACACTGCAGAGACCACACACACAGCCACCTCTCCAGTGCTGCAGGCTCTACATCCACAGTGTCAACTAATAGCAGACACCAAAATATCTTTCTTGGAAAAAAAAATGTATTGCATCTGTACTTGTATTTTATAGTGTGGCAAAAAAAAAAAAAAAAATCTGAGGCAGCACCCCTTGGTGAAGAGGTGGCTTTAGCTCTCAGTTTTGGAGGCTGAAGATCGAATCAGCTGGGCCCAGGCTCTGGTGAGGACCCCTCTTGGCTGCATCGCTGTGTGGTAGATGATAGTGGCAGGAGCACAGGTCACAATGAGAGTTAGTATTCCCAAACAGGAAGCCAGAGGAGGCATCCAGGGCCCGGGCTCTGGCTTCTGTGACTCACTCTGACGAGTACTCATTCTAGCAGGCCAGTGTTCCACCTCTGAGGCAGCACCCTCAGTGATCTGAGAACTCACTCTTCTTGGGTCCCACCCCTTGGAGGTTCCACAGGTACCCGCATTGTCACTTGGGAACCATACTTCCAACTTACCAATCTTTGGTGGGGATTGGGGGCAGGACACACCCACATTGTGGCACCACTGAGCATGTATAATTTTATTTCTTTTATTGTCAGTTTCCTGGACAGTATAGTAACAGTGGTTTGTGTAGCAGTTCCATTGTATTGGGTAGTAGAAGTCATCTAGAATTGATTTAAAATAAACAAGAAATATTTGTTGCTTATGTAAGGATACTTTAAAGTGCGGGGAAGATGGAATTAAATAGAATTAAATAAAGACAATCCTGTGGGTGAGAAAAATAGCTGCAAGGCAAAGCCATGCACAGAGTGCCCCGCAAGAGATACAAGGCCATGGAGGAAACCACCAAGAATTGCCAGTGCCAGCTGCTGAACTGTCAGGCAGGCATTCAGCAAGGCTGGAGGAGCCGGAAGTGCTTGGTGATGTGTGGCTCTGCCCCTTTTACTTTCTGTTGCCAGTCAGCTATTGGCATGAATCTCCTCTACTGGACTAGGAGTGACCAAGAGGTGGGATTTTTTTTTCTTCCTCTCTAAAGGAAGGAAGCCATTTGTGGATTTTAACTAACTCGCAATGGCTTCCCTTGTTTCTGGGAGCTAGGCAGGGAGAAGAGGTTCTAGGCTCTTGTGACCTGAAAGCCTCAGCCCTCCCGAAGTCTCTTGCTGTTTGCTGAATAAGGAGCTGGAGGCTGTTTCTGATTTGGAAATTGTAGCCAGAGTGTCTTTGGTGCTGTTTTCCAAAGTCAACATTCCCAAGCAGGACTGGGGTGGAGAGGAAGCAGTGCCCCAGACCTTGGAAGAAAGGATCAGTGTGGTTCCATTATTCAATTAGGCTGAAGAATGCTCATGGCGTGTCCTGAGTGAGAGTAGGGGCACGAGCCAAGGGCAGGCTCTGTGTTGTTGGACTAGACAAGTGGTCTGGGGAGGAAGCTTGTGCTGAGAGGGGGTGAGGGGTGAAGAGTCAAGGCTGTGGTCTCAAGGATGCAACTAATTGTTCCTGTTCAGCTATTTGGGGCCTCAGTTTTCTCATCCACCGAACGTGGATACGGTTGTTATTTCCCTGCATTATCAGGAGATGTAATTTAGGCGGTGTTCCTCTAAAAAGCCTTGAAAAGCCCTAAATACCTCACTATCATCTGATGGGAGACATCTTGCGTCAGTCAAGGACTGTGTGATTTTGGTGATATCCCAACCTCCTGTGAACCTGCGCTGCTTCTTCTGAAAGATAAAAGTGAGGCATTAGCCTTGATTATCCTGAAGGCTGCTTAGCATTCAAAATGTTCCTTTGCTCTTCTGACCAGCAGAGACCAAAGAGACGCATATGCAGTGCGCATTCCAGGGCATGCTAGTTGGCCAGCACTTTGCCAGTTAGTGGCTGCCAACATTAGCCAGTAATTGATCATTGATGAAGTGCTGCTTGACAGTCTGTTGTTTAATTCTCGTGTTAGTGTCAACCTCATGTATGTCCTGTGGTCCATCTGGACCAATGGTGTCCAACAGAAATACAACATGAATCATACAGGCAAATTAGAATTTTCTACTAGCCAGATTAAGAGAAGTAAAAAGAAAAAGGAGAATTTTTAATAGTATATTTAACCTTGTATACAAAAATATTGTCAGTTTGACATCTGTTCAATTTAAAACATTATCAAGATATTTCTTACACATTTATGTTCAAACACATACTTTGTAATTTCATTGTGCATCCATTTGCATCAGCCACATTTCAAGCGTTGAAAAGGCACATGTAGCCTGTATCTACTTCAGTGGGCAGTGTAGCTTTAGATTATAAGCTGCTTAAAAGAACAAGCTATACTTAGTGGTATTGAATACTTGGAGATGGCATGGCAAGTCCTTTAGGCTGTGTCATATTGCATATCATGCACTGTTGTCAGGTGAGGCTGATTTGGTTGTGAACACTGTTTTCTGGATGGGGAAGCCGAGGCTGTGAGGAAGCTAAATGTTTGCTAGGAGCCATGGCAGAAGGAGTTGCAGATCTGGGATTTGAACCCAGAGATTCTGGTTCCAAGTGGAGAGGGAGCCCTGATAGGGCAGCTGTCTTTATGTGTCTGTAAACTCAGCGTGATTCTGGTTAGCCTGGGTAGGTACTGTGTGTTGAGGGCTAATAGGAACAATACACTATCCTCCTTCACATAGCAGGTGATGGAAATGTGGAGGTTTCCTTGTTCGGTTTCTATGCCCATTCTTTCTGGTTTCGGCTTTGAGAGAAAGATGAGGTGGAGGAGGATTCCAGCGCCACTGTTGGCATCTTATCTTTCCATCAGTAAATGTGTTCCAGCATGTCTGGAAAGCCAGCACTGGGAAACATTCTTGCATTTCAGACCTGTTTCCCCTTGTCTGTTATCTCCTGATTCCAAAGCCCCCAGCCTGGCTCCTCTTTCCTCCTTGGTCTTTCTCCCTCAGTGAGCCTGGAGATGGTTATCACCTACAGTTAGAGCTGACTTTGGCCAAATCAAACAGTTATGTCTCACATATGGCGATGAAGAGGCACCCTCATTGATTTCCCTAACCAGGCCCCAGTTCTGAAGATGGAGGCCTTTCTGCTGCTAGGCAAGACTGGGCTGTGCTTCTTGGAGGGCAGCCTGACATTGTAGCCAAGTCCTGGCCATGTTGCACTCACCACAGGGATTACTGACACTTCTAGAAAATTAGACGTGTGGGCAGGCTATGGTGATGCTGGAGGCAGAGTCCCATTGTCATGTGCTGGTGATCCCTTGGGTGTGCCAGCCAGGGGACAGTGTTGGTTATAAGGAAGGGACAAGAATCAGGTTTGAGGGTCCTGAGCTGAAAATAGACACCATACAGTCAGGGGCCAAGTCAGGAGCTGAAGTTTGAGAAGGAGGAACCCCTCTACGGGCAAGGGGATATGTCTTCTCTTGGTGAACTGGTATGGAAGGACTCACAGAACCTTTGAGGTGAAGGAACTGCAGAAGGTCATCTGCTCTGCTCAACCACCCAGCCCAACTCTCCAAAGTTCATCTTCAGACACAGGTGTACCATCTCATTTGGCCTTACGTGGTGGTAGAAGGCATATGTGTGCCATTTTGGGTATTTTTTTCTTCTTTTTGATTTATTTTATTTGAAAGGCAGATTTACAGAGGAAGGAGACAGAGGAAAAAAAAGAGAAAGATCTTTCATCCACTGGTTTACTCTCCAAATGTCCACAATGGCTGGATCTGGGCTAGTCCAAAACCAGGGGTCAGGAGCTTCTTTCAGGTCTTCCACATGGGTGTTGGAAGAATGTGGTGGGGAGGCTGCTTCTTGCCCAGCATTATGTGATCCTGGGGAAGTAGAGCGGCCAGGCGGTGACTTGTTCTCCATGAGCCCAGGCCTGCAGATGGTCCAGGAGTGGTGAAAGGGATGGTGCTAGTGGCCTACCAACTGCAGAAGTTGTTTCCTGAAGGAATAGGGTTTTCCCAAGAATTATTTCCTAGGACAATCCATTTTTCCTTCTCAACAGGGCTAGGAAGGGAAAAAACACCAAGCATAGGTTCTGTGTTTCTAGGTTAACTGTCCTAGGGTCAGCTCTGCCTTGGTCCAGGACCAATGGTGGGTAACTGTAGAGGTCCTGGCCTGGGATCAGAGACTGTCTCCTCCTTCATAGTTGGGAAGAATTCAGGAAAGACCCAGAGCAGGTACCCAGGTTGGAGCTGTAAGTTTTGCTTCCAGGGTCAAGGCAGTGACTTGGTCATTGTCAACTGCCAGCGTAAGAGAGAATCTGAGCAAAGATGTCAAGGACAGCATCCCCTGGCCTCACTGATGGTTCTTTGGAAGGGTGCAGAGCTCTGAAACCCAGCAGTGGCCAGCTGGTCCTTAGCTCTCCATGAGCAGCATGGTGGCCTGGTGAGGTGTGCCCACCTAGTCATCGGAAACAGAAGGAACAAAGACCGTCCTTCCAAGTCAACTGGCTGCATGCAGCAGCTACCCTGGCCAAGGTCATTCGTAGTGGATTCTGTGGAAACAAAGACCAAGAGCAGATCCTTTCTATGTGGGGGAGAGGCAGAACACTGGAGGGGAGGTGCGCAGAGGGGAACCTGGGTAACTATGGACCTTTCTCCTCTGGTCTTGAACAGTTAATCCACCCTGGCTCCAGCCCACATTCCCTTTTCAGTTAAACCAAAGACCTGGCGTTAACTGGGCCCCGAAGTGTGTTCGGTGAGGGTTCACTGTTCCTTGCAAATGACCCTGGGAGGTTCCTGCCCCACCCCCTCCTGAGGAGATCTGCAAAGGCACTTTTGTACTGCTCAGCCTATCGGTAATCAGGGATTGGGATGCCTAGTTGCCTAGTTGGCCACCCCAAATTGGGTACTGCCTCAGAGAAAAAGTATCTGACCCTTCCCCCTCATGCCACTGCCCCCGATCTGGAGGATAAGCTTAGAGGAAGGTGTTTTGACCAGGAAATGTCCATCCTCACCATCTTTCCTCTGTTAGAGGCTCAGTACACAGAGCAGGCAGGAAAGAGCCAAGTGGCCACAGAGTCCTGCTATGGACACGCTGACTGTGACAGCAGGAAGCAGGGAGGAAGTGCTCTGCAGTGCATCTTGAAGGATGGGGTTTGGCCCAGTGAAGAAAGGAGATAAGGTGCCAGAGTCATGATGTAGCCAGTTAAGCTGCTGTCTGAGGTGCTGGTGGCAGAACCCAGGTTCAAGTTCTTGCTGTTCCACTTCTGATCCAGCTCCCTGACTAATGTGCCTGGGAACGTAGCAGAGGATGGCTTAAGAGCTCAGGCCCTTGCACCCATGTGGGAGACTGTGATCTAGTTCTGGGCTTCTGGCATCAGCATGGCTTAGCCCTGTTGTGGACCACTTGAAGAGGTAAGTATCAGATGGAAGGTTTCGTTCTTTCTCTCTTTTTGCCACTTTGCCTTTAAAACAAATAAATCTCTTTTTGAAAATGATGGCAAGGAAGGGATTGCTACTGGTAGAGGGGTTCTTTGTGCATTGGGGATGGTTTGGAGTTGAGGGTTGGGGGGGATTAAGAGAGAGAGCTTTGAAATGCCATACTGAGCTTGGACTTGAAGCTTGAGGTTTTGTTTGCTTCTGATGGCCTCTACTTAGTCCACCCTGTGTTACAGAAAACAGCGCTGCCCCTTCTGCAGCCCGTAGCCTGTCTCACACAAAACCCCTGAAAAGCCAGCCTTCCATCTGGGGTTGCCAGGAAGGCTCTGCATGGCCTCTGGCCCCTGGGACTCCAGATGTTTACATAGCTGGAAAGGAGCTCATTTGAAAAAAAAAAAATTCAATAGTTTATAATGAGATGCAATTTTCTCCTAAAAGCAATTAGTACTTGCTAATCTCTTTGCACACAATTGCTTTCAAGAATAAATTCCAGGTTCCATACGGTACCCCATAAATCATATCAAAAGATTTCTTTCTCCTGATGCATTTTACTTTTCAACAGGTTCAGACGCTAAGCCGTTAAGTCATGAAGGATCCTAAGGTACAGACTGTTCACCTCAGGCATGTGAGTGTATATCTGAAGTCCCGGATGTGATTAGAATCCAAATTAAAGTTGTTGATGGATTGGTTGATGCTGCTGCCAGCAGACTCTTTGCTGCCATTTCCAGGGGAGAAACCAGGTGACAAATATCTGATGCTTCTGTATTATCTGTGAGATTCCAAGTGGAGAAAAAGAAGTGGTTAAGATGGAGAAAATTGGGGAGAGTTGAAGGAAGCCTACCTTGGAGGTCTGGTTTATCTGGGCGGTGAGAGAGAAAACAGCAGAAGGGAAGGAAAGGAAAGGAGAAATAATTTCAGAAGTATGGAATGCTTTGGTGATTGGAGAAAGCACATTCCAATAAGGAGTCCAGGGGTTTCTGAAAGGATGTCTCAGAAGAGTTAAAACACAACCAAAGATTGTTCCCAAATTCTGTTTGAAGCTTGTCTGTCATCGGCACAGACTTTCTGCTCCCAGATCCATCACTCACATGCTGGCCTCCACTTCCATGGGGGTGCACAGGTTATCTGAAGGATGTAGTGGCCAGCCTAGGAGAACTCTGCAGGGACAGCACGGACCAGGGCTCCCTGAACCTTTTGTGGCCATGGTAGACAGGCCCTCGTCCCTCTTGGTACAAATATCAGGCCAGGAAGAAGTTTCCACAGGAGATAAATTCAAACATTTGAAATGATTCTCAGACCAGCTGTCACACATCCTGGGTACTCTTGAAGGGTCATGTTTCAATCTTGGAGCACCTGAGCACAGAGGCAGAGTCCCTCAACTGGGCAGCAGCTGCCAGGGCCCTCTGGTGATTCTAAGATTTTATTCAGGACAATTGATGCAGACAGGAGCTTCAGGATCTGAGCTGTGCCACTGTAAGATATGAGATCTATGTCGTAGCATTTCCCTAGGAGTCTGGAAATTCATGGCCTTCCTTAAAATGCAAAGATGCTGGTTGCTGGCTGTGGGGAGTTAGTCTTTCTCAGGAGCTTTCTCTCCGGCACACCAATTTGGATTGTAGTAACAGTTCACTGACTATCAGCCTGGGTTCAAATCCCTCTACTGCCACTTTTCACATGAGAAATCTAGGAGAAATGACTTGAGTTTTCTGAGCTTCAGTCTCACCACATACCACAAGACCTGTATCAGGTAGCTTTTACTGAATGACCAGCTTCTAACAACACTGCTCCTTAACACGTCTTGACCATTTCTCCTGACTCTGTGGCCTGGCTGGGCATCTGTTCGGGTTATGGATTTCCTCTGCCGGGTCTGGATGGTGTAATAAGACCTTACTCGTGTGAGTGTAGTCTCAGCTCCATGCAATCTCTAACCCTAAACCTGTGCTCATCCACATCTTGGAAAAAGGTTCAAAGTAAAGAGAAGGCAATCCTGATACAGAAGCGATCTCAAGTCCCTGCTTGTGTTGTGTTTGTTCCTGCCCATTGGCCAAAGCAAGAATGGTCAACACTTCATCTGAAAGATAGATAGGATGAGGCGACTGGCTGGATTTTTTGTTAGCTTCCATCTACTGCAAAGGCTAATAATAAAACCTATTGCGTAGGTGACTGGGGAACTTGTAAAATAACAAAGGTCTTGCTATGAGGCTGATACATAGTAGGTCTTCCATGAGTGAGATTTGCTTAGCTCCTCTTTGTCCTTCCTGATCAGGAACATGTCTTTATGAGAGATATGATAGATCTGTTGACTCTAAGCCATTCTTCCCAAGCACATGGAGATTTAAGGCATGTGCAATTCTGCCTCTCCTGGCGTTCTGGGCTGCTCTCCTCCCAACCTGCTGTAGGTCAGTCATGTTTCCCCTGCAGACTGCTCCACAGCACACACATCCCCAGACGCCTGTGTGAGTGTTGGTATGAAGGTCACACAAAGGTCACCACTTTGCAATGGGGACAGCAGCCCTGTTGCCTAGCACTCAGGCTCTGGTGACCCCAGGCAGAATCTGCCGGCTGGGGGGCTGGGAGGGAGAGGGGAAAATGTGGGGCTATGTGACCCGACAGCCACGAGTGAGTCAGTTATGAAGGGACTAAGAGTGACCTTTGGAGGAGTGAGATCGCAAGTTTGAGGTCTCTGGCACCTGTCAGCCAGTCCTAGCCTGCATTTGGTTTTGGTTACAGGGGATCAGCTTGCACAGCCCAGTGAAGCAGGGACAATAGCTGCATTTTACAGATGTGGACACTGAGATTTTAGGACCCAGAGCTGTTATTCCTTTTCCAAGATTGATTTCTTCTGCATGCAGCAGTTCCTCCTGGCTCCTGATCCTGAGTATGCCACTTAATAACTGTTAGTGGGGTGTGTGTGTGTGTGTGTGTGTGTGTGTGTGATTACATATTAAATGATAAGTCCTCACTGGGCACTTGCTATTGTAGCATCCTGTGTTCTTAGCTGTCTCATGTTGAATCCTGATCTTCATGGCCACAGGACACTCTGAAAACCTTGAATTGATGGGTAAAAGAAGTGACCAGCTGGAAAATGGACAGCTACTTCTGAGAACAGTGGTGAGAACCACAATGGAGGATAAAAGGCGAAAAATAATGAGCACTTCTGAAACCTTTTGCATATGACAAAGGCGTGTGTGGGACACTGCTGGTCATTCTCACCACCCCAATAAACACCCTCTGCGCTCAGTGCTTCCTCTTACCTTGGGCCTTTCTAGATACCAGGATGCATGCCCTTTGCCATGGCCCTGCTGAAGGCAGGCCTGTTCACCTAATTAGGCTCAGTGATTGGTAAATAGAAGAGGCATGTGTTTCCTTTGGGCATAAAACAGAATCCTATTCCAATCTCATTGGCTGTGTGCCCCATAGCCAGAGTAGTCTGGAGTGCTGAACTTCCTTGTGGAGGACACATGCCTTGATCCTGGACCTGTAGCCAACTTAACTTGAATAAGAAACCTTAGGGGCCAGTGTTGTGGCACAGTATGTTAAACCAGATCCCAAATGGGGAGAGCTGGTTTGAGTTTCAGTTCTTTTGCTTCCAATCCAGCTCCCAGCTAATGTGCCTAGAAAAGCAGCAGAAGATGGCTCAAGCACTTGTACAGTTGCCACCTATGTGAGAGAGACCCAGATAGAATTTCTGGCTCTGGGGTTTAGCCTGGCCTGGCCCAAAACATCATGGTCACTTGGGAAGTGAACCAGTGGTGAAAACCTCTGTCTCTCTCTGCCCAGATATAACTCCAGCATCCAGTCTCCTAGCCAGGAGATAATTCAACAAACACTGTAGCCAATACAAAGTCACTGAAGGACTTTGCAAAGTGGAGGTAACCTCATGACGGCAAGGTGCGTGAGTGCCTGAGCTGGCTTTGGTGCTGTCACCACTGACATTTGCAAGTCTCAAAGAGGAGAGCAAGAGTTGTTCCACCTTGGAGCAGGAAGGATGAGATGGGGCTGCTGTTTAGGGATGTTAACTTCTATGGGGGTGGGGGACACATGCTGAGGACCCAGCAGGGAAATTCTCTGTCCCACTCTGGGATCACTGTAGCCCATGGTTTTGAGAGCTTTTACAGAGCCTTCTCATCCTGTTTGTCTTGGAAGAGATGTCCTTGTGTCTTACCCTACACTAGTACCATTCTGATGGGTCTTTTCAAGTGATGAGTGGAGCTCTGGTCTGTGGCAGTATTTTTATTTCCAGAGTGACACCAGACCAATGCCAAGAGTCAGAAACTTCTTCCAGGTCTTCCACGTGGATAGCAGGGGCCTAAGCACTTGGATTGTCTTCTACTGCTTTCCCTAGGCTGTTGGCAGGGAGCTGGATTGGAGTGGATCAATGCCCATACGGGCTGCCAGCATCACAGTTGGTGGCTTTACCTGCTCCACCACAATGCAGGTCCCTGTGGTAGGATTTCTGAAGCATGCCAGGACATAAGAAAACGTGGGGCCACAGACTGTACCCTAGATCCCTACTCCCAGGTCTGGCTTCAGTCTGCTGTGGATCCTGAGCTCTGTGGGTTTAACAAGCCCTCCAGGGGCCTTCCTGCCTTGTGGCAGGTTGGAAATGGTGAGTCATGCCATGCCGATCTAGTGAGCTGAGCTGTCTGGGGAGTGAGGTTACAGGTGACTTTGGCATCCTTAACACAGCACAGAGCTCTTGACCCCTTCTGTCTGAGAAATTCTTCTATCTACTTCACTTCTTTATGTTTTTAATACACTTTAAGATTTGTCTGGTTTTTGTGTTTATTTTTCAAGCTGCAACCTGCTGGCTTCCAACATCCCACAATATTCCCTTTTGCAAATCATGCGAGAAATTGCTGTGATGTTTTCCACCCACTGTTCCAAATCCCAGTGACGCAGTGACTCTCAGAACTGACACTGCTGCATCTGGGAAGCCCAGAGCCAACTCCACAACTTTTCTCAAACAAGATTTTACGAAGCTACTAGGATTTATTATATTTTTCTATAATTTTTCAGTTGTTTGCTACAATATTTTTTCTCATGCGCACTTCGGTAAGCTTCCACAAAGCAGATTTGAGATGAAGTAGGATGGATGAAGATCAGAATCATTGGAGGGAAACAATGACATAGAATCAGCTTGAGCACAGAGAACAAATCCGGCTCTCCTCCCGTGATGCTGGGCACCGCAGGGAGCTTTAGATGTCCCTGGGCCCTGGAACAGACAGAGGCTGGTGCAGCAGAAGTCAGGCATCTGGGCACAGGACCCGTGCTGTAACTTGCCCTCTGGATTTGTATGTGTGTGTGTGGCAGGAGTGGGGTGGATGTGGAGGGGCACCTCTAGCAGCAGACAGGCCCCTGCCCTTTCAGGAACAACTTTCTTAGCACTCTGGCATTCAAGGGCTGTGAACTCACTTCTTTGGGCCTTGATAAAGTTTAATTTCCAGGATCTCAATGGAAGTACAAATATCCCCAAGAAGGCAACTGGCCGCACGCATCTCTGCTAGTTGCAGGGGAAACTTCCAAAAGGGACAAGGAGCAAGAGCACTGGGCAGACAAGTGAGCCAGGCTCTCCCAATGCCCAAGACATGCAAGTAAAGCCACTGCAAGTATGTGTGCATGCCTCACCAGAGGATGCAAGAACTGTGCTCTGTGAACCTCCCTGTGATGGTGAGACAGGAAGAAGAGGAGAAACACAAGGTGGGCAGGAGGGAGGGAAGCCTTCTTCCAGCTTCACCTGAGGCTGAGCTGGTGGAGAATCCTTGATTGTGCATGTCTGTTTTCAGCTTGGCCCTCATCATCCACGCTGCTCAGATGGACCTCCTGTCACCCCAGGGTGTGTGAGGAAGCCCAAAGGGCGAGGAAAAGGCCTGAGGGAGGAGAAGTTGCCTGCAGAAACCCAGATCCAGGCAGCTCCCCAACTGTGCTTCTGGCCTCCATGCGTTGAAACTCCACTGGCCTCCTCACTCATGTCCCGTGGCTGGATGAGGTAGGGCCAGGTCTGGCTGGCCCTTCATGAGACACACGTGTGTGCATGTGTGTCTGACTGCAAGTGTGAGGCCTGGTGGGCATACAGAGGCTGCCGACGTCTATTACATGCAGAAACATCTGTTTTCTGCAGAACAGCCCCTGTATCAGATGTTTTACTGCAAGGAACCCATTTTTTTTTTTAATAAAAGGAAAATGAGACATGGAAATCAAGGTAACCACATTTTAAATGTTTATGGAAGATAAAGGTTTAACCACAAGTCTTTCATCAAACAGAGGACAGTAGAAAAAAAAAGTAGGGGAAAAAAAAAAGCTCTGGGCCTGCCCTTTGGCCTTCCTAACTTGTGCAGTGAAACCTGGAGGAGTGTCACCTCATATAGTCCTGGCCCCTTGGGCAGCTGGAAATGCTTAGGGTAGCTGGGCTGCTCCATATCAGGCCTGGCCCGCTATGACTGCGGGCAACTAGAGCTCATAGAAAGGAACAGCCAAGGAAAAAAGCACCTCCTGGGCCATGAGGTTGTGAGCCGGGAAGCTGGGACGCCTGCCCATTGCTCCCTGCCTGTGCCCTTGCCCTTTTGACCTGCTTTCCTGAGGTCTGGGGACTCCCAGTCAGAACAGGTAGGCCCCTTGATTCCCTCCCTACTGAATCAAGGAACCAGGCATGGAGATCCTGCTTTGGAGCAAGTGCGCATGTGCCACTGCCATCCCTGTCAACAGCATCTCCATGGAGGGAGGGCGGAAGTGTTTTCTCCACAGCGATGTGGTTACCTGCATGGAATAGAACCTTCTGGGATTCTGAGGGTTGTGCTTCCCAAAGACTGTCATATGTTGATGTTTCTTCGCGTTTCCTCAGCAGATGAGAAAAACGGGCAGTCAGGGACCTCAGGGTGCAGTTGTGAGGACCCTACCCCACCAGGCTGAGCTCCCTGCTGAGCTCTGAGCAGCACACCATGGGACTCTCCAGCATGGGCCCCTCTGTGGGTTCTTGAGCCAGTGGCTCCTTTTGGTCCTGAAGTAACTTCTCCATTGTGGAACAAGCCTTCTCCTCCCAGCCCCACTGCTGGGACTTATCTCTGTCCCATGGGCTGTGTGGTCCCCAAGTACATTGAGTGTAGGAGGAAGGGTTGTGGCAAAGGATGGGACCTGCCATCTGCTGCTAGTAAAACCCCCGGGGACACTTCACAAAGCTGCAGGCCATACCACTCTGAACAGGGTCTTTCTGTAGGATCCTTACAGCTGAAGATTCTGATTGGAGGAGTCTCATAAAGTGCATGAGGCCAACATGGAAAGAGCTGAGGTATCCCAAGAGTGTCTGTAACCAGGGAGTAGAACAAACCGTAACCTAGAGCCAGGTGTAAGACAGGGTCTCATTACATATTTGTGGATGAATTATTTTGACTAGAAATCAAGAGACCCTTGTCTTAACTTTTTCTTTTTTTAATAAAACATGGAACTTCTGAGGCCAGTTTCTCATTTTTGTGAAATGGTCTAGATATCCCAGGACTAGATGCTGCTCAGAGCCGCTCTGAGGTTCGTAGGACAGACTGTCACAGCCAGCCAGGTGTCCAAGTAGGCCCTTGTCATAATCTCTTCATTTTTGGAGGCCCCTTAATCCACAACGGCCTTGGCTCACATGAATACGTCCAGCCCTTCTCGGATCAGTTTCTGTTCTAGCTAGTGCTAACCATGGAGATGAACTGCTCTCTTAGGTTTTCTCTAATAGCGTTGTGTGAGATGGTCTTACCTGAGAGCCTTTCTGTTGCCTTCTCAAGCAAGGGAGGCAGAGAGAGGAAGGTGGGAATGGAAGTGTGTGTATCCAAGAAGAGCCATTCATTTGCAAGATCTTCATTCCTTTTGACATTTGTCTTTCTCATCTGAGGACCCTTGTCTCCGTGCCAGTCTTGCTGGTCTCTTCATCACCCTCTGCTCCAGCCAGCTTGGATTGATTTCAGTTCTCCAGGAAGAGAACATCCCACCCTGCTCCATCATTCTCTGGCTCTGATCTTATTCTTCTTGGTAATAATGGAACGAGTATAGCTCATTTCCCACAGATAAAGCATTTCTCCTTAATAAAACTGCTGTTGATGTGTCAGTAAGCTAAGCACTGCCATAAGTGACATATTAAGAACAATAACATTTGTGGGGGTTAAAGTCTAGAACATGTGAGAAGCTCCCACATATCTATAAAATGAGCACCTCAAAAGAAAAGCAAATACAGGACAGAATGAGCTGATTGTAAGTGAAGAACCACATGAGTTTCATTTCTTCTCCCCAAAGCCAATCCCCATTTTAGGGATGAAGAAACAGAAGCCGTGAGAACTTCAGTAGCTAATGACTCAAGCCAAAAGAGAGACCCACATGGGTCCAGAACCTCAGCCAACATTCTTTTCCTTTTATAGATGAAAGGCTAGAGCTTGGTTCCTCCACATCTGAACTCCTGTTACTTAACCATGTGCTTGTCTCCTGTGGACATCAGCCGAGCTGGCTCATTTGCTATCTGGGAAGCAGTGGGTAGAAGCATGTGAGATGTGGATTTTGGGGCTGGGGAAGGTGAAGATTATGGTGCTTGAGCAGACTGAGGTCATAAGTAGGTAAGCATGGATTCTACCTCTCACCATTGCCCAGCTGGCAGGTAGCCAAGCACGCCTCCAGCCCAAGCACTTTGCATGCAGATCTGGTGTTCTCTGTGCTGTGCCTCATGAGCCAACTCAGTCGCCGCTGGCTTCCCACTCACTGCCACACCCGGTGTGGGCGGCGGGGGGGGGGGGGGGAGGGTGTCCAGCAAGTGTAAATACAGCTTGGGTTTTGCCGCCTGCTGGGCTGTGGCAGATATTTAATCTGGGGGGATCTCTGATTCCTTGACTCAGAAATTAGCATGTAAGTGCAGAAACCTAATAGCTAGCCAGAGACAAGGTCTATAATAAAGCTAATAAGGTTTAATTGTTTCTATTTGTAATCTGAAATGACCTGGCTGCATTGCTGGGGCTTGGGCGGGGGCCAGAACCCCTTCTTTATTTAATATGTGTTTGCTACCAGCTGCAGAGGGAGCCTTCCTGTCTGTATTATTAATATGATATAGGCCTTTGGTTTCCAATATCATCTCTTTGGAATTTCTCTCAGATCCTGTGCAAATGAACACAATTCCCTGGCAGGAAAGGCGTTGTGGAGTCCTGGCATCAGGCATGGAGTCACTGGATTTTATGTGAGGAATGCCAGATGCTGCCGGCCTTGGCCTTCTCAATCAGCACCTCTACCCAGGAGAAACCACCCCCACTCAACCCTCTACTGTTAGGGTTTGAGTAGAAACCTGGGGAAGGGAGAAGGAAGCTTTGGGGTGATCTAGCAGTAGAGAGTCAGCTGAAGGCCTAGAAGGACTGTCATCCACATGTTTGCTCAAGACAGAAGATAAAGCACAATTGTCAGCACATCTCACAGAAGTGATTGGATAATGAGAAAGAGTGGGGGCGGGGACAAATCTTTACTCTTTGAGAACATGCTAAACTGTCCACAGCTGTCCCAATCCTGACATACACACAGCATAGTTGTTCAGCATCCTAAAGTTAGGTGGGCTGGCACTATCAGAGGAAGCAGCCTTTGGCTGTTCCGTGGCTGAGAGGATGAGCAGCTCAGCCCACCTGCTGAACTGCTCAGCCTAGAAAACTCTGGTGAGGATCCATGGCAGGTCCAAGCTACAGGCCACCATGCCATTGCTTGTTTTCTTGATATTGGCACCGCCCCCTTGAGCCCCAACACTAGAGAGTGCCTCTATCATTTCTAGCATCATGCTTAGTGCCTGGGATGGTTAGATGAGCAAAAGCAGCTACCTATCACTCCTAACCTCCTGGAATTCAGCTCTAACTGAAGGTGGCAGACAGGAGTAAGTGGCTTATAACTGAGGATGCAGGATGAGTCATTGTAAGCTCTCTGAGTTTTACTTGGTTCATCTGTCAAACATGGCCATGAAGCATGTGCCTTAGGGGGCTGTTGTGAGGATGGAATGAAGCACCATTGATGGAACAGTTTAGCACAATGAGCAGCTGGCAGGAAAATCTTGGTAAGTGAGATGGCACTTGATATACAGTGAAAAGTTCACATGGGTCATTAGATTATTCTTCCTCATCAACACTGTTGATATTTTATAGTGGCTTCCCAAGCAATTGTACAGTCATTTAGGTAGAGTTGGAGGAAGGAGGGTTGGACGAGGAAGAAGAGGCTATTGCTACCTGTATTGGTTGTCCTGTTGTCTGGTCCTGTTCTGTTGGGGGCAAAAGAGAGTAGACAAGATTGCTGGCTGCCGGAGGCTACTAGTCCAAAGCCTCTGAACCAGTGGAGGCAGGCTTAGAGAATCTGGATTTCCTCCAAGCTTTCCTAGAGATTTTGGTGCAGGGCCAGATTTGAGAAACACTAGTGTGGTAGACAATTCTGGAGGTGGCATTCCTGTCTCCTTTAGGAGTGGACCGTGGAGGGAGCTCTCTGCCAGCCATGTTTTTGATATTGATGCCAGTCTACTATACTTCATTGATGTATGGAGTGGATATCCAGGTTTAACCTCTGCCATCATAATTCTTTCTCCCAAAGTCTAAAACAAGGATAAAAAGTATCCCCTTTGAATAAACTTTTCAACAAAATAGAAGTTTTGGGCCAGGAAAGGAGTTTTAGGGGTAGGTGTTTGGCAGAGTGACTAAGAAGCTGCTTGGCTCACCTGCATCCCGTGTTGAATATAGTTTCTAGGTTTGAGTTCTGCTAATGTACACCTTGGAAGGCAGCAGATGCTGGTTCAATGCTGGATCCCTGCCAACCTATGTGAGAAATGTGCAGGCATTTTGGAAAGTGGAGCAGAGGTAGAGATCTCTGTCTGTCTCTTTAAATACATAAATAAATAAATAATAAGAAAATGATTATTTGCTTCACAGATGGCTCCTGCCAGAAATGTTACAAGGCTCCCTCCATGTGAATGATGGCATTCAAGGAAATGGATTTACATGTAAAGCCTGGGTAAATCCAGTCAGCAGAGGGTGAAGAAGTGGTGGGGGCAGAATGGGGGATATATGTCCCACACATTTTTGAGAAGAGAATTGACATAATCCATATGTGCTACTTTGGTATCAGCGGCTCAGACCCTGGCCTCTTGGGCTCTTTTCCAGGCCTGGCCTTTTAGGCTTCTAAAGATTTTTGTGTATGTATGTTCATACTCCCTGTGCACTGTATCTGAGTGAGCCATTTGTACCATTTAGGCCCAGCTATGCACTTCTTTTAAGGATTCACTTATTTATTTGAAAAAGAGATTGAAATGGAGAGGGTGGGGAGGGAAGGGAAGGGAAGGGAAGGGAAGGGAAGGGAAGGGAAGGGAAGGGAAGGGAAGGGAAGGGAAAGGAACGGAAAGGAAGGGAAGGGAAGAGGATTTTCCACCTACTGGTTCACTTCCCAAATGCCTACAAGACCTAGGGCTGGGCCAGGCTGTGTACATGGCCATCTTCTGCTGCCTTCCCAGGCACATTAACAGGGAGCTGGATTGGAGGTTTGTAGGGACTCAGTCCCAGGTATTGAGATATCAAATACGGATTCCAGTGCAGTGACTTAACCCACCACACTGAAACTCTAGTGGTATCCCAGATTTTGCTTGTTTTCAATAAGTGTATTTTCTTATCCATAAAATGGAGTCAGTAACACTGTTGGTATAGTATTCAGAATTCTCTAGAGAAATAAGACCAATGGGGAATGTGTGGGAGCTGTGGAGAGGAAAGAGCAGAGTGGAAGTGAGAGGGATTTGGTTTGCTTTGACTGGAACAGTTAGTTCACGTGGTTGTAGAGATACAGGGTTAAAACTTTTGGTTACACCGGCAAACTGAGGCCTTAGGTTTGTACTGTGTTGTGCCAGAGAATCGCTGCCAGCACCAAGGAAGTGAGTCTGTGCTTGTAAGTCCTTTGACTGATTTCTTGAGATGCACATACTTGATAGATCATCTGCCTTACTCAAAGAACACAGGTGTGAATCTTGTCCAAAACGTGTTTACAAAAACATTTAGAATGATGTTTGAACAAAAATTTGTGTATTATATCCCAGATGGTCTCATCCCACAGGCCCAAAATTTGATTGGTTAGAAGACATGAAAATTGATCTGGAAACTACACACTGCTGTAAACTGCTTAGTGCCCCCAAAGAAGAGGGTCCTGGCACACAAGGGGTTAAAGAGGCCCTGCCCTCCACTTGCTGTCTGAGCTGTCACTTCTCCCCAGACACCCCACCTGCACTCCTGCCCTTCAGGTGAAGGGGATGGAGGAGAACTAAGGTTGCCTGATACTAGATATTTCCTTCCTGCCCTGATCAGAGGCACAATGTCAATATCACGTCCCTGTTTACCAAATTAACAGATGGACTTCAGCCTGAACACTGGGCAGTGTGTGAGACGGATTTTGTCAGAATGTTCCTAGGGCTCTGAGGCTCACTCACAGGTGATGAGCTGTTTATCTTTGGTGGACTTCTGGCCTTTCACGTGCTGTCACTTGAAATTGCTCTTCGAGAAAGCTGCTCCTTCTCCTCTCCCCCATTATTTAGCAGCCCCCAGGGCCTCCCAGGTGGGTCCTTCTGTGGACAGCTGCAGTGCTGCTGTACCATGTGGCAAGCTGATTTCGGCTAGCACAATGGAGACAGACGGCCCTGGTCGGTGGGAAATGCATGTGTTGGCATTCTTCAGTCCTTACGGGGCTTTTCAACCCCTGGGACTTAGGGACTTCCAGCCAGTCCTCTTCAGGGCAGTTACGAGGGACAGAGAAAGCTGACAGGACACCAACATCTGGTGTTAGTGTTGCCTTGGCATCTAGGTGTTGGCATCATGTGCACACCAAAATACCATGAGAGCTGACTGCCTCTTGGCTTTAGTACCTCGGAGTGGTGCCAGTGGGGAGGGTGCCTCCATGGGTTGAGACCCTCTGCTTCATGGCTGCAGTGACTGCCAGGGCTTGGTGCTGTAAGATCCCTTAGCCCCCCAATACTGGGAAAAAAGCTTCTTGGAGACCAAGTGGTGAACATCTTTTGTAGATTTCTGTCTTGAGCTGCAGCACTCTATTGATTTTTAATCGCTGTTTATTTTGGAAAGAGGGGGAGTGAGAGAGACAGAGAGAGAGAAAGAGAGAGGCGGGTTCCAACACCTTTTGAGTATGCCATTCTGTGGTTGTTTCTGTAAGGCAGCAAAACAGTCGTTTGAAAAGTGAAGGGCTTAGGTCAATTATTTTTCTTTCCTTGACTTTTCCAGTCAGCAAAGAGCTGGTTTGGCTGAATTGACCAGTTGTTTGATGAATCAATCAATCAGCAAATATTTGTTTTGTGAGGCCTGTGAGCAGGGCACTCACTGTTTGATGAAACAGTACAAACAGACCTGTCCTCCGGGCCTCGTGTAGGCACAGCCAAGCCGTGCGCAGCTAATTACCCTACCACCTCTAATTACAGATACTAGCTCAGACCAAGCACTCTTTCTTGAACCAAAAAGTTAATCCTGGAAATCTGGTAATGCAATTACTGTGCTTGTTTCAACAAGTGAGACAGGAAAGGAGGGAGGGAGAGAGGAAAGGGGAGAAAGAGAGGGATATGAATGTGGCCCATTTATGTGGCCCTATAATGCAGGAGGGTCACAGAGAGACTTTTATACCAGAAATGGGGAAGGGGAAGGTTGGTACCTGAGCAGGATTGCTGTCCAGACTTTGGCTTTGAAATGGAGCTGGAACCAACTTTCCTAAGTGGTGTTTAATGTGCTCCCCTGGGTTGAGCTTGGTCATTAGTGTAGGTTTTAATTGATGTCACAACTCAAAGTCAGATCTGTATTTTCAAGAGAAAAGAATGAAAACACTTAGGAAACATACAAAACAACCCCCATAGCCTAAACCACAACAGTGAAGAAACATGTCTGTCTTTTAAACATCTTAATGTGAGGCACACTGATCTGTCAGATATGCTTGTCATATCCACATATTTTATAATCCAATATGTTCAGGCAAGAATTTTGGCACGACCTGCCAACAGCAATCCTGAACTTTTCTTGACATTTTAAAGAGCACGTAATATGTTGGGAGGGGTTGGATCTAGGGGAGGCCTTAACCCTTTTATTCAGCATCTTGGAGTCCTGTGGAGACACATGTCACCTGTGAGCAGGGCCCAGGGGAGAAGACCCCAGGCATGGGTGATGAGCAGGGTGGAGCTTGACAGAGGCCGTTGCCAAAAGACCCCGCACTGCTCCTCTCCTTCACCTGGAAATCAGGAAAAGCTCTAACCTGAACTCTCTCCCAGCAATGACCTCAGTTGGAATCCCATCCAATTCAGTCCAATTTGCGAAATCACAAAGTCACATAGGACTGTTTTGATGATCTCATCCAGTGGTCTTCAGTCTTGGCTACACATTGGAATCACCTGGAATGCTTTAGCACAGGACAAAAACTGACATCTGGCTCTGCACTTTACTTGTAGCATCCCTCGGTAGGCCCTTGCTGTGGAGACTTCCTCTAAGTTCCTAAGTGGTTTTCAGACGATGCCAAGATGGAGAACTACGGTCCAACACCATTTTACAAATAGGGAAACTGAGAGTCAAGGTGGAGGTGACTGCCAGTGTCAGGGCCAGGAAGTGAATCCAGCACAAATCAGCTTTGTGGTTACTGGACACCAGAACGGAGTTTTAGTTCTGCCCTATGCCCAGGCGGGTTACAAGAAGAACCTAAGTGCTTCTGCTGGACCCCAAGAAGAATCTGTTGTGGGGGGAAGGGTGAGGGTATGGAGTATCAATGGCAAAAGCAGTAGAGGAGATAGCAAAACAAACAACGAAAACAAAAAGGCAGTAGCCAGTCTTGGCTGAGCTTCTTAGCATCGAATGCCTCAACAAGACTGAAGTGCTCTGAAAGAGCCACAGCACTGGTTGGAGTCAAGGAAGGCCTTACTGGAGGAGGAAGAGGATGAAGGCAGAGCCCACTCAGCATGGGAGATATGGCCACTGGGAAGAAGAGAGGGCCATTCTGAGGGGTGAAAGTTTGAATTGACAACTTGGTGGTTGCAATGAGTCATGGTCATGTCACATGCATAGAAGCTGGGGGAAGCATGTGGGATATGAAGAGGGATATAGGATGTGGAGTCTGGTGCTCCCAATAGGGTAATATTTTAGCAGATAGGTTTGTAGGTGACCATGCTTTCCATATGGGAGGGTATCATCTAAAGGTTAAAATGGAAGGACAGAGGGGACTCCACATTGAAGTCTCGGATGGGAGCCAAAGCTGGCCTCTGCATCCATCCTTTGGGGCTGCTGCCATGTAGAATGGGGGTGGGGGCACCATCTCAAGCCACGTCCTTGGGAAAACCTGTGCTGCCATATCCAGGAGGCAGCTGTGGCTTCTTAACTGCTGGTGAATGTGTTGGTGGGTGGGCCTTCAGGAACAGGTAGTTGAGGCAGGGCTTCAGGTCAATAATAAAGACAGCTCGGTGTTCTCAGATTGTCACCTAGGGCTCCTGCTTTCCTTGTGCTGCCATCAGAGGTCATAGGATTGAACCCTTCCACATTTCCTATTCTGTGCTCTTGTAAATGACTTTCCCCTGTCTAGTCTTCCTCTGGGCCTCCTACATAGTTGCCTGCTTCCTCCCTGGATTCTGTGAATCCAATACTGATCCTTACTATACCTTGTATGAGATCAGGTCCAGAGTCTTGGAGCCAGTATCTTGGACCAATAGGGAGCTTTTCGAAGAAGGAGGCAGAGGATGGGATTTGGGTACTGGATGTTCTTGTCTTTCAGAGTCACTTGCTTGGGACCCCTGAGGAACCCACAGAAAGTGAAGCTTTTCCCTTGGGTCCAGTCTTCAGTTCTGCTACCTCCTTTCAAATGACACATTTGTCACTTGATTGTCATTTCTTCTATTGGCTTTTTAAGTGAACGTGGCTACTAAGAAGCCTCTGCCACTCTGTAGAAGTTGGCCTTACAGTAGCATCGTGTAAGCCTTGGAAAGCCTGGGGAATCCATGTCACCTGAGCCCATTTTGAGTGCTTCTTCTAGGAAACATTCCCAGGTCCCACGTTGTCTAATTTGTCTCTAATAAGAAATTCAGCTCAAAAGTTTGAACTACAAAACCAAAGTTATGTGGCTTTCTTGGGTTTATTTTTTATAAAATGGGGTTCTCTGTATGGTAGAGACTAGCATACCAGGAAGTGAAGTTATGTTGTAGCACACATCTCTACTCCCAAATAAAAGGAGGGCTCCCAGTGAAACTTAAATATATCTTGACAATAGGGTGCTGGGTTCTCTACTATTGTCTATACCTACAAAGTCATGATAACTTAAATAGCAGAACAATGAACTTGTGACTGTTGCTGAAGGACTTACACTATTGTAATAATATAGGGAAAAGAGAGTGTGGAGGGAAATGAGGAGGGTGGAAGGGGAAATCCCTGAGCCTATGGAACCGTATCATGAAAAATGAAAGTTAAAAAAACACGGGGTCCTCTTTGTGGGATGACATTCCTCATACTTTTTACTCTAGAATACATAGCTCATGAGACCTTGGAAATCATTTGAACTTGCCCTTTCATTTTGCAGTCCCTGTGAACAAATGGCTAAGGAAGACGGGTCTGGTGTCATACCTCCTGGCTTGGTGCCAGGAACTGCAAAATTGGATGACCTTGGGTATGTCATTTAAACTCTTCAAGAAGTTATAGGAATAGTCCCTGCTTCATTAGATGACAGCTGTGTTTAAAGAAGATAATCCATACAAGGTGCATAGAATAGAAAAAGGTTCATAATTGTTATTCTAGTCTTATTGTAGTAGATAAGGAACTTGAGACAGAGACCTAATCTATATACTTACTGGAAACTTGATACAGAGAACTATTTTGCAACATGTCACATAAGGAAGACGCCTTTAAATTTTTCTCCATAGTATTCCTAATACTAGAAAAGAATAGAATGCATAGAACCCAGAAGCCTCTTTCCATTGGAGTGAGTGTGTAAGTAAAATTGGAAAGGCATGAAGTTAGTGTATGGCCTGTGTTAAATAGCTGGGCTGGGCTGGCTGGCCTGATGACTGTGGTTGTGAAAGATGGGACTTCAGATCTCTTCCAGGAAACAGAAGGGAGAAGGTTACACAAAGTGCTGTCGTCTCCTTGAAAAGGAGGTAAAGCCAGCAATATGAGATGATGATATCTTCATCCCTGAAGGTTGGTAGTTTTTTATTCACAGCATACCTGGAGGGCCCTCTGGGTGATGCTCTAGGCTCCATACTGGGGGTTCTGGTCCTGCCATGCCTGGTGGAGGCCACAGATCTGAAAGATGTGGCGTGACTTGGTGCCTGGAGACTGGCTGTGTGCTGAAACGCAGTCGAGACAGACTGTCAGTGTGGAAACCATGCGGTGACAGCTTCCTTCACCCTCCAGACCTGTCAGCTCAGGGGGAACTGACAGGACTCAACTAATAAGGTAAACAAAGGCTTTAGAGCACAGAGGAGGAATGCTGGAATTCTTGCTTTAATGTCTCCCTATTCATAACATGTCAGAGAGCTAACGCCCGACCAAGTGGAGGTAGCAGTAACTGACTTTTAAGGTTTCCAAAGGGTGGTGAGGACAGAGGCCTGGGGCCCCAGAGGCTGAGCTTGGTGTCAGAGAGGCTCTCTGGTTGCCAGCCTGGGACCTGGCTGTCTCCCTAGGAAGTCCATGGCTTACCAGTTTACAGCAGTGAGGCCAGAGGCCAGACTCTCTAAGCACAGTGGTCAAAGCCAGTGGTCAAAGCCAGGTCTTGACTATTACCCAATTTTCTCATTCTCCAGTTTCCAGCTCTCCAGGGCTTCTCAAATTTGCCCCCTTTTCCCATGTTGGGAGTTCTACTCCAGCTTACAGGAAACACTGCTTCGTGTCTGCCTTTTCAGAGGTGCAGCAGGCTTGCGTCACTCTCCTTTGGCTCTAGAGAAGCCACCAACATTTCCAAATCATCTTCTATCCCTGTCCCATCCCCAGTGTCTCAACTTCCCGGATCTCTTTCTTGTTCACCCTCCCACTCTCCCCCTTACAAGGCACACCCCTTTACAAGGTGAGGATGGTAGCAATACAGTATTTCTGTGCCATTACTTATGAAGATAAATGGCCTGCTGGCGTTTAAGGATGCAATTTAAAAGCCATTTGTCCAGTGGTAATGACTGGAAATGGACTTTCACTGTAGGCCAGTATGACTTCCTCCAGGAGTGAGCCATTGGTTATGGGGTGTGGCTGCCTTGCTGACCAGTTAGCTGGCAGCAGCTATTTTAAACTTACACACTGTCCCCACTGGAAAGTTCAGAAAAGAGGAAAATTGCATGTCAAGGAGGCTGGGAGCTCCCACAGGGTTCTTGGGAAAGGCAGATGCGCTCTCTCCCTTTCTGTTTCTCCCAGCCTTTTCCCTCCCTTCCCTCTGAAGCCAATCAGCTGTTCTTGTTAGTCTTACACATGGATAAGATCAGAAATAGGAGTAGGTCAGAGGGATGGGGATCAGGATGGCCAACCTCACTCATGTGAACCCTTGAAATCTACAAAATTGAGCTTTATCTCGGTCCTGGGTTTTTTTTTTGGGGGGGGGGGCTCTTAAAAGTTTGGAGGGGATACAACTGTGGCTCAGTGAGTTAAGCTATCATCTGCAATGATGGCATCCTATAATGGAGTGCTGATTCGAATCCCATTTGTGCCATTTCCAAAGATGCTTAGGCACCTGGGACCCTGTCACCCATGTGGCAGACTCCGATGGAGCTTCAGGCTCCTGGCTTTGACGTGAATCAACCCCAGCCATTGTGGTCAATTGCAGAGTGAATTAGCCAGTCTCTCTCTCTTTCTCTCTCTCTCCCCCTCTCTCCCTCTCCACCCCCCTCTCTTTTTCTCTCTCTCTACTCTTTCTCTTCTTCTTTATTAGTCACATCCACTATCTTTCTTTAACACAGTCACACACACGTGCACACACACACACACACACACACACACACACACACACACACTGTCCTTCAGATAAATACATAAATATTTTTAACGGGCCAGCATGATGGCTCAATTGGCTCATCCGCAGCCTGCAAGCTCCAGCATCCCATATGGGTGCTGATTTGTATCCTAGCTACTTCACTTCCCATCCAGCTTCCTGATTATAGCCTCAGAGGCCCACAGCCTTGGGACCCTTCACCTATGTGAGAGACTCAAAAGGAGCTCCTGGCTTCTCTGGCTTTGGGTTGGCTCAGCTCCAGCCATTGTGGCCATCTGGGGAGTAAACTGGTAAATGGAGGATATTTCTCCCTGTCTCTCCTCTCTGTAAATCTGCATTTCTAATAAAATAAATAAATAATTTAAAAATCTTTTTAAGAAGTCTGGAGGCAAGCTTACATTATCTGACTTTTTACTTTTCTTGGAAGTAAAAGTTCTTAAAGGGCTTTTTCCTTTATAAAACACAGATTTTATTTTATCCATTAGGGATAGATGTTGTAAAAATAATATATTACTTGTGCCTCTCCAACAGAATGGCTGGAAAGGTGCTAAATATTCATTGATACCATAGGGCCTTTGTTCTCAGTGTCGGTTTTACCAACTTCGTCTTCTCTGTCTATTATGTGTTTTTTTATGACTAACTCACCTCATCTATGTTGACATTTATTATATATTAACTCCCTCTTTGGCTAGGAAAAAGACAGGTGGAAACATCCAAAATGGTACAGTGAATGATAACATATTTATTCTGTGTGAGGCCTTTGGATATCTTACATGTTAGTTTATTTGCTATAACTGTGATGAAATACCTGAGGCTGGGTACCTTATAAAGGAAGGGCATTTATTTTGTGCATAGATCCAGAGTATCCTGGATTTAGAACCTGTATTAACTTAGGTCTGCTATGATCCTCATGGTAAATGGCATCACGGTGGCAGGAGTCAGTCCTGGGACACGAGATTGTATTACCAGACAGGAAACTGGAGAGTAGAGGTGCTCTGTTACAATAGTTCAGTCTTGAGAGAACTAACATAGGATCCTGTGGAGATGACTTCAGTTCCTTTCAAGGGCAGTGCCCCCAGTGACCTAAAGATCTCCCTGGAGGCCCCATCATATCTTAACATCACCCCAGTGAAGACCAAGCTTTCCATGCATTAATCTTCAGGGGACTCACTCCAGCCATAGCCAAGTCAGCAGTGTAGGATCCTGCTGAACAAAAAGTGAGGATGTTGAAAAGGAATTTGTGCCAGTCAGTAAGTAGGCTGTTAAAGAAAACAGATATTGGGATAGCCCCTGGAATCTCCAAAGTCCTATGAGTTCTGACTCCAGACTGCCCAAATCTATGAATGACATGTGTCAGTGCTTAACTGAAAAGTCTGTGTACTCAGTTAAAGGATTGCAGACAACAGAAATCACATGCCCTCATTGCCTATGATGTATGTGCCACATACTAGTTTAGGAGCTGCCAGACATTACTTCTGTTGATCCAGAAGCTCATACTCTGAAATACCCTTGCTCAGTAGACAAAGCTAAGGGAGGTTGTGAAACTTGCTCAGATACACATGGCTCATAGATGATGGGGTAAGAATTAAATACAACTCAAGCTGGAGTAAATGTTTAGCATGGCAGTTAAGACATGGCTTAGAATAGCCACATCTCATGTAGGAATGCCTGAGTGTAAGACTTGGCTGCACTCTTAATGCCAGCTTACTGTTAATGCACAGTGATGGCTCATGTACATAGGTTCCTGCCACGTGTATAGAAGACCAAGATTGAATTCTGGCTTCCTGGTATAGGCCTGGCCAAGCGCTGATGGTTGCAGACATTTGGGAAGTGAGTCAGCAGGTGGGAGCTCTCTGTCTTACTTTTTTTTGTCTGCCTTTTAAATAATAACAATGGTTTTCTTATCCAATCTTCTCCATGGAATACTACTCAGCTATTAAAAAAGACAAAATGCAGTTCTTTGTGGCTAAATGGGCCCAACTGGAAATTATAATGCTAAGGGAAATGAGCGAATCCCAAAAGGTTAGATACCACATGTTTGCCTTAATTTAACCTGTATTTTTTCTGATCCTGTCATTGATACTGTCTCAACACATGTATTTCGAAAAAGTGAACTTGCATTATTTTTAACATATTGTTTACTCAATACTATGTCAATCAATTCCATAACACTATATATTGTTGCAGATGTTTTGTTGGGGCTTTTAACTAACTGGGATTTTACTCTGTTAGCTTTGCCTTCAGACCAGGGAAGACCTCCCCAAGAAGCCGTTAAAGTTATCAGGACATTAAGATGCTGGACTCAATGCTAGGTATGTGCTTGCAATGAAGGAATCTCAACTGAACTTGAACTGTGGTTATGCACCATGGGGGGAGCATTGTGGGAAGAGCAGGGGAAATCCAAGCATCTATAAAACTATATCACATAATACAATGTTATTAACAATAATTTTTTAAAAAGTATATAATAACAATGGTAATGATGATGATAATGTACAACTAAAGCTAATTCCAAAACCAATGTTCTTTTGACTTTACTGCACCAGTAGTTGTTGGCTTAACAATGCAGCATGATGTACAGCAAGCAAGCAGAAGAGCACAGTGGCATATGACAACAAGTGTTCATTGCTCAGTACTCTGAGAATGACCTTCTGCTGGCTTCCACACAAGTCTGTGAATAGGTAGCCACAGGTTGATCTGAGTGGGGTAAAGGACAGAACTCTGTTCTTTTCCACCTGTCTTTGACCCTTGAGTAGGCTAACCCAGGACTGGTCACAGCAGTGGTACAGGCAGAAGAGCGTAAGAAGAGCCACACGGGCCTTTTGCCACACAAGAGTCACATGGGCTGGGAACTGGCACACCCAGTTGATACAGCCAGGAGCATAACACTCAAGTATAAAAAGCTGCCTTATTCAAGCAGTTGTTCTACAGGCTTCATCTGGGCGATCACCTAACTTTTACAAGGGCTTGGCAAAGTTACATGGCTGGGTGGGATGAGAAAAAGGAAGGCAGTTATGTAGTGAACCAAAATGACAACTTGACAGTATATTGTGGACTTTTTGGAGGGAAAAATTGTTCTACCCATAAATAAGTTTGTTGGATATTGAAGTTAAGATTTATCTACTACCATGATTCTCAGTACCTTTACAATTGCAGTGTACACTGTGAATATACTGGGGGTTATTACATATTTCCCAAACCAGCATGACACTAGATTCTTTACGTGGAGCCTTTCTATTCACAATTCTCAATAGCAGTTTTTTCAAAAATGCTTGGCTAGATGATGTTTAGGGAGATTTTGGTATCATGTTTTATTCTTTCTATGCTATTTACAGCACACTGGATGGATGCACACTGGGACAAAAAAAGGTTTTTGCTATTATTGTACCTATCACTAAACCAGATGGACCCAGATTCATGACCCAGGAAAGAAACACAGTGTAGGACTGTTTCCATGGCCCCACCAGGCTGGCTGTTGGCCATGTCAGTCTTTATCACTGCCAGCCTCTGCCTCTTAGAGGCCACCCCTGGGCAGGAGGCTGAAGGGCATGCAGATTCTGAAGAATACAACATATGAGCTCTGTGAAGCTCTGCCTCTCAGGTGTTCTTGACACTGCCTGCTGAGTATATGATAGCTCTATGTGCCCGAGTGTCCGGCCTGTTTTTCTTACAGGTGCTTGCTGTTGTGTGAACAACTTTACAGGGCCGAGGTAGCTCCAGCAAAAGAACAGCAGTCACACTATTAGGAACATGTGCTTGAAGACAACTGAGCAGGGATGAACCATGAGTCTTGGAGATTTTTAATTGTCCATCTTTGCCAACCTCATTCAAGGGCTCAATCAAAACAGTGCTTAAAGAGGGCTCTGTAGCACAGACTTTTGACAGGAAAGGTTGGACTTTTGTGGCTTATGCTGAGTCACTCTCAGCTGAGTGATGGTGAAACGCTGCTGCCTGTTCTGGGCCTTGTGCAGGCTCTGACTCACCTGGCCACTTACCTGGTACACTGGTCTGGCCAAGGCTGAGAGGGGGTGACACCACCATCGCTCCTCTCAACTTCCCGCTTGGAGGGATGATTCAGGCACCTTGTTCTGCCAACCCTGCTTCCCTTGAGATTATTCAGGTATATCAGCTCCTGAGTTGTGGTATAACAGGGTGGGAGACCAAGACAAACCACCTTAGTCAGCTGGCTTAACAAGACTCAAAAAATAATGGCTTGTGGCTACTGTGGAAGCGTTAGAAAGGAGCCTCCTGAACCCTGTCTCAGTGACCTTCCTGCCTTGTGTGCACAGTGCCGGAACTCACAACCCCTGCATGAGTGATGGTGGATCAGCCGATGCCCTTTGGAGCTTCATGTTCATCTACAGGACGTTTCTCATGTAAGTTTTGTGGGAGCCTGTGTTGTTAATAATCTGGGGCTTATCTTGAACACCACTGCTATTTCTTCTCAGTTTTCTCTCTCTCCCACCTGTGCCCATATGCGTTTCAGTCTTCTTAAGAGGGGCTATGGACTCCTGACTTTTTCATTTATTGCGGGGAGAGCAGCCAGCATCTTGCCCTAGGTAACTCATGGACTGGCAGAGAGAATCTGTGAGTATTCTCAAGGTCTGGGACTCCTTGTTTATCACCCTCCCCCAGGTTTAGGGTCCTGTTTCTGCTAAGGACCCTAAGCTGATCAGGGGCACTCCTAACTATGCTTTATGTTCAGCCTCTGGGACCCTTGCCCAGAACCCTGTGGGGCACGCAGCTCGATATTGAGGAAGGCGTGATGATTATTTCTGTGCTAATCAGGATTTTCAGAGACTGCCAGTGAGTCTCTCTCACTCATAGCAGGTGCGGGTTGAGGAAATGTGGAAGACAAGACTCTAATTAACTTGCATCCCATGTCCCCCGAGGGAGTTGGATTCTCCTCTTCCCCCACTCCATCCTGTTCCCCACGTGTCATGACCTGAGCGAAAGACAAGTTCAGTTCCCACAGGTGCACAGGCCCTCACTCTCCTAAATGAAGAAGAGAAAGCGATGAGAGCCGATATCCCTGGCTCCTGAAAACAGGAAGCGAGCCGGCTAGATTGACTGATAGGAAGCTATGGACGCTGCTCACACGGCTCTTATCGCTGCCAGTCATCAGCGCTCCAACGGGCTCATGAATAATGCATCTCCCTGCGATTTCCTTCCTCATTTGTCAGCCCCAGGCAATGCTGATTCAGAAAGAGTCTACATAGCTAGACTGTGTTGCGGTGACATGGATTTAAAATGCTTCAGGGTGGAGCACATACGTGTTGCTCTATACTGTGTAGATTAGCATCTGCTGTCTGTAAGACACTGCAGTATTTAACAGCATATATCAATTCAAAGATGGGTTCAGATGGGTTCAGATGGGAGGCCTGAGTTTGGTTGAAACAGCTACATATCAGTGGCTAATCAGAGGCAGAGTGGGTAGTGGCCTGGAAGAAAGAGAAGGTGAACTGGAATGAAGCTGATGCTTGGCACCAGGTAGAAACCAAGGGAAGGATCCTTGGACTCGAACTGGATCATTGGTGGACACCGTAAGAAAGGCAGCACCACTCAGCATGAGGAGCAGGGGCCTGCCAGATGGGAATGGGAGGCATAGAGTCCAGAGCCTTCTTTCTTCATATCTTTGGGATTGAGGGGCAAGTAGGAGAGTTGTAGCAACTGCTGGATTGAGCCATTGAAGAATGGGGGAAACTCCTGTGGACTTTGGAGCCGTGAATGCAACACACTCTGTGAAAGCAGGGAGTAGTGTGTTTGGAAAAAGTTGGGGTCCTGATTATGAACAGTTAGGGAGCACAGAGTCAAAGAGAGGAGATCCCAAGCCTCTTGGGCTGCCATACGGTGCCCAATTTGGGCCCTTGCTAGAATTTCACCAGCTGTGGCTTTTCACCTTTGCCGTGTACCTGGCCCAAGGAATGGACACCCTAGTCTTTTCCTCTTTCAAAGATTTATTTTTATTTTTATTGGATAATCAGATCTATAGAGAGGAGGAGAAATAGAGAGGAAGATCTTCCATCTGTGGATTCACTCCCCAAATGACCACAATGGCCACAGCTAAGCTGTTCTGAAGCCAGGAGCCAGGAAACAAGAACCAGGACCTTTTTCCTGGTCTCCCACGCAGGTACAGGGTCCCAAGGCTTTAGGCCGTCTTCTAATGCCCTCCCAGGCCACAAGCAGGGAGCTGGATGAGAAGCGGGGCTGCCAGGACACGAACCGGAGACCATATGGGATTCCGGTGCATGCAAGGCAAGGACTTTAGCCACTAGGCTACCATGCCAAGCCTAACCCTAGTCTTGAGTGATATATAAAGAAAGGTGTGAGGAAGGATGATGGAAAGAGATGCTATCACCTCCTCCTCCTCTTGTGCCTCCTCGTACTTCCAAGCAGGCATATGGTGCCTGCTGGTCTTTCTTTTGAGTTTTTAGTAGGAAACACCAAGGTGCTTTAGAGGAGGGCTGAGTGGGACTGGTTTTGGAGGAAAATTCAGTTTCTCTGAAGAAAGCTCTCTGCTCAGAACCTCTGAAAGCTTCTGTGACATTTGCTGAAGTGGGAGGCCGTGATGGCCTGTCAGACTGGCCACGTGCTCCCGGCATGCTTGTCAGAGGTGAAGGTGGCTGAACAGGGGTAGGGTGTCAGGCCTGGCGTTGTACAGTGATTCCAGGGCTGTGCCTCTCTCTGCCAGTTCTAGGAAATCCTTCATGAAGTGAACAGAGGCTCAGAGCCGGGAACCACAGCGAGGAGGATGTCACTATTCACTCAGTTGCCCAGGGCTAGCCCCAGCGGCTTCAACAGGACCCAGCTGCATATGGGACATTTTCACGTGCCAACCTGTCTGACTTACACCCAGCCACCAACTCTGGTTAGTGCTGCCATTGTCTTATGAGGCCAGCCTCATGGGACAAGTGTTGCCCACAAGCCACTATCACACTCACTCCTTGGCTGTGGGAACTGGAAGGGCTTTGGCATGCGTACGAGGGTCATGAAATAAGCAGTGCCTGCCTTCTTGGTGTCCCATCTCCACCCTCAGTTTCTTCAGTGTCCCTTGGGTGTTCAGGCCGATGGCTACTTCCATCCCATTGCTCCCCATTCTGGTGTCAGCTGGAGTATCATCTCCCTCAGGTAGGGCAGGACAAACTTTCTGGCTCCCATAGGAGGCCCTTGGAGCCTGTGCTTTGCCTGTCACAGCAGAAATTTTCTGCTCCATGGGTGGTGTGTGTGTGTGTGTGTGTGTGTGTGTGTGTGTGAGAGAGAGAGAGAGAGAGAGAGAGAGAGAGAGAGAGAGACTACCCTCCCTCTCATGTAGATTTAGGCTCACAGAGGTCTTTGCTCACCCTCTTTTTCCTAGTGTGTCCATGGTACCAGGCATGAGTAGCTACTTGACTTTTGTTTAATAAATAGAGGAAGAGTGAAGGAAGAAATGCCTCAGTCTATCCCTGTCCTTTTTTGGCTAGGGATTTCATGGGCATAGTCACTCAGAGAAGTTAGGGACTCAAGATGTTTTCCCACTTAGCACATTTGCTCAAGAAAGTAGGAAACCGAAGAAGGTGATTGTTAATCCAAAGCGATGTGTCTTCCATGGTGTCCTCCAGGCATTAAAGGCAGATGATCTCCTGGCAGATAATAACACTTCTTGCAATCCTTGCCTAGTGGACATCCCCTGACTTGGCCCACAGACAGGGTTTATCCTTGATCCCCACTGCTGGTGACCTTGGGGAACCACTTGATGCTGCGTCTCACCACCACCAGTTTTGGAGTCCTGAGATGGCCTTGGGGATGGCAGCTCTCTGTACCCTCATTTTCTGAGCTCACCCTGCCTTCCTTTCTGCCTTTGGGTGAGTGCTGGAAGCCAGAGCTGCTCACTCAGGGCTGGCTTCCTTGCACTGGCTCACCTAAAAGGGAGAGGCTGGGAGGGAAGCTCATTTCTCCTGTGGCCTGTGCAGAATATTCATTTATTTTAAACTGCCCTATGGTGGAAGGTGCTCTAATTGATCATTCTTTGGGAAATGTCAATTGGAGAAACACAAATTCCATATTTATAAAGCTGGAAAACTGGGGGCTTGTCCCCCACCTCCCAGGTGTGCATTTATCCACTGATGAATGACCCCAGAGTGGGTTTATTGTAAGAAAAGTCCGTGCCAAAGGCAGAAAGCTTGCATCTGGAATCACGCTTCGGATGAAGCTGCTAGGCCCAGAGGCCGGCAGTCTGCTTGCTGTTTCCTGGCTCACACCAGCATGTTCTTAATCCTGGGGCAAACCCAAGAGTTTTGGAATTTGGATTCTCATTATTTCTCTAGTATCACCTCCTGGGGCCGCTTTGGTTGGTTGGTTAATATGTGGTGGTGGGCTAGAGCTTTAAAAAATCTTAGAACCCCACAAAACTCAGTGTGAAAAAACCAATTTCTTGCTCCAGGGCTGTCCCTTAGAAGGGGACAGACCATCTGAGACGCTTAAGCAGATGGTCCCTGCAGAGGTTGACTGTCTTGATTTGGGATGGGATGCAGGGGTGAAGGGTCGTTTCCAAGGAGTGCCAACCCTCCCCCCTGCTCCCCCCTTGGGGAACACACATGTGCAGTACCCAGACAGAACCTCTGACCCTGACCCCTATCCCACCTCTCTCCTCCCCAAAGCAGATTCTCCTTTCCTGTCCTCTCTTTAAACAATGCATCCTTTGTTTTACAAGGGAGGTGAAATCATCCCACTTGCAAAGTGACATTTACTAAAAAGGAGCAGGAGTGAAAAGTTCTGCTGGGCTCAGCCAAACTGGACATATCCTCAAGCTCTCTTTATCTCTCTCCTTTCCGACGGTGTCCCCAGCCAAGGTCTGAGCAGACCCAGTCACCTAACAAATCATTGCACCGAGAGGAGAGCTAGCTATTGAGAAAGGGTTAAATGTGAGCTCTGGCGGTCAAGAACCCCAAGCGACAGACAGGCACGTTCAGTTACAGCTGGAAAGAAAGAAAAGTGTTTGGTTAGTAACTGGATATGGCTGGGGCTGTTTTTTTGGCATCCGGTCCCTCTGCAGGTTGAGCAGTTGGGATTGGTCCGTGTCTTGTGGTTATTTGGAGGTGCAATCCAGTCAGGCAGCCCCATGCAGGTAGGACCTGTGGAAGTACTCCCACCCTTTCTGGACACAGAAGGGAAATTGAGGCCTGGGGAGGGCTGCGGACTGGAGCAAGATTGTCCCAGTCAGTGGCAAAGCCAAGGCATCTCACTTCTACCCATGCCTGTGTCCTTTCCAGACAACCCTGGGTTGTGTTGAAGTATGAATCAGACAGACACAGATCCCATGCTTGTTTGAGCTTCTTCTTGACTGCATTACCTCTTGCACAGCCCTGCACCTCTCCCACTGCATACCTCACCTATGAAATGGGCTCCACAGTGGCTAGTTCTCTGGGTATTTATATGAAACAGAAGAGTGTGTGCAGAGACGGAAGTTTAGACAAGCAGTGCTCCTTCTTGGGCTGCAGACTGGGGACCATGCCCGCAGATGGAAAACCTCAGTGGCACCAGTGAACCAGGATGAAGGCTCTCAAGACATCAACGCAGCCCCTCATGCAAGGAAGCCTTGCACCAAAGGAAAAGGTAGAACGAGGCAGGGAGAATCACAGTGGCTTTTCAGAGCTGAGGGGAGTTCACCCTAAGAAGCTCCTAGTGAATGACGCCCAAAGCAGGCTTGTGCCCTGAGGAAGCCTAGAGATCAGAGGGTCAGGAGGAAATAATGCTTTGCTTGTCTCAGCCTGCAGTGGCAGAGGGGAGCAACAGCTGGCAGGCATCTGCAGCCTGTTAGGGACATGCTCCCACCCGACACAAGGAAGTCCTGCCTGGCGATGGCAGGGCCAGAGCAGCCACTGGGAGGCAGCCGGGCCGAGGGTCTTAGGGATTGAAAGCTGCTGCTCACAGCCCTTTGGGGGCCTTTTGTCCCCTCTCTTGGATGCTGGAGCAGGGGCCTCCCCCTCGCCCCACCCTGGCCTCAGCCCCTTAGGCCCTTCCCTTTCCAGGAGGTGTCAGATGCAGTGATGCTATCAGCAGAAACACCGAGGAAGCTGGGGGTTTATTTTGTATCAACTTCAAAAAAATGCCTATGATCTGGCTGGTCCGGATGGGTGATGGCGGCGGCCCAGCGCACAACCCCGGAATCCATTTCCCAGGCCAGCCTGGATGCAGAGCCGTTTTGTTCTTGACTTTCCTTGGCCAGCCCAAAGGATCCAACTCCTTTAAGCAGAGCAGAGCCAGTACTGCTTGCCTGTCCCCTCCCGGACTTGGAGCCACTGGACCCTCCGACAGGATGCCCAGAGCTAGCATCTGCTAATTAATCCGAGAGCCAGCTCCCCGTTGGCCCATAGATTTTTACAAACCTGAATTAAACGAAGTGTTTATGTGACAGAGATGTGGGAGGGATTTCAGATATAATCACCATCAATCTGGCTGCAGCCAAAATAAATTCTGTGAAAAGTAAAACAAACTATCGTACAGACAAAGTAGGCCTTAGGGGTCTCCAGCAATAATCTGTGTTTTCTTATTTAGCCGCGTCTAATATTTCTGCTCTTTTCAATGTGCAGATAGGATCTCAGTGCACAGGACACCCCCACCTCCCCAGCTGCTGCAGCTGACGGGTGCAAGCATGCCCCCTCCTGCTGAGTGGGGGGAGGGGCAGGGTGCATATTTACTTTTAAATTCCTAGTTCAAATAAACCAGCTCTGGCTGGGCTAGGAAAGGGAATCAGTTCAGCTGCAAGGCCCATGCTTGCTGCAGTCCCTTTTTGCCCAGCCTGCCTGGGCCAGGCTGGTTGGGGCAGAGGAACAGTCAGAGACATGGTCCTTCCAGAGTGGGCTGTGGCAGGCACCCCACTGCACACCTACTTGCCAGGGGTGCACCCTTTCAGTGAGCCCAATGCAGGAAGGAGGTTATGGAAATGGGAGCTCTGACTATGAAGACCTTCCGGCCCTAGAACTGTGAGGAGAGGGTTAGAACCTGACCCCAAAGGTCCTTGCTGACTCTCTTGCTCAATCTAGAGGACAGGGCAAGTCCTCTTTGAAAGGAACCTGAGCTCTCCAGCCAGTGCTGCCTTGCCTCTGTCCCATTCTGCCCAGCTGGCACTGCTCCATGCCACGCCCTGCTTTTGGCTCAACATGTCCCTTCCCAGGCCAGCCTGGGCCACAGAGGGATCCCAAGGATCTCCAGCCTGCTGGCTTGGAGCTGCGGGCCCAGTCTCCCTCAGCTGCTTGTTTCGTAGCTGAGCACAGCACCAGACTGCTTCCTGAACTGGCCAACTCTCCAGTTTGCCTGTACATGGGCTTGGTCTTTTTGCTGTGAACTTACCAATTTTGGGAAAGCTTTTCCTTGCCTAAACCCATCTTACTTCTCAGCTTGCTTTAGCTGGATCTAGAAGCTACACCACTGCACTGACCGTGCCTGCCTATCAGATTGCTTCTGAGTGCCCGTCCTAGCCTCTGTGCTGCTCTGGTGGTAGATCTGCTGCCACATCTCGACTTTCCCTGGCATCCAACATTTCTGGGGTGTGTGTTGTGACTCAGCAGGTTAGGCCACTGCTTGGGATGTTCACCTCCCATCTTGAAATGTCTTGTTTGAGTCTTGGTTCTGCTTTTTGATCAAGCTACCTGATAATACATCTGGGGAAAGAACAGATGATGGCTCAAGTGTTTGGCCCCTGCCATACATGTGGGAGACCCAGATGGAGTTTCTAGCTCCTGGCTTCAGTTTGGTCCAACTTTTGTTACTGTGAGTGATAAATGAGCCAGCAGATGGCAGATCTTTTTCTCTGTGTGTGTATCTATCTCTTTCTCTGTTACTCTACCTTTCAAATAGATGAAAATAGACATTTGGAAAATCTAGAATTTCTGTACAGAGCACTCTCAACACTGTGCCTTATTGATTCTGAGATGGGAGAGGACCTCTGATTGTGCACCATGTGTTTTGCACTTACTGCTGTATTCCTGGTTACAAGAAACCCATCTTGAGTCTAAAGGCCCATGCCCAGCTGAAGACAAGGTCAAGCATCCAGGCCACGATAGCAGAGATAGAAGGTAGAAGATACACCCTGTCAAACCAAAACACCAAGTCTAGTCTATGGACCCCTGACAGACCCAGACCAGAAAGAAAACCTCCATGCCATGGAAGGATGCTGTGCCTACAAATTCACTCATTCATTTATCCAGTGCAACTTTTTGAAGGTCTCCTATGTGCTAGACATGGTTCTAGGCCCTTGGGATATACCAGCATGTTAAACTTCTCTGCCCTCATACAACATACATTCCAGTAAGTGTAGACAGATGAGAAATAATAAGCATCAAAACTAAGAACCATGGACAGAAGGCCAAAATGGCCATTGAATAAAACAGAGCAGGGTGAGAGTGACTGGAAATACTAGAGCAAAGGATGGGTGACATGTTTGAGGAAGATGTTTTGGGTAAACCTGATAAAGACAATGTTTAAAATAGACATAAGGGAAAAGAGGAAGTTAACCAAAGAAGGATGTAGGGTAGGGTATCCCAGGCAGGGGAAACAGCCAGTGCAAATGCCATGGGGCAGAAGTGTGTCCAGTGTGTCTAAAGAACGAGAAGAAGACCAGAAAGGCCAGAGTGAAGTAAGTAGTCAGGGAAACAGAAGATGGCCAGGTTGGAGAGAAAACAGAACAGCTCATGCAGGGCCTCACAGGCACTATAAGGATTTTGATATTTTTTTCTGTCCTTATTCAAGGGAATTAGTAAAGATCAGTCTCTCTGATTGTTCAGTGAGAGCTCAATCAATCCAGCATGCTAATTTATTTAGTTATTGTTTGTTTGTTTTGTATGCTGAGTCCAGAGGACAAAATTTGATTGTTTGGCAGCAGATGCAGAGAAAAGAACACAGGACTAGGCAGTGGCCGACCTGAGTTCTCATCCTACCTTCCTATTGGACCTTGGTCATTCTCCCAACCTTAGTGTCTTGTCACTGGAGACAATTGCTTGTGCTCTGATCCCCTTGTAGGTGCCACAGAGTTGGAATGAAGGAAGGGATGCAGACATCTGGAACATTGTCCAAGCTCTGCCTAAACAGAGGAAGCCATGCAGGAGTTCTGCTCCTATGTATGGCACTCTGTGGCCCTTTCCCTGGGTCCTTGCAGACTTAGTCTATGTTACCATCTCAGTAATACCCACTGCTCTCCCTCTGACCTCATGGGCACTCACCCTGCCTGGTGAGAACCAGTGGCTGCCATTCAGAGGGGCTGATGCAAATCTATAGCATCAAAAAAAAAAAAAACAGCCGGGGGTGTCCACTACCCAAAGGAAGTTCACCCTATTCCTCTTAGTTCATGTTTCCCTGATCAGATAAGGCCACATTTGGTGCTAACTTCTCAGTCAAGTATGCAAGACTCCAACCAACAATAACAAACACAGGCCCTCAGGTTGGCGAGCATGGTAAGGCTTTAAAATGCATCCAGACGGTGTGAAGATATTAATAGGGAGACACGACACATATCTTATTTCAGACTACAAAGCAGATTCCGCGCGGGCACGGAAATGCTTGGTGCTTCAAGGTTAACTAATAAACAGAGGAAAGGAACTCAGTGAGAGCAGAGACATGTCCTGGCTGTGTTCCACATGCCAAGCAGCCAGTATTAATGGCACAATCAGTCAGCTCAAGGTTGAGTGGGACTCAGTGGCATCCAAATAGCAGGTAACTGAAATCGTTACGACCTGTTTAGACAGTGATGGGGACAGAGGAAGATGGAGCTGGATAGGCCCTTTGGGAGTCATCATCACCATCCTTGTATTTTACAGGTGAGAATGCAGGGCTTGCAGAGCACATTGTGACAGGTCGGTAATGCAGAGACTCGTGTTGAAACTCCCTGGCTCCCACTGCAACATCTTTTTCACCACGGCTACATTTACCTCCTCTAGGATTGAGAATTAGTGTTTTGAGTCTCTGATTCTTTGCTCTCCTTTCCATTTAACTATAGCCCTAGGACTTCAAGCTAGTGGAGAGGATACTGGGAGTTTGCTGGGGAGAGAGGGGGAGGTGTGGAAGGTGCTCATGGCAGCAAATATCAGTGACAGTGGGAAGACATTGGATAAGGAATCCAAAGACCTGGGCTGGAGACCTGACTGTGTCCTTATTTATGGGGTGAAACTTGGCTTTCTGTTTGTTTATTCAACTGCAAAACGTGAGGTGCAGCTAAGACAAAGTATGCCGAAGGACTTGGACAATGGAAACCATCCACGTAGGTTTCATGACTGTTATTTTCCATTACTCTTTCCCAGATTCCAGCATGGTTCTGAATTAGGGTTGAGGTCTCTAAACATGAGGTGTGGGGGTGCTGGTTGTCACGTTACACGTGATCATAATACACAGGGCTTTTGCCATAAAGTGGTTGGGATTGTATGATGTGAGTATGACCGGGTGCCAAGGACCACAACAAGTGAACAGAGCAGCTGCTGGAGGGAGACAGCCAAGCTAGGAAGGTGCAGTGTGAGGTGGCTGAGAAAGGAGCTGGAGTGGTCCTTTCTGAAAGAAGAGAATTTTAAGCCAGGAGAGTTATAGTCACTGCTCTTGACCTTGCTGTGTACAGTATCCCAAAGCTGACATCTAAACGACTGTATGTCTGCCAGCTTGAGTGCAGGGTGAGAATACTGAGGGAAGAAACTGCTGCTTTCAGCTTTTTACCTTTCTGTCATGTACAGCAAAATAGAATTCCTCTGATCATTGTAGAACTGGAATTCAACCACCTGTCCTTTAAGGATAGTCACTGGTAAAGATAATAATGTAACAAAAGATCACATGTGACAATACTTACATATAAGTTAAGGAAATGATGCAATATGCATGTGTGTGATTACATTAATTTTTTAAAAGATTCGATTTTTTTTTGTATTTGAAAGGCAGTTACAGACAAGAGAGAGAGAGAGAGAGAGACAGAAAGATCTTCCATTTGCTGGTTCACTCCCCAAATGTGTACAGTGGCTGAAGCTGAGCTAATCTGAAGCCAGGAGCCTCTTCCAGGTGGTTGTAGGGGTCTAAGGGCTTGAGCCATCCTATGCTGCATTCCCAGGCTATAAGCAGGTAACTGGATCAGAACTAGAACTTCCAGGGCTTAAACCAGTGCCCATATGGGAAGCTGGCACTGTAGACTTAGCCTACACCATAGTGCTGGCCCCTATATTAACAGTTAAATTAGGGATGGTTAATCATAAATATCAAGATACATCCTTTGTCTATTTTATAATAAGACTTTCAGGTCAGAACATAGATAATAGCATCCCTCAGGTGGGTGCAGTAAGGGGTGTGATAAATTGAGATGATGATCACAAGAGCTCTTCCCTCCCTAGATGCCATGGCAGGTCTCTCATGAAGAATTGGTGGCTGTTTCTCTTCTCCTTGAACCTGGCTGGTGACTTGATTTGGTCTAAAACACTCTATGTGTAAGAGACCCTTAAGATGCCCAACAGCTGCTTCTTTCACTCTTGTAGAGCTTGAGACATCTCTCAAGGAAGGCTGACTCCCTTGCTACAAAGAGGGACCTGGCCTACCTCTCCATGCTGGCCATCCCAGCCTCCCCACTGGCAAGGGACCAGGCATGAGTGCCAGCTCGGAGCCTCCAGTCCCAATCATGTTCCATCCCTGCCCCTCTTTTCCACCACATGAAATGGAGATGAGCTGTCACTCTTGAACCCTTTCTAAACTGCACCATTACGAGCACTTGATCCCTGTTTGGAGTCATTACGACCTGGAACATTCTATCACTTAGCAACAACATTGCAGAAATGTCCTAGTTATGCCTGCATTAGCCAGGACTAAGGAGTGGAGGCAGGAAGCTGGGAACTCAATGCAGATCTCCCACATCTGTGGCAGGTAGAACTCGAACCATCATCTGCTGGCTCCCAGCAGGCACACTAGTAGGAAGTTGGAACAGAACCTGAGCAGCCAAGGCTGGAACGAGGCTCTGTGATGTGGGATGCGGAATCGCAGGCACAGACTTAATTTACACTGCCATCAGTGGTTAAGTTCCATTCCATTCACTCACTAAGTATTCCTAAGTGGTAGTGGCACTGGATTTCCCAAATTTGGGCCTCTGGGCACAGATCACAGCTGAGCAAGCCCTGCTGCGGCAGGTGGGAGTCTAACAGTCTGGCTGTGCAGTTATATGGGGGTGTTCTTGGAAAATCAAGGACAGACCATCCAAAGACTCCTGAGTGCCAGGAGGGAGAAGAGGGTCTCTAAAGAAGAAATTTCAGATGAAGGAAAAGGAGGGTAAGACAGACTCCCGGGAATGCCTGCTTCTAGGCAAGAGCTAGACACTCCTTCCTTTCCATTAGGGAGAGCCGAGGTCCAGTGTGCAAGAGAAAGCTCTGATGTGTGGCTTCAGATGGCAATGGAAGGTAGGCTGCGTGTTTTGAGGTCTCTCCCGGGGAGAATTTCTTAAACCTCACTCAGCCCTGGCTGTCAGAGAACTGCGGCGATGAATGACACGCACAGGAGATGTGTTTGACACAACAGGGTTAGCAAAGTTCAAGGCCTTCTCTTGGGCAAGCTCCGCAGGAATGCTCCCACCCAGGAGGGGACCGCGAACCCAGCGACAGCACGATGTTAAGACTTCATGTTTTGGTAAAATATGACTTGCTGTCAGCAATAAGAGTTGGTAGCTTTGATGCAAATATATAATAAATCTCTCTCTCTCTCTTTTTTTTTTTTTGCTGAAACCCAAAGAGATTTTCTGCATATAAATAAAATGGAGAGAGTGATAAAATTGCTTTTGATCACCTCACTTGAAAGGTGTTAGGAATTTTCAAACTGTTACATCCTCCCACACCTTCTTAAAAGTCATTTCAGAAGCAAAGCATACTCAACCACTTTGGTGCTGTTTTGACTTTAACTTTGCATTTTGAAGAAAAGTTACAACCTTTAGTGACAGCAGGAAAGTTTGCCTTGCAGCTGACAATATGACAAACAATGAGTGACACTGGAATTTGTGAAAGTGAACCTTCTCAACAGTACCTTTTGCATGTTTTTTTTTTTTAATTCCCATCACAGTTTTTATTCCATCATCAAAGGCTAAAAAGGGTAGTAGGATAATTACTCTGAGCACACTCCTGTCTCCTGGCGTACACACTGCAGAGTCACAGCAAAAGCCCTATGGTTGCCACGGTCTCATCCCATCTGCTCCCAGGCATCCCACACTGTGTCAAGACTGAGTGGTCAAAACCTCCACCATGTGTTGGCCACTGCTCCGTAAGAAGTTATGAAGGGACTCCCCTTTGCTGAAATCCCATGGTGGGCCCTCTGAAATCTGACCCAACCTTCTCTTGGCCACTCACCTAACTTGTCACCTAGCTTGAAGCTTTGGATCCAGCCTTTTGCTTTATTCCCACTGTTCCCATTGCAACTTCCTTGACGCTTGTGCTGCTAAGGTCGCCTCACCCCTCTGGACCACTTTCTGCAGGGCCCAATACACTTCCTTCTCCAGAAATCTTCCCTATCTAATGTTCCTGAGCTCTTATTATGCAAGTTATTAGATATTTATCATCCTGAATTATACTTTTATTTATATTTTTATTTGTTTCATATGTGGACCTTTTTTCCTTCATTGATGATATAATTTCATTCATTTTTCAATAAATATGTCATACACAATAAATTATTCCTGTGGATAACATGGTAAACTTGTGAATGGGATAGATATGGTCCCTGCCCTCCAAAGCCGACAGTCTGGGCAGGGATGATAACCATTCAGTGTGATGAGCGATATCTACGGGCTCAGACAGGATGAGACAGAGAATACAGGAGAGACACTCAGCTACACTGGGGTGCAGATAGGATCTAGTTGAGATGTTTTTGCAAAAACAATGTCCTAAGTGAGACTTAAGGGATGAGTAGGAGCAGATAGGCAAAGATTTGGTGAAGAATGTTTCTGGTGAAGGAACAAGAGGCAAAGGCCTGGGGCGTAGGAACACATCAGAGGTTGGTGGGGCATCCCAGAGATGGAGAGCAGTGATGAGAGTTTTGCAGGGGCTGAGCAGAGGCCCAGCCCTGAGTCTTGGGATTCGTTCTGCCAATGGGTGTTTTCTACACATTGTATTTTTTGCGGGGGATAGCTTCTCTTCTATGAAACAATACCAGCCACAGGAATGTTTTACCATCTTATACAACATGAAATCCAGCTGCTGATGAGCTCACAGTTGATTCATTCAGCAACTCAATCATGTTAGGGCTCTGGATCAGTGTCACCTGAGACCCCTTGGTTTTCCCTTTGTGACCAGTGTTGGCATCCTATCTTCAAACAGCACAGCATAAAGGTGGAGTGGAATGAGATGGGCTGGGCTCTCTTCCCTCTTTTAAATTTTGGTCATGTGGGAGAACTTTTCCCAGAACTCTCGCCATCTTCATTCTATCTCTAATTGGTGTGAACTTAGTCCAGTGCCTCATCTTAAATTCAGTACTGGCAAAAGAGATCAGAATTCCATGGTTAGCTTAAATCAAGAAATGTCTTCCATCTTCTGAAGCTGAAGGAAGTCCGTCTTTTCTAAAGACATTGCTACCCCATCCCTGAACAGAAAAAAGAGAGACAACCAACCCAACAGCATTTGCCATGACACATCTCCTGAGCAGACCAATGCAAAACTCTTGTACCAGAGACCTGGCCGAGGGGAAGGTGTATTCATTTTCAGCACAGAAAGTACTTGCTCTGATTTCTAAGATCATATGTAAGATGTTTGGCTTTTAACAACAACAACAAAAAAGACATTTTTAAAAAACCAAGGAAACAAAGTACTATCAAGAAACAAAGCAATCAATGGAATCTCAAATGCAACACAATGTCAGAATGGTAAGACAATTTTTTTAAAAGCTGTGTTTTATATGTTAAAAACTCTAATGGAAAAAGGATGGTGTACAATAGAAGGTAGATTTTTACAGCAGACGTATGGAGACAAAAAAGAATCGAATGGAAATGGTAGACGTGAAAGACACCACACCAGAGATGAGGCATGCCTTCAGTGAGCAAACTTGATACAGGAAAGAATCCGTAACCACGAAGAGAGAGCAATAGAAATCATCCATCTGAAGCACAAAAAGTGAAAAAGGGAGATTAAAACCAGAAAAGAATATGTAAAATCTTTAAGACAGTGTCAGTCTAAAATACATGTAAAATACAACCCTAAAATGAGAAGAGAAAGAAAAGGGCAGAAGAATTATTTTTACAGAATAGTAGTGGAGAAGTTTCCAAAGTTAATTGCAAGCACTGTACCATGGATCTAAGATGCTCAGAGAACACCAAGTACATATAAAACAAAGTAAGATAACCTATGTATGTTGTACTCAGACTGGTGAAAAAACAAAGAGAGAAAAGCTTGAAGGCAGTGGAGATAAAAAAATGTTCTAAACGGAGAAATGAAATAAAAATCACAGCAGTCTCCTTGTCAGAAAGTATGTATTCCAGAAGATAGTCGAGTGACATGAAGTGCCTGGAGCAGAAAACTATCAAAGCAGGATTTTTCTACTCCATGAAAATATCTTTCGGAAATCAAGGACAGAAATAGGGTTTTACAGACTAACAAACGTACTGTTAAACACAAGCAAAAAAAAAAAGTTCTCTCTCTGTTGTTACAGCTATTACTATGAACAATAATTTTGCTATTAATAATGCAAACTTACAGTTACATGAATAATCAGTTCCTATGTTTCACCCGGTTTTTTGTTGTTTGTCTTTTTCTTGAACGTATTCCTTGTGTATTTTTAACAGCAATTCTTCATTATATAGAAAAAAAGAGTGGAATTAGAAGGCAGACGTAGGGCACGCATTTAGGCCAGCAATTAAGATGCTCTGTCTCCTTGTGGAGTGCTTATGTTTGACTCCCTGACTTCACCTGCCAATGCAGACAGCATTCAGGGCTCAGGCGATGGGTTTCTGCCACCCAGTGAGTGGGAAACCCAGTCTGAGATCCCCCAGCTCGTGACATCAGCACCGGCCAGCTCCTCACAAGCATTGGAGGGTCACAATGTTTCCTCTTGCTCATCCTTCAGTTTGTCCAGTCTTTACTGGGCTACTTTAGAAATTTACACATTTACCTTAGGTATCTTCTCACAGTTCTCTTCAGAAAAATTTTAGGATCCCTTATAAGTTCTTTGAAAATTCCCACTGGGAACTTGAACTTGATTGTAATTACACAGAATTTATGGAATAATTTGGGGGAGAATGGACATTTTTTTACAATGCCAAGTCTTTTGGTGGTCCCCTGGGACTGTCCAGGTACATGATTTTGCTATCCGCAAATACTGACACTTGTATTTCCTCCCTTCAAACTTTCTCATCCTTACCATTGGATTATCTAGGATTTTCTTTTTTTTTTTAAAGATTTATTTTTATTATTTTTTCATTGGAAAGGCAGATATACAGAGAGGAGAGACAGAGAGGAAGATCTTCCGTCCGATGATTCACTCCCCAAGTGAGCGCAACGGGCCGATACTATGCCAATCCGAAGCCAGGAGCCTCTTCCGGGTCTCCCACGCGGGTGCAGGTTCCCAAAGCTTTGGGCTGTCCTCGACTGCTTTCCCGGGCCACAGGCAGGGAGCTGGAAGGGAAGCGGGGCTGCCAGGATTAGAACCGGCGCCCATATGGGATCCCGGGCGTGCAAGGCGAGGACCTTTAACCACTTGCGCCACCGCGCCGGGCCCTATCTAGGATTTTCAATCCCAGGACTGTATGGAATAAAAGTGGCAGACATCCCTAACTTATTCCTAAGATAGGAATTCTTCCCTTCCTTCATCCTGAAGTGTGATGCTTGCCTAAGTTTCTATCTGACATCCTTTATCAAGCATAGAAAATTTTCTTGTGTTTACAAACTTGCTAAGATTTGTTGGGGATGGGTGTGAAAGTTCATGAAATACATTTTTTTTTTTTTTTTTACTTCTGTTGAGGTGACCATGCCATTATTTTTTAGTTATTCTATTTTATACTATTGTGGAATGTTGAACCAACATTGCCTTTTGGGGGATAAGCTCTGTTTACTTTTTCTTCCTCCATTTGTGGTAGAAATGCTTTTGAGTTTGTTCATAAATACTTAAATAGAATGAGTTACCTTCCTTTGATCTGAAGGTGACTCCTGCCAGGGCCTCCCCTACTCCATTGTTCCATTATTTTGGCTTCGCATGACTGACTCTGTGGTTGTCCTTTTCAGGGTTTTATCATAAGTTATTGGAAGAAACTAAAGCTATTTGGAATACACCTTAAACTTTACAAAATCAACCTCACAGAGGACAACTGAGGCAGGACAGCTGAAGGTTTTCAGAAGCAGGGCACTGCGTTTATGGGAGGTGGCCTGAGGGCTCCAACGGCCCTGACCTGTGGGAGCCCTGTGTAGTTCATCCACGTGTGAAGAGACACACAGTGCCAAGACTCACATAAGAGTGGGCAGGGTGGACCCCAGCGGAGCAGACCATGCAGCAGCCGGGATACAGGGAAGAGGCCCGTGGTCTCTTGTTTCCCCGGGGCAACAAGGGGTGGTTTTGTTGGGCCTCTAGTGTCCAGTAAGCTTAAGGGGCCTCTCATACACATGGAGCCCATTCCAAGTCCCGGCTCTTCATTTTGCAACAATAATCTTCTATATTTTTTTTCCCTTAAAGAGAGAGCACAATTTGGGTCGGCCTCAGACATCAGAGAAACCCATGGGTACCACTAATGACAAGCCCAGGTGCAGCTCACACAGCAGCCACCAAGCTCGGCCCCGTGCTCTGAGAGCCCTCTCAGTGTAGCAGTCTGAGTGGGCGGCAGATTGAATTACCTGCTGCTTCCCGACCGGCCTGGGAAAAGTCCAGCCTGACACAGAAGCCGAGAGCGTCACATGGAAAGAGTGCTCAGCTGTCTCACACTTTGCTCTCTGCCAGCGCACGTGATCAAATTCATTATTAACGCTGAGCTGATTCAGTTCCCTTGATTGACACTAAGTGATTTCAGCCGGGGAGAACAGTGTGGGGGAGCCGAAAGGTTACTTCGTTCTCCTCACTCACCAGGGGCTGTCACTGTGGAAGTATGCACCCTGACATCAAAATTGGACCCAAAGGCTGCAGAAGATAGAAAATGACATCATGGGCCCAAAACGGTGTCAGATTCATTTTGGTTTTCCAGCCTCTTACAGAACACTGACAGAGAAGTCGTTTGTTTAGAATTTGCTAGGCTTTCAGGAGGAGACAAGAATGAGTGGACACTGTGCATGCGTACACGTAAGCAAAAATAGAGTTTCCAGAACCGATTTCTCTGTCCTTGTGGGCCCTCTCTGTCACTTAGTGACCCTAAGTAGAATTTATTCTATTTGTTAGAACTTCACAGTTTAACTAAAGAAGCGTTAAAAAGTCATCTCATCTATGATTGAGTAGAACTTTCAAGCTCTTAGGATGATACTGTAAAACAATGCTTAACTTGTTTTTAGCACCCAGGAGAGAAATTCTGTCAGCTAGGAACTCCACCATCCCTAAATCTGCAAACCCTTTTCCAGGGTTACTAGGTACACAGAGCAGACTGAACTCTGACAGGGTTATACCTGTGCAGCCGAATGTGTGTGAAAAATCTATCACGTCTGGTAACACAGATGAAATTCAGATACTGATCAGCCCTAAGCTTCAATCAGGAAATTAAAATTAGATTGAAGGGTAACTTTTAGCTTCAAGCTATCAGAGCCGCAGTGTCTTAAAGTGAACTGTTGTCCTAGCTCAAAGAATTTAGTAATTTCGGCTGAAGCAAAATTCGAGTTTAACGAGAAGTTGTTCGAATGGTGATAGTGGTGGTGGCAGGGGGTTCCTCTGGATTGGGAAATACAACAGAAATTCCACCCTTTTCATGGCCCTCGTCCTAGTACACGCCTCTGGCTCTCTGCTGCTCATGTAGGCAGGAGGGCCCCTCTGGCAGGGTCCACTACCATAGTGACCTGTCCATAGAATTAGCTATTCTCATGCCAGATATAGTCGTGGGAGGGGAGATGGCAGTGCCATGGAGCTCCTAGCCAAGTCTTGGCTACTGAGTCGGCTCAGTCTCTTCAGGGGTGATTAACAATGGGAGGGCTGGTTTCGTGTTAAACACAAAAGGGGGAGAGAATGTTCAGTGACCTAAGGAAAATGTCTTGTTTTAACGTTTTCTTTTCTATAGCAAGGTGTGTAAGCAAGCATTTTTATTGGTTCCAAGCATTTTTTTTTTAATACTGGGGACTAATGTCTCTCTCTCTCTTTTTTTTAAGATTTATTCATTTTTATTGGAAAGGCAGATCAGATTTATGGAGAGAAGGAGAGACAGAGAGGAAGACCTTCCATCTGCTGGTTTACTCCTCAAATGATTGCAATGGCCAGAGCTGAGCTGATCCAACATCAGGAGTCAGAAGCTTCTTCCAGGTCTCCCATGTAAGTGCAGGGTCCCAAAGCTGTGGGTCATCCTCTACTGCTATCCCAGGCCACAAGCAGGGAGCTGGAAGGGAAGTGGAGCAGCTAGGATGTGAATTGGCGCCCATGTGGGATCCTGACATTTGCGCGGTCAGGATTTAGCCATTGAGTTATTGTGCTGGGCTTAATTTTTAAAAGCGAGATTTTGAGTACCTTTCTGTTGTGTCTCTGAGATGAACAGTTTTTAGAACATAGTTCTGGTGTGAACCCCAATAATCATAGCTGAAGAACAATAAGATATCTTAAGGCACCAAAATATTTTCTGCAGAACCTCTTATTAAATGCAAAAAGAAAAAATTCTCTACCAATACTCTGGTTGATTCCTATTTCTGTGTCTAATGGGTTCAGTAGCAGAGTAGTTTATTAAAAATCATCTCATTAAAATTAGATTTATCCACACAAAGAAGGGGGAGGAAAAATCTAGGAGTCAAAATGAAGAAGCATGCCTAAGGTTATTGATTACAAAAGAAGAAATGATCTCAGTCTGGACTCTTTTTTGATGATGGCTCTTTCTCCTGATTTGCCTGTTTTTGGAAAGTTCTTGTTTAACTGTGAACTAATTCCTGAATGTTAGCCGTGATGACAATGATGATGCTTATTTATAGGAATGACGGGAAGAGACAGAGAGGTGAAATAAATAGTTACTTTCTAAAAAGGAAAAGAAGTGGTCATGGAAGTAATAGAAATGATGGAAGTGACTGGGGCCACATGAGGTCCTGATCACGTTCACTTGGACTCACAGGGGCTGGCCCTCCTGGCCTTGATCCTCACGGTTCCCAGCTGTGGTGTCTACGTGGTGGTGCGTATCTTAGCACCAGCCTTGGCCCCTGGGGAGAGTCATTCTCTTCACAGATTTCATGAAAGTCCTAGGGCCTGCAGGGGGCGGCGGGGACATGTTGAAAAAGAGAAGTGACTAGTTCTAATTCCCATGATGCAGACCCAGAACTCAGTGCATGAGAAGTAATGCCATTGGAGCTCATCCCCCAGTTTTTGAAGTGGAAATCACTTGGGGCAGTCTTGATCTCCCCGAAATTGTCCCTGATTCTGAGCTGAGCTGACTTCAAGGCCCCATCTCTATTCCAACCAGCAAGAAAATACCCTCAGCACCTGTTCAATAGGAAAGCTCTGGGAGTCTGAAAAGTGACCACCTTGAATTTGGATCTGGGTTCTATACAGCTTTGTAAATGGAGGAAGTGATCTTTCTTTTCCTTGCCAGTGTAGGGGTTAAATGAGCTAATAGGTGGAACCCGTCTGCAACATAGTGGAACCCCAATAAATATTGGTCCTCCTTCTTCCATAGCCCAGTTTGAGGAAGTCTTTTCTTCTCACTCCATCCAAGAGGCCTCATTTTCATCTGCATGGTCAAGTCCCAACAGAGGTGTATGCTCAGAACTCATTCTCCAGATGTGTGAGGTTCTACACAGCCTGAACGTTATCCTTGCTGGTGGGAGTGCAGGGCAGCAGGAGCAGATCCCAGGCCTGAGGCTTCCTACCCAGTCCCCCCAAACCCCGAAGCATCCGTCCTTCATTCCGCAGTCCTCTTATGGAAGAGAGAGGGTGCCTCATAAACCCAGGCTGTCTGAGCTGTTGCTTCAGACAAATGCTGTTTCCATGGCAGTGTTAATGGTAGAGTATCAGGGCTTAAAGGAAAATTGTTGGGAGGTGATGCTTTTGAGAAGTAGGGCATACCCTGAATCCCACAAATGTCGTGATGCCAGGGCTTGGGTAGACTCCAGCTCAGGGCTTGTGTGGACTCTACCAGGAAGTATGAGAAGTAGCCATTGGTGGATGCAGGGATCTTGGTCTCATCAAATCCAGTTATTTAATCCAACAAATGCTTTATTGAGTGCTCTTATTGAGTACTCTTTTGCCCAGAGTGTATCCCTTTATCCAGTTGTTCCACAGCAACCATAAAAAGAACCCATTTGGGCTGGTGAATCCTTTGGTCTGATCCTACCAAGGCAACCACAGGTGGGTCTTGAAATTCAAGAAATCTACAACAGGGGATTTTAAAATATATATTTATTTATCACTTATTTGAAAGGCAAAGTCAGAGATCTTCCATCTGTTGGTTCACTTCCCCATGGTTACAGATAGCCAGGGCTAGATCAGGCCAAAAACAGGAGCCAGAAGCTTCATCTGGGTTTCCTGCATGGGACCCAAGCACTCAGCCTATCTATTGCTGCTTTCCCAGGCACGTTAGTAGGAAGCCAGATCAGAAATGGAGCAGTGAGGACTGGAACCAATCCCCATATGAATTACCAGCATCACAGGCAGCAATTTAACTCTCTATGCTATGGCACTGGCTCCTGAAAAATTTTTAAGTTGATGATTTTATGGGACTTAGGAATGATGTTATAAATATCCAATTGGCCCTTGGTAGAAAAAGGTTTCTCACCTCTGGTAGATTAAGATTGGTGCAGGTCCCCAGGGATGAGTTTTTGTGAGCAGATGATGCTCAGAATTTGGGTGAAATAGACATACTGTGTATTTATGCCTGCCTACTCCAACCCCCTCCTGGTTGGAGCTGAATGTTCTTCCTGTACCCCGCTGGGGCAAGGGGGACTCTTGTCCGCCCCCCCTTTCCTCTTCCTCTACCTAACTCACTCTCCTTTGGGCCTCCAGACAAATCAGATGTCTCAGCCAACAGTGCACTCACCACCTGGACAAGGCCTATGCCCAATGACTGAGCACTGGCCAGAAGGGAAGGAAAGAGAGAGGATTTTGTGGGGCTGTCCTCCAATTACAGCTTCCTTGGACCATCGCCCAGTCATGTCACCTAGCACTCAGCTAGAGGTACTGTAGTTTCCCGTCATCTGGTCAAGAATCCCCCCCTCTGGCCTAAGAGCATAGGCGGAGCATTGAGCTTGGGCAGAGAGCAAGGTGGCACAGCCGTCTCACGAGGCTGGCCATGCATTGACTCAGCTGTCAGGCTGTGGGCTCCTGGCTGCAGGGCAGTATATGTCTTCCTCAGTTGTGTACCGTGCACTGGGTCTGCCACTCCAGAGGGGCTCAGTTCACCTTCCCATGGCTGAAATGAGAAAGGGCTTACCCTTCACCTCACACTGGGCAGAGACATCAGTCTGGACGGGTACCAGGGGCTACAGCCTGGAGGACGGCAGATCAAGGGACGGGAGGTTTGATGGGCAATCAATGAAGCCTTCACGGAGGCAGGGCCATGGAGGGAGGGCCTAAAAGAATGGTAGAAAACATACAGTACTCACAACAGCCATGGACTTGAAACACAAGTATTTCAAGGAGGGAAGTGATCTTGACAGGAAAATAGTCTGGGAGGTACAGGCTGGAGCAGGAAGCACAGTTAAGCTGGAACAAAGTGGTGCTGATATTGTGGGTGGCACAGCATATTAAGCCACTGTCTGGAATGCTGGCATACATCTGAGCACTGCTTCAAGTCCCAGCTGCTCCACTTGCATCCTAGCTCCCTGTGTATGCACTTGGGAGCCTGGGACCCAGATGGAGTCCTAGGCTTCCAGCTTGTGGACCATTCCCAGGCCATTGTGACTACTTGAGGAATGAACCAGCAGATGCAGAATTTCTATCCCCACTCCCAATCACATTACCCCCTCTAACTCTGCCATTCAAATAGATTAATTCATCAAAAAAAAAGTGCCTGGGAGGAAGAAGGGAGTGGCAAAATCAGAGTGCCCCACTGTCTGTGCCCCCTCACGAAAGAGGAAGATGGCCAACAAGGAACTTGGCTGGCCTCTTTGACTATGCTACTGAACCAGGTTGGACTCAGGTCATCAGCAAAAGGCCAAGCTAGAAGTAGCACCATGAGGCTCTCTGCCATGCACTGTTGTCCTTCCCCTGCTGTGTCATCTTGTATCTCGACAGAAGGTGCCCCTGCCCATCAGCTCTGAGTGCCCACACAGGCCACGGTGGCAGACGGGCAGAGAGCAGATCTATAATTATGGAGGCAACTGATATACTTTTCCCAAGGGATCACATTTCAGCTTGTACTGTCATTTGGAAACCCCTCTCAGTTCTAGCCATGAATTCCCAAACTTCCCTTCTTCCAATTTCTCTGTCAACAGCTGAACTGTCTTTTCAATGATACAACTCCTGACCACAGAGGGAACATTCTAGAAGGCAATAAACATGGGAATTGTTGCTGAGTAGCATCCACAAAACTCAAATCTCCTTTAAGAAATAGTTTGGATATCTTTCTTCCTCCGGGCAGTCTTCCTGGATTGCCTTTTCCAAAGTCTTTACTTCCTTCTAGTTGGCTCTGCTGTTTATATAGCTGGTTCTCTTTGATCCGAAGGAGAATACTGTGACTGGTCCTGTAGCTGGTTCTGAAGGAACATTGTGATTCTTTCAGGACCTAGACCTTCTAAAGCACCTATTCATTCATACAGAGGAACAAGAAAGAAAGAGGGGAGAAAGAGAATGATCCCCCATCCACTGGTTTACTTGTGAAATGTCCCCAACAGTCCAGGGCTGGACCAGGCCAAAGCCTGGAATCAGGAACTCCGACTGGGTCTCCCACTGCGAGAGTAAGGCCTCAAGTACATGGCCCATCATTATCTTCCCCTCTGGATGAGTGAGCAGGAAGTTGGACTGGATCGGAAGTAGAATAACCATGACTTGAGGTGTTCCTTCAATATCACATACCTGTCTTTTAGACTGAGCACAGATGAGGGATTTTGCTGCCCTCTCTCAATATCTACATAGGAACCATCTCCCCATCTTCCCATCAGTCTTCCCTCCCTCTCACCCAGGTGCTTATCAACTACTTGCTGGGGGAAGGAGAGCCATGCCGTGGTTGGGTGGGTGGGGTGTGTATGAGTGTGTGTGTGTATGCTTGTACCCCAAAGCAAGTGTCCCTGGAAGTACCTGGGCATCTCTGGTTACAGCAGAGTACCCTGGAGGGGGTTCTAGCCTGAACATCCTGGGGACTCTTGGTGTGTGTGTAGCACCTTTTGCCTCCCTCAGCTAAGGAAGGTGTGAGGTTTCTCTCTGCTTGGTTCAGGGGAGAGGGCTGCAGGGTTGGAACTGTACTGCGGGCACTGAAACTGGTGCTCCCAGGTTTCAACTGTGTGCCTCCTCCATGCTGGTCCTAGGCGTTCCCCACCTGCACCAACCAGTGGGCTTGAGCACCCCCAGTGAGGCACAGCCTCGCTGGGAGGCAGCAGGTGCACACTGACAATCACAGCCTTTTCGTCACACACCTAATGGAAATTTCAACAGGTGCAATGTTTGGCATATTGAAAATGTGACAGTTATTAAAATAAAGCTGTAACATTATTCTTGTAATGTTTCCAGTGGAATATAAGTATCATAGTAAGTTGATACCCACCATCACCTGTTTAAAAAATATATGAATAAGCTCTTCAGCCAGAAGGCTTTACATTGGTCCTATTTCTCCTTGAATCTGCATTTCATTTCATTTCTCCTAAAGAATTTGATCCTAATATAGGTTTATGCTTATGCTCTGTTATAAAAATACATTGAAGGTGATGGGCGAACCTGCTGGGGTTGTCAACATCTTATAGCAGAGACCTTGGCTTTGATCATCAGCACCACTGTTGCAGTTGTTTTAAGATGAATACATTTATTTGAAAGTTAGAGTTATAGGAGCCAGGAGCTTCATTTGGGTCTTCCATGTGAGTGCAGGGGCCATTAGCAAAGAACTAGATTGGAAATGGAGTAGCCAGGACATGAACTGGTGTCCATATGGGATGCTGGCATCACAGGCAGCAGCTTTACCTGCTAAGCCATGAAGTCAACTCCCCCTGCTCCATTCTTAATTGCAGCTTCCTGGAAGACAGCAGTGATGGATTAAGTGCTTGGGTCCTTTCCACCTTGCGGGAGACCTGGAGTGAGTTCTGGGCTCCTGGCTTCAGTCTGTCCTGGCCCCAGGCTATGTAGGCATCTGGGGAGTGAATTAAAAGGTAGGAGTTACCATCCCTGCCACAACTCCACCTCTCCAATAAAAAGTTAAGATTTTTTTTGATAAGTTTGTATGTATTAAAATTAACTTGATAAATTACCTGTGATCATATACTTTCGATGTAAGAACCCAATTTCTAGATTATCCATTGAAAGAGTTTTATTTTGTAATCAAAATAGGGCCTGGTATGGTAGCCTAGTGGCTAAAGTTCTCGCCTTGCATGCATCAGGATCCCATATGGATGCCAATTTGTGTCCTGGTGGTCCTGCTTCCCACCCAGCTTCCTGCTTGTGGCCTGGGAAAGCAATTGAGGATGGCCCAAAGCCTTGGGCCCTGCACCAGTGTGGGAGACCCAGAAAAAGCTGTTGACTCCTGGCTTCAGATCAGCTCAGCTGCAGCTGTTGTGGCCACTTGGGGAGTGAATCAACAGATGTAAGATCCTCCTCTCTGTCTCTCCTCCTCTCTGTATATCTGCCTTTCCAAATAATAATATTAATTGATCAAAACATCATAAATAACAAATTTTAATAACAAACTATAATACTGGAAATATATCTCTTATTGACATGGAAGGACTTTCTTTTTCAATTTGTTCTTTTTTATGGATGAATATTTTTTATTAACTGAACAAACCTGTGTTTAGTTTTAATTTTATTCCTAGTTTTCTTGTAGATATACATGTTCATAAAAGTATGGTGAGTAAAGAAAGACTTGAATTAGGAAAATGATACTCTTTTCTGTTCTAGTTGCTTCTATATCAAAATCAGATAGTGACCTATTATCAAAAATTGTTTTTAGTGATAAGCTGCCAATCTAATTATGTCCTCCATTTAGTTGAATGAAAGGAATGGATACTCAGCTGAGTGGAGTAATTTGTTTTTAGCAATTGTATGCAGTCAGATTCCAAATTTCTAGAAAATACATCCAAAAGATACTACTGTAACTTACAGAATGACAACTATATTGGGTTACTTTTTCAGGCACAAGTACCTTTGTGAACCTCATATACATTATAAGAGCTATTTAAAAATCAAAATATTATTAACTGTCCCTTCTAATACAGCTTTTACAATAGTTTATATATGTATGTATATAAACTGTATGTATATATATGTATGTATATAAACTGTATGTATATACATGTATGTATATACATGTATGTATATATATGTATGTATATATATATATACATATGCACATTTTGGAGCTGCAGATTATGCTCATTCAGTACATAGATCTTTGTCTACCTTTAAACTAAATTAGTAAAACCAAAACTCACCATCAAATCAAATGGCCAAATCAGACTGACTTTCAGTCAGAAAAAGTCAGACTTCGCTGTGTAATTCAAGCCAATGTGTCAGCATGTGCCCTGCGTGCAGTCCCACTCATGAACTCTGTCTCTAGGAGAGCAAAAGGGAAGGGACAGACGTTGGCCTTGAGTGTGTCACCTGCAGGACTGGAAGGGCTGCCACCTTCCCTGTTTCTCTTCTACCCCCTCTGCTTTGTTCATGGGACCCCTCCCTCAACACAGATGGTTCTACACTGCAATACTCTAGGATAGAAGGGTGGAGATTGTTGATTAAATATATTTTAAATGTCCCCTTCATGGGACACACTGGATGCTTTCCTCTCCCAGGAGGAGTGTGTCATGTGGGCTAAGGCTCAAGACCAGGTTGGAGAGTCCCTTACTTTGGTCAAGTGGAGTTGTACAAGGAAGTAAGGAAGGAAAACCCATGAGAGTCATGGAAGTGTGGATTCTCTTACAACTTCCTGTGTCCACATATTTTTGGGTGTTTTTGGTTACGTTGTTCGAGTTTCAAATCACTCGTCATTCACAAGTATGATTTGTTTTGGTTTTATATTATATTCTCTCATTGCTTTAATTCTTAAAATCTCGTTCTGCCTTCTAAGGGAGCCTCTCATATGTCAAGGAAGATTGTTAAGGACTGAAGGAGGAATGCAAGGTTGCCTTTCATGCTATAGGGGAGTAAGGGGTGCTGCTGAAAGCATTCCTAGGGTTGTCATGTCCTATAAGGTCCTGAGCCAGGGTATTGTCTTCCCTAGGTTATAGCACAGCTGTACTTGTAAAAAAAACCATGGTGCTGGGGACCATTCTTGTCCAGGGAATAGAGAGAGAGGCAGGAAGGAACCATTGAGGCCAGAGAGAGGGCTCTGTGTGACCTGGCGGGGAGGAAATGCTTCCAGAAAGTGTCCACGGAGCCCACAGCTGCCTTTTCTGAGACCTGGTCCCAGGCTGGGGAGATCCTTACTTCTGCTGCAGCATGTTGGTCGCCACTCTCAAGCAATTCACTGGATCTTAGTGACTCAAGTATTTACCAAAGTGAACAATGACAAGAAGAAATGCTTTCTGGAATTGCAATGCTTTGATCCTGCTCCAGAGACGAGAGGCACTGCCTGCCAACACTGCTGAAGGAAGCAGGGAGGGCAGAGGGTGGGTGGAGTGGTCCAGGAGAGGCAGGTGGCCCCAGGGCTGGAGGAACACTGGAGTCTCTGGGCCCTTGAATTCAGCACACCCACTGTGAGGAGAAAGCCACTTCCAAGGTCTCTTCACCACACCCAGGTGCCTCCACTCCCTTTCCAGGCCTGTCCTTTGCCACTCCCCCCTCAATTTATTTCTGTGGTTTGGCTATTGTTACCAGAACATCTTTATCCTTTTCAAACAAAGAGAGAGCAGTTGAAAGTTCTCACACGAAGTGCAAGTGAGAGTGAAGCTGCCAGAGACAAGTTGTTTCTTCCGCCACCAGACAACTCCTTGAATAAGAGGTACTCAAAAAGGGAGAGGGAGTCTTAGCTTCTCTCTCTTTAACTTGTGTATTTGTTTATTTGAAAGACAGAATTAAAGAAAAATCAAAAAGAAGAGAGAGAGACAGAGTTTTTTCTGGCTCTTCCATGCAGGTGCAGGAGTCTAAGCACTTGAGCCATCTTCTGCTTTCCCTGGCCATAAGCAGGAAACTGGAACGGAAGTAAAGTATCTGAGACTTCCACAGTTGCCTATATGGGATTTGGGCACTGCAGGTGGTGACTCTACCCACTAAACTACAGCACTGATCCTGGCCTTAACCTCCTGACACATTGTGGGGTTGAGTTCTACCTTCTTAATGCTAAATTTGCTGTATTCTATGTCCTTCATACAATTTCCGAATACTAAATTGTTTTCCCAGCTGCACACTGTTTAGCAACAAGACCCCACATGCTGGCCTCCCCTCTGTTTGCCACAACCTCCAGTATGAAGCTGGACTCTAGCAGGAGTTCCGCAGTTACTTAACTTTCCCTGAATTTGTGCTGTTGTCTGGCACTAGCAATCCCATGGCATGATTTGTGTTTCTAAGCTTAGTTGAGGAGTGCTGGGGGGTGGCCAGCACATCAGAAGGAATTATTACAGTACCCAGAGTGTGACCTACAAACTCCCAGACAGGACTGGATCCTGGGGAATTGTCCCGTTCTGTAGGGAAAGTTGGTTGGCTTACTTTCTGTCTATGCACGACAGAGCTGTTTCACTGTGCATAACTCTCCAGGGCCAGGATTTCTTTCCCAGTTTCCCATTCTCTCATTTTCTTCAAGTAAAGGTTGATTTTCTCCTTGTGCTCTGCCAATCCCCTTTTTCCTCTCCTTTGTCTCCTCTGAATTTGAGAGAAAGTACTTCCTAAAAAGACTTTCTCAATACTATGGTTTGAATGAAATTGGGGTCCCAAACTTGCATGGGACTTCAAACCTGAGAATCACAAGTTAATGAAACTAGGAGGGCTGACATTTAATCCAATCATGGTGTTTTGGAGGTCAGCCTAGTAGTAGGTCATTAGGAGTATAACTTTAGAAGGGTGCTTGTAGAAGAGTTGATAAAAACACAGTGAAGCGGAGGCAGGGGGGACTTCCTGGTGATACAGATTAAGCTGGAGCCTGCAATGCTGACTTCACATTTGAGTGTCAATTTGATTCCTAGTGTTCCACTTCCCGTCTAAATCCCTGCTGATGTGCCTGGGAAAGCAGTGTAAGAAGGTACAAGTACTTGAGTCCCTGTTCCCATGTGGGAGACATGGATAAAGTTCCAGTATCCTGACTTTGGTTTGGCCATTGACGGTGTGAGCCAACAGAAAGATCTCTCCATCACCACCTCCCTCTCTGTCATTCTGCCTTTCAAATAAATAAATAAAATAGCCCAAACTCCTCTGAGTTGGGCCTGAGTTGCTCCCGTTGCTTTCTGGCTCACTGTGCATGTGGTCCTTCCTCCCCTCCCTCTACCACTCTTATCAGAGGTCAAGCCAATGGGGCTGCCCAGTCTTGGACATTAGGAATCAAATTAACCTTTCCATTGTATGTAGTTGCCTCGGGTACCTGGTTTTAGTAGTGAAAAATGAATACACCATGCATCACCTCCCCTTTCCTTCAGTCTACTCTGATACTTCCCCTTCCCTGAAGGACTTTCCTAACAGACAGGAGAGTAAGAATGTTTTCCTTTCCTTCTTCTCCTCCTCTTCCTCCTTCCTCCTCTCCTTCCTCTCTTCTTTTTCTTGAAAGTGGTAAGGCTTATTCAGAAGGTGAGGAATACAGATATATGTGGGCCATGTTCAGGGAGAGTGGTCCTGGAAGGGAAATAGTGAGGGAAAGAGAGAGGTTGCTATCTTTTGTCTTCTGCCTCTGTGCAGAGCAAAAGAGCTTTCTTTTCCTTCCTATGCACACTGTTTTGCTTTGTTCCAATGACACATGCTGATCTTAGTTTGCAAGACACTTATTCTTCCCTAATACATTGATTCATTTAATCGTATGTTGGGTGAAGGTCTAGACTCTTCTGAGTCTTCAATTTGGAGAATTTACTTTTCTCTCTGAGGCTCAATGCAAGTAATACTCTCAGAATGAACTCTCTAGGGCCAAGCTTCTGCAGTATTTGTTTTCTGTCTCGATCTTCTCTTTTCTCTGTATCCTTTTCCCCTTTTCTTTGCTCCAGGTCATCCCTCCCCCTGCTAGATCTCTGATTCTCATCTTCTCCATTCTGCTATTCAGATTGGCTCCTAAGAGGATCATGGTGGAACTGTACCCACACTCAAATACACTGCCTACTTCTCTAGGTAGTCAATGGAAGAAGAAACCAGGTCAACTCAATCAACTAAATACATGCACCAATACTAGAGACACAATAGGAATAAGGGTTGGACCATTTTTTTGGCAAAGGGGTTTCCTGGGGTCTCAGAAGCTCAACTACCTAAGCCAAACAGTCTCTTAGGTGCTTTGCCAAACTCAGTTGTCCTGGACTCATTTACAGTGGAAATGGTGCCCACCAAATCTGGAATATTTGAACTAATAGTCTATGACAAGGTCGGTTAGAAGGTTGTAGAACTGGAAAAAATGACTAAATAGCTACTGTCTGGGTGCCTCATTTGGCTGAGGAAGTTCAAGGCGCAACTGAAAAGCCGAATATTCCTTCCATCTATTAGGATGGAAATGGGCCTACAGCCCTGGGATCTTGATTCCCACCTCAAAGCTTGCTCAGTGCTCGTGTTGCCTCTGCATTCAGGCCTCTCCTTGGTCATCTTTCCTATGAACTTTAGAGTCAGCTGCTCTGGTTCCACATACTCCCATGAGTCGTTCTTCTGAGACTGTGTTGGGCTGATAAAGGACCTGAACAGAGTTTATATTTTCAGCATGATGGGCTACCATCTAGCTATATGGTTATATATAGCTAAATGGTTTCCATTTTGTCCAAGTTCCTCTTGTGTCTGTGGGAGCATTGGGAAGGGTTTTTTTTTTCCCCTACATTTATGATATATTTTAAGAGCTATTCCTAACTATTTTATGCTTTGCTAATGAAAAGCAGGTCTTTTCTTCCACTGTCTTCTAACTCATGCTTATTTTTATGTGTACAAGCAGTTGTTTATAATCTAATAATTTTATAATTGGCTTCACTTACGAAATCCTCTAGTTCATGACAGTTGTTTGGCAAGTCATTTGGAGTTTTCAAGATATACAACTATCCATCTATAAACCATGATCTTTCTGTTTCTACTTTGTACGCCATATACAAAAGTTACTAAGAATGGCATCAAATAGAAATGTTTTGTTTTCCAAGGAAGGGAAAAGGCATATAGAAGGGAGAGCGTTTTTGCAAACAATATATCTAATAAGAGGCTTGTGGTTACACTAGATAATTAGTTCCTACATCACTAGTTCTGAGCTGCCATTTTTTTTTTAAGATTTATTTTAAGGGCCCGGGGCAATAGTGTAGCATCTAAAGTAATTGCCTTGAACGCACCAGGATCCCATATGGGCACTGGTTCTAATCCAGGCAGCTCCGCTTCCCATCCAGCTCCCTGCCTGTGACCTGCGAAAGCAGTCAAGGATGGCCCAAAGCCTCGGGACCCTGCATCTGTTTGGGAGACCTGGAAAAAGCTCCTGGCTCTTGGCTTTGGATTAGCTCAGCTCCAGCCATTGTGGTCTCTTGGGGAGTGAATCATTGGATGGAAGATCTTCCTCACTTGCCTCTCTTCCTCTTCTTTTATTTGTTTATAAAAATAAATTTATTTTTATTTTTATTTTTTTATTGGAAAGGCAGATACACAGAGAGGAAGAGAGGCAAGTGAGGAAGATGTTCCATCCGTTAATTCACTCCTCAAGCAGATGCAACGGCTGGAATTGTGCCAATCCGAAGCCAGGAGACAGGAGCTTCTTCCGGGTCTCTCACATGGGTGCAGCAGGGTCCCAAGGCTTTTCCAAGCCACGAGCAGGGTGCTGGATGAGAAGTGGGGCTGCCGGGACATGAACCAGCGCCTATATGGGATCCTAGCATGTGCAAAGCGAGGACTTTAGCCATTAGGCTACTGCACCTGGCCCTGAGCTGCCATTTCATACCTGCTAGGACAGCCATAATTAATAGTGCAGAAAACAGCCGGGTGGGCAATGATGTGGAGAAACCACATTTTGCTGGTGGAATCTAAAATGGCACCTTTGGGGCCAGCACAACGGCTCAATTGGCTAATCCTCTATCTGCAGGTGCCAACATACCATATGTTCACCAGTTAGTGTCCAGGCTGCCTTAGAGACCAGGGCCTTGCTCTGCCTCACAGGAAGAGAGATTCCTCCCACCTTCCAGTTCCAAAGGCTGTCGTTCCAGCCGGGCTGAGTGGGGAGGGTCTGGAGAGACAGAAAGCAGAGCAAGGGATCAATGGAGTGAGCAAGGAAGGTGCAGCTTCAATGTAAAATGAGGAAACATGTCACAAATGCTGGGAGAAATGTGAGAAAACATGAGAAAAGGTAAAGGTAGCATTTATGGAATTTGGAGTGCGAGTAGAGGTATAGGTAATTTGTCTGTAGCTTCCCCCACGCCCCTTCTCTGAGTCTGTGCCCACCATCACCTAGTACTATGCATTAGCCCTGACACCTGCTGCTTGTAGGTCCTTAGGGAAGTTACTCCCTGGACCTTGGTCTCCCTGCCTATAAAGTAGGTGGAAGGAAAAGGCAGCCTAGACAGAGGGTTGTTGTAAAGGTAACGTGAGCCAATAAAGCACCTAACGCAGTATTGCCTTGTCAGGTGTTCAATAAATTATATTCCATTATTCTTTTTAAAATCTATTTTTCACAACAAAATACAAAACATACAAAATATACTATCTCAAGCACTTTTTAAAGTTTGTAATTCAGCAGTATTGTGGGCAACCATCACTCCTCGCCATCTCTAGAACTTTTTCTGTCATCTCAAACTGAGCCTGGTTCAGTGTTTCCTGGCTTTCCCCTCCTCCATCGCCTGTGGTCTGTTTCTGTCTCTATGAATCGGTCCGCTTTAGCTGTTTCACACAAGTGCAGTCACATGGTATTTGTCCTCTCATGCCTGACTTGAGTCACTGAACATAATGTTTTCAAGGGTCGCTCATGTTATAGCATGTCAGAATTTCAAACCTCTTTAAGGCTGATGATAGTCCGTTGAATTAATCCACTTGTCTGTTGATGGACATTTGGATTGTTTCCACCTTTTGCCTATTGTGTCTCTAATAGATGCTCTTGTCAGTCATCTGATGAAAAGTGCTTTGGTCTGGGGGATCGGAGCTCAGCTGTGGGGCAGCACTGCCAAGGCCCTAATCCCTTCACCTACCACCTTGGTCTGCTGTGCCTCAGTTTCTTATCTGTGAAACGGGGAATGGGGTCCTAGGGTTGGTTAGGGTTGTTGCAAGGATGAACGTGAGTCAACACATTTACAGGAACCACAATAGTTCAACTCTTGCTCAACATTCAGGAAGGTGAGGGGCCATTACCTTGGTGGGAGCCGATGTCTGCCGGGAGTTCAGATCCTGTATGGGTGAACTGGAGTATCTGACCTGCAAGTACTCATGGTCAAACATGGAGAATTGCAGAGCTAAGGAGTGCTAGAAGTGGAAGAGTTCCAAAATCACCTACGTGAACTTCCTTTGACCAGTGGGGAAGCCCATTGAAGAGGAAATGCAGAACTGGGCCAGGCACCAGTGCCCACGCTCTAGCCTTTGGCCTCATCTCAAAATATGGCGTCATCTCCCCTCAGTTAGGAGTCCTTTCCAAGATCACCCAAATTGGCACGGGGGACTGTTGTACCCCACAGTCTCCTTTTAGGGGATTTAGTGGCCCACCTACTCTTTGACCTCACCTCAGGCTCAAGGCCACCTACTCCTTGTCTAACCCACTTGCAGCATGACTGAGGTATGAGCTGGGAATGTTGAAAAGCAGAGACGCCCCAGACCTGGTCAGCCTGCTGGAGACGAGCCTTGGGTTGTTTTAGGATTAGGTACCCGCGTTCAGGAAGCGCCTCTGGGGTTCTGCTGTTTGTGTTCTCTTTGTTCCTTTCGTTGATCTTTCTGTGAGGTTATTTTTGGAGAATTCCAACCTGTCTGGGCTCTGCTTGTGGGGGCAGACAGGGTGCCGCCCTCACCTGGGCAGGCAGACAAGCCGACCAGAGGACGAGGTGGCAGCAAGGAAAGCTGGGGGAGAGTGAGGGCGCAGCTGCCAACTGTCCCTCCCCGTGGAAGGAGTCGTCTGTGCAGCTCTCTGGTGAAAGAATTGTTTATTCAGAGCTGAAATTTCTTCCACACCCCTTCCAGTGACTTAATGGCAGCTGAAGAACTTTTCTGACCTGGTTATGGAGGCAGTAGGATCCACGGCCCAGCCTCGTGCGTGCTTGGAGAGGAAAAGAGTGGGGAGGAGAGAAAAGGAGGTGAGCAGAGGGGAAGGGAGGACAAGTATGAGAAAGGAGATGCAGGAGGTAAGACTATAGCCGCACTCTTCCCTCTTTGAGTTTACTCGGTCCTTTTCTTCTCCCAGCAGCAAAGGTCTTGCTCCAGAGCAACGAAGGGTCTGAGCTATTCCTGGCATGGGCTGGACATTTAGAACCTGGCTCCGCCCACATCCTGGCCTCCCTTCCGGACAGAGGGACCATGTCAGCGGTGGGTCTTAACAGGGTCTCCCCAAGACAAGAGGCAAGAGGCGCCCTCATCCCCACACCGCACTGCGGTCCTGGCCGCTGTGAAACAAACACCAGTGGTAGCACAGAGGGAGGAGCAGGAGGATCCCGCCCCCATTCCAGCAGCTGAAAGCGAGAAGCTGCTGACAACGAGAAGGCCTGAAATGCACCCAGGTTAATGGAGTCATGCCTGGCAGAGGCTGCTAAGAAAAGCGGCCACATCCGGCCCCCATGCCCCACGGGGCAAAGATGGGCGTGGCTCCTCAGGGTCAGCTCAGCATTCTCCGCTGCTCCCCGGAGCTGACAGGCAAGGGTGGACTGTCCGTTCTCCAGGCCCCAGAGCAGAGTCTTGCCTTAGAGAGGGAGGGCGAGAACATCCACACCCACTCCTCCGCGACCCTAGGTCTTAAGCTCACCCTTCCTGGGAGGAAGTCCTTGGGGACCACGTGCTAGGCTGTTTGTGAGCTTGGATGGAGATCTGAGCACCTGATGGACTCCTGCGCACCCAGGGTAAGAACAGTCAGCTTCACCGCCCTTCCCAGAGCCAGGCCCTGTCCAGGTGTGTTTGTCTAACCACCTTCTCACAGCAACCCTGCAAATACAAGATGGAGCCAGGATTCTAAGCAACAGCCTGGCTGCTGACGGTGCCTTGCACTGTTGGATGGTACTGCCCAGTGACCTGGAAGCATGCCCCAGGGTGGGAATTTGACCAGAGGTGTCCACTGAAGAACGTGGGTGTCTGACCAGTATGTCTGCAGGTGACAGCATGTCATCAGTATGTCATCCAAACTGGTGGCTTCCTAAGGTTAAGGCAGTGGGACACGAAAGGTGGTCTGGGGGCTGTAGCCAAGTAGCCAACGGGAGAGCAGCTCAGGGACTCTTGATGGTATTTTGTCAGCTATGCTATACTTTCCCTCTTTGTCCAGGAAAATAAAGACCACGCATCCACTTCTTGCCCCAGCCCCACCCAGAACTCCCAGTGGAAGGCAGGGTTGCTAGGTGGTGGGTGGCACCTAGGGACCCCTCACTCTGTTAAGGAAGAGTGAGAGTTGGAGAGAATTTGAAGCCCCGCCTCTCCCAGGGCTGAGGCCCAGCTAGTGTCCCTGGGATCTGTGGCTTAGGACCAGCAGAGGCAGCCTCCACTTTGGGCCTTTCCCAGAGTTCAGCTTGGCTTTAGTTGGGATGCAGCACCCTGCCTGGTCCCCAAGAGGAGCTGTGACCTGGAAGAGTGTTCCCTTCAGGTGTAATTGCGGCAGGTAGCGGCAAAAGCTGTCAAGGAAGTGTCTGGACTGGCTTAATGCCCTTTTGGCATTTCTCTAATTTTCCAATTCTGTTGTTTGCCTGTTAAGAATGTGCCCTGCTTTAGTCTCCATTCTCTGAAGCATGAAAAGCACAAAAGGATAGGTTTTTCATTTCTTGGATTATTCAGTTTGTTTAAGGGCTATGCTATACTGGCTCAGGTGGTTTGGGCCCCTGCCTGGCAAAGTTTGCCTGACTGGAGGTACAGAATGCTTCACAGCTCTTGGGATCTGAGGCCCATGCATCATGAAGACAATTCCTTGACCCTAAAATATCTGATCCCTCAAGCCTGAGATCAGATTATATGCCCATTAGTGTGTTGTTAACCACACGCACATTACCCTGTAGCCCACTATCTAAATCTTTCTCATCTGCTGTGATGAATCCTCCTACCCCATCAAACAGCAACTCTCATGGCCTGTCTCCTCAGGCCCTGGGAACTACTTTCTGCTCCCAAGAACTGGGCTACTTAGCTACCTCCTGCAAGTGAAATCATGCAGTATCAATCCTAAGACTGGCTTATTTCTTTTGGAAGGCTGCTGATGGATTTGAAAGTCCAAGTGACAAAGAAAAAGGAAGAGAGGGAGACACAGCTCTCCCGTCTGCCGTTTGGTTTGCATTTCTCCATGTTGGCCATTTATGTGTCTTCTGAAAGGAAATGTCTGCCCCTTTTAAAGTTACGTTGTTGTTTTGGGGGTTGTTGTTCCTGTGTTGTAGGAGCTCCTTGTATACTCGTATTTAGGATATCAAGCTCTTATCAAGTGTGCAATTCTAGAGTATTTCCCCCACTCTTTGGCTTCCTTTCCATTCTATTGATTGTGTCCTTTACTTGGCAGATGTCTAGTATGATGTCTCATTTGTCTACTTTTGTTGTCCCTGCTTTTGGTGTCATATCCAAAAAATCGAATGTCATGCATATTTTCCCTTATTCTAGCAATTTCAGGTATTCTGTTTAAGGATTTAATCTATGTCGAATTGATTTGGCAATATGGTATACCACAGGGGTCCCACTTTATTCTTTTATATGTGGGCATCCAGATTTCCACTGTGTGTGGAAAGCCACTGGACTGTTCAAACATGGCTTTCTATCTAGGTTCTCTTTTTTAAAAAATTTATTAATTTTTTATTTGGAAAGGCAGATATACAGAGAAGAGGAGAAACAGAGAGGAAGATCGTCCATCTGCTGATTCATTCCCCAAGTAGCCACAACGGCTGCAGCTGAGCTGATCTGAAGCCAGGAGCCAGGAGCTTCTTCTGGGTCTCCCACATGGGTGCAGGGTCCCAAGGCTTTGGACTATCCTTGACTGCTTTCCCAGGCCACAAGCAGGGAGCTGGATGGGACATGGGGCCACCAGGACCAGGACATGAACCCAGGTACCCATATGGGATCCTGATGCATGCAAGGTGAGGACTTTAACCTCTAGGCTACCACACTGGACCCGGGCTTCTCTGTTCTTTTCCACCGGTCTGTATGTCTGTCCGTATCCCAGCACCATACTGTTTTGATTCTTGTTGCTTTATGTTTTTGACACAAGGAACTCTGAGGCCTGCAGTTTGGTTCTTTCTCAAGATTGTTTTGGCTATTCAGGATTCTTTTCGGTTTTGTGTGATTTTTAGGATTTTTTCTCTGTTTATTTCTTCAAAACTATCACTGGGACTTTTATAAGAAATGCATTAAATAGGGCCCAGTGTGGAAGCCTAGTGGCACCTTGCACATGCCGGGATCCCATATGGGAGCTGGTTCGTGTCCCGGTGGCCCCACTTCCCACCCAGCTCACTGGTTGTAGCCTGGGAAAGCAGTGGAGGACAGCCTAAAGCCTTGGGACCCTGCACCCACATGGAAGACCTGAAGGGACTCCAGGTTCCTGGCTTTGGATCGGCACAGCTCTGGCTGTTGCGGCCACTTAGGGAGTGAATCATTGGACGGAAGATCTTCCTCTTTGTCTCTCCTCCTCTCTGTATATCTGACTTCCCAATAAAAATAAAATAAATCTTAAAAATAGAGTTGCATTAAATGTATAGATCACTTTGAGATGTACAGGCATTTTAAAAGTAAATCTTTTAATCCATAAAGAAGATGTGTTGGTATTTTTGTTGTGGTTCATACCTTTTGGCAATGTTTTGTACATTTCATTGTGCAATCTTTACACTTATTCCTAAATATTTTATTCTTTTTATGCTATCATGAAGTAATTATTTTCTTAATTGATTTTTGCAGTGTTAATTGTTACAGTGTTAAAAATGTAAGATTTTTGTATATTGATTTTGTAGCCTGTAATTTTGCTGAATTACTTTATTCACAGTAGTAAATGTGTGTGTAAGCTTTAGGGTTCACCTGTAAGAGCATGTTACTCATGGGAAGGGACAATTTTGCTGCTTCCTGACTTGCATGCTTTTTATTTCTTTTTCTTGGCTACTTGCTTTTTGAATAGGAGTGGACATCCTTGCCTTCTTCCTGGTCTTAGTGAGAGAATCAGTGGAAAAGTCATTGAATTCCCAACCAGTCCACCAGTTCTACAAAGAGCCAATTGTGGTGCATGATAACCTGTGTGTTCAATCACTTCATTACTCTGGGCTTTTCTTATTCAATGTCTGCTAAAAAAAAAAAAAAAAAAAAAAAAGCTGATTGGATTACGAGGGCCTGACCAAACTCAATGCTACTGCTGAATCTGATAGTTTTAAGATTATGTAACACCTACTAGAAACTCAACCACTGAAAAGTATAAAAGAGAAAATATCCAGTCAGTGACATATGAGCAGCATTTATAATGTAGAAGATGTCCTTGTTTCCTGCCCACAAGGAGCTTACAGTGTGTGAGAGAGCTAAGCACATGCATAGAATCTCTCCCATGTGCTGTGAGAGAAGGCAGTGTCAAGTCTACCGCCAGATGAAGGATGCACAGGCAGCTTTACACAGAAGCAGTTCACAGAGTAGGTGGTATCATGAGGGTTACATCAGCTGATAGATGCTAACAGGAGTGCCACAATGAGTGGTATCATGAAAAATTGTGCCAAGAGTCCAGAGAAGAGAGTTGTATGGAATTTAGGGAGTTTGGTATTGGTGGGGGGGATGTGTGTCTGGTGGACACTTGTTGGGATTTGAGCCCCTTGTGTCCATTATCCCTTATTTGGGGGCTGTCCTCATTTCCTTCCAGTGAGCATCGCTTCTCTTCCATCAGCCCTTGAACCACAGGTGGGGCTAGAGGTGAGAGTACCACATTGCTCCCCCATAATCTAAGCCTACAGTTGGTTCAGGGATGGACACATGTGATGTCTGCTAGGGCTATTAGGAAAGAGGGAAGTTCTCTTTCTCACTGGGCCTGAAGCTAGAGTTCATTTCATATGCAAACCTCTCACCACTAGGATTGTCTAAAAGTGGAGCCATCATGGGGGAAAATAAGACCAAGAGATGAAAGTAGATCCTAATGACAGCCTGTGAACTCTAAGTCAACCACACCTGAAGCCAGACCCCTGGGCTTTTCAAGCCTGTGCTTATTTCATTTGCTTTCTTTGTATGTAAACTTGGCTTGGTTGTTTGGAAATGGAAAACATAGTGTTGAAAGTAGATCTTGAGTTAGATTTGGGTGGATGGAGGTGAATGAAGGAGGACCAAGTGAACCATGACACAGGTGAAAAATCCTGGGAAAGCAAGGCAGGAGTAACACCCATACCACAGGAGGGGGCAGACTGTGGGTCAACTGCACAGTATATACCCTCTACCTAAGTATATACCCCGTGCCTAACATATATGCCCCATACCTAAATACATTCTTGTTGGGCTTGAAAACAAAAACTAAAAAGGAAATACACACTAGCCTCCACAAGATATGGTAGCAGGGTGGGTTTGGGCTTGAGATGGCTTGTTTTCTACTCCACGAAGATCAAGACAGGAAATGGATGTTGAACACATTTTACCTTCCAAGGTGGGGTAGGTAGGTAGGGAATGAGGGCTTTCTCTTCCTAAAAGTGGACTCTAATGGGTGGGGAAGTGAAGAGAAAGCCTGAGCTTGCATCAGCCTTGGGATTGGTATAACAGAGAGGCACTGAAGTTTGCCAGCCCTGACTGGCCTGTGTCTAAACCTGGCCAACTTGCATGGCAGCCTCACTCTACACTCACTTCTGCCCTCCTTGCTCAAATCACTTCTTCGATGAATCCCCAAACTCCCTTCCACATAACAAAAAACCCAACTTCCAAGATATTGCAATTTAGAACAATTCCAGTCAAAAATATTCAATATGTCTGAGACTGTGTCCTCAAGATAACTTTTAGATTATTATAATGCACTCCTAATAAAATCACTATGGCTGAAACTCCCACTCCCATCATGCACTTGACATCAGGAGGCGTCTGAGATTTCCAATAAATGGGCAAGGACATGAGGTCTTCAAGCCCTAACACAAAACCCTGCCTCTCTTTGAATATTCAGTTAAGCCCCAATAACACACCACTTCCATAGCTCCAGATTACATAAAAGGATGTTCCCAGCACTAGTTTCTTGCAACTCTCTCAAAAGTGTGCACTTTTATTCTTTGTGTAAATAAGTTTTGCTTCTCTGCTAACCTCTGTCAACTGTTCCTTAAACTTCTCCTTCTGACAAGAGAAAAACTTGGACTCTGCCTAGCCAGGGGCCAGCTTACCACAGGAGACCTCACAGGAGTCCAAGGACCCAACAAGAGAAGGATGAACTGGTGGAGGCTTTCTTGGCTTTGATAACAATTTTCCCGAACTCAGACCTTGTAACTTTAGCTGAATGTGATTGAAGCTTGAGCTCTAGGAAAGCAAAAGCACAGGCATTTACCCTGCTGACTGCATGGTGGAATAGGGGAGGATTAGAGTCTCACAGGGCTGATGTTATGGCTCGGGGAGTTAAGCCGCCCCCTCTGGTGCCCGTTTGAGTCCTAACTGCTCCACTTCTGATCCTGTACCCTGCCAATGTACCTGGGAAGGCAGTGGAAGAAGACCTAAGTCTCTCAGAATGAGTACCCATGTGGGGAGACCCAGCTGGGGTTCTAAGCTCCTGGCTTTGTTCTGGCCCAGCTCTGACTGTTAGGGCCATTTGGAGAGTGAGTTGCTCTCTCTTTCTCTGTAATTCTACCTTTTAAATAAATGAGTCTTTTTAAAAACTCACCATTAGGAAACCTCATATAACTGAATGGATAGAGTCAAACATTTGTGTTCCAAAAACCAACAGAAAATAATTTTATCAGCGATTATGTTTCTTCTAGTGAACAAATACACAGCCATCTATGCTGATATTCCATCAAAAATAATCAAACCCAAACGGAGTCAATTGATAGGAAATGTGTGAGTTGAAGAAATATGTGGACAACAGGATGGGATCACAAGCAGCAAAATGCATGGTCTAGGAATCTCTACAAATGATTGAGTTCCTTCAACAAAGAAATCTGCAAGGAAGGACCTGGAAGGATGGCTCATCTGACTAATCCTTACCCGACAAGCACCAGGATCTCGTGTAGGTCCCAGTTCATGTTCTGACTGCTCCACTTGCCATTCAGCTCCATGCTTGTGACCTGGAGAAATGGTAGAGGATAGTCCAAAGTCTTTGGACCTTGCACCCACATGGGAGATCCAGAAAAAGCTCCTGGCTCCTGGTTTCAGATCATCTCAGCTCTGACCGTTGTGACCATTTGGGGAGTGAACCAGCAGATAAAGTTCACTTTCTGTCTCTCATTCTCTCTGCAAATCTGCCTTTCCAAAATTAATTAATTAATTCATGAGGAAAAATGGTAGGAGAGAGGGAGAAAGTTGCACACACTTTCACTAAAAGTAAAGCTAAATTACAATGTTGAGGGATGCACATGTGCTAAGAAAGGAAGCAGGCTGTTATCACAAGAGGCAGATGAAGTGTGGATGAGGGAGTATGGGGGGTTTCTTGCATGCTGGCTAAGGCTGTTTGTTGGTGGGGGTTATAAGAGTGCTCACCTTTAAATAATTTATTAAGCTGTACATCTATATTCTATGTTTGTACTTTTTAAAAAATCACATAAGGATATTTTATTTATTTTGAGTACATGTCCCTAATTCTTTCTATCCTACCCCTCATCATTTGGAACCCTTTGGACAACCCTTAGCTGCTAATTTCTGGGTTCTGAGTTCTGCCTCACTCCCTCTCCTGCTTTTCCTGCATTCTTTCCTAATTGTATTTGTGCCAATCAAAATGGGCTTTCAGAAGCAAACAGTCCCAAGGTCTTTGTGGCTTAAAACAGAGGTCTCCTTTTTCCTCCTTGCTTGTGCTACATGTCTAGCACATCTCAGCTGGGGTCTCTGCTCATTTAGGTGGCTCAGGGACCCAGGCTAACAAAGCAGTTGTCTCATCTGTGTCCTAGAAGGCTGTGCCAGCACCACTTGGTCAGCCTATCTTTGATGCATTTAACTTCTACTCATAATCTGTCACTTAGACTGGGCACATGCAACCACTCAAACACAGAAGGACAAAGTGCTGTGCTATAAATATGCTCAGAAATATTTGCAAAACATTAGTAAAGCAGTTATTTGCTGTGTTCAACACTGATAGGTACAGGTCTCCATTTAGTAAAGTATTCAACAGTCCCCAAGAACTGAGCTCAAATTTCAGTCACCATAAAATCATCACTGTAAGAATTCACTGGACTAGGAACAGCCCAGACCAGGCAAGATTACAATACCTGCTAGCATACGTGTGGATCAGGTCTGGGAACTGTGGAGGCTGCCCTGCTGGGCCATTGCTCCTGTTGGTGAGTGTGACAGCTGGGACCAGGGGCAGACCAGTCTGGGCAGGACTACAAAACCTGTTGGCCTGCGTGTGAGCTGGCTTAGGGAGAGAACCAGGCTGTATCCACTGGTACATGCATGAGTCAGAATAGGTACAGGCTGGTTGGGTCTTTCTGCAGCATCAACTGGCAAGTGCTGGAACAGGGGGCAAGTCCTGTCAGGCTAGACCATAGTACCACGTGGAAGGTGCACAGCCCAGAACTGAGAGTAAGCCTAGTAGGGAAACTGTGGGCACCTCTCTGATGGGCTGCAGCTACTTCTGCTGAGCATGAGAACCAGGGTTGAGGGCAGGCTTAACTGGACAGGTGGTAGAACCCACCAGCAAAAGTGTGGTCTGGATAGTAGGTTGGTCAGGCTGAGCAACTCCCATTGATGTGTGTAAGAGCCGAATGGGATGTAGGACTGACTGGACCAGTCTGCTGCACATATTGGCATGAGCAGGAACCAGGGCTGGGGCAGGTTATTGGGGGTCACTTTGACTAGACTGCAGATCTTGCTGGTGTGTATGAGGGCTGAATGTGTGGTGGGCAGGGTTAGGATGGACAGTAGCATGCATTGTTATGCGTATTATATGGGCTGGGGACAGAACTGACCAGGCAACTATAACCACCAGTGTGTGTTGTGAAACTGACTAAGCCAGACCCCACACTGGCTGGCATACATAGTCTGAGGTTACCACTAGTGAAATGTCTTTGGGGACAAACTGGGCCACTGGACTCAGAATTTCAACCTTGGGGAATATTATAGGGTCTGTGCTCAGACTGGGGAATACCTGTGTTAGTACTGGGCCTCCATGGTTGCTGAAGCCTGTACAATGGAAAGCATACACATATGCACATGGGGGAAGTGAGAGATCATTGAGGCCTGCAGAGGATGTCCAGTAACATGGACTGCAGAATAAATTGGATAACTCTCCTAGCCAAGTTCTGACAGTAAATATCTGGACTTACTGTAGTAGTGGAGACTCTAAGGTGGACTCTCAGCCAGCGGACCTTGGAAGGATTTCCTCAACTGTAGAGTAATGAAATCAAAAACATTTCAGAACTATTGAAGCCACAGTACCCTTGGAGCATGCTTCATGTAGAGGACTCTAGGATGACATCAAATGGCCATTCCCCATCCGCAAGTTCTAATGCAGTTAGGTTGCTAGGAGCAGCACTCTCTACTTCTCTCCCCACTTCTACCAGTTACAGGAAGGAAAAAAAAAAATAGAAGCAATTTTCCATGCACTTTTCCCCATTCATCAACCCTCCCTACCCTAATCAGTGGTCTGTATGTGTATACATCCTTCTCAAGTATATAAACATTATTAAAAAATAAAATAGTTTTTTCACTGTGTTGTTTACCACTTATGACATTGTCAATCCAGAAATCACTGCGCAAAGGACAGGTACACATGTGGTTAGTCACTTAACTTCAGTCTGTGACTTGTCCTGCACTTTGGGGTTATCTTCAGTTCATGCATGGAGAGCAGGGCATGGAATAGTCCTGCTTTCTTGTCTTCCAATGATAAGCTTACGTAATGTTTCATTACTAATTGACAGTGGATACAAATCAAAAAATTAAAAGTGCAGAAAAGAAGCGAAAAGCAATACTTCTGGAATTGGATGTGATTAAAAGACTTGAAAATAGCAACACCAGAGCCAGGATAGGAAGACACATGGTCTGCATGAAGCGTTGTACATTAGAAAAGTCCAATGAGTATAAAATACAAGGAAATTCTTCCCATCACCTTTTAGCTTTGAATTGCACTAGGAACAGAAAGCTGCTTCTGGCTGAAGTGGAGTGTTTTCTCCTATTTTGGTTGAGGACTTAGTCTTTCAAAATCCTGATTAGTTTGGGTAGAAGTCAGGTCAAGGCACTGAAGTTATTTGAGAAGCTCAGATAAGGATTCTGCCGTGGTCTATGTACATGTATTCCAAGAAAATGAAGGTGTCCCAAAATAAGTGGCACTGGCAAAAATTATCTCACCTTGAAGGAATTCTCAGTGATGATTTATGGCATTGCAAGAGCAAAAAATAAAATGTTCATAGTTGATCCAAGCTTAGAATTCTGACAATTCTGCAAGGCACAGCAAACATGCAGGCTAAGAGACCTAAATTAAGCAATGAGAGGAAGGAGGTGAGGGCTGTTCAAACTACTTTATATATATATATTTTTTTTCTTTTACTAAGAAATAAAACACTGTAGTTTGCAATGCTTCTAATGTTTTAAATTACAGTGTAATAAATAAATATTGGTTTTACTAATTTTTCATTTCCCTTTGCATTTATAACCAACAGTAAGAGAGTTTTTAACATTTTCACAAAAATTTTTAAAGGTCACAGACCAATTGTAATTTTCCCCCTTGATTATTAAGATCTCTCTGCACGGTTTCAATTTATACAGTCATTTTTGTGGCCCTGTACTATGTGCTAAGCAAAGATTGCCTGTGTGCATACCTGGTTTATGTGGAGTTAGATTACAATTTCCTCACATCTGTTTGGGTCAGCTTGCTTATATGGGGAGTGAGGAAACTTCTGGAAAAAGCACTTGAGCCATTAGGATTATGTAGGAATAGAGATTCCAGGTAGTGTAATTTGGAGGCTGTTATTCAACCCCAACCGGATACAGCCACTTTGAAGGGCTGTGTGTGATCTCAGAGATGCAAAGAAACTTGTGTGTGAAATGAGATAGGCTGTGCCCATGTAGAAGCTACAATTCTGCATGCCAACCAGCTAACAGAATGAGTAGGAGACAAAGAGAACGTGTTTCTTTATTGACTTCGTGGGATGGGAATGGGCAATGTATCAAGCTATGTGCTGAACAGAGACTCAAAGCCTAGGCTGGGTTGGGCATCTGTGGAACCACTTGGGACCAGCTGAACCTGTGGCCATGGTAAAGCTGGCTAGACTGATTCCAGGGAGCTGCAGTGTGATGGGAGCCGTGGCTCCAGGAAGCAAGGAATATGTTTATCATATGGCTTGAGAGCTGCAGCTGGCAGCAGTGTGGTTGCTGAGAATGTGGGAGAATGGGGACAATGAAAAGACAGAGAGCTCTGCCAAGGTGGTTGAGTGTCTGAAGTTACGCTCATGGGGCTCCCAAGCTCAGAAAATGCAGACCATGTCAACATACTCACTCTTGCTGGCCGAGGCCTGGGAAGCATGAGGGCTGTTTGCAGACAGGGTAGCTAAATAATTTATTGTTCAAACTGGGAATATTTTGAAAGTAATAGGTATTGCTATTTCTAATTATACTTTTTGGTAGTTTAAGTCACAATTAGATGGTCCCAAGCAGGTAATTGCAAATTAGGAATCAAATAAAAACTACTGAAAGCAAATGAACTTGCCCACTGGGTGCTGAAGGCTGGTTTCCTTGGCAGTGGTGGAGATGAGCTTATGAGGACAGGATGCTTACTAGGGTGCACTTCTAGGATTTACACCTAGGAAGAAAAGGGGAGAGGTGAAGTGGGGCAAAGGAACAGGCCAAACCACTCTTGGTCTCATTGAAAGCTGCTCCCATAGGGAGCTCTGGGATCAGGGTGACCTTTGAGGGTTGTGCCAAGTTGGGTGTGGGGGATGATCCTCTGTCCTCCACATCAGATAGTCACTGGATGTGGCTGGCAGCTGGCTGCACTCCCAGCAGTCCTTGAGGGCATCACAGTGGTACAGCCCAGAACCTGCAGCCCATGGGGAAAGGGGGCTGAAATAAAGGACATTTATTAACATCTAGAGAGGTGGTCATGAGCCAAGTTGTGCTGGAGAAGGGTTAAATGTTTTGAAGGAGAACTGACCATCAGCGAAATTTGTCCAGTAAATGCATCCATGCCAAGCACACTATCAAAGAAGAGAATTAAATTCCTCAGACAAGCAGAATGGTACCAGAGTTCTTGGTACTGCATTTAAAATGATTTCTTTAAGATAAAATTTTGCCCTGCTCTGTTTGGAGATGTTTTTATTTAAGACGTCTGCCCATGAGCTTGACACGTGGCCAACACAGTTTGAAGCACTGTGGAGATACTAGCCCATTTAAGTCCCATGGCAAACCCATGCCATCAGGCTTCTGGACAAGGCCACAGGTGCCACCGCCAAGGTTACATTATCCAGTGTTTGAACTCGAACGTCGTGTTTCCAGATACTCTGCTTTCAATGGTAATGTTGCACTGGCTCTAGTCTACCATTTGAGATAGTCTTACTGTATTGTTGTAATGGACTTTAACAAGGATTTATTAAGCTCCTGTCATCTGCCCAGGCCCAATCTTTGAAGGAAATAAACATCTGTTTTCTGGGAATGATGTAAGGAAGTAAAACGATAATAAGATAGCAATATCTAACATACACTGTGCTTTCGCCATTTGCTGGGCTCTGTCCTAACACCTTTCTGTGTATCACATTCTCTATGCAGAAGATTGTGCCTGTCCAGGAGGAGGTTCTACTCTAGTAGAGAAACTAGACAGGGAAGTTAGCTCACCATACAGGAGACCCGTGTAAGTAAGGGCCCTGGTGCAGCACAGGTAGTCACTGCATGGAGAGGTGAGGGAAAGACAGGCTGAAATAATACAGGGTACCCTACCTCTTCACCTTAAAAATAATCTATCAGCAATGAAAGGAAAACTATAGAAAAAGTTCATCTTTTACCTATGATTGTTTCAGTACTTTGGCAAGAAAACTTCTGGAAGTGATGCTGTGGTGCAGTAGGTTAAGCTTCTGTTTGTAGTGTGACTTGCAGCACCATTATCCCATTAGTGGTGTGCAGGGCTCTTACCACCCTTGAGGAAAACCCAGATGAAGGCCCAGGCTCCTGGCTTCATCCTAACTCAACCCTAGCTGCTGTGACCATTTGGGGAGTGAACCAGCAAATGGAAGATCTCTCTCTCACTCATGTTCTCTCTCAAATAAATCTTTGAACAAAACAGATAAAAACAAAACTACTAACAAAACTGTAGCAAATCCTTTTCAATCCTTTTTGCCCATGCTCTGCTAGTACCGAGTCCAGTATGGGACTGAGAATATTGGCGTCTGGGGAGCACAATGGGTGTCTTGTAAGGGACCAGTTAAGCTGGGCAGGTGAACTGGGGTTATATTTTAAGGCTTTGACTTCCTGGTGGGTTTGTACTGTGTCCCAGAAGCCTGGTACCCTATAACAAGAGACTGCCATATTGTCCCTGGTCTTGTCTGCCCTTCTCTAAATCTGAATGCCCAGACAGCAAAGATGTTCAAAGCCCTCTTGGGCGTAAGTTCTAAGTGGTAGGGACTTGGACCCCTGGCTACCATGTTGACAGCTTTTCCTGTGCTGCAGCGCTAACTGTGGTCACTGCCAATAGCTTTCTTGTGAGCTGGCTGCCTTCCGTATGACCTCACCTACCAGCTAGAACTTCCCGACAGCTGCATGGGGTTGGGGTGACCCTAAGGGGTTCAGGCCTCCCTCTTCTCCACTGCCCCCACACCTTTCCTTTGCTCTTGCAGTGAGCATCCCATGGGGTGAAAGTGCTCCAGCCTTCTTGCAGTCGTCTTCCCCTCCATCCTCAGCTAGACTGCTAGAGCATCTTACCCCACCAAGTATGTCACCCATCAATGCAGTCTTGCAGCTACTCCAGCCTCCTGATGCTTTGCTCTGCAGGGACAATGGCAGAGGCGGGTGCATGAGGGTCAGCATCACTGTGCAGTCATGGCAGACAAAGACCAGGGCTGGACTGTAGCCTCAGGATAAAGGGCATAACCAGATTCTTTATTGCTTTCAGTTTTGTTCTTTAGTATTGTTTATTATTTATTTGTTTATATATTTGTTTATTTATTTATTAAAATGCACAGTGACAAGAGAGTGAACGAGTGTGTGTGTCTGTGTGTCTGTGTGAGAGAGAGAGAGAGAACCTTCCAGATCTTTCATCTGCTGGTTAACTCTCCAGATGCCTACAATAGCTGAAGCTTGGACTCAGGGCTGGGCCAGCAGCCAGGAGCTCCATCCAGATCTCCCGTGTGAGTGGCAGGAACCCAAGCATTTGGGATACTTTCTGCTAGACACATTAGCAAGAAACTAGATCAGAAGCCAAGATGGGACTACATCTCAGGCCCTATGACGTGGGATACTAATGTCTCAAAGCAGTGGCTTAACCTGCTGTAGACCCAGGTTCTCAAAGACCCAAGGTAGCAAGGCTGTGGCATCAACTGCCATTTCTGAGATGTAATGGAGCCCTAATCATAGCTGGGAGAAGGTGCACTGAAGAGTTTCTCTCTCTGTTCTGGTAGATTCATTAACTGTCATTTATTGTTTATTCTGTTAAGAATTTCCTGATTAGTGATAAAGAACATTTTAAACATTGCTCTTCCACCTGCATGTCTTACATTCTGGTCAAAGCCTCTGGCTCAGTCTTTGCTAGAGTGAAACCCTCCAACCTGGCTGAATTCAGGATGGGAAAGTTTGCAGGACTCTGGGCAGGTGCAGGTAAGAGGATCATGAGGCTGGAGAGGACCTGGAGTGTAGCAGCACTGGCTCCTGACACCTGCAGGCTTGGCCCTATATACATTTGTCCAGGCTACAGCTTTTCCTCCCTGGCTTTTGTTCACGCTTTCTGACTCCACACTGTGTTTGCCTTTCCTTTGAGCTCTTTCAGGCCACAGAGCCCTGTTGTACATTCTCACACCAGTCAGATTGTTTACGCTTAGCCAAATATTGGGTGTTATTCTCTCACTGCTCAGCTGTGGTATTGAGTAATGCCCCAAAACTAGTTAGGGGAGTTGCTGTAGAAACCCCCCAAACTAGTCCTCTCTCAGGATGCACAGCAAGCCAATCTCAGAGGACTTTATTGCTAAGTACAGAGCAAGGAGCTGGATGGTCATTGCTCAGTTCTTGCACCCCCTGAGAGGTCAGGGGTGCAGGTGCTTACACCCTGCGACCGGGGCTGAGAGGTGCATGTTCAGCTTGTGGCCATGGTCCTGGGTGGTCTGTAGTGCTTGTGGTCCTCCTTTAATTGCCTGGTGAGACCATCCCCTTTAGGATTTGTAATGGTGCTACAGTGGTCTTCTGTCAGCTTTCCATGTAAGTGGTAGCTACCCTTTGCTCTGGACCTGAGTTCCTGGAAAAGAAATACCTTGAGAGAAGACCCAACACCAAAATGCTTGCTGTTGGAGAACCCAATGACCTCATAACTCTGGGGATTAGAACCTTACAGGACTCGTTGTTAGGAACCTTAGACGACCAGTGACATCACGTACACTGCAAGACCAAGTGGCTTCTGCACAGCATGAATTCAGTTCTCATGGTTCTAGAGGCTGGGCAGGCCAAGTTCAAGGCTCTCTGTCTAATCACAGAGACAACACCTCCTCTACATGTCTCCACAGAGCAGAAGGGGCAAGGGAATGTTCCATGAGGTGCTAATCCCTCTCATGAAGGCTCCACCCCATGACCTAACAACTGCCCCCTTTGCAAGTGCCCCACCATTCTGAGGATTCCTTCCTTCCTTTGTTTTTAAACATTTATTTGTCCATTTGAAAATCAGAGTTACAAAAAGAGAAGGAGAGACAAGCAGGCAGAGAGAAAAATCTTTCATGTGCTAGTTTACTGCCCAGATAACTGTAATGATTGGGTTATGGTTCAGGTCAAACCTAGAGCCAGACGCTTCTTCCAGGTCTTCCACATGGGTGTAGGACCCTAAGCATTTGGGCCATCCTCTGTTGCTTTTCCAGTTGGATTAGCAGCAAGCTGGATCAGAAGTGGAGCAGCTGGGACTTGAACTGGTGGCCATATGGGGCACTGGCATTACAGGCAGTGGCTTTGGCAGCTAGTCCCCAACAGCAGCCCTGAGGAGACTGCCAACAAGTGGATCAATGGAACACAAGTGCCCAGGTTGTAACAGGCAGTAGATTAAGAGCCTGTGCTGATGCTCCCAGGTTCCAGCCTCACTGGAAATGGAGTATGTGAGGACTCTCAGTGTATCTTTTGAAAATGAGTGTGTATATAACGCATGGACATGCACACCGGGAGCCTTGCTTCCCAGGAAGAAAATGTCCTTAAGGCATTGTTCCTGGTGAACTCCCTCTTGGTTGACAGGAAAGGCAAAGCCATTTGGGAACTCAGGTTTCCCAGCCTTGCACAGTGTGGTCCACGGACAGCAGCAGCCTCCCTCCAAAGCTTGTTGATAATGTGGTGTTTCAACCCTTGCCCCAGACCTGCTGAAACAGAGTCTGAATTGTAGAGACTGTATATGCTGCTCTGTGGCATGCAGAGAAGTTCAACCTATGGGTTAAAGTGTAGAATGCCAAACATATCCCTGCTGTGGAAGATGGTGCCCACAGCATTCTCCTATGGGAAACCAGATCAGTGTAGGGAGCGCTTGAAGACTGAAGCTCATGCATGGCTACGGAGCTGGTGATGGGCTGCAGTGAAAACCTGCTGTGGGCAGAGTCCCAAGAAAGCAATCCTAAGACGCCTGGACTGCAAAGCAGCAACCACAGCACAGAACTTTGGCCCTCAAGCCGTGCCTGTCCCTCCTGGTACAAACCCACCTGAAACCGCATCTTCTGCAGCAGTGCCCCTGGGGTGACACCAGTCACAGGCACAGCCCTGGCTCTCAGCAGTAACGAGTCTTCCAGGCAGAGCAAGTGAGTCTTTGGGGAAGGCAGTCTGGGGCCCCAGCTGTGTCATAACATTTTTCTTTGGGAATGAGGCATCACCAAATTTGTTGAAAGCTCATTTGGCATTGCTGAAACACAAGCATTCAGGCCTTGCTGGGTCCTGGAGGAGGTTGGGGCCAATCCACGACTGGGCAGCCAGGAAACACAGCTGTGCTGTGCTGTGGCAGGCCCCGGCTCCTGTGCACTGGGGCCTTGCAAATGGAGCTGTGACAGGGCTTTCTGCGGAGCCCTGAGAGCATGTCGAGATCCAGCCATTTGCTGGCCAGAGGACCTTGTGGGAGCCTTGATTTTCAACCCTTTGTAAAGCAATATTGTGTTTCCTGCTGAATTTGGATGAAGTTCAATTTATCATTATTTCGTTTTCTTTCATGGATTGCATTGTTGGTTTTGTATTCAAGAAAGCCTACTTCGGGTGTCTTAGTCTATTTGAGGCTGTTCTAACAGAATATATGAGACTGAAGAGTTTTGTAAAGAACAGACAATTTCTCAAGGCAAGTGTGTGCAGACGGACACATCTACGCTTTCGTGGTTGGTAGATCATTCTTTTAAAAAATAAGGTGTTAATAAAACCTCAGGTTTTCTGTGACTTTGCCAATTTTTCTGTCCTTTGTATTTTTTTTAAAGATCTATATATTTTTATTGAAAAAGTCAGATCTACAGAGAGAAGGTGAGGCAGAGAGAAAAATCTACCATCCATTGGTTCACTCCCCAAATGGCTGCAATGGCCAGAGCTGAGCTGATCCAAAGCCAGGATCCAGGAGCTTCTTCCAGATCTCCCACGTGGGTACAGGGTTGCAAGGCTTTGGGCTGTCCTCTTCTGCTTTCCTAGGCCACAAGCAGGGAGCTGGATGGAAAGTGGGGCAGTAGGGATTTGAACCAGTACCTGTATGGGATCCTGGCATATGCAAGGCACGGACTTTAACCACTAGGCTACCATACTGGGCCCTCCTTTGTGCTATTAACTGCTAAGAACAAGTTTTAAAAGATTTTATTCCATCTATAAAACTTGCCATTTTTTCTCAAGCCAGAAGCTTCTTCCAGGTCTCCCACCTGGGTGCAGGGTCCCAAGGCTTTGGGCCATCTTCCAGTGCTTTCCCAGGTTATAAAAAGAGAACTGGTTGGAAATTAGAGCAGCAAGGACCATATGGGATGCTGGCAACTGCAGGTGGAGGATTACCCTGTTGAGTCACTGTGCCAGCCCCATCTCTTGACTTTCACAATATCGTTTGTTAGCATACTTCTTTACCTAAAACATAGAAACTTGAAAGCAATACAAATTTATTTAACAGTTCATAGTCGTTTGAATCATTGTTCTCTTGCATGTAATGGGTCATTTTCCTCTGCATGCATGCAAGATTTTCCCTCTATCTCTGATTTTCAGCAGTATGATTATGCTTTAGATAAGGTTTTATTCATACTGTAGTTTAAATTGACCTCCCCAAAGCCATTGTTTTAGGGACTCGATTCCCAGCATTTTAAGTTAACAGTTGATGGCTTAAGAGTAGACCTAGTGCAGTTGTTATGTCCAAAGGTCGGGAATTTGGGAAGTAATTAGTTTGGCTCAAGTTGCTGGATTGTAGCCCTGTGACTAAATCAGGTTAACTTTACAGAGAGAGACACAAGGATGTGGGGAAAGGGCAGAGTGTTCTGTGTCCCTCTGCCTTCCAGATCACCATGTAACCTTTGCCCGTGTTCCACTGCCCCTGGCCTTCAGCAGACACCAGCCCAATGGGCCTCCCAGGCTTGGACTGTGACTCTCCCAAACCATGGGCCACTGTAAACCTTCTTCCTTCCTAAGTAGTTGCTGTTGGGTATTTTAGTGACAGTAACAAAAGCTGACTGATGCAATTCATGTTCATAATTATCCTGTTTGAGATTCATTGTGCTGTGGGCTCTATAATTTATGCTTTGCAACAAATTTGGGGATTTTTTACAGCCAGTATTCTTCACAAATGTATTTTCTACCTTATTATTTCTGTCCTTTCCACCCGAGACTGTAACTACTACATATTGAATATTTGCTTGTTGTCCCACATATCCCTTAAGCCTATTCATTTGTTTATCTTTTTGTCTACCTTGTCTTCAGATCGTATGATTTTATTGTTCATAATTCACTTCCTCAGTCCTGTGAATTGTGAATTGTTCCAATTCACTTCCTCAGTCCTGTATCATGACAGTGAGCTTGCATTCTGCCAGGCCTGCTCTCCATTTAAACTTGAGTACAATGAGATGGTTTATTAATATTAACCATGTGATACCATGATTTAAAATATAACACAATTCTATCTTTAGTTTAACTGCTCTTAAGAAAAGGCTGAGCTTTTTGGTTGCATACATAACTTGACTGGGGCCTACGCGTCTAATTAGGAAGTTGACACTCAGCAGAGAGTTTACCATGTAGTGTGCCCAGATGTGAAGAAACTGTCATGGCAGCAGATATGCCCACTGTGGCCACAACCCCAGGGAGTCAGGAAAAGCCTGCAGAGACTCAGTATTTTATGGGTGATTTAGTCAGCAGGAAGAGCTCTGCTTTGCCAACAAGTAAGAGGAACATTGTAGGTTGAGGGATCATGGTTTGGGAGGAGGAGAAAAAAGGAACTGGAGGGCAGTGTTCTTCGGTGGGGCAGGGATAGCACAGGAACCCATAGAGGGGCTTGTGTGCTACTGTCCTAAACAGCAAGCTGAGGGCTTTAGTGTTCCTATTGCAGGTGAGGGGAGCGGACCAGGGGTAGTGCTCCTTTATCCTGTGAAGAAGCAAGTGTCTTGCTTTCCAGGTGCCTGTAGAAGGGCTGAAAACCGAACTCAATAAGAGAGGTAGAAGTTCTAAGTCCCACTACCGTCTCACACTCCCAGTATCTTTCTTGGATCACATCTGCTGGCTGTTTGCCCAATTTCCACAATCACACTGAGTCATCTTTATAGGACACAAGCTAGAATATGGTCACCTGTTGCTTTACTTTGTTCAGTGGCTTTCCATAGCACTCACAAAGCTCTGAGTCCACATACCTTGCTATGACCCAGGTCTGGCCTCATCCCTCACATGTCACACTCCATCACAGTGGCCTCTCATAGTCCCTGTCTGGCATCTGCCTTGGTGCTGTTGTCCTTTGCTGCCAGCTCTTCATGTGCCTGACTGGATCTAGCTTAATTCTCACATGGACCTTCCCTGCCTCCAATAGCTCTCCTTTGTTAAGCCTATAAAAAATGTCCAGTGTGTCCCATTTAGGGCACTAACTGTGTAGTTAATTTGTTTTCCTGATTTGTATCTACATCCCTGGTGGGCAGCCACGGTGACAAAGACCTTGTATGTCTTATTCTTTATATTTTTCTTAAGATTTATTAAAGGGAAAGAGAGAGATCATCTACCAAGTGGTTCACTCCCCAAATGACCACGATAGCCTGGACTGGGACAGGCTGAATTTAAGAGACAGAAGTTTATTCAGGGTCTTCCATGTAAGTGGCAGGGGCCCAAAAACTTAGTCCACCTTCTGCTGATTTTCCCAAACCCTCAGCCAAGAACTGGATCAGAAGTAGAGCAGCTGGGATACAAACTGGTGTCCATATAGGATGCTAGTATTGTGGGCATTAGCTTTACCTGCCCTGCCTTGACCCTGGCCCCTTGTCTTGTTCTTTATTAACTCCCCAGTTTTGACTAGAGTGCTTACCGGGTAAGAGGTCCTCAACAAATACATAGATATAACTAAAGTTAAAGGTTTTCTTTTCATCCCCTGCATCACAAAGTAGGGAGATGAATGGGGATGAACTTGGGAAGTAGGGGAGAAGTCCTATTTGAAGGGGCTGTGCTGTTATTATGAGTCTGCCTGAAAGGAAGGTCCCTGCTGATCTGGCTATGAGCACTGCCGCTCCTTAGGGAGACGAAGCAGCTTTGCGTGTGAGACTATACGGAACATGCAGCTCTGGGTAGACATACAACAGGGCTGTACACTCTCCAAGAAGTCCACACTGAATATTGGTTCAGTCAACCTTCCCCCCTGCCTGCTTCTCAGTCACAAGATCATTTGGAAGAGTCTGGCTACCTCCATCGGCTTTTCCAACCAATTCCTGAGAAAGCGTGGGAATTTGTCCCTTACTCAAGACACCAAGAACAACAGAAGCCAGTCTTGAAGAGTCCATCATGTCGCTTGATTTTAAAACTATTTTCTGTTCCTAAAGCCAGAGACGTTTGAGACTCTTCTTTCCCAAAACCAAAGCTGGGGAACACCGTATTACCAGAAAATGTGAAGTGACCTAGGGCTGGAGGTAGGGAAAGTACATTCATGGATTCCAAACATGGCTTGGGGCCAACATGGGCAAGGCCCTTGGTATTGGACATGCTTTTACTGAGTGGCAGGGGCAGTCAAGTCAGCCAGTCAAGCCCTTCCTCCCCAGCCCTATACCCCTTTGATAGCCAGGGTGGCAGAAGAAGAAATCTCCAGGGCTGGGTCAGAGAGCAGTGGTATCATCATTGCACTCTCCACCTGCTGAGAGGATGTTTGTAGAGTACTCCTTGTTTTCCTGCTGGGACACCTGCGATTATAGAATGGAGGTCCAGTCCACTCTCTGGGTCTTTCCGCATGGGTAGGACTCCATTTCAATGCCTGTTCTCTTTGAATACTAAAATGGGACCCCACACCCCTGCTCTGTCTCTCTCTCTGGTTTCCTTCGGCCTGCCTTCTTCCTTTCCTGCTGAGGATTATCTGGAATCTGTTGGGAAAGGTTTTTTTGCTAGGCAGTACAGGCAGTTTCTCTCTTTCCCAATGTGTTTTCCCTGCTGCAGGCTTTCTGGGTCTGTAGCAGGAAGGAAAGGAGGAAGGGAAGGCATGTGTCAAGAGGGGCTGGGTCACAGGTGCCCCAGCAGGGGCATAGCTAAGTTTTGCAAGCCGCCTGGATGCCATGATGGCCAAGGGCTCTGTTCCTCCTGGTACGTGTTGGAGCAGTTCAGATAGTACTGGGCACCCACTGGGGAGCACTGACCATGCTTCTGCGAGGCCTGCACATCCCTCTGGACCAGGACACTCACCTCCAGTCCCACCCAGGGAAGCAAGGGTTGGGGCAAAATCATCTCTGTGTCACTGTCACTCAGATCTATTCCCAGGGAGATGTTTAAGTGACAAGAGCCACCTTAATGTCCATCTGCCTCCTGCTCCTCTGTCAAACACTGCCTTCCTGAGATGGTGGAGGTCTATTTTTTCTCTGTAGGACATTTTCTTTAAAAAAAAACAATTTTTTTTAAAAATAGAAAAGTCTTCCTTTTGCAGATTCCTTTTGAGTGTGCCGCATGAGCTGTCTGTAAGAAACCATGGGGCGGTAACTCAGACAGGGAGGGAAAATGCACTTTAAGTTGACAAATCAGTCCAAACCACGAAGGTTATAACTTTTCCCCCATGCCCCTTTCCAGCAGAATGGTAAAACAGACTCGTTATTGGCAGCCCATTAGTGCTAAGGAGAGGCTGCCTTCAGCATGACAGCAGCCCTTCTACTTGACCCAAAATCTAGCATTTCTATGCTGCCCACTGGCCCCAGCTATGGAGAAGAGGGACCTGGGGGAGAGGGGAAACCGGCATGAATAAGATACAGATTGGAGACTTTTTGATGTGTTTAGCACATTTTTGTGACTTCCTTTAATACCCTAGTCCTTACATTCTTCCATTGGGAGAACAAAAGACAAGCCTGTGTTGGGGTTAGGGAGGGAGACCGTAAGGGAGACCCATTCAATGAAAAAAAGTTCTGTGCAACTCATTAACATTTTTAATTCAGATGCTCCAAAGCGAGGAGGCAAAAAAACGGGCAAGAGGAGAGGGTCTACCCCAACCCAGGAGCCTCAGTCAGAAGAGGTGCCTTCATTAGTTCGATTGTTTTTTAATCTGTAATTGAACTTAAATAAAGAGGACCCATAGGCAGCTGTTTCTAATATGGAGCCCCCGCCGCACATGAAAGACGCATTGATTCCGGCAGCAGCTCCCTACCCTTGGGTGTTATCAGCTGAACATGTTTTGAACCCACCTAATGCATTTGAGGTAGCTTGGGTTTATTTTTCTTTCACTAAAATAAATGGTTTTGTAATTAAATTTCTGCACTGCCCATGCTTAATGGTTACATTGACAAGTGCTAATGTATGGCAAGAGAATGAGTTTGAAACGAAACATGCTGCGTTCGGATCTGCAAGCAATTTCGCGGTGCGGCAAGCAAACCCCTCGTGCCAGCGAAACGTTTCCATCAATCTGCTTGTGACGCCCCTGCCCACGCCAGCAGCCGGCCCAGGACACTTCCTTGCTCCCCCCAGGCCCAGCCCTGCCTGCTCTTTTCCTAACATGCACCCGCATGCACACACACACATGCACACACAAGTATCATGAAGTAAGCCGTTGTTTGAAAGCGGCCTGCGGTCTCTGGCAGGCAGGCCTGTGGAAATTCGCTGACTTTACCCCGTGAAATGTTGCAGCTGTCCCTTGCTTCCGAGGGGAATCGCTGCCTCCATCTTTCACTCCTTGGCAGCCAGTCAATGGGAAAAATTTTGTCCCTCTGTTTTCCTTTTTATTTTTCCTTTACTACCCCCACCCCAGCTAAATTTATTTTTGAATAAATCTTCTCATAGAAAATACAGCCTCGTTATTACATAGCCAGACTTGGGCTGCACACAACACTGAAAGCCACGGCAAGGGAGGTGGCCTTCCAGCCCTGTGTCCAACAGGGCCCATGAATGAAAACTTGAACTGGCTAATGAGTGGCCTCGGCCTTTGCTGGCTCCACTTCTGGCAGGAGCTGCCTGGGATGGGGGCCCTGCAGCTCCCACTCACAGGTACCAGCAGTAGACACAAGGTCTTTGACTCTGCCCCTTCCCCAAATGCTTGTGTTTTAGCTGACCACCAGCAGGACGGCTTCCCAGTCTGTCCACAGCTGTGGAACCTGCTAGGTCCCCTACCATAGGTTGAGAGAGAGGATCCAAGGCCCATGAGCTGTCTGGGGCCAAGACAGAGTGGCTGCCCACAAGGTATGCCACTCAGCATTTTCTCCCCTGGGGTCTGGGGACAGAAGCCACAGGCCAACTGCATGAATGCTGACTCACAAGCTGTCCTGCCAGGCAGGGCTGTGTCCTGGGACAGAGTCTAGTGAAGGGTTTCTGTGTGGTGCCGGTTTCTTTGGGGCAGTGGAAAGACAAGGGAAAGGACCCACTTTTGAGTCATAATAGGACACAAATCCCTTCACTTCTGCAAAAGCCCTCAGAAAGGAGACCCAGATGTTGGCATGTGTAAATGATGGGCAAGGCAGTGCCCAGCCTCAGAAGGAGAGAGGGTGAAAACACAGACCGCTTGACCTCTGAGCGGTAGGCAGGGGTGGGTGCAAAGACTACAAGGAAAGCATCGCAGCCACTGGGCACTTACTGAGCGACCCCCTGAAGATGTAGAATGTTGTCTGGTTAAATGACAGCTTAAATGGGGCTGGTGTCATGTAGTGAGTTGGGCTGCAGCTTACACATCATAGTGCCAGCTCTGTTCCTGGAAGATGGCCCAAGTGCTCAGGACTCTGCCACCTATGCAGGAGACCCAAATAGAGTTCTGGATTCTTGGCTTTGTTGTGGCCATTTGAGGGAGTGAACCAGTGGATGGGCGATTTCTCTCTCTTAACTTTACCTTTCAATAAGTAATACAAGTCTTTAAAGAAAATCCTTATTTAAAAAATGTTAGCCAGTGGATTTATGGAAGAAGTAGAGACCTACTGTTCTCTGGTATAAAGGGGCCTGAGAGGCCCATGCCCCAGGGAGCAGAATGGAAAGGCAGTGAGGACAAGAAGTTACTGATCACTCTTGTGCATTGGCTGAGCTTGGGGCAGGATCCAGATGCCACTACAACAGGCACATGCGGAAGCTGTCCACTCAAGTTCTGGTGGATATTATACCATCCCTGCCGCATGCGTGGCAGGAGTGTGGTTCGTTCATTCATTCAGCAGCTCTCGAGTTCTCCCCATGTGCTAGCCGTGCTGCAGGCTCTTTAGCAGGCAGAGACACACATGGAACAGTGTGGACCGCAGGGGAGGACAAAGCAAGCTGTTCCAGCAGAAACAGGACAAAACTTCGTGGGAGCCTCGGAAGCTGAGTGGTATTTCAAAGGAGGAGATAAGGAGCCAGCATAACGGTGGCGCTGGTGTGAGGTTAAAGCTGTATCTGAAGCATGTGGAATAGACCCAAGTGAATGCAGTCAGGCCAGGTACCTGTGCCGTGTAGCATGTGCGCTGACATGGGGGAGAGGATGGGACATGTAGTTGAAGAGTCACTTGGGGCTATACTGACAGCACTGAAGAGCAAGCTACCCAGGCCATGTTTTCATTTTGCACAGCAGATTGTACCCATTAGAGGTGTTAGAGCTTTGAGGATGGGAGTGAGTGGGTGGAGGACGAGGTGGTGATCTCCCTGTGTTTTATAAACAGATCCTGTACACCATAAGAAAGGGCAGGCTGAAGAAGGGGAGCACTGAAGGCTGCAGAGCAGAAGGGGCTTCCACAGCTCAGTTCTGACAGGAAGGACCCAGCAAGGCAAGGCAGTAATTCTGGAGGAAGGGGTGGATATTGGGAACCATGAGGAGGTTGGGGTAATTGGTTAGGTTGGTGAGCAAGTAAAGGTTGGTCAGGTGCTTGCCCATGATCATATCTGTGAGGGCAGCGTGCAGGAAGGGGGAATTGGGTAGGGTTCAAGAAGTTGAGGCTGCTAAGAAGAGACACTGGACATGGCCTTAAAATTTCACAGTGATGGGCCTGGCGCGATAGCATAGTGGTTAAAGTCCTCACCTTGCATGCGCTGGGATCCCATATGGGTGCCGGTTCTAATCCCGGTGGCCCCACTTCCCACCCAGCTCCCTGCATGTGGCTGGGAAAGCAGTGGAGGACAGCCCAAAGCCTTGGGACCCTGCACCTGCATGGGATACCTGGAAGAGCTCCTGGCTCCTGGCTTCAAATTGGCTCAGCTCCAGCCATTGCAGCCTCTTGGGGAGTGAACCATCAGATGGAAGATCTTCCTCTCTGTCTCTCCCCCTCACTGTATATCTGCCTTTCCAATAAAAATGAATAAATCTTTTTAAAAATTTTTCACAGTGATGACTGTAAGGGAAACTTTCTTGGTTGGAGTAATCAGAAAGTAGGGAGAGATGAAAAAGGCCCCAGAGGATGCCAAGATCTTGGCCAAAGCCAAAAGGGTGTAGGGACTGGCCTTGGAAGACAGCAGACAGTGGGTGATGGCACAGCTGGGGAGAGTGCTGGCAACCTCCAGGGTGAGGAAGCAGTGAGACCGTGAGCTGAGAGTGAGGGGTGGAAGAAGTGACCGGAGCAGTGCATGGCTGGGACGTTGGAGGCAGGTGGGAGCAGGGACAGAAAGTGGGGCAGAAATGAACAATGGGGCCTTAGGCAGTGCCGTTGCTCTGCAGCAGCCCATCTGCGTGGCCAAGACGTTTGCTCAGCCTTTCTTGGCAGTCTGGAAGCAGGAAAAAGTATGAAATGTAATAATGGGATCGCTCATGGATGGCACCGCAGCTGCACGGGGGAATCCAGAAGCAAAGAAACTTACCAGACAGCCAGGGTGACTTGTACAGCCAGCAGGTTTTCTGTTGAGACATGGGCACTTCATCTTCAAGACCTGGACTGTGTTGTCTCGGGCTGAAATTTGGAGTTCAAATTTTACAAAAGAAACACATCCCTTTGCCCACTAGAATTATAAACAAGGAGTCAAAGAACTGACCCCTTGTGACTTCTTCTCCACCTCCCTGTGGTATGACCCAAGTGAGTGACTTAACCTTTTTACATTGTTGCCTTGAGGACACAGTCTGCTGACTTACTAGCTCCCTGGAAAGAAGGTGATAAGTAAAAGCCAACCTGCTTAAGAGGGTGGATTCTCTGAAACTGTAGTTCTCACTGTCTCATTAAAGCAGTAAAACAAAACCAGTGTAGCTGAAACCTCCTTGGTCTTTGACTTGTTCCGGATGTGGAATGGGGTTGTCAAAGCTGCACAAATAGTAAGGTGGGTATTTGGCACAGCAGTTGTCACCAACCAAGGTGCCTGCATCCCAATGGGAGTTCTTGGTGGGGAGTCCCAGTGTACTTCCAGTCACAGCATCCTGTTCACACACACTCGCCAGCAGCAGATGATGGCTTGCGTACTGTACTTGGGTCCCTGCTATGCGTATGGGAGACCTGGATTCAGTTCTGGGTTCCTGGCTTTAGCCAGGCCCAGCTCTGGCTGGGCAAGCATTTGGAAAATAAACTAGTAGATGGAAGATACCACTCCTTCTCTCCTTTCAAATAATTTTTTAAATAAGTAAATATCTTGAAAAAAATGTACAAAGAGATTGAACAAATTCTACTTCATTTTGGAAATGCAGTGTGGTCAGAGTTGTGGTTAGGTCTGCATTCTCCATGAGGGTAGAGAACCTTGGCATCAGCTGACATAGCCATGAAGGCTTGTCGCACTGTCAGAGGAAGCATCTTAGCTCGTGCCAGAACAGAGTAGGTCACACCATGGGTGCCATCAGTCCAGCCTTACGGGAATTCCAAGGGATCTGTTCTTCCCTCTCCAGCTGTCTAAGTCTCTCCCCAGAGCAAGAAGGAGACATCTGAAGCCATTCTTGACCTCTTGCTAACCTGGTGCTCTTGCATGGGACTGTCAGCCAGTTAGAGGGAGAGAAAGAAGGTCAAAAGCCCTCCCTGGTGTCAGCAGCCCTGGGGTGTGTCCATCCCCAACTCCATGACTGTGACACACCCAGGCTCACTCTGGAGTGCCTCCTCCACAGCTTGGAAAGGGGATAGCCATCACAGTGGATCCAGTTGCTGCTGGGAGCACTTTGTATTCTGCACCAGGGCCACAGCCAGGAAGAGTACATTTCATAATTTTTGACTCCCCACTCCCTGAATCAAACATGTTGCCCCTCCTCTAAACTTGCTAAAGAGCCCCTTCTGCTTTTTACCTATCTTGAATGTTGTGGCCATAGAAAAGAAGGCAGAAGGAAGTGGTTGTGAGTGGGGCGTTGTGTTGAGTGTTGACCATTGCTAAGTTGCCTCACAGCACACCTGTTGTTTAGGTGACTTCATCCCTGTTTCATGGACGAGGAGCTAGACTCTGCTGTCCGCTTTAAAGCCTCTTTTCTGTCTGAGTCCTACTGCCTCATTTGTCTTGCCATTATGCGCTGTCCCCACCCCAATCCTAACTCTGTCTTTGCCATTAAAGAGTCATTGCTCCTGTTCTGATGTTCCATCACGCTGGTGGTTAGACAGCAGAACTTTGGCTGGAGACCAGCAAATCTTTCATCAAGTATAATTGGCACCTGTAACATGCTGGACATTGTTGGGGGGCAGATGGAAGAAGGGGCAAAGCCCACAGCAAGAACTCAGCCACCTGCCTTGGAATACCAGAAACAAGTTTCCACCTGCCTGGAGCCCTCATTGCAGCCATGCCCCACACCCCAGAGGCACAGGTGTCATTTCACGGTGCAGAACGAACATCCAGGGCACCTCAGAGGACACAGTGGGTTCTCAAGGCATCATTCATCATGCACGGAGGGTAGAAGGCTCTATTCAGGTCTCTAGCAGAGTGTGCTTTGCTTTGATTCTGGATGGAGGAAGATAGCTAATGTTAGAAAAGTGGGACCAGTGTGGTGAAGGAGCCATTAGCCTAGCATGTGGAGATAGCTCACGTTTTCTGTAGCATTTTATCTCCTGATTGAGCATCATAATTTATTCTCGCCTGGCCAGCAGTCTTTGTTGTTGAGACTTTCAGGAAGAAAGTTTCACTGAGAAAGGAAGCAGAAAGGGAGGGTGCCTCCCAAAAGGAGAAGGTGCCTGGCCTGGAGGGGGGAGGGCAGGACCTGAAGAATGCCCGCAGAGAGGGGCAGCCTGGGCTGGATGCTTTGGGGCCCCCGAGTACTGCTGAGGAGAATTTCCTAATAACCGTGGGTCCTGAGGGAGTTGTGTGAGCAAGGCCTGGCGCCAGCCAAGTTTTCACAGGGGCTCCTGTCCAGATGGAAACTGTGTGGGGAGCGAGCAGGGAGGGATGAGGAGAGATCATGGGGCTGCCGAAGGTGACGGATGGCTTTGGGACAGCAACCAGTCTCCTGGGGGATCAGGTCTTAAGGGAAAGAGACACAAAGATACTTGACTGAGGTGAGAAGGATTCCCAGTTCCTGAGACAAAGTTTCCCCATAGTTGTTTGGGTTTTGTCTGTGTTCCCCACCTCCAGACCTCAGCTCAGGTAATTTCTTCCTTTTTCTGCCTTTGCGCATGCTGTGGTGTTAGCACCACGTCCAGGAGGTTGCCCTGATGGTCCAACCCAAAGCCTCCCTGCTGGACCCCAGGAAGCCGGACCCTGCTGTGAATGGGAACAGTCTGAGATTCCCCAGCAGGAGTTTGTGTTTAGATTGATCTCTCATCTTTTTTGGGGACTTGGAGCTATGCAAAGATTCTGAGAGAATGGATTTCCTAAGACTGCATATATAAAAACTTCTTATGGCATGAAAGGCAAAATTGGCAAGAATGTGCAAATGAAGGGCGAGACATCCCAGGAATTTCTTGGCAGTGGGGTGGTGCTTTGAGCTAACCCCACTGAGAGCTTTGTTGCTTTCCTCTCCTGGGCTTCAGATGTGCTGATGTCAGGTGACATAGCTGGACTCCCTGGCCATGGGCAGTGCAAACCCTGCTAAGGAAGGGCCAATGGAAATAGCTTTACTAAACTGCAGTTAAAAACAACCACAGCAAATGCTGTTTATCTCATGCTTCCTACATATCAGGCACCACATTGGTTGCACTACACGTTTCATTTCAGCCAAACCTCACCACAAGCCAGTGAGGGATGTGTTGCTTCCTTGTTAGAGCTGATGAAACAGCCAGAGAGGTATAGTAACAAAAAGCGAGCAAAGAGGCTGGCACTGTGGTGACATTGGTTAAACTGCCATTTGCAATGCCAGCATCCCATATAAGCACTGGTTTGAGTCCTAGGTGTTCCACTTGTCTCTGCCTTTCTCACTCTGCCAAAGGAATGGAGGGAGGAAGAAAAAGAGGGAAAAAGGAAGAAGGGAAGAAAGAAAGCAGAGGGGAGGGAAGGGAAGAGACAGAAAAAGAAGGGAAGGGAGGGAGGGAAGGAGGGAAGACCTTTGTTTTTGAAAAGCTAGTAAGATTAAGTCTAGGATATGATTATAGATCTAGTGAATGGATTCTTAGCCACTACCCTGTACTGCTGTGGGTGTATTGAGACCAAGTAGAGACCTGTATGTGTCCATAACTCCCTCATAAGCCTTCCCTAAAGTTGTATCATCCTTGGGCTGGCTCCAAACTTTGACCTTCTGTGTTGCAGGTCCAGACCGCAGATCAAATCAAGTGCTCAGTTTGTCCTAGGAATTCCTTCCCATCCTAGGGCTCTGGAGCTGGTTGTGGGACCCTTACTCTTTGTGCTGACATGGAAGAACTCACAGGGCCCTGGCCTGAGTCTCACAGCAACACAGTCCTGATTTGGTTAGGTTCAAGTTTAGGAATCACCAAGTCAGATCTCAATGTCCATAAGCAAGATGAGGATCAGATAAGCAGGTGGTAAGGGCATGGTGGGCTGTTTATCTTGTTTACCCAGCAGGTTTCCACGAATTTTTCCACCCTGGTTGATGCTTTTACTGACATAGGCAGTAAAAGGCCCTGGCTAGTTTTTTCTAACTCAATGCCACCTGTAACATTCATCCAGTTAGATAGCATTTTACCATGCACCCAATCCAGGAAAGAGGGTGACCGGTTCCAGGCCCTGGGGTGTGTCTTCGACCTGTTCCCTTCTCCAGTCTTTGTTCCCATGGCATATCCCTGCATGGAAGACAGATTTCACATATCTGTTGGGATTTGCCCCCACCTCCCCAAAAGCTCTTTGAACTTTCATGTCTCAGGGACTTGCCAAACCTAGCCAACTGCTAACATTCTCCCTAGCATGGACTGTACCACTTCAACAGCCTGTATCCCCAGGGAGTCAGTTGGGCCTCACAACTGCTGCTCTAGGTACCAGGCTTCTGGTAGCTCCCACCTTTCAAGTTCTAGGAGAAAGTGTGTTCACCAACTCCTTCAGTATTTGGTGAGCATGTGTATAACCATATTTATGGTCCTAGGCACATCATGATTAACTTAACAGTGAATAAAACAGACAAAAAGCCATGTCGTTTAATTTGTAACTCACATAAGTGATTTTTTAAAACTTTATGTTTATTGAAAGAGAAGGAGAGACAAAGAGAAAGAGCTTCTATCTGCTGGTCCACTCCCCAAGTGGCTTCAGTGGTGAAATCTAAGCTGATCTGAAGCCAGGAACCATGAGATTCTTCCAGGTCTCCCACATCGGTGCAGGGTCCCAAGGCCTTGGGCCATCCTCTACTGCTTTCCCAGGCCACATGCAGGGAGCTGTATGGGAAATGGAGCAGTCAGGACATGGACCAGTGCCTATATGGGATCCTGGCACATACAAGGCGAGGAATTAGCCAGTAGGATATTTTGTTGGGCCGCACATAAGTGATGTTTAAAAAAAAAAAAAAGACATTGTTAGGAATTGAATGTTTCTTCTCCTAAGACATCTCTGTCTTACAAAGAAATCTGGAGAAGGATTTTTCAACCCAAAGGAATGAAGCACAAATGGTGGAATTCCAGGTCTCTGTGGGGGCAATATTTGGGGCTGTGGTCCTCTTGATTTTTTAGAATAGGGATAAAGCACTCTACTGCCCAGGGCCCCAACCTGGCCCAACACCTGCTCTGTATAAGCCACAAGCTAAGAATGACATTTACATTCTTCAAAGGCTAAAAAGAAGCAGTGGAAAAGTTTTTTGTGACATATGCACCTTTCCGTGTGTGTGATGTCCATTTGCTTACATGTTGCCTGTGACCATTCTTGTCCTCTGGTGGCACAGTTAAAAAAAACTGCTAGTAGAGACTACATGCAGCTGAAAAGCATGACATGCTTGCTGCCTGGCCCTCTTCAGAGAGCTCACTGAGCCAGAATACCCCAGTGCAGACGGCTCTTGTCCATGTAAATGGCCCTGTCCTAGTCTCGTTCTGTCCATGGAAAAGAACTGTGCAGACTGTGTGGGAGGCTGGGAACCTGTCCCTGACATCTGTTTTCTCTTCAGCACACCAAGACATGTTCTCCTGGGAAGCATCCCCGCAAATGCTAGATTTCTTCCCGGCAGAATCTTGTTATTTGCCAAGTTCAGAAGCAGATCTTCACCTTGGGAGGTTCAGGGCCCCTTGGTGGGGGAGCTCATCGTGCTTTCAGCTCTGGAAATTTATTTATGCCTTCAGGAAGAACACAGGGCTAACAGTCAGAGGAAACAGGTTCCAGTTTCCCTCTGCCGCTTAACGCATGGGCTGGTGTGGGGCAAATTATCAAACCTGTACAAGTATGCCTCAGTTTTCTCATGTTTGAGATGGGCTGCCTTGGCTATGTCAATCATGCAGTTGTGTCTATGAAGGTGTTTATCAACCTGACAGAGGCTACAACTATATCATCTCTTCTCTTCGAAGGGGACGAGCCACATCAATTCAACTCCTGTCCTGACTTCCTCTCTGACTGTGGAGACCCAGTTAGACCGTCAAGGTGGGAGACACTTGGAAGAATGTTCTCCTTGCCTTTGACCACCCTGAAGATTCTACCTGCCTTTTGAAGTCAAGTGGGGATTCTCAGTCCTGCTGTGGGAGTAGGGGGAGCACAGGATTCTCATAACTAGGTCTTCTCCCAGGATCGTGTCTCTTGGTTTGGAGGGTACCACAGTTGCCCTCTACCAAACACCCAAAGCTCCTTCAGGTGATGATGGACCCACCACACACAGCCTCCTCAGCCTGTCTGCTTCTTTCCCTGCCCCTCTGTTTCCATGTCACAGTACCAGGATCTTATGTCTGTCCCACAGTGGATCTCTGCCAATCCTGAGATCATCATCTGTCTTACTTTAGGACAAGAGGACATGTGCAGAATGGAAGTAGCTCTGGAAAATGCATCTTCCTTCCTCTCTGGATGATGAGCTCTTCAGGGGCCATAGACTGTTTCTGCTAAGGCATGCCAGGCACATGGTAGGGCTCCAATAAGCAATCTCTGAATGAATGAATGAATGAATGGTGTCTTAGAATATGGTGACAAGACCTCAGTCATTCTATGGATGCCTTTCATGAGTGGGCACGCATCCCTCTATGACAACCACAGCCTCCTACACACAGTTGGTACCTCCATATCTATAGAAGATGAAAGCAGTGAACATGAGCTTGAAAAGGCAATCTTATCAAGCCTCAAAGCCAAACCAGGACACACATACAGGATCTCAATTTATTAGTATCTTTCTACAGAAAAAAAATTTTGCAAGAAGGCTAACATCTTATACTTTTGTTCAAGGAGGCAGCAGCCATGAAATGATGAAAATTTGGAAGTTCAACACAGCCCTTGGAAAATCTAGAACTGTAGTTTCATTGGCTTGGTCTCCTGAACCAGGAAAAAAAATAATAATCTGACAATGACACACAAAGGCTGGCACTTGGAACTCCCATCCTCAGTGTTAAGGAGGGGCAGATGTTTTACTTAGGGATCACAGAACAGATGTCAAATCCCCAGTCATCCATGGCAGTGAGCTATCATGAGTCACCCTGAAGCCCATTTGGGCCAGCACTAAATTTCATGGGAAGCATGGATGTATGGTCAGAGGCCATGCTGACAGGTGGACTCAGAGGGGAGAGCTGCAGGGCTGGGCCCCAAATGCCCTCTTGCATCACCCTCATTCTCCCTTCCAGAGCTGGAATCTGCACACTCTGGGCCCCCTCATCAGTTCCTGCAGCACCAGCTCCTACACAGAAGGGAGAGCTGCGGAAATACCTGCTCAGCCAGCTGAACTCTGTGAAAGGGCAGTGGTGGCAAGAGGTGAGTGGCACTCTGTCTGATCACCTGGGAATCACTGTGAGAGAACCCTTTAACCCTCCTGACTCACTCACCCCAGGGCTCTCCAGGTTTCCTGGCTTGGCCTGGCCACTTGCACCCACGGACCTGCTCTTTCCTTTTCCCTAATATTCCAAATAAACTCAGCCAACTCCCCTTTCTGCCTCCACCATAAAACATTTCTTAATTGGCAAGTAAGCACTGGATATATTTGTTTATCTCATACAGCATGTTTTGATAAATGTGTACCTTGTTAAACCACTATTTAACATTTATATCACCTTGCTTTTTGTGCTAAGAATACAAAATCTACTTGCTTAATAATTTTCTAATACCCAGTATATGGGCATTTCAAAAAGTTTGCAAAAAATGGAATTAAGATACTTATTTTGGTGCAGAAAAATTGTACACAGTTTTGCATAAATCATACACATTTTCCATGAACTTTTTGAAGACTTCCCGTATACATGTATTTCAAACATTTCTGCAACCTAATGAACTTAAGTTTTTAGTTCCATTTGCTATCAGCTTTTTGAAGTGCAATGTATATTATTATTAATTATGGTCACTGTGGTATACATTAGATAACAACAGATCTCTTCCCTTCCCCCTGCAACTAAAGCAAGATAATGCTTGCACAGGGACATTGCCAGAAACCTAAAAAAAAACCCCAAATACTTGGAATGGGTTTCTAAGCTATATTTTACTTTTTAAAATTTATTTTATATTTATTTATCTGGAAGAGACACAGAGACTGAGAGAGAGAGACAGAGAGAGATATGTCCACAGGCTTACTCCCCAAATGTCCACAACAACCAGGAGTGGGTCAGGTTGAAGCCAGGAACCAGGAATCTGATCAGGTTTCTACCATGGATGACAGTGATTCAAGGAATTCACCTGCTTCCTTCCAGGGTGCTCATTGGCAGGAAGCAGGAACTAGAAACGGAACAGGGACTTGAACCTAGGAACTTCAATAGGGAACACTGACATCGCAGGCAGAGACCTAATTGCTATGCATTCCCATCTCACAACCCACCCTGTTTAACTTGGTTCCTAGTCTAGACAGAGCCTCGCCTAACAAGTACAGCTATGCTGTGTATGTGTTCCCATCCACGGTGCAGGGGAGTTCCAGTGCCCAGAACACTCGTCCACCTTTGTGACAGTCACCCTTTAACATTCCAGCCGTGTTGGTGGGTGTGTAGTAGTACAGGCATCCTGGCTTTCGTTTGCATTTCTCTTGGAAGTGATGATGTTAAGCAGCATTCTGTATATTTGCTATTTGTTTACACTCTTTTTTGTGATGTGCATTTCAAGTCTTTTGCATCTGTTTCACTGGACAAAGTCTTTTGTTGGATAAATCTATTGTAGAAATCTGCTGGCATGCAGCTTGCCTTTGTGCTCATGTGAGCCAAACCAAATCTTGTTGTAACATAAAACCATAGCTAGGAGAAGCAGATCTATAGGATGGCGGGCTGCTCTTACTTGACCACATTTCCAAATCACTTTCAGAAAATCAATAATATTTATAATTCAACACCACAGAAGGTGCCCTTGTGCCCCTCCCAATCAATACAAACATGCCCCTCCCCATGCCCAGCAAAACTAAATTCTATCCTGACCTCTAACTCCGTAGATATTTGCTTTGCCTGTTCACATCCTTCACATAAATGGAATCACGCAGTATAGACTGTTTTATGTCTGGCTCCTTTCACTCTACATTAAAAGATTTATCCACATTGTGTGTAATTGTAGTTTACTATTTCCTTTGCTATATGATACTCCACATACAAAGGTATATTTTTTTAAAAATTCATGGAATTAAAAGATGTATTTATTTTGGTACAAAAAGAAAAATGAAATCCCTTGCTTGGTTTTCTTTTCCATAATATGCAAGTTTCATGAACTTCCTGAAGACTCTTCATAGACATGAATCTCAAAAACTGTAATTCCTTTTTTTCTATGAGCTTTGTGAGCTTGATATAATTATGCTACAATTAAGGTTGTTTGTAGGCTGGTGACATAATGAATAAGGTTGCAACCTTGGGCCTCTCCAACTGTTGGGTCTTGCAGTTATGAATTTGTGTTTCTAGTAGATGCTGAAAGCTTTTTTTTTTAATCTATTTATTTTTATTGGAAAGGCAGATATACAGAGAGGAAGAGAGACAGAAAAGAAGATCTTCCGTCCAATGATTTACTCCCCAAATGGCCACAACCACAGGAACTGAGCTGATCCAACCAGGAGCCAAGAGCCTCTTCCAGGTCTCCCGTGCAGGGTCAGGGATCCAAGGCTTTGGCCCATCCTCAATTGCCTTCCCAAGCCACAAGCATGGAGCTAGATGGGAAGTGGGGATACCAGGACACAAACTGGTGACCATAGGAATCCTGATGCATGCAAGGCAAGGACTTTAGCCACTAGGCTACCGTGCTGGCCCCTATGCTGAAAGCTTTTCGAAGTGGTTGTGCTGCACTGTATCACTCACAGTGTGCTCATTTTGATTGTCCCGCATCCTCTCCAACATGTGATATTGTTTGTTTTTATTTTTCATTGCTTCTACCATGTGTGTATCTCAGTAAGGTATTGATGTTATTATTATTCAAAAAGCAGAAACGATGGAGGAAGTGAGGAGAGAGCAAGAGATCTCCATCTGTTGGTTTATTTCTCAAATGCTTGCAACACCTGGAGGACCAGGTTAAAGCCAGCAGTCTGTAACTCCATCTTGGTCTCCCACGGGGGTGGCAGAAACCCATGACCTTGAACCATCAACTACTGCTTCCTAGGGTGCCCATTAGTAGGAAGCTTAGGAAGCTGACTCAGAAGCAGAGTGGAAACTCCATCTAAACACTGCCAAATGCCCACCCTCAGTGAAGTTTGAATTGGCATTGTGCTGATGACTCATTGCTCATTTCTTCATTTGCTTACGGCTCAGGCCCTTTGTGGAGTTCCTGTTGAATCTTTTGTGTTTTTGTAAGTTTGGAGTTGCTTGAACTTTTCTTTTTGCTCTAAAATGGTTCTTCATGTAAGCTGGATCTTAATCCTCTGCCAGATATATGTGTCTTGAATGATTTTCTCCTACTCTGTGGTTTGCTATCTTATTTTCTTAATGGTGTCTTTGGATGGCTGGAAGCGTCTTATTTCGGTGAGGTTCCCATTAGAGATCAGTTCTTTGCCTGCTCCTGAGGAAGAGCTTCCTGCATGGGGCCCTCTCTGTTCTTCCCTCACCTTCTTGCCACTGCCTATAGCTCCCTGCTTCTCTGGGACCTGCTTTATTCGCTCACTGTAGATTCCCTGAATGCAAGCTTGGATAAGCCAAATTCTCTTGTCTGTCTTGTCCTCTGTCTTGTCGGTCTTACTCCTCTGTAACGTAGACAGTCTTGGTGTGTGGAACTACATCACCCTCCCTGGGGGTCTCCCTGCCTGCCATCTGCAGCCAGTACTTCTTTCCCAACTCCCCCTCCATGTCAGGATCCAGTCTGAGCCCTGCCCAGAGCTGGATTAGCAAGTGGAGGATTCTCTCCTCCTTATCAAGTCCTTCCAGGCTCTGGTTACCTCTCCCCTACTTTGACAGGTGATCTTGACACGTCCCTCAGCGTCCTCTTGGCAAGGGAATGCGTCTCAACATCTCAGCTCTACAGGATTACAATATAAAGTTACCTTTCACCTTGGCAGTAAGATCTTGTATCACTGGCTCAACACTTACACTCCAGGTTGGGGCTGAGCATAATCAAATTGAAAGGGGATGACCCTCTATCTCATTTCCCACCTCTAAAGAACTGCCAGAACTGCCTTGCTTCCCCCCTTTGCCCTCTCTTTCCCCTCAGAAAGTAAGATGATTTGAAAATAAAACCAAGTAAAAGCCAAACTTGAATGTGAAAATTTGACATCTTCATCTCTTTGTAGAAAATGAGTATATTTGAAAAATGAGTGTTTAGTTGTGAAGGTAAACAACATACTGAAGTTGCATGAGCAACACCAGGAACTTTATTACCAATGAAAGTCACAGATTTTTTCTTGACATGTGATATTTTGAAGGATCATTCTTGCTTATCATTACCTCAATATTATAGAAGTTAGACTTCCCTTTGTGCTAATAAAGAAGCCACACAGGTACTACATCACAAACTTGCTTCTTAATAATATCTTAATAGCTTTATTTCAATGTAATCAAAAACATTATTCTGAGAAGCAGTCTAAGAGGCTTTACCAAACTGTTAAAGGGTTCCAAGCATGAGAAAGGCTGAAAAAAATCAACTGAGAGGTTCCCATCAGCCCTGTGTCATGAACCAGGGCTGGTGGCACTAAGCGTCTGCTCCATCTTTATTACAATGTTCCCCAGGCACAGGAGTGTGGCCAGGAACCTCTCAGTGGGCCCTGGTACATGGCTCCAGTTTTCTCTGGATTCTGCCATTCCCTGGATGCTGAAAAAGTAGGGCATCTCTTTCGCAGGTCAGAGGAAATGGGTAGCTATCCAGTTAAGTAGATTTCATGCTTGACTTCAGGGGAATAGTCCAAATGATGATGTGTTTGGAAGAGTAAATTAAAGAGGTAAGTAAGCATGCTGGTTTTATTTGGCTCAACTTCTGCTCCCCTAAGCATTTCAAAAGAAGAACATAGGTTGTCAGAACTCTTCTCCCAGCATTCCCCTCCCCCAGATTCTGGCTAGATACTGCTTCTTGGACAGCATCACCCTTGAAACCACTTGAAGGTAAGGCCTTACCAGGATCTCCTCCTTCTCCAGGTGCAACAACACAGGGCTCTTCTCACCACTCCACACACTAAGTCTAGATTCCATCCACTTCTCCCAGCCCTTATCACCTAATTGCTAACTGTCTGTGTCCCCTGGTTCAAGATGATCATGAAGAGGATTGTCTTCTCTTCCTAGAAATGGTACTTCTGTGCTCTCTTTTGAGGCTGAATAAAATACTCAGTGGAAGAGGCTTGGTACCATGTCATATGAGTCTGTTTCTTTGACTCATGCCATGAAGAAGCATGTGAGATCCTTGGGTCCTTAAGACTGGGATGTACTTCTCCCTCTCATCTAACTGTCCTTAAACAGGGAATTTCTGTGTGACATGCCCACCCTCAAGCTTTACCTGCTGCCTTGCCCCTGCACCCTAAGCTACTGCGGTAGTGAGTTAAAATAGTCCTGGGTACAGGATCTCTGACACCTATGTCCTCTGTGCTGACAGAGGTACCCCTACCTTCTCTTGCTTCGTACTCCCCTTTAGAAGTGCTTGTTCTCAATGTGTTAGTTTTCAAGGAAAAAACAAAACTGGAGCAGATCCTGCACCTGACATTCTTCCCTAGTACTGTAAGTTCTCCATAAAAAGCTGAGCTGTCATTTGTTGTGTTTGGGACCTCTAGCCAAACTGTTGAAGTTGACAGAGTTTTATTAGCTCTGGTTTTGCAATCGTCTGCTTTATTCTAGAGACAAATGGGAAAACTCAGTCTTCACGCTGGCTTTGTTTTACAGCTCTTAGATGCATAACACAAATGAATAGTGTTGAGTTGTTTCCAAGTCCTAGTGATGGGTGTCAGTTTCTTGGACACTCCTGGATAGTCTGCTACTCAGAGCAGCATTGTGGGATGATCCAAATGCAAGCAGCTCTGGAAAGACAACTGGATTCTATGAGTCACCACTGGACTCAGGGCCTCCCATCTGACCCTTCCTCTAACCTGTGGCCTTGGGCAAGTCCTTTCCTGCTCACGGTCCTGCTTATTCACCTATGAGGGAGCAGAAAAAGCCTGGATGTGCTGGAAACCCTTTCCAGCTCTGTCGTTTTATTATTGTAATAAATGAATCACAAAGTCACAAAACATCTAATTTTAGCAATCCAGAAAAATAACCGATGCTGTTTTATTTGCTGTTAAAGATTCCCATTTGACTTTTGGGCCTTGTAACTACTCAGTGTGCAGAGCTCTGAACTTCTACTAGGATTCCCATAAACCATTTTTTTCAGAATTGACAATGGGCCAGCACACCATCCAAGACTGTCTCATCCAAGGTTCAGATTCTGGGTTGTAAGAAGGTCTATTTATGAAAGTATGTTTTTCTTGCAGCAATTGTTAAGTGGTCAGGTTTTATGATGCTTTAACATTCATTGTATTCATTATCTAAACACTCTTCTATAAGCTAGTGAGTGTGAGCATAATAAGTGGAATGGAATTCGGTCTCGGTATGATTTTATCTGGTGATTCTTCTGGAATCTCTCCCTTTCCCAATACAATTAAGGCAAAAATTTTTAGAGAATTTCTGGCTCTGCTCAGAACCTTTAAATCTCATGATTTGGGAAGAAAGAAAAGAAAATTGTTGCTCTGTGTCCTCATCCTTCCATTCTGAAATGATAAAATGTGCCTATGTTTCACATGAAATCTGTTCATAGCCTCTGTACTTCTTATTTTCCTTGTTTTCTCTCCCAGCGCTGGATTCCCCACCTGTGTTATGCTGAGTCCTCGTCATGTTTCCATGTTATATTATGTATGTCTGTTTGTATAGTGCCCCAAGGAGAACAGTAGGGAAAGGGGGCTTCCACAGACAAAATGACATTTCACAGTGCAGTTGTATCTCAAGCAAGATATGACCTTGCATGAACACCTGTGAAATGCTACGCTTCATCAATGTAAGGCTATGGGATGCCACAGATGGATGTTGGGGAAGCTGTGTTCTTTCAGCCAAGCTGTTCTCCCATTAAGCCAAGCTCCCACTGCCTCTCACGCTCCCGTTTCTGCTGCAGCATCGCCACTCCCTCCTAAGTACACACTAACACTGGCACTTGGATAACACTTCCCAAAGCTTTTCCTTCTGAGTTTCATTTGCTGATTGCTGCACTTGAAAGGGTCTAGCATTCTGTAGTTAGAAGAGTGTAAATCATGCCTTCCGTGGGATGCGGTAGGATGTGATGTTTAGAGAAAGAATATGATTCCTTGTGGAAGCACCAGGCACTAAACCATCTGGATTGAGAGGGGATGTGGTGGTGTGTGTGTGTGTGTTGGCGGGGCAGGGGGGAGATTTCAGTCATTCATTCTGATGTTTTGTCTATGTAGAACCAAACATCTGGAAGCTGGGTGACAGACTGATTTTTCACTTTACCTCCAGATGTTTTTGCATTATTCTGAAACAACTTAAAGAAGTCAGCTATGTTTTACGAGGTTAAATAATAAAAGCATAGAAGCTGAACTAGTTTCATTTAAGTTTCTGGCGAGGGGCGAAAATAAAGGGAAGCAAATTTTCGGTTGGTTCATTATGCAACATGCTAGTTTTTCTTAGAAGTCACACTTTTTTTTTTTTTTGCCACTAACCGATATAATTAAAATTGCTATGAAGAAATAACCCCAGAAATAGTCTGCTATTAGAGGCCACAATGTGACTGCTACAGAACAGTTGAAATGCTCACATTTTGCAAATTAGGGACACACGTGGACAGTTCAGAGCAATCATCCTGAAAAATGCCTGCTTCTCATCTTCAGTTTCCTTCCAAGGGGCTGAACCGTTTATCCCTGGCACCAGATGACAATGTACGGTCCATACAAGGCTACCAAGGTACACGTAGGATTGGCAAGATGACTTTTCAGATCTCTGAGAGAGGTTTTTGAGAAATCATTTTGATGGTGCAGAAAAAGAGAAAACGGGATTCCATTCGTTGGAACCACCTTGAACACTTGTCATAAAAAAAAAAAAACTCCAGGATGGGAACAGAATGTTCAAACGCTCCTGTGTTGCTCTGAGGGTCGTGTTTTCACTTGTTCTCTCCCATGTGGAACGGCTTGTTACAAGAACATGTTCAAAACCTATTTCCTCCTGTTAGAAGATAACAGCATTTGCTTCATCAGACCTATCTGCCTGCACACGGTTTTGTGGGAATTTCTATGCCATGAGAATCTTGTATTTCTCCTGATTTCCGCCACGGGACCTAGCATGTGCACAGGATGCATAGCAATATTACAAAATTGCCCTGCTGCACTGGCCTGATGGTGGTTTTGCAGACTCAGCACATGGTTTCCTTCCTTTGTTTTTTTCCTCGAGCACCCCCCCATTACTAAAACTTTGCTCAGAGGTAGAAAGCTTTGCTGATCAGAGAAGAGAGACTGAAACACAAAGAAACCTTAGATTCACCCTTCCTTGCACCAAGTCCACAAGCAGATGCAAAATCAGCCCAAACTTTGCAAGGCTCATGGAATCAAAAGGTTCCTTCTTGCTCCCAGCCTGGACATAGGAGTCACCTAAGTTACCAAGCTTGTTCACAGATGAATTTGCTCCTGGCCCCATGGCGATGTGCAGGTGCGCCCTTCAAGCAAGAATGCCCAGTGTCATTGCTCTGTGACCATGCACCAGCAAACACTTCTCAAGAGATTTGCAGGACAGATACTGCACACCCTTGACACTGCACACACCCTTTCAGGGGCTGGAGGGCCAGTCCTCGGCCATCCTCTCTACCGGACAATACGCTTTAGCCCTACAGAGATTTATGCCTCTGTGTGCGAGCCACCCCACAGCCGGCAGACTCCCTGACCAGGACCACATCCCACAGCGAAATGTTCTCCAAGTCAGGTTTTCTGTCCCAGACCCACTCTTAGCATTCTGGTGCAGAAGGAGTTGCCAGGCTCCAGGCTGGCCTGTGGGACGATACGGCAGGCAGAATACTGTGATTCTCCCTATGCCACCCTCCTCCCTAACACACACACATACATACACACACCCCATGACCTGCTCACTAATCAATGCAAATGTCGTGGGAGGCAAGGCCCGCAATTGGCATTCCAGAGAACGAGGACCACCAGCCGAGCTTTAAATAAGTGCAGATGTGAGGAGCAGAGGAGACCCCGGGAGGGCCGCCACTCCGCCCCGCACTTCCAACCCGCATGGGCCTGTGCAACCGCGGGCGCAAGGTCGCCGAGGGAAAGGAGACCGCGGAGGCCATGGAATCATCCATAACCAAGTGGGCCCCGCTGCTTCTTGCCTCTACAATCTGGGGAAGAACCGTCCCCCTTCCCCGCCGCGGCCTCCAACAAACAAGCCCGCCGTCGGGCAGCCTGGCCTGCGAACTGCCGGCCGGGTTGGCCCGGACCGCTGGGGAGGAGGTGCTCGATCGCCGCCATCAACCAAGCCACCCCATGCTACCCGGACAAAAGCATTCCCGGTCAGCCGTGTCCGGAGCCGGACACCAAGAAGAGCACAAGGACGGAGGCGTCGCGACCTACGGGCCGCCGGGTGCGGTCCTGGGGCGCAAGGGACGCGCCGGCAGAGGAGGTCGCGCCAGGGCCAGGCCCCGCGCCGCCGCGGCGAGGCTGAGCCGCGATGCCTAGGGCCAGGAACCGCGCGCGGAGCCGCCCAACTCAGGTCCAGTCCACTCCTCCCGGGGCTCCTGGTCCGTGGGCCACCTTCGCCCACGGTCTCGCCCTTAAGTCCAAGTAACCTTCACTCACGCCCTCGCGTCTGCACGAGGGTCCCGCAAGGTGGCCCGCACCCCTCTAGACTGCGGCCGGCCTTCCGGGTCCCCTTGGTCCCTCAGCGATTCCTTTTTTTTTTTTTCTCCCCCAGGCCCCAACTGCATTAACCCCCGGCGTTCGATCGCCCCGGAGTAAGCGGATCCCCTCGGTACAGCGCCGGGCTTGAGGAGCCGGCTGCCGCGCTCGCTGCACGGTTTCTCCGCCCAGCTGCTCGGCCGCTCAGTCCGGCCCCCGCAGGGCGACTCTTCTGCGCCCCGGCGGTTCTAGACACCCTCTCGGTCCAAGGAGTCCGCCCGAGTCCCCGGAGTCTGCGGGCGTCACCCCGCACTGCCGGGCTTCCCACCCTCCATCCCGGCCGCTCGCCGGCGAGAGGGCGCAGGGCAGCAACTGCGGCCATCCGCAGACGCTCCGGGCAGCCAAGTGCGCCAAGTGGGCGCAGCACCCGGGGGCGCGGAGCCCCCGGCGCCGGAAGGAGCAGCCGCCGCTAGCCCGCCCCGCACCTGCAGCCTCCTCTTACACTTGCCTCTCCTTCCGCGCGCGAAAATGCCACGGGCTTTTTTAAAAAAAAAAAAATCGCTCTTTTTAGGGCCGTGAACGAAAGAGATGAGGGGAGCACCACAATCCCAGCGCTAAAGGCATGGAAACGGGAACTGGCTGGGAGCGACCTGGCTGGGCGCAGACTGCGTTTACCCAGCCCAAGAGGCGGCGGCGGCGGGTGTGTAGGAAGGGGCAGCGCTTGTGGAAAGGCGATGAGATAAAGGGCTCCAAATTCTACCCGCAAAATCCGTCCAACCTCTAAATTCCTTTCTGTGTACCTGGTCGGACCCGGAAATGCCGATTGTGAGCAAGAACAAAAACTTGAATTTATCAAGTCCTGATTTTAAAAAAAAGAAAAGTCAGCAGAAGAGTACTAGACACGGGCAATTAAATCGCTGTTCGTGCTGGAGATGTTCTCATGCAAGTGTTCTCTTTTAAAGTGCAAAGTGTAGTTGAACGTAGTTCCTTGCGCAAATCGTCCTGATGATGTGATTCGTTTCTGAATGTAAGAATTCCTGGTGAGGTGTGTCATCACCTGAGCCAGTATTACACGAGGTTGTGTAACCTCAACAAGAAGATACAACCACGCTTTATAAAACTCTATATGTCCCCTTGTGTGAATGCTTCGTCCCATCGTTCAATTATACGTGCTGGTTTGTATGGAGAATCTAAGCCACACAAGGCCGAACATAGTTGCCCTTTCATGATTAATATCTCAACTTTCCTCACCCCCCTCCCCAGGGAAGACAAACTGCAACGGCACTATTTGGTTTTTCAGGGGGAAATGAACGGCCCTTTTCAGCCGCCCGAGGTGCCCAGAAGTGGCGCGTGCTAAGCATGCATAGGAGCATATTTTTGGAAGATGGTGCAGGTGGGGGTGGATTTAAATGAGTTGCTTTTGTGTTTTGTTTTGTTTTGTTTCGGGGATCAGCTGTAGGATCTGGCTTTGGGGAAGGCGGCACGTTGAAATGCCAGTGTGTCTGCAGCCTCAGCTGGAGGGAGTGACACAAACGCGAGGAGGTGGCGTTTCCCGCTGCATCTTGCAAAACGCGGGTGCCCATCAGCATGTGCTCATCAATCAAAAATTATTTAAGATTTGCATTCAATTAGGCAAATGACTCCACCATTTGGGGAATTTTCACAAGTAAGCAATGAGTCAAATAATTAACAAAATCTTCTACATTCATCTAGTGATAAATTATGGAGCAGGACTATCCTTATTTAATTTGTAGGAATATTAAATAGGGAATTAGTAGGGTAGTTGGAAACGGAGAGCAAGGATTCCACAGTCAATTCTTTTAAAAACTAGCAGAGTATACGAATTACTCAAGAACTTCTTTTTAAAAAAATTATTTTGAAAATAAAGACTACATTTTAGAAAACGAAATCAGGGCAGCTCTCCCATCTGAAGGCATTCGTGAGTCCAGTGTATGGTCTTAAATGACTTTCTACATGAAAAGTCATCGTGGCCTTTTAAAATTTCTGCTCAGGCATATAAAATGGACTGGATTAAGATAAGTATTTGGTCTAATGTAAGTCAAATTCCTCATACGTTAATGTAAGAAATTCATAGCCATGTTGGTTTTATTCCCCTAAAAATCAGTAATTTAAATTCCTTGAATATAATTGACCTCATTAAGTTGAATCATGGGATAGAAAAGCTACTGGGGAAACTCTTTATACACAATTATGCAGATGGGTGGTAGTTTTTAAGTCACTAATAACTAGATATATAATTTTTCTGGATTGAAAGAGAGACTGTAAATCTATCTTCTGTAATTTTCTGGCCATCTTTAAATATGAGATAAATTATAGCATATAAACATCCTTAGGAATTGTTTTATTATAAGGAAATAATTTTCTTTGCCGTCAGAGAAGCCCACAAGGGCAAGGCTTTGTTATATTTTTGAGAGCTGTTAAATTTGACAATTAAACAAGTAACTTCAAACCATTTCTCAGAAGAGTTCTCAGACCATTAATAACATTTAACTCTGGAGAAATGTATTGGAAAATACAAAATCAGTGCCACTGATCTTGAACTTTCATAACCCAAAATCCACACACAACAGGACTTGTGTGCCAATAAAAAGTAAGCATCAAGGTCAAGGTGAAGAAGGACATTAAAAATTACACTTGGCAGAAAAATAAGCTGTTTACCAGCTATTTTGAGAGCTTCCCTTTACCATGAGGAAGCCCCTTGCGATTGCTCCCGCCCACCGCCTCAACTGCAGCTCATTGTATAGTGTGTGTGTGTGTTGTGGGGTGGTGCCCCTGTTGGAGTGGTTTGTTTCCTTTTCATTCTCCCTTTAGCTGTTGCAGGGCAAAGAAATCAAGGGAGAATGAAAATCTTGAGCCACTCTGACTCACACAAGGGCTTAGAGTTTATTAATCAAAGAATTTTGCTTATCCCCGTCGCTATTCATCTGAAATTAATTAAGTGTGTAGAATTACAAGGTGGGTGTATCCGAGACAGCAGGCCCTGCTCGGACTAATCAGAAGGGCACATGTTGAATGAGCACAATTTAGTTAAGGTTAATCCAGTGAAGATGATACCTCCCTGGTCTTAATTACTCTAGGTGATAGATGGTGGAAGGGGAATGTAAGAAGGAAGGGAAATGCAGTCCTACTGAATACCAGGATTTTCTAATTTAATTTGGCTCTCTGTTTTTACAGGAGCAAACAGTTTCCGTGCAGAAGAACGGGGCCACACTCTCTGGGTTCTTGTTTAAGATGGGTAAAAGAAAAAAATATTGCATGTGTATTTATAAGAAAAATAAATGGAAACCAAATACGAAGCTCCCCAAAGTGTTTGCGATAACGTGCGTTTCAGTACGCACACATCTGTCTGAGGGTTTTTTTTTTTTAAATCACAACTCAGTGGGTTCTTTGTGACTTTTGCTGGTGGCTGATGACATTTTTTGAACTACTGTCTCCTGAGTGTCGACTAGTCAATGTGCTGAAATAAACAAGGACATTTTTATTCTTATAGCACTGCATTCCTGAAACGAACACATCTGTACTATTAAAAAGCACACAACTTAAATATTAATAAGCATGCCACTAACCACTGTGGATGAATTGTATGAATGTAATTTTGAGCAAAAGAAATCGAATCGAATAATGCGTACTTCATGGATTTGTTTCTTGAAGCTCAAGAACAGACACCTCTGATCTCCGTGTCCCCAGTGAGGAAAGGAGTGACCCTGGGAGGAGTGGCTTGGTGGGGAGCTGCTGGGCATGCCTTGCACCTGATGAAAATTTATCGAGCCTCTGAATTTGTGAACTAATGGATTGTGCATTTTTTCAATGTTTTTATTTCAGGAAAATATTTACAAAATGAAAACAAATAAGGAAAAAAAAAACATGCAAGTAAAGGAATGAAAATATGGGATACTGCTTTGTGAAAAGTCAGAATGCTTAGGACCCCAGGAGCTAAGAAAATAATTCTGAGAGGATACATGCGAGCAGTTAGCAGAACGTAGCTGGCGGTGTCTGAATGTGTCTGTGGTGCCATTTCAGCATTTTACACGCCAACAAACAGATGATTCCTTAGCCTCAATTTTTCTCCAGATGTTTGGATCTTGCTTGTGGCTTTTGCATATGTTCAAGGCAAAGTTGATTAACATGCTGAAGAATTTGATCCCTTGTCCCTGTTTAAGGTGTAACACCACCCCTACATGTTAATTTTCTCCTTGCACATGCATTAAAAAATCATCACATGATTTCCTTGTTTTCAATTTTGTGATTTTCTATTCAAGAGGGGGTATCTGTTTTTGATTTATAAGCATTTGATCCCCTAGTTTCCTGCCATTGATCAAGCCTAATACTTAGCTTAGCTGATGAGTTTTATATGAAATCCGATATTTCAGGAAGACGGAAGGTTGAACCCATTTTTAACGTATATGTATGCATATTTGTCCTTCATCTCTTTCGGAGTTGCTCTGTGTGTGAGATGCCCAGCAAAGCCTGAAGCTATATTTATTTTTCACTACCTCTCCCTGGTATAAAACTCTTTGGAAGCAGGACAGGTATTTATCAATAAAACAGTGTCATCCACATCCTGTCTACTGTACACACATTTACATGATCCCGCCAAAACATGCCTTCAGCACACTGCTGTCTGGCCGTCCGCCATTCAATCTCCAGTAGAAGTCTCGGTCAATAAGGTCAGCCCCCTGGAAACATCTGCATTTGATCAGTTTGCACGAAACGGGGGCCTTCCTAACGCTACACGTCCCTGAAGTCAGCTTCAGCATCCATTCACCACTGCGGCCTAAGCTGCCTGCAAGGAAATCTTTCTTCCTCTGAGACTGTACAATGTCCAGACTAACTCCTCCTCGAAGGATCCAGGGAGCTCTGGGCTTTCCAAGCCAGCATCGTGCTGGGGGAGGGATTTCCCATCCGCTGAGAAGATACCGTTCTAATGATTGCTGCAGCTAGCAGGGTTGATTGTGCTCGAGCCATTTCAGCACCGGAAAAGGGTGACAAATGGAATCTCATCAGAAAGTCATCAGCGTGCTGTCAGCATTTCAACCATTTCAGTCCTTGGCAGAGACAGTTCTGTGCTCCCAGGTGCACATTAGGAGAGGATTAACATTATCTCTGTGTGTGTTCTCTCTCTCCCTCTGTCTCTCTGGCCCGTATTTTCAGCATTGTATCATCGACATGTTATTCCAACAGCAAATTTAAAGGGCATTCTCTTTAAAACAAACAAAAAATAATAATAACTTCTAGGACCTTGAGCTACACCCCTAGGAGAGTCTTGACAGCCTGTATCTTAATCACCTCAATGGGATGACAATTGAAATGTGAAAGAAAACTAAAGAGTCGAGTGTAAACATCGGCCTTCTTAGGACAGCGTCAACGGATTCGTTGCAGTTTGGGGCATTGTGACTCATCCTACTTATAGAGCATTTAGAAAATTCCCCAGTCAAGTGTTTATGAAAATTGTTGAGCACATATTTGAAACGTTCCCAGCCTGTCTTCATTCACAGAGAGAGTTGTGCACGGCAGTGACACACTAAGCCATTACATTTTCACTGGAAGGTCCTTTGAGCATAACGAGGGTACCAAGCAGGAGGCAGGAGAACCACGAGGCAGCCCATGTCTTAGGATACTCTTGGTATACTGGGAGAAACAAATACATGCAAAGGCTAATAGAAAAGCCTGAAGTCTTCAGGAATTAACAAATAGAAGAGCATCCTCCGCCCTAGCCTTGCACCAAGCAGCTCATGACTTAAGGCTGCAGCCTCTGCACTGCCTATCTCAGGCACCACCACCCCCAGCCCTTGTTCAGCATTGCTGGGACCTGCACTGCTTATTGCCCCATTCTGCCTGAGGCTGCACACTCATGGGAGCTGCAAGTGCAATGGGAAATACAGTCCCACATAAAGACGGTTAGGAGGATTTAACAGCACACCGCATGCGAAGTGCTTACAGCCGTGCCTAACAGGTGTGTGGGGCTCAGGACAGTCTGTGCAAGTCTTCCCACATCAGCCAGACTCTCTGTGGTGAGCACCTACTGATTCCATTTGCAAGAGAATTAATTGGCTTTGAAAGACTTTGGTCAACTGTGATTTAAAATGCTCACTGCTTTCCAGTCAATTGACCCTCCCAAATACAATCTAAGTCGCCACCATGGTGTCTTCCTGTGCAGAATATCAACAGGTACAGAGAAAGGAACAACTTTTTCTGCTATAGAAAGATTAATATGTGAAGGTTCTGCCGTGAATGCCACCCATCAGTTTCTTGGAAAATCTGATTTTTTTTTTTAAAGATTGTTTTTTAATTGGAAAGTCAGATTTCACAGAGAGGAGAGACAGAGAGGAAGATCTTCCGTCCGATGATTCACTCCCCAAGTGGCCACAATGGCCAGAACTGAGTCCATCCAAAGCCAAGAGCCAGGAGCTTCTTCCGGGTCTCCCACGCAGGTGCAGGGTCCCAAGGCTTTGGGCTATCCTTGACTGCTTTCCCAGGCCACAAGCAGGGAGCTGGACGGGAAGCAGAGCTACTGGGACAGGAACTGGTGCCCATATGGGATCCTGCCACATACAAGGTGAAGATTTTAGCTACTAGGCTACCGCAGTGGGTGCAGAAACCTGATGCTTTTGTCATTTTCACTGGCTGTATACAAGTGACTTTCCACACTTTTTCTCGCCCCAGCTTCTCCTCTGTCCGTCTTTTAATCATCTGCTTCTACTCTTGCCTGTTGGCTCAAGGGCTCCTCTTTTTCTCCCACTGTCTCTCCTCCTGTCCAGGCAGGACTTCCTCCCATGCCTACTCTTTTATCTCCTGGGTCTGTCCATTTATCTTTAAGTCCCGGAACGTCACCCCAGGACTCAGCGTCTTTCTCCTCCATGAGCTCCACGTTGCTTTTCTGCTCCTCTGTTGGTCATGCAGACCTTTCATCACCGTTAGCCAGAGCTCCAGCTGGCTTCGGAAAATAGCCCTAGTTGTCACCTTCAGGGCTAGAAGCAGCAGCCATCCTGAGAGCTCTTCTTGCAAAACCAGCCTTGTGCTTTGGCTCACTCCCCACACCAAACTCACCAGACCCTTGCCCCTCTTCTGCTTTCCCCATCCTTGACACTTACTTGTTCCTGCATGGGAGGTGGGAGGGTGAGGTGGAGGAGACTGCAGGGCTAAGGAGCCATGAGCCCCAGCCCATTTGTGCTTGCCATGTCTTCTCTCTGTACTGATGCATTTAGATGCTCCTGGAGCCGACCACAGCCACCTCCTTCAGATTCAGCCTTGGGAACCCAGCCGGCTAGCACCATCCGAAATTCATTGTAGGTGACTGTATCACAGCCGTCATCCTCCAGCTCTGGAAAGACTTTGCCTGTGTATCCTGCTTGCAGGTATGGTTCTCAGTTTCACAGAATCTGACTAGCTACTGTTGTAGAATCAAGAAGTGCTACTAATTTCTGATCAATGCAGTTCATTTGAACTATGAGGATGATTTGAGGGTGCTCTGGGCAGTGAAGGGAAAGTTAAGTGCCAGCCCACTGCTCCTAAGATGGAAAACCAACATGGGAGCAAGAGAGGGCATGAGATCTGTGGTTGTGGTGGAGGGAGATGAGCAGATTAGCTGTAAGAATCAGGAACCCTCCCATGAGAAGTCAAAGCTTGCTGAACCGTGGGTGGGAAGGGGAGCTTTGGCAGATGGAAAGAGGTGTTCACAACGAATCCTGCGTAGTTGGATATTCAGTTTTCTTTTAGGCAATTAAATTTGGAAAATATTCACTCATGACTGAATAATAACTCAAAATGTTCATTGATTGGATTCCCTCTAATTAAATTCTACTTATTTCATTTCTTTTATATTTAAGCATTTCATGCCTTCACAATTCTAGTGTATCAAATTTTCCTAGTTCTTGAAATGCCTTAACATAAATTGGCACTGATTTGATGATAACAAAACACCACAGTTGACTTATGCCGTTATGACAGAAAGGCTAACACCTCTCACCTGTGATCCTCCTTCTGTTTCTATGCTATGTATTTCTCAGCATTTTTTTTTCACATTGAGTGTGATTTGTTGTTGTTGTTCTGTCCTAATGTGTCAGAGATGCCCTCTCAGCTGAGCTAAGGTTGTACAGGCAGGTGGATGGTGTTGATTTGGAAGGAGATGGAAGACATGTGTATGTAGTGTGTGATGCAATTGGATAGAATTATGATATCGGGGCCTGCTGCGATGGCTAAGTGGCTAAAATCCTCAGCTTGCATGTGCCAGGATCCTGTATGGGCACCAGTTCATGTCCCAGATGCTCTGCTTCCCACTCAGTTCTCTGCTTGTGGCCTGGAAAAGCAGTAGAGGATGGCCCAAAGACTTAGGACCGTCCACCTATATGGGAGACCTAGAGGAAACTCCTGGCTCCTAGTTCCTGGCTTCAGATGAGCTCAGCTCTGGGCATTGTGGCCATTTGGGAAGTATAACAGGTGATAGAAAATATTTCTCTCTGTATCTCTTTTTCTCTGAAAATCTGCCTTTCCAATAAAAATGAATAAATCTTAAAAAAAAAAAAAAGCTGTAGCATTGATGCTTCGCCAATCAATGACTAAGACTCTGGGCGAATCCTCTTGCTTAAGCTTCAGTTTTCTATGCTGGGCTCCATCTCTAAAGTCCAGGTAGTTCTAACAATCTGTGATGCTTGGATCATAAATAGCCAAATGTATAATACATCCATCCAGTGCTGTAGGGTTTGGGGAATATGATCAGTAGGGGCTAGAGTAAGGAGAGCCCAGCAGCACAGCCCATGGGTCAATTGATCATGAAGGATGAAGAACTGAATTGAAAGAGAGAAAAGAAAAGTCTGGAGATGGGACAAAATGTGAGCAAGGCCTGGCAATGGGAATTAGTTTGTCCTGGTGGGAGTGGATGCAAAGCAAAACTATTCCGAAGAAGTCACAGTAGCAGCAGCTACCACCAAGAGGGAGTTGCACAGTTACTAATAGTAAACTTGGACATGTCTATTGTGGCAGCTCTGCTATCTATTACCCAAACATTCTTCTTCCTCACAGTTATTTGTGACAGTTTCTTGAATGAGAGATGTTCAAACTCAGACACACCTTAGTCAAGAAGTATTGAGTCTCTCTTTCTGCTTTAAGATAGAGGTTGGAGGAGAAGATGACCATCAGCTAGATCCCAAGATCAGGGACCCCCTCTTGTTATCCAAGCCTTGCCCTCTTGTTTTAACTTTCTGTTGCAATATCAACAATGCCCTCAACATGTAATTCTTAAGACAATAGCTTGTTCTTCACCATTCTCTGATTGACTGGGTTCGAGTTCTGCACCACATACTAGTGGTGTCTCTCCTGGGCTGCTTTCAGCTGTTAGAGGGATAGGTCTCGGTGACTGGGTTCGAGTTCTGCACCACATACTAGTAGTGTCTCTCCTGGGCTGCTTTCAGCTGTTAGAGGGATAGGTCTCGGGCACCCTGGGGGCCTTGATGCTTCTCCATATATCATTTCTTCCTGTTAGGCTTGCACCCTACATGATTGTTGCTGGATGGTCCAACTTCTCTCGTGACTGCTGACTTAAGAGAGGGAAGCAACAAAAGCAGCCTGAAGAAAGCCTGAGTTTGGGAGTTCCAGAACACCATTGCCATAGCCTTCTACTATTGACAGCAAGTCACACAGCCAGCCCAGGTGATGGAAGGGGGACCATGCTCCAAAGTAGCCATCTCCGAGAATTATCTGCTGCAGGTCCTCTCTGCTGCAAGGTTGTACATGCAAGTTGTTGGGCCAGGGGTGGGTATGAAAGCGGCAGCAGCAGGCAAACAGACCTCAGGCCAAAACCCAGTCTCCTGGCAGATGTTACAACTTCCTACCAATGAAAGGCTGCCACCAATGCCCATGGTCCTGTGCAGTTCAACTCTCACTGCACATCTGTAGTAGCTGCTCTATTGCTCAAGCATCTTTCTTCCTCCTAATTAGACTGAAGTCTTTCCAGGGCAGTGAGCACCTGTTCTCCTCTCCTGTGCCTAAGAATAATACTTCACGTACAGGCTCAACAACATCTAAAGGAAGTCAAATGTGTATAAACCCCATGCATTCATGATTCCTGACTATGAACTGGAAGTTTGGGTAATAGTGATTAATAAAGTCTCTGTGACTGTGAGTTTATCTTATTAGTATGAGACTAGTGATGGAAACAGGTGTATCTACTAGGTATTGAGCACTTATCCTTTTTCTACCTGGTATAGTTCCTGATACTTGAAGTGCTTCGAGTTTTCATATTTCCAACAACTCTTTCAAAAGAGGCTGTTACTGTCTTTGCAGAAGAGAAAACTGGAGCTTTAAAGCAATTGTCATTTCCCCTAGACCACAGTTGATCAGTAACAGAACCAGAATCCGAATCTGGGACTTTGTGGCTCCAAAGTGATGCCCATAATATCTGTTTTGAGCTGGTAGTGAAGAATGCCAACTCCTGGTGCCCATTTCGCAGTTACCCCAATATCATGAGATTAGCAAAATAAAACTACTCATCAGCATGTGCAAGGATATACACATGTGTGTGTGCAATTATTTCTGAACAATTAGAGTCCTCAATAATCTGTTAAAAGATTTATTTCATTCATTTGAAAAACAGACTGGCAGAAAGAGGGAGAGAAAATTTGTTCTGTGGTTCACTCCCCAGATGGTCACAACAGCTAGGGCTGTTGCCAGGCCAAAGCCAGGAGCCAGGAACTGTCGTTGAGTCTCCAACACGAATGGCAGGGGCCTGAGTACTTGGGCCACTTCCGCTGCTTTCCCCGCTGCATTATCGGGCAGCCGAATCAGACACAGAACAGCCAAGATTCCAACCCATCTCACCTATGGGATGCCAGCATCAAAGGCACTAACTTCACCTACTCCAGCCAAGTTTAAGGACACGAAAAGAAGTCCTGAGAGCACTGTGTTTGTGAACTGCTGCTGTAGCATGTTGCATCTTCTGAAAAGACAAATCAGCTGTTAACGGTGACAGCCTCGTGGCTGAGTGCTGGTAAGTCTTTTCACAGTTCAAAAGGAGATGCTGTTGCTTGGGACTGTGAGGGCACAACCCTAGGGACCATGAAGAGCACACTCCAGCTCAACTTTTGAAAGCACAGGAAGAATTTCAAAGGGTGACGTGCACTTTGTCCCCGGCAGGCTATGTCAGTAGCTGTTGGCTACAAAGACCAAGCCCTCTGGTGTGCTGTCCACGGGGCCACACGCAGGCCCAGACCTCTGAGTTCAGCAGATCAAGGCTGACATCCAAATACCCAAGATCTACCTACAGATTGGATTTAGTAAAGGACACCTATGCCCCACCTCTGACCAGCTAACCCCCAGCATGGCCCGGATCTCTGAATGAGGAGAAGAGAAAGTTGTGAGCTGAATGCTGCAAATGAGGGGACACCTGGCCTCCTTGCTGCCGACAGGATTCCTTGCTTTGAACTCACCTCCATGCCTTGGGTGGACAGACCCAAGACACACACTGAGTCCTTCCTGAACCTTCCAAGTCATGAGTGTGAAGATGTGAATAGAGTGTCAGTGCAGCTGTGGTTGTCTACACAGTCAGCCTCATCATCTGGCTTTCCACTGGAGGAGAATCACATGGAACTGGGAATCACATGGAACCAGCCCCAGACTAAATGAGGACATTTGCTGGAAGGGTGTCAAGTGAAAAGAGAAGCCCTCCCTGCAGGTAGAATTCAAGGTCCTGGGACACACAGGAACAAGGTGAGTCTAGTAACAAAGTATTCAGAGTCGAGTCATGAGGGGCAAATTTTTGCTCCCTGGAGGAAATCAGCGTTGTGTATCTCTTTACTGTTTCCACTACTAATGTCTCCTTTTAAAAAAAAAATTTACTTATTTGAAAGGCAGTAAGAGCTCACCCATCTGCTGGTTCGCTCCCCTAATATCCACAACAGCCAGAGCTGCACCAGGATGAAAACAAGAGCCAAGAACTTCATCCAGTTCCCCCATGTGAGTGATGGGGCCACACTCATCATGGGGCCATCACTGCCACCTCCAAGGCCGTGTGACAACAAAGAAATGGCCATAGAGGTCAGGCTGGGGCTGGAACCCAGGCACTCTGATGTAGCATGGTCTTAACCACTATGGCAAACACCTGTCACAGCACTCTTTTTATCCTTTCTCTTTGCTGGTTTCTTCTGCTTCCCACTCTTGCTGTTCTCAACACATTTTGCTCTTCAAATGCCCTCCCTCCCTTTCCTATGTGTAGGGCCTGGAATTTGCAGACTTATCTTTGTTCTTCTGGAGCCCCAAAGAAAAGGAGATGCTGCTAAGGTTTGTCTTAAAATAGAAGACAACATGAATGTAGGGTGTGTGTGTGTGTGTGTGTGTGTGTGTGTGTAAACAAGGAGGGAGAACTGATTCCATAAATCATCTCTGGTTAGAAAAAAATTAGCAGGTGGATTTTATCTCGGATAGAGTTTTCTTAGTTTGATTATGATAATGATACTATTTTTATGCAACACATACCCCTCCCTTAACAGAGATGAATGGATCTGAATATTTAGTGTCCTATCAACCAGATGCATTGAGTTGTTGACAATGCTTATCTAAAATTCTCTTAAGATTATAAAGTAATGCATCTCTAATGATGAACAACCAGGCACTGAGTCAGACTGGAGGAGTGATATTCAAGGTAGAGAAGCTATTCTAGCCCTCTTCCTTTCCAGCAAAAGGGTTAGACCGTTTATGAACTAGTCCAATTATGTAAAGGGTAGTCTAGGTCAGTTTTATATCTGAAAGCAGTATTGGCTTGTAAATGAAGTGACTTCTATTGCGCTATCTTCTTTGACCAAGGACCTTTGGGGCCGTTTCACAGTGGTAACTCACAGTTTTCAACAGTCAGCCTTGCTCCAGAACAAGATAAGTTCTTAAGCTCCTAATTCACCACCTGCAAGAATGGAGTCCCTGGGTGGGCAGATGGTAAGTTACTTGGGTAACCTCGCCCCATGAACAGGTGGATATGGCTGCACCCATCTGCTCACTTCTTTATGTCTGCAAGATACTTCATAAGGGAGGAGAGAAGAAAGGCCCTGAGCAGGGAGGAATGGGAACATTTCAGAGGAACAGGAAGGGGCCTTACAGTGTCCTGGTGAGGACAGGGCATCCTGGTCAGCTGGACCTGCTTTGTAACCACAGCCTGTGTCCCTGAGAGGCACCTCGCCTCGCAGCAGAATTCTTCAGAAGGGGAAGGAGGAAGGACAGCATGTGCAGGGCCACCAGGCATGGTCAGGCCACCACTGAGAATGGCTCCAGGAATGTTGTCTGCCCTTGTGGCAAAGCCTTGTAGAACTTGGCAGCAAGAAACCCCGGAAGCTCTCTACAGGAGCACAATGCATTTCTCACTTGAAAAATTGAGTGAAAACCACAGACCCTGGACTCACTTGGATGGAAGGTGGAAAGGCCCGCTGGACCAATCCACTGGCCTCTGATGCTGGTGAATCCTTTGGGCATCAGCACAGTATCTGGGAACATTAGCCCTACTGGTGGCATAACTCACAGTTGAAGTCTTGCGTAGCCATGAGCCTCCAGCAGAACAGGGGTAAGAAGGCAGCAGCCAGAAGAGGAAGGGTCCCAGAGGATGTGGATTCAAGTCCTAACACTTCTTGGTCGGGGATCTAGGGCTGGCCCCTTGGCAACTTTGACCAAGTGGTTTTTAATTTCTCTATTTCCAGCCAAGGGAGAATTGTCTCAGCTGACGGTGAGTTCAGAGAGAATGCTTCTTACTTACCTTCTATAGGATGGAATAGTGCCCATCATTGTTAATCACTATAATGGGAACTTTGGTGAGTGACAGCGCCCTAGAAGGGTGTTCAGCAGGGGAGGCCTGGGGAGGAGGGAGAGAGGAGAGGAGGGAATATGCCGGAGTTAGCCTGGCTGCTCAGGTATAGGCGCTTGCAAGCACCGGGAGGCCACCAGGAAGCCCAAGAGAAACCTTAACAAGAGGGAAGGGTCAAAAGGAAGAAATGGAGAAGGTCCCAACGCCAGCAGCCAGAGGGGGGATTGCGGCTTGTTGCTGCTGACACACAGACTGTTGAGGCTCCAGGAGTAATTTGTGGATGTCTGGAACCTGCTCTGGGGGCTGGGGACGGCTCAGAACCAGCAGGGAAAGTCACAGAGCTCTCAGGTGTCCAGTGAAGGGCAGCAGTTAGAGAAAAACCTGGGGTCTCTACACTGCCATTCTCCATCCCGAGCAAGAGTCTGTCTCTTGCTCTCAGAGCTCTGCTTTTAGCGGGGTGCTGAGGTGGAGGGGAGAAGGGAGTGCCCAGCCTGAGATTTTGGGAAGGGGCCCACTTCACCCTCTGGGAGCTTAGAGATGAGGCTGCGGGTGGGGCAGGTATCACTGGGCCTCTGAGTTTTGCTCACAACTGCTTAAGAAGCCCCTTCTCCCAGGAACCAGTCTTTCAGTTTTCTGCTTGTCTGGAGCCCCAAAGTTTTCTGGGTGTTTCCCAGGGGAGCACTGTCGACCTGGATCTCTGAGCAGGGACTGCCGGGGTGGGCCCCCAGCTCCTCTAGCTCCTGCAGTCTTGGAGGGCTGAGCAGTGGGGCTCCCCAGCACGGTTCCCCGGGCGCCACAGTAAATGCTCTGAGCCCCAGGGCCAGGCTCTTACCACATTGTAAACTATACATTTGCAAATCTCGCAGCTAATCCACGGGACAGCCAATGTGCAACCCAATCTGGGGCTGAGAGCCCAGAGGCACCCTCGTGGCACAGGCAGGCCCTGTCTTAAGCCTCGCACTGAAAGCACAACCCAAGAGCCAGACGGCCAAATATGTGGCTTGCCGTCCTCTGGCCATGAGAACCGCGGCTCTGGAATTTCCTGGCTTCGGAAGGGGGGTGGCGTTCAGTTTCTAACCTTTGCTTCTTGCCGGTCCAGAGTTCTCGTATTTTATTCCAGGGTCGTTTGTGGATTCGGTAGGGAGGTGAGGGGGTGGGGCGCAAGCAAGGAAAGGCTCTTGTTAGAAAACCCAGGCGCCCCACGCTGCTGTGCTGTAGCTCTAACTGGGCGAAGCCTGCTGCAGAGCCCTAACTGGGCAGAGCCACGCATCCAGGGTGTGGTGAAAGCCCCGGCCCTGCCTGTCACAGGCTTTCACACTGCCCCGTATCTGCCGTCATTTGTCAGTTGAGGGACCTTCAACTTATCGCTTTACCTGCCTGGGCTGCAGCTCTTACCCCACCCCACCAACTTTCTGGGAGAGGAGCCCTTGCGCCAAAGGGTGCGTGGCAGGCACCGTGGGGCTCTAAATACTTTCTCTGCAGTTAATGCAAAACTACAGAACCCATCTGGGAGCTGCCACTGTGTGCTGGACCACTGGCTTGGCCCAGAAGGTGATGTAGATTGTGCTGGGGACAAGCCACCAAGATACCCTGAAGGTGATGGACGCAACAAGGCATCTTTCGCCACAAGACCATATACACCAAAAAGAGAGCAGAGAAAAGAATGAGTAATTTTTTAAGAAGTGTTTTATTTGTTTGAAAAGCAGAGTTACAGAGAGGAATAGAGATCCTCTAGCTGCTGGTTCCCTTCCCAGATGCCTGAAAACAGCCAAGGCTGCACAGAGCCAAAGTCAGGAGCCAGGTGATTTCTCCGGGGTCTCCCACATGGGTGCAGCGGCCCAAGCACTTGCTCTCTTGGGTTACGTTAGTAGGGAACCAGATCAGAAGCAGATCAGCCAGGACTTGAACCAGCTTTTTCATGGAATTCCAGTATTGCAGGCATCAGCTTAACCGTCATACCACAACACCAGCCCACAACGGGTATTAAGTGATTGATGCTTTCAAGGGGACCCTGAAAATGCTCATCGTGTTCCCTTTGGCATCTCGGGAATACCTCTTATTCCCTAAAAGGCTAGTGACGCCCAACTGAGCAGTCATAGGCCCTGGCCACCTAACTCTGCCTGGACACACGGGGGAGCATGGCCAGGGTAGTGGGCATCACAGAACGCCAGCATCTGTAGCCTAACAATTTTGTCTTTCATGCTCCAAGTCTGTAGGTCCTGACACCACACAGAGTAGTGGAAAGCTACTGCCTGCTGATGTGCAGACCCTAGGAATGTATTGTTCTCTGTGTGCTTCATTTAAAAAAGAAATTATCGAATGCCATCACGTGATTCAGTTTCTTGGCGCCCATGTTAGAAAAGCCTACGATCTCCTCCAAGGGAGTTTCTTGTTGAAAACTGAGGCCTTTGGATGGAGACTAAAGCCACATGTCCCGTCTCCCTTGCGGCCCCCTGGGTTCAAGCTGCAGTCACCAGGGAGGATTTGAGTTACAGCTCACAATGCGCAGAGGACAACTTTGAAACTATCCAAGTGTTATTTGCATTGCCTGCGTGAACAGTTCACGACCAGGGCTGTGACTGGAGGAGTCACTTCTGACCTGGGTGATTCTAAAGATCCCACAAGGCTGGGGGTTTGGGTGGAGGTGTAGCTTAAGTGTGGGAAGAAGGATAGTGTGTGTGCAGTTGGAAAGTGGCCTTTCCTGTGGGCAGCCAGGCTTTTAGATATTAATGCAAAACCAGGGATAAATAGAAAGCGAGACTGGCAGAAGCAGCAGACTATGGAAATACAGTGCCTTGTATGGTAGCTGCTTTTGTGAAGCGGGCACAATAGGCAGTTTCTATGTTTCCTGCCTACTTTTTTTTGCAGCAAAACTTGATCATTAGAAAAGTTCCAAGTAACCTGAGAAATGAAAAAAAAAAAATAATTTTCTTAACCTGAACTAGAGGATTTGATTCAGTGTGAGAGACTCCCAAAAAGTTAAAATATATATATATACATTAAATAAAATTAAATATATAAATAAATTTATATATATATATAAAATTAAGAAGGAAGTTTATTTTGGCACAATTTTGAATTTTATGCCTATGAGAGGGGATTCAAAAAGTTTCATTATATAAAAAAAAAAAAGCTGTTCAGGGATTTCAAAGATTTGGGGCACCAAATTAAGCATATCTTTGCATTCCGTTCTCCGTGAACTTTCTGAAGTTCGCCTCTGCACTAACCCTTTTGAGTTTTCTCATCTTTAAGCTGAGTATGGTGAGTCAAGCACCAACCTGGAAGGATTGTTGGCTGGAAAACGTGAGGTTCTCCAGGTAACCTGCCATTGCTTTGGTGGTTGTTGCCATGATCATCACCAGCACCCTTGCATTTCTTGGTATGAAAGACGCGGTTCAGTGAGAGGGCAGGTGCCATCCCTCCTGCGTGGCAAAAGGAAAGCAAGCCAGCTAGGACAAGAACAAGGTCAGTGCTGGTTAGAAGGACAACAAAGTCTATTATTCCCGCAAACGCAGAGCCCAAGCAAGCAGTCAGGACAGTCTTCTCGCCACCTGACAGTACACGATGCTGCCTTTCTAAAAAAGGTTTCTGTTTTATGTATAATCTATTTTTACTTGCTTGAGGGAGAGAGAGCTTCCATCTTCTGCTTCACTCACACAAACGCCAGGGCTGAGCCAGGTTAAAGTCAGGAGCCCAGAATTCTATCCAGATCTCCCACCTAGGAATGGGAACCTAAGGGATTTTTCTTTTTTAATTTTTAGGATTTTTGTATTACTCATTTGTAAAATAGAGTTAAAGAAAGAAGGATCTTACATTCTATGGTTCACTCCCCAAATGGATGTAATGGCCAGGTTGAACCCAGGAGCCAGGAGCCAGGAACTTCTGGGTCTCAACACATAGGTTTAGGAACCTAAGCACTTGGGCCCTCTTTTGCTGCTTTCCCAGGTACATTAGCAAGAAGCGGGATTGAAAGTGAGGAAGCAAGTCTTGAACCAGTGTCCATATGGGATGCCGGTGCTGCCGGAGGTTTAACCTGTTTTGCCACACCAGCCCCAAGAAACTCAAGAATCTGAACCATCACCTGCTGCTTATGAGGTGTGCATTAATAGGAAAGTGGAATCGAAAGCCAAGCCGGGACTCTCTTTCTCTGTCTTTTCCTAGTCAAACAAATCAATTAATCTATGTCTATCTAAAAATTAAAATAAAACACAGAGTTCAGTCTGCCCTGTGAGAGTGTATATGAGGGGACAGAACAAAACCTCAATGTCTGTCTGGCCTGAGCATTGAGGGGAACAAGGTACTCAGGAGACAGATCTCCCCCAGGTTGGTGTGGGGCTGGGGAACCAGTGACAGGAGAAGAGAGACGCCTGACCTGAGCATTGTACAGGGAAGTTAGTAGCAGTGACCAGCTGCCACTTATTATCCATCTCTTTTCTTGCTTTGGTAGCAGATCCTGAAATTTAATCAGGCAGCAGAGGGCCAGAATAAGACCACATTTCCTAGCTCCCTGTGGATCAGTATAACATGTGACCAGGCTTTGGCAGATGAAGGGTGAGCAGGCATGTTAGTGCCACACGTGGGTCATGTCCTTGGAAGGGAGGAGCATGGTCCCCTCCTCTCCTCTGCCCCACTGCTGGATGTGGAGCTGGAGTGGCTGCTCCATCTCAGAAGGGAAGCATCTAGAACTGCAGTCTGGGACTACAAAACCAGAAGACAGGAGTTAAGAAGCCCCAGCCAGGAAAGGTGTGGGCTCAACCACAGCTGTTCTGTTCATGCCCACATCTTTAAGGCAGAGACTAACTCTAACGATGGGAGCCACTGTTCATTCTGGGCTTTTAGTGCATTAGCCAGACCTGCATTCTAGTTAACACAGGGAACAGGGCGCATGAAAGACAAGAAACTAACTTTGGAAGAAGGAAGTTGGGAGAGTGAGAATATCCCTGGGAGACCCTCCTTGCAAACATCCAAGGCAGGAAGGGCCCTGGGTTGAGAACAAAGCACTGATTGTAACTTTGGAGACTCAGCCCTGGCCCCTCCCTTGCTCTGTGCTACTCACTGAACGCAGCCCAGCCTCAGCAAAAGGCTCTGTGCCCCCTGGCTGGCTGGCGGGAATGGGATTTTGTAGCGCAACTTGGCCCAGGAAAGTAGAAGTCTTTTCTACCCTTTTAGTAAAGCAGGACGCCTTGCACTAGGGACTGTAGTCTGCTAGCACTACAGGTGCTAGTCTTCACACCGTCTGTAACCAGCCCCCATGAGGGAGCTGCAAACCAGAGGCAGCAGTTAGCAACTTTTTTAGAACGAGTTGATGTGGCTGCTGTATCTGAGCATATGGTTTCTTTTCTAGTAATTCCCTCTTATTATATCTGACAAAAATATTGTTCTGCAGTGGATTGGAAATAAAAATATGATCCTTAACCACAAATGGTTTGAAAAGGGGAACGAAGGCAGAAAATGTATGGAGAAAGGCACTCTGGTGTATAAGGATTCCTGTACTAGAGTGGGTAGGGCAATGAAGAAACAAAAGGGGCCCTCCCACTCACACCACTGTTTGTGGAGCTAGGCCTATGCCATCATTGGTGTGGGCAAAGGTGAAACAGAATTCATTTCTAAGCATCCTCAGGTAGCCAAGCATGCTCTCCACAGATTCAAAGTGGTCCACGTATCACATATATTAATTCATTAAATAACAGGACTAGTAAGACATTCACACCAGGGCCAGCATTGAGCTGTGGTGAGTTAACCAGCTGGCTACAATACCATCATCCCAAATGGGGACCAGTTCAAGACCTGGCAGTTCTATTTCTGATCCAGCTTCCTGCTAATGTAACGTACTTGGGAAAACAGTGGAAGATGGCCTGTGCCCATGGAGAAGACCCAGAAGAATTTTCTGGTTTTGGCCTGGCCTAGTAATTTCAGACATTTGGTGAGCAAATCAGCGGTGAAAGAGCTCACTGTCTCTCTGTTTCTCCCTCTTTTTCTCTGTCTTTCAAATAAATGAAAATGAATAAATAAATAAATAAAAGATGTTAACATCAATTTAAAGGAAAATTTAAAGAATAGGCTTATAAGAAGAGACTTCAGGAAGTTCATAGAAAATGAAATTAAAAGATAAGTTTATGTTGGTGTAAAACATTGTTTTCAATATTACACAAATTAGAACACCACCACCCATCCCAGTTAACTTTGATTTCTAAAACACACTGCTACGCCCCTACTGCCCTGCACAGTACAATGTGTGCCTGTGACTTAGGAGCACTTAGCTCTTTAGGAGGCAAGAATTCTATTCCTACTCCTTCTTGGCAGGCACCACTGTCCAAAGATGCAGCACTGAAGGGTGTGATGGGCCAGAGTAGATGAGAAGGAGAGTTACAGTCAGAAAGATCTGATAGGAATCTGGGTGGTTTCTTTAAAAACAGCAGCAACAACAACAAAGATTTATTTCTATTTATTTAAAATTTGCAGAGAGAGGGCAAGATAAAGATCTTTCACCTACTACTGGTTCACTCCCCACATGGTCACAACGGTCAGGACTGGGGCAGATCAAAACCAGGAATTTGTCTAGGTCTCCCACATAGGTGACAGGGACCCAAACACTTGGGCCATCTTCCACTGCCTTCCCATACCGTGAGCAAAGCGCTAAATCAGAAGTGGAGCAGGCAGAACACAAACTGGTGTCCAAACAGGATGCTGGCATTGTAGGTGCTGACTTTACTCGTTAGACCACAACTCCAGCCCCAGTTTGTGTGGTTCCTTGTAAGTCACTTGTTGGAACTTTAATGTCCTCAAACTACCTGCCTGCAAAAGGTATTGCAAGAGTGACATGTGTCAGTTACCAGGCACACTCTGCATGCTTAGTACATGATAATGATTATGATTCTATGAGGGAGTGCCCTGGGAGCTGAACAGTCTTATAAGTGTTGGAGCCTGAACACAAGCCATGAAGATAGACAAGGTAGAGGTGGGAGAAAAATAGCAGAAGGAGGGTGTTGTAGATAGTAAGTATCCATAGGCACTGATAGGGAAGCTGGCATGATGTACTCAGTTCAGAGGACGAGCATGGGAGGGTGGTGGGACTAAAGAATGGGGTAGATGGAGAGCTGGGTTGTGGGGGTGGCTAAAATAGAAGGAAACTGCAGCAGTTTCTGCAATCATCGCAGGTGCTATGTCGTGCCATGGCATCCCAAGCTATGTGTAAATACCCAGGTAGCCACATCCTCCTCAAGCAGTCAAGTCTGGATGTTCTTTAGGGTTGGCCTTCCCCGCAGCTGCCGGCCCCTGTGCTGTGGCTCTAGGAGAATCCAGGCTCTGAATGACCACATGGTGTTTCTGGGAAGTTGCTATGGAGGCCAACCAACCAGTTTACCTTTCAAAAGGAGCTGATTTCCCCAAATTTTGAATGATTGGGTCAGAGCTGCCACCACAATGACCACCCTGTAACAGAAACCAACAAACACACTTGGTTAAATTTCTGCAGCAGCCCTGGTGTAGGTAACCTCCTGGAAAACAGAAAGCTGCAAAATTCATATTTTTGACCATGAAACTGGTCTTTGTGCCAATGTTGGCTCAATTCTCGACTCCAGACATAGTTGAGAAAAAACTAAAGGTGTCTGTGACGGCCTCCCATGATGTCAGGGGAAGATTGTCATTCATCTAATGGGAATAAACCCTCAAACAGGGAAGTGCAATCAATAGTGCATGTATCCAGCAAGATCAATGGCTGAGTTTCTGAAGACTACTCTATGTTCTGACACTTTTCAAGATAATAATAGATCATGTGATCATCAAAGACGATCACATCAACTTCCAAACAGATGCATGAAAGAAAAAGGAGAAACATTTTGCACTCTCAACAGTGCAAAAAGAGCCTGTTGAAAATCGAGAGAGTTATACGACAGAGATCTTTTTGCTGTTGCTGTTTGGGCTCACACGGTAGCAGTTTGCATGGGAATGTGTGGAGCAGGGTAGCAGCTTCCATTTTGCAGATCTTACATGGTCATTTGGAGGCCAGTATCATCTTGAGGGAAGTTCCCGTGGGTCAAGAGGTATCTGCAGATTCGGGCAGTCCTCCAACTGCCCAGAAGCATGGGACTGCAAAAATAGCTGTGTAAGCTGAAACTGTACCATGATTTTAATCATCATGGGAGGGTGGGATGTTCATTGCTCAGCAACTTTCAAAAATGTCGTCAAAACATTATAAACTCTCCAAATTATCCGTGGAAACATAACTTAAAACAACATAACTTACTGTTGTTTTAAGTATAAAAATACTTCATGTTTGAAGTATATGTGTAAAATGTTTGAAGTATATGTATACAATATTTTAAGTATTAAAAAATAACTTAAAGCAACATAACATATCCGTGGAAACATAACTTAAAACAATGTGAACACATGAAGAAAATCAAAGTTGACTTAGTATTCAAGAGATTAGAACATTAGTAATGCGAGAATCAAAGTGCCATGTTTCTTTAAAAAAAAGAAAAAAGAAAAAAAGATAAAGTTTGAACAGCGAGTGCTTGCTGGTTCCTTGGTGTCAAACTCATAATACAAAGCCAGCCTTCCACATTGTACTCTCCTTCCTCAGTCTGCATCTTCTAAGATTTTATTTTTTGTGTTTCCAATGGGGTGAAGTATTTCTGAGAGTTCTTTCCATGAGAGATTTCTTCCTGCCATCCCTTCCTCTAGGAAATCATGATCCCTTTGTCACAACCACTCTCCTTACTAAGGTCACTAAGTCCTTCCAGCTGCCAACATTGAACCTCTCCAAGAAGGACAATGTCAAAATTCCCATGGTCACTTACTTTTTAATGAATGTTGCATTTGACATTTATGACCAGATTTTTCTTTGCTATGCTTTTATTTTTCTTAGCTAATTCCCTCTTACATTTCCAGTTCTGTAAAACATCATGTGGAGCTATCACTGGGAGACCAGCAGGTGACACAGCTTCCTGCTTCGCTGTCTAGCCAGGAACTGAATATCAGAGGCACAGTGACTACTCCCCAGCAGACAGTGAAAGAAGTGACAGGATTGGTCACTCATTCTGATATGCCTTTGGTTATGTAGCAAGATGTAGGTTGAAGAGCTAGCGGAGAAGTTTGAAGTCTATGCATTTATTCACAGTTAATATGGCCCATTCTACTGGGAATTGGGATAACTGAACTATGATCATTTAAATGCATACAAAGGGAGGATCTGTCCATGGTCTCACTTAGTTCTTATGGTAAGTTCATGAAGGGTGGAGATAGTGTCATTTTTGTGTTCCTTGTAAATGAAACATTTCTGGGAGGCCAACTAACTTGCCCCCATAGGTGCACAGCAAGGCAGCAATGGAGCAGGGACTCAAACGGCTTCCATCCAACCCGGAGGCCAGCACTCCTCAACATCGGGAAGGAAGAAGTTAGTGGCGCCTTTCTCTGGAAGCCACTTGTTGCCATGCAAGGTGCTTCTGCAGACTCATCACATTTCCTATCCTTCAGTTGTATGGGATCTTCAACTTCTGTCTGCAGTAGTCCCCTCCTATTTGTAAGGGATCCTTTCCAAGGTCTCCAAAGTTGCCTGAAACTGCACATACTACTGAACCCCTTGTATACTATGTTTCTTTATATATATATATATATATATATATAATACATATATATGTGTGTATATATATATACATATATGTGTATATATATATGTCACATATATTGAGAGCTTAATGCATAGATTAGGCACAGAAACAGATTAACAGCAATAATAAAACAAAAAATTGTAATGACACAAGTACACTTTTAAAACTGTGTGGACATACGAGCCAGCATGGGAGTAGAATGTGCTGGGCTAGGCTAGGCTGCCACTGAACCATGTGAGAGCTGTGTCTGGGTGTGGACCAGGTAAAGCTTGACTGTAGTACCAAGCAGTGAGAACCAGAATGGGTGTGGGCTGGTTGACAAGGCCATTGCACATACATATTACAAGAAAAAAATCCTATGCATCATTTCCAAATCCTTTGGCACCATAATAAGCATGTTTCTTTCCATTTTCCTATGAGGTTTTTCAAAGGTCTTTGGCATAACGTACGAAACTATGTGAACGTGATCTCCAAAAACACTGTTACTGCACTGTAGCTTTGGGTTGTCAACCTTAGGAAAGCACACTCGTGGATAACAAGAGAGGACTGCCATGTTAAATTCTCTTCCCCTCCCCCAGGGGTTCAGGAATCTTTCCTGCTCTGCTGATGGATGGATTGGCTTATCAGCCACAGAGGCAAGGATTAGCACGTCATTTGACAGGATGAAATCAAGTCTCAGGAAAGAAAGAGCCTAATTCAAGGCAACTCAGCACCTTAGTTTCTGCATCCAGCACACCAAAGAAACCACTTGGGGCGACAGCTAGAAACTCAAGCAAGAGCTGACCTCAGAGTGAGGGGGCCTAGGGAGCAGGCTGTGCCCTGCTCTGCTCAACACCCCACCCCTCGCTGGCCCCCTTAGGGTTCCTCCACATGTAGCAGCAGCAGGCCTGGGCCCACACAGACAGGAAGAGTGTTTCTCATTAATAGGATTAGAAAAGGCATCTCTCTGAAAATGAAAGAAAAGGTGGCTTTGTCTGCCAAGGTCACTTCCCTCCCAACAGCGGACAAAATTGTTAAACTATCCAAACATTGATTAGACTGTTGAGTAAGGCCCATGTTAATCCCCCAAGCATGTGGGGCAGGCCTTTGGGTAGGTCTGGCCTAATGGCTTCAGAGTTCCGTTGGCACTTCCTTTCCAGAGGGTGACAGTCTGAGAATGAACAGCTGGAAAGAAAGGAGGTAATTGTGTGGATACCACCTGCTTCAGCAGTACCGGCCTTGGTAAGACAGGCAAAGAGCGACCTCCAACCCCTACAGTCAGGATAAGGGTTTCCCTGCCGCCAACTTCCCCGATCCAGGTAATTCATAGTTTTAATCTAATATTTGAAATACCTGATGATATCCTGTAACTCCAACTCAGATTCATGTACATGAGTCAGATCCCTTTAATATATCATGATTTTTTTTTTTTTTGAGAAGCAACATGACAGAGCAAGGAAAATCTCCCATCCATATGTGTACTCCCCAAATGTTTGCAACATTTGGGGCTTCCGGGTTGACGCTTAGAGCCAGGGACTTAATCCAGGTCTCCCACATGAGCAATAGGGACCCACCAACCTGAGCTTCTCCGCGCTTCTCAGGGTACAAGTGTTATAAGCATGTTGAAGGTATAGGCGTTAGCACTGGAATACAGAGACAATATTTTATTTCCATTTTGTTTTCCCTTCACTCCCTGTCTGTCCCATCTGACATAGAAGGTTACATGTCCTGGAGACTTCCTTGCCTGTGTAAGACTGTGTTCTTACAACAGGCCCCAGAATCAACTACACAGCCTCCTAAAAGAAATTTCTGCATAGCAAGTGGGAGGTGAGAAATTTCTAACCCCCCCCTGCTGATTTGTTCTTCTTTTTCTAAAGATGTATTTACTTTTATTGCAAAGTCAGATATACGCAGAAAGAAGGAGAGACAGAGAGGAAGATCTTCTGTCCGATGATTCATTCCCCAAGTGACCGCCACGGCCAGTGCTGTGCCGATCCAAAGACAGGAGCCAGGAATTTCCTCCAGGTCTCCCACATGGATGCAGGGTCCCAAGGCTTTGGGCCATCCTCAACTGCTTTCCCAGGACACAAGCAGGGAGCTGGAAGGGAAGCGGGGCTGCCTGGATTAGAACCAGCGCCCATGTGGGATCCCAGCATGTTCAAGGCAAGAACTTTAGCTGCTAGGCCACCACTCTGGGCCCTGATTTCTTCTTTTATTTCTTAGATGCATGTGCAGGAGATGTTTAGACCTTTTGGAATATGATTTGTGAAAGAAACAACCTAAAAACTACATTGGGCAAGTTGAATCCACCACCTTCTTAAAGCCTTCATGTGGTGAGTGCCTGCTAGGAGTCAGACACTGCAAATGTTTACTCAAATCTGGCAAGTAAGTCCCATTCTCTGAAAGAGAATGCGAGTTCAGAGATTGCACAGCTTCTCCAAATTGAACCACGGAGAGCAAGAAGGAGGAAATGAATCCCTCTCTCTGACTCACTCACAGCCTATCTGACCTCATAGCCTGTTTTTCGACCTCTCTGCCGGGTATACATACAGTTAACCCTGTGTAGAAGGCCCTTTTGGGCCAGTGCAGCAGCATGGTGGATAAAGCTGTCACCTACGGTGCTGACATCTCATATGGTCTCCAGTTTGTATTGCAGCAACTCCATTCTTGGTGCAAGTCCCTGCTACTGGCCTGGGGAAAGCAGTAGAGTATAGTCTGCACCCATGTGGAAACCCAAGCGGAACTCCTGACTCCTGGCTTCAGCTTGTTCCGGCTCGGCTGTTGCAGCCATTTGAAGAGTGAACCGGTGGATGGAAGCTCTCTCTCTCTTTGTGTGATTCCAACTGCTTGTTCTACTCAGCTTCAGACTCAAGTCAACATGCTATGACTTCCTACACTTGCCTCACCTCCAAGCTCAGATCTGGGACAGCAATTAAAATGGCAGCTTCCAACATACGAATTTCCTTTTCATCTCCCTCTTTCAGTTTATACATTCATTGACTTCAAAAATCATTTTTTTCAGGCAATAGTATCTGGTACTCGCTGTTCTCTCTCTCCCAGTATGTTTCTCTCTCTCTCTCTCTCTCTCTATTCCTGTGTGGTTCTGTCTTTGCTTCTATCTCTCTCCACTTGGCCTTAGACCCAGTCATAAGGTTATGAGGAGGCTCAGGTCACTATGGAGAAGCTACATGTTAATGTTTTGGTCACAGCCCTAGCTGGGGTTCCCAACTGTGGCCACCTAATTAACCAAGTGAGAGGCAACGTTTGCTTGGACCTTGGTGGTGACAGTGAAGAAGCATGAAGCGGGTGGCATCTGGATCAGTTCTGAAGGCAGAACTGCCAGGTTTTGCTGATCATTCTTCTGTGGCAAGATGATGGCTTGCAGGCTGTGCCCTTGGCATTGGAAGGGATTTTTTGCTGTTTACCGAGATAGTGAAGGAAGATGTGCAGGCTGGACTGGATGGTGGAGTCAGGAGCTCTTCTTGAGACATATCAAGTGTGACTCCTAGAACCATGTCAAGTTTGTAGCTGGATGTGTGTGCCTGGTGTTCAGGGAGCTGCCAACAAAAAATTGAGACACTGACATATATAGATGGTCCTTAAAGCAATGACAGAGGATGAGATCCCCAAGGGTGTGATTGCAGAAGAGAGGCGATGCAGGGACTCTCCGGGCTGTGTCAGTGCTCAGAGCTCAAGGGAGCTCACAAAGGGAGGAAGCAGCACAGGTAATGGTACTACAGTCTAGAAAGGACAGAGCAAAGGGCGTGTCCAGAGTTACTGTTCCAGTTGGATAAAATGAGAACTGAGGATTGGCCAATGGATTTTTCAACATGGTATTCAATGACAACCTTGACAAGGAAGATTTGGGTGGAGTGACAAAAGCCTACCTGGTGCGAGTTCATAAGAAAGCAGGGGAACAGGCAGCAAGTGCAGCCCTTTCCTGAGAGCAGTTCTACAAAGAGAAACAAAGGGGCCCAGTGCAGTAGCCTAGTGGCTAAAGTCTTTGTCTTGCATGTGCTGGGATCCCATATGGGCATCAGTTCTAATCCTGCTGCTCCACTTCCCTCCCAGCTCCCTGCTTGTGGCCTGGGAAAGCAGTCAAGGACGGCCCAAGACCTTGGGACCCTGTACCCGTGTGGGAGATCCAGAAGAAGCTCCTGGCTCCTGGTTTTGCATTGGCTTAGCTCCGGCCGAAGCGGTCACTTGGGGAGTGAATTAGCAGATGGATGATCTTTCTCTCTGTCTCTCCTTCTCTCTTCATATCTGTCTTTGCAATAAAAATAGAGAAATCTTTCCAGACACAGGAGCAAGGAAGTGATTTAGTAGTAGCTGGAGGACTTGCAGGTCTAAGAAATGACTTTTTCATAAAAGATTTATTAAAACTTTGTTGATCAATGTTGTGGAAGTGATGTGGTAGAGGAAGAAGCAATGTGGTAATGATGGAGGGGAAAGAGGAGGTGATTGTTACAGTACAGCCTGAAAGAATGGAATCTGACTCACATGTGGAGGAGTTGAATCTAGATAGAGCAGGGACAGCTTGGCCTCAGCAGTGGCAGGGAAGACAGAGCCTGGGGCCCAGACATGGACAAATGGTTGTAGGAGAAGAGGTCCAGTCACGGGGAGGTCCCCGTGACTGCTTGTATTGTCCCGGAAGGCAAGGAAGCTGCCTCATACTGATTGAGAAGATGGGAGAGTGGCCAGCTTAGGATCACCAGCGGAACTGAGAGCACAGCTGACGTCAGTGCTCACAAGTGTGGATAGGAATGAGTGCTCTGCTCCAGCAATCTACAGTTGCGTGGGTGCAGGCATGAAGCAGGTGGGAGACTGAATCTCATGAAGGATTGATATTTTGCTAACCCATACAATGGGAGGAGAAAATGGGACCAGGGAGTTGGAAATGTGTACAGAAGGCATGATTCTGATCATGGAACCCAGAATCCAAGTTGGATTGACAGCAATGAAGCACAGATACCATGGGGCTAAACCAAAGCTCATGCTAGTCTACAGAGCATCCTGAGTGAGTGAAATAAACACTTCCCTGGAGGCAACATGCTGCTGAAGCTGTGCAAAGATGGAGGGGTCTGGCATGGTAGCCTAGTGGCTGGAGTCCTTGCCTTGCACATGCCAAGATCCATGTGGGATCTAGTTCTAATCCCGACAGTCCTGCTTCTCATCCAGCCCCCTGCTTGTGGCCTGAGAAGGCAGTTGAGAACAGCCCAATGCCTTGAGACCCTGCACCCCCACATGGGAGACCTGGAGGAGGCTCCTGGCTCCTGGCTTGGGATCAGCTCAGCTTATACCAATGCGGCCACTTGGAGAGTGAATCAGTGGATGAAAGATCTTCCTCTCTGTCTCTCCTCCTCTCTATAAATCTGAGTTTCCAATAACAATAAATAAAATCTTAAAATAGAAGAAGAAATTGTGCAAGCACAGGCATGCCCCGCCTACAGGTGGTGAGGCCATGAGCCAAGGGAAAATGGTGCCATTCCTTAAATGAGGGGTAGATTTAAGGCCCACTTCTCTATTTCACTAAGGACTTTAGTACAACACCTGAAACAATGCTGGATGACAGTCTGGGTCATGAAACTGTTGGGGCAAGACAGCAGGGATTCCTGTCTGGGAATAGGAATTATGACAGTGAGGAGGCTGCAGTTATATGCTGGAAAGGTTATAAGGTGTGAGTGGCTGGGATAGGTTGGAGGACAAGGTCATTGGAGGAAAACTGGTCAGGAACATTGGATGGGAGCCTGGTGCAATGGCTCAGTAGTTAAATCCTTACCTTATCCATGCTGGGATCCCATATGGGCACCAGATCCTGTCCCAGCTGCTCCACTTCCCATCCAACTTCCTGCTTGTGACCTGGGAAAGCAGGAGACAACAGCCCAGAGTCTGTGACCCTCCTCTTGCTTGGAGGACCCAGAAGATTCTGGCTCCTGGCTTTGGATCAGCTCAGCTCCAGCCATTGCAGCCACTTGAACCAGTGAACTAGTGGACGGAAGAGCTTTCTCTCTGTCTCTCCTTCTCTTTATAAATCTGCCTTTCCAGTAAAAAAATAAATAAATCTTAATAAGAAAGAAAATGTTAGCTGGGTTGTCTCAATGGATACTGAAGTCACTAAGATAAGTAGGTAATAGGAAAATATAGGAAGCAGTAAGGAAGGCAGCACATGGAAGATGATACAATGGAAGACAGATATAGGATCTAGAGCTGGTGGCATGGGGTTTTGAAGCAGGCACTTTCTTTACAGAGGAGGTAGGGCCAGAGGTCCCTGAACAGCACCAGGGATCAGGGAAGACCCCACCCCAAGTTCAGACCTGGTGGCCTAACAGGAGAAGAGGAAACAGTCTCCTGCTGAGGGTACTATCCTCAGACTCTGAGTCTTTCTTACAGAAAGCCAGCCTGGGATCAGAACAAGAGGCTAAAGGGGCATCCAGAGGGCACTTGGGCAGGGGATGGAAGGTATGCTACTCTTGTGGACCATGAGATCTAGAGGGCTTGAGGAATAGGGGGAGTTGGAGATGTTTAAGATGAGGAACCCGGGGTTGGCGTTGTGGTAGGTTAAATTATGTCGCCTCCTGTGACTCTGTCATTACATATGAGTGCTAGTTTGAGTCCTGGCTGCTACACTTCTCATCCAGATCCCATCTAATGCATCTGGGAAAGAAGTGGAAGATGGGTCAAATACTTGGGGTCCTGTCATCCATGTGTGAGACCCAGGTGGAATTCCAGGCTCTTGGCTTTGGCCTGGTCCAACCCTGACCATTGTGGTGATTTGGGGAGTGAACCAAAGGATGGGAGGTCTATGTGTCTGCCCATCTGACTCTCTCTCTCTCTCCCTCTGTTACTCCTCCCACCACATAACAATGCCCTTCAAGATTAGGGGTTTCCTGGAACTGTCTGGAGGTGAGAGTTAGGGGGTAAAGGGTGATGAGAGAGCCTGGGCTTCTTGGGATGATAGACACACACAGAATGATGGCCTGCAAGGCAGACTGTGGCCATGAGACTGGGTTAGTTGGGGTAAGAACACCTTGCAAGGGTATCTTTGCAAGGAATCCTGATGCAACCTCTTAACTCCTGCTGATGGAGGTGAAGAAGCCAGGGCGAGAGAGTACGTTCTCTACATCTAGAAACAAATTACCTTCTGACAAAAATAAATACCCCCTAGTTATTCCAGCATGGGTGCTCCTTCAGTTCAGAGTGTCTCTAGTACCATGATGGGGATTATTCACTCGCTTGGACCAAGAATCATAAGCCAGTGCTGGCCCGGAAGGGCCTCCTTGGAACTAAACTTCTGGAATCCCCATCCATGCAGCTGCACCCAACTGAGGCTCCCTCCTGGAATGTCCAGGCTGCTGGGCTCTCGGAGGGCCCTCATCCTGGCTGCCTCCTAATGTACCGGCCCGGCTGTTCTGTAAACTGTTGAAGCCATCTTCAGCTCACTCTCAACCGGAAGGACTAGATGTGTATCGGGAGAAACCAAAACACTGCTTGATTAATCGCCACCTTGTGAGCTGCAGAGTGATGGCTGGGCACGAAATGTGGACGTTATCTAAATGGAGTGCCGGCCGGTCCCCAGGACCCCGAACAAATGGACTCCCTTCTGTTTATAAACAACCCTGAGGGATGAGCAGCTCGGTTTACGTTTGGAAGGGGCTATCATTCATTTTTATCCATCATACCTGCTTTTAGTGATATTACACACACGCCCTGCTTGGGCTAGAATCTCAACAAGCCAAGAGGTTTATGTGCTTTTAACACCAATTTTGAGAGTCTGTGTGTACATTTCATCCCGTGGGGGGTAATGTGGGCCTGAAGCTCCATGTGGCAGCCGAGTCCATGCCCAGGTTGATGATGAGATGGGATGAATTGCTGACCTCAAGGCTGGGTTTGGAAACTGGAAGTAAAGATGGAAGGTGAGAAGCAGGGAGCCAGTTAGAGAACCAGGATTCTCCCGGCAGGAAGCGCATGGGAAGGGCCCGGTGAGGGAGACCCATGGGAGGTGCAGGTAAGTCAAGGGTAGTCACCGCCCCATAGGTGCATTTTGGCATTCAGCACTGGCTGTGTGGATAGAAGGGGTGGGTGGGACAGGACAGTGTCCATTTACTTGGACACAGGAAGAGCATTTCCATTTTTGTGTGCTCTTCTCCTACATGACTTCTTAAGTTTTAAACAGCCCTGAGAGAGGGCAGGGGCTCTTCTCTCATTACAAGTGAGAACTCGGAAGCCCAGGGAGCTGAGGCAGCTTGTGCCAAGTCACCCTGGGCTAAAGTCAGCGCCAGGTCCCAGGTTCCCAGCAGGATTATCCTGCTCCACTTTCATGCCAGCCTCTTCCCTCCACTTCTGCCCCACAAGGAAGGAATGGAAAATGGTTTCACAAGACCATCAGAGGCAAGTCTGAGACATGGCAGGCCTTAGAAGAATTGGCTTAGAATTTTTCTGTAGGGGCCAGAAGGGAAGACATGGGGTCCAGGATGAACCAGAGGCTGGCGTCCCTACAACAACACTGTTCCACAAGAATGTGACATGAGCCACATCTGTCATTTTACAGCATCTACAAAACATGTGAGAAGAGAAAAACAGATGAAATGAATTTGAATAGTGCATTGAATACAATATTACCCAAACTATCATCACTTCAACACACAGTGTCCAAGACCGTTCATGAAGTATTTAAATCTTATTGAAGTATTTAAATCTTATTTGAAATTTACTTGTTCATTCATGCTAGCCATTTGTCAAGTGCCTGACAGCCAGGTATGGCTTGTGGGTACCACGTGGGACAGCTTTGCCATACAACAGTCATGGCAGCTGCAGCCGCAGCCGCAAAAGGTTGGCTCTTCATCATGTCTCAGACTTTGTGATGGGAGCCTCAAGTGTTCTGGCATCTTCCTTTTTCTTATGTTACTGCTCATTTTGTCTGTTACAAGGAGGACAGAGTCTTTCTCATTCTAAGCCACCTGCTCAGGCACACATAATTGCAGGAAGTGGAAAGTCGGGGGCTTTGGTAACATCTCACTTTGTCTTTCTTGACAAGGCATCCTCAATGACCAGGGAGGATACTGTCATGGCCCTCATGACAGCCCCAGGCCTGCAGGGGGATAAGGATCCTTCCCTGTGACCATCGACATATGCTCATGAATACACACATGCACATTCCAATGGCTTTAACACTGCAAGAGGAATGGAAGCAGGTCCTCAATAGTGACCCTCAAACATTAATTTTTTTAAATTAATTGTATTGCATTATGTGACACAGTGTCATAGGCACTGGGATTCCCCCACCCCTCCCCGAACCCTCTCCCCATGGTGGATTTCTCCACCTTGTTGCATTACCACAGTTCAAATTCAGTTGAGGTTCTTTCATTGGAAGTATTTACCAAGCATAAAGTCCAGCGTCTTATTATTCTAGTGAGTTCAACGATTTCTTGGTAAGACCATCTCTGGTCTGAAGGTAAAGCCGGCAAAGTATCATCCCAATCAATTAAAAGCCCCAACATAACATCAACAACAATTTATAACATTATGGCATTAATTGGCATGGTATTGATTAACCAATATGTTAATAGGAAAATGTAGGTTCTTAACTATATCCTGTGACTTCTTCATAGACATTTCAATTTTGGTTTATATTCAACTGGGTCCTATACACCTCAAAATGGCTATAGATTACTATTCAGCTGTCTCGTGTCTATTTTTATTTTAGTGTTTAGCTGTTTATAGCATTGAAGCATGATTTTGCTGAACTTGGTTGTTTTTCGGATGGTCTGAACTGGCTTATAACTCTTGCGAGACATGTGTCATCAGTTTAGGTACAGAACATTTTTTTTGGAGGGGTATGTAGAGAAATCCCCAATACCCCAGTGAGGTGTAACTAATCTTTGTGTCCCACCTAGTGAGGTATGAGTGAATCCACGCTGATCATTTCCTGTCTGATTCTAAGCTTTCCTTATTGTTGTCTGTCCATTCTAGGTTTTTTGTTTGTTTGTATGTTTGTTCATTTGTTTTGAGGGGTTTCTGGAGTGATCCTAATGGTCATCAAACATTAATTTTTAAAAAAGATTTATTTGTTTTTATTGTGAAGGCAGATCACATTTAAGGAGAGACAGAGAGAGAGACATTCCAGCTGCTGATTCGTTCCCCAAATGCCTGCAACAGCTGGAGCTGAGCCGATTCAAAGCCAGGAGCCAGGAGCTTTCTCTGGGTCTCCCTTGCAGGTGCATGATCCCAAGATTTTGAGCCATCCTCTACAGATTTCCCAGGCCACAGGCTGGGAGCTGGATTGGAAGTGGAGCAACTGGGACATGAGCCAGGTCCCACATGGAATTCTGGCATTTGCAAGGTGAGGATTAACCCATAGAGTTATTGTACAGAGCCCTCAAAGATTAATTTTTGAGTGGTAGGGTTAATGCCCTGAATGAGAAGTTAGGAGACCTAGGATCTTCAGGCTGATTCTGCTGCCACTGACCCATGTGTAACCTTATCCAAGCCCATCAACTCAAATTTCCTATCAAGTAAAAAACCAGTTCCTTCCCAGTCCCCCAGTATCTGGCTCCACTTCTACATATGATGGTTGATTCAATGTGTCAGCTGGGCTATACCACGGCCTGCCCAGACAGTTGGTAAAATCTTATTCTGGGTGTTTCAATTTTTGACTCTCAGCGAAGCACTTGGTGCTTCCCTGTGTGAGTCCCATGCAATCAACAGAATGCCTAATTAAAACAAAAGGTCTGCCTCCCAGAGCAAAGGAAAACATCCAGCCTGGCATCCCAGCTGCACATTGTGGATTTGCCAGCCTCCATCACTGCATGCGCCAACTTCATAGAATAAGTCTCTTTCTGTATATAAGCATCCTATTGGTTCTGTTTCTTCAGAACAGAATCAGTGGCAGCAGAATCAGGAGGAAGGTGATAGCTCTCCCAACTCCTCATTAAACACACACCACAACCATTCAAGAATTAATCTTTGAAGGTCATCACTGAGGGCAGTTCTACTCCTCGTGCAATGTAACAAATAATGCAGTGTAGTGAAAATTTTAACAAAGGACATTCTATAATAAAGACAGCATTTCTCAGCACGTCTTTTAGCTGGTTTAAGTATGTTTTGACCTATTTGATAGAAGCAGAAGTTCATGTGGCACTTTCTAATGGCCTTTCCTAAGAAACAGCTGGCTCACACCATTTGTTCCTCCTGTCCCTCTTCCTTTTTTTCACCACTTGACCCAGAGATGTAGCAGGTGGAGCTCTAGCCTGGCCCAAAGCAGTGGCAGGACCACACCTGGGATCTGGAAATCTCAAAGCTAGGAAAATCCTGGAAAAGCCTGCTGCGTTGTTCTGAAGTTTTACTTGGGAGACCAATGGACTTCTTTGTCTAATGCATTGCTGTTTGAGTGTCTGTTACAATAGGCAAACCTACTCCTGAAAGACATGCTCAGCCTTTCTCATCTGACTGTACTGTGGCCCAGGACATCAGGTGTTGTAGTGCAGGGGACCTGTCGCAGAGTCCAGCATATACTGACTACTTAGGGATTGCTTTATGCCTGCATGAATGCCTGGCTTCCGCTGCACAGGTGGGCTCAAGGGGGGCTGGAGGTACAGGTTTGTAGGAGGCCTAGAGGTGCGGGTTTGTAGGGAGCCTGGGAGATGGTGTCTGGCAGAGGCATTCAGGGACCTGGGGGCTGGCACCCAGGCAGGCAGAGCAAACCTGGGAATTTCAGCATGTGCTTGATCTGATGCAGGGTGTGTGTGTGTGTGTGTGTGTGTGTGTGTGTGTGTGTGTGTGTGTGTGTGTGTGTGTGTAAATCCCTAGCATGCTGGTATGGTGTGCTAGTGGGCCAGGCTTGTGGAATTGTGAAGTGCTTAGATCTTGGGTGGGCAAAAGGGTAGGGTAGCAGGCCAGCATTCATTCAAGGATCTTGGGTCCCTAGTGAGTGGGCAGAGCTCCAGGCCAGCACATCACACCACCAGAAGACTGGGCTTGGGAAGACTGAGCTGGGGAACCCATGCTCTCCTAGGTACAGGGACTGTGGATTGCTTAGGGAAGTGGGTATGGGAATATGTGGGAGACAAGACTGCTGAAGGAGTGTTCACAGGTGAGGAATGACTTCTGGAGGACTTCAACCAACAAGACTGCTGTACCTGCAAGCAAACAAGGAGGCTGAGACCCAGAAGTTTGGAAGAGGGCAGCTGGAGGACCTTTCTGGGTCAGATTGATGTACCTGCCCATGTGAGAGACCTAAACTGGGCTAGTTAGCATCAACTACCGCCAACCATCATCCACCTGTACACACAAAAGCTAGGGCTGGGGGCCTACCTGGCAGAGCTAGAGCACAGTACCTGCAAGAGGGTTGTTGGAACAGGGGACAGGTAATGCTAAGCTGGGCCATGACACTCACCAGCAAGCAAGAAAACCAGGCAGATTGTGTGAGGGAAAAGTAGACTTGGCCCTGTGGAACTGCAATATCTGCTGTTTTGCTCAGGAGCCAGGGATAGTGACAGGCTGAGTTATGTATAACCAAGGGATCCCAAGACGTTCATGGGTACTGGGACTGGGAACAAGCTGGGCTGATCCAGGCTGCCACACCCATAGGCACACCCAAGAATAGGATGTGGGGTGGACTGGGTCACAATATCCATCAACTCACACAAAGGTAGAGACAAAGGGGGCAGACTGTGCCAGGTAAGAACCTAACATGTGTGGGCGTCTGTGAGATCCGTGTCTGGGAGTGGGGCTATTGGGGGAATTTGGGAAACTCTCCTGGTGGGTTGTAGCTCCTGCTGGTGAGCATGTGACTCAAGCTTTGGTGTTGGTCAGGCCGGGCAAGGGTATTCCATTTTTCAGCAAGTGCGTGGTTTGGTTCTGCTAGGAAGAGGGGGGTAGATTGGGCAGGACTGGCCAAACCTTAGCACACTGGCATGTGCAGGAGCTAGGTTGGAGAGCAGGCCAAATGAGGCTAGGCTATCATACCTATCAGTTTGCATGAAAGCCAAGGATGGGGGCAGACTGGGTAGAGTTGAGCTGCAACACCCACCAGTGAGATTTGGGACATGGGGTGGTCTGGGACAGGCCAGGCTGTAGTATCCAATGGCAAAGGCCAAGACAGGATGAGCTATGCCAGGCTGGGTCAGAGTAACCACTGTCCTGTACAAAATCTGTGGCTGGGAGCAGGCTTGGTCTAGGAGATTAGGGGATGCCCTGGCTGGGCTGTGGTCCCCACTGGTGAGCACAAGAGCCAGAATGGGGTGGTCAACTGGGCTGGACCATGACTGCTGTATCCCTTGGCATCGACTGGGTCTGGGGTGTGCCAGATTGGGCTAAACTCCAGAACCTTCCAGTGCTTGCAAGAGCCAGGGTGGGTGAGGGATGAACTGGGCTAGGTTTTAGCACCTGTTGAACCCACAACAGATGGTTCTTGGGGTGGATCAGGCAGGGCAGGACTGTAACACCCAACAGTAAGAGCTGGATTGGGTGTAGGTCAGTCAGGCAAGGTCACTATTCCTGCCAGGGCAGGAAGTGGACCAAGTCCAGCTGGGCCAAGGACCCACCAGTGTGCGTGATATCTGCTACTGGAAACAGATCTGATAGAGGGGTTTGAGGAACTCCTCTGTTAGGACACAATCCCTGTAGGTGAGTACAAGAATCAAGACTAGGAATAACCCAGACCAAGCCAGGTTACAGTATCTACTGGCATATGTGTGCATCAGGACTGGGGGCAGGCCAGGCTGGGCCAGTTTATATACCCACTGGCACATCTGAGAATCAAGATGGGGTGCAGGACAGGTCAGGTTGGGCTACAATACCAGTGTAGAATAATGTGGGTGATGAACTAGGCTGGACCCCATACAATCAGGTCTGGGATCACTTCAGATTATGTTTCTTTGGGGACCCTCCCAACTGAACATGGAGTCACTGGATCTGTGGTCTGACTGTGGAGTACATGTGCCAGAACTGGGCCTATTCAGTGAAAAAGACAGAACAGTAGACATTATGACCAGATGTATATGGAGGATATGGCAGTCCATTGGGGCCTGCAGAGGACATCTGGTACTAGAGCAGAGGAAGAAAGTACAAACTGGTCAAAGACCCAAGCCAAGCATTGACAGAAAATATCTGGGCCAATGAAAATTCTAAGGTGGACTATGTCAGCCAAAGCAACTTGGAAGGATTTCCTCATCCTTGGAGCAATGAAATCAACAGCATTTCAGAACTATTGAAACCATTTGAGCATGTTTCACACTGGGGACCCCAGAATGACATCAGGTGGCCTTTCCCTATCCCCGGGGGTACTTATGAAGTCAAGATGCTGGATGCAGCTTCTCCCTATTCTCCCCCTTTTCCCAGATACAGGAGGAAGAATATAAAATTGAAAACAATTATTTCATACACTTTCCCCTTTTCTTGGGCCATTCCCACCCTAATCAGTGGTCCACTTGGGTTTATATCCTTCTCAATTACATAACATCATCAAAAACAAAATATTTTAAAAATAGAAATAGGGGTTGCAACTTCAATATTACAATCCTTCAAGTCTCCCTTTGATAGGTTAAATTATATTTACAACAAGGATTTTCGAAAATTCAAACAAGCACTTGAGTAAGTTTATTTTCTTTTAGATAGAATATTAATTTTATCTTATATGACATTGAAGAGTTGAAGTGAGCTATTTATTTTCCTTAACAGGCTATTAGGGGATCCAGCATGGTGGTTCAATGGCTAAATCCTCACCTTTCACACACCAGGATTCCATATGGGTGGCAGTCTGTGTTCCTGCTGCTTCACTTCCCGTCCACTCCCTGCTTGTGGCCTGGGAAAGCAGTAGAGGATGGCCCAAAGCCTTGGGACCCTGCACCTGCTTGGGAGACCTGGAAGAAGCTCCTAGTTCTGGCTTCGGATCAGCTCAGCTCTGGCCATTGCAGCCACTTGGGGAATGAACCAGTGGATGGAAGGTCTTTCTCTCTGTATCTCCTCTTTATAAACTTGCCTCTCCAATAAAAATAAATAAATCTCAAACAAAACAGGCTATTAGGTGCAAATACACCTCTGTGTTGTAGGTTAAGTAGCCATCGCTTGGTGTTCATGAGCAGCATTTTGCCCTTAAAAATATTTTGGACATTTGAAACAAATATATGCTAAACTGATATAAGCTATGTGTGTTACCCCTATCATAGCTTTCCCTACCAGTCAACGTGTTCAGAAAGACTCTGTTTTAGAGATGGTGAGTGTCACCTGCTTTGTCTCCACCCCATCACACAATCTACTCCCAAATGACTTGCTGACTTCCCTCTGGGCAAGGGCCCGACACAAAGGCAACCAAGCCATGAGCTGACCAGGACACCAGCCACTGCTCCACCTAAAAGTGATCAAGGCTGTTTGGTCCAGTTCTATTTTTCTTAAGAAACAGAAATATTAAAATAGTGCTGGAGACAGAAATGAATAGAACATTATGAGAAGGGAAGGGAGCTTGTCATGTGCAAGATGGACAGAAACTCCAAATAAGCAAAGAATGGCAACAGGCAGGCAGGCAGACCAAGGCATGCTGGGAAATGGGCCCATCTCTAGAGTTGCCTTGGATCCCTTGAGTCTTCTAGTTCCTAATCCGTTCCCAGCCCCAGCACACAGGGACCCCTGCAGCAACCCTTCTGCCATTGCAAGCACCTGAGTGTGTCTCTTCTCCTCATAGCACAGAGCTAGACCCACAACCCCCATCCTTCACCTTTCTGCACGGGACAGCCCAGTCCTCAGGTCAGCCAAATCTACAGCATCACCAGACCAAGCAAATGCTGGCTCTTCATGGAAGGAGTTTTCCATTCCATGTTCCTAAGAATGTCAAAGAGAGGAAGAGGAAAAGAGGCCAATTTCTGGGTGAGCAGATGCAAAACCTAAAAGTGTCCACTCTGCCATGTCGCTGCTTGGAAGCCAGCTCTCATGCTCTGGGTTTCTTCAGAAATGAGAGACCGGCACCTGTGGGATTGCTGAAAGACTCAGAGGAGTCACCTTCCATGCATGTGAACCTGAAAAGATGCCCATGTTGTGAGTTTTCCCACTTCCCCTTGGTTGAATAAGATGGCACCTTTCAGCTGGACAGAACTAAGCAAGTCGATGACTTCTGTGGCCACCGCCCCAGCAGCTGCAGCCGCCCAAGGCTGTCTCGGGACTGCAGACCCATGAGCTTAGGCCTCAAGGAGGCAAGGATTTGCAGGTCTCTCAACTGAGACCAAACCCATATCCCAGCCTGGTGGCATGAGCTCATTTGGCCCAAACTGGGAGAATGACAAAACAACGGTGTGTGACTTTCTCTTCCCTTCTGTCAAAATAAGAACAGGAAAAAAATAATAATAACAAACAAAAAACCACGCCTTGGCAAAAGAGTTTGCCTTCAGCTCTCATTTGCACACATTCTGTGCAATTATGGTCAGCAACAGGGCATTTGCCTCGGCCACACTGGCAGTATTTTCCACACAAAGGTTTATGCTGGCGGACAGCCCACCCTTGAACTATTTACTTGTGCAGTGGATAGAAAACTATTGGACCTATAGCCAGTTACATCCAAGCTAAATGTTTTCCTTTGGAGCTGCCTTTTAATAAGGCACATTATCCTAATTTCCCTTCCATCCTTTGTCCCTCTTCCTTAAGGTAAATGATTCAATATGGTGCCACCACCTTTAAGCAATCAGCCCTATGATGTAACTTGCATTTAACTGTTAGTGTTCACATTTCAAAATGCTTCTTCACATCTTTCATGATCTTAGAAGTTCCTCAATGTTACTCCTCATGACTTCATCTTTCTATATGATTAAGCATTTTGCCTCACTGGACCAACTTACACAAAGTCTATGGCTTCCTGCATGCCATGCTGCATCCCACCATCTCAATCTTGAATGCCTGGCTCCTCCCTTCAGTTTCTCTGAGTCCTGTCCACTCTCCAGGCCCAACCACTTCTCCGGGGGAAGCCCTTTTTGACTGCTCTAGGTGTCCCAATTCCTCCTGCATTGAGCCATGAGGCTGTTTTGGCTGGTCACCAGCTGCCCACTTTATACTTAATGAGTCACTAGACAACTTGATCAAAATGTTGACATTGGGTTCTGCATAGAGCTCATATAAATGAAGGAATTTAGTTAACAAGTACTTACTGAACACTTCAACTCTAGTTTGTCCTGTGGAAAACATTCTACATAAGAAATGCCAAAAGTCATGGGTGAATATGGCCTGTTTCTCTCCTAATTGAATTTGCAGAGATTCCTTGAGAAAACAAGCTACACATATAAAGAAGAGTCTTATAGGTGGACCCCAAAGTGATGGTTCTTCAAGGTAATGCAAGATGCATGTAAATGTGGCAAACCAGAAGATGGGCAGTCAAGAAGGCGTCCATCCATCCTAGAAGCATGTATTGAATATTTGCTATGTTCCTGTCAAATGGGACACTTGGATAAGTGAGATAGCATTCAGTGAATGCAGTCAAGTTTGGACAGAGAGTAATTAAATCAGAAGACAATTGTAACTTTAAAAGCTCAAAGAGAAGGTCTGGCACGGTGGCCTAGCAGCTAAAGTCCTTGCCTTGAACGTGCCAGGATCCCATAGGGGTGCCAGTGATAATCTTGATGGTCCCACTTCCCATCCAGATCTTAGCTTGTGGCCTGGGGAAGCAGTCGAGGACAGATCAAGGCCTTGGGACCCTGCACCTGCATGGGAGACCTGGAAGAGGTTCCTGGATCCTGGCTTCAGATTGACTCAGCCACAGCCATTGTGGTCACTTGGGGGAGTGAATCATCGTACGGAAGATTTTCCTCTCTGTTTTTCCTCCTCTCTGTATCCTGATTTTGCAATAAAAATAAATTTTAAAAAGTTTTTTTAACTCAAAGAGAAACAATAACAGCTGCTACTTTCAAACATCTATAATATGTCAGGTTCTTTTCCAACTTCTTAGTAGCTTGTGACAGAATAACCTCAGGGGATTGTGGGTTCTCTTTTATTTTTGATGAACCAGAAGGCGATGTCACATCTCTTAGGCACTGTGCACACTGTTGGTTCCGGGTAAGTCAGTTCACAGTTTTGAACAGCAAATTGTGCAACATTCCTTTTGATAATGTCATGCCTTCATGGAGCTAGATCTTTGGTGGTGGTCGCAATAAAGAAACAACAACCACGTGTAGAGATTGGCACCATGGCATAGTAAGCTGAGCTTCCACCTGTAGCACTGGCATCTCAAAAAGGCACCAGTTCATATACTGGCTGCTGCATTTCTGATCTAGCTCCTTGCTTGCATGTGTAGAAAAACAGCAGATGATAGCTGTGTACACAGGAAGGACCTGGAAACTTCTGGCTCCTGACTTCAGTCCAACCCAGCTCTGGTCATTGTGGCCATTTGGGGAGTGAATCAGCAGATGGAAGATTTCTCTGTCTCTTGTTTGCTCTCTCTTTTTCTCTCTCTGTAAACCTGCCTTTTAAATAAACCATCAAAAAAGAAAAAAGAACCACATGTAAGTCAGCATGAAACAAGTGATGAAGGGAGCAGCACCCATTTGGCTTCACAGATCTGAAAAGGATTACAGTGTCCACTTGGTGTCTCTATACAACTCTTTACAAAATGTTTTTTATTGGAAAGGCAGATAATCAGAGAGGAAGAGAGACAGAGAGGAAGATCTTCTGTCTGATGGTTCATTCCCCAAACTGCTGCAATGGCTGGAGCTGAACCAATCCAAAGCCAGAAACCCATAGCTTCTTCCAGGCTTCTACACAGGGTCCCAAGGCTCTGGGCTGTCCTCAACTGCTTTCCCAGGCCACAAGCAGGGAGCTGGATGGGAAGCAGGGCTGCCGGCGCCCATGTGGAATCCTGGCGTGTTCAAGGTGAGGACTTTAGCCACTAGGCTATCGTTCCGGGCCCTATACCACTCTTAAGTATTTGTTGCTACTTAAGAATAAGTGGCACTTAAGAATCTGCTTTGGCGTTTCACATTATACTGCTGCTAGAGACACTGCCATCCCATATGAGTGCCACTTGGAGTCCCAGTTTGTCCACTTCTGAGCCAACACGCTGCTAATGCATGAGAAAAGGCAGCAAAAGATCTGAGTGTTTGAGTCCCTGCCACACACAAGGAAGTTCAGATGCGGTTCTGGATTCCAGGCTCCAGCTTTGCCTGGCCAAACTCTGACCCTTCCAGCCATTTGGGGAGTGAATCAGCAGATAGAGGATTTTTGTCTCTTCTCTCTCTCTGTATGTAACTCTACCCTTCTAAATCAGTAAATACTTAAAAAAAAAAAAAAAGAATAAAATCAGACCGTTAGTTTTTTTTCTCTTTCAAATCATATGTAATTACTTTATCAGGGCATAAATTTTTCTTAAGGTGCTTGGTGCTAACTTCTTGACAAATGAAACTCGCCGGAAGAAACTTCCCAAAGTCCTAAGGACATTAGGAATCGAGATTGAGGAACCACCCCACGCCCTGGTTACTAACTAGCTAGAGATCACACCGGTAATGAAGTCCATGCCAAAACCCAGACATGTCCTAGTGGTCTCTAAAATGAGCACTCCTTGTGCTGATAATAATAATGGGGTCTCCGTGGGTGATGGTGTATGTACATGCAGAAGTTGACAGGATGATCTAGGAATGACCAATCCATGGAACCAGGAGGGCTTGGGCACAGCCTGGAAGGGGCTTGTTCACTGTGGCTCCTTGTCACCTTTCTTAGGCAGTTTCCACCATGGACTCTCCTGGACCCAGACAGAGGAAGACGAGACACCTCCTGAGAGCTGCACGTAGCAAGCTGGCTCTGTGTCATGCTTCAGGCTGGTATCACCGGGGTATAGAGACATAATCAAGGTATGAGAAATGGATGCTGCATCTGCACACATTGTAGCGATCAGGTAACTCCTACTGGAGCCTTCTGATTTGTGACTCCTCAAAAGGCTGGTGTTTCAGAAGCACCCATAAAATGACCAGGACTCTGTCATTCCAGGTGGCACCACTTTGCCAAGCTTGTGAGGAAAACAGAGGGAGTCCTCCCAAAGAAACAAAGAACTGGGGAAAATCCTGTTCAATATCATTTGAACCTTGACCTCCTGCTCTTTCAGACCATATCCTTGACCCCCAGAAATTCCTCAATGAAGGAAAGAATTCTCATCAAAGTCCCCCTCTCCCCATCCAGAGGCTGGAACCCAGCAGTAGGCTGGGTGCAGTGGGGACACGTCCTGGGAAGGTCTTCAAAGCCCAAACTCAAGGTTTGTGATCCCAAGAGGGCTAGTGGGGCCACAAAACACAACAGTGGAGGGAGTACCTGCATGCTATGTGGCCTGGCTGGCGAGACCCCCTACTGTGGCAGCAAGCCTGCTTGTAGGAGTCCAGAGAAGCCTAATTCAATTATCCTTATCAGAATGCCTCTGAATTTAACAAAGCAGATAATCAGTTCCAGAGACAGATACTGCGTGGGGGGCCAAAATTATTTTGCTTGCCCAAATTGGAGGCTGAAATTGGAGCTGTTTGGATAATGGAAAACATAATCCCTCCCGAGGCACCACCCGGCTCCCAGCACCCACACCTGAGACACTGTTGCCCTTTGAGCCAAGCAGACTGGAATTCACCATCCACACTTTCTTCTGGAGACATCTGGTCATGAACTTGATCTCTTTCTCTTACCATCTTTGTACCACAGCCAAAAAGAAGCTGGGTTGATTCTGGAAGCTGGGATGAGGGTAACGGGAAGAAATTAATGTTTATAGGTCATTATTTACTTCATAGCTTCAAATACACCTTTGGAGAAAAAATATTAGAAAAATTAGAAAAAATATTAGCCTCCTATATGAGAGAAGGCAATGGAAAACTGTGTAGGATTAAATTTGTGCAGTGCAGCCAGCTTTAGAAATAGCATGGGTATGATTCAGACACAGGTGTCCTTTGCAGGTTACTGTGCCAACAGCGGAAAGTGAATGGAAAGCTGCTGATGCTGATGCTGGAGTCCAGGGGAGCCCACTGAGGTGGGCTTGCCTCTCAGAGATGGACCTGGAGAAGCCCATTCTCCCAAAGCTCCATGACTCCCTGGGGATTTGAGGCTATGGCAGCCAGAAGGAGACACAGGACCCTGTGCTAGCTCAATAGCTGCCATCTGAACTGCTTCCCGGATATGCCCACACCCTTTGTCAAGGGCTGCATCTTTTTATCTTTCCCACAGGACTGGGCCTGGACAAAACCAGAACAAGTTCGCTTTTCCTTCTTAGTCTGACTTTGAGATGGCTAGGGTACCTGCATGTCCAGTACTTTTTTTAGTTAAATAATAAATAAATAAACAAACAAGAACTCTTAGTTCCTGTGTGGTTTGGAATTGCAGGACTCCTCGAGGCAGCCCAGGAGAAAGCCTCTTAAATCAGCCATTTGTGTCCTTATTTATTTATTGAAGCTTACAAGTTTCCTGATGTTCACACTGGACAGGTACCAGAGGACAAATGTGTCTATCAGAAAGCACCATAAGAAAGATGGTGAATCCTCCACTCCAGGTCAGATCCTGGCCTGGATAATCAGTGCTGCTCTTGTTCATTCTTGCTATCTCCCCCTGTAGAAATAAACACAAACCTAAGTGTTTTTAAACCAACTAACCTGTTGATTCTTCCCTTGATCATTTTGCATAGTTTTGTCAAATATGTTTGCATTGTGGGTTGCGTTATTGTTCTGAGCTCTTTAAATGCCCTTGGATGTGCCATATTGCATTCCTCCCATTAGTGCTGGAATGCATGTCCTTACCCTGCAATGTTTGCATTTGCTCCGGCCAGTGGATGCTGTAGGCAGTGACCAGGCCTTAAGGGGAATCACATGTTCCCTCTTTCCCCTCTGAGTCTGGTGTTTGTGACCCTGCCATGAGAAAACTGTGCTCTGAGTCACCTGCATGATCAAGAAAGATGAGAGACATGTGGGGCAAATCTGATTCCATTTGAACTTAGAACTAAGTCCAATTGAGCCCAGCCCAACTTAGTCAAGCCCAAGATATCTGAGTAAGACCACATGTGTGTTGTAAACCATTGGTTTTTTTTTAAAGACATTTATTTATTTGAAATGAAAAGTAACAAAGAGAGAGAGTTTCCATTTGCTGGTTCACTTTCCAAATGGTCAAAAATGGCCAAAGCTGTGCCAATCCACAGCCAGGAGTGAGGAGCTTCTTCTGTGTCTCCCATATGGGTGGCAGGGGCTCAAGCACATGGGCCATCCTCTGCCACTTTCCCAAGTGCATTAGCAGGCAACTGGATAGGGCTAGAACTGGCATCCAAATGGGCTAATGGTGCTGCATGAGGTAGCTTTGTCTACCATGCCACAGCACCGGCTCTGCCATTGTGCTTGGGAATAGTTTGTTATACAGCATTATTGTGACAATAGCTGACCAATATATTATAAATCCCTGAATAGCATATGGCTGACTTTTGCATTTTTTCTCTCGAGCTTCAGAAATTGATAATTAACATTGCCTACTCACATCTACTAATGCTCATCATTGTGTTTCTGAGAATTGCCCAGAGGAATATAGTCCAGCAGCAGAAGCGAATTACAACAGTACCCCCTTGTGCTTAGCAATGAGGAAAGGTAAAAGCCAGAGAGTGCACAAACAACTGAACAAGCATGGGAACCAAGCTTCACTCCTCCCGTAAATACATGTGAAAACACAGGCTGCAAGCTTTTCATGGGGTGGGGAATGGGAAGTTGAGCTGGACACAGAGGACAGCTGCTCTCAGGAATCTTCCAGACTGCAACAGGCCTCCCATTTTATCATGGGCACTCTCTTCTTCTTTTCTCTGGTCCTGCCTGTTACTGTCCCTCAGTCCATTTCCCAGCCACTGTCCTTGGAGGCAGACAACGTGATGAAAGCCCGTGTATGAGGACAGCAGGAGACTACAGAGTATGGAACTCCTTGGGAGACCTGTTGGCCAACCAAGGTCTAGGGGAAACAGTAGAAGGAATGGGGCGAGTCAATAACATGCATTGATTCCTGCAGAGAGGCAGGTTCCCATTTCTGCAGGGACCCGGCCCCTTCTGGCTAAGGGTGCCCTGCTCAGCAACCCCAGGGACATCACTCTTGGGGTGACCATGATTGCAGCTGAGCAGGCTGAGAGACAGAGGAGTCCCTCACCCCTGAAGACTTGACAATCACTTAATGAAACAGGAGAATCCCCAAAGTGCAAGTCCTTGAACCCCAGCTAACAGTCCCCAGATATCACAGATGTAAGCAAGCAGAGCTGGGCAGGTGCACAGAGCAGCATCACAGATCCAACATGGCTGGCGTGGCTGGGCCACACTCTCACCCGGCACACTGCTGCCTGGTTTCCCGGGGGCATTTAGGGGATTCCTGGAAGTGCTGCCGTTCACTCCATACTTCAGAGAAACTCAGCAAGAATCACTTTCCTTGTAAACTAGACCCAACACAACCGCACACTCCCATGAGGATTTAGAAGGCATGCCTGGGTGTCGTGGGGGCATTGGGGACATAGTTGGAAAAGCAGTTACTCTATAGGAAGGGAAGAAACAGCCACCTGATGTCTTCTTACTAGTGGCTGGGTCTTAAATGATAACGTCATGTTTGTTAGTGAAATATTAACAGCACTTGCCAGATAAGGCAATGGTAAAACCAAGAGGAGTCTTTGGATCTCCCTGCTGCCGTGCTCAGCTCCTGGGGAAGCCTTTAACTGCTCCTCTCAGCTTGGATCCCCCACTGCTACCATGCAAGCACCCTAAGGGCCATACCTGTGGGTGCACCTGCCAGTCCAAGAGTCAGAGCAGGTCTCCTGGGTCTCCGCTCTGTTCTCTGGTCAGAGGTGGCTCAGAGCACAGGGGTGACACTCAGCCATCCATCTCTGAGATGAGGGCGATGTGGGCTCTGAGGTCTGATGGTGTGCCCCCTGCTGGGGGAGAGGGACAGCTTCCTGTTTGAGAACTCCCTTTGCTCTGTGTGTGGGGAGTGGGTTGGCTTTTTTTACTCCAAAACATATGAGTAAAAAGGCAGTGATTTCCTACCCTCATGACTACATGTGAAGGACTACCCTAGAGAAAGACAGTAAGGGGTGACCTGCGAGGAAGTGGGATGTGGGGAGGTCTCGGATCTCCCCTTCAGTTTGCCCAGGTCTGGTATACTTGTGAGTAACTGTCATGTCAGAGTCCAGCAAAGCGGATAGAAGCGGGGGATAGAAGACGTCAACCCCCTTCCCGCTCTTCCTAATGGTGTGACCTTGGCAGGGTAGGACTCTGGACTGCTTGGGGTCAGATGGCCTGTGTGGCTATGTCTGTAAATAGGACCTCAGAGGACAGTAACTTCTGGTCTTCCCCCAGCCACACAGGCTTTCCACATTAAGGAGCCTTGAAGAGACCACAGCATCTAGAAGGGTGGCAAGAGGGAAGGAAGGAAGGAAGGAAGGAAGGAAGGAAGGAAGGAAGGAAGGAAGGAAGGAAGGAAGGAAGGAAGGAAGGAAGGAAGGAAGGAAAGAAGGGGAGGAAAGAAGGAAGGGGAGGAAGGAAGAAAGGAAGTGAGGGGTGGAGGAAGAAAGAAAGTAAAGAAGGGAGAAGGGAGGAAGGGAGGAAGAGAAGAAGGGAGGGAGGGAAAGAGAGAGAAGGAAAGAAGGAAAGAAATAAAGAAAGAAAAAGAAAGAAAGGAAGAAAGGAAGGAAGGAAGAAAGAAAGAAAGAAAATAACCAAAGATGAGAAAATACCAGATGGTTCTTCTGCTCTGTGTCACAAAACGTGGTCCTGTTTCTCTTTTACGGGCCTTGTGGTCAGTTGAATTTTTTTGGAATAAGAAAAACTCATAGAACCCACTAAATTTCAGAATGATAGGAATCTTATTATTAAAAATTAAATGTTAAAAAGTATAAATGAAATAAAACTCCACAGATTAGAATAAGCAGCCATCCATTTATACTGTGTCATTATAGATGGTCTTGCTTATTTCCCACATCAACACTGTAGGATAGATTGTGCTTCTGTGCCTGCTTTACAAATGGAAAAACTGAAATAAGAGCGGTCAGAAGATTGGCTAACATGCACATAATTAAGACATGGTGGAGCTGGGGTTTAACCCAACATCCTCTTAGATGCTTTACAAATCATTTGGTTTTCTCCTGTGTCTCCCATTACACTCAGCACAGTGCAGAGCACAAGGTAATCAATCAGTTTCCCAGCTTAAAGACTGAGGCTGAATCACATGACCTTACATAATCCCCATTACCACCTGGGAACACATTTGTGTGTCCCATGCTGTAGGAGCCAGGGTTCTGGAGATTCCTCTGGGACCCTGTGGGTTCCCAGTCACGTGACCAGTCAGGTATTCTGTGTCCCCTTTCTCATGTGAGAAGCCAGTGGCTGGAATCTCCCTTTACCAGTATATTCAAGTAAGGCTGATACAATGGTTCAGTGGCTAAATCCTCATCTTGCATCTTTGTATGTGCCCATTTGTGTCCCTGCTACTCCACTTTCCATCCAATTCCCTGCTTGTGGCCTGGGAAATCAGTCAAGGACAGCCCAAAGCCTTGGGACCCTGCACTCATGTGGGAGAAGCTCCTGGCTCTTGGCTTCAGATAAGCTCCACTCTATCCATTGTGGTCACTTTGGGAATGAACCAACAGATGGAAGATCTCTCTCTTTGTCTCTCCTTCTCTCCTTCTCTCTGTACATCTGCCTTTCCAATTTAAAATAAATAAAATATTTTTTTAAATAAAAAAATTAAAAAGTAAATAAGTCTTAAAAAGAACATTGAAACATGACTTCACCACTGGCTAACATCCAGGGCTCGTACAAACTTCCCAGCAAAACTGGCCAGGAAGAAGTCCTTGGTTCTGGCCATGGGAACTTTGTCAAAATGGCATCTCCAGCCTAAGATGCCAACTCTGCTCCCCAGGATACCCAGGGGTGGTGATCCTGGCCAGGCCAAGTCATGTAGAATCACTATACATCATTTGATCACCAGGAGCCAGAAACACGTTTAGGGATAAAGGCCAACTAACAGTTAAGTTGGTCACCATGACCTCCAACTAAGACTGGGGATATGTCCTTCTCTCCTCCAGCAGCTACGTTTGACAGCACATTTGTGTGCAGCTGAATGTCGATCCATTGGCTCTTCTAGTTAAATTGGGTCTGTCTTTGTTATCATTGACAGCGTGTTGTCCTCTGTTAACCAAGCACAGTACTCCTTCACTTATCATTGCCCTGTCTGGCTCCTCAACTGCCAGGGCAGATTTCAGCCCTGAGCTCTGTGCTCCACGCAGATGGTAGATGCATTTCTTCATCAATTGCCATCCTCTCTCCACAGCCCCTGGAGAACAGACCTGGAGCTGGACTCTGCCTCTCCACCCCACCCCATCCCAGGAGCCAGCTTTCATTTCCGCCAGCACCTCGGTCTCACAAGAAGGCTCTCCCTGTTGTCCCCATGCATGATGGCTTGACCTAATCCCAACGTCTTTGTTCATGTTGCTATTTTCCTCTGTTCTGTTCTATCCCAATCTCTCCATCCTCACACCCCAAGGTCACCTTTCTTGCTAGTAAGCATTCTGTTCTTCTCTAAAATCCCACAACATTGAATCTCACCCTGCTTAGCCTTGTTATTAGATTTTATCACAGCAACTACTATATGAGTTTTATGTACATGGGATTTAAAGGTGCCTCCACTAGACCCAGAAGAAGCTTCATGTTCCTGGCTTCGGATTGGCTCAGCACTGGCCATTGAGGCCACTTGGGGAATGAACCAGCAGAAGGAAGATCTTTCTCTCTGTCTCCCCTTCTCCTTGTCTTGCCATTTTAAAAAAATCTGACTTTCCAATTAAAAAAAAAAGACTGTTAAACATGCCCCCTCTAGGTCAGGCAGCCCACCCCTGCTCCTCCCCATGAGATAGGATGCTACAGGACCCTGTGTACCAGCCCAACTTGAACCCACATTCTTTTCTTTTTTTTTTAATTAAAAAAAATTTTTTTTAATTATATGGTATAATTCCATAGGGTCTGGGATTTCTGCCCACCCCCTAATTCCCATTCCCTGACTGATTTTCCCCCACATGATTGCAATAATATAGTCCTTCATAAGGAGTCATGATTCCATCAGTCTGTTATTTAAACGTGTCCTGACATTCCTGGTACAATGTCAGATAGTCCAGCATCCCAATGTCTAAATATAGCCAACAATCTCATTAAAGCCCACGTTCTTTCTAGTCCTCCTTTTACACCATGCTCCTGATGCTCAGGGTCTTGGAATCCCTTCCCAACCAACCTGGAGTCTGTTCTAGGTTTTATGGAGGCTTCTTCCTAGAGACAGACTAAAGGGCAAGAGGTAACCCAGGCAAGGAGGTGGTGGGGAAGGGAGGTGGGTGAAACATGGCCCCAGAACTGCATTACCCACATGCACAGGCCCAGGGCTGTTGGTAGAACAAGAAAGAGGGTGGGCGTCTGTGGGCTAGGGCCCTTCAGTTCTCCTTTCTCCCAACTGCCCGAGGGTAAGCTAAATACAAGAAAGCATAGTGGAATTCGTAGAGGTTGGGGCACAAATGAAATTGGATTTTTTTATTTCATTTTTTGTTTGAAAAGCATAATGAACAGAGAAAGAGATCTTTCTTCTTATTCATGCCTCAAAATTCTGTAACAGCCAGGGGTAGGCCACACTAAAGCCAGGAAACAAAACTCTGTTTCTGCAGAGGCTTGCTTGTCTCCTGAAGTCATGTCCTGTCCACTCTGGCAGCCACATGCCTTTCAGGTAATCTAATGTATATTGTGGGTGACCAATAAAAATAAACTCAGCCAGAAAGGACATCAGCTTTGGAGTCAGGAGGATAGGTCTGACTTTGGGAAGCTCTGTTTTCTCATTTGGAAAGCTGGGATAATAATAGCAACTTATGCACAAGGAATAAATGAGCTAATCCAGGGAAAGCAGAGTGCCTGGTACATGTATGGTATTGGCCAGCAGCTGTCATCATCATTATCATTATCATACTCATTGGCAAATTTTGGTTGAAGAAACAGAAACCCAACTCAAACAAATTTAAGCAAAGAAAATAGTTGTGTTAGCTAAAACGTCCAGGCACTTGAGTCCGGCTGTACCACCAAGAGCAGGTGGATGAGTGAGGCAGTTGGGCTGCATCATGGGAGGCCTGCCTCCCTTATCAAGTGCCCTGGATTCTACTCCTGTCTCTGCATCCTGGGAAGCAACGGATGGCTCCGGATCTTGGGTCCATACCACTCACATCTTACTCCTCAAAAGTCTGCAACAGCTAGGGAAAGAAAGGGCAACCAGCATGCTCAACCAGCATCCCTTAATGTTTGCCAAGAGAGGGGCAGAGGAAAGAATGACTCTTCTCCAAGATGCATTTCTCTGGACCTCTCCCTCTCCACTCCTAGTGGAAGGCTTTCTGGCAGCCTGCCTTTTAACATCTCTGCAAGGCTCAATTGGTTATGCTTTTCAGAAAATAGAGTAAATTACACTGCCATTAAATTAAATCCTAATAGTAAGCTGAGACTTGTTACACACAATATGGTTCCTGAGGGTGGCCTAGTCCAATTGTCGTCACCACACAACTGAAAGTCCCAGACAGCGTCCAACACGGAGGAGCCCAGCACACATCCAACAAGTGTCGAAAACCACTCTCCTTCAACACAGCCTTTGCAAGCAGAATAAGAAAACTGCCAACTTGAAGCAGACCCAGGCCCCTAAGCTTCTTAGGATCCCCTCCATGGCTGGGAGATCAACCATGTGCCTCTCCCTTGAGGAGGGGGGAATCAGATGGCAAGAGTGTTGCACATTAGCACATGGAGGGAGATGTGGTGTGCAAGGCAGCAGGGCTGTCAGAAAGGGGTTTTGTGCTGCAAGCCTGGGAGGGCTGCTCGAGACAGACTGTGCTCTGCCCCATGTGAGAAATGCTCTCATCTCGTTGTCACCACCATAAAATCTTTATAGAAAAGTGCAGACCTCCCCGCTGTCAAGCACTCAGTGTCACTCAGCCAACACTCACGCAAAGCACAGGGGACCTACCCACCTGCAGGTGTGGGCTTTCAAACATTTTCCAGGAAGATCAACAGTCATAGCAGAACAATCTCCAAGGTGCCTCCTGAAAGGACAACACACTCAAGTTCAGGATCCAGGTCCAAGTCCAGTTTACTCTCTAGCTTTCTTTGTAGGAAGTAGGCATCATAGTTGCCAAGGGTATTTTCTACCTACAGACACTATATCCAAAATAACACCTGTCTGTGGGTCCGAAACCTTTCTACCTATGTTTATATATGCATCTGTATTTTGAGCAAATGATTAAATAAAGAAATAGATTGTGAGGAAATAAGTGACATGGGGACAGGAAATGATACCCATGTATTTAATTACATTTCAATTAATAGATCGCATTTGAATTCATCACATGACTGCCAATGTTACTGTAGTAACAGTTCTACAGGAAGCATTCAAGAGCCATGAGAGTGTGTCAAAAGAGAGAGAACCGAAACGTGGTCAGGGCTGGGGAAGGAGTCTCTAGAAATGGAATGAACCGTACCAAGTAACGATATAAGAGCTGGGCGTGAGCATGTGGGCAGAGAATGGTGCCTGTAAAGTCCTTGCATCAAGAAAGTGCTCAAACTCCTCCGTCCCCGAGGGTCTCTTCCGTCACTGCCTTTTAGGACTCCGGGGTTGTTTCACTCCCTCACCTGGCTGCTGATGTGTCTCCTCCAAAGCCTCAGGTCCCTCCACTCAACATTTACAGCTTGCTAGGCCTCAAAGCCTAGTGCTGAACCATGCAATTTTCCACTTCCTCAGCTCAACTATCAAGGAGGTACCGATGACCCCTAAGCCTGCCTCTCTGTCCCAGATCTCTCCTCTGAGTTCCTGTCTGTGGAAAACATGCATCCTTGCACACTGCTCTTCAGCTTATGTTGTGCAAAGGTGAAAGTCCTTGTTTGGGGAGACTACACTTATTGTTTCTATTGATGAGCCAGAGTTCTGTCTGCCTGCCTCTGTGGCTTCGGGATTGGCAAACCACCCTGTGCCACATTTTCTAGGTTGACTCTCAACATCAGTAAAGCTCACAATAAGATCTTTATCTGTATCAATCTGATGTCATTTTTATTGTTTTTTAAAATATTTACTGTTTAAAGATTTAAAAAAAATTTTTTTTATTGGAAAGGCAGATTCACAGAGAGGAGGAGAGAAAAATCCTCCATCTGCTGATTCATTCCCTAATTGGCCACGACAGATGCAGCTGATCCAAGCCAGAAGCCCAGAGCTTCTTCTGGGTCTCCCAGGCGGGTACAGGTCCCAAGGCTTTGGACTGTCCTCTACTGCTTTCCCAGGCCAGAAGCAGGGAGGGAAGTGGGGCAACAGGAACAAACTAGCATCCATATTGGATCCTGGTACATGTAAGGCAAGGACTTAACCAATAGACTACTGTGCGAGATGGGCCCTACTTATTTTTATTTTAAACCAGATTTATAGAGAGAAGAAAGAGAGAGAAAGATTGATATCATTTTTTAATTTAATTGTTTTGTTGTATTGTATACAGTCATTCTAGTCTGGATACAAGTCCAATTACACGTGATTTACAGAAATTTTCTTCCACTCTGAGTTACCTTTTCACTTTATTAATGATATTCTTTGAACCACAATCATTTTTTAACTTTGACAAAGTAGAACTTGCCTATTTTTTTTAATAACTTGTGCATGGAACAAGACCATTGCCCAGTCTGAGGATATGAAAATTTATATCTATGTTTTTCTTTGAAAGTCTTGTGGTTTTACCTCTGACATTAAAGTCATTGACCCCTTTTATTTAACTTTGCATATGGAATGAGTTAAGGCTTCAAGTTCATCCTTTTGTATGAGAATTACAGTTGTCTCTGCAACATTAGTTGAGAAGACTATTATTTCCTCCATTGACTCGTCTTAAGATCCTTGTCAAAAATCAAACGACCAAGGGTAGACAGTTAACATTGAGGTTAAGTTGCTGCTTGGGATGGCCTAATATTGTTTTGGTTCTTCTGGGGCTTTTTGTTTTCCATGTGATCTGTAAACGAATCTTACTGATGTCTACAAAGGACGTACATGGCATCTTGGTAGAAAATGATTCTGAACCTACAGGTCAATTTGAAAAAAAACTGATATAACTCTTTCAATCCATGAGAATGGAAGACTTGTCCACTTATTTAAACATTCTTTAGTTTCTTTCAAGTAATGTTTCAAAACTTTTGCTGTGCATGTCTTGAACTCTCTTTAAATGTATCTCAAAGGATTCTTTTAGATGCTACTATAGATGAAAATATTGCGTTAATTTTATTTGCCATCTTTCTTGCCAGTGTTATAGGAACACAATTTTTGACTGTCAATCTTACATGCTGTAACTATGCCAAATCTATGTGTTATTTCTAATTTTGTTAACAGATTCCTTAGGATTTCCCACACACAAGATGAGGTCATGCGTGAATGGAGTTAATTTTACTTTTTCCAATCTAATCTTACTTTTCTTGTTTCATTACATCAACTGGAGCCTCCAGTATGAAGCTGAACAGAAGTAGTTGTAAGTAGATATCTTTGCCTCCTTTCTGATCTGAAAATGGAAAGCATCAAGCCTTCCACCATTAAATTGATGTTAGCCTTGGGGTGGGGATGGGAAATGGGGTGGCTGTGTTAGTCCTCTCTTGCTTCTCCATGTAGCGTGACAAAGTTGGTGGCTTAAAGAAACACAACTGTGTTATGTTCCAGTTCTGTAACTCAGAAGTTCCAGTCTTCACAAGGCTAAATTAGAGTGTTAGCAGGGCTGTGTTCCTTTTTGGAGACCGCAAGAGAATGTCCACTCCTTGCTTCCATCCAGTTAAGGAAGTGCCATTCTATTTCTAGTTTATGGAGTATTTTTATCATGAAAAGGTGTTTCTGTCATGACAAGTGTTGGATTTTATTTTTTCAAAAATATTTATTTATTTTACTTGAAAATATCATACAGAAAGATGCAATCTTGTATCTGCTGGTTCACTCCCCCAGTAGCCGCAATGGCCAGAGCTGGGCCCATCTATAGCCTGGAGCCAGGAGCTTCTTCTGGGTCTCCCATGTGGGTGCAGGAGCCAAAGGCCTTGCACCATCCTCCACTATTTTCCCAGGCCAGAAGCAAAAAACTGGATTGGAAGTGGAGCAACCAGGACTCTGGCACTCCCATGAATTATCAATACTGCAGGCAGAGAATTAGCCAGCTATGGACACCACTACAGACCCCAAAGTGTTGGATTTTAAAGATGATGCCAGAAGGAGTAGCCAGATACAGGAGAGAAACCAAGTGAACACAGGATCATGGAAACCAATGGAACGGAGGAAGTGGCCCTGCCAGTCAGCAGTGTTGAGACAGGCAGGGGACTGTTTTGCCTCAGGCAGCTTTTCCAACCTCACTCTTGCTCTTGGTAAGAGAGAGGAAAAAGCCACTGGCCTGGATGACACAGGCTGGAGTTCACGGAGTCTGGCAGGCGGGAGAGTGTTGGATGACCTTGATGAGCACAGCAGATTGTGCAGGTGTCTTAGTTGAGGCCGGAAGACTAGGACAGGTCCCCAGTGTTTGAGAGGCCAAAGAAGACTTTGAAAGCCCATCTCTGGCCTCAGCTTCCAAAACAAGTGCCTACTCTTTGTGCCATTGGGAGCACTCTCACCTACCTCTCTCTGAGAAGGACATCAAGTGAGTGAGGTGAGGGTGGTGGCGTCATCCTAGCCACCCACCAAGCGGTGGCCTCTCCAGGGGTGAGGAGTGCCAGGCTAGGGCGAAGCAGCTCTCAGGAGCAGCAGCTGCGCCTGCCTCCCTGGCCCTCCTAACTTGGCCTTCTCACCAAATCCCCCACGTGATGGGGCCCCCCCGGGGACCTCAGTGGTCTGCCTTGAGCCTCCCTGCCCTCGGCCTGGCAGCCTCATTCCATAGAACGCTTGCTTCCCTGGGATATTTATGTGGAAACTAAAGAAAATACTCTGGGGTCGTTTTTTAATAAGTGCCAATCCCTCCCGGGCTATCTGCAGCCATAAACATTTACGTCTAATATCCTAAAGAAAATGTTGATGCAGTCTGATGTGGGGACGACAGCACCCAGATTAGTCTAAACAAAAACACGCGGGTGACAGTCAGCTCCTCCCCGCACGAAGCTGCCTGCCCTCCTTTTTTGACATAAAAGTGCAATTTGCATATTCTTTTAAGTCTGTTTAGCTGCAAACACATGTGTGTTTGGGGCACAGAAATTTAAAATTTGTAAATTATTCGGAAACTACTGCCAAATTGTAATCAAGTGGTAGGAAAACATTCTGTGCTGAATAGTTCTAAGTATGGTGGGGTGGGGGGTGCCTTCTCAGGCTTGGGAAACATTTTTAAATACACTGATGCTTAATCAGCTCAGAAAAAAACATGGGCAGAAATGTTTACTTTCTTAGCAACAATTTAATATAGATGTTGGGTATTTTTTTTCTGTTTATTGAACATTACAGAATGAAATGATTTTAGTATTGTGACATTAAGTAAATAAGGTACCTTCCAAGAGAAAGCTAAACACTATGATTAAGCTGAAATAGCAATTTCTAATGCCTCTCTCAAAACCATTATAGGCTCAGAACCATAATTATGAGAAAGCAATCCAATGTAATTTAATGTATGTATGTGTACTGTATCTTGCAGATTGTAACATTTAGGGTGTGTAAATTTCAGCTCATCTTTGATGTCTCTCTGTCTTCCCATTTCCTCTTTTAGTTTATGCATGCAGCAGGCCTTATTCCAAGGTCCCGTATTTTATAGAGTATTGTGCTGGGCTCCTTGGGGTCTGTGAAAGCTGTACATGGAGCTGCAGATGTATCCCATGTATCAAGAATCATTCCTTGCAGAGCAGAGACAGAGCTGGTAGACACCAACAAGAGTGTTGGGCCCAGCAGAAGGTAGGAGCATCTGATTCCAAATAGACGGAGGGACCAGAGCAGAGTGAGGCTGTCGCTGATGGCAACTGTGCAGTGATAACTCCGTATCTTCCACCACCATGACTATACAGTGCACCTGCCAAGAACCACACAACCAAACCCAGCTCCTTCAAAACAATCAGATGCTGTCCAACATCCACTTCTACTTTGTACTATGTAACTGCTACCTATGGCAGCCTAGGAGAAGTGGAACTGATCTGACGGGAGGGGAGAGAGTGTTGTCATTGCCTGTGAGCACAGTCTACTACGGATGGGAATATTCCTTTACTGGAACCAAACTGAATGGAAAACCAATCTGAACATCAAACAGAAAAATGGAAAATAAATCCTAAATTCAATAGGGCAAACTGTCAAAGATAACTAAAGATTAAAGCAGAGCTGTCTCACCTTTTAGTCCACTCATTCGCTCCTTTCATTTATTCAAGCACTCGCTCATTTTAGGAATCAAACACCTGATTGGCAAGATACAGCTTAGAAGTAAAACATTAGGAACCAGGGTGGTGGCATGACAAGCTGATCCTTGCTTGTAGCACCGGCACCCAAATGAGTGTCAATCTGAGTCTCAGCTGCTCCACTTCTGATCCAGCTCCTTGTTTCTGGCCTGGGAAAGCAGCAGAGACTAACTCACATCCTTGGAACCTTCCACCAACGTGGGAGATCCAGAGGAGGCTCCTGGCTCCTGGCTCCTGGCCTCAGATCAACTCAGCTCTGACCATTGCAGCCATTTGGGGGTGAACCAGAAGATGGTCAATATTACTCTTTGTCTCTCTTCTCTATAACTCGGCCTTTCAAATAAAAATAAAATAAATTTTTAAAAAAATAAAAAGAGATTCTGTCTTTATGTCTTGTGTGCTTACATGGATAAATACAAGAATACGTTTTGTTTCCCAAATATCCCAAGACAGAGGCAAAGTGTGATATAAACAAACTCTGCGTTCAAGCTCTGGAACATTTTGTGGTGGCTTAAGAAAAATTTCCCTTCAGGCGAGATTCTCTTGCATCTGCGCTGAAGGTGATTCACCACGCAGTTGCTGATATGCATATTTATTATGCATGCACATTATATGCATTTTTGTTCATGTATGCATTTTAGATCAACAGGAGCATTCAGTAAGAAATCATATTTAGATCATTGCTTCAATTAAATTATCCAATATTTCTCCCAAAGAAACCTTCCTTGTCCTGACACATTTTATAGCTCATTTTACATATGATTTCAATTAAGACCATCAGTCTACAGAGGGAATATTTGGAAGTCCTCTGGAAAGGAAAAATAAATAAAAGTCCATAAAAAGTGGAAAGGAAGAAATAAAACTGTCTTCATTGGCCGAGGCCTGATGAGTGTGGAGAAATTCTAAAAGGGTCCACGGCAAAGTATTAGAACTAGTAAATGAATTAACACAAAACAAACAGATACATTGTGTTTCTGTAAAATAACCACAAATAACTGGAAAACAAACATTTAAAATCCTTATACCATTACCACAGCACCAAAAATCAAATATTGTGTAATTAAGCTAATTAAATACATAAGCAAGATCTGTAGGAGGGGGGTCTTCAAAAAGCTTGTAGAAATGTGTATTATGAAAAAAAATATGCAAAATGTTTCACACCAAGATAAAATTATATTTGAACTCCACTTCTCCAAGAACTTTTACAAGTACCCCCACACGAAAGTGCCTTCACAGCAGCTACAATGGCAAAAAGTCACTGGGCGGGGTTAAGTGAATGAAAGACACAGACACCAAAGGTTGCACGCATCCACATGATTAAGGCATTAATTCCCTTTTCAAAACAAACTAGCTTGCTCTTTCTCTCTCTTTTTTCTTTCTTCTTTCTTTCTTTGTTTGTTCTTTCTTTCTTTCTTTCTTTCTTTCTTTCTTTCTTTCTTTCTTTCTTTCTTCCTTTCATTCTTTCATTCTTTTGTTCTTTCTTTGAAATCCAGAGACACAGAGAAAAAGGGAAAGAGAGCGAGATCTTCCATCTGCTGGTTCACTCATCAGTTGGCTGCAATGGCGTGTTCCTGTCTCCCACGTTGATGGCAGGCACCCAAGCACTTGTGCCATCTTCTGCTGTTTTTCTCAGGCAATGAATAGGGAGCTGGATAGGAATTGCGGTGTTTGGAAAATGAAACAGCACCCATGATATGTTGGTCTTAACTGCTATGCCACAATGCCAATCTCATAATTCCTTTAAAAAATATTTGAAAGAGTCAGAGAAAGATTCCAGCTGCTGGTTCACTCTGCCAATGGCCTCATACAGGTGTCCACATGGAATGATGGCATCACAGATGGTGGCTTAACCCACAATGTTACAACATGGGCCCCCAAGGTGTAATCCCGACACATTATGTAATTTCAAATCATGCCAATCCAATCTCAGAAAGGTTAGGGTTGTCAAAATTAACAAGCTACTATTTTACAAGGAGAAGCAATGGACCTGGAACAGCTAATATAATCTTGGAGAGACAATTAGGGAAATTGTAATACTAGATGTCAAGCCTTACAGAAATGATGAAGTCAGATAATTAAGGCAATGTTATAGGTGAAAGGCTGGATAAGGACTGTTACAAAATACAGTAGGAGACAGAAACACACATATCTAACATGATTCATAGTAAAAGGATTAATGCAATGAATGATCTATGATAATCTATGTAAGGAAAAAAATTGTGTACCCCTACCTCATGCAATGTGCAGAAATTTGTGTGAGAGGGGCCAGCATATGGCATAGCAAATTGTGCCACTGCTCATGACACTGGCATCCCACGTGGGCACCAGTTGGAACCCTGACTGCTCTACTTCCTATCCAATTCTGCAAGTGCACCTGGGAAAGCAGAAGAAAATAGTTCTAGTGCCACCCAGGTCCCAACTATGCCACATCTTGCTATGACAATTGTGATAAGCTTTCAGCAGCCAGCCTCAGGTACGCCTTCTTTTCTCCATCAGGTCTGATCAGGGTATTGACTTTGGCCACATCCATGTCCTAGAGCTTCTTCATGGCTTGGATGGTCTGGCACTTTTTGTCCTTGACATTCACCATTATCACGAGTGGGTTGTTGCCTTCTGCCTTCTTCATAGCAGGCTCTGTGGTCAGCGGGAACTGGGTGATGACATAGCGCTCAAGCTTGTTTCTCCTGAGAGCACTCTTCCGAGGATATTGGGGCTGCTGTCACAGGCACTGTGCCTTGGATCACCAGAAGATGGGTGACGTGTGGATCCTCTTCTTGTGGCTGTGGACACCTTCAGCACTGCCTTCTTGGCCCTCAGAGCCTATGCTTTGGCTTCAGCTTTGGCAGGAGCTTCCTTCTTCACCTTCACTGCTGTACTTATTTACTGATTTGTCTGCTTGCATCAGCTTTTTTTTAAGATCTGCTTTATTTGTTTGAAAGGCAGAGCTAGAGAGAGAAGCAGAGAGATCTTCTACTGGCTTGTTCACTCCCCAAATGACCACAATGCTGGGTTGGATCAAGCAAGAGCCAGGAGCTCCCTCTCGGTCTCCCATGTGAGTGGAGGGGCCTGAGCATTTGGGTCATCCTCTATGGCTTCCCCAGGCACATTAGCAGAGAGCCAGAGTGGAAAAAGAGTAGTCAGGACTCAAACCAGAGCCCATAGAGGAAGCCAACATGGCAGGCAGGAGCTGAACTCACCACGCCACAGAACCAGTCTCTCACATCCATTCTTCAACAGCTACAAAGACTTCCTTTAAAAAAAAACCCGATTTTTCTATTTACTTATTTAAAACGCAGATCTGTACAGAAAGGGGGAGACATGGAGAGGTCTTCCATCCACTGGTTCACTTCCCAAGTTACTGTAACATCCAGAGCTGAGTTGATCTGAAATTGGAAGCCAAGAGCTTCCTTTCAGTCTCCCACACAGGAGCAGGGGCTGAAGGCCTAGGACCATCTTTTGCTGCTTTCCTGGGTGAGAAGCAGAGAGGTGGATGGGAACTGGAGCAGTTAAGACATGAACCTAACACTTGCAGGTGGAGTACTAGCTTGCTACACCACTGCACCAAAAGACATCCTTTAAAAATGGAAAGAGGAGCATGTGAGTTCGACCTAAGGGCTTGGGTGCAGCTGCTAGGAGGACCCAGGTCAGATCAGGCTCAACGCTTGGGGTCCTAGTCCTGGCCACCATTGCCAGGCGTGGGCAAATCCTGGGCTTGTCTAGGCCTGAGAGATTTCTCCCTCTATGGTAACTACACTGTGAAGGGATCTCAGGATCGCAGAAGCAGGAGCAGACCCCTGGCTCTGCCCACCACCACCATCTTGGTGGAAGTAGCACAGATGAATTCGAGCTAGGGGCACAGGTACACAGATCTCCTAGCTGTGTGGCAACTGCTAGAGGGACTGGGCCTAGGAATCTTGGGGGTATGGGTTTACACGGAGTTTGAGACATGGTACATGTGGGCATTACCAAGGACCTTAGGGTGAGGTCCAGATGAGAAATGACTTCTCTGGAATTTCCATGAACAAGACCACTTTGTTTGAAGGGCTACAACATGGAACCCATCAGAGAGTGTCAGAAGGGCCCATGACGCCGGCAAATACATGAGTGAATTAGGTCTGGGGGTAGAATAAGCAGGAAAATATGGGAGTTCACACATATTAAACAGCAATCTGCACTGGCATTATAAAAACTGTGACTGGGAGTGGGCCCAGTAAGGAAACAGTAGGCACCTTCGACTAGTGAGCATGAGAACCAGGACTGAGGCAGTCACGGCTAGAGTGACACCTGCCAACATGTGTGTGAGCTAGATAGTGTGGCTGGTTGGGTTGAACTAAGCTTCAGTGCCCATTGACATATATGAGAGCTGAATGGGATGTGGGACAGACTGACAGTCAGCTGTACATACTGTCAAACATGGGAACCCGTGCAGGGGGCGAGGCGGGGGTTATTACGGGTCACTCCAACTAGGCCGAGTATGTGGCAGGCAAAATCGAGCCATGCTCCAACACCCATTGGTTTGTGCAGAAGACAGGGCTAGAGGCAAAACTGATGCAGCCATTGCAACCACCAGCATATACATAAGCTGATTAGGGCGACAGAAAGTGCCAGATCCTGTATTGGCAGGCACACACAAGGATCAGGTCTGGGATCACCTCAGATGAGGTTTCTTTGGGGATTCCCTCCAACTGAATTGCTGGACTCAGAATCCCAACTATGGGGAGGATTGCAGGTTGCACGATCTGACCATGGAGTGCATGTGTCAGAGCTGAGCCTCCTCAGTGGCTCAGACAGAGCAGTGGACAGCATATCCAGGTGCCCATGAAGGATATAGCAGTATATTGCAGCCTGCAGAGGATACCTGGTACTACAGCAGAGGACAGAACAAATTAATCAACTATTCCAATCAAGTATTGGTGGTGAATATTGAGGCAAACATACTCTAAGGTGGATTCTGGAGAGATTTCATTGTCCTTGGAGTGGCAAGATTGACAATAATTCAGAACTATTGAACTATCGAAACCTGTGAAGGACCCTCAGAGAGCATGCCCCACATCAGGGACCTTGGGATGTTGTCTGGTGGCTGTCCTCCATCCCAGGGTACCCCAGCATTTGGGAGGCTGGGTGTGGCGCCTCTCCTTGTCTCCCCAATTCCCCCAAGTACAGGAAGGAAAAAGAGAAAATATAAAAATGGTGATCTCACCCACCATCCTGTAGCCCTTGAGCCTTATTACCCTAATCAACTATGTAAAAATCATCAAAAATAAAAATAATTAATGAAAAAAAAAAAAGAAATGTGGTTAACCCTAGTTGGGAAGCTAACGGGATGCCCTGGCTGGGCTTGAATACTCATTGGTGAATGCGAGTGCCAGAATTGGTGTAATGTCCTGGGCTGAATGTGGCTGTAATCTCCCTTGGCATGGGTGGGGCCTGCATCTGGGGTGGGCCAGGCTGGGCTAGACTCCAGCACCCACTGGTACTCATGAGAGTCTTGGTCGGTATAGAACAACCCCGGCTAACTCTCGACTCCCGCTGTACCATGTGAGAGCTGTTTCTGGGTACAGATCAGGTGTACATGGGCCACAATACCCAACAGTAAGAACAGGAAAGGGGATGGGCCGTTTGGGCAAGAACACCATTCCTGCCAGAACAACAGGTAGACAAAGTCAGCCTGGGCCAGGGACCCACCAGTATGCACAAGAGCTGCCACTGGGATAAGACTGGATAGAGGAGTTTGGTGAACCCCTTTGTCAGGTTGTCATCCCTGTAGATATGTGCAAGAATCAAGGCAAGAAGCAGCCCAAACTAGACCAGGTTACAGTATCCGCTGGCATGCATATGGGTCAGGTCAGGGGGTGGGCCAGGCCAGGCCAGTTCATAACATCTACTTGCAGATCTGAGAACCATGATGAGGTGCGGGAGGGGACGAGTCAGGCCGCATTACCAGTCAGCTCACACTCAAGCTGGGACTTGGGGTTGCCTGTGAAAGACTAGGCTGTAGTACCAACCAGCACAAGCTAGAACTGGGGGCAGGCTGGATCAAACTAGGCTGTAGTACCCACTGGTGAATGCCAAGGATGAGCCATGTCATTCTGGAGGTGGTTGGTGCGAGGTCCGTGAGCCCCAGGGCTGGAGCAGCAGGAACTGGTTGTCCTGGCCTATGTCTTTGAGCCTGCTTCTGTGGTAGATGCTGAAGCCCCGAGTCCAGGTTGCCTCTGGGGTAGATAGCAGGTGCTCCAACTCTCAAGCTATACAGACTGCTGGGCACCCTACTGGGGATGATGGAAAAGGATGGATAGCTGTGAGCAAGCACTGGCCAGGCCCCCGGGGGAGCAGGCAGAGCAGAGAGAAAGCCCCTGGGCTGCAGGGAGCACTGCTGAGACAAGGGCCACCTTTCACTATGTGTTCAAGACACTCCAGGGTTTGGGACAATCCATGGGGAAGGAACTGACTTCTGTGGCTAATGTTGAATTTAGTGCAGCATGTGACAGGGGTGGAGTTGAGCTCCAGATCTGAGGAGCTGAGGCTGGCAGTTTACCCCACATACCATGGAGCAATTCCCTGTGCTCTCCCCCATGGTGGGCCTCTCCCTTTGCTCTAGGAAGTGAGTTTTGTTCAGTGTCACAGTCCAACATCCAACTGGGTACTTAGCCTCTGGGGATTCCAGGAAAGCTTGCTCAACGAATGACTTCAGAAAATTACACAGAGAAAGTTCACATGACTACAAGTGATTTCTAAGTGAAAGTCAAATCCATCAGTGCTGAAGTGCTATCTTTGATCCTTAAGATTTTAGGAATTCACACTAACAGCTTGTGAGAAATTATACGTAAGGTACATCTTTGCACTCTTTCGGTAATGGTGACTCATTGGGAACTACCCAATCTCAATAGGGGACTTAGTAAATAAATTCCAACGAGGTGCTGCTATGGAGCTGAAAAGAAAAGAAAATTCTCTAACAAGAAGGAATTACAGCCAAGATGTACTGCTGGATAAAAAAAAAAAAAACAGCAGGTATAAAAATACATGCAGTATGATATGCAAGACAAGAAGGCAACAGGGTGTGTGTGTGTGTGTGTGTGTGTGTGTGTGTGTGCGCGCGCGCGCTCGTGAGCAACGCAAGAGACAGCGCTGAGCCCTCCAGGGACGCCTGGGTAGCTGTGCAGGGAGGGGAGAGGGGTGTTACATTTTAACAATATATCTCATTTCACCCCATATGACCAGAATATTCTTTCAAAGAATAATTAATACTTCTGAAATGTATTAATGATGTTACCTTCTCTTTTTTGTGTTGTCTGAAATCCAGCACATTTTGTCACTTAGAGTACATCTTGATTTGAACTCTACTTCCTCAAATCTCTGTGGAAGCCATGTTTGGCTCCATGCCTAACACATTGGCCAGTATTAGCAGGATATAGCAACTTCCGAGACACTGGTATGACACAATAGCATAAGCAACAGCGGCAGTCACGCACTGAGGTATGCTACACGGACCGTTAACTCCTTCTCCTGCCTGCTTTATTTGAATCTTAACAGCTTACCTGACAGGTGTTGTTATTGCCCCATTCCACAGATGTGGAAACCGAGTGGGAGGGAGAATCCTTGCTGATCATCTTCATCACTAGTCATATAAGTGTTAATCTATATTTCCTATTTTTTTTAAAAAAAAGGTTAAATGTATAAATGAAAATAATTATTTGGAGTTTTGCTTTTCTAGATTTTCCTAAGTGGAAAAGAACACTTGTTCTTCATATTTTTAAAAGGAAAAAGAGGAATAAAGGAACTCTGTTGTCAGACAATCAGGTCTAACTGAAAAGGAAAAATCTACGTGGTTTGTCACCCAGAATGCGTTTTGCAGGGCCCTTTGTAAGGATGCTACACCTGATGCAGCTCAACTTTGCCATCCATGGAACTAGTGACAGGAATCATGCACTAGGCAGTGTAGCATTTGTTTAACTATGTATCTATATGTCCTATGAATTCCTCTAGGTAGAAGAGATTTTAAAATCCAGTTATACTGTGGTCTTCTCTCCTGACTTTGCTCTTATCACCATCTGTTTTTAAAAAGAAAACAGCTTGTACCCTAAGAATGCCATGGAGCTGGGTCAAAGCCAGTTCCAGGAGTCTGAGCTTCAGCCATGTGTGCAGCAGAGGCCAAAAGGATGGATGCCGAACTGAATCAGGGCCGGGCACCTGAGTCTACCCAAAACAAAGCCACCGGCAGTGGGTAGGAAATCAGGCACTCTAAAGAGCTCAGTGCTTTTAGCTTACAGATGAATTTCCAAGCTGACTGTAACAGCCCAGGCATGATCAAATGCCTTCTTCCTAGCTGACTTGCCAGTCTTCAGAGACATCCTGTGTACTACACATTGCCAGATTTGATTATCATAGTCTGGTTCGACCTAGACTCTGAGTCTTTACCTTTAAAAAAAAAAAGATTTACTTATTTATTAATTTATTTATTCGGAAAACAGAGTGACAGGGAAAAAGGAGAGACAGAGAGAAACAGACAGAGATCTTTATATATTGATTCTCTCCCCAAATCCACAACAGCCAGGACTGGGCCAGGCCGAAGCCAGGAGCCCAAGTCTCCCACATGGTGGCAGGAACTAAAGTACCTGGGCCATCACCTGTTGTTTTCCCAGGTACATTAGTAAAGAGCTGGGTAAGAAGCAAAGCAGTCTGAACCACAATCAACATGCTGATGCTGAGAAACAACTGTGTCACAATGCCAGCCAGCCCTGTGCCTTTATTTGCAAAACAGGGGAAATGGATGTGGTCCCCAGGGTCTCTCCCAGTTCAATCTTTTTTGTACAAAAAAAAAAAAAAAAAAAGGTTGTTATTGAAAATGACTGATTTGGATGGATGGATGGATGGATAGGTAGATGGGTTAGGGTTATGGTTCCCAGGGTTTCTGTTGGCTCAGAGATATAAGGCTACTCCCAGCTTTACTCCTAAGTTTGCTGGGATTCCTGGGCTTAGTGGCCCAGAAAACACAAAACCCAGTTTTCCTTCTTTGCTGCCCTTGTGCATGGGTTTATTTATTTTTTATTTTAATAATCTTAGTTGATTAGGGTACAAAGGGTCAAGGGCTACAGGGTGAAAGTGGGTAATACCATTGTTTCCACGCTAATACCATTTTTCCCTGTATCTGGGGTTAGGGGAGTAACAAAGGGAAAAGCCCCACCCAACCTCCCACCCATCCCCGATCCCCAACAGGAGGCGCGCTCCGAGGGTCCTGCACAAACAGTTTTGATAGTTCATCAGTGCTGGATTGCTGCGAATCTCACAGTTCCAATCACAATGAAACCTATTCAGAGTCCACTGGCTGACAGTCTCCAAGATCAGCAGTTCAGTTGGAGGGATCTCCAAAGAAACTTCATCTGAGATGATCCCAGATCTGATTCTTGAGTGAATGTGCTAGCACAGACTCCAACACCGTCCGTCACACCAATCAGCTTATGCACATGCTGGTCGTTGCGATTGCTGGGTCCGTTCTGTTTTCAGCCCTGTCTTCCTTGTTAACCAACGTGTTAACAATGTGGGTGCTGTAGTCCAGCTCGATCCTACCCACTTCATACTCGGTCCTCGCGCAAACCAGTGAGAGCTGCAACCTGATTGGGGCGACTCGCCATAACCTCACCAGTTTTGCCCCCTACCCTGGTTCCCAGCGCATGGGTTTAGGACTTGGCTCTTGCACTGGGAGCATTTGAGGGCTTTCATTTACCAGAGAAAAGTCATGGGAAAGTGACCGGGACCCTGACACCACGTGAAGGCATTTTTTAGTCTGGTATTTGAGAATACAGAGGGCAATCAGGGAACAGGATATAAAAGTTCATCTGGAAACACAAGAGACCACGCGTAGCCAAAGCCATCCTGAAGAATAAAAATCAAGCTGGAGTAAATACAATTCCAGACCTGGATCCTGGCTTCGGATTGGCATAGCATTGGCTGTTGTGCTCACTTGGGGAGTGAATCATCGGACAGAAGATCTTTCTCTCTGTTTCTCTTCTCCTCTCTGTATATCTGACCTTCCAATAAAAATAAATAAATCTTTAAAAATGTTCAAAATTCAAAATAGAAATAAAATATTTTAAAAACCCTCAACACATGAAATGAATTAAAAATAATTTAAATGTATATCAAAATGAAATCCAATGCTATTTAAATAAAATAAAGCAAAGCCCAGCACCCATCAACAGTAAAACCACAGTGTCCAACATCCAACCAAAAATTAGCAGGCATCCAAGGAACCTGAAAAACATTGCCATTGAAACTGGTGCTACAGCACAGTTAAGCCACTACCTGCAATGTCAGCATCCCACAGAGGTGCCAATTTGCATCCCAGCTCCCTGCTAACGTACCTGGGAAAGCAGGGAAAGATGATTCAAGTGCTTGGACCCCTGCCATCCATGTGGGAAATCCAGATGAAGCTCCTAGTTCCTGGCTTCAGCCTGACCATTTCGAAAGTGAGTCAGCAGATGGACTCTGTGTGTGTGTATGTGTGTGTTTGTGTGTGTGTCATCCTGTCTGTAACCATGCCATTCAAATAAAGTATCTTAAAAACCGAGATAGATAGATAGATAGATAGATAGATAGATAGATAGATAGACAGATAGTTCATCCCATTGGGAAAGCATCTGGCCTAGCAGATAAGACCCTGCTAAAGTTGCCCACATCCTACATTGGAGAGGCTGGGTGCAAGAATGGGCTCTACTTCTGTCTCCAGCTTCCTGCTAACATGTAGCCTGGGAGGCAGAAGAGATGGCTCGGTCCATTGGGTTCCTGTTACCCACATGGGAGACCCTGACACCCATGCGGGTTCCTGCCTCCTGACTTCATCCTGACCCAGCTCCAGACACTGCAGACATTCAGACAGTGAAGCAGTAATGGGAGGCTTCTCTCTTTCCTTCCCTCTCTCTCTTCTTTATCTCTCTTTCTCTCTCTCCTTTTCCATCTCTTTCTCCTCTCCCACCTGTCTCTCTGCCTTTCAAATAAATATGCATTTTTTAAGTTACAAAAATGCATACTCTATATAACAATTAAATTTTCATAAAATATTTGAATTACAAAATATGGAGATGCTAGATGAATAAAGGCTTGGGACAGAAGGAGAGTGAGCAGAGGCAGTGGCCAGGGAGGAAGGTGGGTGTTGTTCTAACAGCGCAAAGTGAGGAGCTGGTGGTGATGGGACTGCTCTCTCCCAGCTGTGGTGACAGACACAAGAGCCTACAAAGGTGATAAAATTGCATACAGCTAAACACATACACACGTGTAACACCAGTGAAATCTAAATCAGATGTGTGGATCAAATTAATGTCAATTTCCTGGTTGTGACATTATACATGGTCTATCATCCAGTTAGGGATAGCTGAGGGAAGGGTATTATTTCCTGTAACAACACATGAATCTACCATTATCTCAAAATGAAATCCTTTACTAAAAGACAAATCAAAAACTACCATACAATGCTGGGATAGCCATTTGGCATGGTGTAAGATGCTGCTTAGATACCTGGCCTTAAGTCTTGGCTCTACTTCCAATTCCAGCTTCTTCTTATGTACACTTAGCTAAGGCAGGAGTTGATGGTTCAAGTACTTGAGCCCCTGCTTCCCATGTGAGAAATCCAGATTAAATTCTAGGGAGCTCACATCAGCCTAATCCAGCTCCCTATTTATGGTCTGGAAAAGTAGTGGAGGATGGCTCAAAGCTTTGGGCCCTGTACCATGTTTGGGACCTGGAAGAAGCTCCTGACTCCTGGCTTTGGATTAGCTTAGCTCTAGCCATTGTGGGCATTTGGGAGTGAACCAGCAGAAGGAAGATCTTTCTCTCTATCTCTCCTTCTCTCTGTAAATCTGCCTATCCAATAAAAAAGATAAATCTTTAATTTAAAAAAATATACTATAGTAGGGAAAAAGCAGAATGAAGAACAATATGTAGAAAATAATACAATCTCTGCTTTTAAGTAATTATGGGGATATAGATTTCAAAATATCTGGAAATATATACCATGGAATGTTGAAAAAGTTCCTAGAAAGTGGGATTAAGTGTGTTCATTTTGATGCAAAAAAAAAAAAGGAAATTTACACAAATATAGGTGAAAGAAAATTATCATAGGGTTGCCTTTTTGTTGAGGAAAGAGGCACAGATTGCGTGGGGAAGAGGCCCAGATGAACCACTAACAAAGGGAGTGTCCCAGAGGAGCTGACATCTAAGCTGAGATGCTTCAGATATTGAAGACCCAAAAGTGGGGAACAGAAAAGGAAGTCTAGAAAACAAACTCACCTCCTGCACTTATTTGGAAGGCTGAGATGGTTGATTGCAAACTGGCCAGCCTGGTGCCCGGGGCTAAGATAATTAAATGTGTGCTGGCTGTGGTGAGGCACAGTGATTACAGGCAGGAGTTTGCAGACCAGACAGGGCAGCAACTCGAGCATATCGCTTACCCACTCTGAGGCTGAGCCAGGCTCTAGATTAGGCTGGGATTCTGCTTCCTCACCTAAACAACGGACCCGATAATGACATCGAAGATGCTTTGAGAGTGTAGGTGTGTCTGCAAGGCCCGAGCAGGGTTAGGGTCAGCCCCACCCCCAATTCTCACTGGGATATTGGCACATGTGGTATCCCCATTTTAGAGGTAGGCTAAGGCACATATCATACAACTGGTATAGTTAAAAACCTGCTGCCTGATCCCAAAGTGTGGGCACTTCACCCCCACCCTCACTCCAGGCTTTCCACTGATGTCTGTTTTGCTGGGATGCAGCAGGAGTTGGATGGAGTGATGCTGGGAAACATTCGAGCAGTCCAGCTGTGGTGAGTGGCCTAGCAAATTTCCCATACTCATCACTGTTATTGCTATTAATTGGCCTGACAGCAAAATGGCTCCACAAGTGAATGAAGATCTTATTAGGGCATAAAGCCTTTTGCCTTCACAATCACATCCAATGAGAGGGCAGCCCTGGCCCAGAGATCTCAATTAAGGCAGTTATATTTTCAATTGAGCTCCCACAGTGTCCTGCCGTGGGTGAGGCATGGTTGTGTACAACAGAACCTGTGTGAACTTGTGCGTACAGCAGAATGTACATGTATTTGTCCTGCTCCAGGCAGAGTGGAAACCTGAATTTATAACACACAGGCAGGCCTCCCACACAGGTCATCGGTACACACCTATGCGCTTCCCAGAAACAGAGCCAAATCTCAAGCCAAGCCATTGATACCGGATGCAAGTGCCCACCTGGCATCTTCACCACTGTCAAGTGCCCGCCCCAACTTAAATAATTTCACTGGCAAAGTAGAGTTCAGACCATAGGCCTCCTTATTAGACATGTAACTCCAAAACAGCAGCCTGTTACACCTGTGTCCTCTTGCAGACTGGCAGCTGGTTCTGCCCAGAAATTCCTTCAAAGCAGAGTTCTAAGTAAGCAACCAAAGCAGCACTGTGGTGCAGCATGTTAAGCTGCTGCTGCTCGTGCCACCAGCATACCATATCAGAGTGCCCACTGCTACCCAGGATGGCCTCTCAGTCAGCCCCTGGTCCCCAACTCCTTCCCTGCAGAGTGAAAGGAGCAAAAGGCAGCACCTGCTGCTGGGCTCTGCCCTGTAAAGCTGGTGGCCATTGGTTAGTGACTGCAGTCCTCTGTGCCCTCCCTGAGGCTCAGTTGCTGTTCCACCCATCAAGATATGCTGGGCAGGGACATTTCCAACAATAAGCCAATACCAAGGTATGGGACAGTTGTCCTTGAGCCTCCATCTGATGGCATCCTGACCTCCCATGTGATGGCTGGTGGTGAGTAGGCCATGAGGATGGAGTGCTCACTGATGGGGTTAGTGCCCCTGTGAGATAGACCTCCGAGAACTCCCGGGCCCTCTCTGCACATGAGGAAGCCAGGAGGAATCGGCAGTCTGCAACCCAGAAAAGGGCCCACACAGAGCCCAACCAAGCCACCACCCTAAGCTCAAATGCCAGCCTGCAAAATTGCCCTTGAATTTGATTCATAAGCATCTAGATTCCAATCGCTCTCTGCCAGGACCCCACACCCATGCTGCCACCCATGTCTGTAGGCAACAAAGCAAGCACAGTGATGCCCCCGCCCATCATGGGAATCAAATGGTTCCCAGATTGCTCACCAGTGGCCCAAGGTGAGAAGGTCTAACTGGACAGGGAGAGGCTGGCTGAGGCCTACCCTTCCTCAGACTCTCCTTCCCCTGTTAAGAGCAGGAGTCAGGCCCTGCCTGACAGGTACAACCAGCTGGCTGCAAGCAACATACACGGGCTAGTGCAAAGGGACAAGGGCAGGACACTGGCCTGCAAGAGCCTTCACCCTGACTTGTCATCTGTTCAGACGTTCAATAGAAAGCATATAGACTTTGAGAAACTGCTGCCAACATGTGGCCCATGTGGAGGAGCACTTTGTATAGGCCTTTGTAAAAGCATCCCTGGCTCTTTCCTAAGGCACAACAGACAATGAAAGATGGATAAGGCTGCCGGTTAGGAGTAAGGCTGGAAAAAGAGGCCAAGCTAACAAACAGACTGAGAGTACACCGTGGGCCCAGCTGCATGATCATCAGTTGAAATTATCATCTTCCAAGCAGTGCTGGGCTACATTTTCTCGCAAAAGGTACAACCTCATGGGACAGAGACAGGAGGCAGCCTTGTGCCTGAAGACTAGGACTGCATGTCTCTGCAAAGGCTTCAGTGCTGGGGCCTGGGGAGCAGAGGTTGATGGCACAGAAGGAGATGGAGAAGGCCCTTCAGAAAGGGCCAGCAAGCGCAGACGCAGAGAACTGGAAAATCACAGAGGATGACTAAGGAACAGAGATGATAGGCAGAACAGCAGGATGGGAGCTGGGCGGAGAGCACTGATGGCCTTGCCTGTTGATTTAAGTGCTGAATTTCTTCTGGGGGAACATAGCCTCTCAGAGGTTCCTGTGTGTAGGAGGGAGCCAATGACCCAGAGAAGAAAGGTGGGTGGGCATAGAAAAAAACATGGATGCAGGAGAAGGAGGCACCCAGGAACTTTCACAGTCAGAGCACACAGGCAGCAGAGCCCACCAGTCTCAGGCTGGCCCACATTCATGGCCATTGCCAGCACTCCCACCCCTACCTCACCACTACCAAGGACTTGGCTACTGGCACCATGCCCAGCTTGTGGAGTCAATAATACCATAGTAGTGATGAGCCCCAAAGGAGATGGGTGGGTACCAGGTCATCAAGTGCAAGGGCACAGACACAGGGATGTCTGTGACTGTCCACGACACTGGCTGGCTGTTCAATGGCACAGTTTGACTCCTGTCTGAACCACAAAGACACATTCTCCACCAGCCTAAGAACAGAGAGGCTATTAAGGCTTGGGCTGTTGCTGTGGTAACCATACCCTCATCATCTGCAAGCCAGAATGTGCTCATGGCATATCAGGCAGCCCTGTAAAGACCCCTCCAACCCCTACCCCCCACCAAACTACTCCTGTGTTTGAAGGCACTCAACAAATACCAGGTGTCCATAGAACAAGTGAAACATTTTCCAAAAGCCTCCTCCAGGGGGAGCTGTTTTGAGCCCTTGGGCTTACCCCTCAGTCCCCAGATTTTGTCTCTGGACAAGAATCTTGCAAGTGCATATCTCGATGGTCAGTAATTTCCCAAAAATAAAGGGAAAGAAACAGGGCATCTCTAAGATCAGATCTCCTGGTTCCTCACACTTGATCCCAAGCAATCCATGTAGGAGAGACATCCCTACAACCTGCCAAGCCAGCAGTTTATAGAGTACCTGGGCTTCTTGGGGCGCATGCTGAGATTCTGTTGCATGTGGCTCTGCCGACCTTTTATATGCACTGCCTGTTACAGGTGGAGTGAGTCTCACACTTGGGTCACTCCAGCTGCACAGTGACCTCAGAAGGCCTCAGATCCAATCCCAGGTTTTCATTCTCGGATTATCTCAGCTCTCACCTAGCTTCCAATCATCACCCACCACCACAGAAAGAGGATTCTAGGCTTCTTTCATTCCCCATTTCCCTCTGCCCATCCACCTCCTCACCATTGTCCGGCAGGTCATTCATGATGGTGATCTGCTACCTTCCAGGACAATGGAATCGCTGTCTTGTTTGAGATTTTGAGAGTTTCTATTGTATTATCTGCTGCAAGCTATAAAAGAATGGAGACCAAGGAAGAAAGGAGAGTTGGAAGGTGAAGATGATGAAGAGAATCGCCGATGGCCCCTGGAAAAGGAGAGGAAGGGGGACGCTAGGGAGAGGATTAAAGCTGGGGCAGGGGCTGAAAGAGAAGCTGGAGAAGACCTGGGTCAGACGGGGTGGACACAGACACCAAGCCTGGAGCTGTAACTGGGCTGGACAAAGGATAACTCCACTGCCCGGAAATGCTTCCTGCTCTCCTGGCACAAGAGATGTATGCCCAACCTCCCTGAGAGGGTTTGTGCCTGTCCTGGTTGGAACAGGAGGATGCCTGCCTGAGCTGTCCTTACCTTACTAGCCACTCAGAGCGTGTCCCTGCTCCTTCCTGAGATACCCACTCCAAGTCCCTCCTAGCCATCACTACCATAAGGTGCACACCTGTGTGAACAACAGCAGGGGGAAGGGGAGGGGGAGGACTGCTTTCCTTGTGATGGAAGAAAGCATTTCCTTGGATGTGTTTCGGCATGGGTTGCTGAAAACATGCCAGGAATAGTAATGTTTGTGAATGAAAAGAAGAATGGGCAACTGGAGCACCCAGGAAGCTGTGTCTCTTTGCCTTTTAAGAGGAGGAGGAGGAGGAAGAAAAAAGGGAAGGAGGAGGAGAAGAACAACAACAACAACAAATCTAGTTGTTCTTCTACTTAAAATCCTTTGGTGACTTACAAAAAAAAAAAAAAAAAACTTCCGTAGTTGTCATGTTTGATTCAATAGCCACAGTAGATTAGGGGCTAAGATTTTTAAGATGAGCAAGCATGCTGGGATTTCATGCAGTCGTGGCACTGGCAGAGCTTGGAAACCGTGGCAGGAAAACTTGCTTGAGCAGCATCCTGCAGCAGGGCCCGCCCCCTGCCAGCTGAGTGACAGCAGCTGAACAGAGGTGTTAATCCTACAGTGATTCTCTCTCAGTAGCCACTAACTCCCCCAGCCCCAGTTCCACGCAGTGGGCCTCTGCGCGTTCTGACCGCAAAATTTTGCTCTGCAAAGCCCAAACAGGACCTCTTTGCAATGAATAAGAAATAAAACCAGCCAGGACCAGAGAAGGCACAGGTGTTATGAGGTGCCCCACTGCTTCCTAACACCCACCCTCAGCAAAATCATTCAATCTGAAGAAGGACTCAAAGACTTTGTGGCTCTCTTCATCCACGTGTTGCTTTTAGCAAACAAAATTTCCCCTGATGCTTCTTTGGCTGTTTGCTTTAGGACTACTTTAAAGTTTGGGGCTCCTTGGGAGGGGGTTGGTTGAGGACCACTTCCTTCCTCACCACCCCTCCCCTTTGGTTTCTGAGCCAAGTCTGGGGGAGGGACCAGCACACCTCCCCCTCCTCCCACCTCATCCCCACCCCTCCACCCCCTACCTCCCTTCCGCTCAGCTCACCATGAATGGCAGATTCCTCTGTCCAGGTCGGGTTTCCAATCACCATAGAAACAAACTTGAGGCCGTTTCATTAATCATTTAGAGCACGAGAAGTCGAGGTCAGTCTGATTGCAGCATATAGGGTATCATCTCCGGGCCACATGGGACTCAGTCGATTTGAATTAAAAAAGATTAAGCTGCCCTGGGCTGCCTGGCCCCATCAGTTTAAGTTCTCATGTAACAGTGGTCTCTGGAGCCATATGGATTAGTGAGTGAAGCTATGCATTTATGTGGCAGGATTCAGTGAAACATTAGCCGGCTGCAGGTGTCTAAGGGGGAGCGGACAGGGATCACATACAGTTTTCTTTTTTTTTTTTTTTTTGTACTTGTTGCTGTTCTTTTGAAACTGGAAACAATAACTCAGTTTTATTTCTCGAGTGACAGTTACCGCTTTTGCTGACCATGAAATGGTACATTTGTTACCCAAGGTTTATGGTTCGGGACGAAAGGATCTACGTAGAGCCTGGGAGTGGCCGTGTTCTGTATCTGCTCAAGGGTGGCGGGTGAGAATCTTGGCATCCCCCCACCTACACACACATACTGCCACCACCACCACCACCACCACCACCATCCTTTTCAATGAAGTGGTAAGAAATGCAGCAAATAAATATTGATGACATTTTAGTTTTGCTCAAATCAGGATTTACGAGCCCCAGGAAATTGACTTAGGGGCAGCTACAAATCAACATGGCCCTGAAAGAGTTGTGTAAGGACCCCTCCAAGCCAGCTCCCACCCCTCCCAAAATACCTACCTTATTTATGGACCACTCCAAAACTTCAAAGAGGTCCAGTAACTTAGGCCAGACTGCTTTATTGCTCCATGGAGCTAAGATGTTTCAGGAGGAAGCTGCAGGGTAGTGTCTTGGGACACCCCTCCTGCACGGTGGGTGAAAACTCTCTGGGTCTTGAACGGTTCCCCCAAAACTTCCTACAGGATCATCCTACATCTTCCTACCCAACTTGGCCTTATCTGGAGTCCCAGGTGTCAAACTCCCTGAAAAGAACTTTGCATTCTCTTCCTGCCCTGCTCCCCTCCAACACCCTGCTTCCCCTTCCTAGGGCATCTGCCCAGAAAGTAGCAAGGCAGCAACATGAGCTGGAGGGAGCCAGGGCGAAGAGATCTGCAGGCTTCTGTGGACTTGCCACTCCCTAGCCAGCATTTTGTTTCCTTTCTGCCTTGTGATATGCATGGTCCTGAAGCAATGCCCAGTCTGGGGGGGTCTGCTTCCAGCCCTTCCTCATTCAGCAGAAATAATGCAGGTGCATGTGCTGAGATTCAGGGACTCTCAGGCCAGCCATGCTCCAGCCACCCGGCTGTGTCACCTGGCACCTCTGATTCCTCAGAGATGAGGAACTTGACCATCTTCCTGTGCTTCTGAGGCTCTAAAATGCCTTCCCACCTACTGGGTGCCTGTGGGTGCTGGAAAAGGAGACCGTACAGGCACAACCTCTTTGGAGTAGGGGTGGGGCATGCACGGGCCTGATCCAGTCCCAGGTGACTTTCCTTCCTCTGAACCCCATGGCACTTACATAAGGGACTCCCCGGACAGCACCCTTTGCCCCTCTATGCTGCGGTGATCACCAGCATCTCCTCTGTGGGTAAGCCTTGGCTGTCCAACAGAGCTGTGTCCAGGCCCTTGGAGGCCCATCCAGCTGGCAGTGGGTGGAGCCCTTAACAGACCAGAATACCATCAACGCCTGCATTGGTTCAGACAGGGAGCCACAGCTCCCAGGAGACACAAAGCAGGTGGATTTAGAATGCAGATGAGGGTGCTTGAATTACAGTCTTGACTCACTAGCTGTGACAACCACAGCCAGTCTCAGCACAGCAGGAAAAGCCCAACTGCTGGCATCAAATGTCCTGGGGCTCTGGGTCCCGGTTCTGTCACTTGTATCTTGGTAGGAGCTTCATCAAGTGACTATGTGGAGGATTCTGCAGTCCCTCCAGGATCCTGTTTCGGGAATGTAGGGCTCATACTTGAAGCGTCCTGGGAGAACTTCCTCTGCAAAGCTGTCAGCCTCCCATGAGGATCGCCTCAGGCAAAGAGAGTGATTTGTCCAAGGTCGGGCTCCCTCCCAGGGCAGCCTGCAGCCAGAGTGACCAGCATAGGGGTCCCCCTAGTGCCAACTTGCAACAACTCTGTAAGGCTCTCCCAGCTCCGGAGCTCCCTGGGGAGGCAGCTGAGGTCTTTAACTGCAGGGCAGCTCAGCCTGGCCCTCAGTCCAATCCTACAACCAACCCTTCCTTTTCCAGACAAGCTCTGATAGGCATTCTGCCTGCTCATCTGGCCCTGCTCATCTCCATCTCATAGTTCACTTCCCAGGAAAGCTACTCAGCTCATAACCACATCTGTCATCCAGAGCCTACAGACACACATAGTGCCCTCCCCAGAGGGCTGTGGTGCAGAATAAATGAAATAACCCAGGTAAACAGGTAGCCTACTTGCTGGCACGAGGAGAGCAGCCCATGGACTAGCTGTGTACCTGCCCAGTAGACGTGCTTTTTTTAAAAAAAAAAAAAAGATTTATTTTATTTTTATTGGAAAGGCAGATATACAGAGAGGAGAGACAGAGAGGAAGATCTTCTGTCCAATGATTCACTCCCCAGGTGCCACAACGGCTGGAGATGAGCCAATCCGAAGCCAGGAGCCTCTTCCAGGTCTCCCACGTGGGTGCAAGGTCCCAAAGCTCTGGGCTGTCCTCGACTGCCTTCCCAGGCCACAGGCAGGGAGCTGGATGGGGCGCCCATATGGGATCCCGGGTATGCAAGGTGAGGACCTTAACCACTGCACCATCGCACCAGGCCCTAGACCTGCTTTTGTAGATAATTGTGGCTTTGTGTTGAAGAAGGAACATGACTCCATAGAGATGAAATTTAAAAAATGAAAGAGATGTTGGTTCTCCCCAAATATTCTTTGTTCAGGATTTTAAACACAAAACCATACCAGCTTCTCCAGAAGATAGGTTTGCCCATGTGATCAAGCTCTCACCAAAAGGGTGAAAAGAAAATGGTGGTAGGGGAGGGGAACATGTAATTCCCAGAGGATGTTCCTAAAGGCAGGAAGTCTGGCCTCTCTTTTTCCTTGCTCCCAGATGAAACATGGATGTTGAGACTAGACCTGATGAAAAGCCATTAAATAGCCAGAGAGATGGCAGCCAGGCACAGATGGGCAACACAGCAGAAGGCTCCTGGGCCACCCAGACCAGCCCTGAGTGTCTTCAGATAAGAGAAACATGTCACCTGTACCACAGAGGGGACCTCCAAGAGCAAGGTCTCACAGACCTCAATGAGTGTGAGAGGTTTACAGGATGATGACAAGGTTGGCCAGCCAGCACTGAGAGCAGCAACCACAGTCCAACTGCTCTATGTGCAGGGGTACCTGGCACTTTGTCTTCTATGTTCCTAGTGTGCTTGCCACTCAGGAACCCTCTGCTGTTCCCTCTTTACAGCTCTGTTGGGCCAGAGACCCTCTACACTTTGAAAATGATGGAGCTGAAACAACCCCTCCAGAACCCTACAGATAAGCAGCGAGATCCAAGTTAGAAGTTAAGACTTCTGAACCAGAGAGGGGGCTTCCCCCACAGTGCCATACATGCACCACTGACAGTTCACACAAACCAATCTAGTTAGTGCTGCTCTTGCCTAAAGCTCACAACTAACAAGTGGGCAGTGGTTCATATGTGATGGGAATCGCTTGAGTCACTTTTCGGACACCTAACATTCTTCCATGCACTTCCTGTGAGCAGATGCAAGGCAGCAGGTGCCCAGCTCCATCACACCTGCACTGCTCTCCTTCCTGCCTCAACCTAGCTTTCCTCGTGCATCCCCAGCTTCTATCACGTTCTGCCTTTTTGTAGTCTTCCTCGGTGGTCACAAGAGGAACCACCATCCTCTCCTGCCTCATGCCAGACTTGTGTGAAAGTCTTGTCACCAGATCCAGTCTGACCTCAGAGAGAAGGAATCAATAGGCTCTGGAATAATCTCCTGGTTTTAGGTGGAGCAAAGGAGATTGGCTACTTAGAATGGAGTGAGGTGTAGTAAGCTATTATTTTCCAAGGACCTCTTTAAGAATTGATTGGGTAACACAGAGTGACAGAAATTCATTCTCTGATGATATCCGAAGTTGAGGTATTGGTTCCATCTGGGCACCTTGAAGGAAAAACCTCTCTATATCTCTCCCCCAGCATTCAATGGCTGCCGGCACTCCGTGGTTTGGCATGTGGAGGACCTGTTCCCATCTTGGCCTCTGGTTTCACAGGGAGAGGACTTTCCATCTCTGCGTCCTGATCCTCTTGGCTTAGGTCAGTGGTGATCAGAGTGGGGTCCAGTGTGACCTCACCTTAGCTGGATTATATCTATAAACATCTTGCTTTGAAATAAGGCTTCTGTCCCAAGGCCCAGGGTTAGGACCTCAATATGCCTTTTTGCAAAACAAAATTTAACCCACGACAAAAACCCAACAGTTGCTCTGGGGCCAGAAAGACTAGGTTCAGACATCACTCGATCTGGCTTCCCAGAAGACCCAAGATGACTGAAATACTTCTCTGGTCCTTGAGTTCCTTTTCTGTGGGGAAAAAAAAAAAAAAAGGTACCAGCATGTGAGAGAGCTACAGCAAGCACCTGCTCAGCTCACCACCTGACAGGAGCCTCTTCCCTTCCCACCTCCAGAGGAAGCCAAGAAAAATCCAGGGGAGGGAAGGAGAAGAGCTTGATACTGTGTGTGTTGAGGAAAACACACAGAAGCTACACCTTGATCTGTCAAGATTAAAGTCATGGTCAAGAGTTTGACAGCCCACGAGAGCACTGTACGAGGAAGTACTTCAAAGAAGGGGCTGAGGCCCTGGTTCCGGTCCTGGCTGCTCCAGCTTCCTGTAAATGTGCTTGGGAAGACAGCAGAAGAAGGCCCAAGTGTGTGGGCTCCTGCCACCATGTGGAAGATGAGGATGGAGTTCTTTGCTCCTAGCTTTGGCCTTACGTAGCCCTGGCTGCTGTGGCTATTTGAAGAGTGAACCAACAGATGGAAGATATTTTTCTCCCCATCTCCGCCACCCCCCCCACTCCCACTCTTGTTTCTCTCTTTTTCTCTGTCCATCTGCTTTTAAGTAAGTAAATCTTTACAGGCAGGGGCAGGGGTTGCTGAGCTTCCTGAAGAGGGGTGCCAGACCTGAGAGTTACCCCTTTGTGCAACAGAAGCAGGATGGCGGGTTCAGAGGAGACGTGGGCAGGGTCCACACACAGAATGCACAGGGCCTGTGCAAGAAGCTAACCAACTCCTTCTGGCCCAAGGTTCCTGACAAAAGGAGGACGACAATCTTGGAGAACAGAAAGAAAGCTTAGGGTTCAAAAAGACCATGTCAACAAACAGGAGGAAGTGGACACTGCTTAGTACTGGCAGCTTCCGATGGGCCAGGGGAGCCATCAGCGCCAGAACCAGGGAGGGCAGGGTCCTCCCAGACGCATCCTGTCCATCCCTGGAGGTCCCTCCCCAGAGTGAAGAGGAAAGGAGTGCATCTGGGGAAGGCTGCAGAGCCTCCGTCTGCTGACAGCATCACCTCAAAAGACATCTTTAGGGCATTTGCATTTGGAGACCTGGCAGTTACAATCAGAGAAGGCCCGAGGAGGTGACCAGATTCCCAGGAGGGTTGGGGTGGGAAGAGCAAATGGTGAGTGGGATTACCAACTGTGTGCCCACCTGGCCAGACTGTGCCAGTGTCCTAGAGAAAATGTCAAGCATTTGGGGGGTTCGGAAAGAGGTTCCTGCTGTCACCTTGTTCTGTCTGACCTTAGTGTGTTAACTCACCCCAAAGTCACCTGGGCAAGTTCTGACCCTCCTCCCTGCTAAACCAGCTCCTCATCCTCAGCCCCATCTTCATCTCCTGTCCTTCAAAGCACCTGCCTCTGCTCACTGTACCTGCAACCCTGTGAGTGGGATGGCCATACTGAATCTCCCCTCCCTTAAGCCCTGCACCTGCTTGCTTGGCTCTTCAAATAAATCTTTAAATTGTCTCAGACTAAATTCTTAAAAGAAATACAGAACTTTCCTTTAAAGATTTATTTATTCATTTGAAAAGTAGAGTGACAGAGAGAAAGGAAAGACAGAGAGATCGCCCATCCACTGGCTCACTCCCCAAATGGCCACAACGGCTGGTCTAAAGCCAGGAACTAGGAGTTTTTCTGGATCTCCCACATGAGTAACAGGCCCAAGCACCTGGGCTATCCTCTGCTGGCTTTCCAAGTGCATTAGCAGAGAGGTGGCTTGGAAGTAGAGCAGCCAGGACTCGAACCAGCATTCATGCAGAAGACCTGCACGATAGGCAGCAGCTTTACCCACAAGGCCACAGCGTCAGCACCAACACGCACAACTTCAATAGTCTCAAGCTATGAAGGCGACTCGCTTTCTGCTGTAATATATCTCACTGTAAGATCTTGGGAGAGTTACTTCACTTCTGTATCCCAGTTCTTACATATGGAAAATGGGGATAAGAAAAGAATCTGGCTCCTAAGATTAACATGAAGATGGCCAGACATAGCACACAGAAAACCCACAGCACAATGCATGGCAAGGGCTAATAAACAGCAGCCACTCCTATGTGTGTATGTTTAATCCTAGTGCCCATTATTTTTCATAACCTTTTTGTTACTAATTCAGTGTGAACATTGTCTTATATCATTAAATATTCTTCAAAGCCTTTTAATGGCTGTGATATTTCATCTCAGGAGTTATAGTAATTTATTTAATCACTCTCAGAGGGATTACTTCTGTAAACTATTTTTTTAGCTTGGGTTCCCAGGTCACAGCCACAAGGGCAGAGGGGCAAGGCAGGAGCTCCTTCTGAGCTGTTGACCCTCCCCGCCCCCACCCCAGTCATCCATTACCCTTGGGCCTGAACCGGCCTTCCTCCTCATCAGCTGGAACCAATTGCCCTCCCTTCCGGCCCTTTCTTTCTGCCCTCTCACATCCATCAGGCCACAGGCACCAGCAAAGTTGCAGTGCCAGCTGCACTAGGGGCATGGGAAAGGAGATGGGCTGCTGTGTCTTGGAGGATTCCATTCTTTCTCTGCAGAAGCGAATTCTGTACCTATGGGACAATGGCGGGGCCCCAGGGCAGGGGTGAGGGAGTGGCCCATGGGAGGCAGAGACCCCAACTGCTAGAAACTGGGCTGTCCCCAATGTTCCAGTAACAGAGGGCACATAGCAGGGAGAGAAGGTACACTGTGACTGTCCAGAGAGAAGTTGGGATGTGGCTGGAGCATCACTGATGGCCTTTGTGGTGTGTCACTCCTGCCAGGGTTCAAGCTGAAGGAGCCTGCCAGACTGGGGGACCCCTGTGTGGAACTAGTGCCCCCGGTGGCTGGAGGCAGGCATTTCAGAATAAAGATAGTGAGCCAATTAGTGGCTATCCATCAAGTTCAGTTATCTTCTCGTGGCCTGAGGAACAAGGAAGCTGAGTAAACATGTGCCTTGCATTGTGACATAAAATCAGACTTCTTGTGCTAGAAAATGAATTCAAGATGTGGGCCAAGCCTGCAGGTGAGCGCCCGTGGTCGGCATAGGCAGGGGAGCCAGCCGTGCTTACAAGGGTGGGGCTGCTGAGCCTGCGGCCCCTGGTCTGCTATGAGAGTAGAAGAAGGCTTGGACCACTGTGGCCTCTGGGAGAACTGCAAGGGCACATTCACTGTCCAAGCCAGTCCCCATCCATGGGCTTCAACTCATTTCATCCTGATGCCCCCAGCACCAGCTCAGAGCTGGGGAGGGTCAGCCCTGCCCTCCCCACAGTCATTTCTCTCTCTCTCTCTCTCTCTCTCTCTCTCTCTCTCTCTCTCTCTCTCTCTCTCTCTCTCTCGGGCATCCTCAACAGGATTCCAAGTTCACAGAAGACAAGAGAACAGGAAGTGTGTATGAAGACATGGGATATTCACCTATTCTGAGAGTCCATTTACAAACACCAAGTTCTCCGTGAATACCTTACTCAGGATCTGAACTGAGGTCTCCCAGCCCAACAAATAGTAGCAGAATACCACTGTCTGCCAAGCAATGCTATGGTGACTAGAACTCATAAAAACCCCTTGTGGAGCTGAGATCTGACAGCACAGGTGTTTATATAGATGGCTAGCAGGAGACATGGGGGTTGTAGGATGGAAAGTGATAGGGGTGTGTGTGTCTAGCAGGGGGATATCCAACAATGAGGAGGACATTAGTAGGAAGGGAGGGTTGGAGGGTTAGGGGAGGTTTCCAGGAAGGTGACTTTTAAGCCAAGATCTAGGAGAGGCAAAGGAGTGAGGGTTGTGGCTTCCCAGGGTCAGAGAAGAGCAGGGAGCAGGTATAGAGCTCCCTGCAGGAGACAGCAGGCTTGTTGCTGAAACAGCAAGGAGGCTGAATGAGGAGAAAAGAGGGAGGTCCCAAGGAGATCTGGGGGTGACATAGGATGGGGGTTAGCAGAGGGTGCGAAGGTTTGCAGTTTTCTGCTTACATAGGCGTCAGCTTTGGGTGTAAGTGAGGATGGGGGGCACCAAGTGGAGAAGGGCTTGATCTGAGACAGTCCCTCCACTCTTCTTCCCCTGCGGCTCCCAGCCATGCCTGTGCCACATGAACACTTACAAATACATACCCAGTAGACCCAGAACTTGTGAGCAGAGAGGACACAGAGAATGTCAAGGGATCAGCATAGTTGATCACACAGCCAGCTCTGCCTGGACACAGCTGACCCAGCCAGGTGGGCCTGACATGCAGGGATTATGGCAAGAACATGAGTGGATGGGTGAGTGAGGAAGAAGTGGATGGCCCCAGTGTCAGCCTCCTTCTGAAATCAGGAGGAACCAGGACTGAGACCCTGCAGCAGGACTGGGGAGGATCCCTGCATGTGTGTGTACTCCTTGGAGACCAAGGCTTGGTAGCATCCTCTGTGAGAGAGATCATAGGGCACCATGCACTCAGCCTCAGCTTCCCCAGGGATGGATACCAGGCATCTGTGCAGCTTCCTTCCCTTAGACACTTAAAGAGTGTCATGCTTGGAACTGGCCTCCCAGAGTTCTGACTCCCAGTCCGTGCACCCCAGCCTGCTCAGGCTGCAGGGCAGACCTGTCCAATACAACCCGCTCATACTCTCACTCTGCTGCTTATCCCTCAGCTCCTGCCCATCATGGGCACAGCCGCCTCAGGACACAGTCTCTATCTCCCAGACACTCCACAGCCAGCCTGGTAACCCCTCCTCTCCTTCATGCCTCTCAGTACCTGGCGTTTAAAAGGGTTGTCAAGTGAAATGCTGCCTCTACTCCTGGCCTGGGGAGATGAGTGGACGCAATCAATGGCTAAGAAGAGAACTTCTCTGGCTTTGCCAGGACACCTGCACTCTGCTGTCTACTCTGATTGTCTTCTCTAGGAAGCTGACCACCTGGTCATTGCTGGCCTTCAAAGCCACTCCAAGAAGCATTGGCCCCACCTTGTCCTTGGCCCTCTGTAGCAAGAACACAGAAGCTAGGGCACAGAACTCCCACCTGCTGAAATCGCCTTGTCTGGTCACTGTTTCTCTCACTTGGCAATGACCATAGGTGGTTCTCTTTGCTCTGGGCTACCGTGTTATCTTTTAAATGAGCCAGTTTCCCAGTCTGCTCACATCACACACACTTCATTATGCATGGACAATTTGCATATGGATGGCAACACGTTCTAGACAGTTATTCAGTTTCCTTTTCCTTGGGGCCCCTTTTCCCCCTCCCCTCTACTTTCTCCCTGTGAGAGTTTACCATTGGTTCAAAGTTTCAAAAGTCAGTTCCAACATCAACCCCTTGTATGTTGTGTGACCCCAGGTAAGTATTCAACTCTTCTGAGCCTCAGCCTTTTCATCTGTGAATTGGACAAATAACCTTGAAGTGTTTGTTAGGCAGATGTGGGCCTGGCCTGCAGCAGCTGCTCTGCTAAATGGCAGTGGGCGTTGGTGGTGTTTCAATAATCCTGCTTGAAGTGCCAGGTCTTCCACTATGCTGCTCCTTCTCACTTTCTCCAAAAATCCTTTTGTTCATTGCTTTGCTTCTAGAACTTCCCTCTGAGAAATGATCCCTGATGGGAGCTGGGATATAGGGAAAGTGGAAAAATAGTTTTATAAATAGAAGAAAATTACTAAACAATAGCCTGATAATTGATTAAGTAAATTAGAGTGGAAAATGGACTTCATCTTTCTTGGCCGTGGAAAATAGTGCTATGATGAATTAATTAAAACAGCCGTAGGTAGCGAACTCTACGTATCTGTCAGTAACAGAATAAACTCCACTCTATAAGATATCATTCAAAGGACCTGACTATCAGAATTAGTTGAGCAAGCTTCTCCCGTCACAGGCGGAGAAATTAGTGTGTGCTAAGGTAGTTTGATTATTCAGATATACAGAGATGTTACAGTGTAGTAAGTTACATAATTTTCAGCACTGTCTTTCCTTTCTGTATCTTGTTTCTTTCTCAAGTGGGGCTTGGAACCTAAAAAAGAATGTTGTTGTGGGGCACAACAAATATTGACATAATTCCCAAAAGAGACAAGAGATGAAGCCATAAGAGAGGAGAATTATGGGGGGGAAGGGATCCCCGGCCCACACAGTGGCTAAGATTGCCCAGCACTACAGCCTGGAGAGGTCCAAAGCTGGAATACCTGAGCAAGAGAGGACCTGGTCCATGTCTGTGATGGCAGTATCCAAGAGGGTCTGCACTGCCTTTGGGTTTCAAGGGCTTCCTAAGGAGAGCTATGTTATGATGAAGTGCTTTCCAGCCTGGAACCTCCACCAAGAACACACTGTGAGCCCTTCAAGTCCTTCCTTTGCACTGCCATTTAGTCCTTCAATCACCTGCTACCTGTCCATCAGTCATCAAGCGGATTCAATGCCCGGAACAATGCAGATGGGCAGCAGAATCAGTGTATGCACCCAGGGCTTCTGACACCACATCCTTCCACTCTCCCACCCTGTGCCAAAGTGCTGCCTTGATCCCAAACATGGAGCAGTGGTTGTTGCCTCCATTCTGCTGGGAGTGAGTTACTCGGAACAGGTCCCAAAGAACATTTCTTGTGAGAGAGGGGCCCTGAGGAAGACAAAGCCCCATGTTGGCAGCTCTGCTGAGGCCCCAAGACCATAGCATGTGGCTAACCATGGGCAAGGGAGCACACTGGGGCTTGTAACCACCCAGCTCTTGCTCGTTGCATTTCCATTACAGTGCATCCACGGAGTGATACATTGCTCCAAGCAGCCTATAAAATAGAGACCATCACAGTGCTGTGAGGAATGCAGCATATCCCCTACCATAAGTAAATTAGGGCTCTAATTCCATCAGGACATGTGGGTGACATCACATGCCATGAGAGCTGAGCTGAGCTTGGAAAAGCTGTGCGTGGCCCTGTAAAGCTGAGATGGAATTACAATCTTAATTTATTTACATCTGGTGACTGGGCTGCTGTGACAGATGATTTCTGGTCCCTCCGGATTATGATCTCATGTTCTGCTCTTCTCCCTCTCCCCATGTCCCTTCCCTTTCCCTCACTTCGATTACACCCTGTATTGCCTGTGCTTCATTATACCTCATCTCTATGTGGAAGCAAGACACATCCAAAACTGAGAAAAAATGACAAATGCCAGGGGCAGAGGGCATGCCTATTGGCAGCATGGGAGGCATGGACACCGTGATTTATGGCACTGGCCAGGGGCCATCCATCTGGGGACTCTCTGGGCACACAGAACCTTGCTTCACTGAACACCAGAATTTAGCGAAATCCACTAGATATGTTCTTGGATGTCAACTGTCTTCTGGACAGTGCAGGCCAGCCATAGCTGCACAGAGACAAGGAATTTCAGAGGCAGGCAGGCCATCAGCACCTCCCACATGTGCACCTTCTCATTTTACAGATAAGGGACTCCAGTCCAAAGAAGTAGAGTGAATTTGGTAAGATCACATGGTGAATGAATAGCCCAGTTGAGTTGAGCCTGCAGCACCTTCAAGGCCTCAGGGGTATAACAAAAGAAGCCAGACACCTTCCAGAGAGTTTTCTCATGACATGTTGTGTGCAATGGGAAAGACTGCCTGCGCGCAGAAAGGAAGCACCACTGGCAAGGGCAATTGAATCAGATGCTCAAGGGAAGATGGGTTCGCATAGGGCAGAGATGAAAGCGGAGGGAGGCATAAGCTGAGAAATGTCTGGGTTAAGACCTGAAAGCCAGGATGAGCTTGGCCTGTATACAGAAGATCTGTGGGACCCCAGCAGAGGTGAAACTGATGGCTCATCAGCCACGTCCGATGACACCAGAGGATCTGGAGGCCGGCTAAATGTCCTAGGCACTCTGGTTTTTTAACTTAGCCATGCAAGCTGTGATGTTGGGACCACCAGCTCCAGCTTTCCCTCACCTGAGACTTCCAAGTAGCATCTGCATTTTTAAATCTACTTTATATGAGTTAAGTCGAACATCTTTTTATTTGATTATTGTGTGGATCCCTTGCCCGTTTTTCCAGATGTACTACAGTCTTTTTGCCTTTGATTTGTTGATCTCTTTATTTAGTGGAGCACTGTGCCTTTGACTATGATATAAATTAAAAATATGTAATCTGGAGGTCCAGTGCTGTGGCACAGTAAATTAAGCTGCCTGCCACCCGTGGGAGTAGACATTCTATGTGTGCTCTGACTCAAGTCATGGCTGTTCTACTTCCCATCTAGCTCCCTGCTAATGTGCCTGAAACTGCAGTAAAAGATTGGTCAAATCCTTGGGGCCCTTCCACCCATGTGGGAGACCAGAAAGAAGCTCCTGGTCCCTGGCCTAGCCCTGGCCTAGGCCTGGTTGTTAAGGCCCTTTGAAGAGTGAGCCAATGGGCAAAGGATATCCCTTCTCTCTCTCTCTCTCTCTCTCTCTCTGTATGACTCTGACTTTCAAATAAATAAATCTTTAAAAGTATATAATCTCAAAATTAAAAAGAATCTGCATTGTGCCTGCTCAACATCTGAGAAGTCTCACTAGATGGCACGTGGTATGAGGATGTCACTTCTTTCCAGAGGTACTTGGAAAGGTACTGGTACTTGATTGTTTTTCTTTCTGATCAAGATAGACTTACTTAGATTTTTATTTATCTTTTTCATTTGGGAAGCAGGGAGACGGAGAGAAATCTCCCATCCACAGGTTCATTCATCAAATGCTCACAACAGCCGGTTCTGGACCAGGCCAAAGCCAGGAGCTGGGAACTCAATGTCTCAACTCCTTGAGCCAAAACTGCTGCCTCCCAAGGAGCATGCTAATCCAACTGAAGCCAGGACAGAAACTCAGGCTGTGGGCATCCCAAGCAATGACTTAACCACTGCTCCAAACACCCATCCCCAAGAGTGACTTCTTGGCAAACAAATCACACTCTGAAATTCTTCCAAAGTGAAATAAATCAGCAAGTTGCCCTCTAACAGAATGAAATGTTCAGAAGCATTAAGCTTAACACTGAATGGAGATGACAAAAATTAGATTCTGTGAGGATAATTAAGCATCCATTCACTTCCATTTTGCCAGTTCTCATTTTGGAGCCCCTGGATTTTCTTCCTGAGATCTTGCAAACCTCTTGAGCTTTGGAAATGACCAAAACCCACTTCAGTGGCCATTGAGGGAGCATGACCTCCAGATGGTGGTCAGCTTGCTGAGCAGTGCTGAGGCCTCAGCCAAGAAAATTGAGAGAACTGCAGGTTCAAGTTGCCCAACCCAGGCTGTGGGACTTCTCCATGGAGCACACAGGCCTGGGGTTTGCTGCTGTAAGAGTTGGGGGTGTGACATTCTCTTCAGGTACCACATGAACTTCCCAGCCATTGCTGCCACAGCAGACCAGCCAGCAGCAACTGAATCTCCTATCAGCCACAGGAGCTGGAAGTTGGAAGGAAGCTGACTTCAAGCAAATATGTATAATGGAGTGTGTGTGTGTGTGCCTGAATCTGTAGATGGTGATAAACACTTGCAATGTGTTCTTCAAGGATTAAACAAGAAAGTCTTGTCTCCAAAATATCCATAAAAGGGAGAGGAGGCAAGTGGGAAGAAGGCAGGTGAGCAGGTGCTGAGGTTCTCTGAGCCGCCTGATGAAGAGCCGGGGTAGCCTGCTGCTTCATCCACTGAGGGAGCCCCTCCTCCCCAAACCACCAACTGTGAAGCAAGCCTGGGTCAGAGCTGCCTTCCATGGCCATGAGGATGCGTTCAAGGTAGACTTTCAAAAGCAGAAATCCCTCCTGGGTCCTGAATACCTGTATGTGAATTCCAGCTTCCTGCTAACATGCTCCCTGGGAAACGGCAGGGGATGGTTCAACAGATTGGGTCCCAGTCATCCAAACAGAAGATCCAGATCAAGTTCCCAGCTCCTGGCTTCAGCTCAGTCCAGTCCTGCTATTGCAGACATTTGGGGAGTGAGCCAATAGATGAGAGATCTCTGTCTTTCTCTGTTTTACAAATAAAATACTTTTCAAATTGATGTTCATTAAAGGGTTAAAATCATGATTTGATTCATGTATTATAAAATATATCCTTTTAAAATATGCTAGTCCCTTGTTTTTAGTATATTCACAAGGGTTATGTAACCATCACCATGATCTAATTCCAGAACATTTTCATCATCCCCAAAAGAAACTTCACACCCATCAGCAGTCACTCCTCATTCCCTCTCTCCCCTCAGTCCCTGGCAACAGCCGATTTGTTTTCTGTCTCTATAGGCGTTTCCTGGCAATGGAATCTTCACACAATACGTGCTCCCCCTTGTGACTGATTCTCTTCTCTTTTACCACAGGCAGACCTGCTCACTAACTTCTTGTGGAGGTCTTGAAGCTGCTAGGCCAAGAAACGTGGTCACAGACCTGGAGCAAACTCTCCAGAGAAGGGTCATTGGCTTTTCTCTTCTTGAGCATTCCTTAGCTGGCTGCTGCCTTGTCCTCAATCCTGGTTGCAGCTCACATCACTGGAAGGAACAAGGTCGATGCAAGTGAACACATCTCTGTTGAGGATTATTGTCTAGTCCTGTGCTTCTGGTGCAGAGCAAGGGACGGTGACTGCTATGGACATGCATTGCACTCAATTTATGTCCTGGTCATGCTTGGTTCGCACAAGCGTACTTCAAACTTATCAGTGAAAATAGAAAAAAGATAAGCAGATTTTAATACAAAAACAAAATCCATGTTTAATTTTTTAAATTTTAGATTTGTTTATTTTTATTGAAAAGGCAAATTTATAGACAGAATGAGAGACAGAGAAAAAAGATCTTCCATCCACTGGTTCATTCACCAAGTGGTCACAATGCCTAGAGTTGAGCAAATCTAAACTCTGGGAGCCAGGAGCTTCTTCTGGGTCTCCCAAGGCATTGGGTCATCCTCTACTGCTTTCCCAGGCCACAAACAGGGAGCTGGATGGGAAGTGGAACAGCTGGGACATGAACTGGTGCCCACATGGAATCCCAGTGTTACAAGGTGAGGATTTAGTCACTGAGGTATAGTACCAGACACAATGTTTAATTTTTAAAAAAGATTTATTTATTTTATTGGAAAGGCAGATGTACAGAGAGGAGGAAAGACAGAGAGGAAGATCTTCCGTCCAATGATTTACTCCCCAAGTGAGTGCAACAGCCGGTGCTGTGCCGATCCAAAGACAGGAGCCAGGAACATTCTTTCCGGGTCTCCCACACAGGTGCAGGGTCCCAAGGCTTTGGACCATCCTCAACTGCTTTCCCAGGACACAAGCAGGGAGCTGGATGGGAAGTGGAGCGGCCAGGATTAGAGCCGGCACCCATATGGAATCCTGGCACATTCAAGGTGAGAATCTTAACCATTACGCTATCACGCCGGCCCCCAATGTTTAATTTTTTTTTAAGATTTATTTATTTTGGGGCCCGGCGGCGTGGCCTAGCAGCTAAAGTCCTCGCCTTGAACATGCCTGGATCCCATATGGGCGCCAGTTCTAATCCCAGTAGCTCCACTTCCTATCCAGCTCCCTGCTTGTGGCCTGGGAAAGCAGTTGAGGATGGTCCAATGCTTTGGGACCCTGCACCCGTGCGGGAAATCTGGAAGAGATTTCTGGTTCCCGGCTTTGGATCGGCACAGCATCAGCCGTTGCGCTCCCTTGGGGAGTGAATCATTGGACGGAAGATCTTCCTCTCTGTCTCTCCTCATCTCTGTATATCTGACTTTGTAATGAAAATAAAATAAATAAATAAAAGATTTATTTATTTTTATTGGAAATGCAGAAATACAGAGAGGAGGAGAGATTGAGAGAAAGATCTTCCATCAATTGATTTACTCCCCAAGTGACTGCAATGGCCAGTACTACGCCAATCCAAAGCCAGGAGCCAGGAACCTCCTCCAGGCCTCCCACATGGGTACAGGGTCCCAAGGCCTTGTGCTGTCCTTGACTGCTTTCCCAGACCACAAGCAGGGAGCTGGATGGGAAGCAGAGCTGCCAGAACTAGAACCAGTGCCCACATGGGATCCAGGTGTGTTCAATGCAAGGATGTTAGCTGCTAGGCCTCCGTGCCAGGATTAAATGTTTAATTTTTATATGCATTTTCCATGAACAGTTTGAAGATTCCTTAGCATGCTATTGGGTGAAAAAATCTGTGCACACTATGCCTTAAGTTCATAAATATTAGAAGGAGGTTGAGCAAAAAAGGAGGAAGACTAGTATAAAAAAGAAAATATTTTACAATACCTCCTAAAAACAGAGCTATGTTTGATCTATAGCTAATATTTTTTCATTTAAAATACCTTTATATGTGCACCAAGAGAAAGCTTCAGTGTACAAAAAGATCATTGATTGGCAATTCATGAAAGTCACTTGAAGTTGCAAATGGCAGTCTCAGGAGTATCTTCTGTGTTGGTCCACTGTGCATCATTGTTGTAGGCTCAATTGTCAGCCTGTCCAGAGGTGTTTCTGCATCCCAACCTGCAGTCACTCTTGCCTGCATCAATTACCATTTGGTTAGATTTCCATTTCAGAGCCTGGAAATATTCATATGTCACATTCTCTGAGAGGTCCATCTGCTCTTTCTCTTCCTGAGATCTTCCTGGGGACAACCAGTTGTGTCAAGTCCATGGTTTATCATCAGAGCTGCTGTGTTTGCTGATTTTCTTCTGACGCATCCATCACCGGACATCTCATGTCAATGGCTGCTGGGTGCTGAGAAAAGAAGGGAGCGATGGAATGAAGTGCTAAGCTTCCAGATGACCTGGTGCGAATCCCACATTTTCCTGGGCTCCAGGTTCCCAACAGAACCACAAGAGACAGCACTCAGTGTTCCTCCTGACCTGAACATGCCCCATATCAGAGTGCCTGCCACACCTTCCCTTCTGACCCATAGCATCTCCTGACCAGAGGATGACGCTTTGATCAAGGATAGCCATCCAAAATATGAGCTGTGTCCATTAGAGTCTCCTTGGAAGCCCTAGACTTTGAGATACACGTGATCCAATAGGGCGGAAGAATGGAGGACACACAGAACACAACAAACCTAAGCAAATGTGTGTCCAAGAGGAGCAGCATCATTCTTTGGGGACTCAGGGGGTGCTATAGCCTGATTGTGTCCTCTTCAAATGCATATATTGAGACTTTATTGGAACATGGTAACATGAAAGGGTAGAGCCTACGGGGTGACCATCATCAAACAGAGCTGTTGTAAATGGGTTAGGTGCCTCTAAGGAAGAAGCAGAGGAGCTGTTGAGCCTTCCATCACTTAAGGGTGCAAGAACTAGGGGTCACCGAGTAATTTGTCACCAGACTCTGAGATGGCCATTGCCTTGATTCTGGACTCTCGTGTCCAGAACCATGAAAAACAAGTGCATACTAGTTTTAAATTTGTTTTATCTTATTCAAAAGGCAGGCCTAAAAAGAGCTCCCCTCCACAAATGCTGCAATAGCCAAGGTTGAGTCAGGTCAAAACCATGACCCTGAACTCAACTTGGGTCTCCCATGTGAGTGGCCAAGACCTAAGTACTTGAGCCATCACCTGCTGTTTCCCTGGTGCACATAAGCAGAAAGCTGAATCAGAAATGGAGGAGCTTGGACCAAACCATCTGATGGGATGTACGGGGCGGAGGAAATGGAGTAGAGGATGATACTGACGTGGCAGGCAACACTGCCCACCAAGCTGGGAGGATTCAGAGTGCGGAAGAGGCTGATGAACTTCCTTCAGGGAGAGGAATAGCAGCCCTGACCAACAGAGGATACTCTGGAGGCCTCCTCAGCCAGCAAGCAATTAGAAATGTGGGCCTGGAGTTCATGAAAGAGAAAAAAAAGACCAGGAATCTTCGTGAAGGAGTTATCTATGGAGAAACAAAACCAAGAAAGAAAATGGAAGAGACCTAAACAGGGAAGGAGAAAGGGGAGAGAGCAGAAGTAGGAGGGGTCACCATCAGGAAGGAAAAGGTGGAATGACCTTAGGTAAAGAGACCCCCCCCCCAAGAAAGAGGAGAGCATTATGGAAAGGCAAAAGTCAGAGGTCAACTCCTGCCCAGCGGCTGGCTGCAATAATGAAGGGAGAGGAGGCAAAGGCAAGGGTCATGAGAGAGAGACCTGAGAAAACTGGGCTGAGCTGGAAGCCAGGGAAGAAGAAAAGGAGAAAAACCTCAACAGGCCTGTGTGTGGTGGCACCTACAGAGCTGAACCCCTGGGTTGGTAAGCAGGTCCCTGCACCGTGGGATTTGCATCAGGGTATGGGTGCAGCCACTACAATGGTGGGAAGGGAGTGAGTCCCTGAGAGAAGCTCCCTATCAGAGAGGGAAGCAATGGGTGATAGTCTAGACGTTTCTGTGGCTGCCAGGATCCAAGTGCTCTCCTCTCAGAGCGACCCCTGCAGAGTGTTCCCTTTTCATTACTACTGTTAATATTCATGGAATTTTCTAATGATACAAATAAAGCAGGGTTTGTTTTTCAAAAAACATTGATTCAGGTATGACAGAAATTTATGAAGTCTACATGTGTCATAAGTCCTCCCTCGCTAAAGATAACACTATATATACATTTTTCCAGAACGATCTATACTCATGTACATGAAAACTCAGTTTGCTCTTTTTCAAGAGAAAAAAAAAAAAAACAGGCAGGGTGTGGGGTGGTGCTTGTGATTAACCTGCATTGGAGCTTGATGTGGCCGTCTGGTTGCTCCCTACTAATTTACCTGGGAAAGCAGTGGAAGATACCCCCAAGTGCTAGGGCTCCTGTCACCCACATGGGAGACCTGGATGGAATTCCTGGCTCCTGGTTGCAGCCTGACCCACTATGGTGTTTGCAGCTATTTGGGGCATGAACCAGCAGATGGAAGATTTCTCTCTTTTTCTCTGTCTTTATACGTTCCAATTAAATTAATAGATAAATAAATAATTTATATTTTAAAAAGTTCCAAATATACCATCTATGGGTAACCATGTTATAGATACATGTAGGTCCACCTCATCTCCTTACAGTATTCACACAGCTTTATTGTGTGGATGATGGCACTGCTGTAATTTGTTTTATTAATTCTCTGTTGCTGTACAGTGGGAGGATTTCCAAAGTTTCCTGTTATAGACACTGTGATGAGTCTGTTTCTCTCACTCTGTATTTCCATTGGCAAAGTCCTCTAAGTGGAATATCTAACTGGAGGAGCCTGGACATCCTGGTCTTTATAGAAGGTATCAATTTGTTCTCCAAAAATGTGATGTGATTCCCAGTTTTGCCTCTGGAATGGAAATGTCTCTCTTCCCTACCCCTTTGTCAAGCTGGGAATTAGCAATATTCCTCTTCTTTCCTAATCTGATGAGAAAATTCCTTTATTCCAGTGAGTGAATTTAGGTCTTCTCAGTCGATCCCCTGATGTCCTTTTAAAGTCCTGTTGCATTATGTTAAGAAATAGCACCTGGGACAGAAATACAGCTATGCAAATTGAGCATCATGCAGGTGGAGAGGTTAGGTGGCAACGGCAATGAGATGACCAACCAACACTTGTCACCATGCTGACATTCGGAGTGGAAAGAAAATCTATTCCAACGTGAATGTGCCATTATTTACGCAAGCAAAGAGGGTCTAACTCTAACACCATGGTGCCCAGGATGAGGTTCTCAATAAAGATTTGTTGAAATTGTAATGGGGAAAGTTCAACGGAAAAATGACAGAAATTTAAAAGAAGACCTAGTACTTGAGTTTGCTTTGGCTCAACAGGCTAAGCCACTGATTGGCCTGCCCACATCCGAGTTCAGATTGCCTGGTTTGAGTCCTATGTGGCTGCCTGTTGATAGGCCTGGGAGGCAACAAATGGACCAACTGTTTGCGCTCTTGGTATCCCTGTGGGAGATTTGGATGGAACGCCTGGCTCCTGCTTTTAGTCTGATGCGACCCTGGCTGCTGCAAATATTTGGAGGAAATGAACCAGGGGATGGAAGATCTCTCCTTCTGTCTCTCCCATTCTCTCTATCATTCCACCTTTCAAATATTTATTTATCTATTGATAAACAACACCTCTCCTTTTACAAAACAGTGTGAGTGTGCTGAAGCAGGCGCACACGGCTCCATTGTCACGGAGCTGTTGGGTGATGTTTCTCTCCAAGTGACACTTGCTTCTTCTACTGATATTCAGCTTCCCTCTTACCCAGCAAACAGGCACTTCCCCACCCCTGACAGGTTGTTGGGGCCCAGAGGGAATTCCCTGCTGCTGCTCAGCTGTGCTGGCCAGCAGTTCTATCCTGGAGCACGGCTGGCTGGTGGGGACTCTCTCTGGCAGCTGATGAGTCCATAAGCCCTGGCTGGCTGCTCCCGCAGCGTTCTCCAATGTAAATGAGTGAAAACATGCCTTTCTCAAGCGGGAAAATATGTAAAGTTTCTTTCCCAAGTTATGTTTCATGTTTACAACGGTCTTCTCATCATCGTTAGTTGGATTAAATTTAGTGATTACAAAGATTTTTGTTTTTATCAATAATACCCTTGATCTTGAAAAACAAGAGCAATTTAAATAGACCCAGATGTTCTAAACCCCACCACATGTTCGTTGTAGTCCTTATAATTGCATTGTGTCTGAGGCTGTCACTTAAATCAATTAAATATGAACTTCATTCCTATAGCTGCATTTCCTCAGCTCCTCTCTCCGTTGTCAGTGATTTGACTGCAGAACTTTCGAAAAAAAAGTGCTGCGTATGACGTGTGCTGTTATCCCCTGCTGCTGTGAAATAGTTGTGTGTCCCCCTGGACCCCTCCCCAGCCAAGCCCACATGGAAGTCAGGAGGGGGACATTACCCGCAGGGCCCACAGCACCATGGGATTCTAAGTCACCAGTGTCTGTTCCCTTATTGAGAAAAAAACTTTTCTTCTCCTTTAAAATGGATCATTTGACTTCATTACTATCACTATGATTATCAAGAACTCTTCCTGCCGATGTAAGTCTACCAAGACTTTGCGAGTGTCCACTGGCTTTCTGCAAAGTCTCCCTCTGTAAAGGAAAGCAACTTTGCAGCTTCAGTTAGGAAGCAGTGAGTTCTGGTAGAGAAGGGAAAAGAAGCAGTGGGCAAGAAAGGCACCAAACTACAAAATCGCAGCTTGGGCGTGGCCGACAGAAGGAGGATGGCCCTCAGGAACCTGGAACAGATCCTGGCTTTAACCTTGGGGTGTATCATGTAACCTCCTCTGCATTTTCGTTTTCTTACCTATGAAGAAAACAGCCCTGTGGGCACAATGGGGTGCCCACTTGTGCAGCAGCCCCCTCCATGGCAGGCCAGTACAAAGCCAACGGGCCTCCTCCTGGGAGTTCAAGCTCTTGTTGGGGCCCTTGGGACCCACAGACAGAGGAAAACGTCAGAGGATACTGAGTACGGTGAGTCAGAGGATCCCGACAGGACAGGGGTGGCATTCCAGTGCCCGCCATGTGGCAAATGGCTCGTGCCTAGGCAGAAGAGCCAGGAAGACTCAGGCAGGTTTAAGCCTTTTGGAAGAGAGAATGAGCAAAGACATCTCAGGATGCCCTTGGGAAGGCGACTGTAGGCCTCTATGCTGTTGAACCCAACCTAATTTTTACTTTTTTAAAAATATATAAATATATATATATGTATATGTATGTATACACACACATTTTTACTTGCAAAGTCAGATGTACAGAGAGAAGAGACAGAGAGGAAGATCTTCCATCCGATGACTCATTCCCCAAGTAGCCATAATAGCTAGAGCTGAGCCAATCCGAAACCAGGAGCCAGGAGATTCTTCTGGGTATCCCACACAGGTGCAGGGTCCCAAGGCTTTGGACCATCCTTGACTGCTTTCCCAGACCACAAGCATGGAGTTGGATGGGAAGCGGAACAGCTGGAATTAGAACCAGTGCCCATCATGGCGTTCTGGTGTGAGCAAGGCAAGAAAAGAACTTAAACCGTGAGGCTACTGTGCCAGGCCCCTGGTTTTTTACTTTTTACTTTTCTTTTACCTTCTCAATCAATCCCTTGTTTCTGGGTCATCTTTTAAAATTTACAACAGGGTCCAGGACATTGGCTCAGTGGCAAAATCCTCACTTTGCATGCACCAGGATCCCATATGGGTGCCTGTTGGTATCCTGGCTGCTCTACTTCCCATTCAACTACTTGCTTGTAGACTGTAAAAAATAGCAGAGGGTGACTCGAAGCCTTGGAACCCTGCACACATATAGGAGACCCAGAAAAAGCTCAGCTCCAGCCATTGCAGCCACCTGGAGAGTGAGCCAGCAGACAGAAGATCCTTCTCTATCTCTCCTTTTCTAAGTCTGCCTTTCGAATAAAAAGAAATACTTTTTAAAAATATTTACTGTATTTACAGCAGTTTTTAGAGAAATTTCAGCAGATAACTCTGTCCCTGCCACCCATATGAGAGACCCAGACAGAGTTGTAAACTTTTGGCTTGGCCTGGCCTAGACCTGCTGTTTGCAGCATCTGGGGAGTGAAACAGCAGATGGAAGATCTGTTTCTCTATCTTTTCAATAAAATAAAAATAAGTAACTAAAATATTCAAGATTGTTCACCCAATACTATGTCAATTAATTCCATAATGTTGTATATTGATACTGAGGCCTTGTTGGGGCTTTTAACTGACCGGATCTTTACTCTGTTAGACCTATCTTCAGACCATAGAAGGTCTTCCCAAGAGGCCACTGAACTTATCTGGACAATAAGACGCTGAACTTTATGCTAGGCATGTGTTTGCAAGCAATGAATCTCAACTGAACTTGAACTATGGTTATGCAACAAGGTGGAGGAATCCACCATGGGGGGAGGGGTATGGGGAGGGGTGGGGGGAATCCCCAGCGCCTATAAAACTGTACTACATAATACAATGTAAGCAACAATAAAAAAAAAAAAAAAGAAGAAGGAACAGAATGAAAGAGTAGCCAGGGCCACTGGGACCAGCTCAGCAGCTGGAATCAGGGAAAAGAATGCCTCCGTAGACTCAGGCTGACAGCCAAGGGCCCCTGGTTCCAACTGTTCCTCTCCCTGAGACACTCCTTCTGGAGTCAAACCTGTCTGGCATTTTATTTTATTATAAACAATCACATTATCTCACATTCTCCCCAGGTCTTGTTGGCCGGACACCCCAGGACCAGACATCCCCAAAGCCTCACACTTTACCAGAACCAAACACCAAACTCTTTTTGACAGTGGTGACAGGCTACATGGAGCCATCCACACTGCCACCTGGGTCTACTGGGCAACAAACCATACACACTGACTAGTTAAGTAAGGGCACAGCCAGGGAAGTACTTGGCAAGTACTTTTCCCACTTGTGTACTCAACAGCTAACTGGCACAAGGAACTACACTTTTTCCCATTTTTAATTATTATTATCATTTTATGATACAGTTGTATAGGCCCTGGGATTTCCCCTAACACCCCTTCTACTTCTCCCCACATCGAGTTCTCCAATATCCTTACAACAGCATAGTTCCTCATAAACAGTCATAAGTTGAACACTGCGGGCATGGGCAATGGCAAAGTGTCCAGCATCCTATTGTGAAGACACATCCAGCAGTTTCATTGGGAGTTCATCCTCGATCCGGAAGTAGAAATGCATACTGCACAACATCCTCACATCTGGACATGACAAACTCTTCTACACACTCACTATAAATCCCCCCAAGTGAAAAGCCACAGAACAAAATCAACAACAGGAATTAAAAATAGAAACTTACAAGGCCATGAAGTTAAAAAACATGCTACTGAGTGACTGATGTGTTGCTGAAGAACTGGAAAAGGAAATCAAGAACCTTCTTGAAGCAAATGATGCTACTGTATAGTCAATGAAATCACTGAAGAATTTAATGAGAAAAAAAAAGTGCTTTGAAGAGATGCAACTAAAAACAAAAGCATTAAAATCCATGACATATAGTTTCTGCTGATCTTTGTTGGTGAAATACATCTCTTATAGGCAACAAATAGGTGGGTTTGTGTTTTTAACCTAGTCTACTAATCCATGACATTTGATTGATGTGTTTAAGCCATTTACATTCAGATATAATATAAATAGGTGCAATTTTGTTCCTGTCATTGATTTCGTCTTCTGTTGCTATTTTGTTGGGATGTCCTTCACATTTGCCTTTGGTTTTGGTGGGTGCTGTTTGGAGGATGCTGTGTCTGTTAGTATCATCTGTAGGGCAGGTCTGGAAGAGGCATATCCTTTGAGCTTTTCTTTACTGTGGAAGAATTTTATTTCATTTCAAAGACAAATAAAAACTTTGATAGGTATGTTATCCTGGGCCAACAATTGTTTTTCTCTTAGAATCTGGAATATGTCAGTCCATTCTGTTCTGGCCTATAGAACTTCCTGTGAGAGGTCTCCTGCGAATTTAATTGGCATTCCTCTATATGTCAATTGATTCTTTTCACATGTACATTTAAGGATCTTTTCCTTATGTCCAACTGAATAGAGCTTGATTATCATGTGTCTTGGTGACGATAGCTTTTGGTCAACACTGTTGGGAGATCTGTGCCCCTCCTGTATTCTGTTTCCCAATTGTTTCTCTAGACTATGGAATTTTTCAGTTATTATTTCATTGAATATAGCTTTAAACCCAGCTTCTCTTTCTGCACCTTCTGGAACTGCCATAAATCTTGCATTTGGCCTTTTAATACTCCCTTAATTCTTGAATATGTATTTTAGCTTCACCCAGCTCTGCTTCCAGCTTTTTGTTTGCTTCCCCATTGTGATAAGAAATGTCTTCCAATTTTGAGATTTTTTTTCCTCTGCCTCCTTCATTCTATTATTGAGACTTTCCACTGAATTTTACATGTGCTGTGTTGCATCCCTCATTTCCAATAATTCTGCTTGATTTGTTTCAGTGTTACTATTTCCTGCATGTGCTTCTCCTTGTTGATAAGAAACTTTATAGCAAGTGTTTTGAATTCTGTATCCCCCATTTTCTCAATGTCTTCCTCAGTAAACTCTGAGGTTGACAAAGTCTTTGCTCCTTTGCAGGGGTGTCTTCAGTAATATTCATTGTGCCTGTGACTCTTGTTTTGCTCTTGGTCATTGCATTTCTGGTTATCAGATTCTTCTTGGGACAGGTTTTTAAGCTCTGCCACCCAGACATCTAGTTTGATTTCACTTATTGTGGTTGTTACATGGTTCTTTGTTTGCAGTCATTTGTGCCACTTCCTCCAGTGAGTTCCAGGTCTTGGTTTCTTATGTTAGATTTCTACCATGGTCTCTGTAGCCCCAGCACCTGACTCACCACTCTCCACCTCCTGTGATGCTGTGCTGAGGCTGCATGTTGTCTGTACAATGTTTCTCCCACTTCCAATTTGCACAGTCCCCAGGATTAGAGAGACACCAGGTATCCTAAATTGTTTATGGTTGTTTATGGTGCTGATCTTGGTAGAACCTGCTGGCTGCTAGGTCTGAGGGTCATACACACCTCTTTTGATCCATAGGATGCCAAAGTCGGTATTATTTTTGATGTGGGACCAATGCAATGCACTGAGCACAGTGAGTTTGCTCCCAGCTCAGTGCATGCACAGCTGACTGTTGTTCCTGCAGGTAAAACCTTTGTCACTCTGTACAAGCTGGCATCTGATGTGCCACTAGTAGAGTTCTGGATCTTCTGCCCAATTGGTCTGGGAGCTACCTGGATCTATTTTAGGTAGAATCTATAGGATGCCATGTTGGTGCAATGCACTGACCACAAGTGAGTTTGCTCTCAGCCCAGTGCATGCACAATCCCGTCCCACAGTCTTTGCCTTACTACACAAGTGGTGCCTGATTCGGCCCAACTAGGGCTATGAAATCCACCCTGTTCCTGCACCACCTGTTTAGAATCTGCTGCTCTGTTTCTACTTCTGGTCAAATCAAATAAACTAGCAGGATGTACAGTTCTTTGTCTGGGTTCACTTCTGAGCTCCCAGTGAACTCCCCTTCCCACCTGGCTGCTGGTGGAACTCCAGTTGCTGGCAGTTCAGATTGCTGCTTGCTGAATGCTGCCCAAGTACCTGGTCACAACAACACCACACCATTGTGTCTGCTGCTTCCCTGTGTCCATCAGTTTCCAGGTGTCCCTCTGCCATCGGTCTGTCCTCTCCTATTTCCTGGAATGTGCCCTCTTTGCTTCACCCTGGCTAATGTTTGTCCATCTGTTTAAACGTGTTTTCACCCTATTCCATCTTCTTGATTCCCTCCTAGGACTCCACTTTGAGATGTCCACAGTGAGAGAAACCTAAATGGATACTAGTCCATGATCCTGCTCTGGAAACTCACCTGATGTCAGGAGGTCAAGAGCTTTCAGCAAGAAGCACAAGGCCATATCCTTGATCATCCGCATGCCACATCAAGCATGGTGAACCGGAGTGCCAAGTCCTAGCCAGCCTACTTCCCACTCGTTAGCCTTGAAGCATCGCAGTAGCAGCAGCTCACTGCCTTTGCAGAATGCAGTGCAGATCAGACATGGATTATCTTACAACGTCTGTACAGTGAGTCTGACCCAGAGTCACAGCTGTATCCAGGTGGACACCAACAACCAATAGGATTGCTGATCTTAGTCCTAACTATTCCACTTCTGATCTGGCTCCCTGCTTACGGCCTGGGAAAGCAGCAGAGGGTAGCCTAAATGTTTGAGCTCCTGTACCCACATTGGAGGCTCTAAGAAACCTCTAGCTTCTGACTTTAGCCCTGGCTGCCAATGCAGCAAAGGTTTAACCTGCTATGCCTTGGTGCCAGGCCCCCTAAAATATATTCTTGGAACATAGAGCACAGCTGACTGTGGCCTTTTTTTGGGATGAGCTGTACAGCTATGCCAAGAGGTGGGAGTTGAAATCTGGGCTGGAACTTAGGGACCAGGGACTGAGGCTGTAGGCTGAAACTGGGGACTTGAGGCTAAAGACTTGAGAATAGAACTGGAGACCAAGGACTATAGGCTGGAGGCCAGAGGTGGGGGATGGGGGTGGAGACTGGAAGCTAAAGCTGGAGCTGATGCTGGGATTTAGGACTGCAGCCTGGAGGTTACAGCCCAGGAATGAAGTCCCTGCCCCAATTTATAGTGTATGTGATTCTCAGTCTAAGCCTACGCGCCTGTTCTCACATCTGTTCAGCACTTGCCTACAGTCACATAGATTTTATTATTGGATCTGTCACCATATTAACATAGCTGTATGTTTAAATTGATGGTAATTGTAAGTTTCCTGGAAAGCCTTGGTGGGTTTTTTTTTTCAAGTATTAATTAACTGTTGCACTAAATTAAAAACAATTATGTAACCACAGATCTGCCTTCCTCGCTCTCTATGTGAACAAGGGAGGATGTAACACATGAAATACAGCAAACATCTATTTCACAATTAAGGTCAATTTCCACATGGAAGGGAGAGATAATGACCAACTCTCACCTGTAATCTCCTGATGTGTTGCAATTAAGGATATGACTCTTTTCTGGGTGTTCAGAAAAACATGTTCATGAGGCTGTAGATAGGTAGAAATGTTAAGAAAATAAGTTACGGCCCCTGGCTGCGAGGCTGACATAGCATCAGCTACATCCATGGGATGTCAATAAAGCCAGAACATGAGAAAGTTTATACAAAGGCACAGCTGGGTCTTTAAGCAACGGAAAAGAAAAACTTGGAATTATCCAGTCTCTGAGTTGAAGCCCTTCCCATTGACGAGAGTGAAGTGTTGGATGGACATTTGGTATAGCGGTTAAGAGATGCCACTGGAAACATCCGCAGCCCAAATTGGAGCACTTGGATTCAAATCCCTCCTCTGGTTCCAATTCAATCTTCCTGCTGATGTGCATCTTGGAAGGCAGTAGATGATGGCTCAATGACATGGGTTCCTGTCATCCATGTGTGAGACCTAGACCAAATTCTGGGCTCCTGACTTCAGATTGGTTTAGCTCCAGCTACTGAAGGTATTTGGTGAGTGAACCAACAAATGGAAGATTTCTCTCTCTCTCTCTCCCTGGCACCCTGGCCTCTCATCCCAAAGTCTGACGCCAGCTTTCCACTCCTGTTTCACCTTACATGTGCTGAGAGTTCACTCAAGGGCTTGCCAGGTTTGGGATGGATGCCCCTGAAAAGCCAAGGATCTGGTCCATTTGACAAGGTCATAGCCAAAGAGCAAGTGAATCCTGCAGCTCACAGCCACCTGTTTAGTAAGGCTCTGCTTCATTCCTTATCTGGAAAAATCTTCATACGAATCTTAGTGACTTCACACAAACCTTGATAGACCCTGAGCCCTTCAGAAACTATTGTGCTCCCAATAAAACACACCCAGTGGCTCAAGATCCATTTTCAGAGTCCTCCAACAGCATCTACACGTGGGTATGGAGTATTATGTGGTGAGGCTGCTTTCCGCAGCCCTCCTGGAACATCCCGAGTTGAGGTGACTGTGGCCCCGCAGAAGACCACTGCAGAAATGAGATGACCAGGAATCAACCAACCCCGACCCATTTATTGTGTCTAATGGTGAAGCTTATGGTGATAAACAGGAAGCCCAGAACATGAGTAACAGTAGCCTGATTGGTTTGGTCAACCTCTGTAACCACCAATCAACTTAAAGGTCAGTTTTAGATACAATCCTTCCTAATGAGAGTAATCTGCAAGCCTGACCTGACCACAGGGGCCCCTAATTGGTTCCCTCATTTCCCCACTGCAAGGCTGGGACCTTCCATATAGAGAAAAACAGGGTCCTAGGCTGCCTGTCAGCATCTGGTCTTCTTTGGCCACCATACTCTCAGCAGAAGGCAGCATGGTCAGGAGGAAGTCAGCTCTGACTGGTGCAGAAAGAGCTTTCCTGGCACACACTGGTCCTGCCATTCTGGCCTCCTGGGAACTGCCCACTTTCTCCTATTCAACTCAAGCAACTGCTGTCCCCTAGCAGGACCAAGCCTTAAGGGTTGCCCTCCCCGACCCCAGCTCTAAGATGCAGCTCCACATCTTGGACCATGCTCAGCTGCTTCCCCAGACGGATTTACAGGGAACTAAGTAAGATGTAGAGCAGCCAGGACTCAGACCAGTGCCCATGTGAGATGCTGGCACTGCAGACTTAACTTATACCACAGCACCAGACCCAAAAGTGACAGATTTCAATGAAAATGAAAAGAACACTCTCAAGGTTTGGCAAATAAGCAAAAATGAGGACAGAGCCTCTGAGAGTTCCCAGCAGGCATTATATGCAGTCCTTCCTGGGCATGAAGCAGAGCAGGGATCAGCTCCCAGCACCCTCAGCTGCCTTACATGTTGTGAGTGGCAGGGACACCTCAGCTGGCTGGCAGCCCACACATTCCTGCTGGGATGGAAAGCAGGAGACAGGGCAGCCTCTAGCTGACTGTCCTATGGCATTTTTGAGTAGGATATCTTCAGGGAAAGAGCAGGAAAAAGGGAGGAACAGCAGGTCAGAGCCGGAGGAAACCATATCATGTGGCTGCTCCCTTCTCCCCAGCAATGTCGCACAGCACAGTGGCTTAAAGCTACAACTTATCACAGTTTTGCCTGGTCCTGTGGCTGGGCTGGGCTTAGCAGGCCACTTCTCACCTTGGGGTTTCTCCAGATGGCAGCAGGAGCCAAGTCATATGAACCCTTGGCTGATTTGGGTATCATAAGTGGCTTCTTCGTGCAGGTGTCTGGCCCACACAGAGACTCTAGGGGCACGGGGCATGCCTCCACATGTTCTTATTATGTGGCAGGTATTGGCTCCTAAAGCCAGAAGGAACGGGCATGTGTCTCCTATCTGAGTACCAAGCTGTGATTCCCATCTGCTTCTAACTCCAGCTTCCTGCTGATGCAGATACTGGGAGGCAGCTCTGGGGGCTTGATTGGATCCCTGCCACTCACAGGGGAGACATAGACTGATTTCCTGCCTCCTGGCTTTGGTTCTGATCAAGCCAGGTAAAAACAGAGTATTTGGGCAACCTTGACAGATGGGTGCTCACCTTGGCTTACTGTTACTCTCTTGCTCCTTGTCTCTCTTTGTCTCTCTACCTCCCAAATTAAATATATATATATTTATATATGATTTACATATATATATATATGATTTACATATATATATATATATATATGATCTGGTGCTGGAACAGTAACCTAGCAGCTAAAGTCCTCACCTCGCACACACCAGGATCCCATATGGGTGCTGGTTCTATTCCCAGCGGCTCCACTTACCTTCCAGCTCTCTGCTTGTGGCCTGGGAAAGCAGTTGAGGACAGCCCAAAGCCTTGGGACCCTGCACCTGTGTGGGAGACCTGGAAGAAACTCCTGGCTCCTGGCTTCAGATCAGCACAGCTCCAGTCATTACATCCACTTGGTGAGTGAATCATTGGACGGAAGTGCTTCCTCTCTATCTCTCCTCCTCTCTGTATATTTGCCTTTCCAATAAAAATAAATGAATAAATTAATAATAGTAATAATAATAAATGGAGGCAGGGGTTGTGGCACAGTGAGTGAGTCACTCTGCATCCCATATTAGAATGCCAGTTGGAGTCCCAGCGCTTCCACCTTCCATCCAACTTTCTGCTGTTGCCTCCAATAAGACAACAGATGATGCCTCTGCTCTCATGTGAGAGATCCAGCCTTGGCTGCTGCAGGCATGTGGAGAATCAGCAGGTGTGCGCTCTCTCCCTTTCCTTCTCTTTCTTTCAAGAAGACGAAAATGAATATAAACTTTCTAAATTCTCTAAACAATAAAGCACAGGCAGCCTCCAAGTTGTGAGCAGTAGATTTTGGGCCCAGCAGCATCTCCCTCAGGACGTGCAGTGCTAGAGTCCAAGGCAGCAGGTGCAAGACTACCTAGGTGCCAGCCCCAGAAGCCCCATGATGGGACTTAGCTGTGCAACAATGTCAAGACTAAAAGGCCATCCCAGACTTGCTGCAGGATGGAGTACTCAAGGGTGGAGACTGGGCACTAGGGGAGAGCAGCTGTCATGACTGTGTGGCCAGGGCAGAGTACAAGAGGGCACCCAGTAGCCCAGCTGCCAGACAGGGTAGAAGTTGAAGGGGAAATGATACCCTCCTGGTTCCCTGTGCCAGAGATGCCCTCTAAATCTTGGTGGGAAAAGTGTATGGTGGAAGGACCAGGGGATGGAGACTTGGCTGTGATGCTGGCTTTCTCAGGCTAGGGGTCCATACTCGGGGCCCTGATGTTTTTCATCTTCAAGTTGAGGCAGTTGGGGAAAGTCACACAGTTCCCATTCACCAGCGCAACATGTCATGTGAAATTGTCACAGAAACAGATGTGAAAACTCAAGATGCCCGGCTACCAACCACCAATCAGTGCCTCTTTTGCAGCAACAGAACTCATGTGGCTTGATTGGAATGCCTAGTTCCAGGGCACCCGCACTTGCCTTGCTGACTGGAAGTGTAAGTGCATACATGTGCACGCATATGCATATTTGTTCCTGTGTGTGCCAATGTCAGGTGCAGAAGTCTCCTCTGCACGTTGTATTTCTGTTCCAGGAAAGGCTGCCAGGCGAGTAGTTTATCCTGGAAACAGCTCGGAATATCTCACTATTTATATAACTCTGTGTGGTGTGGCCTTTTAATTCAGCCTTCATTCCAAATGCATGACACGTCCCTTTGACACCTTGAAGAAATGTTCCTCAGATGACAGGCTGGCCACAGCAGCTCCAGGCTGCTGAAGAAACAGAGCCCTGAAAATTAAAAGTGATTTAGATCCTCTGAGGAAATGCCTTGCTTCAGGCTGCTTGATGTGGTCATTTATTAAGTGACTTAATCAGGCAAAGTAACTCAGTCTCAGAGCAATTAAATTCCTTTCTGGGCACTCCTGGGTCCTTCCAATTACAAGCAGGGTGATGCATTCATAACAGGACCAGCAGACGAGAACCCTGGCCCGGGGCTACATAACAGCCAAGCTGCTCAGTGGCTCAGCCATGCAGGCCACTTCCCTGAGAGCTGCACCTTAACTGCCGTTGGGGGAAACAGATTGCATCCCAGGCAGTTTGGAAGGTGGCTTTACCACTCTGCTATGGGAAAGGTGAAGGCCTGGCAGAGTCTGAAGCGTCCCCAGGCTCTGCTGGTCCGAGCTGCCTTCTCCTGGGAAACAGAATGTCAGCCCCCAAGGTCACACACCTTGTGTCTGCAGACCTGAGACTAGTACCCTGGACTCCTTTCTCGAAGGCTCCAGGCCAAGCTGGAGGTGAAAGGGGCACTCTGGACTTCCCAGGTACCTGGCAGGTCTCCACAATGAGTAAAGCTGATTGGGCTCAGTATGCCAGGAAGGGCAGCCTGTGCCATGTAAATAGGTGAGAGAATTTATCTTAAATGACTTTTGGGAAGGTGAGGGAAATCCCAGAGCCCATGGAATTGTATCATAAAATTAAAAAAAAAAATTACTTGGCGGCCAATGCTGGTGTTGTGGTGGTGATGCAACCAGGTGCCAATGAGTCCTGGCGGCTCTGCTGCTGACTCAGCTTTTCTGCTGATGTTCCTGGAATAGCAGCAGAGGGTGACCAATATGCTTAGGCACCTGCTACCTGCAGGAGAGCCTCAGATGGTCTTCTGGCTCTTTGCTTCTGCCTGGCCCATACCTAGTGGTTGTAGCCATATGGAGAGCAAATAAAAGCGTTTTCTCTCTCTCTGTCACTCTTTCCAGCTCTCACTTCCTCACTCCCCACCTCTCCGTGTGTGTGTGTGTGTCTTTCTCCGTTACTCTGCCTTCTAAAGGAAAAAAAAGATAAATCACTTTAAAGTATTTCTGAGGGCCTACTAGGTGCCAGGAGCTGTGTTAGAAGCCAGGAGTATGGCAGAGGACACGAAGTCTCTGTGCAGGTGAAGGATCTCACGTTAGACAGGGAGGAGAGGAAGAGAGGGTGAAGGCAGGGGTAGGTGGGTACATGCACCCATTGGTACTTAACGGGGGAGCACATCAAGGCTAAGTAGCTGGGCAGGTTTTACAGGAGCCGAAGCTCAGATTATGCCCACATAGGATGCTGATTCTGCAGGCAAGGCTTTCCCTGCTACTGCACCGTGCTGGCCCCAGAAACAACTATTTCATCAGCTGATGAGGGAGGCCCGAGTGGTGCAGCTTCCACTGTGACTGCTACCACATTCCACTAAGTTTCAATCACAGATCACAGAAAATAAAGATGCATTTTTTTTCCTCAGCCAATTCACACGCTGGTCAGCATTTTCATATGGTGACTGCAGTTCACAATGGGCTGTACAACAAGTGTCTGGCATTCCCCGCCCCAGGACACAGGCAGCCCCTGCAGGAGATGTGGGATGCCCACCTCCCAGTGCTCCCACGCCTGGGGCAGGTGTGGAGAGCCACTCAGTTTCTGAGAGTCTGTGGGTGCCTGGGAGCAAGGGGTCGTCATCTACAGATCAGCTTGCTTCCAGAGCACGTGTGTGAGCCAAGAGTGGTGCTGGAAGACAGGACCTGTGACCACTGTGGGATGCCTTCTTTCCTGGTAGGAAATGTTGTCCTCCCTCTGACACCAGCTGGCTCAGGACACAAGGGAAGTGAATCTCCATTCCAGAAGGAGCCAACTCTCAATGCAGTGGCTTCCTTCCTGCCCTGGCCCTCATTAACTAAATGCCAGCAGGGCGTTGGGGGCACCAAGGGTCTTCACAATCCAACTCTGGTCACCTGACCCCTGGGACCACACCAAGGACAGATGCATGTGGGAAGGGTCACTGAAGGCTTGGGCTTTGTCACAATGATCGGCTCTGCAGGCATCAATGAGCCTGCCTTCCTAACTCTGGCTCCTGGCTAATCCTAATCAAGGCCATAGTCAACATTAATTCCAGAGACCTTGGCTCAGAGAAGCCATATATGATCATGGTTCCATGCCCAGATTCCACAAGCAGTACTTGGTTTGACTCTGATGTAGCATTCCTGAGCCACAAAGACCTACTTTACAATCTGCCAAATGGACCTAAACTAGTACTCACCTTATAACGTTGTTAGTATAATCAATGGTTCCTTGTTATAAGGAAAGGTATATTCTTTATAAATCAGGAAAAAACTGAGGTTTGGCTGCATACAGGATATCATGCCAGATTCTCGACCATTTTAATGTTCTTAAAGACGATCAAGAGCAGATGAGCAATTTAGTGCAGTGGTTGAGACTCTACATATCATATTGGTATTTGGGGTTCAAGTCCTGGCTTAGGCTTCTGATTTCAGGATCCCTCTAATACACACCGCAGGACCTAGCAGTGATGACTCAAGCATCTGGATTACTGCATCCCATGTGAGAGACCCAGATGCAGTCCCGGCTCCTGGCCTTAGCCTGGCTCAACCCCAGCCGTTGGCATTTGGGAAGCTAATTGAACCGATAGATAGACGATTCTCCCTTTTAAATGCAGAAATCTTTCTAAACTCTATAAAGTATACATACATATATATATATATATATAATCCCAAGACCCTGGTGTTCCTGCCCTTACGCTCTTACCCACCAACAGGTCCCCACTGTCTGGCTGTGCCCCTGGCCCTTCTAATCTGCCCACACCACAGAGGCAGAGCTGTGCTCACAGCTGGGCTACAGGATCTGTGAATCCCCAAAACTGAACCCCATCTTTCATGTGCATATGAGTATTGGCCTTTTGTTGGGGAGACAGGTTTTTTTAACCTTTGCAAAAGAACCACTGCTCTAGGGCTGGTGTGGTGGTCAGGCTAAGCCACCACTTGTACTTGTCAATAGCTCCAGATAAAGGCCCAGCTGCTGTGCTTCCAGCTTTCGGCTAATGTGCCAGGGAAAGTAGAAGGTGCCCCCAAGTGCTTGGGCCCCTGCCACCCACGTGGGAGATCCGGATGGAGTTCCTAGCTACTGATTTCAGCCTGTCCCAATCCTGGTTGGACCTTCAGCACTGTTGAGGCCATTTGGGAAGTGAACCAGCAAATGAAGGGTGGGCATTTCCCTCTTCTTTCTCTCTCTGTTCTTTCTCTCTCCCTCTCTGCCTTCTCTACTTTCAGGCGAATTGCAGGAGGGTTGGCAGTGAGCACAGGTCCCAAAGGGTCTGCATAGACATAGATAAGGCAGGTTAGGAAGATAGCAGGGCTCTTTACATGACAGAGTTAAGAGAGTGGAAATGGTGATTGACATGTCATTGCACACCACAGCACTGCTGTTCACTCCTTCAATACACGTTTATTGATCACCTGCTGTGTGTCATACACTACTCTAGATGTTAGCAACTCAGGCCTGAAAAAAGACCACATCTCTGCTGCCATGCAGTTAATACTTAATTTTGAGAGAGAGGGAGTGAAACAGACAGACAGGCAAAGGGGTCCACTCCCCAGTTGCCTGCAACAGCTGGAACTTGGTCAAGTTGAAAACTGGAACTGAAAACCCAACCCACATGTCCCTTGTGGAATGCAGAGATCCAAGTGCTTGAGCCATCAATCTGCTGCCTCCAAGGGCATGAATTAGATGCCACTGGAATTGAGAGTGGAGCTGGGACTCTCACCAAGGCACTTCAATGTGGACCTTAGGTGTCTTAACTGATATCTTGACCTCTGGGCCAAATGCCACTCCACAGTTTATATTCTAAGAGGGAGACTGTCAGCAAGTCATCAATCAAGCAGGATGCCTTCAGCAGGTGGTAAGCGCTAGGAAGAAATAAAGCAATTAGTGGACAAGGGAGGGGAGAGCAATTGTCAACCTCTAGCCATGGAAATAGGTTTATCATGTTTGAAGAACAGCAAGGAAGCCAGAGTTGGATCAACTTGGCCCTTAGAGATCTCCATAAGAAATTCCTGCTGTTGCAAGGGGGAGGGGAAAACCTCTAGAGAAGTAGCAGGATGCAATGGGAAAGTCTCCTGGGTTGCCTTGGAGAATTAGGGGGCACAGTGAAAACAGGGAAGCTATACCCAAGGCACTGAGTCAGGTCCAGGGCACAGCAGCCACAGGGCACCTGAGCACAGCAGCCATAGGACACCTGAGCTCACAGGGCTCTCAATCTGAAACATGGGGCTTGGAGTACCCTGCCTCGAGTGACTCTTGATAAGAGGCAGACATGATCTAAATCTGCTTACTTAATGTCTGCACAAAGTAAGTGCCCACTAGGAGACAGCTCTTCTCTATAATCTAATAGAACCTTTTCTTTCCTCCTGCTCTCCATGGTCTACCTCCACCATGGGCTCACTCAGACTTTGTCTTGCCTTTCTCCCATACCCCCATGCTAAGTTCGCTGTTGTGTAAAGTCTATAGCAAGACTACCTCCTCCAAGCAGCCTTCTTTGCCCACACAGGCACACAACACTTTCTCCCTCCCCACCCCAGCCCCCTTCACAGCAATACAAAGTGAGGGGTAGTCTTTTGTTGGTTTTGTTGACCAATTAGTCTTCTTCCCAAGTCAAAGCTTGCCCAGAGTTGGACATGAAACAAAAACATTTTAAATATGCTTTTGATTGACATTTTGGGGCAAAAAGAACATGTTTCATTGACTGAAATTAAATGAGATTAGATTGCATTGTTGGTGAGCATTATCATTATTAATGTAGATTACATGTGATCCTGTAGAAATTTCTCAGATTAAATATGAAATACAAGAGAGAAAGCTAGTAAAAACTATGTTCATTACAAAGTCATAACCCCCATCATGCGCCACAGTAGCCACAAAGATTACAATGCATTGAACTTAAAAATTCTCCAGTTAGGAACACTTGCTATTCAGAAGGGGGAAGCTCAGAGTCTGAATTTATTTACATTTTCTAGATTCAACATCTATGCTTTATTCCACTCAACTCTCCCTGCCCCAAAACCAGCATAATATCATCATGACTAAAGTCCCTTAGAAAGGATGGCTTGAGGATAGCTCAGAAGTCTACAGGACCTTGAAGGTGACCTGGACCCCAGGACTTCAGGAATTGTTTCTGAGTATGAGAAGGGAAGTATGGAGCCATTGTTCCTGTAAATGCAGTGTATATGAATCATTGTGTATATGTGTGGAGACTGCATTGACCTATGTGTACTTTGACTTATTGTATCCATGTTCCTTTATTTGATTTGTGTGTACATGTGTGTATGAGTCCCTCCATTTACCCTTTGAACAAGGACTCAGAATGAACTCTAGCCAGGGTAACAGAACACATACAGTCAAGCTTTGCCCATCCAGAAAGTGCATCTTAGCAAGGCTCATGAATGCTGCTCTCTGCCTGTTCCTATGGGATACCATCTCCCTGGGCTTGCTCCCAGACGCAGCTCTCCACCCTGTCTTACAGCTCCCCAAAAATGATGCAATGTCTGTAACATACCAGGCAAGAGACCCACACATTGGTTAGCAGTGTAGAGCAGTCATTCTTACCTCATTCTTCCAAGTCAGGGCTCACAGTCCCTGCTGGTTGGACCCTCCCATTCACCCACAATTTGGAGTGAGAATCCAGGAACCCAAGATGAACCTATTCCCCGCACCTCCCCTTTTCCATCTTCCCCTGCCTTTCATATTTGGTTTCTCCTCCAAGAATTTGGAGAAAGACTGAGCTTGCACAGTGTTCCAGAGTGCCTGACCCCAGGAGACACACACTGAGGGCTGGAGGTTTGTCTAGAGACAAACACATAGTCTGCTCCAGAGAAAAGGGCAGAAATGCTCAGAGGTGAGCAACAACAGGAGACCATTCCACCACCCAGCAGGGGTGGAAGTGGCTGACCTGACTTCTATTTTCTGGGTTCCTAAGGACAATAACATTTCTTGCATCTTTGTCTTAAATGTACTTCATTATTTCTTCTGTCCAGCTGGGTGGATTTCTGTGACTTTCCTTAATGAAGACATTTTAATTCTATGAGTTTTCCAGGGTTATTCCAGGTGTAATGGACGCCAGCTCCATGGAGCCAAAAAAATGTCCCGGATTTACAAGCTGTGGGTTGTACAGCTTGCTGTGGTCATCACCAGCTCCTGTCCAACAGAGGAGGACAGCCCAAACACCACGGATCCCAGGAAATACTGTAGGCTAAGACTTGACAATGGCAAGCAATGGCTTTTCCGGGAACCTAAGCCCACTTTTGTCTTGACACCTGGAAGGACCTCTCAGGCACGGGGAGCTGGAAGTGCCCGGAACCTGAGTACAGATAGAACAAAGGTGTGGGATGAAGGAGGAGAGCCTGTTGCAATAGCTGGTCACAGAGAGGGCAGTCAGACAGTGCCTGCTGCAGCCAAGGTGACCTGGCTTTAAGAGCCCACCCGTAGCATTGCCGCTGATATGCATATCAGTGTCATCCCTGCAGGATGCAGTTGTTCATTGTACTCATGGAAGCGATCAACAACAAACACGCAGCCAAGTCCTCTTAGCGATACTTTTGCTACTGCAGAGGAAAGGAGGGCAATAAGGTTTATGGCTTATGGGATGTGTTTCAGTATCAAAGACTGGAATTCCCCAGGCATCTTGCTGGTTCTATGACCTCAGTCAAGTTTTTAAATCTCTCAAGCTATCGCTTCATCTGTAAAAGTTGATAATACCTACTTCATAGGATTGCAAGGACTGTGTCCACTAAGCATTAACACGCCACTTTGTACATAGAAAACACTGTTCGTAACTGTTAGGATTTTTTTTAAAGATGTTTATTTTTATGCAAAAGGTAGATTTACAGAGGAAAGGACAGACAGGGAAAGAAAGATCTTCCACCTGTTGGTTCATTCCTCAAATGGCCACAATGGTCAGAGCTAAGCCAATCCAGAGCCAGGAGCCAGAAGCTTCTTCTGCGTCTCCCACATGGGTGCAGGGGCTCAAGTGAAGAACCTAGGCGTTTTCTGCCTTTTGTGATTCTGCCTTAATGGCTTGGCTGGGGGCTGTGTGAACTCCAGGCCTGATAGTCTACGTGACACCCGGCAGGACACCTGGCAGGTCACGTAGGCAGACCACTCCTCAGGAAGGAGGTACCTGGTGTTTGATAAGATTCACAGCCCAATAGCTTATCAATTTGTACTTTTTGAAAGTTGCTTGTTTCAAACCCACCAACAGAAGCCTGCTAAGTCATGACTGTATAATTAATAGCCTGAAATGTATAAGAACTGGGGGGCTTGGGCTCCCTGGGCTCTTCTGGCTTGCGCTTCTTTTGTCCTCCCTGTGGATCCTTGCAGCCGAGGCTGCGGCTGCCCCTCCCCCACCCAGCTATGCTGAGTTACCTAGGCTAACCTGAATAAACCACCTTTTTGCCTTAGCACCGATTTCAGACTTGATGATTATCTGGGGATTTCAAAAACCGGCACAACACAAGGATCTGGCCCATCCTTCATAGCTTTCCCAGGTCATCAACAGGGAACTGGATGGGAAGTGGAGCTGCTGGGACTTGAACTGGCATCCATAATGGATGCTGGCATGTGAAGGTAGGGGATTTAATCTGTTGAGCTGTGGCCCCAGGTCCCTGCTGTTAGTTATTTAAACAGATGCACCTTATTCTATGAACCCCAGACACAGCGCACTGTTGAGGATGGAGTTAGGGAGCAGAAAGGCATTCACTTCACTCTTCCTTCATCACACTCATAATCTACACACACTACAGTGCTTTCCACATGATTTCTGCCTGGGGCTGGACTCCAAGACCCAACATGACTAGAGGGAGAGAACTTCGCCTCAAGCCCAGAGGAACACACAATGTCACACTCGCGTGCAAATGCCTTGCACTTTTTGAGAAGTGTTCTAATGAGATCAAACCCCTGGAAGCACCAACAGATAATGCGAAAATATTTTGGCAGCTGGAGGTCTTCCATTTGTCCTGAGTCTCTCCGCATACATTAGCTCATTTCCTCTTCACAAAAGGCTGGGAGAAACATATTTGTTAGACCTGCTTTTATTTCCCATCCTTCACTCCTACACCTCCATCACATATCAGAGGCAGGATTGAACCAGCATAATGTGACTCCAAATCCACTCTTGTCCCAAGGCTGCAGTGTATGGTGAAGTGCAGAACCCGAGGTGGTCCTTGCTGGATCCTTTCTTTCAGCTGCTCACAAGGACCTCCAGTCACATGCTGGAGTGTCTCCCAGATCTGGGCATAATCATAGAGGCTGAACAAAATATTTGTCACCTAGGAATGAAATCTGTTTTTTGATACTGAAGCCAGGTGCTTTCTGAAATAATCTTAACTGTATGCAGCTCTAAACACATCAACACAATCCCAACCTTCATGGTGATAGCCTAAGCTTCTGAACATGTGCTGTGAGCTAGGGGCATCTCTGGCTTGTCTCTGTTTATCCCTAGCCATCAAGCCCATTGTATTCAACTCCGCTACCACCTGTTGAATGCCTGCTGAGCACCAAGCCCTGGGCGCTCATCATTGTTTTACAGGGGAGCAAAGTAGTGTCGCTGTACTGCAGCGATGGACTTGGTGCACGAAGCTGATAACAACACGCGTGGACTCTGACTGATGGTCAAAAGCCGAAGTTTATTAGGGGCATCAGACTTTATACACAGAGAGTCCATATGGGGTAAGGGAAGAAGTATTGAGCTCATCAACAAAACCCATCAACTGTTTCCATACTCTTGATTGGAACTCTTTCGTTTTTTATATTCCACCAAGTGTTCTCATTCACATGCTGTCCACTCGGGTATACAAAGGGCAGCCATTTGGTTGTTCTTATGTAAATACTGTCCAATGAACTGCAATCCTCTGCTGGCTGACCTTCCAGGGTCACAATGTCCTCCTACAAAGTAGGACTCAGACCTGATACCAAAGCTGTGTCATCTTGTTCTACTTACTCTTCCTTCTCCGTGTGTGAGCATGTTAACAGCAAAACCATATTAGAATGGTGGGAACAAAGACAGCTTTTAAGGGGCCAGCCAAACCCAGACCAGAAGCCAGTTCAGCACATCAACTTGAGGCTGACTTTGGCCGTGTCCTTCTGGCAGCAGCCTCAGCAGAGATGGGTTTCCCTGAGCCACCTGCCCTTCCCTGCAAGGCTGTATCTTGTTTCTGCTTACCTCATTAAAGTATTCTTACAGCACTGTGCATAAATTAGTTAGCATACATTCGTCTATAAGAAACAGCCTCTGGATTTTAGCCTAAATTTACCAAGACAACAGAGTATTGAGTATCTAAGTGAAGAACAATGCTGCCTTCTTGCATGTTCCTTTGTAAAAGGCTGAGCCTAGTGGCTGCCCCTTCTTGGCTACACCCAGTGGCCACGAGGGTCCTGTGGCCCGGACACTATCCAAATCTGGGGAGCCAAAAGCAGTGCCCATTCAGCAGGATGGGGCATCACTGATAAGTGGGGTTGATGCATGCTAATGAAGGGTAATAAAAATAGATGCTGCATGAGAGATGTGCCAAGTCAGGAATCCCTACTCCCGGATAGAGTTTCCCACAGGTAATGGAAAGAAAGGGGTTGGGGGGAGTCACTTTTTACTGGAAACCTGATCTACCACCCATTGCCTACAGAGGATTTTTGTAAAGTAACTAAGGAAACGCAATTGCAGACAGCAGCCCCAGCAAAGTTCGGATAACTCTACTTGAAAGACTTTCTTTCCTGTGACCCCATGGGAACCCAGTCATGCTAAATGCAGGTTGTTAGACCTGAGTCGTCTAAGAGCCATAGGTTCAGGCTACAGCTTTTGAGGCCCCAGGGGAGGACTCAGGCACCCAGCGCCTCCGTTGAGGGGCAACATCCAGCAATTCACTAGGCAGAGGAGGGCAAGAAGGTGCAAAGAGAAAAGCAAGAAAAAAGAACAGGCAGACAGCTGGCTCCCACTAGCCAGGTCATCCCCAGTTGTTGCTGTCGGTCAAAACCCATTGGTCACTCAGCATTCAAACATTTCCTGGGTGTTGAGACGCTTCAAGGGAACATTCCCGGAGAACGAGGGTGATGTCATCAGGCAGCGCTCCTCGACCACGCGCCCATTTTTCATGCCTTCTCCACCAACGCAGTGGTAAGGGGTGAGGATGGAGGGGAGGGCAGAGCAGCCCTGGGCTTGAGGGGCAAGGGTCAACCGAGCACACACACACACACACACACACACACACACACACACACACACACACACCCACACACACACACACCCGCCCCGAACTCTCGAGCACGCCGCGTGGGGGTGCTCGCGCACACGCCAGGCAGCCGGGGAAACCTAACCCGCTGCCAGGACCAAAAGCCGCAAGGCCGCGCAGTAGGAAAGGACCCTAACCTTGAGGTGTGTCTGCCAGCCGGACGGAGCGGCGCCTTGGGCCTGGGTCCCCGCCTCAAATCCCGCCTGGCCTTGGCGCCGCCTTCCCCGTGTCCACTAGGACGCAGAGCCCTAGGGTTCGTTGCTTTCGTTTGTACAAGGTCCACCGTGCGCCCGCGGCTTCCAAACCGTTCGCTCGGGAGAGGCCTCCAGGCCCCCGAGTAGAAGAGAGGAGGCAGCCTGGAGGGAGGAGAAGGTTCCTGCCGCTCCCGTACTTGGAACCTGAGACTGCTGCAGCCACGTGCGGTGGGGGCAATGCCGCGGTTCGGGCACTCCTAGGAGTGCGGGGACCCGGGAACCCCGCGCCCTGCGTGCCCACTGGAACTGGGACTGGAGCTGGGATGTACGTGGTGGGGGAGGAGGGTTTAGGGAGAATTTGTGCCTGGACCTACAGTAAACGTCGGGCAGCACCGCACACCTCAGGCAGAGCAATGTTGCAGAGAACCGGCTGCGTGAGCCTGAATGCCCGAAGTCCGGCAGGTATAAGCGCGCAGGTGGTGAGGCTCACCCTGCCGGACGCCAGCGCCCCGCTTTCTACGAAAAGCACCGCACCAACACAAGCAGGCAACCGGGGTAGCGGCAACTGGAGAGGGCTCCGCCCGTGCGGCCCCGGAGCGCCGGCCTGAGGCGCGGGGCACCAGGGTCAGAGTTTGCTTGGGGAACGGAGGTAGTGCTACAGCCTTTATAGGCTGGAAAAACAAAGATTGAAAAAGCAGTAAAGACTGTTGTTCCCCTGTTTTGCCCGAGAGCCCGCTTTCTTCTCTACTTCCCTTTCTTCGGATGAAGGCCCTTCTATTCACTGAACTTGGCAATGGAGAAGCAGCGGCTCCAAACCAACGCCAAAGAAGGTCCAGAGGAGATGGGCGGGTTTGTTTTTTGAACACTTTCCTCCCTCCCCCCTCGCAGCCCCGTTTATTCTCCAGTCCAGGACTGCAAATTGCAGGGGTCCTAGGAGCTTCCTGCCCAACTCTGAACATCAAGGCCTCAGACTGCCCCCAGCAGACAGCAAACGCTCCCCAGTTCCCACTGAGCCACTCGCCTCTGTTGCTGCATGATCCTTCCAAGAGACTCTGGTCACAGCTTGGAGGTGAACTGGAAGCAGACGCTTCAATGAAGCCCAGATGGCTGGGTTGGGTGGGGGGAGGTTACTAAAGCACGCAAGTGCATGCTTCCTGGGCTTGGGTCTTAGGGAAAGATGGAGAACAGCAAGGAGGTGGGGGAGAGTCGGGGAGGCTGGCACCCCGAGGCCTCTCCACAACTCCCACCTGCGAAGACTGGGGCCTGAGATTGTCTTATAGTTTGTTGCCTCCTGACCCAGACATCTTCCAGAATATTCCGTCCTGTGGCTACCACAAAGGGGGTGGAGCGCTGGAGAGTGTGAAGAGAGCCTGGTTCATCTTCTTTGCCTCTGCTGGATCAGAACTGCCAGAACCAGTTTCCCCTTGGCCTGGGGAGGGAGATAATGAAGGTGGTGGAGTCACACCCAACTGTCAGGTGCTGGTGCTGCAGGTTTTCTGTGCTGGCTTTCCTGGCTTTGCATATGGCATATGCGACAGAGTCCAAGGTGGCAGGTCCTGTCTCTCCTGCCCAGGGTTGACCATGGCCCTGGGGCAGAGGGGCTGCAAGGAGCATAGCGGAGGGGGCGACCATGAAGCCAAACCAACCTCAGGAGGATCCATCAATCCATCAGTCAGTCGGGGTAGGATGCAGTCCTGGGCCAAGTCCAACCTTGAGGCTCCTAGGAGGCACATAACTGAGATGGCAGAGACCATGGTTCTTCAAGATCAGTGTGCCTGGATCAACCCCAGCCCACATCAGACCAGCAAGGAGAACTCTGGGAGATCCCTCATCTAAGAACAGGGAGAAAATAAGGTGCAGCAGGAAGGAGACCCACAGCCCAGACCCCAGAGCTAGAAGCAGAAGGGCATCTGTATGCTTTTATCCACACAGTTATACAGGTCTGAAAGGATGTCTTTTGTTGGAGGTCAGGAAAATGGTCTCTATACACTCCTTCCCCACATGGCTGGGGTAAATTCCTCCCCAGGCCTCCGGGGGTTCTCGCAGCCAGCTCTGGACACAAGACAGGGTACCTGGAGCTTCAGGGCCCCCACTCCCAGACCCCACAGGAGCCTCTTGGATTTCTGCAGGGGGCTACATCCTGGTGCTGGTTGGGACCTGCTTTTGACAGTCCTGACACACTGGGGTAAATGTGTAGGGGTGGAAGTCTTGGGAAAAGTTCTGAGGTTCCCCCCTCAGAAGGAGGTTCCCCACCTCATACTTGCAACACACCCCAAAAGGACTTCCAGAATTATGGAACAGGAAGAAACATTTGCTAGGCTTGCTGATAAGGACATGGCACTGGCACAAGGGCTAAGATGCTATGTGAGAAGCAGGTGTCCCATAATGACTCTGCTTCTTAGACCCTGGGAAGCAGTAGGTGATGGCCAAGCAAGGTCAAAAGTTGGACCCAGGGTCCTGAACACCTTTTCCAAGGCTTCTGGCACAAACCCTCTCAGGGGCCTATACTTGGGTTCCACAGTCTGAGTAGGAAGGCAGAGCAAGAGATCGGTGCTGACTTGGGGGTCCCTGCTGAGAAGGGTGCTGGGAACCAGCTCCTCCTGAGGAAGACACCCAGGTGGGGGCGGCCCGGGAGCTGCAGCCTGGGCCTTTTTGCAGTTCCAGAAACACAGCCTCCTTTGCATCTCCCAGCTCTCCCCCTGATCCCCTACTCGCCCCTTTCCCTAAGGACCAACTCCACGTGCTTCCTCCCGCGCCCCGACAAAAACCAAACCCAAACCGGCCTCTCATACCCCACCCCACGCCCGGAGCGCAGCAGCCCAGATCCCAGGTGGAAGCAGCCGGGAACCGAGACAAGCGGATGAGCATCCCGCCTCCAATCTCTGCATCCCGGCCACTCGCCGGGAAGCGCCACAACCAGACTCAACTCGCCGCTCCCAGCCGGCGGGAGGAAGACCGGCCTACGCCGCCGCTCCCCGCCTCTGCGACTCCGATGCCAGCCAGAGTCAGTTTCCACAGCGGCCACACGGGAACTCCTCGAATCGTGGGGCCCTCGGGACTAAGTTGGAGTCCCCTCTGGGACGGGAGCAGAGAGCGCCGAGTCGAGCTGTGCCGTCGACCGGGCAGTCTACCGGACTAGGAAAGGGAGGAGCGGCGGAATCCTCCGGGAAGCGTCCGCCCGTGGCCACGGTCAAATCTTCCCTACTTCCCTCGCCTCCTCCCTCCCCCTCTCCCTCGAGGACTGAGGAGTCCAGCCTCACTAGGATGGGGGTGGGGCGCAGTCGGCAGGAATAGCCAGGTCTCCAGTCGGCGGCGCCGGAGCTCGTACAGACGCTCCCGTCCCACCGCCCTGCTCCTTGGACGCGTCTGCCCGTAAACTTCGGCCCCGGGAGGGACGCGGTGGCCCGGCTGGGAGCTGGGACACCTGGCGGAGCACCACGGGGGTGAGGTTGCAGCGCCTCCCCTTTTGAAAAGCTGCGCAAAGTTTCTTCCCAATGGAGGTTGTCTCCACCCCCCTCTCCCTGTCCTTCCAGCCAAGCACCCCCTTAAACGGTCCTCCGCCTTCCCCTTCTCTCCTCTTTCCTCCCCACCTCGGTCCTCCCCTTTTCTTCCCCCTCCCCGCCCCAAGCGTCCCCGCGCCTCCTCCCTGGGTCCTGGGGCTGCCTTGTTCTTTGGGCGTCCGCCCCGTCAATCACCGCAGCCGCCAGCCCCTGCCAGGCCCTTCTCCGCCTCCCAGGCCCTCAGAGCACCTCCGGCTCCCGACTCGGGCCGCCCTCCTCTCAGCGCGGAGCCGGGCGATCTGTCAGCGGAGCGGGCCGGGGCGAGGGTAGGGGCGGGGGGAGCCGCCCGGCCCGCCGGGGCTCGAGTTACCCGTGACTGACAGCGTCTCCATGGCGAATAATTTGACTCCGACTATTGTCTGGCGCGGGCAGGCCCCAGGTCAGATAACCGGACCAATCAGGGCGCGGGCCGCTGCGCCTCGTGCCCGCTTAGAATAATATTATTAAAAAAGCTGCGAGCGAGCTAGACGGGAGGGAGTGCAGGCGAGAGGCAAGCGAGGGAGCGGCGGGCGGGCGCGGAGCATGCAGAGCGGCGCCCCGGGCGGCCCCCGGGCTTGGGCGAGGGCGCTGGGGAGGCGCACAGGCGGCCCGGACGCGGCACGGCGCGGGCCTCGCGGCCGGCGCGGGGACATCCGACAGTGACTCAGGGCTTGCCGGGAGCCAGCCCCGGGCCAGGGGGGCCGCCCCGCCCGCCTCTCAGCCCCGGCCGGCCCGGCGGGGAGGCGCCCATGCAGGACTGCGCTGCGTGGTGAGGGCGCGCGCGGGCGGGCGGGGGCGCAGCCGACAACATGTCCATGCTGCCCACCTTCGGCTTCACGCAGGAGCAAGTGGCGTGCGTGTGCGAGGTGTTGCAGCAGGGCGGCAACATCGAGCGGCTGGGCCGCTTCCTGTGGTCGCTGCCTGCCTGTGAGCACCTCCACAAGAATGAAAGCGTGCTCAAGGCCAAGGCCGTGGTGGCCTTCCACCGGGGCAACTTCCGCGAGCTCTACAAGATCCTGGAGAGCCACCAGTTCTCGCCACACAACCACGCCAAGCTGCAGCAGTTGTGGCTCAAGGCACACTACATTGAGGCCGAGAAGCTCCGCGGCCGGCCCCTGGGCGCCGTGGGCAAGTACCGCGTGCGCCGCAAGTTCCCACTGCCGCGTTCCATCTGGGACGGCGAGGAGACCAGCTACTGCTTCAAGGAAAAGAGCCGCAGCGTGTTGCGCGAGTGGTACGCGCACAACCCCTACCCGTCCCCGCGCGAGAAACGCGAGCTGGCCGAGGCCACCGGCCTCACCACCACGCAGGTCAGCAACTGGTTCAAGAACCGTCGGCAGCGCGACCGGGCGGCCGAGGCCAAGGAAAGGTACGAGTAAGTAGAGCTTCCGCGCCTGCTACCCCAGGCCAGAGAGAGTTGCGCAGAGCCAGTGCGCACATCAGCATGGGAGAGGCCTGTCTGGGCCTCCAGGCTGGCCCGGCCTGGCCTGGTCGGGACAGCAGCGTTGGAGGAGGACCCGCGCGGGGCAGGGTTTTGTCTAAAGCGGGCACGGCAGCATCGCGGGGGAGTTATCAAATGACTCCGTTGCGACTTGCAGAGGAAAGCAGAGCAGTGGTAGGCTTGGGGGCACCTCCAGCAGGACTGTTGACATGAATCCGCCTGGCATGAGGCAGGACCTTGCGGGTCTCAAGGGGAAAGGAGGGTGTGGGGCGCAGGTGGAAGCGGGTGGCCGCTTTCTGTCCACCTGTGCATCCACTGTCCACTTCCCCTCTGCCAAAGCTACAGGTGGGAGTATAATGAAGGTTCAGTATGGGGGTTCTTCGCACAAAGGACCGCAGAAGGAAATGAACCCCTGCAGGAAATTTTCCTTGTTGGGACATAAGACTTGAGAGCACGCAGCTCATCCCGCTTGGAAAGGAAAGGAGTGAGGGGCGACGGTCTCCAGGGAGTGTCAGCTCCTGGGAGAAGCCCAGCCCTACCAGGTCTTGACTCCAATCACTTGGGCCCTGCCTTCCTTGCTGGGCTGCTCAGCAGCTGTGTGGTGGGCTGTGGAGAGCTACGGAGGGCTGGGAGTTGTGTGTCTGAGGAGATGAGATTTCCCTGGAACTAACCTGAACAGTTAGGCCCTGTGTCTGCCAGTGCTGTGGTCCTTCACAGGCGGTAGCTTCTAACCCAGACCCCCCCCCCCGGGGGGCTGGTCGTGTGGCACCGAATCTGACCCATTAGGGTCAGAGGTGAGAGCGCTGACTGTCAGAAACATCCCAGAGAGTGCTGGTTCCTGGCCTCTGAGGTCAAGAACTGGAGCAGTCACCATGGTGGGTTCCCAGCTGCCACCCCTGTAGATGAGACAGTCCCCTACAGGAAAGCAAGAAGAAAAGCCCTTGGGGTTGGGGGTTTGGGGGAGATCCCACCCAGAATTTCTAATATGGAGCGTCTGGGCAGGTGCCCTCGCTTTTGGCCAGATGAGGCTCCCTCCATCCAGACTGATGCTGGTTTGTTCAGAAAGTGGTTCTTGGGCCAGGCCCCCAGGTAACAGACCTGGTACCTGGGATTCTGGTAATGTCTAGGCCAGGATTAGCAACACACCCCAACCACCCCCTTCCTTCTCCTCTCTCCCTTCTCCCAGCAGCTAGCTGCCCTGTAGGCCACCAGGTTTCAGACACCGGCTGTGGTTTTGCCCCCAAAGAAAGGGAATGCGTCACCCTAGAGTCCCATTCATAGGCCCAACAAGGAGTACTGTCACCCAGCCTGCCTAGGTTGGACTTAGAGGGGAAGGTTTCAACCCTTGAGAAGCGCCACTGCTAAGCCAGGAGGTTCCCTCCTGCAGAGCGGGGGAACAGTCGAGGACTGTGGAGGCCAGGGAAACGCCTCAACTTCAGAATCCTTGGCTTACTCATCCTCCTCGGTCCCCATTCTTCTCAGCAAACCTTGCTGTAGGAGCCCGGAGGATGGCTGAATCCAGGCTGCTACCCTTTTCCCTGCGTGCAGGGAAGACACCAGATTGAGAGCCTAGAGTCTAGAGTCCATACCGAGAGCGGGACAGGAGAAAACTGGGGTGTTGACAGAAGGAGAATCCGAGGCCAAGGGGAGAAAATGGTAGACAGCCCGGCCAGCACGCAGTGGGCGCTGCGCAGAGGCGGCGGCTCTGGCTCCCCAGGCAAGGTGGCGCAGAGCGACCCTGACTTTAGCGCTGACTCGGCCGCTTTGCTCCCGCCTTGCAGAGAGAACAGCGAGAACTCCAACAGCCACAACCCGCTGGCGGCGTCACTGAACGGCAGCGGCAAGTCGGTGCTAGGCAGCTCCGAGGACGAGAAGACGCCGTCGGGGACGCCGGATCACTCTTCGTCCAGTCCGGCGCTGCTGCTCAGCCCGCCGCCGCCCCCCGGGCTGCCGTCCCTGCACAGCCTGGGCCATCCTCCGGGCCCCAGCGCGGTGCCGGTACCCGTGCCGGGCGGAGGCGGCGCGGACTCACTGCAGCACCACCACGGCCTGCAGGACTCCATCCTTAACCCCATGGCGGCCAGTCTCGTGGACCTGGGCTCCTAGAGCGTCGCTCACCTCTGCGCGAGTTTGGCGTGGCGGTCCCGCCAGGTACCCAGAGACCCGCACGCTGAGGCTGAGCGAGCAGAAATGCCGGCAGGCGGGGCAGAGTGGAAGGCCGTCTGCTTTGGTCCTTGTCTGGGATTTATTTTCCACAAGTCGTTTTGAGATCTTTTGGGGGCTGCAGACCCGGGCCGGGTCTTGAGCCAGGAAAGGGATTCCATTGACACCATTCCGGTTCTCTCTCCCTCTCTCTCTCCATTTTCTTCTTTGCTTCTTTCTTTTCTTTCTTTTTTCCCTTTCTCTTTTTCTCCCTCTGTCTGCCTTGCCGCTTGGGGTATGTGCGTGCTTCTGTATTTTCTCCTGCCAATCTATCGCTCTATGTGCTTGCATCTCTCTCTCTCTCTCTCTCTCTCTCTCTCTCTCTCTCTCTCTCTCTCTCCTCCCTCCCCCCGCCCCCGTCCTCACCGCACCCCAGGAAAGCAGAGGACAGGAAAGTCAGGCCCCGGGACTTAGGCGCTCTGCAGCGGCCCTCCGCAGCCCCGCAGCCACGGATTCGATTCCGTTGGTGGGAACTGCAGGTGTCAGCTTTTCCGAGTTGCTTCGGTGAGAGAGGAAGGGCGGCGCCAGTGACGCCCCTGAACTCCAGGGCCAACGGCCTTTCTCGCACTCTCCCCGCGCTGCGCTGGCTCGGGGCCGTGGCCCCAGAACTCCCCGGAGATTGTGCCCCCCGAGCCGCGGACTTGCCGTCCCCCTGTTAACAACCCTCATGTGAATGTTCCTCGGGAAATATTTCTGCTTCTATTTTATAATAAAATTAGAAATCACAAATACATATACGCTTGCGTGTCCCGAGGCCCACAGGTCGCGAATATAGAGATACCTGATTTCCTCCACGGGGATACCACTCCCCAGGTGGACTGTCTGGGTCTCCGCGCGCAACACACACACACATCCCACCAGCGACAAGGCAAAGGGACTTTCTTTTCAATCCCCCTTTTTTGTGCGGGTAGAGCTCCTGCCAGAAGTGGAGAGGGGCGGTCCGCTCTTCTCCCCACCTCAGCCTTCGTGCAGAGGCTTCACCCCTCTCTGGGGTCTGGGTGGGACTTGTGAGGGTCCCGCGCGGGGACCTAAGTTCGGGGATGTGCCGGCTCTTTGGTGGAGCCCACGGCGAGGCGCTGGACTTATCCACCAGCCGCAAGGGCAGCACGCTCGCAGCTTCAGACGCACAGCCCGGGTGGTGCGAGTGGCGGCGGACAGACGGCTCCGAGTGCACAAACTTGCGCGCCGAGACTTGGGTTGGTTTGCAGTGAGGACGAAGGCCTTCTCCAGGAGGAGATTCAGAGAAGACGCCCGAGCGGCCCGGCCGGTGAGCGGGACTCAGACCCCCCCCCGAGACGAGCTGGCGCCTAGGTCCCCAGGGTCTGAATGCGGGGGCGCCCTCGCGGGCCATGCGCTGTCGGTGCCTTTGCTGCTGTAAATGAACCTGCAGCGCCCCCTCCCCTCTTTAACCTACGCGCCCAACCCGGTTCCAGCAGATCTGAAAAGCACACAGGGCTCTGAGAGTGGTCAAGCGGAGACTCTCCCGCCTCGGGCCCGGAATTGGTGGGTGGAGATATCCGAAACGCATCCCTCCTCCGCGACCAGGACATCGTGGGTCCCCGACGCGAGGGCCGTGAAGAAATCCATTAGGCGCTTGCCTTGCTCCAACACCCTCCAAACCTGGCATACTAAAGACTTGGCCTTTCTGTTAGAATCGTTCCCTGTAAAATCAGACCTTTGAGCTCGTCCTTTCTTAGCACCAGCAGACCTGCGAGCTCTGTCTTCGCTCCGTGCAGAGCCGGAATTCAAGAGCTGACCGAGGAAGCTGAAACCGCTGCACCAGGCTGGAGCCCTCCGGCCCGGATGCGCCCAGCAAGCGCCGCTTTCCACCTCTGCATCCTAAGAGGAATTCCAGTCTTGGCAAGTTCCTGTGATCTAGGGGACAGCTAAGGTCTCCGGGAAACTGGGCTTAGTGGTCCAACGTCCACGTGGAGGAGACTGGTAGACTGCTGGCTGGGGGTCCGCAGAGGTCCAGGTGCCTCAAGAAACCGCCCCCCAGTGTACCAACCAAGCCAGCCAGCGCTTGTTGCTGACCTACTCGGGGCGCTGGAGCCCATCCTGGGCACGCACTTCTGGGGACCAGCTGGGGGTGGGAAGAGGCGAAGACAGCAGCTTCTGTGTCCTGCATCACTCCTACCCTGCCGTGCATTTTTTTCCGGGTTTTACCCAGATAAAAACGGGCTCTGTTCCAACTTTACCAAGGACATGAACAAACTTATTGAACCCGTTGAGAGCCTGTTCTGTTGAGGCATGGCGGATGGCAACCAAACCTTCTCACCCTCTCGCACCCAGCGGCCACCTAAGAGAAGCAGACTGAGCCGGGAACATGTCCATACCTGAGCGCGCCAACATAGGGACTAGCACAAACAGACTTTCAGCTCGCTTGCACATACAAACGTCCTCAGGTCCTCTACCTCGTGCATGTGCGCGCGTACACACACACACACACACACACACACACACACACACACACACACACCTTACACTTCCTCCGAGAAGCTGGAAAATCCTCAGCCATACACGGCTGGGGCTGCTAGCAGAACTCCCCTGGCCGTCGACCTGTAGGGAAGGCCTCGGTATCCAGCTGCTGGGCCCCAGAGGAAGACGCGAATTACTGTCGGGGCACCTCGGGTCACCAATCCCACCGAGGCGGGGGTCACGGGAGTTTGCCCAGAGCCCTCTCGCGCCAGTAGGGGGCAGGGTTCCAGTCCCCTGCTTCTGTGTATTCCGTGGAGTGTATGCCACCCTGGCTTGCAACTTATTCCTTCCGCTCTCGCTTGGAAGATGTACCTGAAAATACGTCCCTGGGGTGGGGGGCGGTGGGGAGTTGCATAGAAGTTCTAAGAAAGTTTCAGTCCAGGCAGAGACCGGTGCAAGCCAGTCCTTGCACTCCACACTGGGCCAGACCCAGCTGCTGCCCCGGCCGGCCGGCGTGCGCCCAGGCGACACCCCGGCTCGAGCTGACCGTTGCCCACCGCGCAGCAGGGTTTCCAGGGGCTCGCTCTCCCTGCGCCAGCCAGTTTTGACCCCGGGCTTAAAGCGTTGCGACCAGAGAAGTTTTTCATTGGTTCTGGGCCAGGCCCAGAGCTGTCGGCGGAATACGGGGAGTGGGCAGGGATCGTCCGAGTGGCGGCACAACACGGAGAGGGAATCACGGCTCCCGGCGCCGCTTCAGTCTCTCCTGCGCCCACAGACCTTGACCCTCGCGGGGACTGGGGACACTCGTGTGCCTGCCCCGAGATGTGTCTTGAGGGTGTGGCACTCTCCTGAGGAGTGCGCCCCGAACCAGGAGAGGTTATGCCGATGTGGATGAGAAGAGCGGGCCTCTTGCTCAGCCGTAGGTTAGCGCCAGTGGTAGGAATCACGATTTCGGTTCTTGGGACAAGCCCTGTGAGGGCTTCAGGTTCAGGGAACAGAGACGTCGGTCCGCGTTCTCCTCCTGCTGCGATGCCGAGGGCGGGGGTGGAAGGGCTACGGAGCGAGGGGGGAAGTCTGGAGGAACAGGTGTGGAAGGGCGCGTCTGCAAGATTTTTGCCTTTTTCCTTTTCCTCACCCCGCCCTATGAGCGGCATCAGTTGGGTGGGTTCTCAAAGCTGCCCTAAGGACGCTGAAGGCGACCACCACCCAGCGCGTGTGGACTTGTCTACGGTGGGAGAAGGCTCAGAGACAGCGAGCTACGCTGGGAAGCGCGGTGCAGCCGGCGCGGACTGCGGGCCTGGGAGGGCGGCTGCGAGCGCCACGCCAGGCCAGGGAGCCGGGGAGCGCCGGGGCAGGGCTGGAGGAGCGCGTTCCTGAGCCGGCCCTGGCGGCAGGTGCTCGTCGTTTGCTGCGCCGCAAGTGGCCGTGCACCGGAAGAGAGCCGCCTCCCCAGGGTCTTCTCTCCAAGTTTCCCCTGTGCGGATGCTACCGGTGCTCAGAATTGGTTTCTCCCGGGTGGTGGCGAGGTGCACAGGGGAAGACTGAGTGCGCTCCGTGAGTTTCCCGTGTGGTTGTCAACATCCGGGCTGCTGCCCAGCCTGGTAGTCGCCTGCCTGGGGCCGCCCTGCCGTGGAGAGGCCCCACTTCTCGTGGACAGATCAGGGATGGCGTTGAAGCCCCCCACCCCACCAGGGTGCCCCAGAGGCTCCCTTTCTTGTGGGAATCCACGAGTCCGAGGCCACCTGAAGGAAAGAGCGAGGTCTTCCGAACCCTTACAACACTTATCCCTGCTAAATAGGCTAAATAGCGGACTACCAGGAGCCTGAGTAGCGAAGGTGCAACCGCGCCTGTGGTTACGGGGAAGGAGGCAGGACTCCGCTTGACTCCGGGATCCAGGCCCCCAAAGCTCCACTTGCACTGAAAGCTGCAGCTACCTTGGACTTGCCCCGAGGCAAGCCGCTCTCCAGGGGTAAGTCGAGGCTCTGGCCTCGGGACAGGAAAACTCTATTCCTTCCTTCCGCAGAACCGGGTTGCTGGCTCTGCACAGTGGTCTAGGAACCCCGCAGCTTGCAACACCGTGCTGGCGACACAGGCGTCTGCAAACTTTTTACCCCCGCCTGTAGTCGTTGCGTTGTCTCTGCGGTCTAGGGGCCTCGGGGCTCCCCGCTGAGGGCCTGTGGAGTGACTGGCCCGCGAGATCCGAGCAAGAGCTGCGGCAGGGCGGCCCGTGAGGAGTTGCGCACGCTTCTTCCCTCCTTCCTTTCAAGGCCTTCCAAGGCCTTCCAAGGCAACGAGTCCCAGTCTGTCCGCCCAGGCCAGGGGCACTCACTCTCTCAAAAGCGCTTGCCGGCACTGAGGTGGTGCAGATGCAGCTCGGCAACGACTTTTCGGTTGGTGGCCGGGATCGGAGGTCTGCAGACACCCGTGCACCTGCCATCTGGCCGCACAGTCGCCGAATCCATGCATGGTCGTCACTGGTGGAGACACAGAGGCTTCCGGCTTAGGAAATCCCGGGTTCAGACTCACGGCCGCGGCAAGGCCGGCAGAGCACCCACAGTGGCCGGTCTCTAGTGCCAGCGGTGTGCGCCCAGTTTCGCAGCTCCAAGTGGCAGAGGTAGGCGGGTGGGAGTGACCCCCATTGGGGTCGGGGACTCCAGTGAGCTGCGTGTGAGCCAGCCGGCCAGCTTGGAGAGAGAGGGAGGGGAGTTGAGCTCACAGCCTCAATGATGGGCTGCCATCCGACGAGTTTATTCTGCAACATTTTGGATAATTAACCCATTTCCTCATTTGATTTCTACCGTGTAGACTCGACTCGTGGTCAAGTAGCGCGAAGGAAGGTTTAACCCGTGCCTATTACTGCAGAGCTGAGACGAGCTTTGGACGCCTAGGTGCTAATGCAGCCACCTCCCATTTCGCTCTGCTGATGCGAATTCCAGCCTTGCCTGGCCTCTCTTTCCCCCGAGGAAAAGGGAGACTGTTCTGGGACTCTGCGGGCGGTTTACTGGAATAGGGAAGACCAGTCCCTGCTCTCTGAAGATCAGAAAGGAGCTGGCCCACCCCCCCACACCCCCCCCCCCGCCCCGCAATCCACTGGGAGCCCTCAGCGCCTTTTCTCCCTGCGGAGAGCGTGGCCCAAGCGCTCTGAGTCTGCCCCAGCTGGATGGTTCTGCCCGTTTCAAGGTGGGATCTATGCAGTGCCTTGCTTCTGGAGCAAGAGCCACAGGTCAGCTTGGGAAGTTATGCCCTGAGCTGGCTGAGCTGATGAAGGAGCTGTGGAGTCCAAAGTCAAGGAGGTGAGCTGGGGGCACAGTAGGTGCAGCTAGGAGTAAGAGGGGGTGGCAGAGGGAGCAGGAGGAAATTAGAAAGTGGAGAAGTGGGAGATGAAGAGTCCAGAGAAGCAAAGCAGTAATTAAATATGTCCTGGCATGTTTGTAGTTCTTTGCAGAACATCAGTGGTGCCATACACTTCCCATTGACTGTTTAGCAATTACTTAGGACAGACAGGTAATTTCCTATCCCGGTCTGACAGGTGAGAAAGGGGCTCTGGAGGTTGCTGGGTGTAGCTTCCTAAGGACCTAGGGCTGTGACAGGCTTCCTCCTCTGGCAGTGACTGCTGAGCGTTTGGGAAGCAGTAGATACCAAACTATCCCAGAGAGTGCAGGCTTGTTCCCTGTGGGATCAGAAAACAACAGTCATTTTGAGGTCTTAGTGATGCCACAAAGGCTTAAGTATACCTCAAAATCAAGCCAGTCTGCCTCAGAAATCACATAAGCAGTGGCCACTTCTGCAAGAGAAACTTGTGGAAACCCGTTGAGGTGAAAATGAGAGTTGCTTTTTCTCTCATTAGACTCAATATGAGTTGTCAGTCAATGAGATGGGAGCAAAAGTTTTCTTTAGAAAATGAAGAGTGTTCTGAGTGGTGCCTAAAGGGACGATGGGTATTTTAAATGGAAAATAAAAGGTGGGGAAAAAGTCTCACGGTCAGACCCTGAAGAAGTCACTATTACTTTGGTATTTATTGGGAAGGGATCACCGTGAAAGTGAACACTGTTTCATAGGAAGAAATGCAGAGGAGGCTTAGGGACAAAGCGAATGAGAAGAGAAGGCTTCAGTAAAAAGAGGGGTGGGTGGGAGTGGAGACTCCAGGATGATGGTGGGCAGACGCCATCTCCAGGATTAGGCAGGTGTTGTGGGCAGCATCCTGGAGATCAGGACATGGGAGCCATGGAAGACACCACGAGGAGTCCCACAGAGGCAACCGGGATGCATCCGGAAGAGCCAGAAATTCTGCAAGACCAAAAACTCACTGCATCTCATAACCTTATCAATAAAAACTTACATTCAAACTCTATTCAGCAGAGGCACATTTGCTAGCCAGATGAAGCTGGGGTCAAGAGCACAGAAAGAGATTGTGTTAGGATTTCGGCAACAAATACATCCCAAGCACAAGCTGGCTTCTCGGGTGGCAAGTATGTGCCAGGTTTCGGGTGAGCAGTGGTTTATTGCAGGTAATTCAAGGGCCTTCATCCGGTGGCTCCATCCTCAGCTGGGACCTGGCATCCCTTGCATTCAGCTGCTGAGTAAGGAGCACGCAAGGTGAACTGGGAGGTGTGGGGTGCTGGGTGAGTTTGGACATTGTGCACATCATTGGTGCTTGCATTTGACTGGGTGGAGCTTAGCGACCTGGCCCACCCAACTGCAAGACTGATGGAGAAATGGAGCTACCTGAGTGACCAAGATAAAATCCCAGAAAAGAGACTCACTGAATGTCTCTGTAAGAAGAGTTGGTCAGTCCTTAGTGAGTTTCACAACAAAGGGATCTGTGCCCTGTACACTTTCCTTTTTCTAAACATCTTCATTTGTCATTCTTTTTGCTACTCTGGTACTTGTGTAGTATATTTTGTTTTGTTTATTCATTTATTTTTAACAGTGAAGAAAATATCTGGAGATACCACCCTGACAACATAGCTCATGAGTCGCTTCATTTTTCTGGGTCTCCCTTTCTTCACTGTTGTGCAATGTATTAATTTGGGAAAGATTTGGCTGAAAATGATGAAAACAAATGAAAATGGTTTAAGCACAAGAGAAGAGTGCTTCTTTCGTGCCTTTAAAATGTATTTGATTTTTATGTTTAATTTTTTTTATTTGAAAGACAGGATGGGGCCCGGCATGACAGCATAGCAGTTAAAGCCCTCACCTTGAGCGCCAGGATCCCATATGGGCAACGGTTCTAATCTCGGCTGCTCCACTTCCTATCCAGTTCCCTGCTTGTGGCCTGGGAAAGCAGGACGGCCCAAAGCTTTGGGACCCTGCACCAGCGAGGGAGGGGGAGTGGATCAATGGATGGAAGATCTTCCTCTCTGTCTCTCCTCATCTCTGTATTTTATTTCCAATAAAAATAAATAAATGTTTATTTAAAAAAAGACAGGAAAGAATGGAGAAAGAAAGAAAGGAGAGAGAAAAGGGGAGAATCTTCTGTCTGTTAGTTTGTGTCCCAAAATGCCTGCAACACCCAGGGCAAGTCAGGTCAAAGACAGGAGCAGGGCACTCCATCTGACTCATCCATGTTGGTACCAGGAGCCGGGTGCTTGAGCCATCACCTGCTGCCTCTCAGATGCATTAGTAGAAAGCTTGAACCAACACTCTAATGTGGAGTGTGAGCAACCCAAGTGACAGACTAACCCACTGCATCACAACTTTCACCTGTCCTCTCATACTAGGTAGGCAGGGATAGAAACTGTGGTGCAGCAAGTTAAGCACTGTTTGGGATACCCACATCCCACATTGGAGTGTCAGTTCAAGTTCCAACTACTCTGCCTCTGATCCAACTCCCTGTTAATGTGTCTGGGAAGATGGCAGGTGATGGCTCAAGTACCTTTGTTCCTGCCACCCACATGGGAGAACTGGGTGGAATTCCTGGCTCCTGGATTTAGCCTGGCCCAACACTGACTGTTGTATCATTTAGGGAATGAACCAGTAGATAGAAGATGTGTCTTTCTGTGTATGCCTATGTAGACCACTTAGATTTGGTATAAAGTCAAACTGTCCCTACTTTGTAGCTCCATTGAACATGATCACAAGCTCAAGGCAGCAAGATACAGGAAAGAATGAAGAGATTAAGACATGCATAGCATACAACCAGCTCTTAGAAAAGAGTCTTAGCCTCCACAGGTTACCACACAGTTGCATATGCTTGGGTTTCATCCCCAGCTCCTGATTCCAACTTCTCCTAACGCAGACCCGTGGGAGCTGCAGTGGTGGTTCCAGGGATTGTGTCCCTGTCATCTTCAAGGCTTTGCAACTTCATTTAGGTCCTCTGGGGAATGAGCTAGCACTCTCTTATTCTCCCCATTCCCTTCTTAAACAGTTTTTTTGTTGTTGTTTTTGTTTTAAAGCATTCTAGAACATACAACATCTCTTTGGGTGGAACCTAATCACAAGATCCCACTGTACCGCCAGAAAGAATGTGGAATGAAGGTTTATTGTAGGACAGCTAAACCCCAGGAATTCTCTTTATGAAGAAGGGGAGAATGGGTATTTGGAAACATTATATCTGAACTCATAAGAGTTGGACTTGATGATCTCCAAGGACCATTATCTACGTTCTGTATTCCTACAAGAACAACAAAAACAGCGGAAGTGTAAGCAAAAAAGGTAGATAAAAATAACTTGTTTACCACGTCTGCAGCTAACTCATTTGTAAAGTTTAAAAAAAAATCACATTTTAAGAATGTCTTGGGCCCAGTGTTATAGCCTAATGGATAAACTCCTCGCCTTGCATGCACTGGGATCCCATATGAGCGCCTGTTTGTGTCCCAGATGTTCCACTTCCCTTCCAGCTCCCTGCTTGTGGCCTGGGAAAGCAAAGAAAGGTGGCCTAGAGCCTTAGGCCCTGTACCTACATGGGAGACCTAGAAGAAGCTCCTGGCTTTGGATTGGCTTGACTGGTTGTTGCAGCCAGTTGGGGAATGAACCAGTGGATGGAAGATCTTTCTCTTTGTCTCTCCTTCTCTCTGTAAATCTGACTTTCCAGCAAAAATAAATATATATTTTGAAAAGAAAAAAGAAAGAGGCCTGGCACAGTAGCCTAATGGCCAAAGTCCTTGCCTTGCAAGTGCTGGGATCCCAGCTGGGCACTAGTTCATGTCCCGGCTGCTCTGCTTCCCATCCAGCTTCCTGCTTGTGGCCTGGGAAAGCAGTTGAGGACAACCCAAGACCTTGGGACCCTGCACCTGCATGGGAGACCTGGAAGAAGCTCCAAGCTGCTGGCTTCAGATCAGCTGAGCTCCTGCCGCTGAGGCTACTTGGGGAGTGAACCGGCAGATGGAAAATCTTTATCTCTCCTTTTCTCTGTATATCTGACTTTCCAATAAAAATAAATAAATCTTTTAAAAAAGAAAAAACAGTATCTTTCCTTACCCCAAATACATACAATGTATTTCTATAATTACCTCTGCTGGATTTCCTTAAAGTAGACAGTTGTTCATTAGTTTCCTGTGCTTTCATGAAGAGATGTTTTCTGCAAACAGAGAAATATTATGGAATATTTTTGTTGCTAATAGAATAGTGAAAAACACTGAAAATTTCACTTACCAGCAGAGATATCACTAGCAAATCAATCTATTACTTTATTCTTTCTCTCAGACCTCCATTCACTCATTCATTTATGCTAACATTCAGTACTTATCTTGTATCTACCTGTTTGTACCAGATATGAAGACATAAGTATTGGCTTTACCCGTCTTTATTAGTAACAGAAATAAATGTAGTTTGGCATAGGACTGTCCAAATACCTGAGTCTTTCCAGCCTCTCTGGCTGTTAAGTGTGTCCCTTTGGCAATATTTCCTCCAAAAGAACATGAATGGGTGTGATATAGATCACTTCAAGATCTGGCCCTCAAAATCTTCCACAGGGACTTCCCAAAGTCACTTTGGGAGTCATACATAGAGAAGGCAGAGCTACCATGAGCCTGAAACCAGAAATAATTGCATCACCTGGAGCACCGGCGCCCCTTCCCAACTTGGACCAGCTGCCCTCGATTAAGAGTAATAAATATCTCTTGCATTCGCATCAGCATACTTTGGGAGCCATCTGTGATGATCGATTTCTCTCCAGAGTGTCACCACCCCCAGTAAGCACCATCCACTCTATGTGACCTTGAAGCACAACAGCCTAATTAATCAACTAGATCTACGTGACGCCTTTGCTAGGCCCAGAAGTCCTGATGTGTAGACCAATAGCCTGACACATGTCCTCATCTGTGAAGAAAGAAGCCATTCTACCTAACATGTGCCTTGCCGTGGGAAGAAGGCAGTAGAGGACTTCAGTCTCCCTGGAAATAAAGGGCAAGAGGACAGTCCACGTGTCCTCAGTCTACACATGTGCAGAGAAGGAGTCCAGGTGGAAAGTAGCAGAAATCCTTTCAAAATAGTTCTATAGATGGTGGCATGGATAAAAGCAGGATTCTTTGAACAAAGCTTGTCAATATTCCTACTACTGCATGACATACTGGGTTATAGGACAGCTATTAGAACTTGCTATCTTTGAGCTGCTCTGCTGGGATTCTCAAATAAATTTCTGGGGGAAACACTTGTAACAGTGAAAATGGTTGAATAATGAGCTCCAAAGTCCACCCCAACCCATAAGAACAGTGGAAAATTAGCAAAAACTATCATAAGTGGCTTTTCCAGAACCCTGAAAACTAGCCACTTGCAATAACTCAATGAATGTATATTCATTTAAAAAAACACACACACAATTGAATCTCAATAAGAACAACAAAACTTGTTAGTCCCATTCCTTTCTCATTAGCTCAGGCATAACCATAAAAATAATAACTGAAATGAAAAACTAGAAAGAATCAATAGAAGATTTGTGCTGACAAAATAATCAGCAAAATAGAAGATAAATCAATTATCCAGCCCAAGGAACAGAAGAATAGAACAAACCGTGTGAGGCCAATGGGACACCATCAAGTACACTAATTTAAGCATCACCTGTGTCCTGGAAGAAAAGAGAAAGGAAAGAACAGAAAGAAGATTTGATTAAATAATCCCCAAATTTGAGAAAAGCCACAAATTTACGTATCCTAGATCAGTGAACTCCAAGTTGGAAAACCTCAGCAGACCCTTATCATGAAAGCTATAAAAGAAAATGAAACAATCTTGAAAGTGTTCACACATTGAGCAACACAATGCATACAAGGAGCCTCCCTAAAATGAATAGCTGATGTCTCAACAGAAACCACAGAAGCAAAAAGGACAGTAGGGTGACATATTCAAGGAGCTCAAAGAAAGAAACGTGGAGCTCTCAACTAAGAAGCTATATTTGGCAAAACTTTCTATAACTGACAAACCTTCTGTCAAGACATTCTCAAAGCTATTTTTACTTCCTGACATTATCCTCAAGTGATGCTAAAGAGTCATTAGATGACTGTGAACAAACTGATTCTCCTACCAAGATGTGAAATGGCCATGGGCATCAGTTGTTCATTGCTCTGAGCTAACAGTTCTCATTCACTGATACCCACCTCCTGTGTAAGATGCTATTGCTTTCTAAATGTAACTCTGATGTCTTAAAAGAACCTGCAGAAAGACCAGCTGTGTGGTGTATAGTAGGTAAGCCTCTGTTTGCAATGCCAGCATCTAGTCCTGGCTGCTCCACTTTTGATCCAGCTTCCTGCTGATGGCCTGGGAAAGCAGCGGAGGATGGCCCAAGTCCTTGGGCCCTTACACTTATGTGGGAGACCCGGAGGAAGCTCCTGGCTCCTGGCTTTGGATTGGCTCAGGAGCCATTGCAGCCATTTGAGGAGTGAACCAGCCAAGAGAGATCTTTCTATCTCTCCTTCCCTCTGTAATTCTTCCTTTCAAACAAAAAGAAAACAAACATTTAATAAAAGGACTTGCAAGGACTCTGAAATATCCATATGACCCCTCTCTTCCTTTTTCAGTTTAGAAGCTACAGTTCTGAGAGATGACATGACTTTCTGAATTCACACAGAAGCTGGTTTTAAAAAGTCACACACCCATGAAATAGGAGGAAGAAAAAAGTGAAAGGAGAATGTGGAAGGGGAAGAATATGAAGACAGAGAAGGAAAACAAGGAATAAAGATACCAGATCAACAGAAAGGTAGGAAAGGGAAAGCCTTTGGGGAAATAAAAATAGAATAAAAGGAAAAGGAACGGAGGGATTGGGAGGAGAAGTGTGGGAGGGACTGGGGATCAGGAGTCCTCAAAAGGCCTGGATTTATCTGTAATATCTCTCAGCGTCTCCAAGCCCTACAGCTTCGGGAGTTGCAAAGTATTGTCACCTTCTTTGCACTATGAAACACAGAAGTTGGCACACCCAATAAAACCTCTTTCTTGGAGTGGAGTCTTTCCCCGACAGAACCTGATTGTATCCCCCCTTTCCTTTGCCCTGTAGATGAGCACTCACCAGGCAACTTCAAGGACCAGTGTGGGTCTTGGCCCTGGCCCAGCAATAAAACATATCCCTGCTCTCATTACACAGCTAAAGCTTTGCTGGAACTTGAAAAACAGTGTTGCTTAAAGCAGCTCCTTCTACTATCTCCAACTCCTTTCTTGGTTCTGTGCCCACCTTCCTCCATCCTGTAATCTAGAGCATAATCCCTCAGAGTGTGGTCTCGGTTTAGTTGTTGTCATCTGGATTTCTGGTCTTCCCCCTTGATGGTTTCTTGTTTCCAGCAAAACACAGGGATGCTTCCACCAGACAACATTGCTTGCTTCCTCAGCTCTTCCTAACAGCACCCTAGATTTGCCTTGGAGAACCCTTCTTCCTGCCCTTACACAGCAACCTCATGGTTTGGGTGGTATTGACTTCAGTCCCAGCTTCACAGAAGAGTTTTGATTCTCTGAGCACCATCACCATCAGCATAACTCCACCCCTCTTGCCACTTATTGGTTAAAAATATGGTCATGTAACCCAAGCTTAGGTCAGCATGGCTTTCTGTAAACAGTCATGATTGGTTTAGACTTGTTGAATCACAGAGAAGTGCAGGAGGTAGACGCCTAAGTCCATTAAAGGAAGAAAATGTTGCTTTCTCTCTCCATTTGGAATGAGTGATATAAAATTGTGATGGGAAACTGCTGCAGCTACTTGGTTTCCAAGAGGCAAGATAGACTGAGAGTAAGGCCAATCCATGGAGGCAGGGTGGACTTTGGAGATCTGCAGAGAAACTAAGGCAGAACCCTCATCTAGCTGGCATTGAAGGTTGGTCTACCTCTGCACATGTTCACGTATTGGAACAAAAGTGTTCTATAGTCACTAAATATTCCACTGCTCCAGGCTGGCTTCATCCTACTGATAATGCATTCTACCAGCTTCAGCCCTATGGTATCCCATGAACCTTTGTCCTAGGAAAGCTCCTTAGGCTCCCAGGCTGATCCTCTGCAGTGTTGGGCTACCTCCCCATCCAGACACCAGTGGCCAACAGCAGCTCTTGTCTCAGAACAAGCGTGTGGCTTCTTAGCTCTGTCAGCTGATTGCTCAAACTTGGAGTTCCCTTGGAGAGCATCAGTGAAGCTATATACCCATTATCTATTTGATCTGTTGTTGCCGTTGTGTTTGGTATTGGCACGTTACTTGTAAATATTGTCTCCAGTTCTGGAATGTGCTGTGGTGACATACCGGATGATGCATAAACCTACGAAGGGAAAGTGGATGCTTGCTTTCCAGCGAAGAGCCGGAGAAGCCACACGTGGATGTTTAGTTTTTCCTTAATTGACTGGAGAGGGTGATTTTCCAAATTGGGAAAATGTAAGGAAGTCTTTGATGAGCTGAAAGAAACGGACAGAAACTCAGCTATCACTGCGCTCTAAGAAGCAAGCAGTATTAGCAACAGATGGGTCTGTTTGTTTGGTTGCTATGTTCTCTGAGGCTGAGCTGGGAAGGGCTGTCTCCCCTCATCTCCTGTGCCAGCGTGATGACTGACAGCTGGAGCCAGTGGCCGTGAGGAAGAATCGGGTCTTACAGGGAAAGGGGGTGGGGGTGAGCAACCTGCCTGAAGAGCCCAGGGTTGTAGGAAAGAAAGAGAATAAAAGGGCAGAAGGAAGAAAGTTTCTAACACACTGCTCAGGTGTCCCAAGCAGCATAAAGCAACAATTCACTACCTTTCTATATTCAAAGAGTAAAATCTTCTTTCCTATTATCTCTCTTTCCAAAAATTATGTGTATTTTGCTGGAAAGGGAGAGAAAAAGGGCTGCCATCACAGGCCCATGCCTGCAGCATCCAGAGCTGAAGCAAGTGAAGCCAGGAGCCTGGAATTCCATCTGATTCTCCCATATGGGTAGCAGGGACTCAACTTGACCCACAATCTGCTTCATCTTGTGGTATATGCAGGCAGAGACCTAAGAGTAGAAACAGAAGCAGGACACCAGCCCAGGTATTCCGATGAGCTTGTCGGTATCCCACACAGCATCCTAACCACCAAACACCTGCTCTCTCTGCCCCCCCCTGCTCTTTTATGGATGTAACCTGGTAACTTGTACATATTCTTTCACTATTTCCCTGGGGTATAGCAGTAAGTCCAACCATTGCTATCTCACCGGGCACAGAATAATGAGCTCACAATGCCAAGTGCTGCCTGAGTCGAGGAAGCAGGGAGAGCTGAGAGGTTGCAACTCCTAGTCACAAAGCATGAGCTGTCGCATGACAGGGCATTGTGAGAGATAGCATGAACCGTAGCCTGGGCACCGGGTCCAACAACATTCCCAGCTACACAGAGTCCGAACTCAGGAGACTTCCAGGGATATGCCAGAGATGTGGTTCTGCCTCTTCTCAAGCTCGCTGAGCTGTTGGGAAACAGAGAGAACTGGCTTTCCCCACCTTTGCAGCCTTTGGTGTCAGTAACATAACTGTGTTTATTTCACTTTCAGGACCTGGAAGAGCCTGGTGACACTCTGTTCTGGGGAGTGAGGGCCAACAGGATGACATGATTTAGAAAGATCTCACAAACACGACCTCAGTGGACCAGCCAGGGGCAAGGGCACGGAAGCAGGTGATTAACAAGCTGAGGATGAATGACAGCTTGACCTGAAGATGACGGCGTGGGGATTTCTGGCATGATTCCCCACACTGCCCTTTCATCAGGAATCTATGTTGTGCTAAGCATCACATCTAGTTCCAATTTGCAACCTGGCACGTGGCATGCATCTATGAGGTACATCACCTAGTTCCAAGGGTCACCAAGAAGGAGCTTGGAAATGTTCCCTTCTCCTCCTCTCTAAGATAAGATGTGCAGAATGGATCTCTGTGCCCTGAGGGAGCCCCAACAGAGCTGGAAATGGCCCACACAAGGGGTGGAGCCTGTGGGCAGGTGTTTGCCGCAACGCCCTATTTATACAGCTAACAGGCTCACACTAACCCAGCTCCAGTGTCACCTCTACCAGAAGCCCTGCCCAGCTAGCTCCCCAGAACCAATTGTCTTGCCCTCACTTAGTGGCCTGTGATACTTTGTAATAATTTTGATATGATACTTTCACTTTTTCTCTTTAACATATCTTTCCCTTTCAAAATACAGGACTCTGTCTTCGCACCTTTGGCATATAAAACATGCAGGACATGCTCAGTTAACAGAGCCAGAATTCACCCAGTTAGCATGGTTCACAGCTGACCACCACCCAGCGGTGCACACTAAAGCTAGGGCTTGGGGCCTACCTAGCAGGGCTAGATCATAACACCAGCCAGGGAGAGTAAGAATAGGGAACAGGTAATGTTAGACTGGGTCATGACACTAACCAGCACATCAGAGAACCAGGTTCAGGGGCAGATTCTGTGGGAGATAGGTGGGCCCACCCCTGTGGAACTGCAATTTCTGCTGATTAGCTTAAGAACTGGGGTGGTGATGGGCTGAGCTAGGCATGACTACAGAACCCACTGCTACTCATGGGTACTCGGGTTGGGAACAGGCTGGGCTGATCCCAACTGCAGTACCTGCAGGCACACCCAAGAATAAGGTGTGGGGCAGGCTGGGCTGCGACATCCATCAGCTCATACAAATTCCAGAACGGAGGGGACAGGATATACTGGGTAAGGGCCAAGCACCAGCTGGTACATATGAGATATGAGTCTGAAGTGGGCCTGGTGGGGGAACTTGGGAAACTCCCCTTGTGGAGCATGTGGTTTAGAGCTGGGTGTTGGTCAGACCAGGAAAGTTAGCTAAATCCACTGGCAAGTGTGAGGTTGGTTCTGGGGATTAGGAGCAGGCTGGGCAGGGCTGGGCCAACCTTATCCCACCGACAGGTGCAGGGAGTGTGGGTGATGCAAGTTTGGCCATCACATCTACCAGTTTGTATGAGCCAAGGATGGGAGCAGATTGAGCAGGGCCAGGTTGCAGCACCCACCAGTGAGAGTTGGAACTGGGGATGGGCTGTGAAAGATTAGGCTGCATCATCCAATGGCAAAGGCCAAGATGGGTGATGGGTTATGCCAAACTGAGTCAGAGTAACCACTGGCTTATGCATGATCCGTGGTTAGGAATAGGCCTGGTTGGGGAGCAAAGGGGATGCCTCAGCTGAGTTGTGGTTCCCATTGGTGAGCATGAGAACCATATTGGGGGCAGCAATCTGGGCTGGATATGACTTCAACGTCCCTCAGCATGGGTGTGGACTGGGTCTGGGGTGTGCCAGACTGGGCTAGACTCCAGAACCTACTGGTGCTCGTGAGAGCCAGAATGGATATAGGACAGGCTGGGCTATGTCTCTGCCCCTGCCGAACCACACAAGAGCTATGTCTGGGCATGGACCAGGTGTGGCTGGGCTATATCACCCAATAGTAAGAGCTGGATTAGGTGTGGCCCAGTTGGGCAAGACCACTGTTCCTGCCAGGACAGGAGGTGGGCCAAGTCAGGCTGGGCCAAGCACCCACCAGTGTGTGTGATTTGCTACTAAGAGACCTAATGGAGGACCTGAAAGACTCCATTACCCACTGATTGGGGAACTCCTCTGTGAGAAAACAGTCCCTAAAGGTGAGTGCAAGAACCAAGGCTGGGAGCAGCCCAGACCAGACCAGGTTATGGTACCTGCTGACATACTTGTGGGTAAGGTTGGGCAAATCCATAGCACCCACTGGCAGATCTGAGAACCAGGATGGGGCATAGGTCAGGCCAAGTTGGACTGCACCACAGCCAGTTCATATTAAGGCTGGGACTTAGAGCTGGCTGGGCTGGGATAAGCTACAGCACCCACCAGCATGAGCTGGGACGGGGGTTATGCCAAGACAGGCCACGCTATAGCACTCACTAGCAAATGCCAAGGTGAAGCGGGCCATGCCAGACTGGGTCATAGCACCCACCAGCACAAATGAGATCCGGGGTGGGGATGTTGCAAGCCCAGTAAAGGAGCTGCAGGGAACTCTCTTGCTTGGCCACTGTTCCCACTGGGGACATGACAGCTGGGATTGGGTGCACACCAGGCTGAGCAGTGATACAACACCTGTTGGCCTGCATGTAAGTTGAATTATGGGGAGATTCAGTCTGAGCTAACCATCTGTACCCACTGGTGCATGCATAAGCCAAAGTGGGTGCTGGCTGGTTGGACTTTGCCATAGCATCAGCTGGCAAATGCTGGGACTGGGGGCAAATCCGGTCAAGCTAGACTGAAGAACCACCTTGAGAGTACAATATCTGGGAATGGAAATGTGCCCAGTAGGGAAACTGTGGGCACCTTTCTAATGGGTTGAAAAGCTCGCTAGTGGGCATGAGAACCAGGGATGGGGGTGGGCCTGGCTAGACAGGCAGTGGCACCCACCACAGAAGTGTGGACTGGATAGTGGGGTTAGCTGGGTTGAACTGAATGCGATGTGGGACAGACTGAACCAGTCTGCTGCACATGCCAGCATTCACAGGAACCAAGGCTAGAGACCAGCCTAGTGGGAGTAATTGGTGATCACTCCAACTAGGCTGCAGCTTCCATTGATGTATGTGAGGACCCAGTGTATGGTGGGCAGCTTTGGACTGGGCTGCAGCACCCATTGGTTTGCATAGGAGCCAGAGCTGGAGACAGAACTGACCAAGCAATTGCAGCTATCACTGTGTGTGAAAGCTAATGTGGGTAATGGACAGTCAAACTCTATACCAGCAAGCACACACAAGAGTCAGGTCTGGGGTCACTTCAGATGAGGATTCTTGGGGGATACCCCCAACTGATCCACTGGACTCAGAAATCCAACCTGGGGGGAGAATTGCAGGATCTCTGGTCTGACTGTGGAGGGCATGTGTCAGAGCTGGGCCTCCTCAGTGTCTCAGATGGAGCAGTAGACGGCATATCCAGATGCACAGGGAGGATATGGCAGTCCACTGGAGCCTGCAGAGAACATCTGGTACCATAACAGAAGAAGGAGGATAGAACAAATTGATCAACTACCCCGGCCAAACATTGACAGCAAATGTCTGGGCTAATGGAGACTCTAAGGTGCACTATGTCAGCCGATGCACCTTGGACGGATCTCCTCATCCTTGACATTTCAGCATTTCAGCATTTCAGAACTACTGAGATCATCTAAGCAGGACCCTCGGAGCATGCTCCACACTGGGGACTCTGGGATGGCGTCGGGTGGCTGTTCCCCACTCCCAGGCACTGAGGGGGTTGGGAGCCCGAATGTGCCTTCTCTGCTTCTCTCCCCACTTCCCCCAGATACAGGAAGAAGAAAAAAGAAAATATGGAAACACTGGTCTCACCCACTTTCTCCTAATCCTCAACCCTCCTTCCCGCCGATCAACTAATGTAAACAGCACCAAAAATAAAATTTTTTTAGAAATTAAAAGAATTTCAGCATGCTGCAGACGCATACTTAAATATATTTTTAATATTTCATTAAAATAAGACATCTATAATAATGGCAGATGCAAACATCTTGATAACTTTAACAGGGTGTGTGTGTGTGTGTTCCTGTCTGAGCGGATTGGGACAGCACTGTTCTCACCTCACTGCGTGTCAAATGAAACAGACAAGCCAAAAAAAGTAACTTCTCAGATTTTATTTTTTTATTATTTTGCTCACATTTATTGTTTTATATTTCAGTCTAAAGCTTGTTTGCAAAAATGCTTGCAAATATCTTAACAAGTTTAGGAGTAACTTTTAAATTTTATTAAAATTAAATCTGATCAGGGCCAGTGCCATGGTGTAAACAGGTTAACCCTCTTCCTGTGTGCCAACAACCCATACAGGCACTGGTTTGAGTCCAGGCTGCTCCACTGCTGAACCACCTCCATGCTAATGTACCTGGGAAAGCAGCAGAGAATGGCTCAAGTCCTTGGGTTCCACCTGGGAACCCTGGAAGAATCTCCTAACTCCTGGCTTTGAATTTGTCTAGTTCTGGCCATTGTGAATATCTGGGGGGGGGGGGGCAGCAGCAAATGGAACATCTCTCTCTCTCTCTCTCTCTCTCTCTCTCTTTCCTCTCTCTGTAATGCTGCCTTTCAAATACAAACAAAAAAAAAAATCTTCAAACAAACAAACTAGGTTTGACCATCCTCACACCCACAAACCATGTACTTGGATAGCTTGAGGCTTCCAGGAGGTTCAAAACCCTGCTGAACATGCTCTAGGTATCCTTTGTTCTTCTGCTGGCATGCCTCTGTACAGGATAATCCTGAGACATGGCCTGGAGGTGGGCTCCAGCATCAGTCCACAGATAAAATGTTAACAAAGCCTTGCTTTGAATTTTATGGCTAAAATTAAAATATAGAGACCGGTGTTGTAGCACAGTGAGTTAAACCTCCACTTGCAACTCCAACACCTCACGTGAGCGCAAGTTTGAGTAGCAGCTACTCAGCTTCCAATTCAGCTCTTGGCTAATGTGCCTGGGAAAGCAATGGAAGATGGCTCAGGTCCTTGCCACCCATATGGGATACTGAGATGGTGTCCCTGGCTTCTGACTCCCGCCTGGCCCAGCCCTGGCGAATACAACCGTTTGCAGAGCAAACCAGCAGATCTCTCTCTCTTCCTCCTTCTCTGTAACTCTTTCTCATAAATAAATATTAAATCTACATATATGTATACATGAGTGAAACTACTGCCATCTCCGTGCCTTCTCCCAGAGCAGCCTGGAACCTGACCTCGAGGCTCTGAAGACAGAAAAAGACCAGACGGAGTCTGTGTGCTGCCAGAGGTAGATGCAGAAGAGCCCATTTCAAGTCAATGAAATGTGGGAAATAGGGTGGCTTCCAAGCTCCTGCTACCAGGCGGCAGGGTATCTCTCCCTTCCCCCAGCTCCGCACAGGCCCACCTGGACAAGCAGCGGCAGGTGGCATGCAAGGCCAGGTCAGCCTACACTTGGTCCCTGGGAAAAAGCTCAGCTAACCCAGGCCCTTGCCAGCTGTGGGCTGCGGGTTGTTCACCCCACAAGAGAAGCTGGCTTGGACCCTCCAGACCAGCCCCACGGCCAGCTGAGCACCACTGGGTGCTGTCCATGCCAGAAGATGCAGCAAGAACCAGCCAAACAGGCGCCCCTGCATTCCTGATACACAAAACGTGAAATATAAGACAAACAAGCATTGTTCTAAAATCCTGAATTTGGGGGTACTTAGTTATGCAGCAGAGGACACCAGCCAAGCAGGAAAATGTTTCTCAGAACCAGGCAACATGAGGCTGGAGTCCGCACAGCATGCTAAGCCACCACTTGGGATGTGGGTGTTCCATCTTAAAGTGTTGATCTGTGTTACAGCTGCCCTGCTTTGGATCCAGCTCCTTGCTCATGCACCCAAGCTCTTGGGAGAGCAGGCTAGAATTCTGGGTTCCTGGCTTAGGCTTGATTCAGCCCTGGCTATTGCATGCATTTGGGGAACAAACCAGTAATTGGAAGGATTCTCTCTCTCATTCTCCCTTTCTGCCATTCTGTCTTTCCAAGAAGAAATCTTTAAAATAAGATGAGGGGCTGGCACCATAGCATAGTGGGTTAGGCTTCAGCCTTCAGTGTCTATATCCCATATGGGTCCCAGGCTGCTCCACTTTCAATTTAACTCCCTGCTTGTGACCCAGGGAAGCAGCAGAGAGTGCCTCAAATCCTTGGGCCCCTGCACTCGCATATGAGATCCGGAAGAGACTCCTTGCCCCTGGCTCTTGGCTTGGGATCAGCTCAGCTCTGGCCATTGTGGCCATTTGAGGAGTGAACCAGCTGACTCTCCTTATCTCTGTAATTATGCCTTTCAAATAAAAATTAAATAATTTTCTAAAAATGCAACGAAACCAGAGACGTCAAAGAAAAACAAACTGGCTGGGCAAGGAGCGATTGTGGTCACCCTGTGGTGTTTGGTAACAGCTGGAGGGACCCGTGGCCAGCGGGATGGGGAGGCACCTGCGCCATGCTGAGTCAGGTTAAGCTGGTAGGTCCCGCCCTGCAGAATCTTGGGGCGCAGCTTAGGGTCACAGGAGGTGTGGAGAGAGAGAGAGAGCCCGAATAACTGGGGCAAATAACTGCAGCAGGTGAATTTTAGTTCTGAGCACCTCCGTGTAGTGAGACATAATGGGCATGCGTACAACTGCTTACTCCCAACCCCTCTGGTCAGGACCTGTTCTTTCCGAAAGCCACTCAGCCTGAAGTCCCGCGCTTTCCCTTTGTGGCTTTCCCGAGCCTCTAGGGAGGTGAGAGGGGCTGCAGGCAAGCGACCTCAGGAGTAGATTTGGGAAGCACCAGGTGCAGATCTGGAGGTAGATCTCAGGCAGCCCAGAAGGTGAGGGTGAGCGAGGGATGACTGCAACCGGCCTGGCTGCAGACTTCCTCAGATGCAGGCCGGAGTGTAAGGCCTCTTTTGCGCCGCTCAGATAAAGAATCAGACATAGTGAGAGTCTCAGGAGGAGAAGTTCGGAGGGGACAAGATGCGGTTCTCCACCGGAAGTGAATGCTAAGGAGCGAGTCCCAGGTTGGTAGGCACCTGGCACTCAGGCTGCAGAGCTGCCTTGGCTGGTGCTGCAGGTGCAGAAGATAAAGTAATGGCGCCACCTTCTGGTGAAATGTAGGCTAGGCGTCCCTCTACTTGCAGATTCGATTCCTCCCCTAAAATTCAATCTTCCGTAGGTACAAAACCTACAGGGGATCAGTGTTCCAACCAGCTAACAGACCAGTGTGTTGCTAACATGCCTTCAGTCCTGCAAAGACTTTACTGGGCCCCAGAACCGCAATGTTTCAAACCTCTTCATTTCTGTCAGAGGAGACAAAATGGACAGACTCCATTCAGTGGACAGGGGGGTTCGGTGAGCATCCAGCCTCATGTTCAGGACGTCAGCTGGGATGCCTGTCTCTGATCACAGAGCCTGCATCGGACAGTTGCTTCCTGCTCCTGATCCAGGATTCCTGCCCGGCGCAGACCCTGGAAGAGGTGGGGATGGCACATGTGACTGGGTTCCTGCCGTGCAACATGGCCCACCTAGCTCAAATTCCAGGCTTCTGCATTGGCCCAGTTGCGGCTGTAGTGGGTATTTGGGAAGCAAATTAATGGATGGGAGTGTTGTTGAACTCTTTCTTTCTTCCAATCTATAAGTGTGTATCTGCTTCTTAAATAATTTTTAAAGACAGGGTCAGAAGAGGGCTGGAGTCTGCTAGTCCCCTGTCTGTGTGGAGGCGGCCCCCATAGCTGTAGCGTAGTGCAGGCCTCTGCTTGGAGCCTTCTGTGAGGGTTGGCTGTGGTTCTCGGAACAGGACATAGCTGATGGGCAATGGAATGCAGTGACCAGCCTGGGAGCTGCCAGATCCAAAGCCTGCACCTGCTCATACAGGTGAACTTGCAAGTGCCCCACTGGTGTGTGGACAGAGTCCCAGGGTCTCCATAGTGACCTGGGAACTGCAGGCACAAGCCTTGCAAAGGGCTTCCCCTCTAGGGATCAGCAGAAAACTATTAAGGTATACTAATGATTTCCTAGTGTTAATGAGGCGCTAATAAGCCAGGCTAAGTTTTCTCACTTCTATGATGATACTCACAAGGCTGGTAATTTTGTAACAGACAGAAAGAGGCGTACCTTCCCCACTGTCCCACAGCTGTATTTCAGTGTGCACTGACATCTTAGCTCATCCTCTGCCAGGCCACAAGCAGGGAGCTGTATCAGAAGTGGAGCAGTCAGGACACAAGCCATTGCTCATATGGGTGTCGGTGCCACAGACTGAGGCTTAGCCTGCTACACCATGGCACCAGCCCCAGATTTTACCTTCTGTACCACGATGCTGGCTCAAAGGGTCATCGTTTTGTGAAGTACTTAGTACTTAGCTGTAGAGATCATCCTCCCAATGACGGGGAGAGGAACTTAGTCTTCTGGGCTTTTAATGTTTATTTATGCATTTGTACTTATTTGAGAGATGGAGCAATGAAGAGAGAGAGAAGAAAAGAGAGAGCTCACCACCCCCAGTTTATCCTCCACATGTCTGCAACAGCCGGACATTTGGGCCAAGCCAAAGCCACAGCCAGGAACTCCAGCTGCATCTCCCAAGCAGGTGGCAGGAACTCAGCACCTGAGCCACCATCTTGTGCCTCCCAAGTGCATCAGTAGGGAGCTGGGTGGGAGGCAGAAGCTGCGCGGGCACCCCATCCCAGGCGCTCGTGTGGAAAGCAGCAGCTCCAGCGCCACAAAGCCCGCCCTGAACGCGATGTGTCGGTTTCACACCCTCCATCCTCCAGCCCACCACAGTGAAGGGCCGTGCATGACTTCCCAGAGGCGGCAGCTGGGAGACACAGCCTTCCGTGTCCCTTCTCCTAGCAAACAGGTCCTGTCACCATGGTAACCAGCCTCCATCCCAGAGGTCTCAGGAAAGAATCTGGGATCTGGAGTCAGAGATGTGGGTTCCGATGATGATCATTACAGCACAAGTATGGGAGATCCGCTCAAACCCTAGGGCCTCAGTCTCTGCATCTGTGAAATGGAAATAAGAGCCTCCTTGCCTGGCTGAGGGATCCTCCAGGGCTCACTCAGTGCCAGTCACTGTCATTCATTTGTCCCTCCTCTGCTGCTCGGCCAGGCCCTGTCACCTCTGCCTGGTCTCACTTCTCCTTCATCTTTCTCATCCTAACCTTGCTCATTCCTCCCCAGTATCCTCAAGTTCCAAGATCAGCAGCCAGGGCAATTGGTTCCTTCCAGTGATTGTCTTGCAGGCAGATTTCATAGCCAGTGACTGTCTAGACTGGCTTATTCAGTGTGTGTGTGTGTGTGTGTGTGTGTGTGTGTGTGTGTGTGTGTGTGTGTGTGTTGAGGCCAGGTCACCAAATCTGCAGCTTTGGGAGCAGCCTCCCTATATGTGCATCCCATTTTCTCCCTCAACCCACCCACGCTTTTGGAATGGTACCAGGGAAGGGCCTGGAGCAACTGGCACTGTGGATACTTTAGTGTCCTGCATTCAGAGACACCCATCCCTTTGTTTGCTGTTTGCCTTCAGGCAGGTCGCCTGACTGTTCTGTGCTTAGAGGCAGCCTATCCGGTAGACAGAAGAGCAAGCCACACCATTTCCCTGAGAGTCCAGAGTGGCGATGGGCCAGACACAAGCTTCCTGGTGCTGGTCCACAGCCCCTTTCCCATTCGTCCAGTCCAAATACCTGCCTCAGGAAGGCTGTCAGGCGTGTTGCTTGTAGGCCTTTATATAGCAGAGAAAGATTGAGCGATGACAGCATGCAGGCACAGCAGGTGCAGGTGAGTGAGGCACCAACTCCTGGCAGAGGCAGAGTGTGTTCACTCAGCTCACACAAGGACTGCACCCTTGCTGAACACAGTGCTGCAAGAGGAGGGAGGCAGCACCATGCCGATTGGGTCATGTGGTGCTAGCCAGACGCAGGTGTTCTGGGTGGAGGAAGAGGTTTGGCACAAATATGAGACAGACGCTGGCCCCTGTGGGAAGACAGGTCCCAGGTGCAGAAGTAGGGAGTTGGAACTAGAAGGCTGCACCCCAAGAACATATGAAAACTAGGGCTTTTTGAGACATTTCCTAGGGCAGAGTGTACCCAAAGGACATAGCAAAACTACACCTAGAATCAGCAGGGGGCTCGCAGCAGCAGTGCCCAGCCATTACAGGGCACCTGCTAAGCACGGGGAGCTTGCTAGGACATCATGGGCTTGTACTTCTCCTGGGAGCCCTCACTGTGCAGGTGGAGTGCTTGAGCTCCCAGTGCACCCCCATGTGTCCAGCACCCCTAACTGCAGCACTGCTGTGGGGAGGGGACAGTTTCAAAAGGCTCCCTTGAACAGCTCCTGGCTGTCTGTTAGCCAATGAGCTCAGAGCTGCAGCAGCTCCCTGGGCTGCAAAAAGCCCAAGTAGTAAGAAGAAGTCACAGCCCCCAGCCAATAGGCTCAGACTATAGGCCCAGACCCACGTCACTGGACCCGGCCCTGAGTGTAGGATGTCATGCTCACAGGCCACCACCCTTTGAAAAGCAGGTACTGGCCTCATTTGAGAGGTGGCAAAGTCTGGATTTGAATGCAGGTTTACTCAATGTGCCAAGCCCACTGGAGGTGCCAGGGTAGGCTCCTGGCACTCACCATAAGTGCCAGCTCCCACACCACACAGCCACAGACCCACAGGACTGGGACCACACAGCCACAGACCCACAGGTACCAAGAGCCTCCTCCACTCTTCCTTCACCCATCCTGTGTGTTTCCAGCACATGCCCCAAAGTGCCCATTGCTGAGCCAGGGTAGGGGCAGATCCAGGCTCCCACACTGCCCTGGGGGGATTCTCCACTGGATAGGAATATAGGGTAGGTGATGGGGCAAGAAGAAGTTCTTTGGGCAACATAGAAAACACGCATGGTAAATTCTCGCAGGTACTTACATTCATCTGTCTGTAGCAAATCATTCACAAAGCCAAGGGGTAGACAGAGCAGCCAGTGTTGTGGCACAGCAGGCTGATCTGCATTCTATAATGTTGGCATCAATTCGAATCCTAGAGGGTCTAGCTCCCTGCTAATCCACTTAGGAAACCAGAGGAAGGTGGCCCACGTGCTTGGGGCCCTGCTACCCAAGTGGGAAACCTGGGCAGAGTTCCTGGCTCCCAGCTTCTGCCCGACCCTGCCCAGGCCATTGCATTCCATTCGGGGAATGAATCAATGACTAGAAGATTCTCTATGTATCTATCCATTTATCTGTCCATCTACCTATCTATCAATCTGTTTCTCCACCTTCCTTCTTTCCTTCCCCCTGCCCCAAGTAACTCTGCCTTTCAAACAAATAATGTTTTTGAAAAGAGGTGGACACAACCAAAATGTGATGGTGTTTGAGTTTTCATGGCTCCTCAAAACTCGCATGTTAAAACCTGGCCATCCATGGGATGGCATTAGGGGGCAGGGTCTTGGGGGGTGGCTAGGTCATGGGGGAGATGGCAGATTCTTTCTGTCCTGTTCCACGTGAAGATATCTAGAAGTCACCATCTAGAGCAAAGGGCCCTTGCTGGACACAAGATCTTATTTGCAAAACTGTGAACAGTACACTTCTAGTCACTATCCAGTTTAGGCTATTTTGTTACAGCAGCTGGAAGTGAGTAAAAAATAGAATGCATTTCCATGGGAGCCCAAGCACAAAGGGGGCTGTGAGGGTGGGGGAGAGACAGCTGTGGAAGAGAAGGAACTTCTGGAGAAAGAGGGTAGTGACAATTGCACTGCGGCAGGAATTCCTGGACGCCACCTGACTGCCCAAAAGGAGATGAAGATACCACGATAAAAATAAACAAACACCTGCACACTCTGGAGTTTGGCATCCAGAGACTGTACATTCCCTTTATCTTGAACACCTGAGCAGCTGGGCAGCCAGGAACATGGACTGGCACCCACATGGAATTCTGGCACCTTTGAAGTGGAGGATTAGCCAGTTGAGCCATTGCACCAGCTCCATGTTCTTGAGAGCAAGAGGTACCCGCTCACAGGAAGTGGTTCCAGCACAAGTGCTTGCTGAATAGTGGTGTCGGAGCCCTGCCGAGCACTAACAACAGGAGCCCTGGTGCCTGAGAACCCTGCTGCAGTGTGGGCTGTACATGGCGTGGAATGTCATGTGCCTGAGGACACATCGGGGGCGACTGAGAGTGGGCAAAGCTGGGGGGTCAGCCACTCGGAAAGTGTCGTCCCGATAGGAAGAGCTCTCTGCAGAGTGGCAGCTCCAGCATGCTGAGGGAGAAGGAGCTGAGCTCAGGCAGTTTTGGGGCACCCCGAAGGTGGAACACTGGGTGCCTCCACTGCCCCTGAAACGGGTCAGAGGCCCTGCTCTGTGACCCCAGAGTGATGCAGAGGAGAGCTAGCTTCTGCATCAATCCAAGGAAGAATTTCCAAGTACAACAAGGGATGGATGGACAGACACCGAGGTTGATCTACGTCCCATCCCAGCATGCTCCGGGGTAAGCTGTGTTCCGTGTGGGTGTCTTCCCTCTTTGCTGGGCTGCTTGGTTAGGAGGGCAGCCAGGAGATTTCCAAAAGAGAAGGAATTGCCTAAAGGAGCAGCTGTGACTTCTCAAGAAGAAGCCACTAATCCGTGCAGGGCGCCTGCGTGGCCCAGAGCATGGGATAATCCCCAGCTGCCCTCCTGGAGTGCCCTTTCATGCTGGTACCTGCCGCAAGGGGCAGGGCAGCAAGTGGCTCCTCAACGTGTCCTGGCATCCGCGCTGGGTGGGGACAGACAGTCTGGCTCCCTGCGCCTTTGCCCTCAGGGTTGGCATGGGGTGTCACCACCCGCCCCCACCCCCGACTTCAAGGATGGCTTCTGAACCATGGGGCTGGGCTATGGGTGAAGGACGTGAACCCTGGATCCTGGAACACAGCAGGGACACAAGTGTGGTCTCCACACAGTCAGGCAGGGCCTTGGGGAACAGGAAGGGGGATGTTGCAATTGGAAGAGGTTCCACAAGAGAAAACCCAGAGTCCAGAGACTGGAATGAGCTCCACAACGGGATTTAAGGTGAAGCTGGTAGACTGAAGGAGGGGGTGCCTTTTTGGGCAGAGGGAAATTTCTGGCATTCCACCTTTCCTTCCAGTGTTTGCCTGGGCAGGGACTGTGTGTGATACAGGGTCCAAGTCCTCAGGAGAACCACCTGTAGGCAGATTAACAACTCAGATTCCTGGGGCTAGGACCTTGTGGCACAACGGTAACACGTCTGACTCCAGATTCCTGGGGCTGATGATGAGGTGCAACTAGTTAAGCTGCTTTTTTTTTTTTTTTTTTTTGGATGCTCACATCCCATACTGGAGTGCCTAGTTTGAATCCTACCTTCGCTCCTGGTCCAGCTTCCTACTAACACACCTGGGAGGCAGCCAAAAATGGTCTGAGAACTTGGAGTCTCTGCAACCACTTGGGAATCCCAGATGGCATTCCTGGCTTCTGGATTTGGCCTGGTCCCACCCCAGCTGTTGAAAATATTTAGAGAGAAGACCAGAAGATTCTCTCTCTCTCTCTCTCTCTCTCTCTCACACACACACACACACACACACACACACACACACACACACACGATGTTCTTCCTTTCAAATAAATGAACACATCTTTAAAAATATATATTCAGAGTCCTACCTGTCAGGATCCCTTGCCCCTATCATCTCTGTAAAAATACAGAGTTCCACAACATATGGATAAGCTCAAGAACAAAACCTGGGCTGGGAAATTGCTGTTTCTGCCATTGTTTTCGGGATTAGGAATCAGGCGAAGAGCCCAGCACGTAAGCTGGGTTTGTGAGCATCTGCAAGGAAACAAGCACCGAGTTTTTGCTGTTGAGGACACATGGATGGGAGAGATGCAGCAAGGGAGCAGATGATTCATCCAGTTGTCTGATTCCATTCTGGCCTCATATGTCACCTCTGTAGTGTCCAACAGACAGCCACACACCAACCCAACTCCTGAGATGTCTTTGGGGAAGACCAGCCGCCCACTCTGGGGGCCTCCCCACAGGCGCTGCTGGAACCTTCACTCTGCCTCATCTCAGCCACTGCTCAACACCAAGCCAAGCATCTTGGTTGGGTCACCCCCCACAAGCTGATGAGTTTCCAGAAAACCCAGCAGGAGCTGTTTTCTCCTGGTGATAGGCAGAAATCGCAGGGAGCTGTCACATCAGAGGATGCATGGGCTGCCTCTTGTCCCTGTGTCTGCAGAAGCCTGGCAAGGGGGCCCAGTCTCCAGATAAAAAGGGGTCCAGGGAGTCAACTTGAGAAGCCCAATCTGAGGACAAATCCAGGTACCAGAACGCTTCTGTCTTGGCTGTTGATGCATCTTATTGAAAAATGACAGGGAGCTCTGGAGGAGCCGAAGAGACCTTCTTTCTTTTAGGACAGAATAACTGCAATCTGCTGATGACTAGGCAAGGGTCCCCTCCCTAGTCAGTTGTGACTGATTATAGATTGTTGGTTATTGGTTGATTATAGCTCAGTGTATGATCCGATTTATATGATTATATGTTTCTATGATCTGATAAACAAAGAGCTCCTTGTTCTCCCCGTCTCTTACCTTCCTCCTCTTTTCTCAGTGCTCATAACACAACTTAGATGCTAATTCAAGGATGTATGATTTGCAGAGTCCCTGTCATGTGCCCAAGCTCCGTTCAACTCTGTGTGGTAATTTGTGTTCATCACTAGAGACATCTTTGGAGATGACACCCTCTTGATCTTCCTCTTGTCTACTGATCTGCTCAAAGCTTCTTTGATTCTTCTTCTCTCTGGCCTGTAACAATGGGCTCAGAACTCCAGCCTTGTTCTACCCTTTTCTGCACCTATCTGCTTCCACGGTGAGGTCATCCCAACTTCAGGGCTTAAAATGCTGTCTGTATTTAATATGCTAGCAACTTCAACCCACCCACACCTCTCCTGAACTCCTACCGGTATCTCCAGCTGCCCATAGATGTTTGTAGCTGCTCAGACCAGTATGTTCATTCTTCACTGCTGAGTGCCACTCATCCCTGCAGCAAATGAGCCTCAACCAGAGGCAACCAGCCCTGTAAATGGTAGCTACAGGGATTCCAGCTCCCTCAAGGACAAACCAGCTCTCTCTCCAGGAGCCCAGGAGGCCAGGTTGGCCCGACACTCTGGCCCAGTCTCACTTCTGTGACTGCCTCCCACCTCAAGTCACACTGTGTTCTTTGTTTTCCCTCAAATGCAGAAGACATGCCTTTGGGTCTTGATGAACCATGTTTCCTGCAAAGAGTTCTTGGTTCCCTCCTTTGAGTCTGCTCACATCTCACTAGGGGCTAAGCTTACAACCTTGGGTCTTTGCTATAACCTGCTTCCAACCTACCATACTCTTCTTAATCCCCTTCCCTTGTTTCCTCTTTTTATTTCAGATTTGTTTGTTTTTTTATTGGAAAGGAAGGATTATAAAGAGAAGGAGAGACAGAGAAAGATCTTTCATCCACTGGTTCATTCCCCAAATGGTTGCAATGGCTGCAGCTGAGCCAATCTGAAGTCAAGAGCCAATAGCCTCTTCCGGATGTCCCATGTGGGTGCAGGGTATCAAGGCTTTGGCCATCCTTGACTGCTTTCCCAGGCCATAAATAGGGAGCTGGATGGTAAGTGGAGCAGCCAGGACACAAAGCAGAACCCATATGGGATGCTGGTGCTTGCGCAGAGGATTAGCTAATTAAGCCATCACATTGGCCCATTTTTTTTCTTTCTTGTGGTCTCCCACATACAACATATTTTCCTTAGTTCTCCTGTTGTGTTTTCATTTTTCATTGTCCCAATGTGAAGACATAGATCTTGGATTCTTTTACCCATGGATGTTGCTCAGCTTTCTAAAACATACCTGGTATTTAGTTGCACCTCAGAAAACCCTGGTGAATTGACAGTCACAGGCCAAGCCTCCTTTGGGGTAATCTGAAGAATTTCAAACACTCTATCCTCAATGACCTGAGGTGCCATCATATTCACACAAAATGTCTTTCCTAAAATACCCTTATAATAGAATGTGCACACACTGTATATATGGTTGGCTTCAATGTCTCAATCACGAGGCATACAAATGCTTAGAATGTCTTCAGAAGTGTGAGACCCCAGATTATAAGTAAAGTTCAACTCTGATAAATAAGAAATTAGTGAGCTTTGGATATGCTAATAAAATGCCAAATCAGTGAGGTGTTTTGGTTTTGGTTTGGTTTGGGTTTTGTTTTGTTTTTCCTGGTGTCTTTTCATATCTTTCAGTCATGATATATTTTCTATTTTTTTAAAGATTTATTTATTTTTTATTGCAAAGTCAGATATACAGAGGAGGAGAGACAGGGAGGAATATCTTCTATCCGATGGTTCACTCCTTAAATGACCGCAATGGCCAGTACTGTGCCAATCCAAAGCCAGGAGCCTCTTCTGAGTCTCCCACATGAGTGTAGGGTTCCCAGGATATATCTTCAAAATGTGAAATATTGCTACAGATCTCAGGCCTTGCAAGCTCTGATAACTACAAAAGAATGACCTGAAGAACAATGGAGCAGGACAGTGGATCCAACCCACCTGCCCAGGCAACAGCTATATCACCTGGATGAAGATGCCCTCAGCCCCAAGCACCTGTCCTGTTTCTGGACAGCTCAGCCTGCAGTTGCTTGAGACCTCGCTGACCAGCTCTCTCAGGCCCTCAGACATCCTACCTCATGATGGGGGTACTTGCACCTGCACCTGCCCTGAATTATGCTGAGGAGACCACAAGAGTCTCAGTTCTACCACATGGAGTTCACCATACTCATTCTGCCTTCCAGGTCCTGCTGTCTCTGTCACTTCTGAAGCAAGGACTGTTGGATAGATCATAATTTCCCTGATTGCTTTCCCTTTGGGTCTCTCCATAGGCATGGAACACTCACACAGCAGTGAGAGTACACAGAAATGGGTTATGGGTCCCACACATTAGCCTAGTGCTCGCTGGAATCCCATATGTCAGCTCCAATCCTGGCATCCCAGCTTCCCATCCAGCTCCCTGCTTGTGGCCTGGAAAGCAGTCGAGGATGGCCCAAAGCCTTGGGACCCTGCACCTGTGTCAGAGACCCTAAAGAGTCTCCGAGCTCCTGACTTTGGATTGACTCAGCTTCAGCCATTGAGGCCACTTGGGGAGTAAATCAGGAGATGGAAGATCTTCCTGTCTCTCCTCCTCTATCTGAATTCCCAATAAAAATAAAATGAATCTAAGAAAGAAAGAAAGAAAGAAAGAAAGAAAGAAAGAAAGAAAGAAAGAAAGAAAGAAAGAAAGAAAGAAAGAAAGAAAGAAAGAAAGAAAGAAAGAAGAAAGGAAGGAAGGAAGGAAGGAAGGAAGGAAGGAAGGAAGGAAGGAAGGAAGGAAGGAAGGAAGAAGCGGGTTCTGCTACAGTCAGTCTCCTAACCAGCTTGGCAATCTCACAGTACCAGCTTGTTTCACGAACGAAGGAAACCGGCTTTCTCCAGATTCTCACCACATGCTCTTCTTCCGTGCAAGCACTCATGCTAAGGCCCAGGAGTGCTTCCCAGATCTCCCATCTTTAGAGTTGTCTTCTGGCTTAGGCTCTGAGCTTGCACTTTAAATCCCAGGATAGCACCTAGCACAATGGCTCAACTAGCCAATCCTCACTTCACAAGTGTCAGGATCCCATCTGGGCACTGGCTTATGTCCTCACTGCTCCACTTCCCATCCAACTCTCTATCTGCAGCCTGGGAAAGCTGCAGAGCATAGCCCAAAGCCTTGAGTTCTGCACCTGCATGGAAGACGTGGAAGAAGCTCCTGCTTCCTGGCTTTGGACCTGCCCAGCTCTGGCCATTTTAGCCATTTGGAAAGTGAATCAGCAGATAGAAAATCTTTCTCTCTGTCTCCTCTTCTCTCTATAAATCTGTTTTCCAATAAAAAATAAATAGGGGCCCGGCACGATGGCACAGTGGTTAAAGTCCTCGCCTTGCACGCCCAGGATCCCATGTGGGTGCCAGCTCTAATCCCGGCATCTCTGCTTCCCATCCAGCTCCCTGCCTGTGACCCCGGAAAGCAGTCAAGGATGGCCCAAAGCTTTGGGACCCTGCACCCACGTGGGAGGCATGGAAGAGGCTCCTGGCTTCAGATTGGCTCAGCTCCAGCCATTGCGGCCGCCTGGGGAGTGAATCATTGGACGGAAGATCTTCCTCTCTGTCTCTCCTCTCTGTATATCTGCCTTTCCAATAAAAATAAAACAAATCTTAAAAAAAAAAGAAAGAGAAAAAATAGATTTTTAAAAGAAAAATAAATAAATTCTAGGATAACCTGCACTCAATTATGTTTACCCTCTTCAGAATTCTGGTTCTGGCTACTCTTTTTCTGAAAAAAAAGGGGGGGGAGGGGGAGAGAGAGAAAGAAAGACAGAAAAAGAAGCCATTTATTCTGCACTTCCAAATTTCCAGGCTATGGACCAGTCAAATGTCACAAACCATGCAGAGTATTTCTACTCCGTGGTATGGCATCCCTGTGGCATCCAGGAAGTCCACTCCTGCCGTTCCCCTCCAGGTACTAACTGGCATGACCCTGCCTAGCTTCGATAGCTCCCTTTCCCTCTCTCTAGCCCTTGACACGGGACTTCATGCTGCACCTGATGTTAAAGAAACATGAACCTTGGAGGTGAACCAGGTCTGAATGAGACACAATCTCGTGGACCTTGAGCAAGTCATCTAGCTTCTCAGCTTTTTGCAAACTGAATGACTTTAATCATAACATATCTTGGAGGGTCCATGAGAAGTAACATGTTAAGTACCTTGGACAGCGCTTGTGCAGAGTACTTGCTCACTTAAAGATCTGTTTGTTTATTTGAAAGGCAGATGTGCAGAGAGAGAAAGAGATACAGAGAGAAAGATCTTCTACTAGCTGGTTAACTCCCCCAAAGGGCTGCAATGGCTGGAGCCGAGCCAATCCAAAGCTAGAAGCCAGGAACTTCTTCTAGGTCCCCCAAATGGGTTCAGAATCTCAAGGCTTTGGGCCATTCTCCACTGGTTTCCCAGGCCACAAGCAAGGAGCAAGGAGTTAGATAAGAAGTGAAGCAGCCGGGGCATGAACCAGCGCCCCATAGGGGATCCTGGCAGATGCCAGGTGAGGATTTAGCACTAAGACTAGCATGCTGGGCCCAAATATATATTCACTTAACCTTAGGCTTCACCTTGACCTTACCATCTCCCTCTAGTTAAATCAAGAGCTGTTTTTGAGGGAGGGACTCTGGCTTCAGTTTTCACACTGGTGCATTTCCAATGGACCCTCACACACATCAGCCACAGTCAATCTGCAGACTGATTCCTGTGACTTCTTAGAATTCTGTCTATACCAGGACTGACTAGGACACTCCCTGGGCTTACTAGGTTTGCCTCCTACGGTCAAACAAGGCAAATGTAAGAGACTAGGTGTCCCCCTACAGCCTGTTGTTAATCCTGAGTCTGCCAGACACAGCAGAGTTTTAAGGAACTCTCCTATCTGATAAAAATGAACCGTCCCATTCGTCTGTTGATGTCACAGAGACACATGGGCACTTGCCTGCCTCCATACAGCCCCCTCCAGACATAAAAACCTGTCAAGAACTTTCTTCTCTGGGAATGTCAGCAATGGAGCCAATTTCCTTCAAGGAATGTCCCATTTTTTCTCAGGACTCTGCGATGCACTTAGTGCTGGTGTATTTAGTGCTGTGTTTCCTCTGCACTGTCCCGTCCCCTCTCTTGACAGCAAAGGCTGTCTGAGGAAGGGGATCCCACTCCTCCTCCAGTTGCTTGGCAGGTGGGAGGCCATGGCTGCATACAGAAGTTGGCTGGAATCAGTGGGAGGCCGTGGCTTTTGCAACCCAGACCTCTTGCAAGAGACAGGAGCCTCTACTCCCTGCTGCTGCTATGGCTGCCACAGGGCAAATCTGAAAGTGAGGCAACCATCAGCCTGACTTGTAAGAGACCAACAAGTCTCCACCCCAGGCCCCAAGACTGGGGAACAGTCACAGTAATCCTGCATGACAGGGTAAGGCCAGGACCTGCAGATTCTAGTCTTATCCCTCTATCCCCTCAGGCTCTTCTACACAATCCCTGTGTTTCTGCAGGTGAATCAAATTAAACAGCTTTGCAGTAAGAAGTTACAAAAAGTCAGTTTCTTGGGAAACAGGAAGAAGTAATATCCCATTCTGCTTTATGGTTGGGGACAAAAGGGTTTCTTACTCCTCTCACCTAGGTCTCCCATAGGAGGGACAGCCTGTAGGCACTGGACCAAGTCACTGTGGAAGCTGGGAATGGCGTCTCTTGGCTTCAAAGGGGATAGCTTAGAGTCAGTATTGTGGTACAGACGTTTCAGCTTCCACCTGCTACGCTGCAATCCCACATGAGCACTGGCTGGAGTCCTGGCTGCTCCACTTCTAATCCAGCTCCCTGCTGATGCTCCTGGAAAAGCAGAGGAAGATGTCCCAAGTACTGAGGCCCCTACCACTCCTGTGAGGGACCTGGATGGAGTTCCAGACTCCCAGCTTCTACCTGGCACAGCTTCAACTGTTACAGTCATTTGAGGACGGAAGATCTCTGTATATGTGCATATGTGTGTGTGCGTGTCCCCCTCGGTCTGTAACTCATATAAACAAATAACTCTTGAAAGGGAGGGACAGATCCCATTTGGCCTCCATTCGTGAGGAGTACACTTAAACAAGAAATGCTCACATTCAGATTCTTCTGTACCAACAAACCCAACGCCGTGTCCCTATGAAGCACATGAGGTCTGATCACTGAGGACCAAGTAAGAAGAAAAGCTGAGGTGAAACAGGCAGGGACAGAGGCCAGCCAGTGGGTATTGCTGTCCCCAAGGCAGCTGGGGAGGTGGAGGAGGGGCCTTATTCCTGAGCTGGGCTCATCCCCTTGCAGTTTGAACAGATGGAAATATAGTCCAATGTTTCAACATCATCTGCCTTTCTCATGCTAAAATATTGATAAGTGCTGCCCAGGCTGATGCCCCTGCAGTTCCGAGCAGTAACTGGAGCATGATGTGTACTGAAGTGAGACACAGCAAAGCCTTTCACGAGTGTTTAAAATTCCTGGGATAATGTTCAGCCCTGGCTCAGCTCATTCAGCTCCAGAACAAAGCCCTCCCCAACTCGCCCAGCCTGGGAGGACTGTCAGCACAGCCTGGGCCTCCTGTTGGTGGCAATTAGTGCAGCAGCTGCTCATCTTCAGGACAGGAAACAATGCAGGTGCCCCTAGGGAGGGGAGAGGGGTGGGCACAGGCAGGGACGTAGCAGCTCTGGGAGGGAAGAGGTTGAGGGGCCAGGACATGGAGTGCTGGGGTGCTGGCCCCTCCGCCTGCCGAAGCCCCGTCCTTCAGCTAGGAGAAGCAGTGGGCAGGGCTCTCAAGAAAAGCAGATGAGGGAAGAACAAGAAAATGGAAAAGAGGAAAAGAAAAAGGAGAGCGTGAGGATTTTAAGAGCAGAAAGAGAAGAGAAGGCAAGAGAAGGAAGACAGGGTTATGCACACACAACAAAACTGCTGGGGAGAAATTACTAGAACCTAGGAAAGCGCCCTCAAGTGGAATGCCCAAGCCCTGCCCAGGCCAACAGCATAGCTCAGCTCTAAGACAGCTCGTGGCAAACTGCAGCCATGACACAGGGTCCCCGGGTTAGAGGAAAGGGAACTCCCCAGTGTGGCGCTCGATGTCACCTCCAGGGTTGCAAAGCCTCCAGGCTGCCCATGGGAGGATGTCCGGGATGGGAGGATCCCCACAGGAGCTCCTGCTGCACAGTCCTTGCCAAGTTCCACTCCTCGTATACCTTCAGCTCTTCTGGGTCTTGGGGTCACAGCTTTTGAAAACCTCACCCATCTCTGCGGGATTACTGAGACCAGTGTTTCCCTGGAGGCTTTCTTGGCCCACATTGTACAGAGATTATGCCCCTCATCTGTGGGAACAAAATACCCATGATACCCATGTGGCTGTGCTCCCAAAAGCCTGTAGGGTCAGGGCTGGCATTATTGTGTAGCAGGTAAAATCACCGCCTGCAATACTGGCATCCCACAGCGATGTCACTGCCAATCTAGCTCTCTGCTAATAATCTGGGAAAGCAGTGAAAAATGTCCCAAGTGCTTGGGCTCCTGTACCCATGTGAGAGACCTGGAAGAAATGCCTGGCTTTGGTCTGGCCCAGTTCTAGTCGTTGTGGCCATTCGGGAAGTGAGCCAGTAGATGAAAAATCTCTCTCTCTCTCTCTTTCTCCTTCTCTTTGTAACTCTGGGTTTAAATAAATTAATTTTTTTTAAGAACTGTGGGATCACCCCACTGGAAATAAATCTGGACTGGTGGTTGTATGATGCTTAAGTACATACAGCTCAGAGCCACAGACAGAAAATGCATGAATTGTTATTGTAGAAGACTGCAGATGGAATATTTGCATTTGAGGAACTTGTATAGGAAAATCACACAATGAATTGGACAGCAGGGTACGACAATTTTGTTGCATTTGATTTTGTTGTATCTCTGCCTTCCACGAAATAATCTTCGAGTCACATAAATACAGTGATCCTATTTCTCTCTCTCTCTCTCTCTCTCTCTCTCTCTCTCTCTCTCTCTCTTTCTCTCTCTCTCTCTCATACACACATACACAGGAAACTTGTGACCTCATGCACAGGAGGACACACTTGTGGGTACAAGCAGGATGGAGCATAAAGTTGAAGATGGTGAACTGGCAAATTCAGGACATCTGGCTGTTGTGGATTCAGAAAGACAGGGGCAGATGCAGCAGCTCTAGGGATCCAGCTGGACAATCTTGACAAACGATTTGCCTGTGGTCAAGAAATGCTGTAGGTTCTGGTTAGGTTGGCAAGAACTTGACCTTATTCCTCATTCCTAATCAGGTCAGCTGACCAGGGACTATCTTGCTGATAGCACAATCATACTCACTCAATCCACTCTGAGTTCCTTCCCTCACCCTCTGTGAGGTTCCAGCCAAGGTCTGTCCTCTTGGTGAGGAAGCTCTCATCACTCAGAATGGTCCTCCTGGGTTTCCTGCAGTGTCTGTCCCATTGAGGGATGTTGCTGTCTTGTTTCTCATGGCCTGAGGCAGGGGGTAGGAAAGCGGAGCCATGGACAAGGTCAAGGTGAAGATCCACTTGTGCAGTTTATCTACAGAAACCGAGGAACCTCACCTTCACACGCTGAGCCTGGGCACGCAACAAGGTGAGAAGGCTGGCATCTGCGAGACAAGAGCATGGGTTAGGGGCGGTCCTGGAGGGGTCACAGTGAAGGGGAAAATGGGCAAGAGCCAAGGCCATGGTCATTATTTCCAACTCTGAGTTCACTCTGGTCACTACAACATGGCCGATATTTATCACTACCAAGAGGATGGGTTAGTGAGAAGCCATGGCTGAGGTGAGAAGGACTGTTTCCTCCTACTCAATGTCAGCTTGAAGAATTGCTGATCCAGCAACACACTTGTGCAAATCACCCACAGGCTTGGCTAAAAGCATGTAGAAGCAGGGCCTAAGACTCTGCATTCCTAACAAGACTCCAAGAGATGGTGGCATCCCTCCAGCCCCTTCCCTCTAGTAACACATGTACACACTCTGAGTGGCAAGCCCCTTGAGCTGTGGGTTCCCATTGTGCAACATCAGGAGAGTCCATGTTATCAGTCTAAGTTTTGTGAGCCTCAGATGTCCCTGGGGCCTTCCCTGGGAGTGTGGGAAAGATGTGGCCACCCCTGGACAGTTCCAACAGGGTCCAGCAAACGGCCCTTCTTCACTGGTCTCCTAGGCCTACCAGGTGCTCCTTCCTCTTGGCCTTGGTTTCAGCCATGGGTAGGCCTTCTTCTCATCTCTATCTCCACCTTTCCTTCTGCAACATGGACGCCAGGGACTGGAGGCTGGAGGCTGGGGCACAGGATGAATATGGTGGAGCAGGGCATTTGGGATAGGGAACCTGCTGTAGGTAAGGCAGAGACAACTGTGTAAAAGGAAAGACAGTAGGCAAGGGGAGGAAGAGTGCCCTGGGCTACACCAGGAAAAAGGAGGTGCAGCAGGCAGAAGGCAGGCCCCTTACCCTGCCCTTACCATGTGACAATAAGAAAAAAATGCAACCAAACCACCAAGGGAGAATCTAAAAGGAGAGGAAAGAGGGGACCATACATCAGTGACATGGACCGTGTCCTTAGAGGTCTGCAGAGCCCACCACTCAGGTGCATGACATCACAGAGGCACGGAGCAGGCATACCTGCGCAGAATGTGCTGGATGCAGGGCCACAGCTCGAGTGCAAGGCTGGTGGCTCTGAAACAATATGAAGGAGAGGAGAGCAGAAGCAGCCTAAGGTCAGGGACTGAGTTGGGCCCAGCAGCTATCACATGGTTGGCCAGGAAGAGCCTGTGGACAGGAGCCAGATTTCCCTCCACCTCCCACCCCTGCCTTTAGCATCTCACTTTCTCCCCTACTCCAGTTGTAGCAGTTGTCACTCCACTCCAAAGCTACCACCACCATACCTGGGTCTTCTCCATGGATAGCACACACTACGCTGGATATACCTGTTCTCTTGGGATATTCCCTCAGCGCTGGAGGGACCTATGGCACTATAGCCACGTCGCAGGAAAGGAAAACAGCCTTTCATGGCTCCAGAGGACAGACCTATTAAATAAGACTGGAATTCCACCCCAGGGTCTCATGCTGACATCTCTCTAACTGCCGAAACTCAGCTACCTCTGGAGAGGGTGCTGACATGTCGGCTACAAACTCAAAGGAACCAGAAAATACCCTTGTAAGATCAAGCGAAATGCACAGGGTTGTGGACTTGGCCTTGGGGCACATCGGTGGGGATCTTGTACAGAGAGGTGGTGAGCTACAAAAATGACCTGTTCCAATTCTTTATTCATTCCATGGAAACTGCCAAGCACACAGACAATGGTAGTTTTGTCCTGATGGTCATGGTGAGTTCTTGTCTCTTGTCTATCTGCAGGAACTAACTCCACTACATCACCCAGTGTTCTGGAGGTAACCTGTTTATCAGAAATTACTGAGGCCCACTCAGCCCACATCTATGGAGAGAACGTGGAAATGTCAGCTGGATGACTTATGCTTCCCTTACCTTTACAAGAACATTGCTGGACATGAAGACTTGTGTTCAAATGGTTGACCTGTGAATTTAGTAAGGAGGGGTAGGTGCTTAACTTAGCCCATTTGTGAGTATCTGGGATTGACACCTGACTCCAGCTGCCTCCCAATGCAGATCCTGGGAGGCAGCAGGTGATGACTCAAGCAATTGGGTGCCTGCCACTCACATAGGAGAGACCTTGGTTGAATTCCAGGTTCCAGGCTTCTACCAGCCCAGCTATAGCCTGTGTGGGTACTGGAGAAGCCAACTAGCAAATAGGAGTGCCCTCTCCCAAACAAACAAATAAATAGATAAATAATTTTAAACTTACAAGTTTTTCAAAGCAATGCATTCTTACAAGTAAATCAAATAAAGTCAATAAAGAAACAAGGAATGATTAGATGGTTACTCTCAAGTTTGTGGAAATACAGCAGGTCGAGTCATGATCAGGCAGGAGCTCTCTGAGAATTCCCGAACTGCCCCCAGGCACAGATGTCCCAAGACTTGATTCCAAGTGCTTCCCTGTGACTTCTCCCAGACCACTCCCCTCCCTGGCTTGCCCCCCGACTGCACCTCCCGCCCTTGCCCAGGTGGCACTCCACGGAAGCTACCTAGGCTCTTCCCTTCCATCTCATTCCCAGGAGTCCTCCTGCTGTCCAGGCTCCCCACTGCACTCGGTACTCCTACCAGGAAACCCCTGTGGCTCAAGCCCCCACGCGTCCCATCAGGGACACCAGTGAGGTTTCCTGAGCATACTCAGGCTGATAATGCCTGGTTTCTTTGCCCAGAGCTCTGAGCCCACACTTACTCATTTACTCACTTATCAATTTAACAACTGCGAGTCAGGCTTTGTGTTGGGTGCTGCAGGAATCACAAAAGTGCACTCGCCACAGCCCTGCTTCCCATCTGTGAGGAGAAATAAGTCACACATAGAAAAGCCTGGAAGGCAGAGCAGAACACAGTGTTGGCTCTGCATGGGGCCGGACTAGCACAGAGGAGGCACTGCGTGTGTGCCTGGCACTTGGCACTGACTTCCCCCGCAGTCTGAGCCAAGTCTCCTCTGTCTCCTCTGTGCCTGGACAGGTCAATGACTCAGGTATCGCTGAGTCACCCTTCCCAGCTTAGGTTGCTGTCCCCATCTTGGGCAGAAGCCCTTCCCCAGTGACTCAGGATGTCCAGATGTCCCAGGGAAGAGCAGCTCCAGGCTCCTTTTGCTACGAATTTTTGATGTTATAGTACATTCAGCTAACATCAAAAACAGTACAGCCCAGTTCTTAAGGAGGGGCCCAGAGGGAAGAGCTGAGTAGCCACAGAAGGAGATGAGTCCTGTTGGGCAGGGACACGGGGAACTGTCATTCTTCCTTCTGTCTCAGAGCATTGGGGACAGGAGCTCCAGAGTCCACCTGGGTCACCCCCAGAGCTCAGAGCCCTCCCAAAACAAGAAACACACTGCCCCAGCTCCAGTCTCCCCGCCTTCCCAGATGAAAGATGAGAGCAGAGCTTGTGATGGACCCTTTAGCCCTCCTACAGGGAGAGATAGAGTTGATGGAGAGGATTAGCAGTTATCCTATATTCTACCATACCCTCCGTTTCCTCAGTATTGCAAAATGGGAACCAAACGCTGGTCTCCCAGGACGCTGTGAGGATGGAAATCAGTGGTGCTGTAGGAAGTAGTCAGCAAATGTTCGGGCTGGTGTTTTGGTGCAGTGTGTGAGGCCACAACTGCAGTGCCAGCATCCCTTAGCACAGCATTGGCTTGGGTCCTGGTTGCTGCACTTACAACCCAGCTTCCAGCTAATGCACTTGGAAAGGCAGCCTCCCAAGTCCTTGGGTCCCTGATATCCTTGTGAAAGACTAGAATGGAGTTCCTAGCTCCTGGCTCTGGCCTGGCATAGCCTTGGCAGTTAAGGCCATTAGTGGGACAAGATGGAAGAGCGTGCCCTCTCTCCTTCCCTCCCTCCCTCACTCCATGCTTCCCTTCCTCCCTCCCTTTCTTCCTTTCTCTCACTTTCAATCTTTTCTGCTTTTAAATAAATGAATAAGTTTTTGAAAACAAACTAAATGTGCGTTTTCCTCATCCCTTTGAAGCTGTGTCTCTCACATAAGTATTTTTAAGGTTTTAGGCACTTACCTGTGGCTTTATTGTAAGGATGGATTTTTTTTCCCCCAAAGGGCATCCAAAGAGGAGACGTGAGGTTTTCTAGCTGTTCCCATCTGGCAGACCTAGAGGGGCAGAGCCAAGTGCTTCCCTCGAGTGGGAGAAAGGAGGGATGTTGGTACCAAAAGATGGAACCCACCCATGGAGAGGACAAACACAGCAAACAGGGCCGACCCCAGCCAGGACACAGGATTCACTTTACAGTGCAGCAGGTGTAATGGGATAGGGCCCCAACCTCTGCTGCTTGCAGACTTTCTGGAAAGGGACCCTTGTTGCTTTATCAGCTTTGGAGCTCCCTGAACCAAGCTCCTTCTGTTCACTGAAGGTAAAGGTCACCTTATTCCCTGGACTTGGCAGCCCCCCTACAGAGCAGAGAAGGGGTGGCCCACAGGAGAGAAGACACAGCTGCCTCAGCCAGCTGTACACCAAGTCCTCCCCTTCTGTTGCCCCAGGAGGCTTCCTCTACCTCTATGCAGAAATTGAATGCTGTCACCATGTCCTGGGCTTCAAGAACTGCCGGAAGCCCTCTCCCAGACACCACCCAGCGTTAGAATGTCCTAATGAACCTGTTGAGAAACAACCAGGCATCTGAAAACGCCAATAGCCAACAGCGTCCCTCTGCAACTAAAGCTTGCCCACAGCAGGGCTGAGGGACTGCCAAAGGCTCAGGGTCCAGCAGCACCTGCCCCCCACACCTCAACCTTCCCCTGAGAAAGGCTAAATACTCCTTTTCTTCAACTGAGTATGGCCTATCCATGCAACGGGAAACTCTCCAGTCACAAACAGGAGTGGAATGTGATTCATGCTACAAATGGATGCAACATGAACACATTACAGTCGGGGAAAGAGGCCAGACAAATGTCTAGTATGGTCCCAATTATAGGAAAGGGACAGATAGGCAAATTCAGAGACAAAGGGTGGACTGGTGGTTGTTGGGGACTCAGAGGGGGCAGGCAGCATGGGGGCAGGGGTCACTGGTAGCAATGCAGCTGTCTTTGGGGATCATGTGTTCTGAGCACAGGTGACATTTTTACAGCACTGTCACTATCCTAACATGTCACAGAATGATTCACATCAAAATGGTAAATGTGACAAATGTTACTGTATGCACTTTATTTCCCTTTCCACATCCAACCTTCTCTCCCATTAAGAAGAGTTCTAGATTCCACTTGAGCAAAAAATTAAAAAAAGAAAAGACAAGTTGCATCTGTTGGAAAGGTCATGCCTGTTGGCCACAGCTCAACTGAGATGGCCCAAGTGCCTTGCCCGAAGCAAACATTGTGAACTTTAGACCTAGAGTCCCCAGAGGAGAAGAAAGACCCCGTCTCTTTGCAGGCTCCAGGCCACTGGCCTCCCTGCCCAGCCCTCCGTGGCACAGTACCACAATAAAAGAGCTGTCTGTGGACACTGTGGCTCCCGGCCCCAGGAGGGCAGCCAGGATGGACGTCCTGCTCACAGGATTTGAGGATCACTTACAGGTTCACCTAAAAGACCACGCCCACAGGGCCCAACATCTTACCAGGTGTGAATGTGGCCCAGGCCCCTCATGCTGACCCGGGGGGAGCAGCTGGAGATGAGCATAGGAGGCCACTGGAAGCAAGATCGGTGCCCAGTGGATCTGATCCTCTCTAGAGATTAAGCATGGCCCGTCAGCCAATCAACTCACCGTAAAATGACCACAGACAGCTGTGCTGGTTTGCAAGCATCAGGAAGGAGAAAGGGTGTTCGGGGACAAAGCCTGGTCAAGTTCTCCAATCACTGAGATGGCAGGAAGACTTCTGGAACAACGGCTGTTACAGAAAGGTCGTGTCTTTTCTCACCCCAACATCAAGAGCCAAGGTTTATCTGCCTTCCCAGTTTGTGCAGAAATTGAGCCCTCAGCTCCCGAAACCCTCTGACTGATACCATCTTTGAGGTGATATTCTGACCCTGTCATGACCCACTGCCCTTCCTATGGACTTGGCCTCTCCACTTACATCACTGCAATCCAGCTGGGCCAGCTTCCTGTCCTCCCAAGAGCCTCTGTATTCTCAGAAGACATAGGCTCAATCCAATGAGCCATAATCCCATTCCCAAAATCTTGGGATTTCACACTTACCAGAGGTTTCACAAGGTAATAAAAATGATGGAATATATACTATTACAAAATCTCTCCGGCGAGGACCCAGGGCAGTGCTTTTATCTGTCACCTCTACCAAGTAGGGGATCTAAAGACTATAGCTTCATGCAGGCTAGGACAGGTTTTGCTCCCAAATCGTCTCGGCAGCAAATGCACCAAACCAATGACAATAAGGCTTTTTGAAATTTGGATTGTAGAAAAGAGCTTGAATTTAGGTATGTACACTGTGTAGGAGAGAACCAGGGAGTGGGCATTGTGGTTAGGCTGCAGTTTGGGAAGCCCACACTCTCCACAGTGCAACGCCCATCAGAGTCGCAACTGCTCTGCTCCCAATGCAGTTTCCTGTTACTGCATCCTGGAGGCAGCAGGTGATGTTTTAAGTACTTGGACTCCTGCCACCCACGTGAGAGACCCAGATGCAGCCCTGGCTTCTTGGCTTCAGCCTGACATACCCCTGGCTGTTGTGAGTATTGGAGAACAATCCAGAAGATGAAAGATCTATCTCTCCCTCTTTCCCTTCCAAGTACATGAAAAACACTTATAAAAGAGAGAATCAGGCCCTAGCAGCTAAAGTTCTTGCCTTGCATGCGCTGGAATCCCATATGATCTAATCCTGATGCCCCGCTTCCCATCCAGCTCCCTGCTAGTGACCTGGGAAAGCAGTCTAGGATGGCCCAAAGCCTTGGGATCCTGCACCCACGTGCAAAACCAGGAAGAGGCTCCAGGCTCCTTGCTTCGGATCGGCTCAGCCTCAGCCATTGCGGCTGCTTGGGGAGTGAATCATCAGATGGAGCATCTTCCTCTCTGTCTCTCCTCCTCTCTGTATATCTGACTTTGCAATAAAAATAAATAAATCTTTAAAAAGAGAGAGAGAATCAAATGAGCCAAAGCGTAGCTGAGAGAAGGAAAAGCACCTGCAGCAGCTCCTTCTGCCCCATCCGCATTCCCCACCCTCTCTCTTCCACTCTCCCTTCCCTTTCTATCACCTGTTGTTGGAGCCTAGCTCCCTAGCTGTGTCCTTGAGGCCAGACAGTCCTAGAAGGTGGCCTTGGCTAGGTGAGTGCAGAAAGAGCAAGCTCCAAAGGGTGCCTTGACTCAGGATTCTGTGCTGTGGATCAGTCCAGGCCAGCTCCACGCTGTCTGCAGGGAAGCAGTATCTTCCCATCAGACCACGGAGAAGCTCGGCAAAGCAGGGGTCTCTGAACTCACTGTTGCTGCCTGCCAGCCTGCAAGATGCGCTTCGAACTGCTCTATTTTGACACATCATCATGGCCATTTAACTTGCACTTTGAGTCGCATTTCTCTGCGTCTGAAACTGTGACTGCAGAGCTGGTCTGCACGGATCCTGGGTGTGTAAGGGCACCTGAGCCTCTGTTCCGCTCTCCGCTGAGGTTTCCCTGTGGCCATGCAAGGGAGTCGCATGCCCCACCTGGCTCTGCAAGGTGGGAGGCCTAGAAGGAAACAAAGTTAGTTATTGCAGGAGCAAGGAAGCCTCTGCCTGTCCAGGTGGGCAGTTACCTGATCAAAGAAGAGCCAAAGCAAGGAGCCGAGCCCACAACCAGGATCCTACAGATCTGAAAATACAGACTTCTGACTGCTACCAGGCTGGGCTGGTCACACGCCTCTTGTGAGTATAGTAATCTCAGCCTCCCATAGAGGGGCTGGTTTGTGTCCCGGCTGCTCCACTTTGGATTCAGCTCCTTGCTAATGGCCTGAATAGGCCGCAGAAGATGGTCTAAGTCCTTGGTATCCTGCCTGCATGTGGAAGGCCTGGAGGAAGCTCTTGCTTCCTGGCTTCAGATCAGCCCAAGAAAGGGAACCAGCAGATAAAAGATCTCTGTCTCTCCTTCTCTCTGTAACTCTTTCAAATAACAAAATAAATAATTTTTAAAAGGCTAGAGAACACACACACACACACACACACACACACACACACACACCCCTCTCAGCCCGTGCCAGCCAAGCGAGGCCAAAGCCGGCGGCTCCAAGGCTTGGATGTTGCGAGCCAGCGCCGCGAGGTGGCAGTAAAATCCCGCCAATGGCTCAGACTGCGCGCGGTCGTCCGCGCACTCTGCCTGCCTATTTGGGACCGCACATCAGTAGCCCGGGGGTCGCGGGCGGCAGGCCACAGGGCTCAGGTCCCTGGCCATGCTCACGGGGTCCCTGGAGGAGGAAAAAGAGTCTTCCTTGGGTCTCCAGCTCTGAAAGTCTCCTAAATGGGGTTCTGGAGATTTCCCGTGAGTGTCCGTGCACCGTGCGGCCCCGGTCCCTGCGCTCAGCTGTGTCTCAGTCACGGGACACAGGTGCCTTCTGAGGCCTCCCCGCTGGCTCGCAAGGCTCCGGTGCCGGTGGCCTCCACCCCTCCACAGGTCCTTCCTTCCCCTCACCGCTAGCGCGAGGACCTGAGAGCGGCCTGGAGAATGAGGCGCGCCTGCCCTTGTTCCCAGTGGGTGTCCTGCGCGCCCAACGCTCCCAGGACCGACAGGCGGACCACGCGTGCTGAGACCCACGAGCACTGCATACCTGCCAGGAGCGGGGATGCGACGCAGGGCTGGAAGCATCGCTGGATAAGGATTAAGAAGTTTGGGTATGACCACTCACTGCTCTCCTCTGGGTCAATACATCCGTCCACTGAGATCGCCTAGCTGCCTGGAGATTCCGATTCCCGCTTCCTGGCAAGGAAACACTGCCACCACCAGACACGCCCCTGCGCACCCTCTTCGCATCTGCCTATCCCCAACCACTCAAAGTTCAAACGGATTTCCACACGAAGCCGTCGGGGTCCCAGGGAGCCCGCGCGCAAACCGAGGCTGCGTGGTCCAAGTCGAACTAAGACTCTCCGCGCGTCCTGGGTCCCGAGTGCAGCTCCGACCCCAAGGTTCTGCCCTCCTCTGGTCGCCCCACTACGCCTAAAGCCCCTCTGCGTGCTCTCCCTGGCGCCCCTCGGGGAGCAGGACAGTCTGCGCAATGGAGCTAAGGCAGAAAGGGCCAAGGAGCCCTGGGCAACCCGCGCGAAGCTCCCATTGCTGATAGAGGTGGCTTTCACACTAAGTGCACAAGTATTTCCCCCCTCCCCCACCACCCCATTCCTCCTAGGAGTACTAGGAGCGTCCCCACAACTGCGGAGGGGAAGGGGTCGGAAAGGGACAGTGGACAGACACAGAAATCAGCCCGCTTGGAAGTCCACAGGCCCCCAGCTGGGGTCAGACCTGCTCTTCCTCTTCGCTGGGCTCTGTGGTCACTTCCGCCTGTCCACCGGCATGGCTTCCGTCGGGTTTCCCTGGCCTTCTCCGACCACAGCGCCCGAAGAGCTGACGCCCCACAGTGCCTAGCTCAGCTCCTCAGCCCCCACACCACCCCCAGGACCCAGGCCACCTCATCCCTCCTAACCACTTTACCCAACAGGGCTTCTTGAGAGAAACTTTTCCTGTCCCCTATAGCCCCAGCCACGATGGATGAACGGCGACGCTGCCAACCTCGGGGAGCCCCTGTGCGCCCAGAACGGATGTTTTTGCTCCTAAGGGATGGCTTCATCGCCCTTCCTTCTGGTGTGCACGGAACTTGGGGAACTACGCCCCGTTTGTTGCTGACTCCACCCCCTCAGTTCTCATCCAGTTTAGCACCGCTGGGATTAGGGTGGACCTATCTTTCCTTCCTCATGCCCACAGGCTCCGCTGTAGCCACGGTGACCCGGAGCAGGCTAACGGTCTGGCATCTTGCAGCAAACCCCGCACAACCTGCGCATTGGGCAAAGTCCACCCGAGACGCGCCCACTGGGCCACGCCGGTGCCTCAAATGGAGGCCGCCCCGGGACCGGGGGTGGGGGAGCGGACCGGACCGCAGCCCCGGTTCATCTCGCTGGATGGAGACACAGGAAAGCACGCACTGGACCTCTGACCGGGCGGGGGTCTTGAGTCGCATTGCCAGTTGGGTCAAATGCAGAGGTCTTGCCCGCCCTCGCTGCCTTTCCTAGCCGCCACCGCAACTGCGCACCCAGCGCCCGGAGCGCCTAGAACGCGCTGCTGCCCTGAAGGCCGAGGCTGGCTGGAAGGCGGTGATCGCGTCGCGTCATAGGCTTCGTTGAGCCTGTTTCCCTTCAGCTCAGATACGCGGGATTGAGCGCAGGCCTTGATACCTACGCCCACATCCGTCCAATGTCTGTCTGTCCTCCGTTAGTCCTCCCAGGCCAGCCTGGCATAGTTAGCTGCGGTTGGAAGGCCCCGAGGAGACCATTCCCGCGCGTCTGGGAGTCCCGGGCAAAGGAGGCAGCAGTGCCGGTCCTGGGTTGCAGAGCCAGAGGCGCGCTCGCCCGTAATTAGCATCGTGTTCAGCTCTTAATAGGGCCTTGGTAAGAATTTCTGCTTAATAATGGTGGCAAATTAATTATGATGGTAAATACCCATCTCAAAATGCAGCAAGCCAAAACCAGTGCCAGTCTGGAAAGGCTCCAGGATGCCCCCAGCCACAGGCCCGGCCATCGCCTTGGGCCCTCCTACCCCCGCCCAGCCCTACAGGGATGCGGTGGGGGGAAGACCTCCCCGCGAAAGGACCCGAGCTACAGGCCACCAAGGGCCTGGGAGGCAGGGGCTGCAACCACTGCGCTTCCTAGCGGCTAGAAAGAAGATAGTACAAGCCGGAGACGGAGGGACAATGGCGCGTGGACGCGCAGCGCAGGACAGACTGCGGAGCGGGGAGCGGGGACCTAGGGGTGCACACCTGCGATCGCGTCCGCCAGCCCCCCCCCCCACACACACACCTCAGGACGCGCTCCCCACATCTCTGCACCTTGCCAAGGCCCTTCAGAGCCCTCCACTTAAGTTCCTGGACCGCACACACTTTTCTTGCCCTTCTCCCCTCCTTACCCCGAAAAGATCTGAGAAGCTCTCAACGCGACCCTTGTCCTAGACCCCGTTTTCCCCCACGGGGGACGAGCACAGCCTGGATGCTTGCCTCCGGGCCTGCGGCTTCTCCGTGGTACCCGGCCACCCAGAGCGTCTCATGGCTGGGCTGGCCGAGAACTGCGCGTGATATTGCAGAGTGGGCCCCCGGGGAGGAGATGGACGTGAACTGCCTGCTATGTCCCCTTTATGCACACTCCATGCAGCCCCCTGCTGTCGGTGGGCTTAGCCGAGTGTAGAGTGAGTGTTGAGCTCCGGGGAAGGCCCTCTGGCTTTGCAGAAAGTCTGGATGAAAAAGCCAGCCCTTACTTGTAAAAAGTGAGGTCGCGGTCTTCGTAGTTGTAGTGCGGTTCTGGAGCTTACACTTGAGCTTATGGCCTGGCATTTTACAGCAGGGGAGAAAAAGGGGTGCACGGGTGTGTGTGTGTGTGTGTGTGTGTGTGTGTGTGTGTGTACGCGAGCTCAGAAGGATGCATCTCTGAGAGTGTGAGTGCCAGGGGAGAGAGGGCTTTAAGTGCAGGGAAGGGCGGGTGGCCTGCGAAGGTGGGTGTCTCCTCCCTACACCCTGGGCCTTCCCCTCCCCGAGGGAGTTGGGCACCTTGGAGGCCTCCAGCTGCCTGGCACGCATGCAATGCTCGCTTCATTTCCCAGGTCCAGTGTTTCCCTGGGTGCCTTCTTGGGAGACCCAGTTGCTACAGGCACCCTTTCCCAGTCAGGCTTACACTCTTCACACACACACACACACACACACACCTGGCAAACAACTACTACCCCCTCCCACCCATTTGATCTCTCATCCTTCCTGCTCCCATATCTTCTTCCCCTCTCCTTTCCAGTTCACAACACCTCCCCTCTCTGCTCATGCTTCCTCCCTGCTGGATCATCTCTCTCCCTCGCCCGTATCCCTCCATTGCAGGACAACACATCTTGGGGTGTTTAGGTGCCCACTATGGCCTGAAGGCCTCTGCCCTCCTGCCTACTCCCAAGGGTCTCTCTGAAAATGTCAATGTAATTCACGCCCTTGCTTGGGGCTCTCTGTGTGTGTACGCAGGCACGCACACGTGTGTCCTGGGGATGGGTGGCCTGAGTGTCTACAGCCAGGCTGTGTGCTCTGGGTGACATTTTCTGTAATGTTCTGGGCTGGGCTCATGGTGTGTAGATGTTCCTGTCTTGGTGAAGACACAGTGGCTATGTCCTCCCCCAACTTGCTTCTCTGCCATGCCCTGCCTTTCTGGTGTGCGAACTTTGAGAGGAGCCCCTGCCAGGCACTCAAGGTTCCCTGGGGCAGCTCTTTTTCATACAGATGTGTGTTCAGGGCTACTTGAGCTTGGGTAACTAACTCTGTGGGGGGCAGGGGCTGTGGGTTGGACATGCTTTGGGCAGGTTCATGTGTCTTGGAAAGTGTGTTTGGTGAAGACGGATGAGAAGTTCCGTGTGTGTGTGTGTGTGTGTGTGCATGTGTGTAGCAGTGCAGCCAGGAAAAGCAGATCCTGAAGATCTATGGGTCCAGGGCCAGCCTGCCTAGACCTTATGATTGGGGTGAGGGTGTCTATGATGCCAGTGGGTATATGTGTGTGTGTGTGTGTGTGTGTGTGTGTGGCATAGCCTCTGTTTGCCTGACTGTGCCTGTCCCCTCCCAGACGAGCCCCACCCGGCCAGGCAGAGCTCAATCAGTCACTGCATGAATACACTCGAATGGAAAGTTGTGCTCAGCTGACCGGAGAAATCGGAGCCGGGCTAGTCCTGCTCCCCTCCTCCAGGCTCTCCCGCCCCCACCCTCCCTCCAGTCCGACGCCCGCCCAGACAGCACACTGGGGCGGGGAGCTCCGCTCAGCTGGGGCCGGAAAGGCCAGGAAGGTGGGAAGCGGGAACAGGGAGTGGGGGCTGAGAGTGAGAACCCGGCGGGGGGGGGGGGGCGTCTGACACCGGCTGGGGCAATTCGGCCTACTCTGGGGTCTGGGTCTGGGGTCAGAGGAGGAGGAGCGGAGAGGGAGGAGGTGAGGGAAAGCCCCGGAGGAGGCGGCAGCCGGTGCTCCAGGTGATGGCCACACAAAGGCCTCGGCAGGGACCTAGAGGCCACGGAGGAAGAGGAGACTGGGGAGCTGGAGGAGAGGCTGGGACCTCGGGCCTAGGACGGTGTGTGCTCTGCTGACCTGGGCGGGGTACTGAGTCCGCAAAGTGCCAGGCTGTCCCCTGCTGCTTTCAGAGGAAGCTTGGATGGTGGAGGGCTGCAGGTACGCAAAGGCAGGCCAGGCTGGGCTTATCCCCACTCCGCTCCCTGCAGCCCCTCGCCCCCCCCCCGCCCCCCGCCTCCGCCCCATACCTAACATTAGGCCAGCCCATGCTAGTTTCACTGCTTGGAGGCCGGACTGGCCGGGCTCCGGGGGCCTCTAGCCCCACCATTGATCGGCGTCCCCGCCCTGCGCCGTGGCAGCTTCCGGGTCATTTCATTTTAATCAATTGTGCGTCTCGCCGGGGATAATCAACTGTGCTGGCACTGGGCAGGCGGTTCCGCAGTTTACCACGAGGACAAACAGAGAGGTGGCGCGCAGGGGGGGCTCCGTCCGGGCCGGCCCGGGGCAGGGAAGAAGGGTTTTCGGAGGAGGAGGGCGGGGCTGAGTGGGCACGCCGGAATGGAGTAGAGTGGCCTCTTTCCTGAAGCTGGAGGGTTGCAAGGCTTGCCCACTCGGACACACGTTTTCTCCGTTGCACATCCCATCTAGCCCATTCAGATTTCCGATGTAAATCATGGGTTGCCGCAGTTTTCCTGGGAGAAAGGCAGGCCCGAAAGGAATAGGGCCAAATTGGCCGGTACTCCCCAAACCCCTCAGATCCAGGCTTACAAGACGCCTCAACTCGCTGGGAAGTTGGGCGTCAGAGCTCACAGGCTGCGGCCCTGGGGAATTTAAGTGTGGTGCGCGCAGGGCAGCTTTGCATACGGTGAGCCAAGCGTGGTCCGCAGGAGAGGAAGGAGTCAAACGCCGGCTGCTGCTGGAGTGGCTGTGACTTGAGCCAGGTACATGTGGGAGCACACCTTCCCCAGGCCCTGGCATCACCCGCACCGCTCCCAAGATGCTGGACTGCGCCAGGAGTCTCCTGGGCTGGTCCTGGCACTCTGCTCCCTGGGACTCCTGGGGCGGGGGGTGGGGGGGAGCCCACGGCCTTGACCGTGGCTCTAAAGGAAGGAGAGTGGGCAGGGGGTGGAAAAAGGCCAGATCTGGCCCGGAAGGGGACTTTCCCCTCACTCTGCTGTTAAAAGGGGCAGAGGCCAAATCTTCCCTCCCATGCCCAGGGTTGAGCAGGGAAAACCAAGAGAGCCCAATTCTCCTCTGCCTTCTAGTCAATGAATCCTCTGGGTCTTGCAGGGCTTGAAGACCAGCCCTGTGATCTGTCAGAAAGGGAATCCACCCAGGCCCACACCAGAATGAGGCCCCAAGACCCACATCCACTGCACAGAAAGATGCTGAACCCACAGGGTGCTGTGGTACCCCAATGCACCTTGCAGAACTGGCCATGGGTACACTGCCCGGGCCACATACATTACCTATACTAGGCAATATACTGAAAACATACATGGCACTCGCTGGTACCAAATTAATCTCCCCTCGCTTTCAACTCCCCCCACACCCATTTGTACTGGATGAACTGACTGAAGCCTCAGCATTAAGAGTTACACACATACACACCCACCCACAGTAAGCACACGTATCTCTCCCACAGGGACCATGCAAGTGAGGTCAGAAGGGGCAGAGAATTCAGTGTTAGTATTTGTGCAGAGCTGGGTGGAGACATCACCTAAACCTAAGTGATGGAGAGCAACATAGAGCGGCATCGTCCAGTAGTGCCCTGGCTGAAGGCTGCTGTCCACTCTGGTCCCATCTTCTGCAGTGGGGGAGTGGGCACCAGGCACCCCAAACCTGCCTTCTCCACCAGCGATGTTGAGAAAGGTACCAGTTCCTAGGTGTCCCTTGCCCAGGGTCCATCAACAGTTAGCCCTCTCCTGCCATCCTTCATCTCCCATGAACTGGCCAAAATGGATTCACCCAGATTCCATGGAGGTAGCCTCTTTGGATTTAGAGGCCAAGGCTCTAAGCAAGTGGACATGACTGGGAATATTCAACAGAGCCTCTCCTCCCAGGTCAGAGGCTCCAGCTGGGCACAGCACACACAGCACCTCCCCTAAACTCTGATTCTGCCAGGAATGAGCCAGCTCCAGGGATGCTCACCCAGGGCCAGGAGCACAGGGAGAGATTCTGCCATGCCATCTCTGGGTCCAGGTATGTCCAGGCCACCACCCTGCCCAGCCCTAGCCCACAGGAACCCCTGGTGCTGCTGGGTTGGCGACAAAAGGAAATCTCAGAGGTCAAAATTAGTTTGGAAACCAGTGCAAAATTTCAGGCACCTTTCTCCCTAATCCTCCCAACTCTGGAAATTGGACTTTCAAGTGAATGCAAATTTTCTGAAATTACTTCTTTGGCTCTTTCGTAGGCACAGGCCAGCCCTGGTCCACATTGGTGAAGGTGCCTCCAGCAGCCCATCCCCGTTGGGGAGGCCTGGGGCCAGGGGAAACTTAGAGAGTAAGAGGTGGCAATCTCTCTCTCTCTTTTTATTTTCCTCCCAGCTTTCATTTAAAAGTATAGAACAACTGCAAAATGTTAGGGGGCTCAAGGGACTCCGGCTGATCCCCAAAGCTGGGAAACAATATCAGGGAAGTGAAGAAGAAGCCAACAGCCAGTGAGAGGCTCACCCAGGAGCAGCCAGGAGGACAGGCGGCCACTGTCCACCCGGAGTGCAGGCCCTCCACCTCTGCAAACCACCTGCTTTCCCCCTCCCTTGCTCTGCCCATCCTCTGCCCCAGTCACAGTTACCGCTCCCTCCCCGCAGAAGGAAGAAGACAGCCCCTGTGAGACCTTGTTGGTCTCCCCCTCCTCTTAAACAACAACAGCAATAACAATGGAGAGATGTCCAATACTTGGCCAAACACCCACCAGGGCTGTGGCAGGCTATGGGTCCCAGACCCCGGGCATGCAGCGGCCCTGCCGGTAGTCCCCTCCCCACAGTGCCTTTGCTTTTCCCTGAAGGGCCTCTGTTCAGCTTCCCACCCAAGCCCCAGCCTGGGAAGGCTGTCTGAAGCACCCATGCCGCCGCTAAGCCAGCCTGGAAACCCAGGCCAGGCTTGCTGCTCCTCCAAGGCTGAGGTCCAGAGAGGAACAAAAAACACCAGTCAGTGGGAGTGATAAGAAAATGGAGAATACTGTATTTGCTTTAGAAAGTTTTTACATATAGATAAACACGCAGTTAAGATAACAGTAAAAGCGCCCTACGGGGGAGCGAGAGATACCTCCAGGGCAGCTAAGAAATACTTGAAAGAGCTTTTGCATAAGAATACTACGTTCTCACTCTCCCGCTTTCGCTAGCCACAGGGTCTCCCTTCCCCACCCAGCGTGTCCTGGGCTTTGCCCAGGCTGCCAAACTGAGCCTAGGACCCCAGTGGGAGGGGGAACGCCCGAAAGGAGAGGGGCAGGTGAGCCTGGGAGGGAGGAAGAAGAAGGGAGAAAAGAGAAAGCAAGAGAAAAGGGAGAGGAGAAAAAGCAATATCATATACAGGCAATTTCTACACATATATTACAAACTGGGAAAATGACCGATCATTAAGATATACATAATTCATATAAAATTTTGAAATAAAAATAAAAATCTGTTACAGTCATAACTATTCTTTTTCCACATTTATAACCAGTACCCACACAGGCAGTGACAGAGTGGAGAGAAAAAGGTGCTTAGGAAGAAAATGATTGTCTGCTGAACAAAAAACAGAGTGCATCGTGTTGGACCGATACTTGGACTTAAAAACAGGAAAGAGACAGAAAGGAAAAGAGAGAGAGCAACAAAAGGCGTGAAACATTTGCTATTTCCCTCTCAAAGAGTTCTCTTTTTTTTTTGTCTTTCTTTTAAAAACAAATTCAGAACCAACGGAGTAGGCAGGTTTTGTCTTTTTTTTTTTTTTTGTCTGTGTTACTTTGTCGTTTTGTCGCCTTTTCAGTGTGGCGGTGGTGGTTGGTTTTTGTATAGTCGGACTCTTTTTAAACCGTTTTAAACTAGAGAGAATATTTTCCCAGATACAAATAAATCGTCATGCAAGTGGGGTGCCAGGTCCGTGGGAACCGAAAGGAGAGGCCGTGCTTGTCCCAGGAAGGATACAATTGTCACCTCTTTTTTTTTTTTTTTTAATGTTTTCTGCCCGCAACATCAGCCTTGGTGACCGTCTGTGGGCGTCGCGGTAGCTCGTGTAGATCGTGGCCGGGGTCGCTCGACAGTTTGTAGTTAATTACTTATTTTCCTCGGTTTGTGTGTATATTTTTTGGCCGGGGCGGGAGTGTGTGGACGTATGTACGGGTATGGTTGTGTATCCTGATTTCGGCTCATTCTAGGGATGGAGGAGGAGGAGGAGGAGGAAGAGGAGGGGAGGAGAAGGGGGAGGAGGGGAGGGAGGGGGAGGGCGGCCTTGGTATCATACATCGCATTCCGAGTCGCTGGAGGTTACCGAGAGGATCGAGGTGCCGGTGTCCGCTCGCTCCGTCAGGCTGGACACGCTGGTGGTCGGGCTGGCCGCCGTGGACGGCGACTCTGCCGAGCCGTGCGTGGGACAGCCGGGCTCGGCCAGCGAGCGCATGCCGCTTGGTCCTATGGCCTGGTGCTGCAGCCTGCAGAGAGAGACAGCCGCGCCCGGCCTGACGCTCGGCCCGCCGCCGCCGCGCTCACCGACCACCCCCGGCCCGCGCGCCTCGCCGCCTTCCCCGACTCCCTTCTCACCATTCATCTTGCCCACTCGCGCCCATAGTTCCCGCCGCTCAGCCTCCCCAACCCGTGTCCCGGTGTTCGGCTGCTTCCCGTGGCTTCCGGGATGCGGGGTGGGCCTCTGCCGACAGGCAGCACCGGAGCCGGGCCGCCGGTGAGGCCTGGGCGCGCAGCGAAAAGGCGCAGAGCCCCAGTGCGGCCGAAGTTGGATGTGGGCTGGGGATGGACCAGGCGGCCTTTCTCCGCAGGCTCTGGGGGGGGGGGTCTCCTGGTTAAGGTCGCTGCCTGCAGGGTAATCGGATTCCCACAGGGCCTCCTGCCCCTGCTCCAGCAAACCCAGAGAGGTACGGGTTTCTTGCCCCACCGCTTTCTCCCACACAGGCTCTGCTCCCTGGATCCCTCCTGGGAGGAAGCAGGGGAAGATCCGGACCAAGGGCCAGGCCAGGGCACCAAGGGGAAAGAGGAGGGGGAGAGAAAAGGGTGCTGGCGATGGCTGGAGGGAGAGGGGCACGAAGCAGGATCCCTGTAGGATCCACACCGGCCGTCTAAACCCAGTGTCCGTGGTTCTGACTCCAGGAGGTTTTGCCCGGCTCTGGGCACTCCCCTCCTTGGGCGAAAAGTGAACTCCATAGGCAGGGCCCAGAGTGTCACCCGTCCAGACCTAAGACACTAAAACCCAACCCACTCCAGAAACTACATACTCCCAGCTACCCACAGCTGTCAGTGGCCAAGCCTGCTGGGGCAGAGCAGGTCGGGGAGAAGTCCTGGCTGGGGAAGACACAAGTTCCAAAACGCTGGGGTGGATGACCCCACTTCCTCCCTGCCTTGTCCCTCTCCTCCCCACTTCCTTTTCTCCCTGTTGTCCTCAAGCCCTATCCTATGATGACTTTGCGACTTTGTGGCAAACTCACCCACAGCAAGGTGGCTCCTGACCACCAACCCAATTCAGCTGCCAGGGTGTTTCTTGGATGGTGTGGGGCACGTGCACACACACAGGTACAGTGGGCCTCTCCATTGCCGCCTGACTCTCCTGCTAGGGGGGGTCAGGCCACGCACAGGTTGAGGCCTGCTGCGGTGGTCTCCTCAGGCCTTTCCCTTTGTGACAAGGCCCCAGTTTCACTTTGCTGTCCCTGAGGTTTGTGGAGTCCCTTTTTTTTCCCCCCCAGCACAGGGAAACAACAATCGGATGGCAAGTAGTACTCTCTTTCCATCTCCTGGCCTGGAGAGTGCCCGTTGGGGCCGGGATTGAGGAGGGCCAGGGTGCAGCGGAGGATCCCAGACACCGGGGACCCCTGGAGGGCGGGGACTGAGGCCACTGGGGACCGCCTGCGCCCACATAACAGTCTCCCACTCCCACAGCCAGGAGCATCCCCACAGCCCGCCTCCACATCCAGGAGCCCAGGGTACATAGAAACTTTCTGCAAGTGTCCGGGCAGCAGCGGCTCTTCCGGCGCCCGACGCCGATGCCTAAAAGGTCCCGCTCGCCCCATCCCACTCCTGTTTGGACCCTGGCTCCTTTCCCTACCTCTATCCCTTCACACCCCAACCCCCGGCCCGGAGGCTGTGGCCAGGCCGCGGACCCCGCCAACTGACCTGTTCTTGGCCGCCGCGGCGCGGTCACGCTGCCTCCGGTTCTTAAACCAGTTTCCTACTTGTGTGGGAGTGAGGCCGGTGGCCTGCGCCAGTTCGCGTTTCTTGCTGGGGTTGGGGTAGGGGTCCTGCAGGTACCACTCCCGCAGCAGGCTCCGAGTCCGCTCCTTGAAGCAGTGCGTCTTCTGCTCGCCATCCCAGATGGTGCGCGGCAGCGGGAACTTCTTGCGCACGCGGTACTTGTCCACGGGGCCGAGTGGGCGGCCGCGCAGCTTCTCGGCCTCCTGGTAGTGCGCCTCGAGCCACATGGCCTGCAGCTTGCCGTGCGACTCCTTGGTGAACTTGTGGTTCTCCAGGATGTGGTAGAGGTCGCGGAAGTTGCCGGTGTGGAAGGCGACCACGGCGCGCGCGCGCAGGATCGACTCGTGTTTGTTGATGGCCTCGCACGCCCCGGGGGCCACGGGCAGCGACCAGAGGAAGCGGCCCAGCCGCTCGATGTCGCCCGTCTCCTCCAGCGTCTCGCAGACGCTGGCCACCTGCTCCGGCGAGAAGTTGAGGGTGGGCAGCTGGAACATGGACAACTCTTCCGGGGGGGCCCTGGAGCCGCCGCCGCTGCCGCCTGCTCCGCCAGCACCGCCGCCTCCCGCACGGTTCCCGCCGCCGCTGCCGCTGCCGCCGCCGCCGCCGCCCGCACCGCCGCCGCCGCCGCCCGCACCGTTCCCGCCGCCGCTCCTCGCCAGAAGTAGGGAGCAGTGGTGAGAATCGGCGAAGTTTGGCAACAAGAAGTGGGAGGAATAGAGGTCTAGGGGGGAGCGAAATACCATGGACTGACCTGAGAGGAGAGGAGAAAATTCAGGGAGAGGAAGAGAGAGGGGAGGAAGAGGAGGAGAGGGGCGAAGAGGACCAGGAGGAGGGAGAGGAGAGGGGGGAGGAGGAGAAGGGAAGGAGGGGGGAGCAGGAGGAGGAGGAGGGGGAGGAGGAAGGACGTAAGGGACACCCACACCCCACACACATCCACACACACACACACCCGCGCAGCCACATAGAGAGGGAGGAAGGAGAGCGGGCCCGGTGCGCGCGCGCAGAGCACCCGAGACAGGGAGAGGGAGAGGCAGAGGGGGAGAGAGAGGGAGAGAGAGAGAGCCAACCACCGCCGAGTCAAGATTCAGCGATTCCACAGCAATCGCCCTAATGACAACAGCCTCATAATATCTCCCCTAAATCCACAGTGAGTGCAGCATTGAAACATTTTGTTTCGCTTTTCTATTGGTCTGCGGAGTGTCGTTGTGGCGTTGCCACGGCAACCACTGCCAATCACTGTCAGCCCTGCCAATCAATACCGAGAACGTAAGGACGGTTTTACCACTTAGCCAGAGTGAGGGGGAGGGGGAGAGGAGGGAAAGAGGGAAGGAGGGAAAAAGGAGGAAAGAGAATTAAAAAAAAAATCTTTGCAACTCCTAATTCCCCCCTCCCCCCCATTTCTCTCTCTGGCTCTTCTTCCTTCTCTCTTTCCTCTCCCTTTTTCCCCAAAGAAGCTGATTCGGAAATTCCAAAAGCCTTGGGCACAGAATACTTAAATGGGATGGGACGTTAGGTGGAAGATTTTCTTCCCAGGCCAGTGCCCCCCCACCCCCCAGGCCTCCCCAAAGCCTGCGGGCTGCTGGGCCAGGAGAGGCCGGGAGCCGGGGGAGCCAGACGGGCTTGGATGCGATGCACACGTCGGGCTGACCCCTTCTGCTATGTGAACACTAATAGTAGCCAGGAAGAAAGAGATGAGGTCATGGGACCCACTGTGAACCAACCTCTTGAGCCTCAGCACCAGCCAAGGCTTCAGGATTCGAGGGGACATGGGGGACGAGGGCGGCGCTGGGCCCAGGCCCGGGGTGTAGGGCCTGGGCAGACGGTGATGCCAGTGGACTGCTTCTCTTCTCTGCTCTGCCTCAGGACCACTGCCCCCCACAGGGCTCTATTTTAAAATAGGAAACAGCCGGCCACTTCTTCCCATCTCAAACACCAGAGGCAGTCTTTGTCCTCCCCCCTCCCATCACTTTTCCCCCACCCCAGACTCTAGCCTCCACCCAGACGAGTTGGGCAGGATCCAAGGGAGAGCCCCACTGGACCCCCGTGGAATCGTGCAGAGATGTCCACTGTGTGTCCTCCACCCACGGCTCTGGGCCTGCCTCCCAAGACCAGAAGAAAGCTCAAACTTTGGAGAACACCCCAGGAAGCAAATAAGTCTCTTGCATTCGAATTGTAAATGATAATAATAATGTCTGATTGTGTTAGGACCAGTAACCTCCTGGCCCTCAGGACAGGCCCACTGAGGGCCTCCCTCCCTCTGGCCGGGTGTGAGTATTTGTTCTTAGGTAGGCTGCTTTTTAAGAAGAGGTAATCAGTATCTTGAGCCGGCCTCCCTTTGTGAAGCTTCTGTAACTATGGAAGTGTGATTTACGCAGATTTGTCGGGTCAGAGCCGTCTTTCCCGGCGCACTCTGTATATTTAGACAGGACTTGGTTTGGTGTTAAAAAGTGTATATGTTGAATGGATTCACACACCCTAGCCAACAATGCCCACATTGTCGGCCCGTGTACCACGCGTATTGAAACGCAGCCCCCAGACTTCAACTAATCTGCCCTCAATAAAGCTGAAATAATTATCCTAAGCTGCCTTTCCAGAAGAAAAATCATTGAGGAATTCAAAACTTTTTTTTTTTAAGATCTTTTCTGCATTCCGATGCAGATCTGGGGGCGCGGCGCCGGGTCCAGCTACTTTTGGCGATCTCAAAGAGGGAGCAGAGAAAGAGACTGAGAATTAAAACGGGAAAACTAAGGAAGCTGAGACTGAGAGTGTCCCATCTCCTAAAATCACAGCTGAGGCCCTGCTTGGGCCTCGACCCCGGGGTGCCAGGCCTCCGATGGCCGAGGCCGACAGGCGCAAGGCGCCGCGGGCCTGGCGAGCGGCCCAGCTCGCTCACTCCGCCTCGCTGCAATGGAGGCGGGTGGTGGCGGAGAGCGGGTCCGGGGCAACTCAAGGCTTCCCTAGAGTGGAGCCCGGCCAGCTCCCATCCCAGGGGTCTCTCCCCTAGCCCACATTTTCCTCCCGAGCCCGAGTTCTTTTGCACTCAGCCGGGAAGCTCTAGGCAGCCGTTGCCTTCGGGCCCAGAAAGAGCCCCAAGGTTGGGACACAAAAACAGACACTTCATCTTTTCTTCCCCATCCTTTTCTCTCCTAGGGGGAGGGCGAGAGGGGGAGGGGCAGCAAGAGGAAGCGGGTGGGGGGGAGGAAGGAATGAAAAGGGGGAGGGGAGTGGGTATTGTGTCGCGTGTGGGGGGAGAATTCCTACGGGTGGGTTTCCGAATATTGTGTTCAACTTTTTGAAAGCAGCTCGTGACCCCGAAACTGCATCCCCACCCCACCCCCCGGAGCCGGGGACCCAGGCGCCGGGCGGGCGGGTGAACCCAAACAGTCCCCTCCCCGTCCCCGCAACCCCCGCCTCCGGGAGGGGGAGACCTGGCCTCTCCCCACCGCTGCCGCTGCCGGAGGGAGGCTGGGCAGGTGCCGCGGGCTCGGCCCGTAGCGCTGAAATCGAAAACCGCCTTCAAGCGAGAATTGAGGCCGGCGCGATTAACATTCTGCTCGGCGGCATCGCTGCGCTCCAGCTTCCGCCTGGGCGCCCGCGGACCGGCCGCATCCCTCCTGCTCCGGCGGCGGCTGCGGCTCCCGAGTGCCAAGCCTGGCGGAGGGCGGCGGCAAGACGCGCAGCTTTGTGCGCCGGGAGCCGGCCGGGCGCTCCGGGGCGGGCGGCTGTCCGCGCCTCCCCGCGGAGCCGAGCACCGCGCCGCCCACCCAGTCGCAGCCACTCGGCCCTGCCGCCGCCAGCGCCTCTGGGTTTTGGCCCGAAGTCTCACGCCCGCCGCTTAGGAGCCCGTAAGTTGAGTCCCCAGGGCTGGGCTGGGAGGTGGGGCGGCCTGTCCACGGCGAGGCTGGCCGCACCGGCTGCTGGAGAGGCTGGGAGCGCAGGCTGAGCATCCTCTATCGCTCTGGCTCTCGTTCTAGGGGTGGTGAGTGTGTTTCGAGTAGCCAGGGAAGCTGCAGTTCTCCGTCTAATGTCAAGGAGGAGCAGAGCGGGACCTCGGGTTCCAAAGCCCAAGTCACCTTGCTCGCTCGTTTGGGCCTAAGCCGTGGGCAGCGCCAGAACCAGAAATGAAGCCTGCAGGACTCCAGACGGGAGGGTGACGCACGGAATGCGCCGGTACTCCGGCTAGGCCAGCGGGGAACAGGTCAACCTGCAGGGCCTCTAGGTGCCTTCAGTGCCCTCTGGCCGCTCAAGACTCCAGGCATCTGAGACTTGGCGCCCGTTCAGGCCGAGGTCACCTGTGTAAAACAAAATTGCCGCCATTGTCTCAGCTTCAAATAGGAAAAGACAGCGTGCGGGCCAGACGCGCGTTCGTTTGGACTGCGAGACGAGCCCACGGACCAGCACCTCCGGGGCGTTTACTGATGGATGTCGGCCCCAACTCCAACACCAGAGGTGCCGGAGGCAATCGCACTCTTCGCGCTTGAAGGGAAAGCAAAGGGGCCTGCAGGCCTCCCTCCGGAGGCAAGGATACGGCCTAGCTTCGCTCCAGACGCCACGGGCCTGGGCGACCCAGGAAGGTTCATCTTGGGGCAACGCCCCTTCCGGCTCTCTGGACGTGCGGAGGCGTGGGCTGGCCCCGTGGCCCGCAGTCCCGGCCTCCCCGCAAGCTGCAGACTGCGGCGCTTGGCGCGGACGGCCAGGGAGGGCGCCGGGGAGCGCAGCCTGCAGGCCGGCAGGCTACGAAGCCCTTCAAGGACCCCGATTACTTTCCTTTGAAAAACAACTGCTCCCTCTCTGCGCCCCCCGCCCCCTGCCTTCGCCTCCGGGGACCCGCGCTCCAAGCAGTTGTCGTTTCGGACAGTAAACATAGCTCAGTTGCCTCAACTTTCTCCGCGCATAAAAGTTCCTGGCGTGCGGGGGAAATTTGAATATTTGATCAGCTCCTTTGAGTGACCCTCATTAGCCTGGCGCCCTGCTAGGGCCCCGGCGTTCCAAGAAAGCTGCTGTGCCCGGCATTTGTACGCCTTGTTAGCGCCGCTTAATGAAGCCGCCCCGACGGCTCAAAGGCGACCTCGGGGGGCCGAGAGTGCGCACCTCTCGGCACCCTGCTCTGCCTAATGAGCCCCACCGCCCCCCACATCCTCAAATAAGAGAAAAAGTTTGGCTCTAGCTGGGACTACGGCACTTCCTACTGCCAGGCCCAGGAGGTTAGGCACAAACCCCAGAGTAGTGTTGGCTATAGCGATCCAGTCGGAGACCTGGGAGGGTGCGAGCTGCGCGCTGGCTGGCGGCTGGGGAGGAGTGGCTTTTGCGGATTCAGGATCTCGCCCGCCCGGGGAGCCAAGGCCAGGGTCTCCCAGGAGGACCAATTGTAAATCAATTAGTAACCCCAGTTCCTCCAAAGGT